>NC_064419.1:20325758-21681516 GCF_023375975.1 Astyanax mexicanus | reverse complement strand
CTAGAGTCTAGAGAATTAATTGACAAAAATAAAACTTGTATCACACCTTTACTTACAAACATCAAAGTTGAACATTAAACAAAGCAGTGTTTTCAACAGAAGACAGAGCATCTTACCATCATGGCACTGGCAGCACTCCCAGGGTTTTGGGGAGGAGTCCATGTGTTTGTCTTCTTTGCAGCAGGAGAGACACCGCCCATCCTCAGTGAGGCGCTCTAGAGCATGGCAGCTGGTGCAGTTGTACAGCCCTGGGCCCTTACACTCGCTACAGGACGAGTGACATGACGCACACTTCACCTCTGGGCTCTATAAACAAAGCAATAAAGGCATCCTGATTAAATAGTGATGATTAAACAGTGATGATTATTAAATATTGATGGAAGGGCATGATTAACTATCACATAAATCAAACAACTGATTAGTAATATGAGGTGCAAAATGGATTACCGTGGAGACAGCATACTCTCCTCCAAGACACAGAGACGAGCAAATTTCTCCATATATTCGGAAACCATAATAGCAGGATGTGCAATGCAGCGCTCCAGAATCTGCAGATTATATTAGATCAGGTTAGACAGAGGCCAGTACTGGCTTTCCTGTTAAAAATCTAATCAGTAATCATGGTATCAATGGCCTGAAAACATAAACAACAACATCTGGCAACAAACTGTAGAATACCTGTGATAATGTGTCCGTAATACTTTTATAGATTTTTAGTGAAGACGAATAATACGTTTTTTAAGCAAAAAAAGCCACTGTGATCCAAATATAAAATCCAAAACTACCAACGGTATGAAATTGTGGATGTGACATTTATGTTACATCAGAAATTTACAGTCATTTGCCTTTTTTATGTGCCAAATTAATTTAACTTCTTCCACTTTTGTATATTGTATTAATATTTAGAACTGTGTCTAGGCTCTAATGTGTTAGCTGGTATAATTTTTGAAAAAATGTTGTATCTGGATAATTTTCTTAATTGGTACCATTTTTGCTTCATTAAACTTGAATTTTATTATTTCATTTATTCACTACCAGGGATTCACCGTTGGCAAACGAAAATATTGGGTCCAAAAATGTACAAAAACATTAACTTGTGCCATTTGACAGAGTAAATAAAATTAGGGAATAATTTAGACCAAAATGAAATTAAACTTAAACTTAAACTTTAAACTTAAAACTGTAAAATCAGCAGTGATAATGTAGTTTGACATCCACTTTTAGTAAAGTACTGTACACAAAATAGTACAGGAAAATAATATTTACGGTTGGCAAAAAATACTATAATGTCTATATACTATAATTATGACTGCATATTTCATGTTGTATTACTGGCAATCACAATCTGAACATTTTGGGGATTTCGTTTTACAACCCACAAATTGTATAATTGTTTTTTTACAGTTAAATGTCTTATTCAGGTTGCTATGACAACTGGATGAGTTATATTGTTGCAGGTTTTTAGCCAGTTACAGAAGGCCCTTCACCCTAAGTCAATAAAAGTCCACTTATACTTGTCTTTACCGCATTTCAGATCTGTAGGCTTGCCATGTGTATTATTTCTGAATGCAAATAAAGCTAAAGCATTGTTTGGAAGTAAGCATTTGTATGTTTATGGTGTAAGTGCAGTTAGAATGCGGTGTCTTACTTTCACATGTTTTGCAGGTCGGGTGGCACTGCTTACACACTTTGTTTTGAGTATCAGGGAAGTAGTTGGATGGGCACACGCGCACACAAATCCCCTTCTGCTCCAACAGGAAGTAGCCTTCTCTACAGCCCAAACAGTGACTGTTACCGCTGCCAGAGCACTCAGCACATGAAGGGTCACACGCATTGCACGTCCCGTTAGCAGTGTTGCCGTAGTAGCTGAGAGAAACACACATACAGGCCACAACTATTACTAATTAGCTTTTCAAAACTTATCCCTGGATTTTTTGTTTGGAACCAATAGCAAAGTTCACAAGTACTGAAATACAAGACATCTTACAGTCAAATTTGAGGAGAGAGGTACCCACCCCACCACCACCACCACCGTTCTTAAACTAGGTTGCATTGATTGATGTGGATAGTGTTGCTTGTTTGGTGTCTACATTGTGTTTCTTGACTACAAAGTTGTTAACACACACTAGACTTAGTGTACATAGTCACCCAAAATCTTTCCAGTAAACATAGACCCACATTATTCCCTCAACCCACTCAAACCACAGTCAGCTCTTCCCTGAGGTGGCCTAGACTTGTTGATGTGGTTTAAGGAGCAGTTTGATGTGCTGTTAACTATAAAATGAATAAAACCTTACTCTGCAGCTCCCCGCAGAATGTGGATACCCTTTGCATGCATGGACTTTCACAATTTCTGCTTTCTGTTTGCAAAAACATTTGTTTTCATTCTATGCCTGTGTGGAGTCAAGCTCTTATGTTAGGTTATGTTCAGGAACAACTCTAAGAGGCAGTTTACTCCTGGTATTAAAGTTTGTGCTGTATCTGGATATACTTTGACCAGATTCAGGTTACACTTCCTTTTTACTTTCCTGAGTAAAAAGTATAGCAATGCTTACATAAAGTTTATTTTACTTCCTGTAAGCAAGGGTTTTTTTTACCAAACTTATCCTGATTCTGAAGACTGTGAACAGTTTAGGAATGATAGAAGAATGCTATAGAACATTAGATGGGTCTTGCATTGCCATAGCAACACTATAAGAAAACTTAACAGACAAATTAAACCGCAAGAAAATATACTGCCTTTATCTACAGGTAAGGTCTTATGGGAGTCTGCCTACACATACGTACTGCTAAAAAGAAAGCAGAAAAGAAAAGCTAAGTTAAGGCATATTTTTTACTCATATTAACGTTTGTTTTGAACCACATATTTTCACTTGACTAATGGAATTTAATCACAGAAAAAGCTTTCTGGTCACACTTCAGTTTAATGTGGATGAGATCTGTCTCTGACCACTTTTAAAAAAAAGAGACCAATGACTTCAATAACTATAACTGCATTAGTATGCATTGACCAGATTCAGTTTACACTTATCATTAAAATTCATCCTCATCCTCTGTAAAAAGTATAGCAATGCTTACATAATGTTCATTTTACTTCCTGTAAACATTTTTTTTTGTCAAAATGGTCATATTAGGAGTTTTGGATATTGAATGCATCTTGGAAAGACAGCTGCTTTTATACTGCTAGTCTGCAGTAGACACGAGAAAAGTCAAACACAAAAACACAAAAACTAAAATATGTGGAATCTCTGGGAAATTAATTAACTTGTAGTGTTCTGGCAGAGAAATTTAATAAAATATTGGTGTAGCATAGCGGATAACCACATTGCTTTTTCTGTACAAGACTAGGTTTTAATTCCCTGGCTATTACACCACTCTGTTCCAATAAGAGTCTACACTGTATTGTAAATATATGGATTAAGAATCCCCATATACAAGAGTAAATAAGTAAAAAGTTCCAAAACAGCCAAGTTGAATGGGTTCCTGCTGGGCCTCTCACCAACAAAAATGACTACATTCCTAATAGTTCTCTTTTTGAGATGTGATTTTGTGAGTACAAGAACTTTCAATTTGGTAGTTTAGGGAACTAAAAGTTCTACAGTAAACTCTACTGTATAGCTCAAAAAACCTTTGTAGCAGTTTTTTTTACACTAAAGAGTGTACAGCAGAATAACTAAAGGAAACATAAGACATGACCGTTCATTTAAGCAAGTTTATTTTTTTAAGAAACACTTTTAGGGACACTTTCTTTACATCATCATGAGCTATGTTAGCGTTGATCAGCATCAAGATGGAAAAAAGAAGTGGTATGGCCTTTCGACTCAAGATCGAACTCACATGACGTGATGTTAATCTACACACATTTCTCTCGTGAAAACTGTTTATTTGGGTGAGTAAAGCGGTTAAGTATATTTACAGTAAGCTTAGATTTCTAGTATTTCGGCATAGTTAGCAGCAGCACTGGCCGCGGTTAGCAGCGCTTAGCATTAGTAAATGTTGCCCAGCAGTGCTACACTGAGGAACCCTGAGTGTTCCAGAAAGCCAGGGCTAACAGTTCATCCTCCATAGCTTGTTTTAACATGGTAAACGCACACTACAGTCCAATAATACTCCCCTCTGAATGGTAAAACAGCTAGCGTTGTGGTTAGCGGCTAATGTTAATGCTGCTCCAGCCTCGGTGCTGGAGAATCATCACTAAAACTGAATGGCTTTACTGCTCCTTAAAACCTGACTGGTAGAATTTGTACATAAGGGGCACTGGGTTATAAGGCACACTGTTGATTTTTTGGAAAAAATATGTATTTTAAATGCACCTCATAGTGCCAGAAATACTTGGATCTTTAGCTGTGTTTCAGTTTAACTGAAATATTATAAAGAGTTTCAAGCAGGAATAAAATGTCAGGAGAATCTAACGAATCTCAAAATGTAAGTTTTTAATGGCTGTACCACATATTTATGTGCATTTGCAGTCATCTGTGGACATTCCACCGACTGCATTATCAGACAAACCAAGTCTCCCGCATTTCGGCAGTGGCTCCCGGATGCCCGCGAGTCACATATAATCTCCCGGAATTCAGAACGAGCGCCCCAAACGCGCACTGCACGCAAACACGCACACAGGCGACAGGCTTTTTTTCACTAATCGCGTGTGGGAAGGAGAGAAACAAAACAGAGAGGGTTCTGATTGGCCTGTTCTCTGCAAAGAGTCTGCGAGACAGCCAATCAGTTTTTAATGTGGGCGGGCAGTGTTTTTCCCCCCTCCCGGACGGGATTTGTTAAGAGAGTGAGAGAAAGCAGATCATGGCAGAGGCAATATTAATAATTATTGTAATATGATATGAAATGTTTTTGATTTTGTGCAATTTCTTGTGATATTGTTACTGTCAATTTTTGTCAAATAAAAAAAAAGCATAGGCAGGAAAGCAGAGGCAGGGCCTTCCAAAAAGAAAAAGATAAAACTCATTTTATTTCAACTCTGAATACTCTAAATTGAAAATCAACAATGAAATCAACTTTTGCAACTTGGGATGTCTGCATTATAGATGGGATTTCTGATAAAGCTTAGAATGAATCAGCTAGTGTGCTAGTATGGAAGCCCCCTCGCTCACAGTGTAGATCTGCATAACTGCAGTAGCCATACAAGGCATAAAAGACTGAAATTTCATCAGTGGTGTAAAATATATCTCTAAAACTGTAATCTGACCTTCACTTTCCATTATAAGTCAGTGATGTAAACTTGGAGAAAGCATAGTTATTTGTGCGTAATGCAGTGTTCAATTTAGCTTAGAATTCAGATCTGGAAATAAGTTTACCCAGAATTTGTATAGACAAGTCTGTTTAGCGTAAGCACATTTACTGCCGGTTACAGTGGGAAAGTACAGTGGGAAAGGATTTAACATCATATTGTGTAATCTTACTCTTTTTAAAACGTTCTACAAGTGGGTCATTCTTGAAAATCTGTTTAGAAAGAAGCTTAACGTCCACAAAGCTCTGAAATATTAATATGAATGTCACAGAGGGTGTTAGACCTACTTAATTTAAATCCTAACACATTTGTAAGTTTGTGCAAAAGGCTGTGCACTGCAATATTGCAAAGGCCTCTTGTGTGCTATAAAATATGACATGGTGATGGCCTACATAATAAAGACTAATAAAATTAATGAAAGTTCTGCTTCTTGTTTTATGCTATAAATCTATGCTGCACACGGTAGATTTGAAGCATCTAATTATGATTTTACCAGTTTTCCTCCATACAGAGAAACAGGAGGCTGGTCTGGCATAACTACAAATAACTGCCACACAAAGATGGCCACCAAATGAACAGACTTGTCTATAAGATTTGTGGGTAAACTCCTTGAAAGCTCTGAATTCCAAGGTAAATTAAACACTGCGTTACACTCAGATAACTATGCTTTCTCCAAGTTTACATCACTGACTTATTACCTCACAGGTGTTAACCCACAACAAAATATTTTATTACACAACTCAAATGACCCACTGTCCTTTAAAGCGCATTAACTGCAGATTACATTGGGAAAGTATTTAACATCATATTGTTTAATCTTTCTGTATTTAAAGAATTATACAAGTGGGTCATTCTGAAAAATCTTCTCAGAAAAAGATTTATGCTCCAAAAAAAGGCTGAGCTGTTTACTTGAATGTTACAGAGGTTAATAGACCTGGTGTATTTGAATTATTTTATTCTTCCACACTCCCCCCCCCACACACACACACTTTTTTTAGTGTGGCTATAGGTTTAAATGAGGTTTTACTTGTGAACTTATAGACAGATTAAGCACAATATTGCTGTATCTTAAGCTGTCTTCCATTTGAATTGAGATGTAGGTAATTTCAGCTGGACAGCCCCCACAAATCAGATTTCCTAACCACAAGTTTAAAACTTTTCATAGCTGTACTGCACATCCACAGAAGTAAAAGCAATAGTATTACACATTTTTTTTCACTTTTAACTATTTGTGTGTCATTAATATTAATATCTTTTATAGTACTGTCCAACATCCTTCAGTGGACATGTTTACATGGTGTTTGGATGCGTAACATGCTGTAAAATGCATCTGGAATCATTAACATTGCAATCCTGAACAATGTTAGTGGGTAAGCCCCACCTCAATGTGGAGATCCAATGTGGCAGCCATAACAAAATGTTTTTTTTTTGTGTGTGTGTGAACAGACTTGCCTATAAGAACATGGCTGGCTTATTTTCTCACAGATTCTAACCCACAAAAAATATTCCATTACTCAACTCAGCTAACCCACTGTCCTTTTCAGCGCATTAACAGCAAATTACAGTGGGAAAGTATTTAACATCATATTATGTAATCTTTCTCTTTTTAAAAAGTTCTACAAGTGGGCCATTCTTGAAAATCTGCTCAGAAAGAGGCTCAACGTCCACAAAGCCCTGAGTTATTGATGTGAATGTCTCAGAGGGTGTTAGACCTGCTTCATTTAAATCCTAACACATTTGTTAGTTTGAAAATGTAACAATTATGTAAATATGCTGTGCAAATGGCAATTCTCTGCAATATTGCAAAGGTCCCTTGTGTGCTATAAAGTATGACCTAGCGATGGCCTACATAGTAAAGACTAAATTTCATGGTTTTCTAAGATGTTAACAGAATGACCACTTGAATAAATGAAAGTTGTGTTCCTTGTTTTATGCTATAAATCTATGCTGCATATGGTAGATCTGATCCACCAATTTACTATTTTTATTATAAGACACCACATTCAGCTTAGGTTGAAAAAAACACTCAGATGGCCTCTTGCTGAAGACTAAAGGTATCCTAAAAGGGGCTGCCCAAGGACATCATGAGGGCACTCTAAAGGTAATCAGCGTGTAGCTCTTTATCAGAGGGCTTAAATATTTTGACTAGAAATACTTTTTTGTCTCTTCAGGGTTCTTCAGTGTTCTTGCAACAAAAAAATAAGAATGTCCTTCATGGAAGATCTACAACACTGCAGCACAAGCATGTTGCCTTAGGAAATGAGCTTCTGCAGTGCAGTTGTCCTAATCCTTGCTTTAATTTCACGAATACAGCTTTATTTGTATGTTTTTCCTCCTCTTGGCTCCTGTTCACCGGTATTGACCCTGTATATTCTGACTAATCTCTTTATTACACATTTTGGTTTTAAAGTCTTGATTTTAAATCTGCACTTGTCTAAGTTCTGCCCCAACATGAGACACAGTTACAGTACAATATGGGTCATGTATTTGGGTCAACGCCACAAAGGCTCACTACCCAAACCACAACAGTACTGGTAAAAAAAACGCAAAGGAATTTATGATTTATGTCTCCAGACACACAATTTCAAATATCACGACTGCTCGCCAAAAAGATGTGCCAAACAATAAAAAATGCTAAAAAATGACCACAGACAGGAGCTTCTTAAAGCTGGAATTTATAGCAGAGATGCACTCAAAATGACCTATATCTAAGTATCAAACTATTTCTCCTGCATGCAGTTACTATTAATGTTTGGAGAAAGACAAAATACATCTTCAACCCACAGTCTGTTTCCAGCATGGGTGGTAGATTCATGGAGTCATTACGGTCAGTGACTGCAGTGTCTTATGAGAGCCAGGAAATGTGAACCCAGTTCACAGGGCCAGCTGCACTATACGATACAAGCAAGCATCATTCCCATGTGATGTTTTTTCTTCTTACATTTCAAGATGATCACGGCCACAAACATATTGGGATCTGCTTTCATAAACATCAATTACTGCATCTAGTGCGTATCCTGCTTTATCCCCTGCTACCCCACCTTCTGTAGTTTAATAATTAGATGTATAAAGACTGTAATAATGAGCTGATTAACTGAATACATTAAGATGTGCAGAGCAGTGTGCCTCCTAAACCAGGGTTGAAAAATACTGGAATAGAGACGCCAAAAGATGAATGGAGTGGTTGACGTGTATTTGTGTATTTGTGTATTTGTGTGTAATTGTGTTTAGAGAATGCTTACTAAGAAAGTATTCTCAAACTAGTTGAGAAAAGTTAAGGTTTAGAGTGTATTATTATTATTATTATTATTATTATTAATACTAGTACATGTAGAATTATTTTTGTATTATATTCAATGTATTATCATTAATGTACACAATAGGTTCAGCACAGAATAATTATTCTCTTCACAGCAGTGCACAGTGTAAGTCATGCTACAGCATCCCTGCATGGGCGTGGTAGTGGGGGGAAAAGTGGACCTGACCACCCAGGGCCCAAGTAGAGAGAGGGGCCCATGAAAATTTTTGCTCACGTTCCTTGTGTACTGGCATGGATAGGGGCCCACTGTCACTGAGAGTGTACAGGGCCCCGAATTTGCTGCTACGCCCCTGCATCCCTGTAGCAAAGACCGTTATAACATCTTAAACACACTGGAACCACTAGTGGTACCTGGTCACAACAGCTCTTTCAATACACCCTAAGACAAGGGTGTCCAAACTTTTTTTGTTGTGGGCCAGAAGGAGAAATATATGTGCAGTCACGGGCCACAGACTCAAAAAACAATAACACAAATAATGTTTAAATAATTATACGACTTATAATAAAACATTTCCTTAATTACTATCATTTACACATAATTTTACTTGGGTTATTATTTTTATCTATCTTTGACAGTGTTGTGTAAACTAAGTTTTTTCAAATAGATTTTTCGTTTTTTTCTTAATATTAGGCAACTGATTCCTGAGAAATTAAACAGACACTTCCCTTGGTACTCGGTAAAAAATAGTCTCGCCGCATATATAGACTCTTTGCTCCGTTTTGTGCGCTACAAGTGCGCAGTCTCACCGCATATATAGACTCTTTGGTCCGTTTTCTGACACCCAGCGTTCAAACTTTGAATCTCACATTATAAAAACCTGCGAGCCAACTTTCATTTTATTTCTATAAAACCTCGCGGGCTAGTCCAAAAAAGGCCGCAAATGGCCCGCGGGCCGTAGTTTGGACACCCCAGCCCTAAAATGTATGAAGTTTGTATATTATGAGCATAAGGGGTTAAGGGCCTTGAACCCACAACCTTTGAACAAACCCTAATCAGTAGGCCAAGAACCAAAATAATGTATAAAAAAGTTTTGTCTTAACATATTTAAACATATGGGCAATGCAAACTTAATTTAGACAACATTAAGAGATAGAGATAATGTAACAAATACAACTGAGGAAAAAAACATGTAATTAGATTAAGTTAGGACACCCCCCACATTTTTTATTAAACGAGCTAGGACAAGAGCAATTTTGACCACAAAATTATGACTGTACGGTTTGTGGTTTTAAATAAAAAAAACATAAAGGTACATATAAAGGTGGCCAAGTGGGCTCCAGCTACAGCATTAGCCTGAGAGGCAATAAAATATACAATTGCAGTATCGATTCAATAAAGAAACATCTAAATATTCACTGGTTATAAATGATTCAGAACAGTGATTGAAATCTTTTAAATGACAGAGTATAAATGACAGCATTTTAAAGACTGAACTAACAGCTCCCTGTATTCATTTAAATGTGGGACACTGCTTATAGTTTGAGTGTGTGCTGCCCTCTGGTGATGACATTTTGACATAACATGCTATTCATGATGACTATGCAAAATCTGGCATATAGACTTACCATATCAAATAAATAAAAATACAGATCTGGGTTCGAAATATTTGATTGATAAATAAATGTTTTTTAATCTCATGTAAGACCCCAGCCATTAACTTTATGAGTGGTTACCTTGTAGGACATTTCTCCACACAGCTGCTATCAAACATGAAGTGACCTTCTTTGCAGGTGAGGCATTCGGTACTGTGATGTCCCCGGCACGTTGCACAAGTCACATAGCAATGGGCACACTCCCGCTTTTCCTCGTCACTGTAGTAACTATCCGGACACTTGGCAACACATATGTGATCTGTTTGGAGGGAGAACAGAGTTTGCTCAGCCATTTTTTTCCACAGCATTGACATAGAAATTTACAGGTCTTATGATAAGTATAATGATCAGTTAAAAAATTAAATAAAAATAATATTCTGCAATGCAAAATCTTACTGGTCAGAAATGCTCAAATGTTTATTTAACAACCACCAGAAAATTAACAAAAGAAACTTAGTAAGGAAGTCTGAGATTATTGTGAGTTCAATTTAAGACATGTAAAATAATGTATACATTTTTAGACGTTTTAAACATATAAAGCAGAGGTCCACAGTCCAATGTCCAATGTCCTGCTCAGTTAAGTTGTTGTTCAGCTGACCACCAAACTGTGCTGGACACCAGCTCTCCATCACCAGTTATGCAAGCATGATCTAAAGTAACTGCATCCCAGGCATTCCTCACTGTTGTCCACACACCATTATTCTACCTCCATTTGCTCTCTTCCACCATAGCCCCCAATGCTATGCAGTTTGTAAACAAATGTAAACAGTGAATCTTCTGTATATACAAATGAAAACGTATGGCATTACACAAGGTTCCATTCTAGCATTCTATGACCTTTATAATTCACATTACACATGCTGCTACTGGGTAATGTTATCAGCACACACAACACCAGTTTTTACTGATATGCCGACAACACACAATTGTTTATTTCAGCCAATCCAGACAATTCTCTTCAGCTCAGTGAAACTGAGGATTGAGAAGAAGACACTGAAGCCTGGATATCTATTTACTTCTTATTGCTAATAATAATAATGTAGATCCTAATACTTGGACTAAAAGCTGCTTGAAACGTAACGCTAAAGCTTCTAAAGATGGATCAGTAACAATTTAGAAAAACCTAGATTCTGATACATATAATCATAATAATGTTACAATCATAGCCCTCAAGACCAGATTTTGCTGGTTGCTGGTCTCTGATGGTGAAGGTGGTTAAAAAAACTGATCACCCAGGCAAAAACATACATCTCTGGAAAAAAATAAGAGGCCACTTAAAATGAGGATTTCATTTGATTTTACCAAATTAAAAACCTCTGGAATACAATCAAGAGGAAGATGGATGATCACAAGCCATTAAACCAAGCTGAACTGCTTGAATTTTTGCACCAGGAGTGGCATAATGTTATCCAAAAACAGTGTGTAAGACTGATTGAGGAGAACCTGCTAAGATGCATGAAAACTGTGATTGAAATCTTTTTTGTTATGTAATTTCTCATTTTCTGCAAATAAGTGCTCTAACTGACAATATATAGAATTATAGTATTTATAGAATAAAACAACAATGTTTATTTTACTCAAACATCTACTTATAAATAGCAAAATCAGACAAACTGATACTAGTCTCCTATCTTTTTCCAGAGCTGTATACTACCCTATACTGGTAAGTTAGCTATTCACCATCATAGACCCATACATAGTGTATGGGTGTTTGATTTAGGTCATCCTTGTTATGCAGTTCGACCTGCTTGGTCATTCTGGTCAACAAGCTTGATTATGCTGGTCTTGCTGGTTAACTAGCCTAATGATACTAGATATGCTGGTTAAGCTGCTTATTTAAGCTGGCCATCCATTGTTGGCCAATCAGCTTGGTCTTGCTGGTCATTCTAGTCAATCACTCTATTGGTGGTGGACCTTGCGCGTCAACACTGGAAGACCACAGTCAACTAGCATGATTGAGCAGATGCTGTGTCATGCTGGTCCACACTGGAAGACCAAGATGGTTGGCCAGCACAGTGATGCTCATGATGCTCGTCAACATGCCTTGTTATGCTGGAAGACAAGATTAGTGATTCTGGATCATGCTGATCAACCAGTGTAGTCTTCCAGTGTTCATCAGCAAGGCCCACCACCAATAAAATGATACTGAAAGACCAAGCTGAGCGACCAGCATGACCAGAACCACCAAACTGGTTTACCCGCATATCCAGGCCTGTTGACCAGCATCATTGTGCTGGTTTACCAGTTTGGTCATCCTGAACATGCCAACAGACCAGCTTGGTTCTTCATGCTGGTAAACCAACATTTTCATGCTTGATTATACTTGTCTAGCTTGGTCAAGTTGACTATGATTCTAGACCAGCTAAACCATCAAACTCAAACAAAAGCATACCCTACATCCAGTTAAGCTAGATTAAGCCATGCTGTGTATTCATTAGTGATTCATCATTTTGTGCTTTGTTCTGTTATTAGTTTAATAGGCTTTCCTTTTGAGTCTGGGTTCCTCTGAAGGTTTCTTCTTCTTCCTGATCAGAGGAAGTTTTCCACTTCCACAGTTTTTCACTCTGGCCACTGGTTTGCTCACTTTGTGGCCCAGACCCAAATCTATGTAAATATGCTTTTTGACAATGTCTGTAATCAGAAGTGGAAGAACCATACAAATAAACTTGAACGTGAACTATGAATCGCATCTATATGTGGTGGTGACAATGCTGGCTGACCATCCTTCTCCTCAAAACCACCCCTTCACTTGAAGCGTGGCAGTGGCGTCCCAATGTTTTTGTGGTTTTCCTTGTTGAAGTGAACAAAAGGGAAAGATTCCTTCCAACACATCATAAACAACCGCTAAACATCAGTGCATGGAACTGGAAACTGGAGGTTTTGCCACTAGAAGTCAAACAGAAATTGTTCAGACACTCATGTTTAGAAACTGTTTTGGATTTGTTTGAAGAGATGTGTCTCTTCGTTTTTGGTGGATAACCACATAAATAACAATGTTTTTAGAAGTATTTAAGTACTGGAGTCCAGTATGCTTGAATGGGATGTAAATAAATGGTCTTTTTTACCGTTTTTTTTTTTCCTGGCTACGGGAGACCAGTATTGGTATTTTCATATCTTATTTTTACTTCCACTGATTTCTATTTTAATGTATATTAACAGCCTGGGTGTGCTGTTAATATACAGTTCATAATGATTTTGTAAACTATAGCTTGCATGCAGAATTATTTATGTTTTAATACATTTTCATGCTCCACTGTAAAACTATTCCACACTGCAGATTAGAAACTTTTCTGAGAACGCTGCTCACTACTGTGGGCAGTAAATACGGTCTCTTAATGGTCCATAAGAGGGTGTAAAAACAAAGGAACAAAATCAAGATTAAAATAGCCCAGACCCCATACATTTAAGATTTAAACCTTGATTGGCTCTAATCCCAACTCACTGGATCGGAATGGGACATCTCTTGAGACACAAGCAACTAAAGGAATAACTAAACTAAGACCATACTGCAACCACCTGGGACACCATATTAACCACTTGGATTACCATAGCAACTGGCTAGCAACCTCCTAGAAACCAATAAGTAATAAGGTTTGACTTAGGAACACCCGTGCAAATACTTGGGATACCATAAAAACAACTTAAGAACACCAGTCACCAACTTAGTTACCATAGATGACGATAGCCTTTTACCTAGCAACCACTATTGTTCATTGTTTGTGACTGTAGCTGGACTTACTGTGCAAGTAATAAGGAGGGCTGCAGCGGAGGCACTGATCTTTCCCTGAACAGAGGAGGCATCTGGAGTGGCATGGTTGACACTTTCCATCTTTATCCTCAAAAGTGGCTGCGGTGCAGTTGCTGAAGAACTCGCAGTGGCCGTTGACTGTCTTTCTCATTTTAGGCCTACAGCTGAGGCATGATGAAGGGTGAGGGCCTGAGCAGGTCAGGCAGGACCCATCACATTCTGGAAAACAGAAAAAAAGCCAATAAATATTAACTAGTCACTAAATAAGGGTACATCAGAAACGATGTCTCCATAAAAATTATTTTTGTCTTTGGTGTGTAGAATTTGCACAACCTATATATATATATATATATATACACACATCTCCCTCATCTGCTGACCTGTCCCCATCTTGACATTACACAGATCCCTCCCTCAGATGACGTCTACTGGCTAATTCTGCTGTGTACAGGTTCTCGAACAGAATGATAAAAATAGCCTTTTTTTCACCTCATCTAGTGGTTGGGGCTCAGAGTGTTTCTATGCAGGTTTCTTTATTATAACGTCTCAATAAGATAGAAGCAAATGCTTCCTGACACCAAACTCTTTTAGCACACAAAAAGTGAGTTTTACATGTGTCCTCTTTAAAGTACATCTAAGCATTTTCACCCCAACCATGCTTTCTATTCATACATTGAAAACTCATTTGTGTCTCTCTGGCTGAGGAATACTCCTCTGTGAAATACCACCACAATCATAATGTCCATGATCTAATCAGAGGTAAAACAGCATGACCACCAAAAAGACCGAAACACAAATATCAGCCCATTATAGACAAAACATTTCAGAAACTCACAGTGTGGAAATGACACAAGCACTTCGAAAACAGAGAGGAAAATCATGATATATGGTGCTGAAAGCTGTTCTGTTTAAGACTGAGAATATAAGGGCAAGCTGTCCAACATCTGCGAAGCATCTGGTTTTGCAATGTCTGGCTTTTGTTTGTACAGCGGCAGACTTGGCTTGTGTGGTTCGCTTTTCATATTCCAATACAATTAATGTAATTATGACAAATTAGGAGAGCTCGGAATAAAGGTTTTCGCTGACAAAAGAGTCATTTTCAGACTAATGGTTTCAAAATTCCACATGGAATGCTGAAACTTCCATGCTTTAGCACGGCCATGAAAATGACTCCCTTCTGACCACAGTGTCAGTTAGAAGCTCGGAATTCTGAGACTAGAGATGTCTCTGTGTTTGTCAGCATTTATAATGACTTTATGTCTATGGATATTCTCATCATTGTGGGCATGCAGTTTAGAATCACTATAATATATAATATACAGGTGGATGTGACTGCTTAGGATCTGTAGTTAATTACAAAAAAGAGTTGTATGACAAACCCTAATGAACAGTTACTCTTTTATCTTTTGTTACCATAACTGCACATTAGATTATGCAAGCACAGTAATTGTGCATAAGGATTTTCCAAAAAAAAAACAGATTTTATGTTTGATCATATATAAAGACTATGTTTCCTTCTTTACATTAACAAAAATAAAAGTTTACACATATACAGTACCAGTCAAAAATGTGGACACAAATAATTAATATTGCAGTCATTCATTAAAACTATGAAGGAACACAATGAATTAGGTAGCAACATATAAGTGTTAAAGAAACCAAAAAACCCTGTGAAGCATTTACACGGGTTTTTATCTGGGGTGCAGTTAACTCGTGGTTTCTGAAGCTGGTAACTCTGATTAACTTATCCTGAGCAACAGATTGACTGACCTTCATTTCTTAATTTCTGTTTTTACTTAGTTGTTGCCGTAATATGGATTAGAACATTACTCAATAGAGCTATTCACTGTATACCAACCCTACCTCTTCACAACTTTACAACTGATGCTCTCAAAATTCTAGAAATTCAAGTAATTAACTCTTGAAGTTTAGCACAGCCATTCCAGGTGACTCTACCTCATAAAGCTGACTGAGAAATTCCAGCCAAGATTGTCAAAACTGTCCTCTAAACAAGAGATGCTACTTTGAAAAATCTAAAATATAAAACAAACTCTGGTGTGTTAAAAACTTTTTTGTTTTTACTAAATTGCATATGTTTTGGATGACTTTAGTATAAATCTATGATGCAAAAAAATAATATGAAAAAAAAGACTAAATGTAAGGTGTGTTTGAAATGTTGTACTAATAACACATTATGTGTTATCTGTTCTGTTAGAGTATCAGTTTGTCTTTGTACATGCTTGTGTGTTTGACAGTGAAGTACCCCTGCACTCATTCTTGTCTTGGTATGTATTGGAGGGGCAGCTGTTATGACATTCTCCATTGTAGCGGACCGCTGTTAAATATATACAAGATATACAGTCATCTGCATCTGGCCCATCGCAGTCTTTACAGTCCATGTGACAGCGCTCACAAATTTTTTTTTTTAGACTCGTGAAGTAGCCTTTGGGACAGTCATCCAAACATTTGCCCTTATGCAGGAAGTGGTACTCTTTACATTCTGAAAAAAAAAAACAGAAAGAGAAAAAAAAAATGTAAAGAGAGAAAAAGGGAAAAACAATGGAAGTGAATGAATGTAAAACCTACCACTAAGGAACCCTGATCTTAGCCAGTTGAAAACTCTGTCTACACACTCAACAATTTCATGAACATGAAACACTTTTAAAGAATAGCTAAATAAAAAAAAAGAAGTAAAACATTGTTTGTTGCTGAGAAATATTTTTAGTACACATTTCAATTTGTGATTTGGAGTTCAATTGACATGTATCAGCTTCAAATTCACAAGTCATACAGCTCTGGAAAAAATAAAGAGACCACTTCAGTTTCTGAATCAGTTTCTCTGATTTTGCTATTTATAAGTACATGTTTGTGTATTTTTATTGTTATTTTTTTATTTGCAGAAAATGAGAAATGGCTGAAATAACAAAAAAGATGCAGATGCAAAGAAAACAAGATCATATTCACAGTTTTTTAATCACAGTTTTCATGCATCTTTTTTTTTTTATATTTGTTTATTGGGTTTAAAGAGATATCCAACAAGATTCTAGAGCAGATAAATATATACATACATCTAATATACAAGATATCATTTAACACTACAACAACATTCAGGAAGAGAGCAAAAGAAAAGAAGGAGAAGAAGAAAAAAAGAAAATAAAAGAGAAAGAAGAGAAAAGAGAGAAAAAAAAAAAAGTCAGCTACTGTAGTCTTATATCAAGATTTTATTGTATATACCATGACATTACTCTGGGATAAGTGAGAGATCTAAACCCTTTACAAATCGAAAGAATGGGTTCCACAATTTTTCAAACTTGCTTGATGAGCCATGTAATGAAAGCCTAATTTTCTCCAGTTTGACAAAGTAAAGAACATCTCTTATCCAACGAGTATAAGATGGGGGTCTTTTAGATTTCCAATGAATGACTATTAGCCTTCTAGCAAGTAAAGTGGTAAAGGCAATAATATCCTTTTTAGGTTTAGCAAGAGATGGTAAAGAGGGAGAAACCCCAAACAATGCACACAGAGCATCTGGATCTATTGTTTCTCCAATAACCTCGGACAAAGTATCGAAAATCCTGGACCAGTAGCTATGTAATGTAGGGCAAAGCCAAAACATATGGATAAGATTTGCAGGCGTCCATTGACACCTGTCACAGGCCGCTGATGAACCTTCAAAGATCTTCGATAGCCGAGCTTTTGTATAATAGGTACGATGTACCAGCTTGAATTGAATAAGGCTATGTCTAGCACATATGGAGGACTTATGTATTCGTTCTAGGATCTCTGCCCAAACAGTTTCCGGTATGCTCGTCCCTAAGTCTTCCTCCCAGAGGGTTTTAATAGTAGTTAAGGATTCTGGTTGCAGGAGAGAGATTTGGTTGTAAATGTCTGAAATTAGGCCTTTCAGAGTAGGACATGGTGTGAGAAAGCCGTCTACGAGGGAATCCCCAATTAAATTAGGAAATGTAGGGAATGTATCCCGTATAAAACTCCGTACTTGTAAGTATCTAAAGAAATGTTGTTTGGGAAGTGAGAATATATCAGCAAGTTCCTGAAAAGATAGCAGGATATCGTCTCGATATAAGTCTCTAAAAGTAATAATGCCAAGCTTGGCCCATCCCGCAAACGCGTCATCCATCAGGGAAGGGGGAAAAGAATGATTGGCCGCTAAAGGGGCGTTAATAGAAAATGACTGAAAACCAAAGTGTCGTTTGAACTGAGTCCAGATCTTAAGGGTGGTTTTAACAATCACGTTCTTTGTGTATTGTTGAGTGGGAGAATGAATGGGTGAGTGGACCAGAGCATTAAGAGATATAGGTTTAGTGGAATTTGCTTCCATTAATACCCATTTCAGAAAGGGGTCAACATCTTTATAACAAGTCCAAAATTTGCAAATCCTAATGTTAGCAGCCCAGTAATAATACTTAAAATTTGGCAGTGCCAACCCACCCAAATGTCGTGGTCTTTGTAAGTATTGTTTTCGCAACCTAGGAATTTTCTTGTTCCAAATAAATTCAGAAATTAAGCTATCTACCTTGCGGAAAAAAGTCTGGGAGAGAAAGCATGGTACGCATTGAAATAGATAAGAGAACCTTGGAAGGATGTTCATTTTAACAGAATTAACTCGAGCGGCTAGAGACAGGTTAAGCATGGACCATCGGTCACAGTCCTTGCGGATTCGAGTTAATAAGGGGGCAAAGTTAGCCTTATAAAGGTCCTCGAATTTGTGGGTAACATGTATCCCCAAATACATAAAACTGTCTTCAGCTATTTTAAAAGGTAAAGTGTGTGAAGAATAATTTCTAGTGTCTAGATTAATAGGAAATAATTCACTCTTGTTTAGGTTCAGTTTATATCCTGAAATTTGACCGAAATTTTGCAGAGTGGTAAGAGCCGCGGGAATAGACGTATTTAGTTTCGAAACATATAAAAGAAGATCATCGGCATAAAGAGAAACCTTAGTTTCTATGCCATACCTAGATATGCCTGTGATACTGGGGTTACTTCGAAGAGCTATGGACAGGGGTTCAATAGCTATTGCAAATAGTAGAGGACTCAATGGGCATCCCTGTCTTGTGGATCGGTGAATATTAAAGTATGCAGATTGGACATTATTTGTCCTGACCGAGGCTAACGGGGAGGAATACAGTAACTTAATCCATGAAACAAAACCTCTATCAAAGCCAAATCTCTCCAAGGTATAAAAAAGGTAGTCCCATTCGACTCTATCGAATGCTTTTTCAGCATCCATGGATATTACGGCCTCACTGACATGAGAAGAGGGAGAATTATAGAGTACATTAAACAAGCGTCTGAGATTCGAAAAGGAGTGCCTGTTACGAATGAACCCTGTCTGGTCCGGAGAAATGATGGTTGGAAGGATAGGCTCCATGCGAATTGCCAATAACTTTGATAATATTTTAAAATCTACGTTCAGCAAACTTATTGGACGATAAGAAGAACATGCGAGGGGATCTTTACCTTTTTTCAAGATCAGAGAAATAGAGGCCTGAGTAAGAGTTTCAGGGAGATAGCCCAGCTCTAATGATTCATTAAACATCTCAAGTAATAAAGGAGATAGTTTATCCCAAAACTTTTTATAAAATTCAGGGGGAGTTTTCATGCATTTTGGCATGTTCTCCTCCACCAGTCTTACACACTGCTTTCGGATAACTTTGTGCCACTCTTGGTGCAAAAATTCAAGGAGTTCAACTTGGTTTGATGGCATCCATCTTTCTTTTGATTACATTTTAGAGGTTTTAGGAAACTTATCATTTATAACTGGTCTCTTATTTTTATTCCAGAGCTGTATTTGTCTTACACTTTCATTTAAAAATGTCTTTAGGATTTAGGTTTAAAAAAAAAAAAAAGACCTAAGCATCTAACTTGTACTATCCCAATATTATATACTAACTGGACTTAATCCAGTTAGTTATTTCAGAGTTACTGTTAGCTGGGTAAGCTCTACTGTTTCCCAGTAATACTCACCACTGCATTTGCCGTTTCTGTCACAATGCGTGCAGCTATGGGGACAGCTCTCACACTCTTCATCTTTTACATAGTAGTTCTCAGGGCACTGTTCCACACAGGTGTGTTTAAAGAGCAGGTATGGCTGCTCACATGTCAGACAGTTGTTAGATCTCTCCTCACACGAGGCACATCCCTGAGCACAGCTACGGCACTCACCGCCATCAGGGTAACCCCTGATAAGAGACGGACAGTGTAACTGAAAATAATAGTGTACAGATCTACACTATGTGGGAGACATTGTGCGTGTTTGTATTGACATGTTCAAAAAATAAAAGAAATCACTGAGTGAAGAATAAGTACCACAAATAATTATGGAGATTAAAAAGGGGCATACGTATTTGAATCTGAATTTGGTTCATTTTAATTATATTCACATAATCTTTATTTAACCGAAATATTAATGATGTAATTAATTTAACAGAAACAGTGCTTTTTTGTTTGAACTTGTGAGATGATGTGTGATGTGCTCTTGAAAAACACATTTTAAAATTCCAACTTTCCAATTCCAATTTTTTTAAAGTTTTTTTTTTATGGAAAGTCACAGATTTGAACATGAGTGATACAGCTCTGCAATTGGTGGTCGTGAAATAAGGCTATGATTTTATTATATTTTTTATATGACTTTTTTATATTCAGAGTTAGACCACTCTAAAAAAATAAAAATCCAGGAAGGCCAGATATTTTATCTCTGTAAATTAGCTTTAAATCAGAGATATTAGAATTTATGAGTCTGAATTTTGTAAATTTGGACATTGTTTGGATTTTTTAAACATATTGTTTCAAAAACACATATAGACATCATATTACAGGTGAATCATTCAAATTAATTCTGATTAAATAATCAGTTTTCTAATTAATATGTTTACTGGCATTATGAGGCTAGTGTACGTAAAACAATAATGAAAGCAGATAGTCACAAACTTAGCATCAAGCTAATGTTATATCTTAGTAATACACAAGTCTATGCATTTTTTTTCTTCTAATCCCGGGCCACTATTCATTGGCTTGATTACATAAAGTTAAGGTTACCAGACATAGATAAAATGCACATAGACATAGACACAGACAAACATTAACAGAAGTACACAGACAGGATCGACAAAGACCAACACTAGAAAATATATATGGGGCTCAGATATATGCCTCGTTATATAACATACAAAATGGACTATAAAGACATTCCAAATTTAGTATGATGTGGAAAAAGATGGATTTAGCCCTTAATGTATCGTAAAAAAAGTATGACCAAGTTTCATCAATAGTTTTATGCAATTTTAAAAGAAACGTTTTTTAAAACATTTTTGCTGCTTTATACAAAAGGAAAAATCACAGAATATCATTAATCTCATTCCATTATTTATATCATAACGTTCACTGTGAATATCAAGAACAGGTGAATCACTGTCTTCTAGTCAAATCAGGTGAGAATCCCTGTAAATTGTCTCAACATACAGCATTAAACCACATTGAGATTATGAAGTATTATCAGATAGATGGCCTGGAGTGTTTTTAATCAGTAGGTAGATAAATATAGTAGGTGGCTATAAAATCTATTTTAATTTCAATATGCAAGTTTATAAAGAGATACAGATATATACCTTTGACATTGTGTGACACATGAGCCGTTCTGCAGGAAAAGCTGGGCTTTGCCAGTCCTGCACTTTAGACAGAGATGAGCTTCCCTGCATAATTCACAGCCGGGTAGACAATCCTCACAATGCCCACTTGTGCTGTTCCCATAAAAACCAGCAGGACAGGTTGACACACACATCTGTTTCTCTGCAACTAAGAACATACCTACAAAGAACACACACACACACACACACACAGAATGAAAAAAGGGTTTCCTATATTTGTCCCTAAACTACTCATTTCACAGGATACTTATAATATATATATATATATACAGTGAGTCCAAGAAGTATTTGATCCCTTGCTGATTTTCTTTGTTTGCCCACTAATAAAGACACTATCCTTCTGCACTTTTAATGGTAGATATATTCTAACATGGAGAGATAGAATATCAAGACAAAAATCCAGAATATAATTTTAAAGAATATATTTTAATTAATTTGTATTTCAATGAGGAAAATAAGTATTTGATCCCTCTTGCCAAACACACTCAATACTTAGTGGCAAAGCCTTTGTTTGCAAGCACAGCGGTGAGACGTTTGTTGTAGTTAACCACAAGTTTAGCACACACACCAGGGGGAATTTTGGCCCACTCTTCTTTGCAGATCCTCTCTAAATCATGAAGGTTGGTGGGCTGTCGCTTGGCAACTCTGACCTTCAGCTCCCTCCATAGATTTTCGATCGGATTGAGGTCTGGCGACTGGCTGGGCCACTCCATGACCTTAATGTGATTTTTCTTGAGCCAATCCTTTGTTGCCTTTGCTGTATGTTTAGGGTCGTTATCATGTTGGAAGACCCAACCACGGCCCATTTTCAGATCCCTGGCAGAGGGGAGGAGGTTGTCCCTCAGGATTGTGCGGTACATGGCTCCATCCATCTTCCCAGTGATGCAGTGAAGTAGCCCTGTACCCTTGGCAGAGAAACACCCCCAAAACATTATGCTTCCACCTCCATGCTTGACGGTGGGTACAGTGTTCTTGGGGTCATAGGCAGCATTTTTCTTTCTCCACACATGGCGGGTGGAGTTGAGGCCAAAAAGTTCAATTTTGGTCTCGTCTGACCACAAAACCTTCTCCCAATAACTTGGTTCATCTTTCAAATGATCATTGGCATACTTGAGGCGCGCCTCCACATGTGCTCTCTTCAGCAGGGGTACCTTTCGGGCACTGCAGGATGTGAATCCATTGTTACGCAAAGTGTTGCCAATTGTTTCCTTGCAAACTGTGGTCCCAGCTGCCTTCAGGTCATTTGCTAACTCCTGCCGAGTGGTTGCAGGACGATTTCTGACCGTTCTCAGCATCATTGCCACCCCACGAGGCGAAATCTTCTTTGGAGCACCGGGCCGAGGTCTGTTGATTGTCATGTTATACTCTTTAAACTTTCTGATAATTGCACCAATAGTTGTTACTTTCACATCCAACACCTTACTAATCTTTTTGTAGCCCATTCCAGCTTTGTGAAGGTCAACAATTCTGACTCTGAGGTCCTGTGACAGCTCTTTGGTTTTACCCATGTTGGAGACTTGAAATCTGTGTGATCTGTCTGATTCTGTGGACAGGTGTTTTTCACACAAGTGATTAGTGAGAACAGGTGGCTTCAGGTCAGGTAACAAGTTGATTGGGAGTGTTTAACTGGTCTGTAAAAGCCAGAACTGCTAATGAATACTAAGGGATCAAATACTTATTTCACTCCATGAAATACAAATCAATTAATATATATTCCTTAGATTTATTTTCTGGATTTTCTTTTTAATATTCTGTCTCTCCATGTAAGAATACATCTACCATTAAAAGTATAGAATGATCATGTCTTTATTAGTGGGCCAACGAAGAAAATCAGCAAGGGATCAAATACTTCTTGGACTCACTGTATATATATATCTCAATATAGATGTTATGAAGCAATAGGGTAATTAATTAATTAATTAATTAATTAATTAATTAACTATTTCTGAGGATTACAGAAGATTTTAGCAGCTGTTTTACTGTCCCTAAATCAGACACTACTGCTATTCTCTCTAATTTACACGCGGCTTTAGCAATTTGCACCACACTATCATGCAGGGTAAATTTACAGTTAATAAGCAGAATTATATTTATTTGCCTTTTCACACATTCAACTGATTAGACCACATATGCAGACTAGCAATTTGAGAGTGTTTCTGTGGTCCGTGTCATGATTTGGATAAAATGTAAATTATATATAAAAAAAAAAAGAAAACATATATGGTATGATATAATACACATTGTTTTACAATAGTTTGAAAATAACATTGCAGTACTGATTAATAAGCCTACAGTTTTGGGATTAAAAAGACTTTTGTTGATGTCATGCAAAACCCTTCTATTTCACACATGCACAATCAATGGACTTACCTTCTCTACAGGCATTACACTGGTTTTCAGCACGGCCTGAACACAGCATACAGGTTGAATGACACTGCTCACATTCTCCCAACTCTACAAAACACACAACACACAAAACACTGACTGATCAAAGCTAAATGTCCCTTTACAACTAGCAGTTACTTTAATATAATCCAGATCTAAGCTTTTCTACCAGATTATTGATACTGTTTATACTAAAAGAGAGTGACAAAGTTCTAAAACAACCACTCGCAACACACATTTTAAAAATGTACTCTTACACATGAAAAATAATTGAAACGGTTTGCAGAAAAAGGCTGTGATGTTAGTTTAAGATATTCTCCCAGTCATACACGGTCATTAAAATAACAGACCATTTAAAGCAGCTGAATAACAGTGTTCGATGATAGATGGTGCTGTTATGGTGCTAGATAATATGGAGCTAGTATACTCATGCTTCTAAATTTTATGTAAAGCAATTATAGCCACAACTCTTTCTCTACAAAAAATCTGTGCCTGCATTCCAACCACACACTTTTGTGACACACTATTATTTAGTGTGGTAGTTTGCAGTTTGTGACACTGACTCATTGACATGCATTACAAAAATTTACGTGTTTTAACAAGATGATTAAGTCACTCCAGGCCTGGATGATTTAATAATTTATTTCAGATTTTTATCCCATTTTCTCACCAATTTAGAGGAAAGCCAACTTCGATACATCAGCTAGCAGATGCCTGTGCCACCATTCATCACATAAGCAGAGAGCAAGGTCAATCGTGCTTTCCCTGACTTGTAATGAGCCCTAGATTACTTACATATACCGGTACTATTTGCACAATGCTAATTAATGTGTAATGGAGTATAAGTTACTGTTACCCATAAGTTACATCAGACTAGTACCTTCAGCACAAAACTAAAGAAGCAAAACTCAGATCCCAATTTTTTTTTATCTGATTAAATAAGTTGAATTATATTTTTAATTCATCTGTCACTTTCACTTATTTTTTAGAGACATTGAGAATTTCTGAAATTCAGATCAGAGCAAATAAATCGCAGTCTTACCGCTGACAAAGTGGAAAGCAGGACAAGTGATCGCCTTGCTGAGATCGATGCACTTGCCGTCCACCAGACGCATGCCGTTTTCACACGAGTCACAGTCGGTATATAAAGGACCACCGCACGTGCGACAGTCGGGGTGACACGGCTCACACTCCTTTTTCAGATCACCATAAAATCCCCCCTTACATTCCTTCACACACAGGCCATCTGGGAATCATATGATTATGGTAATGGTAATGGGTAAAACCTGATCAAATATATATAAATTAAAAAGGAATAATTGGATTATATGAAATGATGAAATATATGGTCTGAAATAGAACATGAGAATAAAATATAACATGACAAATACAACAAAAATATACTGGCAAGTGAAAACATCTTAACATTTAGTCAGCTTGCTACATACAAACATTTTTGAATGTAGTTTTTTTAAAGGACAGATGCAGGACATAATATATATCTAAAATATATAAATATAAAAATATATAAATATATATAAATATATAAAAACTACATTCAAAAATGTTTTGGGCAAATACTATATATATACTATATATATATATATATATATATAAAATATATATGTATATAATATATATGTATATATATACAGTGCCCTCCATAATTATTGGCACCCCTGGTTAAGATGTGTTCTTTAGCTTCTCATAAATTGAGTTTTGTTCAAAATAATATAGGACCACGATGGAAAAAAAGAGTAAAATACAACCTTTAACTCAAGTGAATTCATTCAGTAGGAAATTCATTAAGAAATAATTATTTAACATCAAATCATGTGTGCCACAATTATTAGCACCCCTGATGTTAATACTTTGTACAACCCCCTTTTGCCAACAAAACAGCACCTAATCTTCTCCTGTAATGTTTCACAAGATGGGAGAATACAGAAAGAGGGATCTTTGACCATTCCTCTTTGCACATTCTCTCTAAATCATCCAACGACCTGGGTCCTCTCCTCTGCACTCTCCTCTTCAGCTCACCCCACAGGTTTTCAATGGGGTTGAGGTCTGGGGACTGAGATGGCCATGGGAGGAGCTTGATTCTGTGTGCGGTGAACCATTTCTGTGTAGATTTGGCCACATGTTTAGGGTCATTATCTTGCTGAAAGACCCAGTGACGACCCATCTTCAGCTTTCGGGCAGAAGCCACCAGATTTTGTTTTAAAATGTCCTGGTATTTTAGAGCATTCATGATGCCATGCACCCTAACAAGGTTCCCAGGGCCTTTAGAAGAGAAACAGGCCCACAGCATCACTGATCCCCCGCCGTATTTCACAGTGGGCATGAGGTGCTTTTCTGCATACTCAGCTCTTGTGTTACGCCAGACCCACTTAGAGCATTTGTTGCCAAAAAGCTCTATCTTTGTTTCATCTGACCAAAGCACACGGTCCCAGTTGAAGTCATAGTACCGCTTAGCAAACTCCAAACGTTTGCGTTTATGATTGTGAGTGAGAAATGGTTTCTTCCGTGCATGCCTCCCAAACAGCTTGTTGGCATGTAGATAGCGCCTGATGGTTGTTTTGGAGACTTTGTGACCCCAAGAAGCTACCATTTGTTGCAATTCTGTAACAGTGAGCTTTGGAGAACTTTTTATTTCTCTTATCACCCTCCTCACTGTGCGTGGTGGCAAAATAAACTTGCGTCCTCGTCCAGGCTTGTTTACCACTGTTCCAGTTGTTTTAAACTTCTTAATAATTCCTCTGACAGTAGATATGGACAGGTGTAGGCGAGTAGCGATTTTCTTTTAGCCATTGCCGCACTTGTGAAGGTCAACACACATCTGCCTCACTTGAATGGTATGTTCCTTTGTCTTTCCCATGTTGAAGATAAATGGCCTCTGTGTCACGTCATATTTATACCCCAGGGAAACAGGAAGTTGTGAATTACTAATTAAATGTTCCTACATACTCTGATCAACTTCGTAAACTACTGTAGAAGTGACAGAAATACTTTTATTAAATTTATTTCCTAAGAATTGTTAGGGGTGCCAATAATTGTGGAACAGGTGATTTTATGAAGAATAATTATTTCTTAGTCAGGGATTTTATTTCCCCCTTAAAATTTACTTGAGTTAAAGGTTGGACTTTACTTTTTTTCCCATCGTGGTCCTATATTATTTTGAACAAAACTCAATTTATGAGAAGCTAAAGAACACATCTTAACCAGGGGTGCCAATAATTATGGAGGGCACTGTATATATATATTTGTATTTGCCCTACCATTTTATTTTAGATTAAGCTATTGATTTCTCAATATATATATTGATGTTTTGGTTGTAAAACTCAAATAATAGTAAAATTGTTGGGATTATTGGTGGTTCCACTTTGTACCAAAATATTTTCTTTTAAATTAAAATCAGCGCTATAGACAAGAAAAATACTAAATATAAAAGCCTAACTTCTACAGTCATCCCTGCAAAGACAAATAAGGGGTTTCGTAGTTTTCCCTGGTAGATCTTCAGGCCATGACAACTTTTGCCGGTTACCTGAGCAACTGAGGCAGAATGGTCGGTGACTATGTGTTCAACCAAAATAAGTTCTGCATGGCATCGCCAGTTCTCGAGTGTGCTTAGATCTTGTTTCAAAACAAGAGCGGCCAGATGAGTTTCCGATTGAACAAAAAGAAAAGTTTTGTAATTTGTGACTCTGTGGTGTCAATTAGATAACGTTGTGTAGTGTGAACCAGGTGTAAGATCACAGGTTTAGTTGCTGGCTTCTCTCTAAAATCCAGTCAATAAATGGATTTGTTGAGTTCCACCATCAGATCACCTACTTACAGTTAGATCAGCTACATATTGAAAACACACTGTAACTGGAAACACTGGGCATAAAGTGTGAGTGTTATTTGCACCTGACAGGAAGTAGCCATTTTCACAAAAGTAACACTGGAGTTCATCGCAGTTGATGCAGTGATCGTCACACTGCATGCACGTCATTAAAGAGTTGTCTGCAAACGTCTTCTCAGGGCAGATTCTGTGGCAGCGTATGCCCAACCTGAAATACAGAAACAAAATATCCTTTAATGTTAAAAGCATAAAGAAATTAAACCTTAAATTGGTTTATTGATTTGTAAGATGTAAACAATATAAGACTTACAGGTAATAGTCCTTTAAACAAGACATGCAGTGCCTTGGATTTGCTGTCAAACAAAAAAATTACAAAACAAAGTACAGTTAGTAACTAAAATAAACATGTTCACTTATAGTAAAGCTGCACAATGTATCCGTCCGACAGTATTTTTATATATTTTTTTCTACTTTTTATCCCATTTTCTTTACAATTTACACAGCCAATTAAACAACCCACTCATTGGGACTCGCACAACACCAGGAAGGTGAAGACTAGCACATGCCTCCTTTGATACATGTAAAGTCAGCCACTGCCTCTTTATATTTATATATGTATTCAGTAATGTGTTTTAAATACTGGAAGGTAGTGTATATTACAGTCTACACAGTGTACATTAGTTTTGTGTTGCAGAGACAATTCAAGAGATTTGCCACTAGTTACAACTACTTCCACACACAGTGTACACTTGACACATGAATCAAGGAGTGTTAAATTCCCACACAGCCCAAAGACCTATCTATCTGTCAGGCCTCAGGTCAACAATAATTCACATCAACACAGATCAGAATTACTCACAAGATTACACCTCACAACGTATACAGGTGTGGTTGTTCCCAAGACATCACCTGAGGTAGCACTTTATGGTCAGTCTTCATATTGCTCATCTCATGACTTCTAGCATGTCAGTGTATTTCTTTAGTTATTTTTTCCAGTATTTTTTTCTTTTTAATGGGGACTAATTTGCCTTACAACATCCTGCATGTATCCCTCCACTCTAAATGATTAAAAATAGTTCTAGGCTTTGTAAATTGTAATTTTTACCAATTCATTATTTAATCAATAAAGCACTCCTCTTTTTTCAATATACAAAATGTTTTCAGTTTTTCATATACTTTTTTAAACATTTAAACATTTCCAATATGCACATTTATTTAGTGTTTAGTTTTTTCCCTTAAAAGTGGCAGATTATTCTGACTGAATTTCTAATTTCATCAAAACTCTCTGAACATTCATATCTGAACTATTTAATTTTGCACAGTTTAGAAAATGTATTTTAATTAAATATGCTTTAAACATTATGTAACAGTTTTATTATTACAAGGCTTAAACGTGTTTAGAAGAGGAACAAAACTAAACTCTGCGCTCTGTAGGGGGATAACTGGCTGACACTGTTGCCTTCAGTGGAATGTTCTAGACAGCACCCAGTGTTTTATCTTCTCTCAATTTACCAACAGGGGGCAAGCTAACATTGTCCAATAAAACACTTCTATAAATGAAGGCGCTTTAAATGGTTCTTTGAGTGATGCCATGGAGGAATCACTTTTGGTTTTTCCACACTCTGTTATAGAAATGGTTACCTAAAGCTGGTTGTTTTGCTGTGGCATTATTATTTAAAGAACCATCTGTAGTGCCTGTATTTTTTTTTAAAGTGTAGAAAACAGTACAGGTCCATTTTACTCTTTTTTTTTTTTACTTTAATACCTTCAGACACCCTGTGTATGTTTATTTTTCTTTTCCTACTGTTTTATTTCCATATTGTGACTGATTCTACAGTCAAATATATTAAACATATTGTGGTGGTGCTCGGAATGGGAAGGAGTTTAACAGCTCACGTTGCCCTTTTTGTGTTTGTTGGGGTTAAGTTTAAGTTTAGTTGTGGCAGCTTTATTTGTGGACCTTTATTCACCCTCCTAATGTTAGGGTACAGGGTGGATAAGGGCTCTGCCAAGATAGCTGCCATTATAAGAGGAAACCGCTCCTTATTTGCAGTTAGTTTTATGCTCTTACACTCTCTTATACTTATACACTTATGCTCTTATACTCTTCTTGTTCAAATCAAAGCTGATAAAAGGGACAATGATCTGGCCTCTTTACTCCACCCTCTGGTGATGCTAGAGTACGCTAGTTAAAAAAAAAAGAACTCAGGCAGGGAAGGAATTGGATTCTTAGATTATTATTTGGACGCAGCCACAGTTTTGAAGCAGCTGGGATCATCACAGTGCAGCAGCCCCCGAGCAAATTGAGCAATAATTCCCTCATTTTAGGAGCTGAGCCAAAACACAGTTTATCTAATTAAACAGGGAATGCTAGGTGCCAAGACAAACGTGGGCTGACAGACAAGTCAGACTGCATTACTTACTGAGTAAACAACTTACACTGATTGGTTTGAGGTTAGAAGATCTATTACAGGATGAGTTTGAGGTGGTCAGACAACAAGAATTTGGGCAGACAACACAAGACATACACAAGTCAAGTAGCCAGTGAGCATGATTTAATTCCAGCTGCTACTAGCTTCCTTTTTGTAAATGGGATATGAGGGTGTAGAATGTTTAGTTTAGTAAAGAACATTTTCATTCCCTTCTAAAACCCATTCCCTTCTTAAAACTCACATTGCTTCTAAAAAATATATAGTTTGCTAGGAGTACTCTAGTGTCACAGAGGGTTGTTTGAGGTATGCCATAACAATGAAGCAATTTTAGTTCCACAAAGTACCATTTTTGTAAAATATACATACCGTATTTTTCGGACTATAAGGTGCACTATCAATGAATGTCTATTTTTTGGGCTATTTTTACGCATAAGGTGCACTGGATTATAAGGCACATTAAGCAACACCAGTAAGAATGCCTACATCGAAGTGAGCAAGGGTTTCGCCATGTTTCCCTTCTAATGGGAAAGCTAGGGGAAGCTTTAAACTGAAATTCTTAAAAAAAAACATTTTCTTTTAAAATCAAACAAGCACTGTATCTTAATCTTGATCTACATAGATTTCTCTCCTGAAAACAGTTTATTTGGGTGAGTAAAGGGCTTCCATTTGTTTGGTAGTACCCATTCAAGCTACAGTACTCTGAACTGATCTGCAGTACATGTGTGTTGGGCTTCTTGCATTTAATGAGGATGTGAATTCTGCCACAATCATTATTGCATGGACAATAGCCAGCTACCTAGCTCTAGATCACATTTTAGCACCAGTGCACCTAACTTTTTTTCTTCATTTTCGACCGCATCGCATTTAACACCTCAGTTTTACAGGTTCACTTTTTTTTCACTGTCCTTATAGACAATATTGATTTATAAATGATAAGCTTACAATCTGGTAAACATACAGTTCTTTGTATTGTAAGCAGTAAGCTGAAATTTAGAATATAAAACAACCCAAGATAAATAAAATAAAAGGAAAAGGTAAAAGTGCTAGTCTTTTAAGGGCTAATCTCTTATGAACTACCCTTCATTGTAGTCACATGCTCCTTGGGTGGCCAACTCCTGTATTTTGGCCTTCTCACTACAGGTAGTGAGCTTTCATTATTAAGTGAAGAGTATATAGTACATAGGTGGTACTATCATAAATAAATTAAACTAACCTGGAATCCTTTTGTCCAAATGAAGAGTTAAAATAATATAAATATGATACATTAAAGTGCCTTTCAACTCTAACTAATATGTTGAACCACCAGGACTTTCAGGGACACAGAGAACCTTTTTTCCCCACCTTGAACATATAGTGACACTTTGGATTGAGAATCAAGAAATTTTCAATATTAAACACAATTTTGGAAACGTCTTATCCGTCTTGCACCCACTATCAGGCTTTATTTAAGCTCCAATAATTCACAATATCTTGCCTTGAGCATAATGGCTAGTTTTAAGCCTTCCTTACAAGATAGCATCTCCCAGCCTATACAGGTGCAAACATTCCCAGGCCTTCCACTGAGCCATAACACTTTATGTTCAACCTACATACTGCATTTAAGTGTTAAAATGCTACAAAGGAATATTTGAGCGATGCTACTGCTATCCCATGACTTTTTGCATGTGGGTGAAAAGATGCTATAGCGATTTTGAGTGATTCTATAGAAGAAAAAAAAACCCTCATTGTGATAGCGATGTAAGTGTGAAGAACCTTTAAATTATATTTTTCTACAAAAATGGTTCTTTATGGAAAGAAAGACGATTCTTCCTTTAAACACATCTTTATTTTCAAGTGTGCTCGATTTTCCATGATGTCTGGAATTATACAGATGTTCTTTTTTACAATGCAGCTTCAGAACATTCAGATACAGAACAAAACCTATTTTGGATGAAGAAGCCCCTTTTTGGATCCAAGGCTTTAGATCAGGGATGACAGGCTGTACTGATTTCTCCTCTTACAGTTAAAAAAAAAAAGATGGCCATGTAAAAGCTCTAGCAGCACTCCTTATCACACACACCCTCTTTCTCATCTTTGATCTGATCCGGTCGGCCCGTGTCTGATTACAAGCTTATCTCTTCAGCGCCAGCGTGTATCTGGCGCTTTGATGATCCGCACGCGACATGGTGTGACATCTTTTCATCTTTAGCATCTTCCCTGTTCCAAATTTAAATGCTTGAATAGAGCCTGAAAAACATGCGGCGTGATAGGACCCCCATCTCGCTAACCTGGCACACACCCACACACATACATAACACATGGACAGTGGAGATAGTCCCTCCAGGATGGAAAGCAGTAGTGTGAGACTGTGTGGGGTAAGTAGGAATGTTTACGAGGGCTAAAATGGGTCAGGAGATAAACAGGAGATGTTCCAAAGAAGTATTTGAGGCAGACGTCTTGAAATTAAATACGTGACATCCAGGATGTTATTTAAAAAGGTGTATTTTAGGCTATTTGAGGCTATAAACAATATGAAAAGGCGGTTTTCTACTCAAGACATAATGGAGCCAGACAAGCATGTAGCATTTATTATTTTAATTTCTTTATTCTTTATTCTATTATTTTAATCTCTTTGATTCGTCTTTGCTTTTTATGTTTACAGGTTTCAATTCCCACCAAGTAGCTGGGACACCCCATCACACAGTGCTACCAATATTACACCAGGCCACATAGAACTGGCCACCTTTTTTGAACTACTGCTCATGCAACATTACTTAAGAGCTCAAATTGCTTGGAGAAGAACACTAACTGCCAGCTCTGTTATCTTAATTGACACCTGGCCATTTAATGGGACTAGTATCCCATGAATTTACACTTGGTAGTCAAATGCATTTCTTAGTCAGCCTGGAATTAGGAGGCTGTGTGTGACAGAATATGCAAATTTGCGTGATAAGCAGAAAAATTTTACTGGTGTTTCAGTTGTAATGGAAAGGGATTTTCCATAGTTTTGGATGGCAAATTTGCCTTGGAGAAATGGATTCATTTACACTGCTGCAACATAAGCTATAAGTGTCCGAGAGTGGCAATACCCACCCTTGTATACGTTGTGAGGTGTTATCTTGTGGTGATGAACACTGGCAAGCATGCTCACAGCATGGTGATGTGAATTATCTGAGTTCGAGTGTAGTCTGACAGTGGGTGCCAGATTAATGAGACATTCCATTCTCAACATTGTGCAGACATTTAACACTGCTCAATCTAAAGTGTTACATGTGTACCAGAAAGAAATCATAGAAAGCATTACCAACTACAGTGGGCAGGTAAGTGGGTGGTAATGATTGTGACTAACAGCATCTGGCTAAAACTGTCAAGAAACAGTTTACATTCACATTTACGGCAAAATAAAGTCACAGGAAATAATATTAGTGCCTGTTTAATGACATGTGGCATGTCATGGCTTAAAGCAAAAATTAATTTGCATTAAAAAATGTGCATATACAGCCAATGAGACAGATATCTTAAGATTGTCTCTTTAAATTTCTTTAAGAACTTAAATTGGAGATGCTAGACTAACACTGCTAACAAACATTGTACTTTGTACTGTCACTGTTATCTTCATTAATACCAAATACCATTAATCCAGATCTTTTTTTTTTTTAAATAATTTTATTTAAAATTTTCCCCCATTTTCTCCCCAATTTTGCTCAGCCAATTACCCAACTCATTAGGACTCCCCCATCACTAGTAATGCCCCAACACACCAGGAGGGTAAAGACAACACATGCCTCCTCTGATACATGTGAAGTCAGCCACCGCTTCTTTTTGAGCTGCTGCAGGTGCAGCATTACCAAGTAGCCAACGCGCTCAGAGGAAAGTGCAGTGACTGTTCCGATATATCCGCTTACAGACGCCCTGAGCTGCAGACATCTTTCTTTAGCGATGTGGGGAGAGAGCGTCATCCACCCACCCAGAGGAAGCGAGGCCAATTGTGCTCCCTCTGAGCGCCGGCAGCTGATGGCAAAGCTGCATGTGCGGGGGTTCGAACCTGCGACCTCCCGCTCATAGCCCCTTATTATTCCAGATCTTTACAGAAAAATCATGATTTAGAAAAATAAAACTTATTTTATCCTATAAAAACACAAATGGACTTCTTTTAAACAGTGATTACACTGATTCATTTATATTTTCAAACGGTTTTTGGAAGGTTTTGCATTGTATATACAAAGATGCTGAGATGCTGAGTTGCTGAGAGTTCAAGCCTAGAGTTTTTAGCAACATTAGCCTGGCGTCACCCATAGTAAACTTAAGAAGCACACATTAGATACCAAACATGCCTTGGCAGATCAACTGCATCTGGGCTAAGTGATAAATCATGCTAATTACATTTTTTGCTTTTTCTGTAAGAATAATATTATAGCTTTGAGGATACCAGTGTTGCATACAAGACCTTGATATACATTCCTAATATTTACGATATATGAGCATATTTATTTTATATATAAAGTATTGAATCAGATTTTGTGAATATAAACACTCACAGTGATGGTAGTTTAAAGACATGCACAAGTATGCCTTGAATTCCTTGAAAACTTGCATTCATTGGTACAGGACAAAATCTGCTCAGGTGTTTTTAGATGGCAACAGAAGAAGATGACGAGATTACCCACCACTAAGGCACTTCTGACAGCCTTCCTCACAGGGAACACACTCATCATCATCATCATCATCATCATCTTCTTCTTCTTCGTCGTCTGTGGCCACTTTACCTGCACAGAAAACAGAACGTGGTTATTTCAGTGCTAGGATTGGTGCCAAGGTATATTCTATTACAGAGAAGAGTATGAATGTGAGTGTGTTGTTGTGTGTATGTGTGTGTGCGTGTGAGCACGTATTAGAGAGGATCATGTGTGAAGAAGTATGAGAGGAGGAGAAGGCTTGTGTGTGTGAGTGTATAGTGGCGTGTGGAGCTTAGCCCTCAGGCCATGGCAGAGGATCCGTTTATACATGTCTGTCACTAATGATAAGAATTTGTGCTCCTCCACTTTTCCATCTCCAACACTTCTTCCCACTCCGTATCTCACTCCAGCTCTCCCTCATTCTCTCAAGGCCCTATCTCACTCTCAAAGTGTAAAGGCGATTAGATCAACAGCTTTGCGTGTTATGACCGGCTGAAGAAAATCTGTATTTTAGATTTTTAAGATACGCTGAGATTGAGAGTTAAGGATCCTTCAAATCTGCCCTGAGGAAAAAAGCTGAATGTTCTTTTCAGCACAGATCATACATTTTGCATTTTATTTTAAGATTTTTTTAAAAGCTCCTCGTGGAGCTGGCTTGTAAAGCATGTCTACTCATTCATGTTAAATCAGAATTTTGTAGCTATTTTACCATAAAATAACATCTTTTAAATCATGTTGATGCTCCACTAACTGTAACAGAGAAAATGGTGTCTCTGGCATTCCCACTCCACTTCATAAGGTATCTCTACAGAACTGGGTAACTGGGTAAGTTATATTAGTGTATAAGGGGCAGTTCGCTGGTTTGTTATCTTGCAGTGTACACCTGCAGTGATAGTGCAAAGCATCTACTGCTCTAGTAGTAATAATGTGGTTTTACAATGATTTGTAACATTTTTCTAATTGTAAAAAGTAACGATGCAGCATATAAGAAATGTACTGGGAGTAAAAGTATCAAACAGGTTACAGTCCGATATATTCACCTCCGAATGGCAAAAGAGCTAGCGCGGTTAGCGGGTAATGCTAATGCTGCTCCAGCAGTGCTAACCGTGGTTAGGAACAGGCTACAGGCCAATAATACTTACATCTGAAAGAGCAAACAGCGGTAAGCAGCTAATGTTTATGCTACTCCAGCCCCGGTGCTAAAGAAACTAAGCTGAAACTCCTGTAAGTACAGCGTTGTACTTCAGTGGAGTAGCTTTACAGCTCCTTACAACCTGACTGGTAACATTTATACATAAGGCACACCGAATTAAAAGGCACACTGAATTTTTTTGGAAAATTTAAGGATTTTAAGTGCGCCTTATAGTGCGAAAAATACAGTAATAAATGTAAATAAAGTGTTTCCATACTGTAATAAAGTATACAGTATACAGTATACCACTGGCAGTTGTAGGGGTGGGGCAACAAGGACATTGGCCACAGCTGAAATCTGTCCTGTCACCCATAGGTACTTTGCCCGCAAGCAATTATTAGATTCTTGATGGTGCTAATAAGCCAGATAGAAATGTCCAGCATAATTAAAGCTTATATAGGGGAGATATTTTAAACTGACAGAATTTTTGTGAAAAACTGTATGCAGCATATGCTTACTTTTGATTCTTAAAAAATTGACTGCAGATTTTTTTTTGTGTAAACATTTTGACACAAATTGACTCAATAGATTTTACTGTGTAAGGTTTTTTAAATTAAAGTGTTTGAACACGTGTGACTGGTGACAAAAAAAAGCATTAATTAAAAACTATTTCTCATTATCTGGACCCTTTATGTATTTAGAAAATAGATAAACTAAAGAGACGAACGAGTACATTTTACTTAGTTTGGTCAAAATGTGTTTGGTTTAGGGCTGTTGTGAGGGGGAAAAAAAACATTTTCTGAAATAGGAACGGACGTTTCTGGAACTGACCCACTCCACATTCCAGTTTGATACAGGTCCCGTCTTTGTGGTAGTGGGAGGCAGCACAGTGGAGGCAGCGGCTGCCGCTGCTACACACCAGACAGTTTGGTGGACAGGGCTCGCAAACGTTCCCTGAGGAAGGGAAGTGTTTCTCTGGACAGCGGTCCCGACACTGCTTCTCAAACAGATAGCGCTCCACCCCAAATTTATCTGTGAAATAAGAACAACATAAACAGAAGTTAAGTAGTAGCCTGCTAAAAATTCTGTAATTTGAACATAGCTTGGTTATCTAGCTACTTTATCTTTCCAGTTTCTGTTACCCTTTTTGTTAGAACACATTCTAGTTAATATTCTTTACTTTTACTGCATTATATCTTTCATTTTCTAGTTTATAAACACCTACAGCTGCTATATATCATAGCAAGAATCTGTGAGAAAGTGGCAACATAGCTAGGATACTATCTAGCTAGCTGCTTATCTGACAAACTCTGGAGATTAGTTAGCTAAGGTAGCTAGCTAATAACTAACTAGCAAACTGTATGATAGCACTCATTTTTAACTCATCCCAAATATATCTGTAAAATGTTACATATAAATGAGAACAACAGAAAGAAACATCATTCAAACAGCAAAAAAATGAATTTAAGTAGCTAGTTAGCTAGTTAACCTAACTAATTATAACGCTAGCTTACTACCATTTCTGTTATTTGCACATAGCTAACTAGCTTATTAGCACTGTTGGTTAGCTAGTATATTTTTCCAGTTTTTGTAACTAGTACTTTTCATTTGAAGATCCTTTACTTTTACTGCATTATTACTTTAATGTTTAAGTTTATAAGACACTTTCAGGTGCTGTATTTCATAGCAAGAGTTAAAGAGTAGCTAAAGAGTAGCTAATATTAATAGAAAGTGACAACATAGCTACTTAGCTAAGCTAGCTAGCTACTAAGCTTATCTGCTAAACTCAGGAGATTAGCTGGCAAACTGCATGAAAGCACTCATGTTTAAATGGATAGCACGCCATCCCAATTGTATGTATTAAATGTTACACATAAATGAGAACAACAGAAAGAAACATCAGCATATAAAAAAAAACAAGTCGTTAGGTTGTTAGCTAACCTAGTTAGTTAGCTAAGTTAGCTAACTACAGTTTTGTTAATTTGCATATAACTACGTTTAGCACTGGTTATTTTATCTAGTACTTTTTATTAGAAGACATTTCAGTTAGGGTTTTTTTTTACTTTTCAAGCTTTTAAGATGCTTTCAGCTGCTGTATTTCATAGAGAGTCTCTGAAAGAAAAGGCTCGCTAACGTTAGAAAGTGGCAACATTCTACTTTTAGTTTAGCTAACCTGGCTGCAAAGCTTACCTGCTAAACTTGGGAGATTAGCTAGCTAACTAGATAATAGCACTCTGTTTAAATAGATATCACTCCACCATAAATGTATCAATTTTACAACAGAAAGAAACAACAGCCAAAATAATTCTAATTCAAGTAGCTAGTTACCTAACCTACATAGCTAACATAGATAACTAGTTACTATTTCTGGAATTTGTAGCCACATAGCTAACTAGCCATTCTAGCTAGGTTAGCTAGTTTATTTTTCCAGTTTCTGTAGTCAGTTTGTTAGAATGTTTTAGTTAATTTTCTTTACTTTCAGTCTTTAATTTTCAGGTTTGAAAAACATTAGCTGCTGTATTTTGCTGTTTTTAGCTGCTGTGTTTTAAAGAAAGAATGTCAACATACTTAGCTATCACTATCTAGATACATAGCTACTACTAAAATGGGAAGATTAGCTACCAAACTACATGGTGGACATTCTAATGTTAATTTTCCCTCTACTTTCTGCCTCTCAATCTCAATCTGATCTCAATCAACCCGGCTAACGGAGAACGTTATAAGAACGTTTAGCAACATTTTAAAAGGTTTTAGTTAAATTAACCAGCAATGTTACAAAAAATAATAATGTTCAGAAGGAATGTTCAGAAAAGGTGTAATGCTTTTCACATAATATTCCAAGATAGATGAATAGTAACATTATGGAAGTGGAAAAATAAAAAACAAAACATTGACCGAAGGGATAGAAGTTGCAGCAACATTACGAGAATGTTTAAAATGTTAAATAAAAACATTATATAAACATGTAATGTTAACTGAACCTTCAGAAAAATTAAAGAGTAGAATCAGAAAACATGGTTCTAATAAACCAAAAGTTGCTAGTTGGGACGTTGGGGCAGTGGAATGGTGTTCTTGGGTATGATTGAGCTCCATCTAGTATCTTGGGGATGAGCTGTATAAAAGTCCTAATGGCTGAAAACCCTCACTGCCATACTTTAGGTATGAATTAAAAATTACCTTTGTTGCAACTTTTGCATTTGTCAGGACCCTCATCACTACATTCATGGCATGTATGATGACAGCGGTGACACTGCCCATCTCTCTCATACTTCCCAGAATTACACTTCTGGACACAGTGTCCATCATCCATGGACCTGAGAAGAGACAGGTAAACTCTTGTAAAAATCTAACCATAAAGTGATATCCAAATTATTTCTTGTTATATCCAATCTAACCATTCCCTTAAAGAATCTGTCCCTACAAATCAGATACTAAAGGTGCTGGTGTACCTGGTAAACATGCAGCTGAGGCAGTTATTTTCACTGGGTCCACTGCATTTGAAGCAAGTAACATCACACAGATTGCACTCCCCATTTTCAGTAATATACTGACCTGATGGAAAAATAAAGGAAACCAATTCAGTTCCTAACATAATGGAAACAAGTAGAGGTATAAAAAACATAAATCTTTGGAATTAATACAGCTAGTAACAAATGTGTACAAAACTATATAAATGTTTTTTGTTTGTTTTGTTTTAGACTTTTACTAAAGTAGCGTACATTAATACAGGAAGATAATACCTTTCTCAACTTAAGTAGGTCTCGGCCATAACTCTCTCATACTATAAAAAATGGCAAGATCTTACCCAAAATTAAGTTGCTGTTGCTGTTTACAATCCAATTAACAACAATTAACAATAATACACACACATGATGAATATGCATCTGTAATAAAAAAAAATAATCTAAAAAACTGTCAGTAAATTTTAGTCAGTAAATTGAATATGAAATAAATTAAATAACACCACACATTTAACATGGAGAAAAAAAAGGTATTGTAATTAATATTTATATATAAATTGTTATTAAATATTTTAAATGGAATGTAAAATAATATTCTCACTTAACCTTAAAAAATCCATTAAAAGCTCACCAAAGTGATTCATCATTAGTATCATTAAGCACTGCCAAGTGTTAGATTAAGGCTCTAAATAATACTAGATTCCATTGAGGAGAGCTTTGGATGTGTTTCAGTCAACATAACGATTAACAACTACTTATTTCTGTATAACTGATGAAGAGACTTTTAATTGTAATATTCACTGCCTGTTTTGCATGGTATTGTAATATATATTATACATGTTATTGGGCTGATTTCAAATAATTTACTTGAGTACTATTCACTCACAAGTAAGCAAAGAGGTCAAATGAGGTTATGACAGAAAAGGCTTACCTTTGCTTTATCTGTTTGCATGTTTAAAGGTTTGACAAAGGGCCTTGAGAGAATGCCAAACTGATTTATGTTTCATATTCTAGATAGCGCAGTGCAGACACAATGCAGCCATTCCAGACACAAAGCAACATAGTTTCAGTTCATGCAAGCCCCACACCATAATTAAACTCCATTCAGTGCAGAACATGTCAGCGTTGACTTTGCTAATCAGAGATGTGTACACTATTTCTGAACTATTTTCTAGTCTACCATTATTAATTAAAGTACCACATTAGAAGTCTAGGATTAGCACTGTATAAATTTACCATGAGGTGCTATTCAGGGAGAGGGCCGGTGACACCTGTATTATATGTTAGGACAGAGAGGCAGACATATTTGGACAGAGGCAGAACACTGGTCAGTGTGCTCATGGCAAGTTGTCATAGATTTTCAATGTTAGCCAATGACTTCCCCCTTACTTCTGCTGGTCCCAGCTAGCATGTATTTGTCTTATGTGCAGGTTGTTTAGAGGGACGCATATAAAGGATTATCTTCCATGTACTTTCCAGGTGAACATTTAGTTTTTTTAAAACATACAATTTACTACACAGTCCATGCAGTCATATACAGAGATATGCCTAAAGTCATGGAATAGCAGTATGTAAACATTTATTATAAGGTGTTTTACTTTGGGATAGCCTGAAAACGGCCACACCTGTATTAGTTGTGAGGTGTTATCTTGCCAATGAGGTTAAACACTGGTCAGCATGCTCATGGCAAGGCAACTTCAAATATCAGAGTTGGAGTGAGACCTGATAGTGGGTGCCAAATGAAAGAGACATTCTATTTCTGAAGTTGTACAGGTATTTTAACATTCCTCGATCCACTGTGTAATGTGTATAGAGGGAATATATCATAGAAAATGGTCCACTGTGGATGGTATTGATTGTGACACATAGCATCTGGTGAGAAATGTCTGTGAAATCAGACAAATGACATCTACACTTAATGCAGAAGGTCCCACACATATATCCCTGCAGGTCAGTGCAACATTATTTAGCTTCTATGAGACATTAGTTAGAAACAATATTAGATCCATATACCATAGTTGCAGAGAATTTATTTGTATTATTGTTTTTTGTTTCAGTGGTGGTGAACAGAAACCATGGTTTTAAGGTACACTGCAACTACAGCCATTTATTTACTCTTTATCTAAAAGCAGCGGTAATATGAATCTGGACATGTCTTTTAAATTTAACATGCAATGTTATTGATGGTATTAACAATGAAAAAACATTGTAGACTTTTTTCCAATAACACTTGGCAAGTGTATCCACATATAGCTGGAAAAATGCATTTTAGGCCTAAGCTGATAAACTATTGTAAAAAAAAATGTCTAAAAATGTAATAACTTTGTTTACATCTTAACCTTTAAAATGCTTCCTAACATAATTAAAGCTATCAAAATGCAAAAGATACACATGCTAACCTCTGGTCACAAGCTAGGGGTGCATTCAGGGAGCAGCTGAGAGTCTTTCCCATAAAGAGAGTGGGAGGTCTATAGCAGACTGACCTTCCTCCTGACCCTCGGCTCACGGTCTGATACACCCTATTGAATTCAGACACCCCTAAATAGAACCCCCACAAATGACCCCACATGACCGCATCAGGCCCTATACGATCCTAATTAACCTGCCACTCATGCAGAGTGAGAAACTATTGGCCAAAGCCAATGTCAAATGTCATTCCCTGAACGTGGAGGGATTTTTTTCTAAAGAGGAATTCAACTTCTGAATAATTAATTCACTGAGATTTAAACAGAAGAATCCAAGGAGGGTTTGCTGTGAAATGGTGCAATGTGGAGAAACTTGCTGACTCTTTAAATGCTGATTTCTTTATAGCAGGGGTGATGGGAAACAGGGGTTGTTACTTCTACAATACGAATATAGCTCTTTCTTAAATATTTTTACCCAACATTAGTGGTGATAACATAGTGATCAATTTTGGACAAATGTGTTTTTTTTGGTCAATTTTGCGTGTACATATCTTGCATGCATCCTTCCACCATGGATGGATTTAATGATATGTTTCTATTTTATCAATAAAATTAATTAATTCTGGCCATTTGCCAATTGTGCAAAATTTTCCAAGTCATGTTTCCATCCTTAATTATGTTATGCAAAGAAACTTTTGATGACATAGCCTACTGTAATTATCCATCCTCGCTTGAACTCTGATAACTCACATTGCCTTGGAATGAGCTTGATGGCCAATATTGTGTGCTTGGAGTTTACTTGATTATCCTCTGCTTGTAAGGTAGGCTGGCTTTAAGATACTTTTAGCTTAAAACTGTTTTGGCAATCTTGTGCTTGTTGGGACTTGTTGATTTGGATAGCTGATTCAGGTGTGGTTTCTGGCTAGTTAAGGTGTGAATTAGAGGGTTGTGGCTAACAGCCTGCAGTTGTTGATAAATTAAGTGTGTTATCCGCTACAGACGTACACAAATTTAAATCAAACAGTAAAACTTAAGATTTGACAATGTGCTTCCAAATTCCTACTCTCATCTCCTGCAACACCCGTAGACACCGGCATCAGGGCAGAAACCGCAATCCTAGCAACCTGTTGTACCCACCTAGTTCACTAAGTTCTCAGGTGTTGGTGCATGGGGGACTCTGGAATTGCCATTCTGCAGTTCTGAAGGCTGACTTCATCACAGCCCTTGCCTCTGCTCAATCTCTGGACTTCCTGGCTCTGACTGAGACTTGGATCACTCCAGAGAACTCTGCAACTCCAGCTGCCCTGTCATCTGCTTTTGCCTTCTCCCACTCTCCACGGCCAACCGGCAGGGGTGGTGGAACTGGCCTGCTTCTGTCGCGTAAGTGGTCCTTTACTGTACTCTCTTTTCTGCATCTTGACATCTCTTCTTTTGAATTTCATGCTGTCACTATCTCTTTTCCTGTCAAACTCCATATCATTGTTCTCTATCGTCCTCCTGGCCCACTGGGCAACTTCATCGATGAACTGGACACTCTCCTGAGTGGGTTACCGGTTGAATCCACACTTATCCTCCTTGGTGACTTCAACCTCCCCTCAGAGAAACTACAGTCATCCTGTCTTCTTCCACTTCTGTCTTCTTTTTCTCTCTCCCTCAATCTGTCTGCTCCATCTCACAGAGCAGGAAACACTCTAGACCTTGTCTTTAGCAGACCTGCTCCAGCTCTGGATCTAACTGTGACTCCTCTAGATTTCTCTGACCATCACTTCCTATCCTTCACGCTCTCTCTTCCTGCTCTTCCTACAAACACAACCTCTTCAATTTCCACTACTCATCGCAATCTTCGTGCTATATCTCCCTCCTCTCTTGCCTCAATTATCTTGACCACTCTTCCGAATCCTGACTCCTTCTCTTCCCTCCCTCTGGAAACAGCTACCAACACCTTCCTCTCATATATCACCTCTTCCATCAACACTCTCTCTCCTCTTACTTCAAGGCCAGCAAAATCCTCTCCAGCCACCCCATGGCTGTCGGATGTTCTACGCAACAACCGTAGAGAGCTAAGGCTAGCCGAGAGAAAGTGGAAAAAATCTCAACAATACTCAGACCTTTGCTCTTACCAATCTCTCCTATCCCGATTTTCAACAGAGGTAACTGCTGCAAAAAACCTTCTGTTCATCCCAGGAACTACGAGCCTTCACAACAATCTCTCCATCTCTTTCGACAACTCACTGGTCACTCCATCGGCAGAAGCACGAAGCCTTGATGTAGTAATGGATGACCAGTTATCATCCTCGAGCCATATTGCAAATCTGACTCGGTCATGCAGATTTCTCCTGTACAACATCCGAAGAATTCGACCGTTTCTGTCTCAGGAAGCCACTCAGGTGCTTGTGCAGTCTCTTGTCATCTCAAGACTTGACTACTGCAACTCTCTACTGGCTGGTCTTCCACTGAGAGCCACCAAACCACTACAATTAATTCAGAATGCTGCAGCACGACTCGTCTTCAATCTTCCGAAGTTCAGTCATGTGACTCCTTTGCTGCGTTCCCTCCACTGGCTTCCTGTTGCCACCCGCATCCGATTCAAAAACCCTGACGCTGGCCTACAAGGCAAAAAACGGACCAGCTCCTTCATACTTGATGGCGATGGTCAAAGCCAGATCTGCACCAAGAGCTCTTAGAGCTTCCAGTACGGCTCGGCTTGAACCTCCATCACTCAAAACACACAGAAAACAGACATCCAGACTCTTCTCTGTGCTGGCACCAAGGTGGTGGAATGAACTTCCACTGGATGTCAGAACAGCAGAGTCACTCGCCGTCTTCAAACGTCGACTGAAGACACATCTTTTTAAAGAGTTCCTAAACTAAAAAAAAAAAAAAAAGGGTTCCTAGGGTTCTAAACATGATTAAGTTCTATGTATCTCTTGATCCTAGTCTACAAACTAGCGTTGGATATCTTAAGTAACTTTGAAGCACTGTTGTAAGTCGCTCTGGATAAGGGCGTCTGCTAAATACAGAAAATGTAATGTAAATATTGCGCCTCGCTCACAAGATAACACCTCACAACTTACGCAGGTAAGATATTTCCAAGTCATCCCCTGAGGTAATGTTTTAAAATAAATTGACATACTGCTCTCCCTTGACTTTTGGCATGTAAGTGTATAATGACTGCATGAACTGTGGAAAGAATGATATGTTTGGGAAATTTAACCGAATTTACATGTATTTATATCACCATTAAAGCATGTGAAAGGCATTCCAAGACAAAAAAAAAAACATAACTTTGTACCAAAGACAGTAAAAAATACACATAAAGGGGAAGCAATCACCTGGACGTTAACCAAGTATTTCTTCAACTGCATACCCCTGAGCAACACTGCAGAGATATAGTCCCTACTTGCTACAGATAAACAGATAAAATACAGTGAATAAGAGCCACTGAAGTTATGAGGAATAGATATGAGGGGAAAAATTGACCACGAGGAAAAAAACAATAGATGTTTGGAACGGTAAGCCACAGCTAAATTAGCTGGCGAAGATATTGAGGTTATGAAATTCAAACTGCAAATAAAAGTTATATAAATGTGCACTTGTTTTCCAACCCAAATACAAGGCCTCTGATATACTTCACAATAAGAACTAAAAGATGTCAACCTCAAAAACAGCATACTTCCTATCCACAGCGATTGCCCTATAGGACAACTGCAGATACTGAAATAGTCTTCGGGGGAATCTTGGCATTTAAACATTCAACCAGACTTTAACGTCCCACTTAAAAACACCAAGATGAATTTACCATGCAAAACCTACCTGACAATAATAGGAGAGGTGGGTTTTTAACGTGCAGGGGGACCACAACTATTCAAAGAATTTCCTTTTAGAAGGAAAAAGAGCTGCAGATCAAAACAAGCAGCTGTTGAAATACTCTGTCTCCTAAATTCATAGTCACTATTTAGAAGGCTGTGTGTTGTCCCGACACATAGGACTACTGATTTTCTTCGTCAAGCAGTGGATTGTTTCCCTCAAAACAAAGAAGCCCTTTTGAGAGGAAACAATACAAGAAGCAATGCATTCCAGCACAACAACCTGACTGAAGCAAATGAAACTCAGAACAAAGAACTATTTGATTTGAAGGATTATCAACCAAAACATTATTTCACACAAAAAATACATTTTACAAAACACTTTTGTAAAAACCTTTAAAACTTTCAAGACATATATTAGTATCATTTTGGTGTACCAATGCTGTCCCATCCAATTAATTAATATGCACAACAGTTAGGGCTAGACAGTAATTCAACATAAACAAACATGGCAATAGACAATAAGGGGGATATGATTTTTAAACACATTTCCAAAATTATAAAATATATGTTTCAGTGTCGGTGAGTGACTGATGTTTATTACAGGACATATTCTTCAGAAGTTTGTAGCAACAGAAAACTTGTGTGGGCTTTCCTGGCAGTTCTTCGGTGGCATTTATATTATTCATATTAATATCTACATTATCTTATATATACGTGTATCATAAGATCATATAAATGAGTAAAAAACTACTTTAAATAGTCAGTCAAGTCAAGTCATTATCAACCGCTTCATCCATTAAGGGTCGCGGGGGGTGCTGGAGCCTATCCCAGCCGGCATCGGGCAGAAGGCAGGATACACCCTGGACAGGCCGCCAATCCATCGCAGGGCAGACAGACACAGACACATTCACTCACACACTCACACCTAAGGGGCAATTTCAACCAAGTTCCAATTAGCCTGAACGTGCCGTCTTTGGCCTGTGGGAGGAAACCGGAGAACCCGGAGGAAACCCACGCAGACACGGGGAGAACGTGCAAACTCCACACAGAAAGACCCGGGTCGCCCCAGCCGGGAATCGAACCCAGGCCGTCTTGCTGTGAGGCGGAAGTGCCCGGAGGAAACCCACGCAGACACGGGGAGAACGTGCAAACTCCACACAGAAAGACCCGGGTCGCCCCAGCCGGGAATCAAACCCAGGCCGTCTTGCTGTGAGGTGGAAGTGCTACCCACTGCGCCACCGTGCCGCACTACTTTAAATAAACATTTATATAATCCTATATAACATTAGTTATTTAACGTTGCAATTTATGTTCATAACATATTCCTACGTCATGAATACATAATTAAAAAGAAATGGGAGGACAGAATCCAACCCACACAACAAAACTCATCCTCAACTTTAACCATTTATAAATCATTTTTTATAAATGAAATGTTTTTTCATCTCAAACCACAAGGCCTAAAAATTTAAATAAATGAATTATTTAGAACAAATCTTGTTTTATTCATGTCAATAATTGCATTATCTCATATATAAAGAGTATCAAAAGATCATATTAAAATTGAATGAAAAATAAATTTAAATGAACATCTAGTTAAGTAGATTATTTAGATGCTATTTTATATTATCATATATATATATATATATATATTGCAATATATATTGCAATATATATTCATATTGAATTATTGTGTGGTATTATCCTTTTGTGGTCAAATCTTTAGAACAAAGCATAAACGATCACGTCTTAATGTTCAGGGTTTGTAATGCAGATCAATCCTCATGCTTTAAATTTGTTTGGACTTTTGGAACAGTAACTGAATTTACATGCACTCAAATGTCATCATAATTGGATTACTGCAGTTTTTCGATTATTCATGAAGTAATTTTTGTAGATCAAAGTAAGTTATCTGACTGAGCTGGATTTTAGCTCAGTGATCGTATCTCTCAGTATTTCCATGTACACTCAACTCAGATTTTTCAGTCTGTGTATGCATGAAAACAGACCATGGAACAGGAAATAAGCAAGCAACATTTCAGAAAGCACTCACAAGCTTGTGAAAATACTTTTTAAGCAATGCCAAAAATGAAATATTTAAATAATTTTCATCTTATACATGATGTAGGTTCATACTGCGGTTTTATGCAATTTTTGAGATTATCGCCCTACTCTCGCAACTCCCATTCCCATCGCAATTTCCTCCCATTCTCTCATTACCCATGTTCATGTAAACATGTTGATAGGATTCCTGACACACTCTGATGTTCGGCAGTAATCAGATTATAAAATGCATGTAATGAATTTCACATTCAGTAATGAATTTAGTCTTGTTTTTGCAGTGGTTAAATTTTGGAAATAATTTAAATCAGAAAAGTAAAACAAAACAAAAAAAATAATCATTTGTACTCGCAGAAGAGTCTTGTTTTATTTTAAAATTCATTAATAAAAAGATCAGTAAACTGTTCTGTCCAGTTCTTTCTAGGAGACAAAACACTTTTTTTCAGGGCCCTAACTACAACAAATCCTCATCTATATTGTGGCAGTTGGCTAAAAACAAATTATAAAAAAAAAAATTAATTAAAAAAAACAGCTTTTTCTCCTGCCACATCAAATAAAACTGGGCTCAAAACATATGTTTAGGTTAAAAGTGATCAAAATTCATATATACATTTCTTTTTTAAAAAGTTGCCAGAACAGAATAAGTGTAAAACATTTATATAATCCTATATAACATTAGTTATATGTAACGTTGCAGTTTATGTTCATAACGTATTCCGACGTCATGAATACATAATTAAAATGAGGCGGGAGGACAGGATCCCACAACAAAACTCATCCTCAACTGTAACCATTTATAAATCATTTCTTATAAATGAAAGGTTATTTCATCTCAAACCACAAGGCCTAAAAATGAAAATAAATCAATTATTCATAAATAAAAGACATAAAAATATTCTTACTTTAAGCACAAGTGGATTGGTCAACAGTCAAAATACGTTTTATAGGGATACAGAACGCTAATCTGTTTTGCAGAAGTACCATTAGTAAACTTAAACATTTTCTCAGTATCATTATGCATCCATGACTTTCTTCCTGTGCTATTGTTCTATAGCAGGGAATGTGTATACAGTCATCCTGATTTAAAAAAAAAAGAAAAGAAAAAAGGAAGAAACAAATAACAAAACAAAACAAAAAAAAAATCTATGAATTCACAGATAAAGTGTTGGACCCTGTCACAGTGGATCCAGCATAATGTCTCCAGGGATTCAAAAGTGCATCCCTTAACATACCACAAACCCCATAATATCAGTAACATTCCCATAATAATATCAATAGCACCAGTTGTTTCTGAAATAAACATTGTTTCTTTTTTTTAAAGAGTAAATGAGAAATGATTATGAATTATACTCTGTAATAAACTACTTTTAAAAACGTGGTGTGAATAATGGACCATATTTCCATGGCAGTGTGAAGAATACTAACTTCAGATATACTATACTATAAGCATGGATGAAACCCAGACTTACTTAAAATGTAATTTTGAAAATAACTCAGTGGCGCGTGAACGGTCACAAGAAGGCGATGAAGGTTGAAATCACGGATGAAGGGATAAAGTTTGATTGAAGACTAAACAGACAGTGCAGTGCATAGCCCACACATAAAACCATTATAACGCTTCACTGGGTGTCATTAGGCCTTGCGTGGCAAGCCATTTCCACATTTAATCCTTTCTCTCAAACCATCCATCACAAAGAACTTGAACACACAGTGTCACTGCAATTTAGTATTGTCTGCTGCACAGTAGGTTTGAGAAACTATAGGTATCAGAGCATATGTGCATTGATCAGTTACTCTGAAGGCCTTTTATGTATAAAGAATGTTGATTCAATCTTTAAGACTTTCATAGTTTTATATTTAAAGTAGGATAATAGTTAAAGTTGCAAAAAAGGGGGAAAAACACTGTTTAGAAATTCACTTCTCATATAAATGACAGTGAGAGAACCCAAATAAAATATGACCTTCCTTATCAGCAAATACAATAAAGAGATGATCCATTAATAGTAAAATCTAGACCACTTGAAAACCCTGTTAATTATAAAAAACAAACAAACAATGGTCTTTTACTTTAGGTCTTCCCTTTGCTAAAAGTTGTAGCTGAAGCTGAAAGCAATACAGGCTTCAGAGTTGGTTTCAGATTTATTTATAAAACGCAGACAAACCGGGTGGTAGCCATACTTTAAAACTGAGGACAAAAACAAAGAGGTCACGTGTTCAGTGTGCCTCTCTGACTTTACCTCTGGACCCAAAACAGAACCAACAAACCCAAAATAATAAAAGTTACAAAAATTTGGCATCCATGCTTTGGTCACGAAATACTGACATATGATTTGTTGTTTATTTCTGATCCCAGTCTCAACACCCTGACAGTTTCTTCCAAAAAACAAAAAAGTGAAACAAAACAAAACAAAACAAAAAAACCCACATGCACTCACACGCACACGTACACAACTGTACACACTCACTCAAACACACATACAAACACAGGTAAAGGTAGGTTTGTTGTAGTTCTGGCACCAAGAAACCTCTTCTCAGCACTGTCCTGTATTAGAGGTTCTCGATTGGAAATATAAATTAGCGGAATGTGAGTGGCAGACGTGAGCCGGAATGATTCCTTCAGCCCTTTAGAGAACACGTTCTACAGCACAGCTGTTGCAGAACCTTCCTCTGGCATAGATTGTTCTTTTTCACCAGCACACAGAAACTTCCCTCAGCCCATGATTCTTCATTTGCTTTCCACAGAGCAGAAAGAGGAGAGGAGAAGGGGGAAAAAACGGCGCACGATTGGGCCGTAAAACAGGAAATGATGCAGGTGATCAGATGATCAGGTGATCAGATGATCAGGTGATCAGGTCAGGCAAAACAGGTTTTAAATCCAGTAGATTGGTCAAAGGAAGGAGGAGGTGGAGGTCCATTTGCAATTTGGAAGTTGAAAAAGGGATCATAGGGAGGAGAAGAAGAAAAAATATTTAGAAAGTGATCAGCGATCAGACTGCAACATTTATAAAGACAGCAATATTTACTAGTTCCTTTTACAGTAGCAACATGATTGTTGTTATTTTGTAAGTTATGCAATTAAGAAAAGTCAGATATACAATCCCAGGTAAGCTCTTTAAATCAATTACTAATCCTCAAAGTACACTTGGGTGACGGCTTAAAAGAAGGTCAGTGTAAATTATTACAAGCTGTTCACCACATGTACACTTGGAGTAGATTTGGAAATGAAAATATTTAAAGGGTTTCAATCCAAAATGCTTTAAAATGCTGTATTTTCATGACAGCTCTGGAAAAAAATAAAAGACCACTTAAAAATGATAAGTTTCTTTGATTTTACCAAACTGAAACAAAAGTTTTGTACATAAAGTTATTCAAAAGCAGCGTGCAAGACTGGTGGAGGAGAATATGCCAAGATGCACGATATTGATTTCTGAACTCTTAAAACTTTATAAATATAAACTTGTTTTCTTTGCATTATTTGAGATCTGAAACTCTACCTATTTTTTGTTATTTCAGCCATTTCTCATTTTCTGCAAATAAATGCTTTAAATGACAATATTTGATTTGGAATTTAGCAGAAATGTCTGTATTTTATAGAATAAAACAACAATGTTAACAATGTTAATTTTACTTAAACATATAGCTATAAATAACAAAATCAGAGAAACTGATTCAGAAACTGAAGGGGTCTCTTAATTTTTTTCCAGAGCTTTATATACTACATCTACAGTACCTGGATCTAGAAATGTAACTTATTTCTATAGAGTTGCAGTAAAATAAGTAATTTAGTGTAGTTAGGCCTGTGATAAGAATTTTTGGGGAATAATATGTCGTTCTAAAATTTTTTTCGATGAGCAATATTATTGTCATTTTAAGACCATCTAAATGGTAATAGAGTCACATAACAAAGCAAGTATACACTTTTAAAAACAACATATTTAAAATTAATAATAGAATGTGAAATATATACGTTTTCTTCATCTATTGCAGTCCACAGTGTGTGATTGGAACATTTTTCATTTAGCATGACTGGCTAAAATACTGTTTACTGCTATAAATGTGAACTAACATACAAAAAAAACAATAGATAACATAATTATCAAAAATTATTGAGTTCAATTCCACCGGCCAGTGGAATTACCGATATTTAAAGCCACTTTGGCCGATACTGATATAAACTAATATTGCTTTTAAGATTTTAATTTCTACTTTTATATTACTTTGTTCTGATTTTTACATTTGTATCTATTTCTGAAACTAAAATAAATATGACAGGTTGCTGTCAGTGGAACAGGCACATCTAATAAGAAACCAAGTCAGTCAATTTTCTGTAAATTTAAAACGTGTGTAATAAGTCTGCATCCAGGACTAATGCTCGGCTTGTTATTTGGGAGAAAGATATCAGTCCTCTGGATTAATATCAGGGTCAAAAACAGCTTTCACACTTGACCACATGTGCTGAACTCTCAGAGCAAATACTCCTGGGTCTGAAAAAAACCCAAAAGTATGAAAACACCAAAGCCAGTGGACTCAATTTCAATATGGGGCCAATAATGATAATCATGTTTTTCCATGTTGGCTGCCGTAATAAATCTTATCAAATATTGGATTAAATGACTGGTCAAATCTAAACCAGGTGTTGGAAGCAAATCCTTTTTTTAAAGCAAATATCTGCCGATATCAATAGGATTCTGTTCTTAGTCGCAAACTGTTACAAATACTATAGGAATAAACAGCATTTTTGGAATGAAACCCTTGTAACCCCTCATAAGCAGACAAGAAGCAATTTAATCATTTATTTATTTTTGAAGTAAACCCATTTTGCATTTTGTACACCAGCTATTTAAAATTCAGTGTAAAGGTGAAAGTGTTATCCGTCAACACTTCTGTGAAAATCACACCTAGAACAATGGATCAATGCCTCAGGCTGTAGCTCAGCCCAGTAACAAAAGAAACAGAAAGTGAGAAAAGACAAATAGCACTCAGAGGAGAGTTTAAAGCTAATGCCAGGAGGTAGGCAAGCGAGCAGATATGTAGTACTCACCATCTTTGCAGACTGTGCTGACGACACACACACCATTTTCCAGGTTATAGCCATTCACACAGGTGCTGCAGTTCCTGTCCCCCGGGCCTGTGCATGAGTAGCAGGTAGGATCACACCTGGGGGGAGGAACCAGAACAAAGCACACTTCAGAGGAATTAGCACACCTTTAATTAGTAGAGAAGACTTTTGCAGTGTGCACGGCTGAAAGCCAGCTTGGTATTATACTGACTTGCGGCAGGACTTCTGGACCTCCCCGTTTTCTGTCTGCTCTGCCATGTAGTATCCCGTACTGCAGGTGTGCACACAGCGCCACTCTTCAAGATAGTATCCATCAGCACACTTTGTGCACGCCTCTATACCAGTACCTGAACACAAGACAAGCATTGGACTACCAAGCAAGAAAACAAAAGACGCTTCCTCAGCTTTCTTCTTTTTTCTCTTAAAAATAAAGTAGACTCGTACTTTTTTTATAATCAGTTTCTCTGATTTTGCTATTCATAGAAATATGTTTGAGTAACATGAACATTGTGGTTTATTCTATGAACTACGGACAACATTTCTCCCAAATTACAAATAGAAAAAATTGTCATTTAGAGCATTTATTAGCAGAAAATGAGAAATGGCTAAAATAATAATAAAAAAAAAATTACGTCAAATAATGCAAAGATATATAAAGTTAAGAGATCAGAAATCAATATTTGGTGTAACAACCCTGGTTTTCAATCACAGTTTTCAAGCATCTTTGCATGTTCTCCTCCACCAGTCTTACATACCACTTTTAGTTAACTTGGCTGTGATCATCCATATTCCTCTTGATTATATAACAGGTTTTCAATTTAGTAAAATTTAATAATACGCCCCTCTGAATGGGGAAATAGTGAGCACGATTAGGATGTAATGCTAATGCTGCTGCAGCAGTGCTAGCCGGGGTTAGAAGCATTTGTTTTGGAAAATTAAAGGATTTTATTTGCGCCTTATAGTGCCAAAAATATGGTATACGTGCAGAGAAAACTCAAGTGAGGAGATTTATCTACCTGCACAGGTAGCACAAGCAGGATGGCACTGCTCACACAACCGTTTATGCCCGTTGTAGTATGTGCCCAGCTCACACGTCAACTGGCACTTATTCCCCTGTAGACTAGCAGATAGAGGTGTAGGAAGGGGTAGAATCAGAGACAAGTAAACAAAAACAAAACAAACAAAAGAAAATCAGTTTTGCAGCACATGTCTTTCAACAGAATACTGATAATCACTTTTAAACATTTTACAGAATAATGGACTAATAAAGCTTTCCTACAAAAGAAATAAACTGCATAGTTTGACTATCGATGGGGAATATCCTTTAGATATTAATAGTCAAAGTCAAAGTGTTTTTTTTTATTGTCATTTCAGCTATATACAGAGTACATAGTGAAACGAAACAACGTTCCTCCAGGGACCATGGTGCACATAAACACAGTGTATACAGAACAATAGTGCAACGGTACAAAAGTGCAGACAGATAATACAACACAATACAGACAAAGAATAATAAATAACAAGACAGTGTGCAAATTATGCAGTGTGCAAAAAGTGTGCAAAAAAATATAGAATCCTATACAGAAGACTATTTGTTTAAACATGGATTTAAATTACACTTTCAACGAAAAAAAGGAGAGAGAGAATGCAAGAAGTCAGGAACATTTAGTTTGAGCTAAATTTCAGTCCCATCGCCCATCTTTCATACCTGCAGTAGTCTAAACAAGTCTGAAAAAGTTAAACAAAGTAAGGATTAAAGTCCAAATGTGCGGGTGAACAACCTTTACAGACGATTCAGAGAAGTAACTCCTGGAACATATTTCAAAATTGCTCACAGAACACAGCTGCTCTGCATTAGGAGGCTCTCTCCCTTTCTTTCTCTGCACCATGACCCTTTTTCTTCCCTTCTCTCTCCTTTTCCACCTCTTTCACTCAAGCTCCTTCCTAATACTATCACACAGAGCAACAGGGAACACCGAAGTGCGATTACCCTCAAGAGAACCTTCTGTTTTCACCACATGTTTGAACCCTAAAAGCTGAACTACACGTACTAAAGGCGTTTCCTTGCTAATGATACACAGTGCGTGAATTACAACCTTTTAATGATATAGGGGATACAGTAGAAGCCAACAGGCTGTTCCAACTACATTTCAGGCCAAATCTTGGATTGAGTTTTGACAAACTGGCAGAAAAAGTCCACATACCACAGAACCGTGCACCGTTATGTGGAACAAGCTGCATGGAAGAGGAATTACCTGAGCCCCGGCTTGCATTCCGTGCAGACGTTTGCTGAAGTGCATTTCTTGCAGTTCTCACTGCATTTCCGGCACATGCTGGTTTCTGGAACAGAAACCGTAGCATCAAATCTCAAACGCAACGCAATTATCCCTTTCAGCTCATTCAGACTCATTAAGACTGCTGTGTTTATAGAGTTGTGGTTAAGAATCTGAGGTTTAGAGAGGAAGGAAATCATAATGGAAAAAATGTCCTCTACTTAAATAATGGAATGAGGCTGCATGCTGCACTGGTAGTCTGGGTGGTCTTATGCTTATAGAAACAATACCAAGTGTATGAAAATTGGAAAAGCACATGACTTAAAGGTGGTTAAACTAAAATTGTATTTAATTTTTGTAGTTGATTAAAAATAATATTTAATAAAGCAGGGTAAACTGCCCTAATGTGGCACACAGCTTAATGTTTCTTTGGTGTAGGTCTTCCTCAAATAACTAAAAATTGTGTCATCTTTGGGTTAGCACAAGCTGTAGTGGCATGGGATTAAAGTCACATGACGTCTCTAATGTCCAAATTTAGAGGTTGGATTTGTTTTGCGCAAAAGTCAGCTATGAATAGAGCTTGGAATTTAATCACAGTAGATGGCATCCCAATTAAATATTCCAATACTTCCAATATTTTACCAGTGTTTCTTACTTCTCATATCCCAAGTTATCATTTTTAGCATTGCCCCAAGTTAGTATTGTAGGCGGTACCTCTTTATACTGCATTATGCAGTATTTTATTTTATTCCACAGATAGACGCTAGACAGTAGTGCGTCTACGACTGATTTAATGACAAAAAAAACGCTAAGCGATAAACTGTATAAAACTTATTTATTGGCCATGAAATAACGACAGTAAACACTGAGACAGCTGCAAAATTTTTTGTATGGGATTAGAATATGAGCACGAGGGAGATAAAAGTATGTGTCCTGTAGTGAAACAGGTGATCCACTTGAGAAGTAGCATAATTGCACTAACTGTGAGAACCTTTACCAGCCTGTTTCTGTGAGAAGCTCATACACCAGAACAATCCAAGCAGGAGGATGATCTGATAAATCTCTCTCTTTCTCCCTCTCTCTTACTTACACACACTCTCTCACACTCTAAAAGGACTGTATTCCAGACAGCTGTGTTCACTTTCTGATGTTATATATGTGAGGTACAGTATAGATAGTTCTGCTGATATGGTAAAAAGCTGTATTTGTATCTAGTGCTGGGTGTCCATTTCCTACTTTATTTCTAAACTAATGATTTTGGTGAAAATGAGTGAAACCTGTAAAGTTTATTGGGTTTCGGAGTTTGTTTATGTGTTTCTCAGACTGAGATCTCTGATGTGATGTGTCTTTCATGTTCATGTTTCATGTGTGTCCTATGTGTGGCTATTTTAAGCAGCAAAACTAAGTACTAATAAATAAATAAAAAGTAATAAAAACTAGCAAACGCACTCTAAAAAGTCATTCAAACTAACTAAATTGGAGGAAAAAGTGAAAACCAAATAAAATGAAACTATAATGAAGAATTCAAAACTATTATAACTTTATAATACTATAATAATACTATAATACCACTGTTTTACTACTGTTAACGTGTGGTAGAGCCATCTCTGATCAGACTTGTGGGGCCGTTCTGGTTGATACATTTTTTTTACTTGGAATTTGGAAATTCTGACATCCGAGTTCAAATGGAATGCAGGATTGCACCCATATGTCTTACCAAGGTCTAGGTAGGAGCCTTCAGGGCAGGCGTAGACACACATATTGGCTCCCTCTCTGAGGTAAAGTCCAGGCCGGCAGGAAGTGCACTGATCGCTGCGACTGCCAACGCAGGACTCGCACAGAGGAGAACACTTCTTACAACGCCTCTTATCGTCTCGGAAAAAGCCAGGCGGACACTCCGGCACACACATCCTGAGGGGGTGACAGACAGGGATGGAAAAGGAGGCAGAGAAAAGGGGGAGGGCGTCTGAGACAGACAATTCAACAGCTGACAGCCATGAGGAAAAACTTTCCCCAAGAAACAAAGGCAAAAGTCACTGGCTGAAAATCTCATCAGCTGCAGATGTGAGCCTCGAGTAGAACTGAGCGTGCGTCTGTGTGTGTGTGTGTGTGTGTGCGCCTGTGTGAAAGTTATCAGAGAAAACAAAAATCATACACACACACCCAGAGACACACACTCTCGTCTAGAACCAAGATGTGTTAGCAGGGGCATGTTGACACACAGCTGTTGTCAGCATGTGTTGTGTTGTTTGTCTAAGTTAATTGATCCCAACACATTTTCTCAACACAGCAAGTCACTTACTGCATTTCATCCAGCGCTTAAACAGCAGCCGATTTCTTCCGGAAATATTTTACGTAACTTTTTGAATGTATTGTACCCATATGTGTATTGCTATTACTGTTTTTAAATATTGAACAGAATCCAAAAGACACGTTTTTTTATCGACATTTCAAATCCACATTTGATAAAATTAATTTTAGGTGTGGATTTGAACTTATTTTGGTTTACAGAAGAAGTGGTGGTTTTGTTAGGAAATAGTCCTAACTGTTAGGAGGCAAAAAGACAATCAGGCACCCAAGAACTGGTGAGTTTTAATGTTGGGTGATAATACTCACTGGCTATGTTCACATTACAAGCCTCATTAATCAATTCCTTAAAGTCTCAAAACATTTAATGAAATTTTGCTATTACGATGGTTTACATTAATAACAGTAAGTGACCTGTATCTGTCTGTAATGGAAACATATCTGTCCCTAAAATAAAACAAATGTGCCTAGTGATATGTTTATGCACATTATCTCCTTTGAAAACAGAACTACACATATGACAACAGGCAACAAAACAAATGAAATCCCAACGGGCCATTCACGTTTATGTTGCATGACCACAAATTGGTCACATATCTATTTTAAACCACATAAAAAATGGACAGAAATCTGATTTGAAGAATTGGATTTGACATGTTCACGCAGCGCTGCAAAATCAAGTCTTGGTCACATAATGGCAATTTTTTTTTTTTTTGATTCATTTCAGCCTTGTAATGTGACTAAAGATAAAAAAAAAAAAAAAACTCGTACAGATGTGCCAGCATATCAGTTTAATATACACTACTCACAAAAAGTTAAGGATATTTGGCTTTCAGGTGAAATTTATGGAAAATGTGAAAAGTTCACACTACAGTGATATCATATCATAAAGGATGCGCTGGTGATTTTCTCAAATCAAACAATTTATTGAAACAAAAGTTAACAACAATGGTGGGTAAACCCCATTAAAAAAAAATTAAATGTCTCAATAACTTGTCATGTGCCCGTGAGCATCAATTACAGCTTGACAACGACGTCTCATGCTGTTCACAAGTCGACTTATTGTCTGCTGAGGCATGGCATCCCACTCTTCTTGAAGGGCAGCCCTCAGGTCATTGAGGTTCTGGGGTGCAGAATTTCGGGCCTCTACAAGGCGACTCAGCTGATCCCACAGGTTTTCAATAGGATTCAGGTCTGGAGAAAGTGCAGGCCATTCCATTTGAGGTACACCAGTCTCCAACAGCCGTTCCCTGATGATGCGACCTCGATGAGCTGGAGCGCTGTCGTCCATGAAGATGAAATCAGGCCTGTGTTGTTCATGTAGGGGCACAATCACTGGATTAATGATGTTATTCAGGTAGTACGGGCTTGTCACTGCGCTGTTCTGTACCGACTGGACACACCTGCCCACACTGTAACACCGCCACCTCCAAAAGCTCGTCTGGTAACAACAGTGGCTGATGCATAGCGCTCTCCTTGACGTCTCCAACATTGTTGCCGGCCATCATTTCTGCTCAACGTGAATCGACTTTCATCAGAGAATAGCACTGAGGCCCACTGGTCCCTCGTCCAGCGTAAATGCTCCCTTGCCCATGCAAGACGATGATGCCTGTGCCTGGTGGTGTGGTCAGGTACCCTTGCAGGTCGTCTAGCACGCAGACCATGCTGATGTAAACGGTTTCGAATGGTCTGACGTGACACTTGAGTGCCTCTCACCTCCCTTAAACGTGCCTGGAGTTGAGTGGCATTCATCATCCGGTTTCTCAGGGCATTGTTCACAATGTAGCGGTCATCAGCCTGGGATGTGGCCAAAGGACGTCCACTTCTACGCCTTTCTGTGACTATTCCAGTCTCTCTGTATCTCTGTTGCAACCTGCTGATGACACTCTGTGACACTCTAAGCTCAGTGGCCACTTCGGTCTGAGAACGTCCCGTTTGAAGCATCGCAATAGCAAGGTACTGTTGATCTATTGTTAGGTGTCGTCTTGGTCTCATGATGTCAAAATGTGAACAGCATGATGAGGACAGCTGTTTAAACACCAGCTCTAATTGAACCAAGACATTTATTGGTCCATTCAAGGATCAAACACCTGTTGTGAATTTTGCCGTTAAGCTCCTCGTTAGAGAACAGCAACTTGTGCAAAAAGTACTGAACCATTTAACAGTTGGACATTTGCATTCAAAAGCTTAGAGTAGGTCACATTAAGTTCACCTGTAAAGGTTTAAATGAATTTTAGGCTCGTCCTGAAATTTCACCCTAAAGCTGAATATCCCTAACTTTTTGTGAGTAGTGTATTTTTAGTTTTTGTAAATTAGACACTATTTGAATTAATGTTAACTAACATCTAGTAGCCATCAGCTAAAGTAGTTTTAGCCACGCTATCACTTCTTCTTCTCACTCGGTCTTCTTAGTCACGTCCCTAGTATGTTCTTGACCAATATGAGTAAACAATACAGTTCTACTTCAGTCTTTTAAAAGTAACCCACATCTGCAAAACAGCCATTTCCAAAACACCACAACTCTTACTTAACATGCTTGACTCATTGTATTTACGTCCTGAAATAAACAATCCTAGCCTGCTAGCAAAAGCCTGTTGGGCCGTGGTTACTTTAGGTGAATACTGAAGCAAAGCTAAAAAGGATGAAACTGACTACGATTCTATAAACATGTATATGTACATTACCGGTCAAAGTTTTAGAACACCCCTGATTTTTACTTTTATTCTTGCATTTTACCATTAAAAAAAAAAATGCTTTAATCGTCCCAAAAATCAACAGTGCGCCTTAGGCAAGAATTTTACCTGTCAGGATGTAAGGAGCAGGAAAGCCACTCTGCTGAAGTGCAGCGTTATACAGGAGTTCCAGTTCAGTTCTTCAGCACCAAGACTAAAGCAGAATTAGCATTAGCTGCTAACCGTGCTAAGCGCTAGCTCTTTCACCATTCAGAGGTGAGTATTATCGGCTGCTACCCCAACTAGCACTAAAGGAACAACATTAGCATTAGCAACTAACTGTGCTCAGTAGTAGCAAGTAGTTCAGTGACAAGTATATATCAGACTGTAGCCTACGCTTTTTTCGTGTCAAAACAAACTATGTGGCACGAACCACTAGCTAAGATCACCCTCAGTGTAGTGCTGTCAGGTGGTATTAGTCACTAACTGTGGCTAAGGCTAAGGATTAGCAGCTAATGCTGCTGTGTAAATTAACGTCCAGTATTTACTGGACTTTGACTGAAAGTGTTTTTTTTTTTTTAAGAATTACAGTTATAGTGTGAAAAATGCGGTAAGCTTTTCAGGTGCAGTCATTAACTGGAGATGGTACAAAATCCAGAGTACAGAATTTTGCAGTAAACTGCCAAATAAACAAATTAACTAAAAAGTGAAAATATAAATTTTAGTTTTGTACAAAATATATATATTCTTAAAAAAACTAAACATGTTACTGCTCTCTCTGCTGCAGCATTTTTACAATAAACAACTTTCACACTTTCATCATAATAATCAGAAATACACACAGAAACACAGAGAACTCTGTAACTATCAAAAGTATAATTATTTTCTTTAGAGGAATGTCAGATAAACCCAGAGAGCGGTGAGTTCTGTTTCCTATACCTTCAAACGACTTTTGGAAACATGTTAAAAAATGGTACAGGAAGAGTCAGTTCTGGCGGACTCACATGGCCATGCCTTTAGCTCAGCTTAATTTTGGACTAAGTCTAAGTTTCAGCAGAGGTCTGACAGGTGAAGTGCAGTAATAAAGTCATTGCTAAGATAAGAAAATGTAAAAGCAGCTTCTCTGGGCCATTCCGCATATTGCTACTGGACAACTGAAAAATAGGGGTGTTCTAAAACGGCAGCGTAAGTTGAAAGAAAAAAAAACAGATCTTAAAACGTAAGATATATGAAATTCAGAACAAATTAGGTCTTCTTGCTGTATATCCATGTGCATGTACATGTAAAAGGTGCACTGTACCTGGTATTGTTCTTAAACTTGAGAAAGTAGTGCAGGCAGTTGATGCACTGATGGGGCCCAGGACCCTCGCACACATTATCGCTGCATTCAGGGTCACAGGCACCTTTCAAGAGAAGACAGATTTACAGGATCAAAGAATGGGACCATGGAACTCTACTCTAAATGTGGACAGAATGCTTAACACAAACACCTTGGAAACTTTTATCATGTCTGTGAAAAAAAAGAAGAGATCAGACCTACCCACATACTCCTCACTGTACTCATCATCACTGGGATTCTCTACGGTAGAGCGGGGCTTCTCGCTGCGAAAGGAGTACGGGTGCACGGAGGTGCCATAAAGCACCAGTGACCACTCTTTTAGTTTGCCTGAAAGAAACACAGTTGAGTAATGAGTGTAGGCTAGTGCATGTTCACACATTCTTCCTCTTCTGTAGCTAAATGAGTAAAAGCATCACATTCTAAAAACACTACGTAATTGTATTCAAAAGTGTAGACGCAACAATGCTGTTTAAAAACACATCTTTGGTAATGTATTATTCTGCAGTGTTTAGCTTCAGCCTTGGTCTACCACACCTCAAACAGCTAACGTCTGAATATACAGCTCTGGAAAAAAAAAAAATAAGAGACCACTTAAAAAGTATGTTTTTCCTTGATTTTACCAAATTGAAAACCTCTGAAATATAATCAAGAGGAAGATAAATGATCACAAGCCATCAAACCAAACTGAACTGCTTGAATGTTTGCACCAGGAGTGGCATAAATGTATCTAAAAGCAGTGTGCAAGACTGGTGGAGGAGAACATGCCAAGATGCATGAATACTGTGATTACAAAAAAAAAAAATATTGATTTCGATTTGAGTTCTGTAAGCTGTGCATCTTTTCTATTATTTCAGCCATTTCTCATGTTCTGCAAATAAATGATCTAAATGACAATATTTTGATTTGGAATTTGGGAGAAATGTTGTCCGTAGTTTATAGAATACAACATTTTACTCAAACATATACCTGTAAAGAGCAAAATCAGAGAAACTGATTCAGAAACTGAAATGGCCTCTTAATTTTTTCCAGAACTGTATATGAATGTTTATGAGCCTGAAGAGGTAGACAGGCTCATCAAGATAATTAAGTTATAGATTTATTGTTTAGTATATATACACAGGACCTCAATTTGTTTTTTACGGATCTCAGCATTGCTTATTACATTTTTCTTAGAACGCAGAAACCCACCAACATAAACCAGCCAATATGTCAACATTATTTAAAAAGCTATTTTTTTTTAGATTTTATTATTTAGGATATTTAAAAACATACATTAATTTGCTCTTTAAAATATTGTAATTGCATGCCATTACATTGTCATTATTGGCATACAATAGTCTTACAATGATATTGTCCAAAAAAGTAGTTATTGCAACAAGCCTATTGGTAGATCTCTAGAACTGGTAGAAGTTAGAAAAAATTATATTTACTGAAGATATTATTTAAAGATATTGAGGGAAAGGCAACATAACATTCAAGGATTCAGGGAAATTTTATTGTCATTCACATTACATGGTACATGAGGTGGAACAAAACTGTGATAACATAAAATGTTCTGAGCATGAGGAGTACCTGGGGTTTTCTGACTGCGGAGTTGTGAGGGTGTGTCATTGATTTCCAGTATCCAGTCTCCTGCAGCTTTCTCCCCCCAGCAGTGGGTGGTCATGAATTCCCAGTTCTTAAAGCCTTCCATTGAGTGGTCAAATAGCCTGTAAAAATCGCACAGTACTAAAGACCTTGACCAAGCCATTCTGAAGCTTTCTGTACACAGGCACGGCCTTTGAGAACACTAGCATTATGTATGAAACTTGAAAGTTCTCATGACATGTTTTCAACCTTTAGGGTGTTTTTATGCTTGTCCCAAATAAAGGAGGAGTTCATTATTGCCGAATAGCTTTTACACACAAGAACCTTTACAGAACTGTGGATCGATTGCACAATTCAACGTCATTGTTCTGCATGTATGTTTGCAAAAGATTTGTTTTTTTATTTTTTGCTTGGATATAAACACTCAATCATCAAGAAACAATACATGCCATTACATAGTGCAGGAGTTCCTCCAACAGAGGAGCCATTCTCATGTAAAAAGATTTTTTTATCCATGCAGGCCAGCACAAAGTGAGCGTTTATCACCATGCTATCAAGATTACACACTCTCACTCAAGAGCTTATTACAGTAACCTCATTTAAGCCCTACAAAAGTGTATAAAATAACATGACTTGGCCAATTTATACTTATGTTTTGAATAAACGCATGGCCTACAGCATAGCCTGCACAAGTTTTTACTTTTGCACTCATGTCTGTGTCCAGACGTCACTCTGTACTGGTTAAACAGTAAAGGAGGGGAATGTGTGGGTGGGAACATAGGGCTCAGTGGACCAATTACAGCTGCTGCTATCCACAATGGGCAACACATAGTCACATTTCTGGGGAGATGTGCATTGGGCTACAGTGTAGGGTCGGCAACTATACGTAGGGTATGCCGTAGATTTAAAGCAGAAGTGTAAATTGCCTTAAGTCTACGTAGTCATGTTACAAAATGAACCAATCATGCAACCCCATACACAGTACCTGGAGCAGATAGCTTCCAAAACTACCACAGGTTTTAAACTCCAGACCAATGATTTAAGGAGGACTAGAGATGGGTACTTTCACACTGACTAAACGTACCAAACTCACGGAACATGCACTCCCACATACCAAAAAAAAAGGCTTAATGTGAAAACCAGAAAGAAAACTGAAAGTACATCAAAATGTACCCTTTGCCATCTTACCTGTTAGCAAGGAGCTGAGACTTCGTCCCCGAAGGCGAGGTCAGATTAATTGACAGGTCCCCTCGTCTTGGGTGAGTAATTGTGATGCGTACCACGACGTGCTCCAAATAAATAACATGATTATTTGCGTTGTCTGTGCAGCCTGTCGCCTTGTACACGGACCGGACCACATGCTCTGGGCGAATTGTCCTTGAGAGTGAAAGGATCCAGTTTACAGTCAGGCATGTAGTTTTCAAAAGGACAACAAAGTTTCAGACACACACAGACATACACATCACAACAAGAAACAAAGACAAAACTTTTGAAAACAAGTTGCCATGGAAATGACATATGCAAGTACCTTATCTGCTTATCAGCATTCTCTACGCATATGTGCTGGGGGGGAACTGGTTTCCATCGCTCTGCCTCTTTGACCATTGCCTCCGCATCCATAAGCCCAAAGCCGTATAGATGACTGACTGGAGATATAAAAATAAACACATATGTATATTCAAGCAAACAACCACAGAGGAAAGAGCGAATGAATAAAAAAAAGTAATCAAACTTTTACATTAATAGGGGTATAAAAAATGTGTGGCCTCATTATCTTGTAATAGTGGATGTCGTAAAGTATAAAAGTTGAATTCATCTTTAATGCATCTAAAATTATTTTATGACAGTAAGTGTTTGACACATAATTATTGATGTTAGAATGAATCCAAATATAATTCATACTAAAATCAGTGGTTTTACATTATTGTCTTCATTGAAACTTCTCCAGAACTCTTCTTATAAAAGTCTCATGCATCTGCTTTGGCAATGCCAGGTTCACAACACAGTAGAGCTGGTCGATATGGCCCCAAAAAAAATCTTCGATTAAAAAAAAATAATTAAAGATGATAAAGAAATGGTTAAAAACTAGTTTTTATTTATTTAGTTTTCACTTAAATGTCCCCTTTGTGGTTCAAGTGCAACCAGAAACAAGCAAAAAAAATATTGTAAACAGTGAGAACATCTAGTAACTTTTAAAAAGCTTTCTCCAACATAGTTTAGGTACTGACACAATGCACCCTCAAACTTAAAACATAAATAAATAAACCCACCCTCAAAAAACAAATAGAAAGAAATAAAATGGTGCCCTTTTTGATAAAACTTACAAAATAGAAAACAAGTACAATTTAATATGCTATTAAGTAAAGACTTTTCCCCATTGGGCTTGAATTGCAAAACAAAGCTTTTAAGTAAGTGCCAGTATGCTGCTGCTGCTGCGTTTATTCCGCTGGGAGAAGCACTTCTCCCACTCTGCTACATGCTTCTGTTTAAGGTATAGAGATAAATTTGTTGTGCTGCTTCATTTAGAATCGGTTTAAAACACACCTTACAGCGAGGACCTGTTTGGTCCACGTCTGTCCCCGCAAAAGCGAACCAACTCTGGGCACAAGCTCTGCAGTCATGTGTTGTGTTGTATGTGTGCGGAGACTCTGAGAAAATCTATTTTTATAAAAACACATCATCCTTAACTGTAAATTCGAATCAATCGATAAAATCGATTAATCGCCCAGCTCTACAACACAGATCACTCTATCCTTCTCTGTACACAACTTTTTGTAATCTGGACTCTTTTAGTGGTTGTGTTATTTAATGGCTTCATGGCTGATCAGCAAAAAGAAACATACAAGATCTTGTAAACAGAAGCAACCCTGTCTGTTCTACAAGTTATGTTTTGTCACAAAAGCACACAAGAGATGCATTTCTTTTTCTTCTAAAGTGGATGTCTAGAAGTTACAACCACAATCCTTTGTGGTTGGTTGCCACAAAAAAAAAAAAAAAAAAAAAAAAAAAAAAAAAAATTATATATATATATATATATATATATATATATATATATATATATATATATATATATATATATATATATATATATTTTGTTGTACAGCCTTTATCTTTGATTGCAGCACACATTCACTGTGGCATTGTTTCAATAAGCTTCTGCTGTGTCACAAGATTTATTTCCATCCAGTGTTACACTAATTTTTCACAAAGATCTTGCAGCATTGATGATGGTAGAGTCTGACCGCTGTAAAAAGCCTTCTCAGGCACATCCCAAAGAGATTACTGATGTTACAGCAGTTCACACACAGCAACTAAGCCAGCAACTGAGCGAATGCCAATTTGCCTCCAATCAGAGGCTTTTATCGGCATTTTCCAAAAAAATAGTCTGCAACTAAAAAAATCAAGGGTCATGTGTATTGTGAGTACGGCATAAACCAGTGCTCAATAATATTCAATCAAATGAGCTGATGATGAAATTAAACAAATCCATGTGTTGGCTAAGGGCATCCAAGAGAATGCTGGATGTGATCTGGAGTTTTTGACGAAAAAACATTTTTAATTTATGTGCTTCAGTACCCAAAACATCTGCACAGCTCTGAGTATATCTTACTTTTTACTGCTTACCATAAAACATGTTTGTTACTGATATGTTTGATATGCTGCCTATTTAAACCATGTCAATGAAAATAATTTTAATGGTGAACAGCAGATCAAAGCATGGCACAACCTAATGGCAAAGTTAATAATGTATAATGAATCACAGACATTAATCAAGAAGCTATATTCTGAGTTTATCCTTTGTGTGGTCAAAGCCTAGGACTATGCTCATCTCCTATTTGACCTTAATCTGATTAAGATAATCAGACTAAGATATTTACATGACTGTAAATTTAGTTGGAGTTGTAATCAGATTAACACATTCAGACAGAGATTTCATAAACGGCTGTTGATGCCTCTAGCACTTCACTAGTCTTCTTTGGTTTGGAGTTTATAGGAATGTTCTTTAGGATAAATTTAGAGGCAGTGCACAGTGTTGTTTGTAGGAAATGAGGGGGAAAAATGCACATAGCTCTTTTTTTTGGGCCTCAGGGTTTTAATATGCAAAGCAGGTTAGTGATGATCTAAAAACGAGACGAGTTCATAAAGAATTTAAAAGCTGGTACCATTGTATCCTGCTGCATTGGTTTTCCAGTCAGGAGCACTGAGGTGGCCAGCACGAGATGTTTTCACAATGATGTGCTGCACATCCCTCCATGTGAGCAGAGTGCTGCAAGACAAACAAGTGGAAAGGAAAAAAAAAAAAAAACAGATAAATGATTTTGCATATGGAGGAAAGTTCTGATCCAAACCACAAGGTATATAAACCTTTAACTCTGGCAGTACTTCACGTGCCACAATTTGTCTGCTGCGTTTTTTGCTCTTGGTTCTTTTTGGCTGCCTCCCTAATGCACCATGAACAGAGAGATCTGAGATCAAACCAAAGCAAGATGGCCACCACGTGTCCCTGAATGTCAAAGTAGTGTTTAAAAAAACCTTAAATAAAGCATACAGCATATGTGGGTCGGCAGGTTTTGCTGGGAATATGGCATCACATGGCGGCCATATGCTGAGGTTTTGCTCAAAATTTCCTGTGTAAGATCAGACTTGGTTCCTGTGCAACAGGCAGGCTGTGTTCTGCTAACTAGAAAGCTCTGTTCAGTTCAAAACAAGAAAAAAAAAATGAAAATACATGCATGTAGCAAAGTTAATTTGCAGTTTATCAGCCTTTATTACACTTCTTTTTTGCTCTAATGTAAACAAGCAAATACTGTAGCAGCTGTGCAGCGCATAAAAAAGGCCAATGACTGTTGGTGTCAGAAGTGCTGGTTTGAGTTTTTCTAGAGCTGTAGATTTCCTGAGATTAAAATCTAGCAATTACAGTAGCAAAAAGTTTAGTAATATTTACATACACCACTATTTTTTAGTTTTTAGTGCAGTAGCAGTGCTGTATAATATATAAAAAGTCTTTTTACACTGTTGAAACTGAAACTTGGTCCAATGTTAAGCTAAGCTAAAGGTATTGCTGCCATGTGGGTCAGCCAAACCTTTTCCTGTACAAAGTTTCACCATTGTCTAAGAGTTTTTTGAATGGGTAGGAGACGATACCTACCACTTTCTGGCTTCAGCTGTAATTTCTCTAAAGTGGGACAAACTGCAAACACCCTGGCTTACCAAAACAGGTTTCCTCAGTATAGTGCTGTCGGGCGCCGTTAAAGGTAAAAACATCTAGCACTGACTAGCGTTAAGTGCTGCTAATCGCAGCTAGCACTACTGCTTACTACGCTAAGCTTACTGTAAGTAACCGGAAGCGCTTTACTCACCCAAAAAAACAGTTTTCATGAGAGAAATCTGTGTAGATTAACATCCAGTGCTCTTTTGATTTTGAAAGAAAATGTATTTTTTATTATTATTATTTTTTTAAGAAATAGAGTTTTGTTTACTTAGGCACTTCCCACAGCTTCCCCATTAAAAGTGAAACATGGCGACACCCTATTGTCGCTTAAAATTAGTCTTATAATCCGGTGTGCCGTGTGAATGTATGAAAATAGACCAGAAAATATGGGATACTTGTATTTGTATTTCTGTCTTTCTTAACAACACTGGATTTTGTACCATTTCCAGTTAATGACTGGACCTGAAAAGCTTCAATTATTGCAAAAATAAAGGGTGTTCTAAAACTTTTAATCTGCATTTCTGCTTGTGGACACAGATGGAAATGGGTTAGCCACACTGCTAACAGCCAAGCTAACAAGATCTGAAGCCATAATGCTAACATACCCAGCCAACATCTAAGCTTTATGCTTTAACATTTTCTTAAGTTGTTTTTTTTTCGCATGTCTTTGATTTAGGAACTTATCTTAAATTTAAGTCTGTAGTTAATACAGTTCAACGGCTACCTTTTCTCTCCAGGCCACAAATATTAGCTTTACACCCCTGTTCAATTGTGCTGCAATTAACATGCACATCACACAGTTAGAACAGCACTACTGATAAAAATGCAAGAGTCACATTTCTTTCACCCTTGCTAATACACAGCTCAGGTCTCACAAATTGGTACTTAATATTGATAAATGCCCTCTCTAAGCTGTAATCATTCCATATGGTCACATAAGCCATTCTTAAGCTAAGAGCTGTGTAGTTGTTGAAGGCCTTTAAGAAGCAATTTAGTTGGTGTAAGTAGATCTCAGGCTGAATGAACGGTAGGAGAGGGCTAATGCGTGTATGGAGGTTTAGTGGAGGTCAGATTTAAGTGGTGTCTTACTTTGCTTCCAAGGCAAGAGCGATGATCCCGGCAGCCATGGGAGCGGACGCTGACGTTCCAGTGTGACTGTCTGTGCAGCGCTGCCTTAGATCTGTAGTGATCTGGAGAGAACACGAATGGTATGAGGGTCACAGATGAAATGTTAGAGTTAAAAATTGACACAGAGCAGTTCTAGCCAACCCTGTGTTGTAAAAGAGCTTATGAGTTTTTATTCTGCAAGTGTGGAATTTAGCAAGTATCTCCAGGACAAGCTCTATAAGGGTTTTGAACTGTCAGGTCAGTGTGTTCTGCGATTCTTCCCACTCGAAGAGTCACAACCTCACAGTGACCCACTGACCACCAGATCAATCAAATGGACATGCACAGAAGACCATACAGTACTATGTTTGACTACCAACAACCAATAGGACAACTAACATTTGCTCGTCTAGCAAACGCTCCAAAGAGTGTTTTAGTTGATTTTAGTTGAGTGTTAGAAAATCGTTAAACAATTTTATAGTAGAGCTTAGATAGAGCCGAAAAAAATCCAGCCCGACCAACTCCTTGCACGTTCTGCCCAAGCCTGACCCGCCCCATAAACTGTCATTATCAGCCCAAGCCCGATTTAAACACATTTTTAGTAAGTAAACAGTTAAAACTGAGCTTTTAAAAACATTTTTGGGCTGTTTGAATGAGCGAAATCTGTCCAGAATTATGTTAATTAACACTGCAACACTGAAGAAGCATAGAACTATGCTTTATTAAGAACAGCTGCAGTCAGCGCTGCAAGTCAGGTGCGGAAAAGTGGAGGAGCTTGCGTATGTGTGAGCCTCAGAGCTGCGTGATTATAACACTCTGATTTGTGCAACTTCTAATACACAGTTTAATTTGTTACTTTGCTATATTGTGATTATCACACCATAGCTTTATATAAATAAAAAACCCAAACTGGCCCAAGGAAATCTGGTGGGAAATCTTAGTACGACCCAGCCTGGTTTGGTCATCGGCTCAAGCTCGGTCTAGGGCAGAGAATCTAAACTCTACTTTAGAGCAGCTTTTCTAACCTTTCAACACTATAAATGTACTACATATGGCTTCTTCTATAAAAAAGGCGTTTATGATCCCACCAATAAAAAGCAGTCGTCGTCTGTTTTATATGAATGTAAAAGTCGCATTAATCCCAATCAGCTGCATTACTGCATAAAAGATATGTATTGGATTTTAAACACTTTCTACTCTTGGAGGGTGGGGGTGGCAATCAGATGGCTGGTCACTTGAAGCAACACTCAAAATTCAGCTGGCATGTGCATCCCGTTATAAAATGCATTGCGACACATATATTATTTGATTAAATGCAAGAAACTGTGTATGTGAAGTAGGGGTGGGCGATATGGCCCTAAAATAATACCACGATATTTCATGCTATTTTTGCGATAATGATATTGTTGACGACATAACAAAACACTGAATTACAAAAAAAAATTAAGAATACACTACTGGAACAAAATGATTTTTTTATTTTATTATTGTATACGATATGATATGGCACACCACTAACTGAGATATTAAAAAATACAAAAAAATGTATCAGATTTGTAACTCCAAGTTTTGCACTCCAAATATCTCCATATGTCCAGGATTAAAGTAAAAAAATCATACTGGACAGATATCTATCTCTAATCTGTGTCTAGTAGATATATAATGATAAATGAGAACAGTCAGAATTTTTCTTTTGATAAAAACAGTAAAAAAGTAGTACCCTAATGTGTTAATTAGGGTTGAGTGTTACGGCACTATATTTCAGGGTAAAATATCGTTCACGATATAACAAAATGTTGGCAATATTATCGCATGCGATACGATATGGCACACCCCTAATGTGAAGTATGCTTTAAACCTAAGAAGTTCATCACTAATTGATGTTCTGGATTGGCCAAGTCAAAGCCTTGATCCTAATTCTACCAATATGCTGTAGGGTGATTTGAAATGTCACACAGCTGAAAGAATTCTACATGGAGGAGTAGGTTATTGGAGGAATTGAGGTTATTTCAAGGGGGAAATACCCTACCTATGACCCTTTGTTGACTAATGCCATAACCTTCCTTCCCTTTTTACACTTTAACATATTAAACTGTACCACCTTATTTACTAAAACAATATTGTAATATGGGATCAAACTAAAAGTCAGTAATGAATATGTATATAATATATTACACAACATTATCTGTAGTTATTATGATTCGTAATAATCATAACAAATTCTGCCCTGGAATTAAAATATGCGCTGGCAATTTTTTCACATGCTTCACAACAAATGATAGCTTTCAGATGTTGGTTCATGTCTATTCTTGCAACAGTTTATGAGCACAAAAGCATGATTCCACAATCCACTTACAATCTTGCGGTCGTAGTTCTCGCCGCTGCTGTACGTGGTGGTGAGGGTAGACGCGCACTCCTCCAAATACCACGGCTTGCGGCCACTCTCTGCAGTGCTGCTGATGGAAATGGTGTAGATGCTGTTGGTGTAGCCATCACAGGAGCAGTGGTCTCGACTCCGCCCACCATTCCCTGAGGCCCAAACAAAGATGGAACCCCGTCCCTTCCTGCCCTGTGAAGAGACAGGAGCAATACAACCAGGGTCTAGTTCAGTTTGGGGTATAATTGTAATAAACCATTACTATTTTGGTTTCTACTGGGTAGAGGTGGGTGATATGGACCTATAATAATATCACAATATTTTAGGGTATTTTTGCAATAGCAATATTCTTGGCAATATTAACTTATTTTATAAAATCAAGAATATACCACTGCAACAAAAATATATTAAAGTGCTGTTTAAACATAACAGTTTAATACATTCGTAAAAAAAAAACCAAATGTGTTTTGTCTATTTCATCTATTCATATTTTGCCAAGATTTTGTGTAAAATAAGTGTAAGAAAAAAGAAAGAAAAATAAAGTAATGCAACAACAAAAAGCTTCGACAAAGTTAAAGGCAGTATATTTAGCTCATGCATGTAAACTGTAAAGAAACAATTAAAAGCTAATACAGTAAACATCAAAACAAATACAAAACACTGCTTTTATTTTATCATTAGTTTTAAGTCTTTTTAATCTAAGATATTTGCATTTTTTTGCATTATTTTTGCGTCCGATGCAATATAGCACACCCTTACTAATGGGATTCACTATATGACTCTATATGATTTCTAAATTTCCACATACTGCTCTTGATTAAAATTTGGTTGAATACAGACCCTCAACTACACTCTTAAAAATAAAGATTCTTTAAAGAGTACTGCGAGCAATAGGATAAATTTTTTTGTTTGTAGTAGAGAACGGTTTGTGTGAAGAACCATTTAAAAATCTAAAGAACCTTTATCTATGACACCACTCACAGAACCCTTTGAAGGTCCTTTATTTTTAAGAGTGTCCCTGAACATTTAATGCACATGAAATAACCTTTGCTTCAAGGCACACAATCTTACAAAGACATCAAAAATGAAGCTGACACATATCTACAGGCCACACATAGGACTCATACCTGAAACACGCCTAAACCACTACAAACACACCTTTGGCACCGGACAAAGGCCAATTACTGGCACACTTACTGATGACTCAGACTACATAAGCTATACCTACACTGGAAGGTCCCCAAGGGCAAGAATTAAAGTTGGAAAGAAAGAAAACGCCCTTGGAAAGTGCGCCTAAAAAGCCCAAGATGAGAATGGGGCTGAATCCAGTGCTTCCCACAACAAATACTTTATATACCTTTATATACACAGTAAGGAATAATATTAATAATAATAAACGAAATAAGTAAATAAAATGTTCTTGATCTAGAGGTACATTTAAAAGGCTACTTAAAAAAGGGCATTGTGTTGTTCCTTCAAACTTTACCAAACGGTCTTCTCACTTATTTACCTCATTTGCAAGACCACTAAATAGATGAACGCCTATGAACGCTCCATAGAAAAGCATCTGACATCGTGTGAAGATCTGTAAATACTGATGTTTTTGAACCAAAGCTCTCTCATTGTAACATCAATTTTGTTTTCGTCTTTCCATCAGCTGCCAGAGCCTTGAGAGAGCACAATTGGCCTTGCTTTCCCTCTGGGTGGGTAGATGGCGCTCTCTCCCCACATCACTTCAAAGGGTGATGTTGCTCAGCACAGGGCATCTGTGAGCTGATGTATCAGAACTTCGTATCATTTATTTTCCCTGAAAACCTTACGTTTCTTTCGGAACAGCTGCAATCAGACAAAAACTTCAGGGTGCAATTATTTTTTGAGGATTCTAAAGTCCCGTCAATAAGCTTTATTTTCAGGTTTGTTTCATTATTAAGTTATTGTCAATGACATGTATTTTGTGGACAAATATAGCCCTATCCAGATGGGATCAGATTCTTAGGGGGACTTCTACTCAGTAATAAAATTCACTGGAGGACGAGCGAGGTTTTTTTGGCTTTCTCGGTCACGACTTCGCGTTCAGTAGCTCCTCCATTTCCACTCGCTGTTCGTGAAAACGCGTGCCCAAAGTGTAATGACGGTGCGTGGCAGTTGACAAATAGCTTAGCTATTTTATTAAACACGAGGTAACAAGAGAAATGTGCGTCCGAATGGGAATAAAATTACCGGAGGACCACAGAGTTCAGTGATAAACAGTAGGTAATTCAGCCTGTAATTTTCTCAGAGGACATCTGAGAAAAACACATACATGGTAGTTTCGGACGGGAATAAAACCACAGAGGACCCCCAATAAAAGAGAAAATTACCCTAGGATCCCCTGAGAAACCAATCCCATCCGGATAGGGCTTATGTCACACAAATCTTTTATAAATACATATACATCTCCATGTTTGCAGATTTCCCATTTTGACATAACTGAACTGTTATCTGGATCTATAAGTTTTTCTTTACATTGTAATCTAATTTTGTGATTATGGACCTATAAAAATGCTCAAATTTGACTTGACCATTTTTTTTTTTTACATTGATTTTCATTGATCATTAAGAATGTTCTTTTTTTTCCCTTTTCCTGTAAAGGTTTTTAAAAGTTAGCAACGATTCAAATACACTATAGGTGCACATGTGTACCCATGTGGATTAGGTGGATTTTTACAAAAGATGTCTTTACCAGTCGAATGCCGTTCTCAAAAGCCTGTCGAGCAAGAGCAGCTGGCCCGTCCACAGTTTTGCCATCGTCGTCAGGACCCCAGCTAGCGCTGTAGATATCGATGTGCTGTGGGTGCAGACTGAGTGACTTTGCTTCCACCATATCAGTCACATCTCCATCTAACATTCGGACACCTGCAGGACACAAACTCATGTCAAGATGTGCAGCGTAAGCAGGTTATTGGGCAATAAAAGCAGAAAAAGGAAACTGAGCAGCAGAATGCTATGATGGATATTACATCATCTACAGTGATTTAACTATTGCAGGATGATCTCGATCATTTTGTTAATAGAACTGATGTTGTGTTCTGCGCTTGATGATGATGGGGTATAGGTATATTGATTTCAAATTGACTTGTTACACTACATGTGTTTAGGGGTAAGACAAAATATTGATATTGGGATATATCGTTTTCGTTTGCAATACATTATCGATAAATGGCATCAAATATCTATATTTTTATTGAAACATAGGTGCACTAATCTGGCCAAACTAGGCTACTTCTGTGTCAGCAGCAGCTGTTGTCCAAGCCTCGTTTTCCCGCTCACACATTCCCGACTTTGCGGTTTAAACTATAACGCAAAGATGCAAACACACGAAAACAGAAGCATAAATGTAGGGCACATTTGCGGTCTGCGCCTTCAACGCAGAAGTATAAACCAGCCTTATGTCTTCGAATCCTGTTTATGTAGCTTGCTAGAGGCTACTGGAGCCCTGAGAGAGGACAATTAGCCTTGCTCTCTCTGGGTGAGTAGAGGGTGCTTTCTCCCCAAATCAATACAAAAGGGTGATGTCAATCAGCAGAAGGCTTCTGTGAGCTGATGTATCGGAACAGAGTTGCTGCACTTTCCTCTGAGCACGCTGTGATGTTACTCACCATCAGCTGCAGTTCGAAAAGAGGTGGTGGCTGACTTCACTTCATGTATCAGAGGAGCCTGGGTAATTTGTTGTGTAAATTGGGGAGAAAATGGGCCAAAAACTTAAAATTAAATTAAAATAAAAAATAACCAGCCTTAAGACTTGCCTCCACTTTCACTTATTAACTGCTTCATTACTCCTCATGATGTCACTAATCCAATGAATACTGTAAGGTGAATAATACTGACTGTCAAATGCTGTGAAGGTTACATGCTATGCATGTTATATTTGCTTGAAGCCGTAAAGCATCTTAGAGAATTGTTTTGCGATATATTAAGTATCACAGAATGACTGAATCATTATATCATCATTATTATTATCGGCAACCTGTCGTTATGATATCTTATTGTGAGATGCATCACTTTTATGGAAGGGAATCACAGGGCATATCATATCACTGCCAGGTTTAAGCACTATAAGGAGGAACTAGATAGACTCTGAGAGAAGGAGGCAGTAAAAAGAGGGACGTGTACGCTCACAGAGGGTAGAAAGAGAGCAAGACCAGAGTGCCAAGCCACAGTGTTGGGAGAAAACGGGTCAGGCCAGCACTGCTCACCTCCAATCTTGGCGTTGTAGGCGATACCCACAGTGCAGTGGGAGTTGTTGGCGGATGCTGCCACTTCACCAGCGCACCGCGTGCCATGCCTGAAGAGAACACAAACATTGTGTACACAAACTCACGCAAAACACACTCTCTTCCCCCCCCCACACACACACACACAAACAGTCAGGTATAGTCAGAGGTTACCAAATCTATTCAAGTCTGATTCATCTCTCAGAAACACTGAAAAGTAACAAATAGAAAGAAGCGCTAAGGTTAGTGAGGCAACAGCTGTGCCGAAACTAAACATGCTCTCTCCGAACCAAGCCGGCTAAAACACAGAGGCTAAATATTTGAGCTATTGAGGGAAAACATTCGAGGGTTCCCCTCGTCTCGGCACGCAGACGACACGTGGAGGCTTTCTTAGCGCTGCGGCTGACCTGAGCTAAACCCACATAAATCTAATGCGGCCGGCCGCGCACTAGGAAAAAGACATTTAAGAAGAAAAAAAAAAAAACTTCTCGTATGAAGTGAAGGACGTGAGCGAGGGAGCACGCGAGTGCCAGCGAGACTCAGTCTGCATTCCACTGAGGAACCTCCAGCAGAGAACAGCTGCACCGAAAAACTCTCGCTGCCATAGCAACCAGTGTCTAGAATCCCAGCCATTTAAAAAGGTGGGTGGGGGGGGGAAGAGAGAGAGAAAAGAGTCCGAAAATCCACAACAGCAGCCAATCCCGCGCCAAGTCTGGGTCGAATCAGCTAAACCGCCGTAACTCTTCAAGATGTTACGAGGTCAGGTGCAGTGGTGAGCTGATATCAGCAGGTCCAACTTAGTCATAGCAAATCATTAGATAACATCACTGCATAGATAGACAGATAACAGTAAATGCAGTTATGGAAAATTATGCTTCTGCAATTTAAATATAATGGAGGAAATAGTGATTTTAAAAAAATGCTAAAAAGAGTGCAGGGATTAGAGATTGAGGACCTTCCCTGAAGAAGTACGAGAAGTTTAGCAGCTTTTGGAACTCAAAAAAGTGACAAAAAACAGATGAATGCATGTTAGTATTAATGTGAATTAGAGCTAGAGAGTTACCAAAGTTCTTCCATCATTTTAAAATTAAAATTTAATGCTAATATCATTTAAGACCCAAAAATGTATTTATAATTAGCTCTACGCTAACCTTAGTTCTATCTCTGGCAACATTAGCTAGCTTGTTTAAGCTAGCTAAAGTTAGTATGTTAGCTAGCCTGCTGCTAACATTAGTTAGCTTGCTACTAACATTAGTGTGTTAGCTAACTCGCCGCTAATGTTAGCTAGCTTTCCGCTAACCTTAGTTCTAGCCCTGGTAACATTACTTGCTTTTATGGAGTGCCGTCAGTTAAGTTGCTTTGGGACACAGAAACCCTTTTGGCTTGGATGTGTTTAAAAATGAATAGGAAGAAAAAATTAAGAAAAAAAGGATGAAAAAAAGGATGAAAAAACAACAAGTAGCACAACTCTGGATAGAAGCTGGATAAGAGAGAGTTATCTGCTTGAAAGAATACAAACGTTTTGATGGACACAGAAACTTTAAGGCTTGTGCGTGTGTGAAAATTAAAAAGAGTAAATAGGAGAAAAAAAACTAAAAACCCATTATACCCTATATGGAAGCTCACAATTTCATAGGCCCTAAAATAGAACCATGTGGGATGCATCAATGTTTATGCTTAGGTGTTATCTAAACTCTGAGCAAAAGTCTGTAAGATTGCTAAAAAAAAATCATTAGTCTCATTCTTTGTCCTATTCACATGTTGTGCCATGTGGCACAGTACTGGACTCTCTATATTCACATCTGCCAGAGGAATATGGGTCAATGAGAAAAGCAGATACACACACACACACACTTTCGTGTCATCCTGCTCAGCCCACACAGCACAACCTGGACATTGCTTTCCGGAGGCCATTAATGCACAACCCACACAGGACTATTTAGACCATACCTCTCATACCAAGACTCGTATACATCTCCTGTCTTCACCATTATACCTCCATTAAATTTTATACTAAAGTTGCATTACACAATATTGCATAAACAGTCATTAAAAACACAATTTTAAACAGCACCCTGCACATCACACATATAACTAACTTTAGCATCTTTCCTCAACAACTAAACTCAAGTATCCATACACATTAACAAACTTAGGGCTAGATGTCGTTCAAATGTTTCCAGTAACAATATCTATTTTAAAAGTTTATAACAAAGTTCGATAATGACTAATTTACCTTCTTTTAAATACAAACAGGAAGTGGGTGTTGCTTAAATGAGTGGAAGTCAGAGGAAGTAGGTCATTAACTGACCATTACAAATCATGGACTAATCAATAACCACTGATGTTAAGATCAAGCAATCAGCAGTTTAAAGTCAGCATGTTTATTGGCTTAATGATAAGACTTGGCCTGCTACCTAGATACTGACTGACATGGAATTTTTCGACACAGTAATGTTACTGTAGAGTGAAGTTAATATATGTTAATATAGTTGCCAAAAAACGTGGAAAGCGGAATTTCCATATTGATCTACTATTGATATTTATTTAATAAAATGTGGTCTTCTCATTACCTGTGTTACACTTAGGAGTTAGAAACAAACACAATTCTACTAAATCAGTAACACACAAACATCTGTACTATTCATACTATTAACACTAAAACATCTACAGTTCAGGCTAGGAAAAGTAATCCTTTGCAATAATGATTTTTCCAAGAAGCAATTGGAAAAAACTGGGGCAAACTGTCTAATTAAACCAATAAACAAGTACAACTGTTTGTGTGTACAGTAATGTCTTTTATAAAGCACAATAAAATATTTACAGTGCAGACTAGAAAAAGTAAGTAAACCCCTATGTAGGCCTATAACGATAATTACATTATTGACTTATCATACAATATATTTGCACAACAATAAATGTAAAATATACTTGCACAGCCAATATGTAAACAATAAAAACATTGTTTTTTTAATTTTTTTATTTAGATATAGATATAGACCGGTCACGATAATTACATTATTGGCTTACTGTTTAATATACAGATTTGTGCACAGTCATTTTGCTGGACATTTATATTAAAGTTTATATTAAAATTTATTTTTATTTGATTTATTAATATTTAGTTTTACTAAAATATTCACAGTGCAGGCTATAAAAAGTAAGAGAACCTCTATGTAAATTATTTTACTTTTACTTTTACTGGTAAAAGGTTTGTTAACCAAAGGTTGGGTTTAACAGGTTACTGACGAAGCAGTCTTATCCTTGGGACTAAAGAACAGAATTGTGTTACAGTTTGGGACCAACACAGCCTTACCAAACCAACAACATAAACAGTTGTACTGTTCATGAGCTGCATTTCACGGACCAAATTGTTAGGCGCACTATCAAATAACGTCTATTTTCTAGCCTATTTTTATACATAAGGCGCATCGAAAGTAAATGAAACTGTAATTCTTAAAAAAATAAATAAATAAATAAATAAAAATTCTTTCAAAGTCAAACAAGCACTACACAGATCTCTCTCCTGAAATCTGTTTATTTGAGTGAATAAGGCACTTCTGTTTACTTACAGTAAGCTTTGATTTGCAATATTTTAGCATGTTTAGCAGCAGCGGGTTCCTCAGTATAGAATTGTCGGGTGGCGCTAAGTGCTAGTAAATGCTGTCCGACAGCACTACACTGGGGAAACCATGAGTGTTCCGGTAACCCAGGGTGCTATCAGCTAGCAGTTCATCCCATGTAGCTTGTTTTACCACAGCAAATGCTCAGACTACAGTCTAATAATACTCACCTATGAACGACAAAAGAATTAGCACTGTGGTTAGTGGCTAATGCTAAAACCTTTCCAGCCTTAGTGCTGGAGAAACATCACTGAAACTCTTTTATAATGCTGTACTTCAGTGGAGTGACTTTACCGCTCCTTACAACCTAACCAAGTAAAATTCAGACATAAGGCGCACTGGATCATAAAGCGCGCTGTCAATTTTTGGTAAAATTAAAGGACTTTAAGTGTTTCTTATAGTGCAAAAAATACAGTATTTTATAATAAAATCACCCATAGTGCAGGCTAAAAAATGTAAGTGAACCTCTCGGTTAATGATTTGTCCAAGTAGGAACTGGCAAAACGTCCTTTAACCAGATAAATAAATAAATAAAAATTAAAGATAAAAATAAATAAATAAAAAAACTTTGTAAAGCTTGAAAATTACTACTATAAACATAGTTGCACAACTTGCACATTAGTCCATGCGTAAACAACCTGAGACAAGAACTGTTGCTACTCTACCCAGGAGTTGATGTCCAGATAAGGGCACTCCCAAAACACAAAAGACAATCCTAAAAAATTAAAGATGGGAAGGAATCCAAGGGTAAGAGCAAAATACCTACAAAATTGCGCACGTTTACCACATTATACATTATAATAAAGCCACCAAACACACCAACTGTAATAATTATAGATAAAAGCCATTGCCATAGCACAAACATCTATATTACACGCATCATATTTCTGTGTAATTTACAAAAAACATAGGTATTCAGACGATATTACCTTAAACCATGAAAGTGCCGAAATCCCAGCACAGGCTCTGTCTATAGGGGTTAAAACAGTCCCTTTCAAGTCATATCCAGTGTAACAGCAAACCGCTTTGAAGTGGCAAAAAAAAGTATATTTAATGTCTGTAATGTACACATTTCCAAGCAGGTGAGCTTAAAGCCACAGCGCAGCACTTCAAACAAAATCTCCCTCTGAGACATAACACAGAAACATATTTCATCCACACGAACGGAGAGAGCATACGGAAGAAAGAAAGGGTCACTGGCTTGTGCTGACAAGCCATCATTGTTAAATAGGTTTAGAGAGTTACGGTCAACAGAATAAGAGAAATGCTATGTACTGAATTTTGGATAACTTTAAGCTAAGGTCCAATCCCATTTCACCCCTTGGCACTACTCACTTGTCCGGATTTTGTTAGGCTGGAGGGGTAGAGGGAGGGGATAGGGTTTGTTAGCCCTTCATACGAAGATTTTTCAGAGGCACACTTCAAAAATGAGGGGTATAAGATTTACTGGTAAGATGGCGGAACAAGCGACCAAAGAAACCCACAAATATAGGTATTTTCCTTGTTAAAAGTGACGATTAGTACTATATTACCATAGTTTAATGTGTAGTTTAGTGTTTTATGGCCAAATACTTCATAACCAACATAAAAAAAGATTGCTAGTAGTTTGTCTTAGTAGCTAGCTAGCAAGTTAGCTAACGTCCCTGTTCCACCTTAAACGGTGCAACAGATAGCAGCAGCTGCAGCATTTAAGGCGGAATGAAAAAAAATGTATAAAACAAAAGTTAATCAAAGTCAATTTCAGCTCCCCATCACAGAGGAATTAAGGAATGGACATAATAATTAGTTTCTGCACCATCTTCCCCCTTTCTGGAGATGTACAATTAAGCCCTAAAATAAATTCATTAACCAGCAGCTAGGTTACTGAATTTTAGCACTCCACTGCCATCACATCAACTCGGCAGGGTTTCAGGTGCTTGAAGGTTTGTTCCAACTCTTAGGTTGAGGATTTCACCCCTTCCCCTTGGAACAGAGTTACACTTGAAAAGAAGAGGTAGGGGTAAGTGGAAGGGCCAAATGCTGAAATGGGATTGGGCCTAACTTTACATCTTACATCCTTTAAAGTTATTTGATTCACAGTATGTAGCATTTCCCTATACAGCTTTCACATTGCCAGCAGTATGCCACTTTGCTATTCACTCTGCTTAATGCTGGCCAATTGTGGTTGCGTCAGAAACACGTCACGTCTGTTTAGGTGTGTGGTGTCGGCTACAGCATCTGTAGACACGAGCTGTTTCGCAATGAGGAGGACATAAGTTTGGACTCCTGTACTTGGCCAATATGGTCTTGGCAAGTTCTACTCGCGAGTGCATACTCCCGAGGACGGGAGGACGCGGTGCGGTTATTCTTTAATTGGAACAGCTGCGTACTTGATGACGACACCCTCTATCCTGCTGATGGGACCTCACCGAAAACGTAGGAGCACATTTTCACATGGCTGCTTCCTTCACAAATAAACCTCAACTAAATAACTACTAGTAATAATCTCCTATAAATGCAAATTGAATTTTATCATACAGCATACATACCATTTTGAAAATGTATAACTTTCAGGTACGCACTTTCTCCTCTTTATGCTGATACTGGTGCAAGGTGCATTCTGGGATATCGGACTGTAAGAAGTCCACAAAAGTCACATTCCATGCATCTTTCATGCATAGTAAGGGAGGAGCAAGAACAAATCCAGGTATTTGTAGTGTGCTTGGCTACATTGTATGAAACAGTACATGGGCTGTGACTGTATTAAACAGGTACAAACAACAACAACGCAGATTTTAAAAAAGCCATGTTCACTTCACACTTTTTGTGGTCAAAGTTGAAGTCTGACTGTGGCAAGCTGTAGTGTGTTGTAGTGTGGTTATAGCTAGCTAACTAACGCTAGCTAGTTAGCTAACATATTGGAGTGACAGCAGCTCAGCTCTGTGGACTTGTCTCTCTCTCTCTATACTGGAGAAAAATGAGAACGGCACTTTACCTGAGGAGCTCCTGCTGCTGCTCCATGCAATATGGGTGTTTTTAAAAGAGGAATGGAATTGCAGCTTTTGAAAATTATTTTGTCTGAATATTTAAACATTGAGTATTTTAGGTTTGTTTATAGCGTTTATGGAACTATTTATTTTTGTAAAAAAAAAAAAAAACAGGAATTATTATAAGGACAAAATGGCAAAAATAGGAATTGTTTTTATTGTGTTTAGTTTTAACCAAAACTTTTTAAATGGGTCCATTATTGGTAAAGTAACAGTAAACAAAATGCCTGCAGTGTTAAAATAGGTTTTTTATTTAATCGTTATAAAAATTGTGTTTTGAAAAAAGGTCATTCATAAATAATCAATGCTAACATTTGTTGGTAAAAGCAAAAAAAAAAAAAAAGCAGACATCCGGAACCCAGCAAAGGACCGCTACACCAGGCAGACAGTATTCTATACAGCATGCCTATACATGCCATGAAAAGCCTTCCTGCTGCCACTCACTTCCTCCCATTAGACGCAATAGGTTCAAAAGCTCTGCTACAAATTCCTCAGGCCATGGAATTATGTTCACACTGAAGCTGTAGAGAAGCATCTGAAGAATTAACATGGCGAGAACCCCATTTACATATTCCCCTCCTCCCCACACATTTGGTGCGTAACTGCAGTTTGATTCTTTCCTTCTACACTGAAGCTACAAAGCTAACCAGTAATGGAAACTTATCCTGTTCCAGTTGACACTCATCACTGGAGTACCGGAAGTAGTGGTGGTGGTACACAAGTCACTATTCCGTTTAAACTGCAGTGAAGGGGGTGCCTGGACCAGGACTTGAATAGCCCCCCTGTGTTAACTGATACGGCTTGTATTGTTATATAGTAAAAATATATATAGCTGTCCAACAACATCAACACACACAGTCCTTGTTCAGTTTTGTAAGACAATAACACGAAAAAGCCAAAAAGCCATGCGCTGCAAACAAACCATACAAACCTACAGTATCCTGAGCAATTGTTCACTACAATTCCTACAATAGCTTGCAAATTAACATTGTATTTTATTAATGGATTCCAGCCTCAGATTTCCTGGTTGAACTCACTTAAAACTAGGTTCTGCATCAATAAATGATTAGGGTTTTTTTATGATACAAAATATGCTTGGCAACATGACGAAATTTATTTAAAGAATATACTACTTTATATATCGATTTCCAACAAAAATAAATTTTATACGTTTGCCTACTTTGTCTGAAAACTTTGTTAAAAACGTACCAAGACTCTGATTTTGTATAAAATAAGTGTAGCTTTTTATTATCGTTACGAATTAATTGTGTCAAAATTTGTTGCCTTATTACTGAGTAGGATACAATTTGGCACACCCCTATCATCTAAAGATTATCATGTACTGTATATTTTTCATTTAATTGCAAAAAGCAATTCAAAAAGCATAGTAAAGCAAAAAAAAAAAAACTATGCAATTGGTTTCATTTTATAGCTTTGCACACTTTTCAATGCATTCTTATTGGAGTAAATTGTACACTTACAGCACAAATAGTAATGCACTGTATATAAAACACACTAGTCCAAATTGGATAGGACAAGTCAGAGTTGGAAAAATCTATAAGAAAATCAGCTCAGTTTTATTATTCCTTGTGGAATAAAAATAAAAATGAAAAACAACAATAGTGTGCTGCATTCCACATAGATACAGCATGTTCATGGAAAATTCTGTATAGTGGCTTTTTAGTTTTAGTATTGATGTAAAATTATGAAAAATTAATTCTTACAGTTAACAAAGACTGAGGAAACAGAGGAAACAGGTGCAAAAAAAAAACACTTGTACGGTCAGTTTAGAAACTGCAGCATTTTGAACCCTTCTGACAGAACAGTGCTGGTGCTAAGGAGGAAGCCCAGGCCAAGCTTTCTGGCCCAACCTTCCAAAAACGCTGCGATGCCATCTGGCACCGGCTCACACACGCTGGCAGAGTGGAAGCCACAGACTCGCGCTTACACACACACACTCACACACGCAGGAGGGGTATCCATCTACTCACCACACACGGCAAATATGTACACTCTCAACCAAAAACCCTTCTCCCCCACACACACACACACACACACATATACACACACACTAATGCTCAATAAACACACTCCACTTGACACAGGTAAAGTGGCTGAAGTTGAGCGAGAGCAGGGTGTTTACCCTCTCCCAGCACTGCATTCTTACTTGTTCTCATTGCTGACGTCATATCTGGGCATGGGGTCCAGATCATTTCCATTGACATCATAACTGGCCTGGTTATCCTGCAAGACCAGAGAGAGAGAGATATGAGGACAAGCTGTATTTAAAAATGGGGGCAGATTTATTTATCACAGGAACCGTCAGAAGTTAAACAGGCTGAAGACCTGGATTAGGCTTTGATTTGGCCTTCTTCGTAAGTGTGTTTGATATTATACTGTAAATACTCATAGCTGGTTTACAGCCAGATGGATTTTCCTGGAAAGAGAAATAACTGCTCACATTTGAAGCACCAACACATACTCACTCCCATTTAAAATCACACACTCACATAATTCTGTACAAGATCTGGGTGATTCCTCTCAATCCCATCATCCAAAATGGTGACCACCACATCTTTTCCTGTGTAGCCCCTCTTCCAGGCACCCACGATGTTCATGTCTGACTGACAGTTATGGATGTTATCATTACAATGCTGCAAAACACCAGAAATAAGAAAAAGTAAGAGTATGCAGGAATAAACATTATATGCAAGAATGAAAAATCTTATCCTGTATGGCAAGGAAAACTAGTACTGTGGTGAGATTATTAGGACTGCAACTAATTATTATTTTGGTAGTTCCATCTCGGTTTGCTGTGAGTATGGCTGCTGTTTCAAGCTTTCTATGTCTTTGCTTCACATCGATAGAAACATCTGAACAAGGGATTTAAATGCTAATCGACATTGTCGAGTATATCGACTAATCGTTGCAGCCCTAGATATTATGGAGTTGAAATATAGACAAGAAGCACAAGAAGAACCTGAACTGACAGCCAACATTGGGTGTCATTTACCAACTGTCTAAGTTTGGTTTCACTGTAGGTCATCGTTCAGTGTTTTGATTTACGTCTTTGCAGAAAAGTGGAAAATAAAACATTTAAAAGCTGATTACGTAACAAAAATAAGGGTTATACACAACACAAAATGAACCACTGCCTGCCACCAATCTCTGGATGTGAACTTGGGCCCTACGCCAAATGTTGTGTTAGTCTGACATACATTTTTTGCCCTAAAATGCCCATATATTTAACAATAGTCAAATTTAAAAAAAGGATTTAAATCATTTTAGTAGTTTGTTATTTATGTTTGTTTTAGCATCATCAAGGATCAACACTTTTATTTTGAAAATTAGACTTAAAAAAGAGAGCAGTGCAGTCCCTCCCCTAGTAGATCATACACAGTAAAGGTGCTCCAGTTTAGTCCTTACTCCAAAATGAAAGAAACTTCAAAGAGGGATTTAAGTTCCCAAAGGACATTTATTTTTGGAATATAATGGTAATTACTGAGTAACAATTTTACTAAATGGTTATGTTTGGGCAGTTTGGAGACAGAGAGGCCGAGCTGGACCAAACTTGACAGGTTCATGCAGACTTCCCAAGTCTCCCGGAATTTGCGGGAGTCTCCCGTCTATCAATAATAGCTCCTGGACGGGATGTGTTTAGTAAGAAAAGAAGCATCATGGCTCCCATCAAAACTCATTTCATCTCTGATTACTCTAAAGTATATCCATGTATGGTAAAAGTAAAAAACTATTAAAGACTTGCCCCGCTGTAAAGTTTGTAATAGTGATTTTAGCATTATCCAAGGGGGACTAAATGATTGAAAAAGGCATATTGAGAAGAGTTAATATATCCAGTATCAACAGTATTACTCTGATCCTTTTTTATATACAGCTACAGATTGTAAACTAAATACAGATACTACTAATCTCAGCTTTGCTTGTAAATTGAACAAATCATTAATAATCTTATAATCTTTGCTAAAACTGCACAAGTTGGAAGAAAGTTCCCCTTAGGGATGGTTGGTGAATGAAGCCCATTGTTACCATTTACAACACAACTAATAACATCAATAAAAGCCCAGATAACACTGATTTCTCAAGCAGGGATACCTTTCTCTTCCTGGCTCACTCTAAGGACAATTTTGCAGAACAATATTAACCAATGAATGTAAAGCAGATTCAAAACACACATTTATTCATTCATTTGATCTAACTACAGACCTAGATGTGCAGATCATCTCTGAGGAGATGTCAAGTTTATTTGCTCTCAAAGTACAACTCCCAGCACAACAAGAGAAGGGCATGTTGGATGGTGGTGTTCAGGTCAAAGTATTGATGTTATCTGAGCTGCATTAACCATTGACAGAGCAGAGGAGAGTGCAGGGTTGTTATTTGCTGGCCTGTAGGCAAGCAAAATACTGTGATGACCAGGCACAAACACCCAATAATCACTCCTCAGGATGACAATTACAGGCCATAGTCCCAGACATCCAACAAATTACTGTGAGCGAATGTTTTAAACGTGACAACGACAACCAAGTCTGCACCATAAACTGCAAATGAACGTAACAGGACAATAACATGCAATTTGAAGGCTCCAGAGCCAGCTAGGGCAAAGAGTCCAACTTCAGCAATCAAACGTAGCAGTTATCAAAAGGGGGGAAAAGGTCAAAGTCTGAAAAACTATTGACCTAAGGTTTCTTTTAATTGGGAAACTTTTCTGGAAACAGGATGTCCTCCTGTAGTATAGGCATTTTTAGGAATGTGGCAAAATATCCATGCTGTTCTACACTTTATAATGTCAAGCTTCTTTCATACGACCTGTGGCAGTACAGGTCAGTGTTACGTACCTCAGAGTTCTAATGACCTCACAGTACATGATGTCTTTTATCTCTACAAGGATCTGAACAACATATCGTAAACCACACAGACATCTTAAATACCACAGTGGTTTCAACACAGTTGTTTCCTTTCAATAAAGCAATATCAGGTCAGCTCAATCCATGAGTTGACTCAAGCTAGAATATCAGTTTTGCTTAATATGTGCTCTGGAATACTCACTATGTACCACATGCTACTCCATTTAGCATCGTTGAAGAAAATGGAGTCCGACTGGGCTGGGCTCGACTGGACGGCACTTGTGTATGAAGCCTTGTAGTCCCTCTTTACCCTCCTCTTCACAACCTGCTGCTCCATCCACTGCACCTAAAACAGAGAAATCAGGACAGACAGAATTAGGTAAATCAGACCAGAATTATCCTGAAGCCTGAAACTGTTTTTTTTTGTACGTTGTTAGTTCATGTTACTTGACATATTAAGCATATGATGTAAGAAAGGCTAAGCAATTAAATCAGAAATTAATCAAACCTGACATTCTTTAATTGCTAACCAATGTTAATCTTGCCCATGTTGCCTTGAGTTTTCACATTCAAAATATCAAGAGTAAACTCATACTGCATTATCTACATGCAGCAAAAGAGGGAGCTCTTCACATTGTAGACTGTGCTCACGTTACATGGCGAGGCACAGCAAGGTAGAGGTCACCAGTGAACCTCTTCTTAGCCTTGGAAAATGAGTGCAGCCAAGCTAAGCGCCAAAAAAGCCTTTAAGAAACTTAAACTTTTGTATCGATATTAGGACATCAAACAACAGTATAACGCATTTTGTACACCCCTAGCTTGTACTGAAGAAAAATACTGCTGTGTCCGTCACTTGGTAAAATAATCATCGATTTTGTATCAAGGTTAAATGTGCAATTCATCATGATACTAGTTTGAAAACATATTGCCCAGTCTCAACATCAAGCTCCTCACTCTCATATATGATGGTGCTACAGTGTTTTTGAGTCTTCAAGGTTTAAGAAGTAATGTTATCCAAATTAAAGGGTTGTTCACATTTACATGGTTCACAAGAGAACCAAAAGTGATAAGAATAGAATATTTGTGCAGGTTCATATATTTTCGTATAATACATTGTGTTATATTAGGCTCCAAATTAGAGTAAGTTATATAGCATAACCCATCGAACACCCAGGTGTGTGGTTGCCACAGCGACGGCCTGACCTTTGGCTCCATGGAGATGAAGCTGTGTGTGCCTCGGCTGGAGAGCGTCGACCTTTTTATCGTCCGGCTGTGGAAGAAGTGGTAATAGTCCTTCAGGTCGCCAATCTGTAGGAATAAAACACAAAATCCCTGTTGACGTCTTTTGGAAAACAAATAGTAAAACAGAAAAGGTCAAATTAAATATTTATTAAACATATGAAATATACTAATATGATATGTAGGAGGTGAACATATCCATACTGCTCAAAATCTAGAGAAAAGGCTAAATTGCAAGAGGTGCCGAGACAGGCTGAAATATTAATATTGGCCACACGCCCGCAGTACGCTGCTGGATTCGGCTCGGTCATTAACAATGTAAAAGCTCATTGAACTGGGAATACGGTACTCTAGAAAGCCTATCACTTTACAGAGCAGAGAGCGGATGGTTTGTAAGAGCAGTTCGTCCGGGCAAAATATACACATACATGCAAAGATGAGCCAAAAGATTAAGCCTAAATATTTACATGGTGAAGTGCATGCACAGCCTAACAGCTCAATCTACAAGCTCTATAAAGAAGCACTGGTATTTGGTACAAAAACATTAGCCCCAGTCCGGATGCTTGTGTATGCACTGTAGGCTGCTTCAATGATGGACAGGGGTTAGCATGGTTCCTTTTTCAAAACAGCCTGTATAAGCTTTTCTTAAACTTTAAGAACCACATTGTTGAGACTAGAAAAGAAACAGGGAAGGTACCAAAAGTTTAAATAGCAAAAGCTGGGGACCTCAAACTATTGTGTCTACTGTTCAGTCATAGCTCATTTACATAAAGTTGTAAAAATTACAATTTGCTGCTTGTGGCTCGATCACCATCCAGCTTGCAGTCAAATTGTGACTACAAAGCGCATCCTCCCATTGGAAATGAAGGGTCACTTGTTGCTCGGTCACCTGCTATTGTGAACGCCGGGCATAGACTTTTGTTGGTTCGGTGATTAATAAGCTATGGGTATGATTGGTTTTGATTAGTCCCCCCTCTGACCACTATCAGCAGTTACCCACTCAGGCTGATTATGAACATCTCCCAAGCCTTGCTGTTTTAAAACAGTCAAACCAACTTGTTTGACCATGATTATTTTTAACACAACCTAACAAAAAAAGGACAGAATAGTGGCAATAAAGAGAGTAAACACATTTTAGTGGTCTGTCTGGTGGTCTGTGGGACTTGCTAACTAAAAATCCCACCTGTGGATTCCTACAGCCAGCTCCTACCCAAGCATGTCAGGACTCATAACTGAACATTGCATGAGAACTTATTCATTCTTATTCAGTTACTTCACAAAAAAGGCCACATTTACAAATACTAACTGTAAAAGAATGACTCTTCCACATTGAAAGATAAACTGGTCAGTATTAGGTTCATTAGCAAGGTCATTGAATCACACAAACATAGTCTGTTTGTTACACACACTAGCACCAAAAACATGTATTTACACGTATGGAAATAGGTTGATCGTCTTTTGAAGAGTGATTTACTTTTGAATCACATTACACAAGAAGGTGAAAGTAGAGTTAGGACTTTTATTGCACAAGGAATCCTGCTGGTGTATTGTGGTGTGCTTCTCCAGCTGGAACTGAGGAACTGAACCCTAGTCTGTGATTCGGAAGGCAGTGTGGTTTCCCACTAAACTTTACCAACCCAGTCAACATCAGCTCTGTAATTTGTCAATACCCAAATATCAATATGGGTATCAGAGAAAATTGGCATTGTGGCATTGTTTCCATTGTCTCATTTGTCTTATTTATATACCGGTAGACCATAGACCTGATTGTGCAAAGAATATAACCAAATGTTGGGTCATTCATTTACCCTTTAAAGGTATTTTACTGGAAATAAAGGCAGACAAATTTCCTACTTTAGCTAACATTATACGTCACGATCAATAGAGCCTTGTACTTTGGCAATCTTTATTATTCATTATTTCCTAAGAAATATGCAGTAAGAGATGAGCAAGCTCAGGAAATCTGGAAGTTCCAGCGAAGAGTTATGATCAATGTATTTGTCCCAAAAGGCTTTCGAAATGCATGCAATAAATCTATATACAGATGCCAAAGATAATAGTGAAACCATCCTCTAAGCAGGGTACAGGTGTGTGGCTTCAGCTCTTTGGAATGGAATATTTGGTTTAAAAATCCAAGTAGAGGTGGCAATATGATAATATTTTATTAATGTATTGTAATCAAATTTATCAATGCAATGCATGTTAGGCTTTTCTAAGTATATCATGAGCATTGTATCAGCACACAAAACACTGAACAACTTCATGTTTTATTCCGGAGCATCAGATTTGTTCTGCATATTTGGAAGGAGTGCAGCAGATTTTAAATAGAAATAATTGTACATAAAATTAAAAGGGAAATCCGGTGTGAAAAAGAACTGTTTATCCACAAAGTACATTGGGGTTGTTCTCAAGGTGGGTTATCTTGAAATTAAGTCGTGATAAGTCGACTTATGAGCAGGAGCGAATAGATAGAGGATATCTGGGCATAAAACTATCTGGGCATTTTTAAAGTCTCAGTGCCTCATTTTGAATGTCAGGGCACTTGAAATTCTACCAAAGAGGTGTAGAGCAACTCTGCGCTTATTAATGGTGTAAAAAGTGATTTATTTGCATGGATAAGGATATGCCCCCATCACTAGGCTGAATTTAAAAATGCTGGAGATGAACAGAGGTGGGCTATTTAATATAGACTAGTATTCAAATAGGAGTCTGTAACAATAACACAAAATAACAATAAATATCATGTATCGTAAAAACTTGCCCACCACTAGTTACATCCCAGGCCAGAAATAAGAAAAGGTACTTGAGAAACCCCTGGTTCACTTCATTACATTACCATGATAAGAAAAAGAATCTGCTGATAAAAAAAGATTTCTGAAGCAGAAACAACTCTTAAAACTTTATGAATATGCATTAATTGAAGTCTGAAAGCTCTGCATCTTTTTTGTTATTTCAGTCATTTCTCATTTTCTGCAGATAAGTGCTCTAAATGAGATTATGTTTATTCGAAATTTGGGAGAAATGTTGTCTGTAGTTTATAGAATAAAACAACAATGTTCATTTTACTCAAACATATACGTATTATTAGCAAAATCTGAGAGACTGATTCAGAAACTGAAGTGGTCTTTTAATTAGTTTTTTTCCAGAGCTGTATATGAGCTCACTGGGTGGATTAAAATTTGTCTAAACTACAGGTGCTGGTCAACGAATTAGAATAATTTGAAATAGTGCAAATCATGAAATTCTTTGAATGCATTTTTTGTGCAGAAAGCAAATCAGGTGTTCACCGCACCTGTCCTACTCGTTAGACTAATCACAGAACTTTTTACCTGGAAAAAAATTTGCTCAGCTGAGCTTTCCAAAAGGCCCATTTAGGCCATTTAACTGTGACACTGTTGTTTTATTGAATTAGAATAATGGAGAAACCGTTTCATTGAATTAGAATATTTTTTATTATAATTACAATCATCACTTTCTCAGTATTTTGTGGCTGCCCCCTTGGCTTGTATGACTGCCTGAAGTCTCCGCGGCATCGATTTGACCAGCTTGTCGCAAGTTTCCGCACTCACAGCTTCCCAGGCAGTGGCGATGTTCTGCTTCAGTTGGTCCAGCATAGTAGGCTTTCTGTCGCGAATTTTCCGCTTGACGATGGCCCAAAGGTTTTCAATGACATTGAGGTCAGGCGAGTTGGCCGGCCATGCCAAAACTTCAAGCTGTTATTTAGTGAACCAATCTTTGGTCGACTTTGCCGCATGAGCCGGTGCAAGATCCTGTTGAAATATGAAGTCTTCTTCGCCGAACTGTTCCTCAACAGTCGGAATCAGGAACGTTTCCAGAGCATCTTGATATACGGCAGCATTGACAGTCTTCTTGAGGAAGCAGAGTTTCCCTACACCTCGAGCGGACATGCATCCCCAGACCATAACGCTCTGGGGAAACTTGACGGATCTTTTCACGCACTCGTGGTTGTAGGTTTCGCCACCACGACGCCAGACACGAGGACCTTGGTCACCGAAGGAGATGCAGAAGCGTGATTCGTCACTGAAGACCACTTTCTGCCAGTCTTCAGCAGTCCACTCGCCGTGTTCTTTGGCCCACTTCAGCCGTTTCTCCATTTGTTTCTTGTTCAGCATCGGTTTTACTGCTGGAACGCGAGATTTGAAGCCGAGTTCGCGCAGACGACGGTAAGTGGTTGATCTGGAGACGTCAGCGCCGGTCTGCTTGTTCCACAAGTCGGTGAGCTCGGAAGTGGACTTGAACCGGTTGCTGACTGCGATCTTTCTCAGCTGCTTGTTGTCGCGAGCAGAAGTTTTTCGGACGCCGGAACAGTTGGTGCGCTTGCTGCAGTTTTTCTTGAGAGCTTTGCAGATGGAAGACTGGCTGATGCCGAGCTGCTCAGCAATTTTAGTTTGGGTCAAGCCTTGTTGGCGAAGGGCTTGAATTTGAGCCACTATTCCGGTTGAGAGGTCGCGCTGCTTACCCATGATTGATTTTACAACTTAGAAATTCTACTCAACCCTGACTTTATACTGCACAGTGAACACTCTTCACAGAAAACAAAAATTCGAGCATTTATTCTAATTCAATGAAACGGTTTCTCCATTATTCTAATTCAATAAAACAACAGTGTCACAGTTAAATGGCCTAAATGGGCCTTTTGGAAAGCTCAGCTGAGCAAATTTTTTTCCAGGTAACGAGTTCTGTGATTAGTCTAACGAGTAGGACAGGTGCGGTGAACACCTGATTTGCTTTCTGCACAAAAAATGCATTCAAAGAATTTCATGATTGCACTATTTCAAATTATTCTAATTCGTTGACCAGCACCTGTACATGGAGAAACTGGTAGACTCTGTTTAAGCAGATTAACTTAACGGTTTTAAGAGAGCAGTCAGTCAGTCAGTGCCTGTCTGGAGTGACCACCACCACCACCACTACTACTAATACTACTACTAGTGTCCGTGTGAAGCGGCTTGTGGAGAAACACCTGTTGGTCCAGCAGCGTTTGCTGCCTCACAGGCTGAGCTATAAACATGGGGGTGAGCGTCGACCAGCAAAAACTGAGAGTTTGGGGGCTTTACACGGCCTCAAGTCCTCGTTTTACCTCCTGCTAGCCACGAGGAGACTCTCACACGCCGTTTACAAGTGTGTGGAAGTGTCGGAAAGTTTTGTAAGGCGCTTCACCTCAAGCTTCAGCTTTCTCCCCCTTTTTTATAAACTTCCAAATTCAAAGAGGCTTTAAAAAGAGTGAGGGAAGGTCGTCACGACAGTAAACAACAATAAAAAAACAATAATAACATCAGAAACTGAGCGCGAACAAAACGAGAACAGAAAAACAAGCCCCAAATAAGGTTTGGGTGTTATTAAAAATAAAAAAAACAAACGTTATGTATGAGAATACAGCTCAGTTAACATGAGAGAGACTGAGAGCTCCCGTCCTGCCTACCTGGCCCAGGTTTCTGTAGCCGTATCTGCTCGCTATCCGCTCGGCGAGCTCGGCTCCCCCCGTGATCCTCACAGCCCAGTGGTTGGTGTAAATCCGAGCTTTGCACGGGGCGAAGAAGGAGAAGAAGCCCAGCGCCAGGACGCAGAGCCAGGCTGCTCGCAGAGCCCCGTCCAACACCATCTCTCTCTCTATTCCTCTTCTTTCTCTCTCTCTTTCTCCCCCTTTTCCTAAACTCTTCCTCCTCCTCCTGCTCCGGCTCTCCTCGGCTCCCCACCGGCTCAGGAAAACCAGCAAACTTCGTCGCGCCGCAGAGCTCGGATTCTCATCGGAGTGCTCGCTGACCTCCACATATACTCAAAAGAAAAGAGCAGCAGCGGGAGGAGGGAGAGAGAGAGACGAGGTGGGAGGAGGAGGAGAAGAGGTGGAGGGAGAGGGAAAAAGAGGAGGAGGAGGTGAAGGAGGAGGGGGGTAAAGAGAGTGTCGAGTCCGTCCGTCCCCGCTGGTTGGTTAGCGCTGTCTGTGTGTGTATATATATGTGTGTGTTTGTGTGTGTGTGTTTGCGTGTGTTTTTCAGCTTGTGCTGCCCTGCTGCTGCTGCATCAGGGAGCTGGAAGTTGGCGCCCAGCTCTCCCTCTGCTAAGATTCAGCCCCTCAGCACGGAGCAGTGCGCCCCCCTCCTCTTATTTTCTGTGTTTTTGGGTTGTAAAGTGCAGATTTGGCTCACAGCGCCTCCCTCACACAACTAGCTAACCCCACTCCGGAGTACAGGGGGCGCCGCAGGGTCCTAAACACACCTCGCTTTTTAGAGGATTTGTTTAAAGTACCAAATCAGTCAATACACAAAATACTAAAGTAGGCCTACTTTCTCCTAAATGTACTTAAGTTTCATTGCAAAATAACCGACTTGTTGTAGATATTACTTGTAGTTATTGCTATATTGCTATATATTATTTAATTTCCATTTTTTATTTCTCTGCTATGAAGATTCATTATAGATAACTAAAAAGAGTTTTTATTTTAAGTTTTTTGTGAATTAAGTTTTTTTTAGACTTTGGACTGGGAAAATCTGATTTTAGCTACAGTGCACCAGCGAGCTGAAATTTACTACAAGAAACGTTTAAGCTCAGCTCGCTGGGATAACTGAACCATTTTAAACTTTTAGTTTCTAATCACCACTAGAAAGCCTGTGATTGTTTTAAATTAGTTTTTTTTTATGAGTTTATATTTTTCTTATTATTTTAATTTGTATTTATTTTATTTGTTTTTGTTTATTTATTACAACTTATTAATGGATTTATTCTAAAGTTTTTATTTTTATTCCTATGTCCTTAGTTCATTATTAATCATTATACCACAGTTAGTTTCTGCAATTTCATTTGCTGAGAGGCGTTTGATGAGTGACATTGCACTGTAATGCACTGTAACTGAAGCTCTCCATGTATTACTCCGCCACATACAGGTAACCTAGCAACGAGGCAGCACTTACAAAGCAAATACAAATCAAATGCGATGCCATTAAAAACCCTGGGGGGTGCTGGATCCCATAGGCCCACTGCAGAAACGACATGTCTCCAATAGGTGGCGCAGGCAAAGACGCGGCCCCACAAATAAAAAAGCCCAGTGATTCGAAAATACGCATTATTACACACATTATCATCCACCAATATCAGGTTAAGAGTTGTTATTATTAAAATAAAAGCTTAAGTGTATATATTTTCCAGTTAATATAGGGTATTTTAAGCTGAATATAAGGTGGACTCCACAGGTCTCAAACAACAGTTTAATTCTTAAAAAAAAAAAAACATTTTCTTTCAGTCAAACGTGCACATGACTTTAATCTACACAGATTTCTCTCCCAAAAAACGTTTATTTGGGTGAGTAAAGTGCTTCGTTTTATTTACAGTAAGCTTAGATTTCCATAATTTTGACTGAAATGGCAGATAATGCAGAGCTTACAGTGCAGCTACAAGCTCATGGAACTATTTTAACACGTGGAGTGTTTATAACCAAACTGATCGCATTTTCTCATCCTGTTCAACTTAAAATCTTATTATAAACAGCGATAGTGAGACTGTGGTATAATCATAATAAGGTTCGTGTTATAACATGTCATATTGGCACTGCTGTGCTGATGTTCGGCCTTCGCATCACAGCAGTGCCAATATGACACGTTATAGCAGTCCCTCTCGTGTATTATTGCATTATTGTATAGTTTCTTATCATTCTTATCATTTTACTTTACTTTTACTATTATTATATTTTTCTTTATTTTATATTTTATAATTTTTATGGTCTTTAAGAATGCTCTATTTTTTTCCTTTTTATATATACATTTATCTATATTAAATGTTAATTTAAAAGTAGTATTTATTTTATTTTTTACAATTTTGTTCCTTATTATTTCTTATTTTTTTAATAAAATTTTTCAATTCCTTTTTATTCTGTAAATGCTCGGCAATGTATTCCCGAGTGAAAATAAAGGTTAACTGATTAAAATATATAAATTATGCCTAAAGAGCACACTGATGGGTCTAGTCAGCACAAGAAAAGACCAGTCAGGATGCTCTCTCCCACACTTTAATGGCCATTTACTTTGTCTTGCTCTATCACTGTCAAGAACAAAAATGTGTGCATTGTGCAAGCAAGCCTGATGTAATATCCCAATTTCTAGGATATTGTAAAAGATTTGTGTGTGTCAAGGAGCCAATTAATATGCAGTTGAATCCTGTAAGTGGCGGGACAGGTGGGACGTCTTGCATTGGCATGACATCGACTATACAATCACACAGTGAAGTATGGAGAACTGTGCTCCAGAACCTAGTTCTACTGTCTAGTGCATAATAATATTTAATTGATATAAGAAGCAGTGAATGCTCTTCCAAATATTGAAACCCTTTAAAATATATATTTTTTCAAATAATTTGAAATATTTTGCATGTATACAAATGCATATTCCTTACAAATCTGGCACCATTTAAAAGGGAAGCATTGTTACAACAAAGAAATAATCTGCCAAACACAAAATCTTCATACTGTTTCTAGCACCTCCTTGTGGAAATTGTTATTTGCTTCAATGTGCCGGAAATTGTTATATCAATCAATGTGCCATGAGTTTTTTCTTTTTTTTGTGAAAAAGTCCTCCGGTGGTCCTGTTCCAGGCTGTTTTAGTTCGGTGGAGGAGTGGGCAGGAAACAACAACAAGAATTTGTCTCTTACTCATGAATATTCATGAAATGCAAACATATCTCCTCTGATTTGCTAATAGCACTGTCACGCTCTCTCAATGGCTCTGTTATTGGCAGTCTCAAGCCAAGTTGGACAAGACCATGAATCCTAATTTTCAGGTTGATGTCAGTCCGGGGGCTTTTTCTGATTTACTTGTTTATTTGTCTATTTTCTTTCATTGGCTAATGCAGGCAATGAGGATGGAAGAACAGTTTCACATGCAGCACACATTTGACCTTTGACCTTTAATGTTCATGTTTAATTGACTGTTATTTTTTACAATATGTTTTTTCAATAATTCAACCATATAACTTAGTAGAGCTTCTGTAATGAGCTCTGTATGCTACAACTATGATTTGACAGTCAGTATTTATGGATGGGTTTATTGCTTTAGATTGAAACAGCATAATATATTTTTAAGATAGCCCAGCATCCTCTCTATTTCACTTTAAGTATCTACAGTATTCTAGTATGTAGAAGATTAAGACTAAGTTTTACTACATAGTGTGTCATACACCTTACAAAAACTCATTTCAGGGAGGTAGCATCAAGCCACATTAAAGGTAAGGGTACTGGATTTCATATTTTCATTTTTTTATTATCAGTATACACATATATTATAGATAAAGATAAAAAAAGATATTTAATAAAGATATAAATTAGGTCTAAAGAGAACACTGATATGTCTAGTCACCACAAGAAAAGACCAGTCAGGACTTGCTCAATCTCGTTCAAGAACAAAAAAGTGTGCAAGCACACATTACATATTATGTAATATCGCAATTTCTAGGATATTGTAAATGATTTGAGTGCGTCAAGTCCTGGAGAGGTGGGATGTCTGGCATTGGCATGTCACTGACTATACAATCACACAGTGAAGTATGGAGAACAGTGCTCCAGTACTCTTCTCTTTTCCGTTTATTTTTTTATATTGTCTTGTGCATAACAACACATAATTCGTATAAAAATATAAACTCCGAATATAATTTGTTTCCAGATAATCTAAATATTAAGCCTGTTTTGTGGGGCTGTTGAGCAAAATTAAATTTAAAATTAATCCCTAAATAACTAATAATAGACAAATACTGTTTTGCATGTGTTTACCAATTAGTAATCATTAGTGTGTTATTAAAGTCACAGATCATAAGGGGTTAAGTTTCTAGTGACTGAGTTTTATAATAGTGCCTGATATATATTGGTCACATCATGGAATTAAATGAAGCAACTGTTTAGTGTACTAAAATTATTTTTTGGGAGCATTAATTACTAATTTAGTTAGTATTCCGTTTCCTAAGGATTTGAATGGGAGCGTCCTCTAGCGGTTAGTTGTTGGTATATAATATAATGAAGGAGAAGTGGCCAGGTTGCCCCGCCTACTGTGCACAGTGATTGGTCAATTAGATACTTTTTAGGCATCTAAGGCACGCCCAATTGATTAACAAAGTGTGGTTGGAAAAATTGAAAATAGATAAATAACTAGGAGTGGAGGAGGGAAACTAAGAAAATAGTAAAATTCGACTAAATTTCATTTTAATTTACTTTGATTGACATTCAAATAAATAATTTATTTTTGAACGATCTTAGTTTATTAGGATTTGGGCAATAATATACAAGTGCACAAATTAAAAGAAAAAGAAAAAAGAGAAAATTAAAGAGAAAAAAGCAGTAAACAGTCAAATAAAACAACAAAAAAAGGAGCAGTCATACTTGAGGAAATGGGAAAGAACTCTAACATAGATAGATTCTCCAAATAGCGAAAAAAAACATTCCAGGTTTTTTTTTATTTATAAAATATTTATAAAATCTCAGTGTAGAATTAGATTTAATGCATGTGATCATCTCCAATTCACAAAATAATTTAATTTCTGCATCCACATAGTATGTAAGAGGGGGAATAATAATACATGTAAAAATTATAAATATAATAATAATAATTATTCTTATTATTATTATTAATAGTTAATAATAATAATAGTTAATAATATTGAAGAATATATGTAAAAAATAAGTTTTTAGTAGATTAACTGTAAAATTAAATAGCTAAATGTATTAATGGAAAAGATAACAGATATTTTTGTATATTATGTAAATTATCTTATAAAAGGTAAAAACGTTTTAACTTAAAAAAAAATCAAAATATTTTTATTATTTCAATTTTTATTTAGATATTTTATCATCAGTTTTGTGATTTTGGGGTCTAATACATAGCTTAATTTTTTATTGAATTTGATATGTTTGATTTAGCTGCGCGTCACTCTGATCCACTTTTTATTGGCTGATTGATCTTTGGTTTGGTCGTCTGTCCCCCCACCCCCCCTCGGTTTGGCCGACCCCCTCCACCCCAACACACAGCCCACTCTGTTCCGTTTCCAGCGCGAGTGCGAATCAGCATAATTGCACCAATTACGGCCACTTTCTCCATGAATGGAGCCGCTGTCAAATCCAACAACAGACGAGGGACAGGAATATCTCACGGTCCTTATAAACGAGATGAAAGGGGACGAAAACAGCCCGTGAGTGCCGCTATTCACTGAGGGAGGGGGGAGCGGGGGTGGGCTGGGATTTAAAGCACCAAGAGAGAAGGAAGAGGAAAAAAAAGAAAAAGAAAACACGCAGAGATTGTGGAGTGAAATCAACTATCCAGCTCACGGAGGAAGCGAGCAATCCCATTCAGAACATCCCACCCTTTCTCCCTCTCCCTTTTCTGAGGGGGGTGCAAATTCCGCGTGACAGCCATCAGCCTTTACCCCCGAGAACCAACTACACCCCCCCACCCAGAGTGTCTGTCTTTGTCCAAAGTATCTGAGAATGGTTAACAGTGACAACATTCCCCCCACTTGCATTCCAGCATGCATTCCTCCTGCAGCCCAACACAACGTCAAAGATCTGGGGGTGGTGATGGTGGTGGTCCTGGTGGTAGTGAGGGACCATGCATGAATAGCAGCAATTTGGTGTTTTCATTCATCATCAGAACTGAACTAGCACAACAAAACTGGTGAAGAATCCTCAGAACCCTCCGGTTAACATGTCCCAGACCACCGAACATGAGGGGACTGTGGCTAATGTCTCCAACTGCATCCATTCATAGGCTCTGCCACACCAAATAAGATTAATGATAACAATGGCACCAGGCTGGCATCTAGCAAGATTCAGAAACGTTCTGATGACTTGATGCGTTCCTCTTCTCCTCTTCCCTGAAATTTCTGACTTTTTTTTTAGCTTGTTGTTGCTGGAGTGCATCTGGCACCCAAAGTGCAGGGGAAGCTCCTTTCAAAGGGAGGCCCCCTTCTCTTCTTCTAATCGACTGTAGCTTTATTTAGACATCACACAGGCCGTTCCCATTGACCTGTATGTGTGAGAGAGACGGGCAGTAAGAAAACACCAGGCTCTGACACAATGATGGCTCTGTGGTCCTCACTGTACCGCAGCGGCCGACGATGCTGGCAGGTGATGACTGGAATCCCCAACAAACCCATGCTAAACAGAACTGTAGAGATAGATGTTCCACAGCCAGCCACGGTGTTCCCGAGGGCTGGTAATTACGCCTGGTTCTGGTTGTTCACCACAGTCCCATGTCCCCATATAACTATTCTTGTTTTAAACTTGGTAATAGCCAGAAAATATAGAGTGAACACAGTGTTGTTAATGCAAAACACCACTTTTATAGAGTATGTGTGTTTTTATGGGCCTGCGTTCGTATATCATTACAGACATTACAGACCTTATTGTCTGATGCTGTACTAGTTTCTCGTTCTTTGCAATCTTTTTTGGAAGATCTTTTAGCTCTATCAGCCATCAATCTTAGTATGGTTTGTACAGTTTACAGGCTTTTCCTATGCTGTACCCAGACAGACATTGGAACACATTTCCTCCTTTTTATTCATGAACTGGATTCTATAATAGAATTCAGAACTGCGCCTAAAACTTTTTGATGTGTTATGTTTTTTTTTATTGGTTTTATCTACAGTGGTATTAAATTGTTTGGGCACTAATGAAAAATGTTCATTATTTTCAGGATTTACAGAAAGAATGCAATAATTATTTAAGCACTCTTGTCATTTTATTGATTTGAATAATGTTAGCAATAATTACTGGAACACAAAATTTGTTTGGTAAGCTCATTGTCCCTTGACATACATACACAGGTAAATCCAATTATGAGAAAGGGTTAAGGAGCATTTTTTTTTCCTCTTTGCATCTTCTCTGAAGAGTGGCAACATGGGAGCCTCCAAAAACAAAACGCTTAAATGACCTGAAAACAAAGACTGTTCAACATCATGGTTTAGGGGAAGGATATAAAAGGCCTCTCAGAGATTTCAGCTGTCAGTTTCCACTAAGAGGAACATGATGAGGAAATGGAAGACCACAGGCACAGTTCTAGTTAAGTCTGAAGTGAAAGGCCAAGAAAAATCTCAGATAAGCAGAGGAGAAGGATGGTAAAAACAGTCCTAATCAACCCACAGAGCAGCTCCAAAAACCTACAACGTCATCTGGCTGCAAATGGCATCACTGTGCATTTGTTCAACTATTCAGCGCACTTTGCACAAGGAGAGGTTGTATGGAAGAGTAATGCAGAAGAAGCCTTTTCTGAGCAAGCGCCACAAAGCCACAAGAGTCACTTGAGGTATGCTAAAGCACATTTGGAAAAGCCAGCTTCAGCTTCAAGGTGCTGTGGACAGATGAAACTAAAATTGAGTTATTTGGAGGGCGGTATTCATGGCGGAAAAAGAACACAGCATTCCAAGACAAACACAGTATGATATCTACAGTAAAATTTGGTGGTGGTTCCATCATGCTGAGGGGCTGTGTGGTCAGTGCAGGTACTGGGAATCTTGTTAAAGTTGAGGGTCGCATGGATTTCAGTCAATATCAGCAGATTCTTGAGAACAATGAGCTGGGCTGGATCCTTCAACAAGACGACGGCCCTAAATACTGCTTAAAATCTACTACGGCATTCATGCAGAGGAACAAGTACTATGTTCTGGAATGATCATCTCAGTCCCCAGACCTGAATATTATAGAAAATCAGTGGTGTGATATAAATTGGGCTGTTCATGCTCAGAAACCATCAAACCTGACTGAACTGGAAATGTAAAGAAAAGTTATCCAAAATAACTTCAACCTCTCATTGGAAGCTACAGGAAGCATTTAGAGGCTGTTATTTCTGCAAAAGGAGGATCTACTAAATATTGATGTAATTTTTCTGTTGGGTGCCCAAATTTATGCATCTGCCTATTTTTACTGAAAGAATTTTCTGTAAATCGTATAAACTTCATTTCACTTCTCAAATATCACTGTGTTCGTCTACTATATGATATATTTAACTAAACATTATCAGGGGTGCCCAAACATTTTCATTCCACTCTATCAATCGCAAAAAGATAAAGTGAACAACCTTTACCTACTGTGTGAGTCTAACCACTTTTTAAAAGTATTCGCGGGAGGAAGAGTGGCTCTAATAGCTTGAAATGACCATGTGTTTTCAGCTCAAGCAAACAGCAAGTGAGGGTACAAAGGGTCACAAAAGCATAAAATCCAAAACATCAATGACCTCTAGTGCAAACATCTTTGTTTGCAGTGTTGAGGATAGTTTGCTCTGAACGTCACATAAACCTACCACATAAACACACTTTTTACATAGAATATTCATATATCTGTTTTAAATGACCATTTACATTTAAACAAAGAAACATTTTGGCAGCCTTTTGCTGGCTAAGGCCTATATACACTGACATGCCATACTTGTTCTTGTCTCATGATTTTTGGCCTGTCAAAAATGTAATTTATCCACAAACCCTGGTCATAGTTTCCCACATGTCTAAAACAAACCTAGGTTAATAACAAAGGTTACTGAATTTATAACACAGCTAGTTGCGACCCTGCAATGTGATTGGCTGAGAGGTGCTCTGTGAGTGCCATTATCAGCCGGTAATGTACTGTAACCAAAGCTCTCCAGGTATTACTCAGCCACATACAGGTAACCTAGCAATGATGCAGCGCTTAACAGCCAAACAGCCCAGCTACAAACAGAACAGCAATGCAACTATTTTTATTTGCGGAGTTTTATTTATTTACTTTTTTTTTATCCCTTTTTTGCCCCAATTTAAAAGGCCAATTACCCTACCCACTCATAAGGACACCCCCTATCACTAGTGATGCCCCAACACCAGGAGGGTGAAGACTACCACATGCCTCCTCCGATACATGTGAAGTCAGCCTCTTTTCAAGCTGCTGCTGATGCAGCATTGTTGAGAAGGATTATAGTGCACTCGGAGGAAAGCGCAGGGACTCGGTCAAGCTCACAGACACCTTGTGCTGAGCGACATCTTCCCTTGGAGTTATGTGGAGAGAGAGCGCCATCTTCTCACCAGAGAGAGCAAGGCCAATTGTGCTCTCTCAGGGCTCTGGCAGCTGGACTCAGAGCAGAGTGTTTGTAACCAAACATGTCATATTTTCTTGTCCTTTTTAACTCAAAATCTTTTAATAAACAGGGATAATAGAACTTTGGTATAATCGCAATAATGCACTCCACTTCCATGCAGGTGCTAGGCTGTTGTTACATGGTCACTAGCCTGGGTAGGGTCTTGGTGGTTATGATGGTGTTGCTAAATGGTTTCTGGTTGGGTCTTACTGTTTTGCTTAGTGGTTGCTAGACTGTTGCTATGATATTTGTGTTATTGTTACACAAAAAGTGTGCACACAGAAGCCAGAAGCACACAATCAATCAGAACAAAAAAAATAGTCTGAATTAAATGCAGGATAAGTAAATTGTAAAAATCTGTCAGAAAAATAAGAGAAAAAAATTAAATACAATAATAATATAAATCAAAACCCTATAACAATAATTGGGCTCTACCTTAATAAGTAAAAGCCTAACTGTTTGAGAATTAAAATAAGACAACAGCAGACTGAAGGTTTGGCTCCCTCTAGTGGCCACAAAAGAACTGCTGCTGATGGGTAGTGATTTAACCTAAAGCAGGCGAGATTTAAATAGGGAGATTATGAAAAGTGTTTACAGAAATTATACTACTAGTAATAATGAAATAATGAATTGAGTACCATTAGAAATGTTTAGCAAATCGCTTCACCATTTTTACATTTACTCTGAATCGTTTCAAAGAAGTAAATGACTGTAAATTTAGGAGGAAAACGCATGTTAAAAAAAACAGCAAAATAGTTGTAAATGTTTAGTGTAACATAAATACCGTATTTTTGCACTAAAAGGTGCACTGGATTATAAGGCACTAGTAAAACACTAGTAGGGAACAGGGGTGCCGCCATTTCCTTCTAATTCAGCAGCTCTCGACGTTGGATAGCTAAGCTAAGTGAAGTAAACAAAACCAAGATTTAAAAAATAATTTTTTGTGTAAAGTCAAACAAGCACGCTATGCTAATCTATCTACACAGATTACCCTCCTGAAAACTTTATTTGGGTGAGTAAAGCACTTCCATTTACAGTAAACTTGACTAGATTTGCAGATTTCCTCTAAAGCTAGCTGCAAACAGTAAAATAGCTAGCACTGAGCGCGGTTAGCAGCTAATGCTAATACTGCTCCAATCTTACAACCTTCTGCTTTTTACAACCTGACTTGTAAAATTCATACATAAGGCGCACTGACTATTTTGGGCGAAATTAATGGATTTTAAGTGTGAGAATTATATATATGTGTGTGAGACATATGGTAAGCTGGTTTTTGTTGCCTTTGATTTCATTTTCATATTGTAAAGGGGTAATATTTTTTAAAATTATTAAAATGCTCCACTAATTGAAATAGAGAGGACAGTATTTCTATAATTCCCATTTCAAGCCCAACATGCTGCTAATTGCACTATGTAACTTTGCTGAAGCAGGCAGGACACCACTCCTAAAAAGTGTCTGACAAGTGAGATCTGTGTAAAATCCAGTACAATTATGCTTCCACACCAGTCTGCAAGTATTTCACTTGACTCCAGTAAAGGACTTTCTGGAGCCCACTGACAAAAACCTCAGGATGGAAACTGGCAAACTGTGTTCACTCTGTGCTGGTTTAGCAACTTTGTGTGAACTGTTGAAAGAAGTACTTCACAAACTCAGCGAGTAATCACAAGTCCCTTACAAATATCAATCGGGTATATAATATCTGGACCTGTCTAAAATCCAGGTGTGTGAAAACTGTTGGGACAATGAGACAATAAGTTGACTGAATCTCATGCACTGCATCAGTTTTTGTGTTTTTGTTCAAAAAAAAAAACTGATGCATTGAATGTGGATATGATGTCTGACATTCCCAGGCTTTCCTCTGGGGTAACACCATGAATTTACCTGCAGTTATATCACGATTTTTGGCATGTCAGTTCAGGAGAAAAAAGGAAGCAGACACTTTGAATGAATAGCTCAGAACCTTTATTCAGAGGGCAACAGGAGTTCAATATAAAATTGCGGGATTCTTTTTATGTTGACAACCTTGGAGCCAGTGTAAAGGAGAACACTTTCCCTTTTATCGTGGCAAACCCCACCATGTAACAAGCATTTAATGCTTTCATTTCCTTAAAATTAACCTCTCCCATAATCCCCCCATCTTCTCCCCTCCTCCTCTTTTCTTTCCACCATCTCCCTCAAAAGTTTTCCTTTTCGCTACATCTTTGCAGTTTTTAAAAAGTAAACAAAAGCAAAAAAAAAAAAAAACATCCTTCAAAAAAATAAAACGGAGCGACCACAACTCATGTTCGGCTTTTTAACATTTACAGTATATATAAATACTTACATTAATATTTTACATGAAACACCGAATTGGGAGGAAAGAAAAACAAACAAAAGAAATAAGCAGAGGAAAACTTTGGAGGGGGTGGGGAGGGTAGGGAGAGATTGTGTGTGAGTGTGTAAGTGTATGTGTGTGTATAATGTGTGTTTCAGGCCAGCTGCAGGACTGAAGGTTGAGAATTGGACTGTTCACATAACCTCCAATTTCCGATCAGTTGGCCCAGTAGGGGGAGCTGCTGTAACTGGATTTGCCTTGGCTCTTCTGCATGCTGCTGGACTGATTGCGTGGACCCTGCAGGAAAAAAAAAAAAAAAAACACAGCTTAATGCAAGTTTTGGTTTCATTTTTGCTATCAACACATGGGCTATCAAGTGGTTCCAGGGGCTGATGGATTAATCCCTAATTATGTGTTTGAGCTTGCTGGTAAAAAGGCCATCCCTTTGGTTTATGTTTTTGGTCTCTTTTTAAACAGATTTGGGCCACTTTGACCTAGAACATAACCAACGCTACACACTGCTTTAAGTCTGTAGCCTACAGGATTTCTAAAATCAAAGTATCAAATCCAATTATCCAGTTAAATTCAGAAGAACTACAGACATTGGAATGTCAACCACTAACAGTCCCATGCACTGCCACTCTTATTCCAGTGAAACATCTGTGTACCTGTGTGTCCTGGGCCATGTGGTGGTGTAGCAGCTGAGATGGGGGCTGCTGATGGGGAGGCAAGATGTGAAGGAAGGGGGCAGGTGCATAGCCAGGAGCTCCACCAGGGTTTAGGGGTCCTGTGCCTCCCAATGCAGACGGCAGGCTGAACGTTGCAGGGGTCGCTGCAGGGAAACCCTGCTTATCAAATGACTGAGAAACAATGAGAAACAGAACCAAATGGATTAATAAAAGGATTTTCCCATTGGTCTTGACAGTCCTCTAAATAACTAAAAATAATTTAGGATAAGGGATAAAAATTAAATGTATACAGCGCTTTTTAGAACTAAGTAGCTATACAGAGAATCACTGAACATAAACATACAACATAGAACCCCCACTGAGTGATAGAAGCATTAAAAAACTCCCTCAGAACTAGAGAAGGATGAACCCAAGGAGCAACCAAGGCTCACATGTACCTTGTACCATCACATGTACCGCACTTAAAATCCTTTTAATTTTCCCAAAAATCATTAGTGCGCCTTTTAATCAGGTGCGCCTTATGTATTAATTTTACCAGTCCTGCTGTAAGAAGCAACAAAGCCACTCCTCTGAAGTGCAGCGTAATACAAAAGTTTTAGTTCAGTTCTCCAGCACCGGGCAGCATTAGCCGCTAACCGCCATTTCCTGTTCAGAGGGGAGTATACCATCCTGTAGCCTGCTGCTAACCCCGGCAAACATATACTGTTTAAAAACAATCTATCAACATTTTTGCTTCCCTGATTTAAAACCTACAGAAAGGTAAAATGTTGAACTGCTCCATTAATGATGTTGCGCCTCTTACCTGGGTCTTGCTGTACACTGCTGCACCAAGATCAGAGCTGGCAGAACCTGATAATCCAGGTGCTGTAGGGAGAGAAATTCAAGTTTATCGTGTTTGCACTTCTGTTGCTCATATTTCAACCATTAATCAACCACTGGTTTGAATGTGGAGTTCTAAAGAAGAGCATATGATGTTCTCAGTAAATCATACTGATTAGTGTAACACAGGGAAGAGTGTATGAGGGACCTTTTCCTGCACTATTGCTGGGCTTGGCCTGTGACTGCGAGCTGCCTCCATATCCTCCTTTCCCATAATCTCCTCCTGCATGAGCCTGAGCCAGATCATCAAAACCTGCACAGACATGAGGGGAGAAGAAGGGTTTACAAATCAAGCACCACAATCATTTAGCTGTGACGTTAGGATGACAAAAGTATATATTAGAAACATTTCTGAAACCCTTAAATGGAGGCGGACCTGAAGCATAGGCGTGCTGACCATAGCTGGCCTGGTGCTGGTACTGGCCAGTTGGCCCCATTGCGTGTTGCTTTGCTGAGGCCTGGGACATGAAGACTGTGGGACCGTACTGGAAGGCACTGGGCACACCTGGCACACCAGCATAGTAGGGCAGGCTTGTGTAACCATAGCCAGGGGGCAGAGGGGGGTTGAGAAAAGCCTGGCCGGGGTTCTGTGGGCCCTGTGTTTGAGGAGGAACCGTGCCTGGCTCTGACTGGGATTGGGCGACTGAAGAAAGGCTGGTCGTGGGTGCCGGAGAGGCTGCTTCACCACGCGTAAACTTGGTGGCTTCACCTTTAAGATACACAGTGAGAAAATAGTATGAGGAAATGTGTGAAAACAAAAGCCAATAAATGCATTACATACAATAACATTACCCTACTAATACTATTATTCTTTATAGATTTATCTGTAGATTGTACAACATGTTCAAAGAATTTATTGACATGGATGTGCAATGGAAATCTCAGGTGATCAGCAGAAACAGAAATAAGCTTCAGTGATCAAGGACTCAGTTTTATATAACTTTATATATATTTTTTACATAAATTTATAAATATATTACTCAGCGTGACAGGACATAATGCAGTATTTCTCAATGTTAGGGACTTTTTAAATATATTAATAAATAAATACAAATAATTTATATGGCTATTTAGTACTTGTTTATCTGGTAATAAATTTGGCTGTTTTGATACTGTTGTTTTCATAATAATAATTAAAATTATTAAAATGGACAACTTGGATGTGTTTGTTATTTCTGTTTTTGTATGTTTTTCTTTTTTCACTGCATTACCAAAGTATCGGATGGGGACTCAAAATAGGGAGCAAAAAAATGTGGTTAAGACATCTCTATTCAATAGTAAATTAAAATCTAATCTTTTCCACAAGAAATATATGACAAGCATTGTATTTTAAGAGGATCAATTTAACGAATTTATTAGGTCAGTGTTGCGAGCTTGCTTTACCATACCATGTACAAAATAAATAAATAATCTGTAAGTGTTTACACTTCAGCGATATATAAAAAAAAAACATTTTGACAGCAGCTTCTAGTCTGACAAAATACATGTTACAAGATAGACGGTGGGTATATTCCAGCACAAACACTCAAAAACACCACAGACATCTAGTTAAGAATCGTGCCAACTCTCAAGAAAAATGTGGCACTTCTGGATGAACAAGATGATCACCTGAGTAGGGGTTGTTTGCTAGTCCTCCATCTCTGGCAGCAAGGGGGGCAGTGCCAGGGAAGGTGGCCATCCCATAATAATCCTGCAGAGAATAGAGCAATCACAGGGCAGCAGTGAGCTGTAGAAGAACTGTTCACAAACCCACCCACCCCTTCAAACTGGACCTTAAGCCCAAGGAAAATAGATCTGAATGTTTAAAATAATGTAGCAAATCTTTTCTAACAGTAGGGGTGTGCCATATCGTATCGTACGCAATAATGGCGCCAACTTTTTTGAATATTGTGAACGATATTATACCCTGACATATCGTGCCATATCACTCACCCCTAATTATCACAACAGTGTACTATTTTTTGTTGTTTTTAGCAACAACAAAAAAATTAACACTGTTCTCATTTACCATTATGTATCTACTAGAGACAGACTATATACATCCAGTATCATTTATTTGAATTTTATCCTGTATATATGGAGATATTTAGAGTGCATTATTAGTATCATGACATTCTGCCTCATTGACTTTTTTAAATATCTCAGTTAGTGGTGTGCCATATAATATGGCATGCAATAATACAATTTAATTTTTGTGTTGTTGCAGTAGCGTATTCTTGAAAAGCACACCAAGAGAATCACTATTGAGAAAATACCATTAACATCTTAACATTATCTTAGGGTCATATCGCCCACCCCTATTTAACAGCAAACAAAAATTCTGTTCATTATACGATCGCACCACTGCTGCCAGGTATCTGATGCTTAAGTGGGACAAAATGAGGCCTGTATACTGATCTACTCACCATGGGCAGACGGGACTGCATCATCTGTAGGTCTTCATAGCCATAGATCTGCTTTATAGCACAAGCAAAACACATAAGAATTGTGAGAAACGAACTTGTACTTACTTTAATTAACAACATTTAAAGTGACAGCAAAGCTCAAAACAGACTGATTCTGAGGCTGTAGACTTACGGGGTATGCAGGAAGCAGTCCTCCAGGACCCATGATGTACTGATTAGCCAACAGAGGTGGTACTCCTTGAGCTAGATTGGGTGGAGCTTTACCTGAGCAATAAAAAAAAAAAAGAGACATCTAAAATTCAGGACGTTGACAAAACTAAGACATAGATTTTGAAGCAAATTTTACAAAAGGTTATTACAAAACTATTTAGACTGTTTCTAATGTGAAACAATGGATACAGGTAAAGGTGACATGATGTCCAGACAAGTCTTCCTACATGTACCTTTCTATCTGTATGCAGCCGGCAAGAGACAGGAACATTCCAAAAAGAAAATTCTCAACTCTAATGCAACTGCGCCATGACTTTGTAATGTGCCATGGTATCGAACAATGCTCAATGCACCACATATCATTGCAAAAGTACTACATTAAAGACAAGCCATATTGAGATAACAAAAAACAACCGCTAACTTCTGTTTTCTTAGCAACGTCATATCTTTCAGCTCAAAATAACCAGTTTTAAGAGGTAAACCAAGTAATATGTCATCAAGTGATGTGATGAACACATTTATTTAATTTGGTCTATGCAAGTAGAATGTAAAATAAAACAGCTGCTGTCTATCTGCAGCATTTAATATAGCAGACTAATTTGATTAGCAGGCTAATAGGTCAGCTTCTAGGCTAATGTACCTCCAACACACGTGTTTGCATCACCAGAGCTTTATAACACAAGTTTCAGTGCTATTTTATTTACAGATGTTTATTGTGTTTATTGCAGTACACACCAGAGGTGGTGTTGGTCTGCATTGGTGCAGAGCGAGCCGTGGAGGGAGCAGAAGGGCCATTGGTGGTAAGCCCAGGAGCGCCTGTGATTAGACCATTGGAGTTGACAACTGAGCTTGCAGAGCTGACTGTTGATCCAGAAGGGAGTGTCAACGGACTTCCGCTGACATCACTGGCCATCTGAAACAAAGGAAGTCCAATGTAAATGTCTGATTTTAAGTACTGTATTTTTCACACTTTAATGCACACCTAAAATCCTTTAATTTCCCCAAAAATAGTCAGTGCGCTTTCTAATCCAGTGCCGCTTAAATATGAATTATACCAGTCAGGACATAAGGAGCAGTAAAGCCACTCAGCTGAAGTTAATCCTTATACAGGAGTTACAGTGAAGTTTCTCCAGCACAGAGACTCGAGTAGCATTAGCCACCAACCGATATTTCCCCGTTCAGAGGCAAGTATTATCAGTAGCCTGCTGCTAACCCCTGTTAGCACTGCTGGAGCAGCATTAGCCACTAACCACACTAGCTCTTTCGCTGTTCAGAGGTGAGTATATCTGATTGTAGCCTATGCATTTATCGTGTTAAAACAAGCTAAGTGGGACAAAGCGCTAGCTAATATTGTCCTGGCTAACAGGAGCACTCAGGGTCCCTCAGTGTAGCTAGGGTTAAGCTGCTGCTGCTAATGCTTCACCCTTAGTGCTAGAGAAATTCAGGAATCTAAGTTTACTGTAAATAAATGAAAACACTTTACTCACCCAAATAAACAGTTTACAGGAGAGAAACCTGTGTAAATTAACATTCAGAACTTTTTTGACTTTGTTACAGTTTTGTTTACTTAGCTTAGCTTTCCTTAACTTAGCTAAGTTAGCTACCCCTCCACCACCACCCAGCGGCGGGACCTGCTGAAAAGTGTCTCACTGATAGTGGGCCTTATAATAATGGGGCGCCTTATGGTGTAAAAAGACAGGAATAGGTAATTAAGTACTTACACTGAATGCAGTGCTTGTGGGGGCATTAGAGCCTAATGTAGCTCCACTGCTTACATGACTGACAAAAGAAAGAAATAAGAAGAAATGTGATCATACAGAATAAATGACATTAGGTTTTCATATCCTGGGTAAAATTGTGCTAAAACACACCTGTTGTGGGAGGGCAGAGCGGTGCTTGGAGCAGGGGCTGGTGCAGACGATGGTGGTATGGTTGACGAGGGCATAGTTATAGACACAGACTGAGGAGTGCTTGAAACAACTACAAAAACAAAACAGAATTCATGAGAGTTACTTTGCACTTCTAAGCATGAAAAGTGGCTGAAAGGCTTTGGTTATTCAAAAACAGAAAATACAGGGATGATCAAACAATGACATACCATCTTGTGTACTGGACGTTCGTACCTCACCGTATCCATTCTGCAGACAAACGTTTTATAAGGTCAATAAAATCTGTAACTTACCTTAAAGAAAAAAAAAAAAAAGCCTTCTAGGCCTGTCAGACTAACTTTTTTATTTTAATTGTAATAACAGCTTTCAAAATAGTAATTTATTGATAGCTAAAACAATAGAATAATAATGCACTAACATCAGTTTAAAATTAATAATTAATTATTAAGAATACAGGCTCAATTATGTTAATCCGCACTCCTCACTAAGAAAAACAAAATGGCAATTTTGCCATCAAAGACTTAAGGTTACGTACATACATTGCACGATAAGTACAAACAATATAATACATCACAACAACGGGTCTACAGACTACAAAGACAACATAATAAGGCAAAATGTTAAGCAAAGACAAAAAGATAAAACTAAGCAACCAAGCAGCTGCTGGCCGTACTGTGAGAGGTGCAGTGGAGGAGGTGGTGGTGGAGTCCTTGCACAGCCTTGAGGGTTCTGTTCTAGTGGATGCTGAGGCAGCAGATGCTGTAGCAGCGGCTAAGCCCAAAGATGGAGAGGGATATCTGGGCTCCATTGCTGTTGTAGGCAGAGCAGGCGGAAGACCACTCAATGGCTCACTAAAAAAAGACAAAAAGAACAAGCTCTCTAAAGCCAAGTTTTTGATTTGACAAAGACTAAAAACTCAGTTTAGACAATGGATTTATTTTTGCCTGTTGGCTGATTAGCTTACAACTACATTTCTCATACACAGCCTACCTAAGAGTGCTGGGTTTGGAGTACAAGCTGCTCTGCGTTGGTTGAGCAGTAGGTGCCATTTCCTGACTGCTTGCTTCTGACTGGCTGGGGCTCTCCACAGCAGACTCTGAGGCAAAATCCAGGGCACCAAACTGCACATTCAACCCAGACACATCAGCAGAGCCTGGCATCTCCACTGCCGAAGACGGAATCTGGTAAATCAGATGTGAAAGGTGTGAGAAAAGTATTGAAAGTATTTACTTTGCAACTCTTGGTTATCAAAAATGTAGTAAAGATTTTTAATAATAGTTTACATGTGAAGATTGGTTGCGTTGTGTTCAAGCACTGACTGGTAAACAGCAGTGATATACTCTTACGATCCCAGTAAACTTTTAAACTCATATTATGCATATGATGGTAAATATTGTGGGGTTTTTTTTTCTCTTTTCAAAATTGATTTTATATATATATATATATATATATATATATATATATATATATATATATATATATATATATATATATATATATATATATACACATATATATATATACACACACATATATATATACACACACATATATATACACACACATATATATACACATATATATATATATATATATATATATATATATATATATATATATATATGTATGTGTGTGTGTATATATATGTATATATATATATATATATATATATATATATATATATATATATATATATATATTTTTTTTTTTTAATTAGCATGTTGTATCGCCAGGTTTCTGCCAATAAACAGATCCATCATACTCACCATGTTTAATAGTAGATTTCATTACACAAAGCTTAGAATACATTTAGATGCACTCTCTAATTTTATTAAGGCAGAATGTCAGTTTGTCAGTAATTCAACATGGTAACATGAATGAAGGTAATTAGATAAAGGGAAAACTCCGTTTAGACATGTCTGGCAATATTCAGATTTCTATTCTGCAACCAGCCAATTAACTCCAAGAGTAAGGAATGAGTGACAAAAGTAAAACCCAAACTTCAAGCCAAAAGATGATTATTCAAGTCTTTGGTTTTAGTGCTGCTCCAAAAGTGCTGTATTAAATACTTGTTTCTTATTTACAGAATCATGGTCCGTTTTCACACAGACTTATTAGCCTGAGAAACAAGTACAGAGCTAAAATCCAGCTCTCTGTTTAGCATTCATAAATAGTCATGCTGTTTACATGACTATTTAAATATAATCCAATCTTGAACTGATTTTTGAGTGCATATAGAATTCCATGAATCTCAGTAAATGTATTGATCTAGGACCACCTCACAACAGCTGTCTTAATGGAATTCAGTAAACTTTAACTGTTCCTGGATCAGCATTCTTACTCCAAAAAGTTTGATATATATGGGCCAGTGTTAGGACACATTTCATACAGCATTAATTCTGAGGACAGACTGCAGTGAAAGCACGCCAGTTGTTGCCTAAGACTCTTACCTTAGACGGAGGGGGCAGCCTGCGCCTCTGTGGCCTGATGTGTTTGGGCTGAGAGGCTTCAGCTATTGTGGGGGCGCTGGTCTCCACCAGGGTTTTCAGCACAGGGGATGGGTTGTTGTGAGGGGGCAGGGGGGGAGATGGATCTCGTCCCTGAGCCGGCAGGTCCGATTGGAGGATAGGGTTGTGGTGCTGGGTGAGTTGACTGAGAATAGGGGAGGGGTCGGGCTGGGCCTTCAAATCCACTGGAAAGAAAGTGCACAGAAATGAAAAGTGAGACTCAATATTACAATAGCATATAGTCACACTCTAGTTTAATGTAGAGCTGGACAGCTGTGAAGTAACTGTGCGCGTGAGAGTTCTCTGAAGTGATTCACAGAGTAAAAATGTGTCAGCTTCCTGAATACAGTGTGAATCACAATGTTTAGGCTGGAACTCACAGTGGCTCAGTGTAACAGGGATTTCCGCCTTGGGTTCACTCAAAGCCAAGGGTGCAGGTGCAGGTGGGCTGGGAACGCTGGATTCTGCAGCTGAGCTGCCATTGGTCAGGGCAACTGTTATCTGACTGGACAGAGGAGCAAGTCGGGGGGTACTGATTGGATCAGCTTTCTGTACATCAAGTTGGGGCACTCTGGAGCCTAAAGACTAAGGCAAAGAGAACAAAAAGCGTATAAATTACTGGAAGCAGTTAACTAATTGTGTAATATTAACTGAAATCACAATCTGCACAACCTGCTAGACTAGTTATGAATTCTTGCAGATTGTGGCAATAAAATTGATCACTATATGCTGTGAAGTTGAATTTATCATACCACCTCAGTTTACCCCAGGAAGGAAAACTTTTTATGCTTATATAAACGGAACTAATGTGCTAATCCACTTCCAATTATTCAGATACTGACAGTTTAACATCAGACCCAAGACAGGCTTTTATCAACTACATCCAACACACAAAGTAGTTTAATACAGAACGTAGCCTACAGAGCTCCAAGTCTATTATGTCTCAAAATTATTAAAGCAATCAGATATTTAAGAGGGATTTGTGTGTGTGTGTGTGTGTGTGTGTGTGCATGGGGAGGGGTTTGACAGCTTTCTCACCGATGCAGCGTGAGCAAAAGTGCCAGCAGCAGCAGCGGCATAGCTGTTGGCAGCGGCCGAGGCGTAGCTGTGTGTGTGTGTTCGGCCTGTGTGCTGTTGAGAGTTGGTGAACACCAGGCTCTGCATGAGCGGCTCGGGAGACGCCGGCTCCAATCCAGCCAGCTCTGAATCCACCTCTGTTGCTTTAGGCAACAGAGAATTCAGATCCACCCTGTGACCGAAATAAATAAATAAATGAACAAAATGCATTCTGTAGTAAATTTACTCCTGGGACCATTGAAAAAGGTTTTATACTGGACCTGTGACCATATCATCATGTAGTTAAAAAAATGGTACAGATGCCACATTAAATTATTAAATGTTTTAAAATTTAGCATTAATATGGCTCATTGATGTTCTTTTTAAATCTACCATGACATTTCTATGTATTTTTTCTTAATATTTTAAATTTGTCAATTGATGTGCATTTAAATTCTGCATTAAGCAGTGTTTTTTATTGTGAACGATTGTTTTTCCTTTGTCCTTCAGCTAATTATTTAATCTCAACTCTCATTTAGAATTTTTTGTTCTAATCAGGCTAATTGCAAGTATGGAAATATGGAAGACTTACCCCTGGCTAGTTGCTGTGTGGTTCTCCGATGCAAGTACAAAGGAGGCAGTGAACACTTTGGTCTCAGAAAGCTGATCAAGAGGATGGAAAATGTCATACATGAGGTTATGTTTATTAAAAAAAAAAAAAAAGTACTGAAAAGTGTTCAAACCATCCTCTTATCTATTGAAAACAAATTACTCACATCTTCATTCCAGTCTTCTGCAGCCCATTCTTCCAGATTACTTCTCCAGGTTCCTAAAACAAAGAGAGCAACATAAAATCACGAAATCTCACCACTACGTTTAAACAAAAAATATTAAGGACAAAGCATACCTGCAGCATCAGTAGTGTCATTGACTGCCTCTCCTGATTCAGCAGGGCCAGTGTAATCAGCAGGATTAAACGTCCTGTATAAAAACAAAGAAATGAGTTAAAGAAAAACATCCCAGTCCTGAGATGTAGGACCATTTTTACATTAACATTAGCATTCATGCATTGTCCACTGAAGTCAAGTAGTGTTTTTCCAATCAGCACCACATTAATTATGCCCAGTTTTGGTACTTTGGGTCTAAATTAGGTTTTCAATCAATCACCTCCGTAATAGTCATACCCGGAGAGGCAAATATAAATATACCAAGGACAACAGAAAGATGCATGATTTCAACAATCTATTAACAAATGATATTAAGCTGGTTTTAAGTCAGAAGCTCTTTTGTTTGGGAAATGTTAGATTGACGTATTCTTTAAAAGACAGCAACCGTTTAAGAAATATTTAATGTTAAATGAAAGATGATGCAACTTCTACTCACCCCATTCCCTGAGAGAATCTACTCACACCAGTTCCTCTGCCTCTCCCTCTGCCTCCTGCACCTAAATGACACACAGACACAAAATCTTAAGCTCACTAAATTCAAATTATTACTAATATTATTTAAACTTATTTTGCCATGCACTGCTACATTAACAATCAACTCAGATTAAACCAGTAAATTAAACAACCACTGTGATCCATTTGAAGAAGTTCTCGACTCTTTTAGGCAAATAAATTCCACAGCACAGCTTGTTTATTTAAACAAAAGCATCAATACTGTTACAGTTCTTATGTTTGGTTTTATGCATTATTCATTTATGCTTTTCCAATTGTCCTTTCTACCAGCCTACTAACAAACACAAACATAGCAACAGGCCCATTTTATCAGTTCAGGGTACCAACTGCCAGCAACTAGCTAAAAGGTATCCAGTTATCTAGAATCATCTATAATGTCTGATATTTTTAGGCAACTAGTACAATGCATGGCTTACACAAGAAGAACTATATTTAATATGTAATATTTAATATGTAAACAAGTAATATGAGTGCTTAAGGATGGTTCTGAGAAGTTTAATATTTTTTTTTTTTTGTGGTCGTATATGACAAACCCAGGTAAGGCCAGCAATGAACTAAACAGAGGCATAAATCAGGGGAGTGTTGGCATACTGACCTCTGCCTCTTCCTCTACGTCCGCGCTCTCCTCCTCTGTCTCCCAGAGCAGAGTCAAACCCATTCTCCTCCGAGCGTCCTACTGAGAGATGTACACAGACATGGTTTCAAATCATAATCTCTACCAAACTACACATAACTACACTAACAAAAAAAGCACTCTAGATTGCTGGAAAAGCCTAATCATACTCTGTATCCAAACTAGAGTATGTCCAAAAAGGTACTAAAGCCTCCTCTGAATTTACTCAAACTGATCAATTGCATTTTTGCATATAAACGTTCATTTCCATCAACTTCATATAGTCCATTTGTTTTGTGAGTTTAAAAGTTTACTGGATCAATGTAATCATGCAGAGACCTTAACTTTCAATGGAGATCGATCAAAAAGAGTTTATCACTAGACAAGTTTTAGCCATTTCTATTGTTTAATTGCTAATTAAATTTTGACAAAATGCAAAAACACAAGGTTTTAAACCAAACATGTCTTTGTTGTGCATATCTGCATTGTAGAAGGTGTTAAAATACCCATTCTTATTAAACACATACCTTCCTGGACACGGGATGCACCGCGGCCTCGTCTGTTTGGCCCCCCACGGCCTCTGCTCTCCCTGTCTGCCCTTCTCTCTCTGTTCTCAGTTGTTACCGCATCTTTCCCCACAGTTTTCTTCTTGCCAACTGTCTCCCATGAGTCCTGACCAAACAAAGCATGCAAAAAAAAAAAAAAAAAAAAACTATATTTACAACTCATAATTACATGGTAAGGGATTTAAAGTTTCTTCATGTTATCCTTACAATTATTACAGAAGTTAAAACTGGTCAAAACACTGTGCCTTTCTTTCTAAAATTCAATAGACATTTCTTGGAACATCTCTCGGAATTAAATTAGGAAGAAAACATGGTTTTGCAATAAACAGACCAAATTTTATAAAATGTCAACAGACAGAAATTTAGGCCCATTTACCTTGGCAGTGACCTCTTCCAACAGGAAGTTGATAGCCCTGTTGACATCCCCATTGCAGTCGTGAAGGGCCACCATGCACTCATCCTGATTTCGGCCTGTGACCTCAATGAGCTACACACCGGCAAATATACACACAGGACAGTTAGGTAAAGAACGTATGAGCATCTTTTTGTTGTTTTGAGCTAAACTTTTTTTTTTTTGCCGTTTTGTTTACCTGTTGGACCTTCCCTTCAAAGTCTGCATCGTTTTTGTCATAAATCATCTGCGCAAGGCGAATCTGTTCTGCTGTGGCCTAAAACACAAGACAGAGAGAAAAAATGTTAAGGAAACAATACTTTACCTTACAAGCTACTTATGAGTAAGTAGTCTAATTTGACTAATTTGTTTTGGTTTCACAAAGCAGGTTAGTGAGCACACTAAATAATTCTGCTACATCCTGTCGTTGTTCTCTACGTGGGCCAGATAAAGGAAGAGATAAAATGTATATAAATAATGTATTAACTAAAATAAAGAATAAGCAAAAACCCTCATACACTACCATATTTGAGAAAGAATTACATAGCTAACAATGTGACACCAATGATTCAATATAAGTCTAATTGACTAGAACTATGGAGTAAAATGTAATATTTATCTACTATTTAGTTCATAAATATCTAAATATGGTCATTGTGTCATTTTAAACTTGTTGTTGACTAGATGACTACCATAAACTTTTTACAGAACCCTAGCTATGCATTAATTATAATTAATCCACTTATATCCAATCCAGCATGAAATTTTTTAGAAGACATCTGACAAAAACACGTACATGGTCGTTCCGGACGGGATTAAAAATCACAGAGGACCCCCCATTAAAGAGAAAATGACCCCAGGACCCACTGGGAAAGTAATCCCGTCCAGATGGGACTTTATTATTTATTTATTACAATTTTTTTTGCTTGACAGCAAACTTAACAGTCCATCACAGAACTGCAACGCCTTCACCCAAGTCCCTGTGAGTACATGTGAAATACTTACCTGAACCTGTTTCTGTGGCTGTGAGGTGTGTGTGGTCTGTGGCTGCACTCGGTCCCGATTGCCTCGGGCAGCATCAGCAACCACTGAAGTCATCATAAACAGTATATACAAAATAATGTATGTACAAAGTAGAAAAGTCTAAGGGAAAAAAACAGAAGGAGAAAGACTCAGGTCAAAATCAGGCAGGTCCCAGAGTCACCTCTTTAAACAGAAACAATGCAAGAAATGTGCGTAAGACGTTTTGTAAATAGAAGCAGGCGACAGGTGCAAAAGCTGCAGTCATGCTTCTAGTCTGGGGTAACACTGTGAGCCTGCTGTAAGACTATCATCCAACCTATTGGGCTGCTGCTTAAATATAGCAGTCCAAACATGGCCAAGGGCTGGTGTTCACTTACACCACTCTCAACACCACCCCTCCCCAATACCAGCACTCTACCCCCTCCCTCAAAAGACATCTCATCTCTGTCAAAAACAACAGAGCACTGTCCAGAAAAACACACACAGGCCCGAAGGAAGCAATAATATTGGTAACCCAATTTACAGCCACATTAAGTAGCTAAAGCTACATCAGTTTGCTGGCCAAGCACCACCACCACTACCACCCTATGTTAAAAATACACTACGCTAAACTAGTTAAGGCTAGCAGTCTATAATCTAGCGGCCTAAGGCCAAGTACTTTCTTAACACGGCCATTTGAGATGCTAGCCTTCAGCTATCACCTTAACTAACGCTAAAAAGCTAGTTGCTAACTAGTTGTGTCAAACGTGCTTTAGCTAGTTCTAACCTAGCTACGCTAATTATGAACTAGGTTAAGCTAGATGCTTAAATTTGGAAACTGTGATCATGTCATTTGCCAACTTTATCTGACAGTTTACAATACTAGCTATCAAGCCTAGCTATCTACCAGAAGCATTGAAACCGAAACAAAGGCAAAAAAGTGTAGGCCTGCCACGATACCGAGACAATTAGGTAACCTATCTACGTTAACGACTTATCGTAAAATACTTAAGCTAGGTTATTTATGTCGTCAAAACCTCAACAATGCCCAATGTAGTTAATTACAGTAACGTTACAGAAAACATAGCTAATATAAGGCAGCACGTTTTAAATATCGCACATATTTCTATTTGATTTATTTTTTAGGATTTAAACCATTTTACATTCCAATTTCAGAGTGTTTGAATATTCTTAGTAACTTTAGCTAATAAAACATTTAACCTAGCTAACGCTAGCTAGGTAAACCAGGTTATATAAGTTAATTAAGTTACTGCCCTTTAAATGACTGTAAATGTATAATTACTAACATAGCTAAGTAGCTAGCTAACTATAATATAGTATAAAATAGTTAAATATGTCATAAAACGGTGAAAATGACAGTAATAATAGCCAGCTTACAGTTTATCACAAACTGTCCCTGTGACAATATAGCACTAACCTAGCTAAGTTTGGTAAGCTACAGTGATAGGCCTACAAAGTTGTCAGAAATAGTAACACTAAGCTAGGTTAGCTTAGTCCCAGGCTAAGTTTATCCCTCCAATATTCTCAAATACGCCTAAATTTAGCTTTTTATACACAAACTGCGATTAGTAAACCGAACTAAAGCAAGTTATCAACAACGGACTTCAACAGGGAGCGAAAGACAGCTAAGCTAGCAAGCTAGCTAAATTAGCTGACTAGCCTAGCAATAGCTAGTTATCTAACAACTGTTGGCCAGACGACCGAGCTGCCATAACATTGAGCTCGGCTAGGCTAAGCTATGCTAAAGTAGCTTCTTAGCTAACGGTCGCCTCTGCGGCTACAAACTTAACCAGCTAGCACAAAAGTTTGAGTAACAGTAGCTAGGTTACAACAGTTTTAGTATTTTAAACAAAAGCCGAATACCCAGCGAGCCTTGTCGTAAATAAGACCAAAATGAACCGCATAATGTTAACAATTAATCTGAGGAAATCTTTTTAAATTTAGCTCCAGCGCGCGACCGCTAGCGCTGCTGTATCGAACAAGTCAAACAAAACCACGCCGTAACTGCGCCAGCAACGCGGGCTGGAGTCCCGCACGCCGCGCTCACATCCCGGCGGATGTCCTGGATGAACAGATTGTGTTTTTACCGGTTACTCTACACCTCTCACTACTCAAACCCCTCCTGGATTAGTGTAAATTAGGATTAGTAACGCAGCGCGTTGTTAAGCGAATTTTCTCCGAAGCTCACCGTACCCTCTCCGCTCCCTCAGTGTTAGTGTGTTTACCTGCACACAGCACTCACACGCTGCCTCACACACACGAGTGGCGGTGAGTAACCATGCAGCAGCAGGAAACACTCGCCTCCTCTCTCAGTCAAAATAAAAGACCACCCCAGGAAAAATCTAATTTAATACTATATTTAATATAATTTATATTTACATCATGTATATACTTACATTTATTTTAGGTTTATTTAAATATAACGCAGTTCTAAAAAATAAGTGGATTTATTTGGTGTAAAATGCTTGGTTTAAAAGAAAATTTAAGAAAATAATTTATTTACCTATAAAAAATGTGAACTAACTAGAGGTGGGTAACCCAGGTCCAGAAAGTAAAAATGGTTGGATTTTTACTTTCTGGACCTGGGTTAACCACCTCTAGAACTCATAAAAGTCTTTTGAGTTTTGTATTTTAATGTTGAATGAAGATATTTGGGGATTTTTTTTTTATTACCCCCGTTATGTAGAAAATTTATATAGAATATATAATATATAAGTCTAAAAAAGTTTTAAAGCAACAGATCATTTATATTTTCGATGCCAAAGTCAAAGTCTAAAGAGGAAAAATACAGGATAGGGTATTAATGTATTAGTGCTGTGTTTTACAGATCAAATATTATATTATTAAAATTTTCTAAATATATTACAATCATGACTGACTGTAGATAAGCACGAAAGCACAATCTGTAGAAATTGTATTAATATTATTATTATTTTATTTGTATTATTATTATTATTATTATTATTATTATTATTATTATTATTATTATTATTATTATTATTATTATTATTATTATTATGTACAAAAAAGATGAACATCCAACCAGTCTGTGTTTGTCTGACACTAGAGGGCGCTCCCAAGTGAATCCAAAACGAATGGGTGTAGATTAGGCATTTAAGCTAAATCAAAGTTGAATATGTGTTGAAAAGTGTTTGATTATTTTATACTGATACTTTTATACACTTGCTTTTTTTTTGCAGTATTTACGACTGCATGTGAATGATATCCTAAGGCATTAATAAGATGTGGCGACGCATTTTTTGTTTTAGCATGATGTCACCTTAGAGAGTCTGTTATTTCCTTAAATTCCTTAATAAGCCAAGCTAAAAATAAAAATAAACCAATTCACTTCCCATTTTCTTACAAAAGATTATCCTTGGACTGGAGCTTCTTAATGCACGTTAATTTATATAAAAAAAAAACTTTATTATTCTCTGGCTACGACTTAATTATCTCATTCACACCCTTTAATTATCTCAGTCCCACGCCTTAGGATCTCTTTCCCACGCCTTAATAAGTTTTGGCCACACCTTTTTTTACATGATGTAATCTCCATTAACTCCATTAACCGGTTCTGGCACGAGTGTAGCTCTACATATTCCTATATGTTTTAATGACACAACAGCCCTTTTCCATCTAAATTCTTTCCGTTTATAATGTGTTTCCACTTTCAATGTCTATTTCCAACTTCCAATTTCTATCAGAGCAGCAATAGCTGAGTTTCTGTCCTGATGGATATGTAAATCATCACACTTTTACTGTTGAAACATTATTCTATCCAGTGGAAAAATCAACTTTGCCTTAATTCAATTGACTGCACTGTTAACTCAATAAAGGTGGTCTGAGATGCTTTGCATGGGATCTGAGCTTCATTTGTGCTTTGTATGGCATTCTGATGATGTTATAATAGTTTTAAATGTATCACCAGTAAGCGGCCGCTAGTGCTGATGTACTGAGCTTGTGGTTCATCAGTTCCATTTCATCACTTTTTTCCAGCAGAGTTAATATTCATATGTTAATGCCTGGACTTTGGCTTGGGCATCAGAGTTAATGTACATAAAAACACTAAATTGTAAACATTGACATTAACATTGACAGCACCACTGTATGTAATGCTACTTCCCAGATCCAGCAATATATGTTCAAAATGCTTTACAGTGAGTTTAAAATGCTGTCCGGTAAACCATGTCTCAATGAAAGAAGTGAGAGAATCAACCTCTTCCAGTTATACAGCCACTGTCACTGGCCAATCAGCTGGTCTTCTCTTATCAGCTAAGAGCCAGCCACATCTCTCCATACTGTTATTCCTCCCTCCGCTGTGTCAACAAAAAGTCTCTCAGTAATCAGACTGAGTTTGCCTGCAGATTTGTGCGACCCCTGGCCAGTTTGGATACTTTGCTTCACTTAGTGCTGGCCAGGATTTAGTCGTAAGCTGTGATCTAAGATTTGGCGTACTCCAAAACTGTGGGATGCCATAGCTAACCATCCTTATCAGGAACCTTGCATTGCTGATCCAAAAGTTTTGCAAAAAGATGGCAGGGCTTGTGTCACTCTTTCTAGCTTCAGTCCTGGTGGACACAGTTCTGTTGACATCTGAGTTTTCCCTGGAAAAGGTGAGTGAATGAATAACGGATAGTTGAGTTTAGTGAGAAGAACACATTAAGCACTGAATTCTAAGCAGATATTTCTTTTTGCAACATAAGGCTATTTTGTGATGTATAGTGGTTTCTTAGGCCCAGACATAGCCTAACCCTTGAACAGAAGGACACTGCAATGATGATTCAGTAATGTTACTACAGTTTAGTATATGACTATAGACTGCTAAAAATAAAGATGTAAAATAATTTCTAGTGATGTCAGAGAAGAACCACATTTGCTTCTATTAAGAACCATGAAGAACCATGAGACATGGGGGTGTAAATAATCTACAAAGACATCTTTACACCTTTATATCAAGTGAATGCTCCTTAGACATTTAAATGTTCTTTTCACATTCAAGTCCCTTTTATTAAACATGGTTGTTAATGGATCCATCTATGTTAGATTTCTCAGCAATACAACTTTGATAGTTGATTGATAGCTACCTAGATACCAACATGACACAACTGTTGAATTGTCGAAGGGGCATCAATATTGATTAGACATACATTTATCTTCATTGTAAAACATGCATTCAGTTTGTGGCTGCCATGGGATTTCAAGTGGGATTTAATTTTTCAAAATGAGTGAATTTTAGTTTTTTTTTCTGAGCTGATTACTCACTGATTGTTGACACTGTTGATGACAGGTTGAGGGCAACATACTGGTTAGATGGGTTTTTGTCAGAAATATCATATTTATGAGATTAATGCACATGAATGCCATCACAACTTGTATTTACCAGTGAGAAACTCTGGATTGTACAAACAAAAACAGCGTATTAACAGCAACTATACCCTATTGTTAAATGTTGCACTCTTATCTACACATTATTAAATCAGATACATTAATGCTACCCATACTTCCACTGTACAAAAAATATCACTCACCTTACATTCATACATTGCTCTGTTAGTGTGTTTTGTTTAAAGTAACTATAGATATATTTTACCTCTTAAGCAAAAGAAAAACAGAAGTAAACTGAAAAAAAAAAAGAATTTTCCCAAGGCGCTCATGTTGGCTCAGTCACACACATTAGCCAGCCATGACTGCAGCAGGTTAGCTGTGATGCAAAACCGAATTTCTGAGCTGGATTACTCACCGATAGTCAATAACAGAACAATGGTGCCCTGGTTAGATAAATAAGAGTTGCTGTTTGCTATTACTATGTGTGTCATGTTTTTAAATTGCTCTGTAAATCTGAGTTATGAAGCCTAGAAGTGCAGATTAGCTGCAATTCTCACAGCCAGACTCAGGCTGCAATGCTAACAGACACAGCAGCCAAGCACAGCAGGGTTAGAAAGGGTTAGCCGTGATGCTAACAGATTTTCCAAGCTAGATTGTTTGATGATAATTGACAAGTGACCTAAGGGGACATGCATTGAGTATATTTTCCATAGAGTTAATCTAGCAAAGAAACCACAAATACTGGCATGTACCTATATAAATATAATATATATATATATATATATATATATATATATATATATATATATATATATATATATATATATATATATATATATATATATATATATAATATAATTTGAAACACATACAGCTCTGGAAAAAATAAAAGACCACGTCAGTTTCTGAATCAGTTTCTCTGATTTTGCTATTTATAGGTATATGTTTAAGTAAAATGAACATTGTTGTTTTAATCTATAAACTACGGACAACAAACAATAAAAAAACTAAATATTGTTATTTAGAGCATTTATTTGCAGAAAATGAGAAATAGCTGAAACAACAAGAAGATGCAGAGCTTTCAGACCTCAAAAAATGCAAAGAACACATGCAAACAAGTTTATATTCATAAAGTTTTAAGAGTTCAGAAATCAATATTTGGTGGAATAACAATGGTTTTTAATCACAGCTTTCATTATTTTTTTTCTCTTTAAAGGACTTTTTACAGTCACTTCAACATCAAGATCTGTTATATTACTTTAATACAAATTCAATGACATCAGGTAAGACTAAAGACTAAAGATGTCCAAGTATGCCTGCCTCAAATGTACATTTCATGCTAGCATCTTCACTGCTCTCATCCTCAGTGCCTGATCTGCAGCTGGTGTGGGTAAACTGCTCCAGCAGAAGGCCCTGGCAGTGCTCTTTTCAAGCGCAGGGTGAACAGTTTCAGCTGGGCCAGCTAACCAAGGATCAGCTGTTTTTCTGTCCCTCTAGCCTGGAGTTCACTGTTAATTCAACACTCAGTATAATAAAGAGAAGGGAAAATACCTGTTGTGAGCGACTTTACCTGCAGAAACCAGAAAACACTCAAACTCTTCTCTCTGTGTGCCACGGAAAGCTTGTGAGGCCTCTTTTTCTTTTGTTGAGATTTCTGACTTGGTTGTTGGTTGGGTATTAATAATGGGAAAAACAAAAGATTGATTTTCACAAAGAAATTAAAGAAGAATAAATATATCTGTGAAAATGCAAGTACAGTAAAGTGCGATAAGTTTTGTTAAGAGAAATCATGAGCATCATAAATTATTATAAATAATAAAGAAAAATTCTGGATTTTCTTAAAATATCAGGAGTAGCATAAAAAAAGAATTGATTTTTTTAAAGATAAAAAAGGAGAGCTTCAAAGAAGAATATCTTTAAAAAGTGTAAAAGATGAAAGTATTTTAAGCAAGAACATATTTTGTAAAGAACAAACATGTTTTTTTTAAGTTGTAACTTAAAAACAGTACTGCAAAGAATAATTAGTAGTGTAAAAATAAGAACAGGAATAAATATAGTATAAATATAGTATAAATATAGAATAAAACATAGTAAAGCAGAATTAATGTGAAACTAATTAATAATAACTGTTTTAAAAACAAGAATGAGAAAATGTAAATTTAATATATGTAAAAAACAAACACAAATAGTGTAAAAAAGAATAAGGGTTGGTTTTTCAAACAGAGACTAGTCCTAGACTAAATTTTTTTTTTACATCTTCTTAATAAAGAATCTCAATTCAGAATTTAGTCCAGGACTAAGTTTAATAATAAAACATAGAATGCTGTAAAGAGGTATTAATTATGTAAAGAATAAACAAGAGAGATCAGTGTTGTAAAGAATAATAAGTAGGAGTAGAGTAAACAATAAATGTTGTAAATAGAAACAAGTGACAGTTTGAGCTGATTGTGGCCTTGAATTCTTCAGTATGTACTGTATATAACTGTATAGATATGTGGAATATATATATATATATGTATATATATATATATATATATACTGTTTGTCCAATTACAGTTTTTCCTCCTTCCCTCCAGCAAGGCCTACTTCTATTCCAGCCAGGAAAGAGAAAGATGTCCATACAGCCTTTGCTCCAAAAACATTCAGACCACTTAAGAAACAGTGTGGACCACATCGCAGGAGTGCCACATCTGATGCTGACCCATCCCTCACCTGTGGTGAAGACACACCTCAAACAGTCACAGAGTGAGTGAGCATTTTTAGTGATGTAAATTAATGTTGTAAATGGCATGTGGAAACATTCTCTCTCTTTATTATTCAGGTCATCATCGCATACAGAGGTCATTTCTGGGAACAGAAGTGAGTCATTTAGAACTGCTGGTGGTGGTCGGTCCTGACGTCCATGATGTTCACAAGCAGGACACTGAGAGATACATCCTCACCAACCTGAATATTGTGAGTGTTTTTTTGGGCCATTTCACCGAATGGGTGCCATTTCTGTCCCCAGGAAATTACATGTATAAATGTGCACACAAAATAACTTTAAAATACATTTTATTATTTAACATAGTGTGTTGTACATTGACCTAATTGCAAAAGTAAGATATGTAATTAAAATAATAATAATAATAATAATAAAAACTACACTGAAAAAATGGCATTTGTTACCTGTCCCTACTCTCTAACTATAAACTTTACCATGAAATATAATTATTAAAATCCCTCAGACATGTATTTTGTTGCATTGCTGTGTGACTTTCAAATCCCATCTAAGCTTTAAAAATATTTTTTCATATTAAAATCCATTATATTTAAGTTAAAATCTGAAAAATCTGGAATATTCTACAAACATCTACAACAGGAAGTTCCAGCAGTTGGTTCTTCTGAAGATCACGGGAAGACCAAAATTAATCTTGATGTTTATTTTTAAAATACAAATTTTGGGAAAATCTCTAGAATGTGCTTAGTGTCTTCATGCTATTAGCATAGCTGCCATTTAGCTATTTTTCTTTTTTTTGCTAATTCTATGCTAAAAACTAATTCCTGTTACTTTCATTCCTATTACTCAAAACATAAAGAGTAACAGGAGTGAGTGCCAGTAACAGGAGTGATTTTGTTGTCATAAATATTAGTTATTTGAACCTGCAGTTAACCATTTATTTAAAATAAAGACTTTTTTAAGAAAAAATCAAAGGAATTAGTAGACTTGCTTTTAAACATGCTTCTTAAATGTCGCATGAGTTTTGTAACCATATTCAGCTTAGGAACCTTGTACAAAAATAAATATAGCTGTCTGAGATTGGCCAGTACATGTTGTGAATAGTTAAATATATGTGTTAGATTCAAAAATATAAAAAAAAACAAGTTTAATTTGGAAGACAACAAGCAAATGACACCCATTAATCTGCCTAAATTATAAGTTTGTTTTTCTTAATTATATCAAGTGCTTTGCTCAAAGTTTATGGTCAGGTGAATAAAACAGATTTGTGTCAAGTTTTATTTTTGACTTAATTGAACTAACATATGGATTTAAAATACTCATAAAAAATTGAAAAGAAAATGCTATATAGTGAACACTATAACACACAACTAACACAGATTTAGCAGCTCAGAGAATAAGGCTTGGTTTTAGAGTCTACAAATAGAGGTCATTCAATTAATCATAATGTATGATCTACAAGTTGCCTAAGGTAGTCTTGGGATAGTGACTACACCCTGATGAGTGTCATAAACCAATGGAAAAGAAGCTGCTAATGCTAACAGACTAAACTGAATTGTTATTGGTTGATTCAACTCAAAGAACCCATTTATTTGTATGTGTCACCTAACGCATCTGATGGTCTGATTCTCTTTATACTCCCGCAGGCTTCAGAGTTGTTGAGAGACGTCACTCTGGGGGCAAACATGAGAGTTCATCTGGTCCGTATGATTATTCTCACTGAGGCAGAGGTACTGTCCCTGTTACTACAAGTACCACTCAATTACTCACAGTGCCACACTGTATAGACTACCAACCAACAAATTGCTTAATTTTCAGCCAGAGATTCAGATTTCTGACAACATCACCTCTTCTCTAAGAAGTGTGTGCGAATGGGGTCATAAGGTCAACCCCTCAAATGACACTGACCCTCTGCATGCGGACTTGCTCCTGTATATCACCAGGTATGGACTTGATATGTTACTTTACTGAACAAGCTATTTTACTGATCAAGTGAAAAAAAATTATTCACCAAGAACATGTGAACCTAAGTGACTGCAGTGTTTTTACAATTAATCAACTTTTATTTTATTGCAGACAGTGTGATTTCAATATATTTCATTTGTAGTCAGGCCAACTTAATTCCCTTTATTACAAAAACATACATTCCTGCATTTCATGATATTTTAAAACCAGCTAAACAATGATGTGATTTCAAACAGTTGTCAAAAGGTAACTGAAATCATGATTTGGTACAAAAGTTCTACAGTAGAGTTACATTCACAAACCTCTTAAGACCTGAACTCTTGCATGGCATGCATTTTTTTTTCTCTCTGCTATTTGCTAATTGGTGCCTGATTAACTTTTTTCGTGACAAAGTTTATATGAGGACTTTAGTTTTATATTTTGATATCAATGAAGTCGCAATCATTGACGATGTGCAAAACATTTATTTTGTGCCTGAACACAGCAGCATTGCCTGAGTGCAAAACAAAAGCAGAAACAACAATTGTGCCCCTTTGAGCAATATGGCTCATTTGAAGTGCTGCTTCAACAAAAAGACATAACAAAGTAAAAAAAAACATTTACTGTATTTACTGTTCATGTAAATTTTTGAACAAAATTGAAACTGTACCATGTTAAACTCTTCTGCCACCACTAGGCAACAGTTTAATGGCCTCATAGGAGGACACCAGGCCCTTGTAGAGCAAAATGTAGTGTGTAGAGTGTAGAGTTCCTAGCAGGTTAAAACTTTACTGTGCAAATCCAATATCTATGTTAACCATGTCCAGAAATTTCTTTGGGCTTAGTGGAACATAGCGGAAACGTGTGTGGTCAGACCAATAATTATTCCAGATCTTTTTGGAAGAAATAAATGCTCTGAGCTCTAGACCATCCAGACTGTTATCAGCAGCATGTCCAAAAGCCATGCAAAAGGGTGTGTCAATGGATGGGGTTTTTGAAAATTACCAAGACAAGGCTGTGAAAGAAGATGGTACGTGTATTGGACCACCCTGCTTGCAGTTCTGATCTGTCTCCAGTAGAGAAAGTGTGAAGAATTTTGTAACAAATGTTGTGGTGTTGCACACCTTAAGAGGGGTTAGCAGGAAGAATAAGCCTAGTGCTGATCTGCTTCAGCTGTGACTGATTACTCATTCCCTGCACCTGTTAGTCATTAGTCTGCTCTGTATAAATACCCTTTCTGTTTATCTCCCTCTTTGTGAAGTATAACAACTTACTGCATGCCTGGTTTGGTCTGGTCTAGTTTGTTTTGGATCTCTTGATGTTGTGATTCTCTGCTCGGTTCCTATTTATGATTCATGGTTTATGGTATATTTTTCCCTCATTTGTGTTTTGGTTAGCTTGTTTTTGTTTGGCTTGTTTACTGCTTATTACATTAACCATGTTGTTAACCTTATTTTCTGCTACTTTTCAGATTTGGTGTTGCACAACAAAATGATTCCAAATTTATTATTTTTATGTCAAAATGCTGCAGAACAAATATCAAATAACTTTTCACGTAAAAGTTAGTGTAGAAGCCACCCAACAATTCAAAACCTTTAAAGGAACGTTGATTCAATGTCAGCTTTTCAAAACTAACCAATGCTTATTAGGCAATGTTAAAATAAAGGTTGTTTTATGGTAGCTTGTATTTTCTTTAAAAGATGTAATGCAACCAAAACATTATGTTTCGGGGAGAGGCAAAATATTTTGATATGTTACTTCATAAAACATTCAACAACAGTAATAATTTAAGAAAGGATAGTATATACTATTGCTATTAGGAATTGTTTTTGTTAGCAATGCAACAAGCTCTAAAGGTAGCTAAACACCCAATTAGCTTTCTTATACTATAGGCTGTTTTTGTGCTGTTTCACATAAACTGTAAAAGAAAACTAAATATTTTCTTATTTACTTCTTATTTACAATTTTTTACATCTATCAACCTTATATTTAGAAAGTTACTTTTTTATAGGACATAGCATTATTGTGTTAGTGTTTTTACAGGTCATTTATTCCAAGCTACTTTGCTATTTCTACTTTGCTAGCGCTAGCTTGCTAGTTAGCAACTTGTTTAGTTAAAATAATTGTTAGATTTGACGGTTTTCTTATTATAATAGTAATAAAAAATATGTATGACAGTTAACATGGTTACAAAGTAAAAAAAAAAGTCTAAACTGCTTCTAAACAAGTGTTAGACATCTCATTTATTAATGTTAATAAAGCTAAATTTGTTAGTTGGTCAAGCAAGGTGAATTTAGCAGTCTTCATTTCCTCCATTATACCTCATCCAATGCACAAATTTACAACAGAATATTGTTTCTTTAAAGAAACCAAGATGTCATCTTGAATCATGTTTAAATGAATCAAGAATTCAGATAATTTCCACTCAAATTAGAATAATTAATTAGACCACAATGTTTGCCCATACATAATGAAACTTTCGCTTAATTGTATTTGTTGTAATTATTATTTACAATCTGAATAAACAATTTTTTTCTGTTTATGTTAATGGATTTGTTTGTAAAAATTCCACACAAGGTTTGACCTGGTGCTGCCCAGTGGGAATAAACTAGTGAGAGGTGTGACGCAGCTGGGCGGAGTCTGTTCCAGCCAATGGAATTGTGTCATTACAGAAGATACAGGCTTTGATCTGGGAATCACAATAGCACACGAGATCGGACACAGGTAATAGAGGAGCTGTAGGGCATGTTGTTTATGCACTGAGTCCGTCCACACAAATCAAATTAAAGCAATCAGGATCTGAGCTAAAAATAGGACCCCCCACCTGACCTGAGTTAAACTGAGTTCAGCTGAGCTCAAACTGAAAAGGCCATATCCTGCGTTTTACAATAATGACATTTATGTGGGATTATGTTCCATAATTCATTTTCGAATGACCACTTTACAACCATATTAAATCTCCTACAAATTAATATGAATATAAACATGTAAATAACTTCTGTTCTGATTGGCTGCTGCTTGTTCAAAAACAGTTTGGGAAACTTAACTGAAACTTAATTCCTAACATGCCAGGATTTTTGTCAATTGACTGACATTACACCACTAAATCTTGAGTATTCCTTTTCAAGCAATTACGTAGAAATGCTTCATATTTGATAAAGAAAATAACTAAAAAGCATAATTGTATTTTTAATAGAAAATGTAAAAAAACTATTTAAGTAAATCTGCTAATGTCAATATATAATTAATTAAATCATCTTGGCTATTTCCTGAACTTCTTTTTGAAATCAATATTTTTTGCAATACAAATCAAACAAATTATGTACTTCAAACCTTTTGTTTCGTTGTTTGTCTGGTTTTGACGTCTATTTTCAAACAGGCAGAATTGGAGTTGATTCCTGTTGCTGATCTGAAATTATTAAGTGAAGTAAACAGGCAGCTTCCAGCCAAAATATCCTGTAGGAGATTTCAAAGCCCTCAAGCATTTTAAGGGGTTAACTAACAAAAGAAAAAAAAAGTAAAACTGCTGTAGCCTAAGATCCAAGATGTGTGAAACTGAAGTTTGTGAAATTACATAAACAATAACTTCAAAAAGGGCCTTAGCTTAACTTCCAAATATGGACAGTATGGAGTAGGTAGTGTTAGAAACCAGATGTTCAAAACATTTACTGAAAGCTTTTTAACTGAAATAATAGTTTAGACTTTTGCTGGTTAATAATAAAGACAACTTTAAAGTTTTAAAGTTGTGCAGTAAGTATTCAATCTGGAAGGCAATAAAGTCCCTAACGAAAACCAAAGGTCTAGTATATTTTACTATTAATGTAATTAAATATCAAATTCAGGAAGTTGGTTGGGTTCACTTGCAATTTTGGGGAAAAATATTTTACATCACAAACTGTGGTTTGCATTACTACAACTATTAACACAATTTCTCTGCACCTACAAAATTGTATTTGACAGGGGAATTCCCTTAGCGTAAACACTTTTGTTGTGAAAATACCAAATGATTGTATAACTTCTGAGAAACCTTTTGATTTTTATTTCAGTTTTGGCATAAACCACGATAGTATAGCTAACACATGCAGTGGGAGTGGGTTTATAATGGCATCTGATGGCGGTTACAACAGTGTGGATCTCACCTGGTCCCAGTGCAGCAGAAGCCAGCTTCTTGATTTCTACAGGTATGCAGAATATTACACAGACGCTATGTTTGTGTGATGCTGGTTTAGTTACTGATATAGTCATTACTTAACAGGGACAAATAAAAACTTGATGCATGTGGCTGAATGTTGCAAAACATGATACTATATACTAACATATAATTTATCATAAAGCAAATATACTACCTTCTGTGTAGTGCAGGCAAGGCAGAGTGTGTGAAGGATGTTCCGGTGGTGGGAGGTTCTCAACAGCAGTGGAGGCCTGGGCTGTATTATGGGGTGGACGATCAATGTCGCATTGCGTTCGGAAGAACAGCCACTGCCTGCTCTTTTAATAGCAATGACATGGTGAGAGCATCATAATCTGATTTATTTCATTTGATTTATTTTCTATAATTCCAATGAGTTTCAGAACTGGTTGATGTTTTGCACTTTTTTGTTCGGTATACATATTGGTGATAAATTACCACATCCTGTTACTATACATATATTGTTTTTAGGCCACATGTCGGGTTCTGTCCTGCCACATCATCCCTGGTGATCGCAGCTCCTGTACCCGACTACTTGTGCCACTGCTGGATGGTACTGAATGTGGTCCAAACAAGGTACCAGCATGCCAGTCACTTATGGTTTTAAAAACTGACTTATTGTTAAACAATATACACTTTAAAACAGGTCAAAATCATGTTTTTATTTTCAAAAGAGCTAATATTTCTCAGTACATGTTTTCTACATTATTTATTATTTATCTATTTTTACTCCAAGTGGGCATCTCCAAGTGTCTATTTGGCCCTCTCCAAGTTGTACTTTTGCGTCCTTTTGGGCATCTCCAAATATCCTTTTTAGTATCTCCAAGTGTCTTTTTGGGCATCTCCAAGTGTCCTTTTGGTCATCTCCAATTGTCCTTTTGTGTCCTTTTGGGCATCTCCAAATATCCTTTTGGGCATCTCCAAGTGTCTTTTTGTGTCCTTTTGGGCATCTCCAAGTGTCCTTTTGGGCATCTCCAAGTGTCCTTTTGGGCATCACCAAGTGTCCTTTTTGGTATCTCCAAGTGTCCTCTTGGGTATTGCAAATGTCCTTTTGGGCATCTCCAAATATCCTTTGGGCGTCTCCAAATATCCTTTTGGGCATCTCCAAGTGTCCTTTTGGGCATCTCCAAGTGTCCTTTTGGGCATCTCCAAGTGTCCTTTTGGGTATCTTCAAGTGGCCTTTTGGGCATTTCCAAGTGTCCTTTTGGGCATTTCCAAGTGTCCTTTTGGCATCTCTATGTTTATTTTTGTAATCTCCAAGTGTCCTTTTGGTCATCTCCAAGTGTTCTTTTGGGCATCTCCAAGTGTCCTTTTGGGCATCTCTAAGTGTCTTTTTGGGCATCTCCAAGAGTCCCTTTGGGTCTCTCCAAGTGTCCTTTTGGGTATGTCCAGATGTCCATTTGGGCATCTCCAAGTGTCCTTCTTTTGGCATCTCTACGTTTTATTTTTGTAATCTCCAAGTGTCCTTTTAGGCATCTCCAAGTGTTCTTTTGGGCATCTCCTTTTGGGTATCTCCAAGTGTATGTCTGGGCATCTCCAAGTTTCCTTTTGGGCATCTCCATGTGTGCTTTTGGGCATCTCCAAATGTATGTTTGATCATTTCCAAGTGTCCTTTGGGTATTTCCAGGTGTTCTTTTGGGCATCTCCTAGTGTCCTTTTGGGCATCTCCAACTGTTCTTTTGGGCATCTCCAAGTGTCCTTTTGGGCATCTCCAAGTGTCCTTTTGGGCATCTCCAAATATCCTTTTGGGCATCACCAAGTGTCCTTTTTGGTATCTCCAAGTGTTCTCTTGGGTATCGTAAAATGTCCTTTTGGGCATCTCCAAGTGTCCTTTTGAGCATCTTTACATATCCTTTTTATTATCTCCAAATATCCTTTTGGGCATCTCCAAGTGTTCTTTTGGCATCTCTATGTTTTATTTTTGTAATCTCCAAGTGTCCTTTTGGTCATCTCCAAGTGTTCTTTTGGACATCTCCAAATGTCCTCTTGGGTATCGTCAAATGTCCCTTTGGGCACCTTCAAGTGCCCTTTTGGGCATCTCTAAGTGTCCTTTTAGGCATCTCCAAGTGTCCTTTTTGGTATCTCCAAGTGTCCTCTTGGGTATCGTCAAATGTCCTTTTGGGCATCTCCAAGTGTCCTTTTGGTCATCTCCAATTGTCCTTTTGGGCATCTCCAAATATCCTTTTGGGCATCTCCAAGTGTCTTTTTGTGTCCTTTTGGGCATCTCCAAGTGTCCTTTTGGGCATCACCAAGTGTCCTTTTTGGTATCTCCAAGTGTCCTCTTGGGTATTGCAAATGTCCTTTTGGGCATCTCCAAGTGTCCTTTTGGGCATCACCAAGTGTCCTTTTTGGTATCTCCAAGTGTCCTCTTGGGTATTGCAAATGTCCTTTTGGGCATCTCCAAGTGTCCTTTTGAGCATCTTTACATATCCTTTTTATTATCTCCAAATATCCTTTTGGGCATCTCCAAGTGTTCTTTTGGCATCTCTATGTTTTATTTTTGTAATCTCCAAGTGTTCTTTTGGACATCTCCAAGTGTCCTTTTGGGCATCTCCAAGTGTCCTTTTGGGCATCTCCAAGTGTCATTTTGGGCATCTCCAAATATCCTTTTGGGCATCTCCAAATATCCTTTTGGGCCTCTCCAAATGTCCTCTTGGGTATCGTCAAATGTCCCTTTGGGCATCTTCAAGTGCCCTTTTGGGCATCTCTAAGTGTCCTTTTGGGCATCTCCAAATATCCTTTTGGGCATCTCCAAGTGTCCTTTTTGGTATCTCCAAGTGTCCTCTTGGGTATCGTCAAATGTCCTTTTGGGCATCTCCAAGTGTCCTTTTGGGCAACTCCAAGTGTCCTTTTGGGCATCTCTAAGTGTCCTTTTGGGCATCTCCAAGTGTCCTTTTGGGCATCTCCAAATGTCCTCTTGGGTATCGTCAAATGTCCCTTTGGGCATCTTCAAGTGCCCTTTTGGGCATCTCTAAGTGTCCTTTTGGGCATCTCCAAATATCCTTTTGGGCATCTCCAAGTGTCCTTTTTGGTATCTCCAAGTGTCCTCTTGGGTATCGTCAAATGTCCTTTTGGGCATCTCCAAGTGTCCTTTTGGGTATCTCCATATGGCCTTTTGGGCATCTCCAAATATCCTTTTGGGCATCTCCAAATGTCCTTTTGGGCATCTCCAAGTGTCCTTTTGGTCATCTCCAAGTGTTCTTTTGGACATCTCCAAGTGTCCTTTTGGGCATCTCTAAGTGTCTTTTTGAGCATCTCCAAGTGTCCTTTTTGGTATCTCCAAGTGTCCTCTTGGGTATCGTCAAATGTCCTTTTGGGCATCTCCAAGTGTCCTTTTGGGCAACTCCAAGTGTCCTTTTGGGCATCTCTAAGTGTCCTTTTGGGCATCTCCAAGTGTCCTTTTGGGCATCTCCAAATGTCCTCTTGGGTATCGTCAAATGTCCCTTTGGGCATCTTCAAGTGCCCTTTTGGGCATCTCTAAGTGTCCTTTTGGGCATCTCCAAATATCCTTTTGGGCATCTCCAAGTGTCCTTTTTGGTATCTCCAAGTGTCCTCTTGGGTATCGTCAAATGTCCTTTTGGGCATCTCCAAGTGTCCTTTTGGGTATCTCCATATGGCCTTTTGGGCATCTCCAAATATCCTTTTGGGCATCTCCAAATGTCCTTTTGGGCATCTCCAAGTGTCCTTTTGGTCATCTCCAAGTGTTCTTTTGGACATCTCCAAGTGTCCTTTTGGGCATCTCTAAGTGTCTTTTTGAGCATCTCCAAGTGTCCTTTTGGGCATCTCCAAATGTATGTTTCATTTCCTCCATTATACCTCATCCAATGCACAAATTTACAACAGAATATTGTTTCTTTAAAGAAACCAAGATGTCATCTTGAATCATGTTTAAATGAATCAAGAATTCAGATAATTTCCACTCAAATTAGAATAATTAATTAGACCACAATGTTTGCCCATACATAATGAAACTTTCGCTTAATTGTATTTGTTGTAATTATTATTTACAATCTGAATAAACATTTTTTTTCTGTTTATGTTAATGGATTTGTTTGTAAAAATTCCACACAAGGTTTGACCTGGTGCTGCCCAGTGGGAATAAACTAGTGAGAGGTGTGACGCAGCTGGGCGGAGTCTGTTCCAGCCAATGGAATTGTGTCATTACAGAAGATACAGGCTTTGATCTGGGAATCACAATAGCACACGAGATCGGACACAGGTAATAGAGGAGCTGTAGGGCATGTTGTTTATGCACTGAGTCCTTGATCATTTCCAAGTGTCCTTTGGGTATTTCCAGGTGTTCTTTTGGGCATCTCCAAGTGTTCTCTTGGGTATCGTCAAATGTCCTTTTGGACATCGTCAAGTGTTCTTTTGGTCATCTCCAATTGTCCTTTTGGGCATCTCCAATTGTCCTTTTGGGCATCTCCAAGTGTCCTTTTGGGCATCTCCAAGTGTCCTTTTGGGTATCTCCAAGTGTCCTTTTGGGTATCTCCAAATATCCTTTGGGCATCTCCAAATATACTTTTGGGCATCTCCAAGTGTTCTTTTGGGCATCTCCAAGTGTCCTTTTGGGCGTCTCTAAGTGTCTTTTTGTTACCTTCAAGTGTCTTTTTGAGCATCTCCAAGTGTCCTTTTGGGCATCTCCAAGTGTTCTTTTGGGCATCTCCAAGAGTCCCTGTGGATCTCTTCAAGTGTCTTTTTGGGCATCTTCAAGTGTCTTTTTTTGCATCTTCAAGTGTCTTTTGGGGCATCTCCAAGTTTCCTTTTGGGCATTTCCAAGTGTTCTTTTGGGCATCTACAAAGTGTTCTTTTGGGTCTCTCCAAGTGTCCTTTTGGGTATATCCAGGTGTCCTTTTTGGCATTTCCAAATGGCCTTTCGGGCATCTTCAAGTGGCCTTTTGGGCATCTCCCAAGTGTTTTTCTTTATTATTTATTTACGAGCAGCTCAGCTTAGCTCTTTACCTGACTATTTTTACAGTGACTTCCACTAAAAGTTAAAGGTACATTCTGTAAGAAATAAAAGCGAGCGTGTGTAATAGCTAGAGCAATCCCACCCCTCCTCAGTAATGATGTATATGATTAATTAACTAAAACGTTTTGTCTGTAAATAGTTTAATTTGACACTTGTAAACTGAGGCTTCTAAGCACTTTAGAGAGTTTAAGTAATATAAGACTTAATGTGTTAATATATTCTTGTACTAATAACACAATGCAAAGAGATGCCTTAGGCAGTGAGTGTATGTGCTCCCTTCGTAACAGCACATCCCTTGCCTAAAACCGAGCCATGTGCATAAACACTGCACCGCGCGTAAAAGCGCATCCCCTGCGTAAAAGTCCGCGCCGTGGGTAAAAGCGCGCATCGTGCGTAATCGTCCTCGCCGTGCGTAAAAGCGCATCCCGTGCATAAAAGCACGCACCGTGCGTAAAAGCGCGCACCGTGCGTAAAAACACGCACCGTGCATAAAAGCGCGCAGCGTGCGTAAAAGCGCGGACCGTGCGTAAAGGTACCAAGTACCTCGCAGGTGTAGATTATTTATTTAAATTATATTTATACACGATTTACTTGATATTTATTAACATATTTCAATTAATCTGTGACCTGTTACCCTGGACGGTTCAGGTAATGTTGGACCCTTTTTATTGCACAAGAGAACAAATTTTAGTACTACTGTTCATTACAGTAAAAATCACTTGCAGTGTAGTAAACCTGAAAAAGACACTACTGCAGATCACAGGCGCTCTCCTTACCTAGGTACATTATGTAGTAAATGAGAGCGAGCTTGTGTAGTCCAATTTCAAAACATCACAGAGAGTAGTCTGCTCCGTCCACCCCTCCCCAGACGCGTGTGAAGTTCATGTGAACTTTATCTGTAATTAGCTAAACTAGCTTCATGCACCGCTAGCTGCGTTAACCTAAGCCAAGCCTGTTATACCTGAAAAATCCCACTGCTCCAAAAATACACAGCCCAGCTGAAGTTATTACTTTACAGGTCCTCGTGATATACTGCTTAGCTTAGCTTAGCAAAGCCAGTGTAGACTGGTAGGAGAGACAGAGAACAGAGAGGGAGAGTGGAGGAGCACAGAAATTCTAAACTCTTCTAAAACCCGTATCTAGCGTTCTATTGACTGTATGTTACACAACAGACAGATACATAAACAGCTAAATAGTTAGATAGTTGCTAGGGATGGCTATAAGTAACGTTTACCATGAATCGTTTTGGACGTAACAAATCACTCAATATATAATCACATTCAGAGCTAAACTCAGTATAGAGATAATACTTTCGAGTACTCATCACTGCTGAGGTAGTAATCAGATGTGGCACGGCTGTTCCTCCGTTGTGACTGGCTGCAGTGTAATGTGTGTAGCATGATTGCTTTAGTTCAGATCACTGTAGCTAACCTTGCTAACCTATCTCTCTCTCTCAGGTACTCCTTTGCCTTTTTATCCCAGCTGCACACAGATCACTAAAATTAATGTGAACATTTTTTTTATTAATTTAAACACCAATCTCTACTATAGCCTACTGGTTGTAATACATTACCTGAGTAAATTAGCTAGCCAGTTAGCTTGCCTGTTCAGGAGAAAAGTAGACAGCTCTGTCTCGTTTTATTCCCTCTTTGATCACTGAGCTTTTTTGAGACATGCTCAGACTTTTAGGTAGCAGCTAAGGTTATAGCTGAAGCAGCCCTGCCTGCTAGCTGTACTTACTGTAAGACCGATCATTCGTTGTTGTGTAGGTACTGGTAAGTGTTGGGGAACGAGCAGCAGCTGATTTTACATCTTGATCATTTTATCTTTTACTACTAAAAATATATATTGGTCCCTTAAGAAGAGATGTAAGGTTGCTGGTTTGGGGAGTTTTTCTTCCATGACAGTAATGACATATACAATTAATTAACTAAAACGTTTTGTCTGTAAATAGTTTAATTTGACACTGTTAAACTGATGCTTCTAAGTGTTTCAGAGAGTTTATGTAATGTAAGACTTAATGTGTTAATACATTCTTGTACTATTAACACAATGCAAAGAGATGCCTTAGGTAGTGAGTGTATGTTATCCCTTCATAACAGCACATCCCTTGCCTAAAACCGAGCCATGTGCAAAAAAACGCACCGCATCCCTTGCATAAAAGCGCGCATGTGCGTAAAAGCGCACACCATGCGTAAAAGTCCGCCGGGCTTAAAAGCGCATCCCGTGCGTAAAAGCATACACCGTGCGTAAAAGTGCATCCCGTGCTTAAAAGCGCATCCCGTGCGTAAAAGCGCGCACCGTGCGTAAAAGCGCATTCCGTGCGTAAAAGCGCACACCGTGCGTAAAAGCGCATCCTGTGCGTAAAAGTCCACGCCGTGCGTAAAAGCGCATCCCGTGCGTAAAAGCACGCACCATGCGTAAAAGTGCATCCCGTGCGTAAAAGCGCATCCCGTGCGTAAAAATCCACGCCGTGCGTAAAAGCGCATCCCGTGCGTAAAAGTGCATCCCGTGCGTAAAAGCGCATCCCGTGCGTAAAAGCGCATCCTGTGCGTAAAAGTCCACGCCGTGCGTAAAAGCACGCACCCTGCGTAAAAGTGCATCCCGTGCGTAAAAGCGCATCCCGTGCGTAAAAGCGCATCCCGTGCATAAAAGCACATCCCGTGCGTAAAAGCGCGCACTGTGCGTTGTGTGCCCTGTTAATAAAAAAAAAGCACGGGCCATGCGAAAAAATGCATTCCTTGCTTATATATGCCAAGCGCATAAAGAAGCGTTCTGTGTTCAATTGTCGCTGGAGAGTGCTTACACCAACAACTACAGAGAAAAACAGACACACACACCAAGTACATCGCAGGTGTAGATTATTTATTGATATTATATTTATACATGATTTACTTGTTATTTATTATCCGTAGTTAGTTAAACTATAGCCTTATGCACCGTTAGCTGCGTTAGCCTAAGCCAAGCCTGTTATACCTGAAAAATCCCACTGCTCGAAAAATACACACCCCATAGCTTAAGTTATTACTTTACAGGTCCTAGTGATATACTGCTTAGCTTAGCAAAGCCAGTGTAGACTGGTAGGAGAGACAGAGAATCGAGAGGGAGAGTGGAAGGAGCACAGAAATTCTAAACTCTTCTAAAACCCGTATCTAGCGTTATATTGACTGTATGTTACACAACAGACAGATAGGAACCTAGGCACTAGGAATGGCTATAAGTAACGTTTACCATGAATCGTTTTGGACATAACAAATCACTCAATATATAATCACATTTAGAGCTAAACTCAGTATAGAGATTACATTTTGGAGTCCCTAGTAAGTTCACCTAGTGGTTGTGATTAATGACCTGTTCAGAAGAGAAGTAACAGCTCTGGGTCGGTCTTGTAGCCTTTTCAAACTGTACTTTCCGCACCTTTCAACTCACTGCCAATATTCACTCTTGTTATATTCCTTCTTTGGTAACTGACATTTTTTGAGACATGCTGTTACGCTGTGTAGCAGCTAAGGTTATAGCTGAAGCAGCCCTGCCTGTGAGCTTCCATGCTGTAAAACACATAACAGCACATCCCTTGCGTAAAAGAGAGCATGTGCATAGAACGCTACGCGTAAAAGCGCATCCCCTGCATAAAAGTCCGCGCAGTGGGTAAAAGCGCGCACCGTGCGTAAAACCGCATCCCGTGCGTAAAACCGCATCCCGTGCGTAAAAGCGCGCGCCGTGCGTAAAAGTGCGCGCCGTGCGTAAAAGTCCGCGCACCGTGCCTAAAAGCGTGTACTGTGCGTAAAAGCGCGCGCCGTCCGTAAAAGTCTGCGCCGTGCGTAAAAGCGCGCACCGTGTTTAAAAGTCTGCGCCGTGCGTAAAAGCGTGCGTATTTGTACACAAGGGAACACATTTTAGCACTACTGTTCAGTACTGTAACAATCACTCATCACACTGCAGTGTATTAATCCGAAAAAAACACACTCCTGCAGATCACACGCGCTCTCCTTACCTACTGACTCACGCTCCCTGTACTGATACAGACTGCGGCATCAGCGCGCACTTACACACGGAATAAACCGCTCCGTCAGAATCACTGTCATGCTATTCTCAAAAACACAAAGATAGCAGCGCTTCCGATTAGCCTGAAAACAATTCTCCATCAATCAGAGGTGCTAAAAGTCTTGCCTCAGTCAGCTATGGCAACAAAACTTCTGATTAGTGAAGAGATGTGTTTCAGGGCACAGCAGCTTTAAAGACAGCAAAATAAAACATGTAGTATTTAGGATAGAATTAGCAAAAACATGAAAAACAGCTAAAGGGCTTTTCTAGTGAGTTTGTTAACATTTAAAAAAAAAGAAAAAAAAAAAGAAAAAAAAATCAAATAATATCTAAGAATTAATTTAGGTCAAAACTAAAATGTGAAGGCCTATTTTAACTTAAATGTTATGGATTTTTTATAAAATTTGGGATTTGGAGTCACACAACAATGCAGAAAAAATACATATCTGAAGGATTTTTATAATTATATTTAAAGGTAATGTTTATATTAATAGAGTGGGTACAGGTAACAAATCATTTTTTTTTAAATGTTCTAAGTAGTTTTTATTGATTGACTTTTTAATTTAATATATTACTTTTGCAATTATGTGAATGTACAAGACAATATGCTTAGTAATAAAATTTTATTTTAAAGTTATTTTGTGTGCACAATTATACATATAACTTCCTGAGGACAGAAATGGCACCCATTCAGTGTAATAAATAATGCCATGTCCCTTTCTGGGTAAAGTATAAGATTTAGCACTTTTTCAAGAAAAGCCTCAACAATGTAGTGAGTGTGAGGGTCAGTTTTATTAATCACCTAATATAAGTAGGTCCAAGTCTTAGTAGAAACTTTAATTTCTAACTAAACATTTTAAGAAATGTCTAGAACAGTATATATTTAGCTAGTTCAGATATCTCACTTAAGATTTCTGTTTTAGTTAATTATAATCTCCTGAGACCCGGACTTTTGATTGATGTGCCTAGCCAGGGGCATATATAAAATTAAATGAGATTTTTTTTATCTGACTCATGTTTCTTTATGGATTGGCTGTAGAAACGTTTGAATGGGACATTTACGCTTTTTTAATCAATTGAGTGTAATGTTGTCCTGAGACCACTAGATGGTATAGGTAGTGTCTCTATTCAAGACCAAATGGTCAGTTCTTTTTTGAAGTAGCTATCTTGGTGCTGAGAAGCAGAAATATAATGTGCTTATATGAGGACGCAGGGTCTTAAGAGGATAAATATAACTTATACATCATCTCTGTCATGGAAACACTCTTCAAAACAGCAGTTTTACCTGAAAAGAAAAGGGAGGGAATTTAAATAGTTAAGCAGTAGCTGGAAGCTTCAGGCAGGATTTGAGGTAAATTATCATACTACAACCATAAAACATTTCACAAGTGAATTGTATCATTTAAATACCAGCTTTTTATAATCAACATTTTAACAAAGTTCCTCTTAAACAGCAGCTACTGTAATTCAACATTGTTACTCAGTTTCTCTGGTAAAGTTAACCAACACTGCTGTTAGCATGCAGCTAACTGATACAGAGCTAACTGCTAGCTTATGCTAGCTATCTAAATGCCAAGAATGAAATAAGAAGTTTGCTTCTTGTATAAAAGTTTATGCATTGTAATATTATTGTGCTCCCCTTTCTCAAATTATATAAGCAGCATAGCTACAGTTTATCAATGATTTAGATAAATTCACTAATTCAGTAGCGTTGGGAATTCTGAAACAGCCTTTAGAGAACATTGTGGAAAGGTAATATAAAATTGTACAGTAATGTTGTTACAGCCTGTTGTGCGCACAAAATTGCAAGTGACTTAATTTGTGGTTGTTGCAACATTATGGACACCTAGTCGTATTTGCTGGGACAAAGCCTGGCCTTAATCCCTGTTTTTCAGCAAAAATCCAGGTAACAGAGAATGTTATAGGAACATTTAACAACAGAAATAATGTTTCAGGAACGTTCTGAACATCAGCTTTGGGAAAAAAATTAAAAGACCACATCAGTTTCTTAATCAGTTTATCTGATTTAGCTATTTATAGGTGTATGTTTGAGTAAAATGAACATTGTTGTTTTATTCTCTAAACTACGGACAACAGTTCTCCCAAATTCCAAATAAAATAATTTTAGAGCATTTATTTGCAGAAAATAAGAAATGGCTGAAATAAAATAAAAAGATGTAGAGCTTTTAGACATTAAAAATGCAAAGCAAACAAGTTCATATTTATAATGAGTTCAATATTTGTCTCGAAAAACTGCAGTTTTCATGCATCTTGACATGTTCTCCTCCACCAGTCTTGCTCACTGCTTTGGTTAACTTTAAGCCACTCCTGGTGCAAAAATTCAAGCAGTTCAGCTGGGTTGGATGGCTTGTGATCATGGATTTTTCTCTTGATTATATTCCAGAGGTTTTCAATTTGTTAAAATCAAAGAAACTCATAATTTTTAAGTGGTCTCTTATTTTTGTCCAGAGCTGTATGTGACCTAATAATGGTTTGCATAACATTGTTACGTCTCTTACATAACATTCCTATCACATGTTACTAAATGTTATCAGAATGTTTAAAAACATTAAATAAACATGTTCTAAGAATGTCCAGAAAACATGACAGATAAATGTTAAATGTAACTTTTAGAAAATGTTCTAGAAATCAAAAAATGTTAGCTGGGGAAAGATTTAAAAGGTGAAATTGTGTAACCTTTATTTGTGTTTTCTCAGTGGTGTTTGAAAGGCCGCTGTGTATCTCCATCCAAGCTGAGCTCTTCTATGGTAGTTCATGGCTCCTGGTCGTCTTGGTATGATTTTTCCCCCTGTTCACGTACCTGTGGAGGGGGCATCACATTTCGCAAGAGAGAGTGTAACAACCCCAGGTATGTGTGTGTCTGTGTTAACTTAATGTTTTGTGTAATATATTTTGTCATCTGTAAATGTTGGCCCATTGGTAATGGGCTGTGTGACTACATTATTTTTCACTTATCTTTAGTTCTCGTTACGATCATGTTGTGTGCTTAATTGCAGGCCAGCGTTTGGGGGGAGAGAGTGTGAGGGAGATGGCATAGAAGCTGAACTTTGTCACCGCCAGGTAAAGATCCACTGCCCATGTTTACATTCTATAGGTCAGCTTATCCAAATGCAGCAGTGCAACAGACACGCTTTGCTATTTTGATGGTTTCAATGGCATTACAAGAAACAGAATCCTTTGTAGATTGATATCTAAAGTTTTGGTTTAATATAAGAAACTGTTTAACAAATTAATAAGTTTTATACATTTGCTTGTATTTTTTTTACTGTTAGATAAGATCATTTAGAGGGTCTTGATAACAAAAGATGCACCATTTCATAAATTAAATTACTTTAAAAAAATTAAACACATAACGTTTCATATCTTAGCAGACATACCAACAAAATACAACATATTTAGTGCAATTTCTTGTCATATATTTACCTCAGTTGTGCTATTCTACTCCTCAGTGTACCTTAGCATTGCAATTTTAGACAGGAATTTGTCTTGGTAGTTCAACCTAAATTACACATTTACTCCATTTCATACATATTTTTGGGAAACAAACACATGCAAGACTGTGTTACCTCAGCTAATGTTACTGTCCTAGCCCTGGTTATGAGAACAGTTTATAACCAGGTAGAAACTGAGTGAACTGATATCATGTGTGATAAATGATCTTTGACCATTTTTTCAACATTTAATTTAGTCAAGAAGAGTATAAAAAGTAATGTTTATAGCAGTGCTGGCAAGAAATCATAGCATTAGAGTAAACAGTAGATTGATTGGTATTAATTCTTTATTTAATTAATTATTCCACACCAAAAGTGTTTTTGCCATTTTCTAACAAAAGAAAATTGTTTTCCCAATATTACGTGCATCACTATTTATAACCAAGACCTGTTTTAGCTTGTTCTACCTTCAGCAAGTATTCCAAGTTCACCTTGGAAGATGTGTCTGATGACGTAATGGCCTTCTGTCACTGTTTTCAGTCGTGTGAGAGTACCCAGTTTGAGTTTATGGCCCAGCAGTGCTCAGATACAGATCATCAGCCTCTCTTGGTGTCTCCACATTCAGACACAGTCTACTCCTGGATACCTGCAGTTGGTTTCAGCTCAGGTCAGTTACGCATTAAACTGCAACCAAATACTATTATCTAAGTAATATTCTCTATTTAAAGAAAATAATATATATATTGCCTACTATGATTCTAATAATAAACAACGGCCAGCGATTTTATTTTCCTGCTCTTTTGCTCTCTCTCTTTTTTGGCTCAGGTGATGCTCAGTGTAAGCTTGTATGTCGGTCTCGTGAGCAGGAGTTCATGGTGAGTCGAGGTTCTCAGTTTATCGATGGGACGCGGTGTGAAGCAGATGACCCTGTACCTACCGGCATGGTCACTGCCTGCCTTAGGGGAAAGTGCCAGGTAATGATGGATGCCTGATCCTATCTGTTGGTCTTGATTTTACATGATCTGGTAGGCATGTGGATTTAAATGTTAGACAGATCTGGAGGTTGTTATGTTGAAAAACTTGAAAACTTGTTGGACCTGATATGAGAGCCTGTACAATACTGTGTGTACTTAATTTTTAAATGTGAAAACTTGTCAAATAAAGGGTGTACATGTAGTTTTAATGTACTTTTAAACTTTTAAACTAAAATTTGTTCTTGTGGTTTCAATGGATTTTCAACATTTCAATATTGCATGTAAAAGTTTGAGATTCAGTTTGAGTTCAGACTTTACAAGTATACATTTTAGTTCTCAAATTAAAAATACAAGGACAGATTGTATTTTACAAGTTCCCAGAATAGCTGCTTGGTTCTTAAGTAGATGATGAATGGCTGCATGTAAAAAGAAATCATATTTTGCCAAACTTTGCTGGATTTTTAATCACTAAATTTTTTTGTATGGGTAAACAAATTTAGTCTGTTTTCCTAGTCAGTTGGTGCATATCTATTTGTCCAGTTACCAGATTCAAATGATGTAAAAATCTAAGGTTTTGGGGCAGCAACGAAATTCACATATCAATCATAAAACTGACCTAAATATTCTGAAATGTCCAATGAACTCTTAGAATAGTGTTACACAGCTCTAACTTGTTAGACAGACTAGAAGGATTAAAAAGTATTAATTGAAATAGTTAATAGTTAATTAACTCAATAAGGTGGCTGACTGTATTTAAATATTTTTTTTATATTGTCAAGAAAATAGTATGGCCATGTAGGCAAATGAAATCTAATTAATGTTATTTTTCAGGATTGATAAAGTAGTTAATGTTGACATGTTATTTTAGGAGCATGTTTTAAAGATAGGCTTAAAATAAGTCCATCCCACCCTCACACTTACATCTTGCTGTTGTCCTGAAACTTAGACCTACTTTAAGCACCTTTGGCTAAAACATTTAGATATCACGTGTGTCCTCTTTTAAAAAAAAATAACATGTGGTCAATCTACAAACTAAATACAGACAGTGTTATTTCATTATGTATTTCCTGTTTTTTAAATACTTCCATAAAGCTGCATAACTAAACTGAACTGATGCACTTCAAAAAATGAGAGCTTAAGTGCAAATCCTCACTTGATATGTCTTGCTTAGTTGCTCCCAAAAATTGAGCAAGCTATTAACCGCTATCTTTAGCCCATATGCTGGAGAATTCACGGGAGCTGCGGGAGAGGTGGGATTACTGTAAACCAAAAGTGGGAAATAGTAAGAATTGTAAGGGTAGAAAATTTCTAGTTAAGGTACAAGAAAAATAAATAAATGCAGATATTTGAAGTAGAAGATGTTAGAGAACGATTCACTGCTTTGAAGCTCTTGCTAGTTTTTTAACTAATCTTTCTAAGATTATATGATCTGTGTTTACACAGGAGTTTGGTTGTGATGGGGTGTTGCATTCTAGGAAAGTGGAAGACCTGTGTGGAGTATGTGGAGGAAATAGCTCCACCTGCCAGTTAATCTCTGGCTCCTACACAGGTGGAGAGGCACAAGGTACTTCTTCTTATTTATCATCATCAGACGTACATTATGTTTTCCTTCCATAATATAGATTCAATCTTATTTATTTTCTTTCTTTTCAGAGTATGTGACCTTCCTTATTCTGCCAGTGAATGCCTCGCAAGTACATGTGATTAACTGGAAGCCAGTTTTCACACATCTGGGTAAGTCCAGGGTTTCATTGGCCCTGCCACCACAACCTGTATTTTTGTATAAAGCAGTAAAATTGACGTTTCAGTGTATGTTTTTTTTTTTTTGTGTAGCGGTGCTGGTGAACGGAGAATATATTGTGTCTGGACATGGAGACATAGCGTTAAACACCACCCACCCCTCCCCTCTGGAGGAGAGTCATATGATTTATCTTCTTTACCTCACATCTGACCTTTTACCACAGACAGAGGAGCTAACTCTGTCTGGACCAATCACAGACAAAATCCACATACAGGTAAGTGTACTGCACTCCGAACACTGGTCATCTTTACTTGGCTTGTTTTTTGCAGAAACTTGATGCCTTCTAAATTTTTGGATTATGATTATTTCTCAGCTCGGATTCACATTTGGTTCACATTCATGAAAGTGACCTGTATCTGCTTGTATTGTAAACTATTCTGAAACTAATAGCAATAGTAATTAAAATAAAAAAAACTGTAACTAACTGGAATAGAAATAAGTGTTTATAAAACTAACTAAAATTAACTGAAATTACAGACAGAATACTCTTCATTTTTGTGTTTGTTAATTTATTTATAAGCGCTGTTTCCACTCAAGCAGTTTTAAAGCAACGTGTGGCACCTTGCGGCCCGTGACGTTACTTCTTGTTACAATAACAACAGAAAACATTGAGAAAGCTGCAGAATTTTGTATAGGATTAAAATATGAGCGTGAGGGAGATAAAAGCACGTGTTTAATAGTGAAACAGGAGATACAGTATGTGGAATAAACTCCACAGAGCTATAAGTTAATTTGAAAAGCAGCATAAGAGCGCTAACTGTGAATACCGTTATCAGCCTGACTGTGAGTAACTCATATAGAGTTTATTGGGTTTCTGAGTTTGTTTATGTGTTTCTCAGATTGAGCTCTCTGATGTGGTGTGTGTGTTTCAGTGGTCATGTGTGTTCTATTGGCTATTTTCATCAGCAGTGTTACATACATTGGTTGGACAATAAACCTGTATTTGGTTACAATACACCTGGTTTTGGACCACAATAATTTATTGTTTTGACGGACAGTTCTGGTAGAAACAGGAAAGTTGAGGTGCACATTGAATTCTGCCGTGATTTGAGCAGCCGTGGTTTTATGTGTTTTGGATACAATTCGGTTTAGCACCCGAACATCCCTTTCAGAAAGCTTCCTCTTGCGACCACAGTTAATCCTGTTGGATGTGGTTGGTCCTTTTTGGTGGTATGCTGACATTACCCTGGATACCGTGGTGATAGTACCGACAGTGTTGGGAGTAACGGCGTTAAAACTAACGGCGTTACTAACGCCGTTACTTTTTTTCAGTAACGAGTAATCTAACTAATTACTCTGACTGTAACTATAACGCCGTTACCATTTCCGACACCCCGTTACTGCACGTTACTTTAGCAGCTCTATGAACTTTTTTTTTTTTTTAACTTCGCTTTGCCCTCGTTAACCCCTCCTTCGGTGAACTTGAGCTTCTGGCCGCTGTGCCTGTGGTTTGGCGTGGTGAAGTGAGGCACAATTGTGACGATTTGCGTGCTCTAATCAATTCAGTGATTGCCGTGGATAGCCCAAGTTCCGATTAAAAGGACGTTAAACTCTTTTTAGCTGCTCCGGTTTTTGTGGTGCTGCTGCTTTCTCTTTTAGAGCTCAGATTCTCTGCCCGAACCTGACCTGACCCGAGGACCGACCCGAAATCGGGCTCCTATTTTTATTTTATATAAAGCTCTGGTGTGATAATCACAATGTTGCTAAGTAACCAATTATTATTGTTCACTAAAGCTAACGAAATAGCGAAATCTGAAAGTGAAAAACATTTGTGTTAACTGAATCTAATAAAAACGGTAATTAAAAGGAAAAAAACATAACTATCTCAAACTGTATTTTGTGTTTATAAAACTAACTAAAACAAACTGAAATTACTGATAGAATACCCTCATTTTCGTGTTTAATTTATTTATAAGCGCTGTTGTACAGCGGGCGGTGTTGTGCCGAGTGCGCTGCACCTCGTGGTCCGTTAGTTCTTGTGTAAAGCGCTCGCGCTAGCCGCAAAATACAACGGAAAACACTGAGAAACTGCAGAATTATGTATGGGATTACAATATGAGCGACAGGCAGATGAAAGAGAAACAGGAGATACAGTATGTGAGAACATTTACCTGTGAGTAGCTCACACCAAAACACGCAAATCTCTTTCTTTCTCTTTTTCTCTCTCTCTCTCACGTTTATTAGATTGATCTCTCTGATGAGATGTGTAAAAACTAATAGAAACTAGCAAGCCCAGTCTAAAAACAAATGAAAACTTACTGAACAGAAAAAATTAAAACAAAATAAAATTAAACTATAATAAAAATGAAAAATGTTATAATCACGTAGCTCTGGGCGCACGTGAAACGCCTCCGCATTTGACTTGCAGCATTGTGTGTAGCTGTTCTTAAAAATCATTTTAATTAAATAATAGTTCTGTGCTTTTATGTTAGTGTTAATTAACACAATTCTGATTATATTTCGCTTGGCTTGGTTTGTTTAATTTCATCCCCAGACGCGTTTTTCCAAGTTTTAGTAATTTTCTTTGGTTGTGTGGAGAATTTCGTTGTTTTTTTTTTAAATTCGTTAGATTATATTTTTGTCAACATTTTGGGTTTATTTTCGTTTGTTATTTTTCTAATAATAATAGTAAATACATAATTTATTTATTTTTTTGACGGGTGAATAATAAAAAGTAACGCAATAGTTACTTTTACTGGTAACGAGTTACTTTTATAGTGGAGTAACTCCGTTAGTAACTCAGTTACTTTTTTGGAGAAGTAACGAGTAACTATAACTAATTACTTTTTCAAAGTACCGATGTGACCATTCACATTTATGTTCCACACAAATAGGATACATATCTGATCTATGACCACTTTTGAAAATCCAAAATCTTTGTCACATTTAGGTAAAAATTTGAATTGTGTCACTTTAGCCTGAACGTAGCCTTATTAAAGATTTGAAAAATGTTTGTTTGTTTTGTTAGGTATATCGGAAATATGGAAAGGAATATGGAGATGTCACAAGTCCAAACATCACATACCAATACTACATGCGTGATAATATCCCGATGAAGAAGGGCGCTGAGGGCCAGTGGTCCACCATCATTTCACCCTGCTCTGTTACGTGTGGCACAGGTGAAAATAATCAGTTCATAATAAAACATAATATGCAAATGGAAATACTGTATGTCACTAAGAATAATGTCAGAACAGTGGGATGTAATTTTTCTCTTGACGTATGTTTCAGTACAAAGTGAAAGCTACCTTGTCAGTATCGATGGATTTGATTGTTCTCTGATTCATAGGAATTCAGAAGGTCACTCAGGAGTGTGTTGACATGAACACCCAGGAACATCTAGAGGAGCAGCTCTGTGGCTCAAGTCCTCCAAGCCCAACTCGTCTGCAGCCCTGCTATTTACCTGACTGCCCAGCCAGGTAAAGTCACGTTCAACTGAGCAGCAATATTCACATTCATCCAAATCTATTGACCTGGAGTTTACTGCATTAGTTAAACAAAGTTTATTTAGCAGGGCTCAAGTATTCCCATTCTAGGGTTCCTACCATTTCTTAAAAAACACACTGAAAGAGTATTGAACTGCAATCATTAAAAACATCAAAGCAAGACTGCAAATTGCCATAAATCATCTTGCCCAGTCTTATCCATTTTTCTTTTTTTTAGTTTCCTGTTAGCATAAGTTGTATGAGAAAAAAATACAAAAATGCTTGTTTGCTCTCTTTCCGATCTTCTTGTAAATTCTGCAATTATATTTTAGGATGTTGAAGACTTTTTACGCATTTTTTTGAAAATGCGACTCAATTCTGAATCGTTCAATGTTAGAAACGCTATTCGAGCTCGAATCTATTTTTTCCTGCACCCCAAGTGTAAGATAGCAAAGAGATACTTTCTCATAATTACGAAATGTTTGTTTCATAATTACGACATGTCATTTTAACGACATAGTAACTCATAAAAACGAGATACTTTCTAATTAGTACGACATGTAGAAGATTATTTTTTATCATACGTGGCAACAATATGCTTCTGTAGATATATCTAAATATCTGGGATTTAAATTCTAAAATATGGGACATGTGTTTGGATCTGCAGGCTGATAAATACTTTTTACTCCTGTGCAGCTGGGTGCTTGGTGAGTTTGGTCCCTGCAGCACCCCCTGTGGTTCTGGAGAGTGGGTGCGCTCTGTGGCCTGTCTGCAGAAACAAGGAACAGAAACAGTCACGCTGCCGGATTCTGAATGCTCTCAGATCAAACCTCCAGTAACTGAAACCTGTAACACCCACCTGTGCCCCGCCAGGTAAGAGGCTGTCTGTTTACTGGTACTGTTTATTCACTAGCTAGAAAGTCAGTTGTTAATCCATGTGAATCCATGTGTTAATGAACACTACATGTATAAACTTTGTGTGTGTGTGTGTGTGTGTCTGTGTTTTAGATGGCAAGTCTCGGAGCCTGGTGAGTGTTCTGCTGTGTGTGGCCCAGGTGAGGCTCCCAGAACTGTGTTATGCGTCCGAAACCATCGTGGTGCTGATGTAGAGGTGGATGACAGCCTTTGCCCTCTTCCCAAACCCTCTGAACACGTGACCTGCGTGGTGGATGTCTGCCCTATCGGCTGGGAAACACAAAAACAGGTAAAGCACAAAACAAAAATAACAAAGCTGAATGCTGAACTTGTACATTAAATCTTTAATAAATGAAATAGAGCTATACATAATGATGCAATTTATTGACCTAATGATGTGTCTTTCACCAGAACCATGGAAGTGGGTCCCTGTCTCTGATGCCTCGTTCCAGAATGAAACCAGTGTACGTGTGGAGCCCTGTGATTGGCCATTGCACTAAGACCTGTGGGAATGGTATACAAATCACTGCACAAAACACTGTTACTTACACTATATGACCAAATGTTTGTGGACACCCCTTCCAGTAAATTTATTTAGTTTCTATGCTGAAAATTCACCTTCTGTTTACACAGATAAGCAAATGCATTCAAACAAGTTGTCTAGTCTCTAAAATGAAGTGTTGCTAATAGAAAAGGACTTTGTGGAGCAGATAAACATGCACCTAGTGGTTCCTTGCCAAATCAAGCATTTATGTGTGGAGCAGTGGAAGTGTGCTTCATCCAGATGAGGCGAGGTGGTGATCATCCAACATCCTGACCTCACACAATGCCCTTATCATTTAATGAAATCAAATACTCACAGCAATGCTCCAAAATATAGTATAAAACTTTTCTTGGATGGTAAAGACAGTAGCTCAAGATCAAAAGCAGGATAAACTCTTTTTAATACCCTTGATTTTGGATTAAACAATGAATGAGCAGGTGTCCCATTACTTTTTTATCTATAGTGTAGTAGTAGTATATATTACCATAGAGCAGGGGTGTCCAAAAGTTTTTTGTTGGGGGCCAGAAGGAGAAATATATTTGAAGTCACGGGCCACAGACTGTGTAATAAAACAAATAATGAAATATACCACTTTAAATAATACTGTTTTCCTGATTATTTCATTTACACACCATTTTTCTTGACTTACTATCTTTATCTTTGACAGTGTTGTGTAAACTAAGATTTTTCAAATTGATGTTTAATTTCATGATGTCTCTAAATATTAAACTCCTTAATTACGACAACTTATAGATTTTCTGCGCTAGAAATGCGCTATGACACTCTTTTACACTCTTTTGCCTCGTTTGTCTGCGCTAGAAATGCGCACCCTCTCCGTTTTAGACTGTTTTGCCCCGTTTTTCTGCTCTAGAAATGCGCACTCTCTCCGCTTTTAGACTCTTTGGCCCGTTTCTGACACCTAGTGTTCAAACTTTAAATTTCACATTATAAACACCTGCTTAAGAGCGGGCCAACTTTCATTCTATTTCTAAAATACCTTGCGGGCCGCTCCACCCCTGCCCTAGAGGTATCCAAATATCAGCTATCTAAATATAAAAAAAAACATTAAGCAGTTGCTCAACTTGGCTTGGGACCAGTTCAATCCCCTGGTCTGGCAGGAAGTGGGGGCATGGGGATTAAAGAAACTTTGATTCCTCTTCAACATTAGTGAATAAAGCGATCTGAGCAGTCCCAGGGCCCTCAAGGTGGCTACTGACTGTTCGGTGTGTGTGTGTTCATATTTTTATACTGACAGTTGGATGTGTTAAGTATTAAAACCTGTCTATTCGAGCTAGGCCTTTAATTTGGGCAACAAGCCTGTAATATATATCAATATTTATGCTTGCCTTATATGTTGATGTTTCACAGTGACTTTTTTTTTAGCTGCTGCCATTTTTTCCCTCATTTCTAACCTTGTACTGAAAAGCTTAATATCTAAGCTTAATAGTGTCTGAGGTTTATTTTTAGCATCCCTGATCATTTTAGTCTGAACTTAACAATCTGTTCTGCACATTTTATTCAAAACCGCTTTCTGAACATTTCCGTAATGAAGTACAAAGGCCATTTAAATGACTTTTGAGGCCTAAAAGCACATTACACAAAAAACATCCGGTTGAGCTCTGAGTCGTAAACAAAAGAGATGAATGAGTAAGTTAATAAATAAATGATTACTATTTCTGTGTCTCTTGGGGCTGTTCCTGTGTGTGCGCAGGAACGCAGCAGATATGGTTTTCCTGTGTGGATCATCAGTCACGGCTGGATGTCCCGGAGTTCCTGTGTGATCGCTTCAGCAAGCCTGAACTGTATACTCAGCCCTGTGCCCAGTCGCCATGCCCTGTTATGTGAGTGTACCAGATTAAGTGATAGTGCCTATATGTTGATAATGTCATCAAGCAATCAGGTTGCTTGCCTCTGGTGGCCATACCATGTACTAGTGCATCTCAAAAATATAGAATATCATTAAAAACTTACTTTATTTCAGTACTCATATAGACACAGGGTGATCTATTTTAAGCGTTCATTTTTTAATGTTGATGATTATGGCTCACAGCCAATTAAAAAATCAGTATTAGAATATGTTTTTTATTTTACCAAATTTAAAACCACTGAAATATAATAAAGAGAAACATGCATGATCTCAGCCATCAAACCAAGCTGAACTGTTTGAATTTTTGCACCAGGAGTGGCATAAGGTTATCCAAAAGCAGTGTGTAAGACTGGTGGAGGAGAACCATAAGCCAAGATGCATAAAAACTGTGATTAAAACCAGGATTATTCCACCAAATATTGATTTCTGAACTCTTAAAACTTTATGAATATGATCTTGTTTTCATTGCATTATTTGAGGTCTGAAAGATCTGCATCTTTTTTTGTTATTTCAGCCATTTCTCATTTTCTGCAAATAAATAAATGCTCTAAATGACATTATTTTTTTTTTGAATTTTGGAGAAATTTTGTCTGTAGTTTAAAGAATAAAATAATGTTCATTTTACTCAAACATAAACCTATAAATAGCAAAATCAGAGAAACTGATTCAGAATCTAAAGTGGTCTCTTAATTTTTTCCAGAGCTGTATAAGACCTAGTACTTTTGGCAGTCGTGCTGAAAAATTAAATTCGCATCTCCATTAAAATTGTCAGCAGAGAAAAGCATGAAAAGAGAAAGAATGGAATACACACTAACATATATGTGGTTACAAGGTCATACCATTTGTATGTGTGTGCACTAGGTGGCGGTACATGCAGGGAGAGTGCAGTGTGTCGTGTGGAGGTGGTGTAGCCAGGAGGGTGCTGTACTGCTCTCAACAGGAGACAGAAGCCATGGAGGTGCTGTTAGCTGACTCTGCCTGTCTACATGTCCCCAGACCCCTGGAGGTTGTGGTGTGTAACACTGAGGCCTGTCCAACAAGGTGAAACAAAGTGAACAGTTAGTGTTTACTCTGAGAATAAATGTCATATATAATAAAAGCAAAGAAAACACTTATTTATACTGTTAATTATACTGCTACACTGTCAAAAAAAGCATTCCTTTTATCAATGATTTCAGATCTCTTGCTTGAGGATCTAATTCTGATTTTTTTGGTGCAGGTGGCAAGCAGGAGAACAAGGTTCATGTTCAGTGTCCTGTGGTCTCGGTGTGGCACTGAGAAGGGTTTGGTGTTCGCAGTTCAATGGAGGGGTGGAGACAGAGGTGGAAGAAGAGAGGTGTGATGTAGGCAAGAAGCCTCCGCTCGAGGTGCCCTGCTTCCCCCAGGCCTGCTCCTTCCACTGGGCCATGCAGGAGTGGAGTGAGGTATGAAGATATTATTTGCTACTTCTGATTAAACCAACTTTGTAATCCACTTTACGTTTTGCTTTGTAACTTATTTATTTAGTGTAGAAAGCAGTAAGCTGGGTTGCGTTGGCCCTTATTCAGAAGATCGCAGTGAGTGGTTAGGATGGCCCTCTCCTCCCATGCAAGACTGAGTAATACTTTTACTGCAATATATTTTAATGTGCTGCATCATTAATTGTTAGAAAATTGTTTTGGGATTACTCGAATTTCTGATTAAATGTGTCATTAAATGTGTTCTGATCTTCATCAAAATCACAACAATAGACAAACACAGTCTGTTTAAACAAGTAACACAAAAATTTTGGATCATTTCTCTTTACTAAACTGTTTCAGTTCAGCAATGTTCTTGGCATATCTGGTGTAAATCACTTGAGGTCATGCAACATCATCTCAATTGGGCTGAGGTCAGGACTCTCCAGAAGGCATACTTTCTTCTGTTGAAGCCGTTCGGTTGTTGATTTACTTCTATGTTTTGGGTCGCTGTCCTGTTGCATCATCCATCCTCTGTTGAGCTTCAGTTGGCAGACAGATGGTCTTGAGTTTTTCTGCAAAATGTCTTGGTAAACTTGGGAATTAATTTTTCCGTTGATGACAGCAATCCGTCCAGGCCCTAAGGAAGCAAAGCAGCCCCAAACCATGATGCCCCCTCCATCATATTTCACAGTTGGGATGAGGTTTTGATGATTGTGTGCTCTGCCTTTTTTCTCCACACAAAGCGTTGTGTGTTCCTTCCAAACAGCTCAAATTTGGTTTCATCTGTCCACAGTGTATTTAGCCAGTACTGCTGTGGAACATCCAGGTGCTTTTTTGCGAACTTCAAACGTGCAGCAAGGTTTTTTTTTTGAACAGCAGTAATTTTCTCCGTGGTGTCCTCCCATGAACTACATTCTTGTTTAATGTTTTCCTTACTGTAGATTAGTCAAATGTTAGCATGTGGCAGAGATTTCTTCTTTAGAAGTCTTTAGCTGACACTGTAGGATTCTTCCTCACCTCATTGATCATTCTGCGCTGTGATTCATCAAGCAATGCTTCTTAAGAACAGTAAACTCAAAACTAGTGTGTGTTTTTTATAGGACAGGGCAGCTTTAACCAACCCATCCAAACTCATCAGATTGATTGGACTCCAGGTTAGCTGACTCCAGGCTCCAATTAGCTCCAGTCATTAGCCTAGGGCTTCACATACTTTTTCCACCCTTCACTGTGAATTTTAACATGTTGTGTTCAATAAAACCTTGCAAACATATCATTTTTATTTGGTTTTAGTTTAAGCAGAGTGTGTTTGTCTATTGTTGTGACTTAGATGAAGATCAGAACACATTTAATGACCAATTTATGCAGAAATCCAAGTAATCCCAAAGGGTTCACATACTTTTTCTTGCAACTGTACATCTGGATAGCTCACAATACAAAATTCAACAATTATGCTTCTCCTCCAAGCATGTTTAATTGTTCAACAATGTTGTGTTAGTGGCAGTTGTAGAAGCTGCCTTGTGTGACTAAGATGAAGCATGTGCTGTCTTTCAACTAAAGCTTGCTAACATTGCAACTTGTGTGAATACGCACAACAAAGCATAACATTATTTGTTTGTTATATCGTGTACATTTATGGTTCTGGTTTTACCCTACACTTTTGTGAGCGGACTGTTGAACTTTGCTGCATCTTGTCATCATCACATATCTGGGCTGCATCTCCCTATGCTTGACACTGACTGGTTTGTAGAATGCTGTCAATTCAGTTAGGTGCCTTTTTGCATGTGTTGTACCTATTCTGACCCACTTTGGGTGCACACGTCACGTGGCAGATTGAGCATAACAGATTACCCTCAAATTATTATTTTTTTATCTGTAGTCATAAATAATAATTCATATATAATATTGTTATAATACAGGAGTAACTTTTATACATTTATACACTCTCTCTCTGTCTCCTGTAGTGTTCTGTCTCTTGTGGTGGTTACGGGATCCAGTCGAGGACAGTGTCATGTCGTGGCCCATCCAGCCCTCTACCTGTGAGCCCAATCCTCTGTGTCCATCTGCCCAAACCAATCACCATCCAAGCCTGCTTTAGCTCTGACTGCTCCACACCAGTCAGCCCCACACAGGAGCTCAGCACTGTTCCTACCCAGGCACCGGTTATCCGCAGCAGGCACAGAGCATGGAAAATAGACCTGGGAAAGAAGAGAAAGCCTACAACTGCTGCAGGAACTGCGATCAGCAAACTGACCTCTGAAGTTCTACCGACAGTGCCGGTTTTGGAAAGCACAACACTGCCAACACAGCCTGCACAGCTGACACAGAGCAGTTAGGTGGAAGGATACTAGCAACACACACTGACACACATTGGGTGACATGTAAATTGAGAGATGTTTCGATATAATTTAGATGTAAAACAGCCACTGTGACCAAATGAGCTGTACAGGTCCTTCTCAAAAAAATAGCATATTGTGATAAAGTTCATTCTTTTCCATAATGAAATGATAAAAATTAAACTTTCATATATTTTAAATTCATTGCACACCAACTGAAATATTTCAGGTCTTTTATTGTTTTAATACTGATGATTTTGGCATACAGCTCATGAAAACCCCAAATTCCTATCTCACAAAATTAGCATATCATGAAAAGGTTCTCTATCATCTGAATCAACGAATTAACTCTAAACACCTGCAAAAGATTCCTGAGGCTTTTAAAAACTCTAAGCCTGGTTCATTACTCAAAACCGCAATCATGGGTAAGACTGCCGACCTGACTGCTGTCCAGAAGGCCATCATTGACACCCTCAAGCAAGAGGGTAAGACACAGAAAGAAATTTCTGAATGAATAGGCTGTTCCCAGAGTTCTGTATCAAGGCACCTCAGTGGGAAGTCTGTGTGGCAGAAAACGCCGCACAACAAGAAGAGGTGACCGGACCCTGAGGAAGATTGTGGAGAAGGGCCGATTCCAGACCTTGGGGGACCTGCGGAAGCAGTGGACTGAATCTGGAGTAGAAACATCCAGGCGTGTGCAGGAAATGGGCTACAGGTGCCGCATTCCCCAGGTAAAGCCACTTTTGAACCAGAAACAGCGGCAGAAGCGCCTGACCTGGGCTACAGAGAAGCAGCACTGGACTGTTGCTCAATTTTTGCATGTCATTCAGAAATCAAGGTGCCAGAGTCTGGAGGAAGACTGCCAAAATGCCTGAAGTCCAGTGTCAAGTACCCACAGTCAGGGATGGTCTGGGGTGCCATGTCAGCTGCTGGTGTTGGTCCACTGTGTTTTATCAAGGGCAGGGTCAATGCAGCTAGCTATCAGGAGATTTTGGAGCACTTCATGCTTCCATCTGCTGAAAAGCTTTATGGAGATGAAGATTTCATTTTTCAGCAGGACCTGGCACCTGCTCACAGTGCCAAAACCACTGGTAAATGGTTTACTGACCATGGTATTACTGTGCTCAATTGGCCTGCCAACTCTCCTGACCTGAACCCCATAGAGAATCTGTGGGATATTGTGAAGAGAAAGTTGAGAGACGCAAGACCCAAAACTCTGGATGATCTTAAGGCCGCTATCGAAGCATCCTGGACCTCCATAACACCTCAGCAGTGCCACGCCACATTGAAGCAGTCATTTCTGCAAAAGGATTCCCGACCAAGTATTGAGTGCATAACTGAACATAATTATTTGACGGTTGACTTTTTTTGTATTAAAAACACTTTTCTTTTATTGGTCAGATGAAATATGCTAATTGTTTTAGATAAGGATTTTTGTTTTTTCTTTACTTTTTTGCCAAAATCATCAATATTAAAACAATGAAAGGCTTGAACTTCTTTAGTTGTGTGTAATGAATCTAAAATATATGAAAGTCTAATGTTTATCAGTACATTACAGAAAATAATAAACTTTATCACAATATGCTAATTTTTTGAGAAGGACCTGTAAGTCAGTCAGCTAACGTTAATGTAATTAGACACAGTTGAGCTCTTGTCAAAAATGCTCTTAGTCAAAATACTGTTTAAATAATCAATGATGACATTTTCGCAGCAGCTTCACTTTGTCTCAGCAGTAAACAGCCCCGGTACTGGAATTGTTTTGTAATAAATGAACAGCACTGTTACTGTTGAAACATTACACTTACTAGACAAACTCTGACAAACAAAATCTGCTCTTGGTCCTTTAATCTGTGCTGTAAACTCAATGAAGGCAGTCTGAGATGCTTGGTCTGGGGGAAGGGGTGGGTCTACCAATTGAGTAGACAAGACTGGCTTCACCTCTGGTCTCTAATCTGTAGTGGTTGCAAATTTGACAAAATTTTGGCTTAATTTCTATAAAACTCATTTCAACCAAACCAACCTGAATGAGCTTATTTACATCACAGTAACACAGTAATTCTGAACTTTTGGCGTAATTTCCCTTTAATTAGGCTTAATCTTCTGTCGTTCTGATCCAGGCATCTGTGGACAGCTCTTCCTCCAGGACTCGGGCACCATCGACCTACAGAACGTTACAGAGAGAAGGTGTTTCATCGCTATCGGCCGTCCTCTTGATGAAGTCATCCAAATCAAAATTGAGTCCAGTTCTCTTAACTGCAGACACAGTGAGTCCCTTTCAATCATTTATGCTTTCCAAATATGTGAAGCTCCGGTCTTGGAATGAGAAAGTGTATGTTTGCGGTTTGTGTATGTGTGTGTGTGTTTAGGAGAGAACCTCGCTCTTTATGAGAGGCTGTCTCTGAGGCGTTTCTGTGAGAAGATGACGGGAAAATTGGTAACATCTCGTTCCAACGTACTTTTAGTGCGCCAAAGCCGCGTCAGCCCTGGTAACGGGGTACTGCTGTCCTTCAGGAGTGAGAAGAACCCAAAGAAGACCCATCATGAAGGTCGGTCTGAAATAGGTCCATGCAACAATGCAGAAACAGTGCAATAAAGCCTGAACTGTGGACTAAGAATACACACTTAAACCAAATAGTATCTATGATTTGCATTTAAGATGGGCATTTGTTAGCTTACGTAACATAACTGTCTGTTAGTGTTCTCCTCCAAGCGTGTTGAAAGCTTGTCCAGTGATCTGCATTGGTAAAGCAAGATCCGGATTAAATATAAAATTATTTAATTATATTAATTAGTTGTTAGCTACTTTGTCTCCATAACTCCATTTCAAAACTCTTTGATACTCTACTCCTTCAGATTGTGACGTCCAGCTTTTCTCTCCGTCTGGTCTGATTGAGAATCCCGTCAGAAATTCATCATACTCGACTTTCAGCTCTCAGTCTTGTCGAGTGTTCATCGATGCCCCCCCTGCACTGAGGATAAATATCAGAGCTCTGTCTGTGTTCAATACGAGCTCCTCAGATTCTACATATGTTCTGGTGAGATTGACTGACTAATCTTATTTATATTCATGTGCCAAAACATTTAGAATCTCCTCCTTGGATTGTTGTAATACACTAAACTAGTATTGTCCCATTATTTTGCCATATCCCATGAAAGCTACCGTATTTTTCTCACTATAAGGCGCATTTAAAATTTTCCCAAAAATCATCAGAGCGTCATATAATCCGGTGTGCCTTGTGTATGAATTTTACCAGTCAGGTTGTAAGGAGCAGTAAAGGCACTCTGCTGAAGTGCAGTGTTATACATGAGTTTCAGTTTAGTTCTCCAGCACCGAGACTCGAGACTGAAGCAGTATTACCATTAGTGTTAGTCACTAAGAGGTAGCTCTTTTGCCGTTCAGAGTATTATCGGCCTGTAGCCTGCTGCTGCTAACCCTGGCTAGCACTGCTTGGGCAGCATTACCTGTTAAACGTGCTAAGCGCTAGCTTTTTCACCGCTTAGAGGTGAACATACTGTGTTAAAACGAGCTATGTGGGACAAACCGTTAATATCGCCCTGGTTTACTGGGTTCCTCAGTGTACAGCTGTTGGGCAGCATAGCCTTAGTGCAAATCTGGAAATCTAAGCTTACAGTAAATGAACAGAAGTCCCTTACTCACCCAAATAAACAGTTTTCAGGAGAGAAATCTGTGTAGATTAACATCCAGCGCTCATTTGTCTGCCTGTCTGAAATGTTTTTTTTTAAGAACTAAAGTTTTGTTTACTTAAACTAGCTTAGATTTACAGATCTTGTAACTCCTTCCATTACAATAATCCTTACCTTATGTGGTACATTGTAGCATTTGCAATTACCAGACTTCCAGCTAAAGTGACATAAATTGCAGGTGCCCAAAAAAGACCCTCAAATATTTTTTAAGTGATGCACTGTAAAAACAAACAAATAATATATTAGGTTCCATTTGCTCTTTTGTGTGTATTTTTACAGATTGAGGGACTGTAGTCACCACTAATTAAGAAAGTATTAGTTAAATTTAGTGACAATGGCATTACTGATGTTTATAATGACTTTCTATTGAAAAGCCACTGTGTGCCTGTTTTTGATTTTCCAGATGCGGGATGTGGACGCTGTAAAAACCACAGTCTTTAAAGGGACGCAGCTTTTCCAGTGGAGTTCTACAGGAAGCAGAGCTGAAGTGGAGTTCCACGGGGAATACCAGCACAAGAAGGGAACGTTCAGAGCAGAGTATTCCTATGTGAAGCCAGAGGAAGCTAAACTCATCTAACTTCCATGTAAAAGCAACTCAAAAACTTGTTTAAAAGGCACATTTGCATGTTTAACATCTGCTAAGCGCAAACAACAGCATAAACACAAAGACATACAGTATGAAGGCCATTGTGCACATATTCTATTGTGGACCCATAGTAATGTTCATTCACAATTAGCAATATTAGCATTATCAGTTGATGAAGTACTATACTTCTTTAAAATGTGGACTGTCCGATTTAAAAATACAAACAAATAGAAAAACAACAGAAACCTGATTTTATTATACATTTTCACTTCATTCACAAGAAAACTAGAAGTTTATGGCTTTCTTTCTTCTTTCTCTAACATCTTGTAAAATCATGTTCTTTGTTTAGGCTTTACAGCTTATGTGCACTGTGTTCGAATATATATATATTTATCTCAATAAATATGTAGTTATAGGTATACAACAGGCCTTTAAAGAAGACTAAGTGCTAAAATCTTGAGTAGAACAGAGAAACACAAATGTGCAGTTCTACAGCAAACCTCTGCACACAAATCAGTAAACAGAAATATTAAGTATCAGCACAACAACAAAAAACACATACTTGTAGACCGTCTCAAATGTTCTGTTCATGACATTTTCCACCACTGTTCTGAAACTGTTGTGCGACAAACATTTCAGTAATGGTGACTTGCTCAAAGAAATAAGGGACTGAGAGCTGTCAGTTGTAGTGCATACACATTGTGGCAGATGATCCACGCGGGAACAGTAAATATTACCATCAGGCAGTGTGGGTTTTCTTCCATAGCCTGTCTGGCTTTTACCCAGGTCTAGTCGGCCTGTTCCTTTCTCCAGGACAAAATCTCACTCGCTGGGTTGAGGCACCTGTTCCAGGAGAGCCTTCATGTCAAGCAGTGCATCCGAGAGGGATCTAGCTAGATTGTTTGCGTTGGTTTCCTCACAGCTGTTGAAGGCCGTCACAGCAACATTTATGTGGTCGTCCATTGGATTGTAGCAGACCCCATAACCATCCGGCACCATAGGCCCGATAGACATAACACAGTCTGTCTTTGATCCAACCTGGCAAAGACATCATTGCAGTTTCTTGTAAAATATCACATTATCAATCATTATCAAAAACATAGTTGCATTAAGAAGGATCAATAAATGATTAAAGGTCTCATTCCATTGTTTTTTCATTCATTTTAACATGTGTAATTGTGGTCGCTAGCATGACTGAATGCCATGTGAGCTGTTTTTTGTGAAAAAAAAAAACTGCTTCAATGATCCAGTATAATTAGTCCGGTGGAGGAGGGGTGTGTGGGGGAGACGATAGGATTTTGGCTCTTGCTCATGAATATACATACATACAAAGATATCGCCTCTGATTGGCTAATAGCAATGTGACACCAGGAGGCAGCAATATGGGAAACAGTTAGAAACGTTTTAAAATAAAGACATTTTTACACTAATAACAGTCTTTGCAATGTCATATGTTACTTTACAACATGTGTAATGCCCTGCTAAGTGCAGTTCAGCCACTGACCTAGCCTTAGAGTCCATCAGAGATCCTATGTAAAACTAGTTACTTACACAGAAGTGGGTAGTCCAGGTTTTTAATAAAGGCAGTTTGCAAGATGTTAATAGGTGCAGTACATTTGCACGTACCATACTGGTGAAAAGGTTGAAATGCATGGCCACAGCATAGGAGGTGTCCATGAAAATTTCTGGCAGAGAAGTGAGGTCCTCAATGCCCTGCATCTTCAGCCCCAGCAGATGTCTGTCTATAGCTTGCCCATGGATGGCCTGGTGGAATATGGAATAAGTATGGGGACAGAAATTGAAACCACCATCTTTGTGTGTCCAATATGTGTATCCAAGAAGGAAATAAGATTTAATCTATTATAAGACTCCTACCATGTGCGTGTACGTTCTATGAGCAGTGATGGCCTTCTCCAGCAGTGCAAGTTTCTCTGAGTTCTGTCAAGAAACAAATGTTAAAACACTGGTTCAAATGCCCAGGCATACTCAAATATGGAGGGGGTGCAAAAAGTGCCATGTATAATGGCAAAAATAAGACCAAGTTCCCTACTGGGTGCCCTTCCTGTGGGAAAAAAATGGTGATTGAGTGCCTTTTAGGGGGACCCTTTTAAAATAAATAATAGTTATGTATCCTCTAGATAAGAACTTCCCATCTATGGATGCCCTTCTGCCGTATTAAACAGTGGCGATATGAAGTGACTACTATGCTAATTCTACCAGAGAGTGTCCCAAAGGACGTCCTTACCAGCAAATAAAATGACATATGTTGATGTATATGGTTCTCCTAAATGCAATTTGGTGCCCTATAGGTGACCTCACAATGGGATTAACTTTGATGGTACACAGTTAAAAATATGTTTTCAGCACAAGTCCCATGTGGTGCAAGAAGTGCCCCTTTATTTTATTTACTTTATTTTATTACTGCAAATTGCCTCATTCTGTCACTGTAAAAATGTGCATATTTTCTAAACAATCTAAGCAATTTTATATGTCAGTAGATATCTGACATAAAATTATGCTCTGGAAAAAAAAATTTGCTCTGAAAAAAATAAGAGATCACTTCATTATCTGAATCAGTTTTTCTGATTTTGCTATATATAGGTTTATGTTTGAGTAAAATGAACATTGTTGTTTTATTCTATAAATTACAGACAGATACAAATATTCTCATTTAGTGCATGTATTTGCAGAAAATGACAAATGGCTGAAATAACAAAAAAGATGCAGAGCTTAAATAATGCAAAGAAAACAAGTATATATTCATAAAGTTTTCAGAAATCAATACTTGGTGGAATAACCCTGTTTTTTAATCACAGTTTATGCATCTTGGCATGTTCCCCTCCACCAGTCTTACACACTGCTTTTGGATAAGTTTCTGTCACTCCTGGTGCAACAATTCAAGTAGTTCAGCTTGGTTTGATGGCTTGTGATCAGGTTTTCAATTTAATAAAATCAAAGAAACTCCAAATTTTTAAGTGGTCTTTTTTTTTCAGAGCTGTATGTAGCATATATACATAGTACACAGAAATTACAAAAGAAGGATAAGATATAATGATACATATAAAATACAATACAATGTAAAGCATAAAAGTAGTCTATTAGTCAGTGTGTAATGGAGGTAGTGCAGTTAAACACAGTAAAACAGCAATGAACACCAGTTGATGTGCATATTGATAAGATGACTTATATCAGCCTTACAGACAGTGCAAGGCCGCAATTAAATAATAATTTAGCAGTGCAAATTCGCAAAGATGACTTTGCCTGACCTGTTTGTCCTTGTTGTCCATAGCTTGTACAAACTTGAGCGACTCTGTGGACGTTGTACGGATGGCCTCAGTTCTGCCCAGTTTGAACATGCGCAGGGAAGCGCTCTCATATGTAGGACAGCACATGTTGTAAATCCTAAAACCAGAGAAAAACATATTAACAAGGAAGTAGCCCTGAACTGTAAAGCAGTAAATTATTTGTAAGTGATATGATGTGGACTGTGTTCAAGAAACCTTTTAAAACTTCCATAGAATTACTGAGGTTTCCTTTTTTTCACGGCTATAGCTCAAAAAACTTTGTAATTCTAATATAGCAACTTTAAAAAGAAGGCAAAAAAGTCAGTATTAGCTTGTATTAGTATTAGTATGAAGCATTTCTATAGGCATAATTATCATGAAATCATTATCATAGAAAACAGGAGGACCAGTGAGTTTTTAGGCTTTCCCGGTCACGACATCACGTTCAGTAGCTCCTCCATTTCCACTCGCTGTTGTGTTTACGTGGATCTCCGTGCAAACGCGTAATTAAAACGCATGGGTACAGCTAAGCTAAGTAAACAAAACTGTAATTCCTAAAAAAAAGAAAATTTCTTTTAAAGACAAACGAGCCCTGAATGTTAATCTACACAGATTTCTCTTCTGAAAAGTGTTTTTGGAGTGAGTAAAGCGCTTCTGTTTATTTACAGTAAGCTTAAGATTAGCAGATTTCCACTAAGGCTAGTCGTGGTTGGCTATGTCGTGGCCGCCCGACATCGCTTTACTAGGGAACCCTGACTATATCGGACTACAGACCGATATCCTCACCTCTGAACGCCAAAATAACTAGGGCTTAGTGCGGTTAGCAGATAAAGCTAATACTGCTGCACTCTCGAGTGCTGGAGAACTAACCTGAAACTTCTGTACAACACTGTACTTAGGTGGAGTGGCTTTACTGCTACTTAATAACTGAATGGTAAAGTTTAGGCACACCAGATTAAAAGGTGCACCAATGAAGTTTATGCGCGTCTAGTTTGAAGCGTAAAAGGAAACCTGGACATACAAACATGTCTTGGCAGATTAACCACATCTCGGATATATAGAAAACTACATACCTTTCTATACCAAATTAAGGCTTATCTAAGCATGATAAAGCCGTGAAAATATGCAACTAGGAATGCATGGAAACTTGAACCTACAAATCAAGACATGCAAGAACAGGCCTTCCTGATTCTACCTGCTGCCAATGCTCATGAACCGCTGAAAATGTATCATCAGTATGTTGCTATTTACAGCACACAGTGCCCTGGGTCCTACCATACCTGTAGTACGCCAGCTGCAGAGCCATCTGGATAAAGGCATCTGTATTCATTTTACAAGACTTGAGGTATTTCCTCCCGTAGTGAGAGAAATTCAGCACTCGAACATCCAGGTCGTGGACCATTCTGCAGAGCAGGAGGACTCCAGTTACAACAATCAATCATTTATCAGGACATAAATGCAACAAAGGGGAGTTTCAAATTCAAATCTGTCTCATTCTGCCTCACTAGCATTCTTGTTTTGTATACAGTATCCAGTAGAAGTCAAGAGTTATTACTCTATAACATTTTGCTATTAAATCTATACAGATACCATTTTCTGAATCAGTTTCTCTGATTTTGCTATTTGTAGGTATATGTTTAAGTAAAATGAACATTGTTGTTTACTCTAAGGACTAAGCTAAGGACAACATAATAAAATACAATTTAAAATATTGTCATTTGGAGCATTTATTTGCAGAAAATGAGAAATGACTAAAATAATAAAAAAGATAAATACTGCAAAGAAAGCATGTTCACTTTAGCTTGGTTTGATGGTAATAATAAATTGAGGTTTTCAATTTGGTAAAATCAAAGAGACTCAGAATTTTTAAATGGTCTCTTATTTTTTTCAGAGCTGTATATAATATATACATATTGAGTTTTAAAGTGAACTACATTTACATTAAACTGTGTGCTATTTCTTTGTCAATAAATGAAACAAAATGGCCATTACACACAACAATGAATTCAGATTTAGAATCTATACCTCTAATAAAGTTGATAAAGTTACTCAATATAGAACAATTATTAACTATTACTTAAATAGTTTATATAAAATATACTTACATATTCATGTTTTGTTTGGCTTTCTCAATGTCCTTTTTGACTTCAGGAGTTATGTTGAAGCGCAGTTTCAGAGGCATGGGCAGTGGAATCATAGGAGCTCGCACCATCTCAGTTTTCTTCCTGATGTGAAGAGTTAAAGACATTAGTCACAACGTTTTACAGTAGAAATACTTGTTAAATAACTCTCACCAAGTTCTGAGTCAGTGAGTCTGTTTACATGTACTCTAAAAAACCTTTAGATATTGGAATAGTAAACAGCACACTCTGATTTCTTAGATCAGGGCAAGGTCTAGAAATCAGATTAAGATATACAGTGTTGGGAAGTAACGGATTACATGTAACGGCGTTACGTAATCAGATTACAAATTATAAGTAACTGTAATCCGTTACAGTTACTGCTTCAATAAATGGTAATCAGATTACAGTTACTCTGCTAAAATTAAAGGATTACATTGCGGTACTTTCCTATTTTTGCTCTTCCAACACTGACAAAACGCAAATAACATTTTGCGGTGAAATCGCTCTGATATGAAAGGGAACTGTCTGCCCCTCGTCCCATCTCGCTGCACACACACACACACAGGGAGGAGGGGCAGACAGCGGCTCCGCACACACAACGAGACGAAATTAACTGACATTTTGGTCAACAAATAAAAACGAGACGAAAATGTTTGGCAGGGACGAAATCCAATCAGAACTGATTTAGTTCTGTGAAAGGTAGGGACCAGTTAGGAAGAGATCCAATCACTGCTACTTTAGCGAAGGTGGAGATCATCCAATCAGTACCCGCCTCTCCTGCAGTAGCGCCGCGCGCTGAGTTACAAACCCGGGAATTAAACTGTCGTTACGGAGCTCGACTGGAAGTTAACTCGACAGTGTTCAGCAGGAAGAGAGAGAGAGGAGAGGCGATATATTTCTCCTTTGACGTCGCGAAAAACAAGATAATGTGTAAACCGTGTGGAGCGACTCCATCTCCGGTAAAAACACCACTAATCTTTCAGCTTCTGAGTCCCACAGATCTCCATGCAGATATCCGCGTTTTAATACTGATGCTATTTCATGAGCTGATAGTGTGTTTAACTCGGCAGTGCACTAAAACACAGAACTGATACAGAACCCTAACTCATTAAGATCAGATCATCTGCTTAGTCTCACACTGGGAAAGATATAGCTAGTGTTAAAGCAGGAACAGCTCAGAAAGGAACTCAATAATATAACCAAAATAAAACAATAAAATAAGTGAATCTATGAACCCAAAAGTCTGTGTACAGTTCCTTACAGCACTTTCTCATAAGTTTCTCACTTTAACTCATGAAGTCTCTCAGTACATCCTGAGAGCATCTCTACAGGACAGTGTGTGAAGGTGTGTTTTTGATCTCATTTATAGAATGTAGCTCCAGTAGGTGTGCTGGGTTACTGCTGGAGATAAAACTAGATCCTTTAAAAGTTTTTGCATCTACAGCTCTGTTCAAACTATAATTTAACTATTCAGTTGTTTTATGACCTGATTTCTAGAGCAAAATTTTAAATGTAAAATATATATAGTCACACACCTATAATAATAATATACATTAAATCATATATAAATATATTTCACATTCAAACATTAACAATATTACTCAAGTGGTTATTAAACGTTTCATTCCGTATACGTGTATAGTTAATAATTCAAGGGAACTGATGAAAAAGCATTTACATTTACACCCTTTACATTTTAGTCGACTAAATTTACTGTAATTTTAGTAGACTATATTCTTATGACATTAAGTCGACTAAAACTAAGTTGACTAAATTACTGAATTGTGACTAAAACTAAACGCTATTTTCGTCACAAGACTATAACTAAGACTAAATCATAATTTGTTGTCAAAATTAACACTGGTGGCAAACCTGCAAATAGATAGCTTACAGTTGTTGTTACATTGTTTATTTTTAAATGGTTTTATCATCAATTTATAGAAGGGTTTCATAAAATTGTTTGATGAAATGGTTTCATAAGTATTTTTATAGAGTGATTGAAAAGGCTGTTTTATTTGTTTATCTATTTGTTAACTGGAAAGAAAAATAAAATAATAATATGCAATATGTGGTTGCTACATTCATTCAGGCTTAAAAAAACGACAATATTGTAAGTAATCCAAAGTAATCAGATTACGTTACTCACTTGAAGTAATGTAACTGATTACGTTACAAATTACATTTTGAGTGATGTAATCAGTAATCTGTGAGGGATTACATTTTAAAAGTAACCTTCCCAACACTGAAGATATATTAAGGACTAAATAATCTTTAACTTTTAGCTGATGTATGTTTTAGTTGTTTATGGTCTAATTCACATAAGCTCTGGGTTTTCCCATTATTATTTAGCCCAGTTCTACAAAAGGGTGAAAAAAGTATTGACAAATATTTTTCAGAAATCATAATTATTAAGTTAATATAAATACACTACCATATTTTTTTGCACTATAAGCCACACTTAAAATCCTTTACTTGTCCCAAAAATCTTCAGTGTGCCTTATAATCCAGTGCCAGTCAGGTTGTAAGGAGCAGTAAAGCCACTCTGATGAAGTGCAGCAATATACAGGTGTTTCAGTTTAGCCCGAGGCACCAAGACGGGATATTAGCATTAGCTGCTAATCGCGCTAAGCCCTATCTCTTTTGCTGTTCAGAGGTTAGTATTAGCCTGTAGTGCTGGAGCAACATTAGCATTAACTGCTAGCCTAGCTATGCGCTAGCTCTGTCGCTGTTGTGAGCATTAGCCTGTAGCCTGCCTGATTACCGTTTAAAAATGCACTTTAGTAGTTAATTTGAGTAGGTTAACATCCAGCGCTCATTTGACTTTAAAAGTAAATGCTTTTTTAAGAATTACACCCCCTTTCCTTACTAGTGTAACATATTTCGACTTATAATCAGGTCCGCCTCCTAGAGCAAAAAATGGAAAATATCAAAACAATGCCATTCTCAAAAATCAAAGAAGACTGATTTTCGGTTCCATAAAGAGCCATGTTTGTAATAGTTATGTGTGAGTGAAGAACCTTTGTAGCAAGATAAGTTATTTAGATCTATGAAAAGTTCTACACACTTACTATTAAAATGTTCTTAGCAATAGAATGATTCTTAGATGTTCCCACAGAGCACTCTCTCTTCATATTAAGATGCTCTTAATGCTTAATGCAGTTGACCATAGAATAATAGACTACACTATTAATTTTAATGTGTAACAGAATGAAAGAAAATATGGAGACTAAGTAGAAAAAAGCAATAAACTGTACAAAATTCAAAGACACAAATAGAAATGAACAGACCATGTCAAAATAAAAGTAACAAAACCAAACAGTGTGTTTCAGAATAAAAGTCACTAGTACCACCAAACAAAGAGGCTGTGTCAAATTAAAAGTCACTAATATAAAGGAAGCAGTACCACAAAATACTTTCAAAGTGAAAGCTAAAATTTCTGTCTGACATTTGTCACCCTTTATTTTAAAGCTAGTGTAAGCTGTAGTGTCATCATGTCATATCTGTTGTTGCATTTGTAAACATTTTCATGCAGGCTGCACTAAACTAGATAACCCACATCACCACTATGCTTTTCTTTCATCTTTTATTTTGTCATCAGAACAAAAAACTTTAACTGAGCATTTGGACATGTTTCAAAATCATATTGTCTCACACACACACACAAATAAACACATTTATACACACAAAATGAGCAGATACTTACATGTACGCCACCACATGGTCCACAAGGTACACAATGGGAGGTCCCTCAGCTGGGGCGTGTTCATAGGTCAGACCACATGATCCGTCCTCTCCCACTATAAACTGTAATTGGAAAAAAGACGCAAACAATAAAATAAAGACAGAAATTTGTTCTCAGATCAATTCAGTGGAAGATGCCTAAGAAAGACTGGGTGGTTAAAATAAATCTGAACTAAAGGACCAACTTAGCCACCTTAAAACAATACAGTTACTGATCAAAGATCCATGTTTTTGTGAAAAAGTGCTCAGGTGATCTGGTATAATGGTGCTTTATTCCTGTGGAGGATTTCGGCTCTTCCTCATGAAAATCTATACATGGAAACATATTACCTCTGATTGGCTAACAGCACTGTGAGGCAACAGTAAGAAACATTTTAAAATAAAGACATTTTTACACTAATGTCTTTATTTTACCCTGCAAAGCACAGTTCAGCCACTGACCTAGTCTTAGAGTCTCTGTAAAACGTGAAATCCACTGGAGAGCATGTGTAAACCTATAGTTACAACCAAAGGTAGGTAGTCCAGGTCCAGAAAGTATTTATTTTACTTTTAACTAGTGTAAACAGAACTGTTTTAAACATACACCTATGTCAATTGTACTTTGATGGTGGTGTTGCATAGACAAATTCTAACCATTTGTTTCTTAGCTAGCTTTTACAGGAACAAACTGCCATGCTGTTTCTAGTGTTGTTAGCTCCTGTCTGAAGAGACCTGCCTGGGGGGGGGGGGTCCAGAGCCAAGGTGGGCGAGGCCATTAAAAATTAATTCACGAGTTGACGTTTACACTGTGCTTTTCCTGATCGACTCATTTTTCTGAATATTTTCTTTTACTAGCTACGGCAGACAATGAAGGTTAAGGAAGAGTTTCATGTGCAGCATCATATACAACTAAGAGAGACCTATTGTATTTCACATAGAACAAGAAAAGGTGGATTTTAAGCTTAAAGCAAGGTCTGTTTTACCCCTGCCATATGTGGGTTCTAGGACTGACCTGCAGTGTTTTATCAAACCAGCGGTTTCCACTGTTCCAGCGACTCCCTCCGCCATGCAGCATCTGCGCCGCTACCTTACTGAAGTAAATGTCATCCGACACTCGCGGCATGGGAGCATCTAGACACACTAAGAAGATACTCTTCTGGATCATCCGCACTGACTCCTTATTCGTCTTGTCTATAATACATACAAAAAAGACACAAAGACACTTGTCATTATTTACTCATAGGTTTCTACTGTCAAGTCACAGCTACCAAGAATAGAATCACATGCCAACGTAAAACAAAATAACCTAGGTACAGCAGTATTGGCGTAGATCACCTTTTATGAGGTTGTTGTAGGCCTTGCCCCAGGTGTTCCGGTGGTTGGAAGTGAGGATGCCAATTGGCTCTTTATTGGTCTGTAAGGAAGAGTTCCAGATCTTCTCCAACTGCACATAGATCTGATCCACTGTCAGTGGGGAGCCATCACTGTTGTATACATCCAGGACAAAAAACTTTAAAGAAAAAAAAAGGTTAGAGGTTATAAAAACAAGAAATAGAACCATAATAACAGTGGTTAAAATTCAGTTAGCTGGGCTCTAAATGGTTCAGTGGGCTAAGCACTGCCACTATGATCAGGAGATCGCCGGTTCGAATCCTGTTCATTTAGCTTGCCATCGGCTACCGGAGCCCTGAGAGAGCACAATTGGCCTTGCTCTCTCCCCACATCACTACAAAGGAAGATGTCTGCAGTATGAGGCGTTTGTGAGCTGATGCACTGGAACTGAGTTGCTGCGCTTTCCTCCAAACTTGCTGGCTACTTGGCAATGCTTCATCAGCAGCAGTTTAGAAAGAGGCGGTTGCTGCCTTTACATGTATCAGAGGAGGCATGTGCTAGTTGTCACCTTCTGGGGTTACGGCATTACTAGTAATAGAGAGAGTCCCAATGAGTGGGTTGGGTAATTTGTCATGTAAACTGAGGAGAAAATGGGGAAAAAATTAAAAATAAAATTATATAAAAAAAAAAAGTTAGCTGCTATAGTTCTGCGTTCAGGCTTTTTTCAGTGTAAAGAAGACCTTATAAAATGACAGTTGGGTCCGTGGATTCTGAGGCACATAGTGTGCAAAGGTCACCAACTTTCTGCAGAGTCAATCTGTACAGACATCTAAACTTTATGTGGACTTCAGATAAGCTCAAGATCAGTGCGCAGAGAGCTTCATGGAATGGGTTTCCATGGCCAAGCACCTCCATCCCAGCATTACACGACAAAATGCAATGCAAAACACATCATGCTTCTCAGTCTGGCAATCTGATGGTTGAGTTTGGTTTTGGCAGTTGCCAGGAGAACTGTACTTGTGTGACTGCATTGTGTAAGTTCATGTAAGTTTGGTGGAGAAGGAATAACGGTGTGGGACTATTTTTAATCCCCTAGTTCCAGTGAAAGGACATCTTAATGCTTTAGCATAACAAGATATGCTGGACAAGTTTATGCTCGCAACTTTGTAGGAAGAGTTTGGGGCTGGCCCCTTCCTGCTATAATACAAAAATATTAGGGCAAAGACACTGAGCCAGGTGTTTTCATCCAACATCAGTATCTAATAAGGCTGCAATGATTAGTCAATATAATCGATAATATCGATTATAAAAATTTGTCGACTCTAAATATTTGTTGTCGACTAATTATTATCAATCAATAGCACAACACAAATTCCTGGGGACAAACAACACAATGTTATAGACAGATAACACTCAACTCGACCTGCGTATAGTCCAATTACAGCATATTTCAGATTTTCCTCACTAAATATCAGCACCTTCCTCATTCAAATATAAATGTTCTGGACATTTGAAGGGCATTTAAATCCCATATTCAGCTGTTTCTAACATTTTGAACCAATAGTGAAAGCTAGAAACAAGAGCCATACCCACAGCAAGCAGAAATAATCGCTTACTAATCGATTAATCAGAAAAAAAAAATCGCCAGACTACTAAAAAAACATTAGTTGTAGCCCTAGTATCTGACCACAAATGCACTTCTGGAAGAATGGGAAAAAATTCCCATAAACTCAATCCTAAATCACAACATAACACTGATGAGATCATTTGTGGTGGAGCTTTACGTTAGTACAAACTAAGCACATACTAGCTTTCACCCTCCCACCATTTGTAGTATACGAATACTGTTGATAAGAGTTGCCACGAATAGCAACCCATCCAAACTCTAGAAAGTCTGATGTCCGACAGCAGTCAGGTTAAAATATGAAGGCCTTGTAGTGAGCACTGCAATCCTGTCTTTGCTGTGGAACGATAAACTGACCCAATTGCTGACGTGATAGTTGTGGGAGTCATCATTCAGTCACCCCTAGTGGCGATACGAGGGACAATAACAGCTTATTGATATGTGCACACATGAGTTGCCTCTGATAGCAGGGCTTCTGGATAGCATTTTTCAGCAGGATAATGTTTGTCTATAAACTGCAAGGATTTCCCAGGAATGTCTTCACCAGATTACAACACTTCCTTGGCTTTCACTGCAAGAGTTCTCTGCTGTGTTCTTATTGAGGGGACCAAGATCAATAATTTAAATGATGCTTACCTGAAAGTTGTGCACTATAGTGATGTGGGTTGGAGACGTCTTTCCAATGCCATAGTTCACCACAGTGTCTTTCTTGGGCCCTGGCAGTCGACAAGATGACAGCACTTGGTAATACTGGTCCATACATAAAGGCTTTCCTCCTAGGTACTCAACAGGCAGTGTTTCACTGCAAAAGAGGATTATGCAAATTAATGGTCATTATTAAACCTTACAACAACAACTGCGACTTTAACTTTTCAGATTAACAAATACTTAGGACTCACTTGTCAATCATTCTTTTGAAGTCCAAAACCCCAGCAATCAGTTTGGCAGCAAACCTATACAGATTGAAGATCAGTGTCAAGAGAGATCAGTTTCTTTAAAATCCACTTGTTCTTGTTCTTTGTGAAATATAATAGGCCTAACTGAGTTGTATATGCATGCGGCACATGAAACTCTTCCTCAACCTCCATTGTCTGCAGTAGCTAGTAAAAGAAAACAATCAGAAAAACAAGCTCATAAGGAAAAACATCTGTGTCTACGTCAACCCGTGAATTAGTATTTTAGAATTTTGCGTTTAGAGACTCTAAGACTAGGCCAGTGGCTGAACTGCTGTTAGCAGGGAATTACACAAGCTGTAAAGTAACATATAACATTGCAGAGACTGTTATAAATGTAAAAACTGTTGTCCGTCTCGCTGCTTTCTGGTTTCGCAATGCTGTTAGCCAATCAGAGGTGATATGTTTGCATGTATGAATATTCATGAGCAAGAGCCGAAATCCCCCCACTAACTCCCCCCCACCCACTCCTCCACCAGACTAAAGCACTGTTATACTGGATCAGTGGAACACTGATCACCTATTTTCACAAAAAACAGCTCACATGGCATTCATTTACACTAGAGACCACAACTAGATGAATGAAATGAATGAAAAAACGGTGGATTGACACCTTTAAACTGTGGTCTTTAAAATCTTCAAAAGGACCCTCCCTGTATTTTGATTGCCATAAAGGAAAATCAGTAGCACCCAAAGGGTTAAACACCCAACCCCCCTTCACCCCCCCCAACCCTTTACTGTTGCTTTTGGCTGTACACACAACTTCCTGTGTGTAAACAACACAGCCCCAAAGGACAAGGTACATGAACACATTTAGGGACAAGTGTAAATGGGGAACATAGTTGTCACTGCTGTTTAAAGCACTTGTCGAGTTTGACACAGATCTTAACCATGGATCATTCGGCAAAAGCTGCAATGTGTTGCAAACTGATCTTAAAATAGCAATAGGAGAAGTCTATGTAAAGGTCAACCTGCAGCTTAAAGTCCCAAATCTCAGTATCAGAATCAGCATCTCTGTTTCAGCAGTACAGCTGAATTCTACTACATTCTACTACATTGATATTACTACAAAAGAATGCTTGATGTCTTACTGGAATGATGGTCAGGTAATACAGTATATTACACTTCAGCTTTTCAAATATGCAGTTACTTAACCTGTCATATCCTTGTATATCCCTGTCATTTCCCTTCTGTGCTCGTATTTCTCTCTGTGTTTGTTTACCTTTTCCCTCCGTGCCTGTGTCATTCCCCACATTGTCCTGTGTTTATCTCTGTGTCTCTGTCCCAGTCCCGTGTTCCTCCACGTGCACATGCATCTATAGCTTCACCCCCTCGTTACCTGTCCCCAGGTGTTTCCTGTTTCGTCCATGTGTATAAATAGTCCCTTCTTTTTGTTTGGTTTATTATTTGTTTTCTTTGTTTTATAATAAAAACCTCGCATTTGCATCTGCTCTCAGCGTCCTCTCCTTGGTCCACACCTGACACAACCAGTAAGCTTACGTTCTCTTATCTTTTTTTGGCTAGAGAATACTGCCCTTTCAAACACAAAAGCTATAAAAAATACAGCGCTATAGGCACCTTTTGAGTACTCAAGTTAGAATTGAATAGTGTTGGAACTTAGTATTGGCAGATACTTAAAAATCTGGTAATGTATCAGAAAGAAAAAATAGTATCCACAGCCTCTATTCTGACCTACCTTGATCCGCTAAATTCTATTTTTAGGTCTACTCTGTTATAAATTACTCTGTTTAATTCCATTCTTATTTTTAAACTATACACTATTCTATTGTACTCTATTCTAAACTGTATACTAAATTCTATTCAATTATATATGCTTAACTATACTGTGAGCTAGTTGCTTCAACTCCTTTCTCTCACTCTACTCTATCCTTCTCTACCTTTCATCAATCTACTCTATCCTATCCTTTAACAGAAATATGTTATATAACTCTTTATTACACTCACTTATACTTTAATCTGCTTTGACAGTATTATGTCTCTGAAATTTCATCATTAGAGTGTTTACCTCATCTGTCCCTGGCGGTCTTGGAAATGCATCGGGGGTAAGACCACCCCAGGGCTGGTATACGCAGCGACTGGCATACGAGAGTCCAGGTAGGCTGACTGCATCCACCACTCAGAAAGCTGCATCAGGCAAAAAGAGTTTGGCACAGTGTTAGAAAAGTAAGGACAGCAGAAACTCTCTGTCTCTCTCTGTTATACTCTATTGTGTATGTGTGTACCTATACATACCCAGTTCTCAGTTTTGCGGGCTCTTCGCTCCAGCCCCCTCTGCAGCCTTTCTCCCACCCCGCCGCTTCGGAGGAACTCGGCCATGAGCTCACGGGTGTGCTCCATCTCCTCCTCACTGATCAGCGGCTCCAGCATGGCGAGGTAGCGGTCACATGTCTGTTTGAGTGGCGGGACAGGGAGTTTGGGCAGGCCATCTTGGTGAGCAATGGAGCGACTGGATAGCTGGAGCGCCACCACCGGCCTCACCAGGCGACAGGGCACCCCTACTCCTGCCCTGCACTGGAAATATTTAAGAAAAAAATGTTTCCATAATTATTATTTTTTTATGTAATAGAAGCATTACATCACATTGTGTGTAAATACACATTCATAAGTTATGAGTAATATACTTATTACTAATGAGGGCCACTTATAATGTACAGTCCTAGTCAAATGTTTCTTTATTTCTTTATTTTCTACAATGTAGGTTAATATTAAAGGACACATATAGAATTACATAGTGAACAAAAAAGTGTTTGGCCTCCACAATCCTCTGACCTAAATTCAACTGAGATGGATTATTTAAGATGAGCAGGAGCACAGCATGAAGGAAAATCAGCAATTATTTTTTAGCACCTCCAGGAACTCATAAAGAAGAGGTGTGTCTGTATATTTAGGTTAATTTACATCGAAAGTTCGTAGTTCATATTGCCTTAGAACAGGCTTTTTTATGTGCTGCTATTATATAAAACATCTGTGTTCTGATTGGCTACTGTATTTTTCAGGCGCACCGGATTATAAGGCGCACTATCATTTAAGGTCTTTTGTCTGGTCTATTCTATCTATCATACAGAAGGCGCACTGGATTATAAGGCACATTACGCACACTAGTAAGAATGCATTCTTGAAGTGAACAAGGGCGTCACCAAGTTTCCCTTCTAATTCAACAGGTCTCCTTGCTGGGGGCACTTAAGTAAGCAAAAAAAAGTAATTCTTAAAAAAAAAAGAAATTCAAGTCAAACAAGCGCTGGATGTTAATCTACACAGATTTCTCTCCTGAAAACTGTTTATTTGTGTGAGTAAAGTGCTTCTGTTTATTTACAGTAAGCTTAGAATTCCAGTATTTTGTCCAAGGGTGAGCGCTAGTCACGGTTAGCAAGTACTTTGCCAGGCCCGTCTATCAGCGCTAGCCAGCCCAGTAGCCAGTGTTAACAATGCTAGTCAGCCAAAGTTAGCAGTGCTAGCCAGCCACAGTTAGTGCCTGTAAATGCCACCTGATAGCGGTAGACTGAGGAACCTTGAGTGTTCCAGTAACCCAGGGCGCTATCAGCTAGCAGTTCTTCTCATCTTGCTTGTTTTATACGGTAGAAGTGCAGACTACAGTCCTATATACTCACCTCTGAATGGTGAAAGAGCAAACACTGTGGTTAGCGACTAATGCTAATACTGCTCCAGCCTTGGTGCTGGAGAAACTCCACTGAAACTCCTTAATAACGCTGGACTTAAGAGAAGTGTATTTAATGCTCCTTGCAACCTGACTGATATAATTCATACATAAGGCACACCGGATTATATAACACATTATTGATTTTTGGAAAAATTATAAGATTTAGTAGTGCGCCTTATAGTCCGAAAAATATGTTCCCTTTTATACTATAACATGTCTTAACACAGAACTATGTCAAATGTTTCAGCTCTGCAGACATAATTTTTTATTATTTTGAACTCCAGTAATAAACCTTTTAAACATGCTTGTCTTGTATCTCCAGGTTCAGCTCGCTAACCACTCAGCTCACAGTGCTTTACAGTGCAAAACCTGTTTTCTCTAGATAAACTAAAATATACAGGCCCGCTTTCTTTGCTTTTTTAGTACTGGTATAATACATTATTCTACTTTCCAAAATTAATCAAGAAATACTCAGAACACGTAGTTCATTATTTTTTTATTATTATTATTAAGTTTTTAGCTCCCTCTAGTGTTTAATAGTAATTAACTGATATAGCTGCTTCTGACTCCCAGTCGCTGATTGGGTCAGATGTCTAGCATGCCAAATATTTGCCAGGCATCTGCGACTCGTTGCCGATCAGTCGGCGACGAGTCGGCAAGCGTCTTTCAGTAGTTCACACTACAGGACTGAGCGAGCGCAGAAAGATCCCCCATTTACCTCCGAGCAGATTTTTTGACTGTGATCAACGGAAAACTATCTGCGACTGAAAAACGGGACTAAAATTGTGTAGTGTGAATCTGAACCTGATCAAGACCAAATTCAAACAAATTAATTGAACATACACTGTGCTGATCAAGAGATTAACCAGCCAGCAGAGGGCATGAATGGCCAGCTTTAACCAATTTAACAATTAAAGACCAGCTTTGATCATCAGAATCCAACAAACAGCGAAAAGTGGTCTTGATCTGGATTTTCAGCAGAGCTTTTACATTGTTTTCTATGATAGAATAGAAACCCCACAGGCCTGGTGTGCTGCAGTGTTCAGTAGCTGAGAACTGGCTGGTCCAGCTTTTGTTTTGATTCTCTCTGCCAGGCTGCCTCACGCCTTTCAGCTCGTAATGTGAGACTGACTACAGCTCAGACCCAAACTCTTGTCATGCTCGGGTCAGATCTGCCTCAGCTCACTTTAGAAAGGTCATTCCACAGTTCAGCACTGTCCATTCTCACACCTGAGTATTATTATTACAGCTGACACCTTCAGAACAAACAGGTTAAGATATGTTTTTTTAATGTTTGCGAACCTACTCACACAAACAGACCAGCTAACTGCGTTTCCCTCTCTACAGAATAACTAACACTGAGTATAAACAGCTTCTGTAGGTTAACTCTCACACAGATCACACAATAACAGACTTTAAAGCTGCAGACGCTGAACAGTCCAGTTGCTCTGAAGGGTGGAGCAGGGGTGGAGCAGGGAGTGAACCCCTAACCCGCTCCGGTCAGCAGTCAGCAGGTCTCGGCACTAATTAAAGCTCACAGCGCTAACGTGGACTCACCGCCGCTCTCGCCACGACACACAGCATGATCTCAGGCGGTCAGTCCGGCCGCTTCTCCCGGCTGGTCGTGGCTATAAAGTCCCCCTGACATTCTGCGCTCCAAGGACGAGCAGGGAAAAGTTTCTGTTAAAGTTTTCCGCACTACTGCGCCCCTCTCCGGCCAAGACCCGCTATTACACCCGCGCTATTTATAGCCCTCTTCCCCCACAGCAATAATAGAGTAATTGTAAACACAAGGGTTTGAGTTACCTCTGTGTATCAGCTGCAGTACCCTTATTTTACATGAGTGTGTTAACTTTGTATAAGTGTTTTAACTAACAATGGCATAAATAATATACAGCCGTGGAAAAACAATTAGACCACTTCAGTTTCTCTGATTTTGCTAATTATAGGTATATGTTTGAGAACATTGAACACTGTTGTTTAATTCTATAAATTACGGCAACATTTCTCCCAAATTTCAAATAAAAATGATGGGATTGAGAGGAACCACCCGGTTCTTGTACAGAACTATGTGTGTGTGTGATTTTAAGTGGGAGTGAGTACGTGTTGTTTCTCTGTCCAGGACAATCCATCTGGCTGTAAACCAGCTATGATTATTTACAGTATAATTTCAAACACATTTACGAAAGAAGGCCAAATCAAAGCCTAATCCAGGTCTTCAGCTTGTTCAACTTCTGACGGTTCCATTAAAGCCTGTGATAAATAAATCTGCCCCCATTTTTAAATACAACTTGTCCTCATATATCTCTCTCTCTGGTCTTGCAGGATAACCAGGCCAGTTATGATGTCAATGGAAATGATCTGCATTTATTTGCAGAAACTAAGAAATGTCTGAAATAACCAAAAAAAGATGCAGAGCTTTCAGACCTCAAATAATGCAAAGAAAACAAGTTCATATTCATAAAGTTTTAAGAGTTCAGAAATCAATATTTGGCGGAATAACCCTGGTTTTTAATCACAGTTTCATGCATCTTGGTATGTTCTCCTCCACCAGTCTTACATACTGCTTATGCCACTCCTGGTGCGAAAAATCAAGCAGTTTAGCTTGGTTTGATGGCTTGTGATCATCCATCTTCCTCTTGATTATATTCCAGAAGTTTTCAGTTTGGTAAAATCAAAGAAACTTATCATTTTTAAGTGATCTTTTTTCAGAGCTGTATATATTTTCGGAGAGAAATAAAATCATATTTGGGAGATTTTTTTGGGGGGGATTGTTTTTCAGACCACCACTCCTTTATCATAAGGGCCCTCACAAATGTGATCTACATAATGTTGCCCAAAAGGCAAAAAAAAAAACATACCACCAACAATGTTAGAATATACAGGTGCATTTAAAAAAAATTGATAGTCATTGAAAAGTTACTTAATTTCAATAATATGGCTCAAAATGTGAAACTCATGTATTATATGGATGTATTACCCACAGAGTAATCTATCTTTTATTGATTATGATCTAGTGCTAATGAAAACCCAAAAGTCAGTATCTCAGAAAATTAGAATATTATATAAGACCAATTGGTACTTTTGGCAGTGTGCAAAGTCCTGCTGGAAAATGAAATCTGCATTTCCAAAAAGTTGTCAGCAGACAAAATACGAACTACAGAGCTGCCATAGAACCAGAAGCAGAAGCAGAGACTTGCTTTTAGACTGCGGTGAGGTTGACATTACATACACAATGAATTACTGATCACAATATGTTTTACCTTTAATCCTTAAAATTAAAGACATACAATGTTAAATCATACAAATCTAAAAAAAAGCATATTTCCCCCCCCCCCCCCCCCCAAGTCTGATTCATTTAATTTAAAGTATCCACTGATAACAAGTCCAGATCTGATACTTGTAGTAAAAAAAAGAAAAACACATCCAAGTTGTCCATTAAAGGGTATTTAATTCATTTATTTTTGAAACAACAGTATCAAAAATATTTTGTTTTGCACAAAAGAATTAATAGTCATATAAATGATTTCCATTTCCATTCCAAATATGCATCTTTTCTTAAATAAACAAACTAAAAAATGCCACACAAAAACAATTCTGTCATTAATCATAAATAAGATTATGATTCATTTTTGAATGCTGGTAGTTCTGTTTTTGAAAGGGAGACAGTAATACTGCAGTGTGGTTTAGTCCTGGCAGACTAGATTTAAACTAGACTTTTTTTTTTACTGTATTATAATATCTGTATTATAATATAGTAAGGTTTTGATGCTTTTTAATTTAGAATATTGTAATGTGCTAAGTTACTCAGTTTAACTAAGAGCTTTAATTAAATAAATAAATGGTAGAGTAGCTCCCTATATTTTAAACATTCCAACTTGGAAAGAGGAAACAGGTTGTGTGTGTGTGTGTGTGTGTATGTGTGTGCATGTGTGTGCGAGAGAGAGTGGCTAAGCTAGAGAACCTGAGAGTCTTCAGTGATGGGGTGTCTGTAATGTGGAGAAAAAGGAAGAGTAGATGAAAATAAATGTAAATCTCAAACCACAGCAAAACAATTATTTACAAATAAATATAACATTATAAATTAAATTCCTGTGTTGGGTAATTGAGCTGAAAGTACCTGGCCTAGGCAGAAGTGCAGTGAGGATGTGGAATGTAGGAGGGGTTGTGTATGGACAGAGGTTGGATGTTGCTGTGTTGAGTCAGTGCTGCTCTCGATGCTATGCAGCAGGTTCAGAATTCCAAAATTAGCCTGCTGCCTCCTGGTTTGGTCCAGTCTGTGAAGTTGTGGAACCAGGCTCATTGCAAGGGAGAGCACCAGGCAGAAATCGATGAGTGGTAGCACTCATCGATTTCACTGTCCGACAGAAGCCGTTCTTCCACACCAGAGCTCTGTGGTCTTTGGCTCCACCTTGTTTCAGTGTGAGATGCTCTCTCCCTTGGGCTCCGGGACCTATGGGGCCTGTCTTTCTCCGCAGATAGAGTAGGCCCTGATGCCAATGGTGCGGGAGAGACACGCTGTCTTTCATGTAGCACTGATGCACTTAAAGGAGCCTTTTCATCAGATCCACATGAAAGTGGTGTCGAGGATCTTTCGTCCTTTACCAAAACACTGGTCAGCTTGCTTTTAGAACTACCAAACAAACACACATGGATACACAACTATTATTTATTCTAAAACATTTTGTCAGAGACACAATAATTATCTATCGTTTCATTTTGAAATCTGCACATTGAATCTAAACATATTGATATTGTCAACATTATGATATCAATAATGTTATATCATCTCATACAGACATACGTGGGGCAGAAGAAAGGACATGATGTCGGTGTATTTCCACTCCCTTTGGGAACCTCCCCCCAAAATGTTGGCAGACACCTTTTTTCTGCTCTTTACAAAACTGTCCCTCAATGTCCGCCATTTTGTCTTGCATAGATCAACTGAAAAAAGTGAGACAGATTAAATAAATAATCATACATTTAATTGTTTTTGTTTATTTACTTCACAGGTACTTGGCTTCTGGGGATTCACTGAGCAACCTGGCTTTCATCTGCCGCCTGGGCCACACAACAGTGATCAATAGCATGCTTTGCAGGTTCAAATTTGGGGAGAGGAATGGAGACATCTAGGCTCTATATGTTCCCCCAAAAACCTCTCTGCCTGGTGCTGCTCACTTCAATGATTCCCTCTGAAGCCCTGCCTACAAGAAGAGGATTTTCAACTACAGACTCTCAAGAGCTAAGACAATAACTAAAAAAATGCCTTTGGCATTTTGGCGTCACACTGTAGGATTTTCCTTTGCTGGATTAAGCTGCACCCCAACAATATGAACACACTTGTGTGGCAGCACGCATCCTGCACAATTTCCTCCTTGCCCCAAGTAAGAATGTGCAGCTGCTGGAAGGCAGATGAACTGGGGAGACACATGGCCGCAATGAGGAACATGAGAGGAAACAGGGCACTAAGAGAAGTCTATGCAGTCAGGGAGACCATGTCCACTTTCTTCACCTCCCCAGAGGGCAGTGTGCCCTGGCTGTACAGGCCATTATTGTAAAGAGCAGCAATTCTGCATCTCAGATTTTCAGAGAGGTTTTCTTGCCACAAAGTGCCATAACGCATATCCTCTGGCCAGTATGAGAGAATTATACCCAAAACACCAATTTTTACAGGCCTGCTCCTTCTTATTTACACATGGAACATTGTAAGTCTGATGCGGAGGGAAAATGTCATAATTATGAGATATTAAGTCATAATTATGTGATGCTAAGTCATAAATAGGAGATACTAACTCATAATAATGTGATATTCATAATTAAAAGTAATTAAGTCATAATTACAGAATAATAAGTCAGTATCTTATAATGATGAGGTACTAAGTCAAAATTATGAGATACTAAGTCATTATTTTAAAATTATTAATGGTAATTATTACCTTATAATAATGACTTACCACCTCATAATTTTTAATTAGTGGAGGACCTTTATTGAGACCTCCCATGTTGCAAAAATGAATTTCAGGGTGGTACCCCCCAACCCCCAATATATATATGTAACAAATTGTACAGCAGGCAAGACTTTAATTGCTTTTTTAATTTGATCAGACATGGATATACTTTAGAGTACTCTGAGGTGAAGTGAGCTTTGATGGGGGCCATGATGCTCCTTCTCTTACTTACAGAACACATCCCGTCCAGGAGGGGAAAAAAACACTGCCTACCACACTAAAACGTATTGGCTGACTCACAGACTCTTTGCAGAGAACAGACCAATCAGAACCCTCTCTGTTTTGCATGCGCTTCATGAATATGCACACAAGGGGAGTGCCTTTCTCTCCATCTCCAGTTCTCTCACACGCAAATTAGGAAAATTCTGTGTCGACTGTGTGTGTGATTTTGTTCACTCTTGGGCCACTGGTTCTAGATTCCAGGAGATTTGATCTGTCTTGCAGGCATCAGGGAGCCATTATTGATATGCGGTAGACTCCCGCAACTTCCGGGAGACTTGGGATGTCTGCTTATTTTTGTGACGGAAATGGCTTCATAGTTCATTGACTACGGTACGTTCCAAAGTGTCAAATCTTCAGTGTTGTTCTTATAAAAATATTTACAAAAACGTGAGGGTGTACTTACTTTTGTGAAATACTGTCTATATGACTGAATAAATGTACATGAGCGAACTATTTGCTTTCTTTTAGCATTTATTGGACCAAATGAATGACTTACCATCCACACCCATTACTCTAGCAATATTATTCCTATATTATTGTCTTTATAGAAAGGATGTGACGGGTCATAGATAACCTTGTGATTTTGGATCTCCACAATCAGCAGCTCCTCCTTCATGGTTTCCGCGAGCTGAACCCCAGTCTGAAAGCGCTCCGGCGCGGAGCAGAGCCTGCACTTTCAGTTCTGCGTGATGTTTGTGTTTTTACCGGATGCGGCTGCGCTGCGTTTTGGCTCCGTCACAGCCGCGCCGCTCCGGAGCCTCCGCGGCTTCACGCAGCTTTAGCACGTGCTCAGAAAGAACTTCATAAAGGGCAGAGCCTGGACTGAATTAACAGATCAGATGCTTTTTTTAGACATACTTTTATTTACACAGCCCAGTACTTTCTAAATACCTCAATAATAAACTCAGAATAAACCTTGAGTATATAATTATAAATATTGTATTTATCCATGTCTGACTCAGAATCTTCAAAAAAAGGCAGATCAGCAGGTCAGCACCGAGTTGTTCCACAGCTTCTCTGAATATAAACCGTTTTCTGTTTATATTTGCTTTAAATTGTATTAAACTATTGTATTTTTGTAAACACCTCTTTGTTTCATGTACATTTATTTTGGGGAGCAGCTATACTTTCAGAATTAAAATGTGTAACCTAATGAATTAAAATGTGTATATGTGCATAAATATGTATACATTTAAATATTTTAATAGTTTTAAAATTAATTTATTTTTATGATTTTATTGCCTTTAAAGCATTGTTGTTATATTTTTTAAAGGCAACATCTTATATACTTCAGTGTATAAATACGTATAATTAACTATTTAAAGATATATTTTGTTTTCATTTACTTACTAAGTGTTTTTCTTTTGTTGTCTTTGATGCACTTATACCACTTTTGTTAGGGGAATAATGCTAAAGCAGTGTGTTTTTTTTTTTGTTTTTTTTTTTGTTTTTTTTAGAAGATGAATCCCTGGAGATTTTTTATGTCAATGTTTACAACGTTTATGGAAGGACATTAGACATTGGATTACTATCAAACTTAACATTCTCTTTTTATGTAGATGCCATTGTATTTTATGTGGAAATAGGTTCAGCTTTTTCTGGTTCCATAACTATAGTTACACTTTTAACAAATCACCACTGCTTAAGTACATTATTATAGACTAAAAACGTAATGTTGTAAGTTTCTCATTATAAAACTCCTCAGTTCTGTATTTATGTGTATGCAGTCCTAGCTTGCAACTTGTAGTAATGATATTCTCCACAAGAAGAACCGCACACTCCTCAGGTGTAGTGGTAGGTATTCTGCTGAGGTGTGAGCAGAGTTTATAAAACCCTCCAGCGGCTTCTCAGATAAGAAGCGACTCCACAGCGCCGCCGGTGGTCTATCGCTCTCATTGCTACACTGATGTCATCATTACGCGACTGTCAACAACACCGTGCTCACATGGCTCTCCTCAGCCTGAGCTAACAGCACATTTCTAGACTTTAATCAGCTGGAGTTCCGCTGATTCTGCTGTTAAAACTAACGCTGTGTCTCTGCTGGGGCTGGACGTGGATTTCTATGATGGCTCTGTTTACTATAAACCGGTATGTGCTCTTTATAAACCTCCTCATGTCTCCTAACGTTAGATATGTAAACGTATCTAGCATAAATCTCTATATATCTAATAGTCTACAGACTTTCTGAGGAACAGCTTAGGCTGGTTCCTGACCTCTTAACTACAGGCAGGATAGTGGTACACCAGAACCAATCAGGTGCCAGAATCATCAGGTTTTCCCAAGAATACCATGATAGCAAAGAACATTAAATAAACGTTAATATTTTTGTTGCATTACATTGTTTAATGTTGACTATGGACAAATAAGCCTAAAATCTTTTTTGTTTTGAATGGTTTTGAATGGTCGGGGCTCTAAATCTACAGTTGAAACCAGAAGTTTACATACACTATTTAAAAAGACACATATGCATGTTTTTCTTACTGTCTAACTTGAAATCAAAATATACCTTTACATTTTTAGGTCAATTAGGATTAGCAAAATTATTTTTATTTGCCAAATGCCAGAATAATGAGAGAGAGAGAGAGTTTTATTACTTTTTAGTTTACATACACTAAAGCCCTATCTGGACTAAATTAGTTTCTTAGGGGGTCCTGGGGTAATTTTTTCTTTTTTTTGGGTTGGGGGGTCCTCTGTGATTTTATTTTCGTCCAGAACGCCCATCTGTTTTTCTCAAACGTCCTCTGAGAAAATTACAGGCTGAATTACCTACTGTTTTTCGCTGAACTCTGTAATTTTAGTCTCGTCTGAACGGACATCTCTGAGTTTTATCACCTCACGTTTAATAAAATAGCTATTTGTCCACTGCCACACATTTTAATTACACTCTGGGCACGTGTTTCCATGGAGATCGATGTAAACACAACAGCAAGTGGAAACAGAGGAGCTACTGAACGTGATGTCACGTGACCGAAAAAAATAAAATAAAAAACTCACTGGTCCTCCTGTTTTTTTCAATTGCTTTTTTCAGTTGACAAAACTCTTGCATCCGGACTGCAATTGAAAAAAACTGGAGGACCTGTGAGTTTTTAAGCTTTCTCAGTCAGGACATCACGTTCAGTAGCTCCCCCCATTTCCACCCGCCGATGTAACTATGGTGCATGGCAGTGGACAAATAGCCAAGGTGACAAAACTCAGAGATGTGTGTCCAGAGGGGACTAAAATTAACAGACAACCACAGTTCTGTGTAATGGACAGTATTGTAAAAAACAGTAGGTAATTCAGCCTGTAATTTTCTCAGAGGATGTTTGATATGGTTAATTGGGGTTGTAATTTAAGTCTGCAAGAGGGAGGACTTGAAGAGTGAGGTTTCTGTTCGCTTTCCTAGAGCAGGGCTGCTTGATAAAATAAAAAGTTATTATATTTACCTTTTTTGTCCATTTTGTATCACCAAAACATTGCTCTTGAACATTGCTCCTCAACAGCAGTTGATTATGTCTTTCTCAGGTATTTGGGAGACGAGGAGGAAAAGGAATCGACCAGCGAGTCACGATCCAAAGCCCTGCTGGCCAAGCTCCAGAAACAAGCGAAGGCAAGAGAGCAGCAGAGTCTCGCTACTAAAGAGCAGCTTACTGTCCAAGACGCTGACACAACTCAGATCACCTCAGGAAAGAAGAAAAGAAAACCGGAAAAAGTAGAAGAAGAAGAGAAGAAACAGCACAAGAAGAAAAAGAAGAGGAAAGAGAAGGAGGAAAGCACTGAGCAGCTGGAGGACGCTAATGGGATATCTGTTTCTGTGGAGGCTGCTGAGAAAGCCATAACTGGTACTTTACCAAAGAAGAAGAAGATAAAGGACAAAAACAAGGCAGTTATCAAGGAGGAGGAACAAGACACAAGTAATTAGTATTTGTTTGTTTTGGAGTTAAAAACAAGTCGCTAAGTTGCGATTAGCAAAATAGTTCCAAATCTTATAACTCAAATTTGTGCAAAAAGTAATAGCAACTTTTACACAAAAACCTTGTTTTTCCCATCTCCAATCTTGAATGGGAACTTTAGAGGATACGGAAAAACTGAAAATCAATATACAAAAGTCATTTTGGAGTCATCCTGATATTTAAAAACTATTTAAAGAGCAATAGCCATATTTCATGTATGGCAAAAAGTTAAAAAAAAAAAAAAAACCCAGACTGCACATAGAAGATTTTTGTGTGAAAGGGATTAATGGTTTATGCTTGATACTCTTATCCCTAATCACAATCCCATTTCACCCCTTGTTTTTAGCACTTTGCCCAGCCCCTGCGTTGTGCATTCATGACTTTGGGTAGGGGATATATTTCCTATTGGGATAGAGAGGTAGGATGAAGTGTATATAGAGCTCTGGAAAAAAAATGATTCTTAAATCAGTTTCTCTGATTTTGCTGTTTATAAGTATGTGCTTGTAAAATGAACATTGTTGTTTTATTCCATAAACTACACACAACATTTTTCCAAAATTACAAATAAAAGAGCTTGTCATTTAGAGCTTTTATTTGCAGAAAATTAGAAATGGCTGAAATAACAAAAAAGATGGAGAGCTTTCAGACCTCAATGTTTAAAGCATCAGGTTAATGAAAACATACCTGATGGTTCAATACCAAGGTTTGCCCATTTTGATCACTAGTATGGAAACAAAATAAGAGACCACTTAAAAATTATGAGGTTCTTTGATTTTACCAAGCCATCAAACCAAGCTGAACCGTTTTTTTTTTTTTGCATCAAGAATGGCAACAAGTTTCCCAAAAGCAGTGTGTAAGACTGGTGGAGGGAAGGCAGTGTTGATACACACTATGCCAAACCAACCAGCTGTAGACTCCACATTTACTCAGAAGTTAGCTTAAATTGATTGACCTAAATTTCCATTGCTCTCTTTCTAAAGATCATCCATCTGAAGAGAATGCTGAAGCAGTGGAGGAGACTACAGGTGATGGAGTCGAAGCCAAGGAAAGCCAGGAAACTGCCAATGGCCACCCTGATCCTTCAGACACAGAGCCAAGGAAGATCTCCTCTGACAACAGCTTCCAGATCCTGGGTGGATATATGAAAAAGAGAGTACAAAAGGTAGCCATACAATTATTAAGGTCACTGCATACACTTCTTGAGTCTTTCCTGACTGCTGGCTGGTGTTTTTTTTTTTTTTGCCATGCTAGTGTAATATTGCCATGTTATGTTATGTTATGTTATATAGGTCCAGAGAGTCCTGCCTAAGTGGCTGGCTGAGCCGGATATGATTGAGAAAGATATTAAAAGTAATCTGGTCACTCTGAGTGATGTAGCAGGCATCTGTCCAGCGCTACAGAAGAAGCTGGAGGCCAAGGGGATCCATAGCTTCTTCCCAGGTCTGAGAGAAAGAGTAATAAATAAAGGCTAACTGAGTTAAACCTTGATTTCTTTACAGGTATTTTGTCTTGTTTACTTCATAAATCTATGTTGTTTTCACATCAGTTCAAGCTGAGGTAATTCCTGCCATCTTGGAGACTGTGAATTCAGGGCTGCTGATTGGTCAAGGTGGCTACAGGCCCAGAGACATCTGCGTTTCTGCTCCTACAGGAAGTGGAAAGACACTGGCGTTTGTTATACCTGTCATACAGGTAAGATACAAGAGATGCAAAAAAAACATGTAGTTTAGATAGGGGAGTCTCAAATAGCATTTTAATTAGTGTTAACTACTAGTCTTAACTATTGCTTTTTGGTGTTTTGTTGTGAGTTTACATAGTTTGACTGTTTTCCTGAATGAAAAGTTGCCATTTTAATATATTTTCCTAATACTTAATCCTGCTTCAGCCCCTTGTGCATATGGTGAGGCAGTTAGTGTGGCTGTGTTTAGCTTTATTTTATTTTATACAATGTGTTCTGTTTTTTTTTTTTCATACAATATAGAATGTTTATCAGATATAAGGCCCTAACTCTGTAGTGCTGTTTATCATATAATTGTGGGAACAGTATCTTGCAGCAAGACAGAAATGCAGAGCACACAAGCTAAAATAACCCTCCGCGATGTACACACTAATAGGTGCATCAAACTTACTTGTTTTTTTTTGTGTGTTTTTTGAGTACTTTTGAGATTATACAGTGCAGTGGTCAAAATCATCTTATGCCTCTTGCTGGGTCTACTTTCTATATTTGCACAATACCAGTCAAAAGTTAGGACACACCTCTTCTCAATTAGTATTCTTTCTATGATTTTTTACATTGTAAATTTAATATTGAAGATTATATTAAGGCCATACTGGAACACATGCAGAATTATTTTATAAACAAAAAGAGGTTAATCAAACCAGAAAATGTTTTATATTTTAGATTCTTCTAAGTACCACATTTATCTTTGATGACAGATCTGAACACTCTTAGTTTTTTAATCTCAGAGTCTTCTTGAAGCAGAGTTACATTAATTTTTTTTTTTTTAGTTTCTGGAGGTTTATCAACGTAATGGTCTAGTCCAGGAATTCTTAACCTTTTTCACTGTGTGACTCCTTTTTAGGGTTCAAAGTGTTTTGGGAATATTATGTGGGAGCCTGAAGAATAAGTCGTTGTGTTTTTATAGCGTACTTAAGCCATTATGCATCCCACATAAAAATTAAATTGGCCAGATAGAATGCTAACAAATACAGGGCAAAATTCTGTGGAGATTATAGAATTGATTGACAGGCCTTAGTTGCTTCATAGAATATGCCCGTGATATTAGGGTAGAAAATATCCATTGATGGAATAACCTGGTCTATATTCAGTATAATCAGGTAGACCTGACCAACTGCAGCAACCCCAGATCATTTGCTTAGTTAAATCCATTACAGCAGTACCACTGTAACCCCACTGGAGGGCAACAACAAGTTAATGGCTTACTCTAGTGTTCACCATGGCCTTGCTCATAATTCATCATAAATTCATTAATCACTACTGTTTAATCTCTATAATAATCTTTAATATAGGCGCTGATGATGCGAGTGGTGTGTGAAGTTCGCGCCCTGGCCGTGTTACCCACCAAAGAGCTTGCAGAGCAGGTTTTTCACTTCATCATTTGCTTTCCCTTTTAATTCTATTCATACCTCGATTGCTATCCTGGATTGCATTCCTCTACATTGTTTACATACCGGTAGTAACAATATCCTTCCCCTGCAGGTGTACAAGGTTTTCTGCTCTTATGCTGAAGGAACTGATCTGAAAGTGGTCATGGCTGCAGGGCAGAAATCTTTTGCTGCAGAACAGGCAACCCTTACAGAAACCAGGTAATATGTTGTCCTAGAAATAATTGCGATGAACATTTTTTTTTCTACTTTTTTTCTATTTCTGCTTCATTACTTGACACCTCTGCTGTCCACCTGTTTTGGGTGCCAGACCATATCATATATTTGTGCTTAATTTCTTCTCTAAACTGCTAAAGTAAGAAATTGGCTCACCTGTATAATCTCTGCTATGATTTACTTTGCTCTGTCTCTGCTTCCAGGGGCAGGAGGTGTCGCAGTCTAGCAGATATAGTAGTAGCTACTCCCGGCCGACTGGTGGATCACATTAACAAAAACGAGAGCTTTTCTCTCCAACACCTTCGCTTTCTGGTGAGGATCTGTCCAGCTACATAAAAAATACTACATCTAAAATTTCATTTTTATTATCAGCATTAAAGGGGAACACTAACACTGCACTCGTGTGTGTTCATGCTTTTCAGATCATTGACGAGGCAGACAGGATGATCGACAGCATGCACCAGGCCTGGCTCAATCAGGTCATCAAAGCAGTCTATAAAAGTGGGAGTGGCACAGACACATCAGTTTTCAAGAGGGTGGAGCCAGGCCCAATAACAGTAGCAAGGTATAAACTTCTTTTGTTTGTAAGTGTTTAAGTAAAATATATAGTATAGTGAGAAACAGTACTACACCTGTTTATCTTACTCCAAATAATGGGCATATTATATATTTGCTCTATTAACCCCATAGCTAGTAAAATTATTTAGCTATTTACTTGTTTTTAAAGTACCAGTATGTTTTTCTCTTAGTCTGTCCGTCCCTCAGATGCCACTGCAGAAGCTTCTCTTCTCAGCCACTCTGACCCAGAACCCAGAGAAACTCCAGCAGCTGGGGCTCCACCAGCCACGGCTTTTCAGCTCCACGCACACGTCCACACAAAACAGCACACACACCGAGGAGAAATTCGACTTCCCCCAGGGTCTCACGGTCAGTGTCACGGTCAAGTATATTTCTCTCACAGGCACTCTTTAAATATTCATATTTATATAATCTCTGTTTAATTCATTTACTAAGGTTTCTCACATGATTTACCATGTTAACCATTCTGTCAGAGTCAATTTAATGATGGTTTTGACAAAAAAACATACCTGATATGTTCAGATGCAGTAATAATAGAATTAATTAATTATTTATTATAAAGCATTTTTAGACACCCAAAAATGCTTTACAATCCAACACTCAACCAACTAGGGTTGCAGCGGTAACCGGTTTCACGGTATACCATGGTATTAAAATGCACGGTTATCATACCGTGTGTGTTTGCTTATTACCGGTAAAACGCAAGCCAGCGGAGAAACTCACCCGCGCACGCGCAACTCTGCTCCGCTTCAGCTACTCGGCACACAGCGGTGAGAACAACAGAAAGTGCATCAGACTAAACAAATCTCCGTCCACCTAAAAAAAGGCTAAACTAAAATCAGCAGTGTGGGACTATTTCAGAGACCCGCCGAACGCACCCGAGGATGGTTATCCGATTTATAATCAATGTGGCCGTAAAGTCACAGCTAAAGGTGGACATACGTCAAACCTGTTCTCCCATCTCCAAGAACACCACCCCGCCGTGCAGCGCAAAGTATGTGTTTAGTTTATAATTTTAATCTGAACATAAATAAAACCTCTCTGTAGTCGTGCACAACCCATGCGGTAAGCGCCCGCAAAAGCGCTGAGTTATCCGAAATTTGGGCACGCAGGTACAGGCGTGAAGTGTGTGCTACGACGGATTCACGTGTCCGTGTAAAGGTCCTGGCCGGACTGGATGTGAAAGACGCCATTCATTTACATGCGTTAATTTTCAAATTCTGACGTGCCTGTTTTTCATGTGTTAAAACCAGACTCAGAAATAAATCCCCTCTATCTGGTTATATACCAACTTGGCAGTAAAACGGACGTTTACAACAGTTGTTGATCAGACACTGACCCAGGCTCAGTTTATCAGATATTAAATAATTTAAACTTAAATAATTGTACTGAATATTTTAAACCCAGGATCTTTACTTCTTAGAGGACATGTAATGTGTGACACGTGTGTGTGTGTGTGTGTGTGTGTGTGTGTGTGTGTGTGTGTGTGTATATATATATAATTATATACACCCTTAATGACCTTAAGAGTAGTGGAAAAACCTGGTTTCCTTCACCTAATGGTGTACAGTTTATTTTTTTTAAGGAGACATTATCTATATAGTTGTTCCAGGTTTCTACAATAAATAGTTAATTGTAGTCCTGTCCGGAGTTTAGTTTTCTCGCATTTAATAATATAGCTATTTGTCCACTGCTATGCACGCGTTTCCACGGAGATCCACGTAAACACAACAGTGAGTGGAAATGGAGGAGCTACTGAACGCGATGTCACGTGACCGAGAAAGCCAAAAAAACTCACTGGTCCTCCTGTTTTTTCAATTGCAGTCTGGATGCAAGAGTTTTATCACTGAGTAGAAGTGTAAAATATTATAATCAGACATCCCCCTGAGAAACTAAACTTGTCCGGATAGGGCTATATAATCTCTGAATGTTGTTAAATTAATTTCCTAAGGTTTCGCACAAGGTACCATGTTTAGGTGCATAGGTGTTAATGCATTCGAGTCAAACTAATGGTGGTTATTTAAACAGGGCTATAGTTACTGCGCTTGAAGTTTTTTTTTGCAGCTCGTATCTAGAGTTTTATAGATTGCTTTTTTTTCCCACTTGTGCTGAATAAATGATTCTGTATCAAGTACCGATTTTGAGATCATCCCAGGGAAGAGATGATTTTTTTGGCTTGATTGCGTAATTCCATTCGTCTCATTCTGAGTGAATAATTGCTGTTTGCTGTTTTTCTGTTTATACTAAATTAACTGGTATACCACCCAGCAATTTATAGCACTTTTCTAGACACAATCTAGACTTTCAATCTAGAAAATCAACACACAATTCTTTAAAACTCACAATCCCTGCACAAAACCCACACGGAAACAGATTATAAACCATTGCTTGTTCAGTTAAATTCAGTTAAATATATCATATAGCAGACAAATGTAATATTTGCGGGAAATGAAGTTCATAGGATTTATATAGAGTGCATACATTTCGGATAAGTCTTGGCTTTTTTAGACAAAGAGTTATATACAGTGTTTAAACTATAAATTACACTATAATTTGGTAGTGTATGGTGTTCTGTGCACTCTGTGCACTCTGTTCTTTGGTAGTGTATGGTGTTCTGTGCACTCTGTACCAACAAAGTTCTATAAAAGGGACCCTTTTATTGCCATGATACCCATCTCTGCTTGAGTGACAAGCAACTCTGGTGGTCATCCGGCACCACAGAACTATAGTTACATGCGAGTAAATACCTTGCAATGGTCTTGCAACACCAAAGCAACCATCTTGACTACACTAACAAATTAGCGACTTTAGCAACCACCTAGGATACCTAACCAACCACTTAGCAACACCAAAGCAACCACCTGGCAAACAACAACCATCTGTTTAAATCTGTGCTGCCAATACTGAAAGATTTAGCATTTAAAAGTGAGAGAAAGCAATGTTTTAATAAAATGTAACGCTGTTGTTTCGATTAGCCTAGCTAACACACTGTTCTGCTCACCGCAGGAGTATTATGTTCCCAGCACTATGAACAAGAAGCCTCTCCTCATCCTCCACTTCCTGCTCCGGCTGAAGTACAAGCCCGTCTTGTGCTTCACAAACTCCAGAGAAGCTGCACACAGGTAACAGCACAGCTCCACATAGAACTCTGATGAATTGTTGCGTAATTATTTTGTTAATCATTGCAGGTCTACAGTTATTAGGGTTGGTTAGCTGTACCTCTTCAGTAATTATGTAAATAAATGCAAGTGTGAAATGACATCTGATCAGTTTATATTCATTTTATATTGAAACTTAATTTTAATCAAGTTTGTTCCCGTGACAAGAATAGCAACCTTGTACACAGCATTTTTAAAAGGCTTTTTATGGTTTAAATCATAATAAAAGTCCTGATTTTTTATTTAGTTGATATGAGTGAAATATATTTTTATTAGTTTATACCATGCTTTAGTTATGGCTGGGGAAACTCTGGGCTGAATTAGATTAAATAATCTAGAGTTTTAACTTGCATTTTGGTGTGCTGTTTTTGGAAGGCTTTTTTTTATTTATTTATTTATTTATTTTAATTTCTTTTTTTTTTATACAAAACTTCAAATTCCTAATGTTAAATTCTAAACAAATATATACATTAAAAATAATTTTACAAAGTAAAGTTAATTTATTCAAAATAGATCATCTAAAAAAATTGATCACTTCAAGTGAAAATATACGTTTATTTTGCTGTTGCAATGTTAAATATTTATACTTAATTCTAGGGTGAATTATCCAGTAAATCCAATTTAAAAAAATTTAATAAAATGCGGATGGACAGAAATGTCAATATAGGGCTTTCAGAAATTCTAACCATAGAACATTTCTAAGAAACTTAATCTAATGTAAACATAGAGTTCGGAATCTGCATAATTTTGTTATTAAAATCTGCATAATTTCTTCAGAACGCTGCCACCCTGATCAGGAGATCGCTGGTTCGAATCCTGTTCATATAGCTTGCCATCGGCTACCAAAATCCTGAGGGAGGAAAATTAGTTTTGCTCTCTTTGGGAGGGTAGATGGCGCCCTTTCCCAACATCATTCTAAAGGGTAATGTCTGCAGCACAAGGCATCTGTGAGCTGATGTATCGGAACCGAGTCGCTGCACTTTCCTCCGAGCGCCCTCTGAGTAGCCATTCGAAAAGAGGTGGTGGCTGACTTCACGTGTGTCGGAGGAGGCATGTGCTAGTCTTCATCCTTCTGGTGTTGAGGCAGTGATGGGGGAGTCCTAATGAGTGGGTTGGATAAATGGCCTTGTAAAATTGGGGAGAAAAAGATATAAAAAAAGCAAGCAAAAAAAAGTAACCAATATAGTAATATAGTTATTTATTTATTTTATTTCCAAGTAAAATATTTCTCTTTCTTACTCTCTCTCTTTCTCTCTCTCTCAGGCTCTTCCTGTTGTTGAAGTTCTATGGAGGAGTGGAAGTGGCTGAATTTTCCTCCAGACTCAGTCCGACAGAAAGACAGAAAACTCTGAAGAGTTTTGAACAGGGAAAGATTGCAATGTGCGTACACTGTGTTCTCTGTTCGTCTCTTTATCAGTTGTTCTAGTTCTAGTTCTACCAGCATCTGGATGAGTCTCAGCGTGGGGTATAAAACCATATTCAGGCCGGATTAAATACACATGGGGTCCTGGGGTATTTTTTCTCATCCAGATCTGTGTTTTTTCCCTCCTCTTCTAAAAAATTACAAACAGTTATCTGCTCTTTGGTGGTCTGAAAATTTCAGCCTCTTTTTTTTGCAGACCGATGTTACCACTCATAATAAAATCAATTTTTTGTCTACTGTGTGCTGTATTTAGCCATTGAAATGTCCATATCCTCCTGAGATTTTCCACAAGACATTAAACATTTTCACATATACTATGCCTTTTTTCTAAAATTTGATTTGAGCAATTGCAATATGACCTTACTTGCAGTATCACAATAACACCTGTGTCGTGTTGTGTATCACAATGTCAAATTCTTGCCAATACTGTGTCTCCAATAGGTTGATCAGCACTGATGCTGCCGCCAGGGGGATCGATATAAAGGCAGTTAAATGCGTCATTAATTATGATGCACCACAATACATCAGGACATACATCCACAGGTATGTCAACTGTTTTTTTTTTTTTTACCATCTAAGGCAAATATCAATTTGTTGCTGGATGTCTTGAATCCAGGCTAGAGAGATGAGTTTAACAATGGGTGACAAAAGTACAGAGAAACTGAGATCTCAAATAATGCAAAGAGAACAAGTTCATATTCATAAAGTTTTAAGAGTTTAGAAATCAATATTTGGTGGAATAACCCTGGTTTTTAATCACAGTTTTTAGCTTTTTGGCATGTTCTCCTCCAACAGTCTTATACACTGATTTTGGATAACTTTATGCCACTCCTGGTGCAAAAATTCAAGCAGTTCAGCTTGGTTTGATGTCTTGTGATCATCCATCTTCCTCTTGTTAATCTGGCCTCTTATTTATTTCCAAAGATGAAGTATTTTACCATGATTAATATGCAAGGAGACTCTTGTTTAATTATCTCATTTTAGATGGAAAAACTCTAATGGTACTCTTTGTTCACCAATCCTTTAATAGAATGTTTAATTAGTCTAACACTAAAAACATTGAAGCCAAAATCTTTCTATTAAGTAAAACCAAGTGGCTATTAGCGCTAAACTCTATACTGGATAAACCAGCATAACCTCCTGTATTTATTTTTCCTTTACAGCTGAAAAGACAGTTCTAACATTTCTACAGGCAGCAAATGATAGCAAATGATCTATTGTTTGCTGCTAGAAGTGCTTCAGAGCACAGCATTGAACAGGACAGTTAAACAGCAGAGGAACAGCAGGCTAGACAGTCTGTTAGCTGAAAGCTGGAAGCAGCTCTGGCGCTTTTTTCCAGGGGTGCTTTCCTCGCTGGTCTTGTACATTTTGGCTAAGTTCACATTACCAGGCTAAAGTGACTCAAATCAGATTTAGCAGCAGGCTACAGGCCAATATACTCGCCTCTAAAAAGAGCTAGCGCTTAGCTAGGTTAGCGGGTAATGATAACACTGCTCCAGCCTCGGTTGAGAACTGAAACTCCTGTATTACGCTGCACTTTAGCGGAGTAGCTTTACTGCTCCTGACAACCTGACTGGTAGAATTCATACATATTTTGGGGAAAATTAAAGGACTTTAAATGCACTTCTAGTGCGAAAAATACAGTTGTCACCCAGTATAGTAACAAATTATGTGTACTTCTTTACAGTCCCCCACTGATAAGCTTTGTTTGGATTACATAATAAAGAACCTTATCATTAGGAAAGGTAAATATGACTCGCAGAGGTGTGCAGTTCTCTTTTTATATGCCTCATGCAGGTTATAGGAGTACAATAAACTACAGTTCAGTTGCAGATCAGACTGACGATGACAGAAATGTAATTCTCCCTGTTACAGTCAGTGGAGCATCAACAAATTCCAAATATGTTAATTTAAGCTACTGCTGCTTCCTAATGGGTTGGTTAAGCTACTGCTGCTACATAATGGGTTGGTTTCCTGAACAGGGATTAGGTCTAATCATCATCTTCCTTTTTGATAAAGAATCTTCATTTAGAATGTTGTAAAGTCCAGGATTAGGATGAATCCCTGTCTGGAAAACTGGCCCAATATTGCTTTTAAGCACATAAATTAAGTATAATTACTAAAGTTTTAAATGTCCATACATTAAAATCAGGCCTCAGGACCTTTTTAATCTTTCTCAGTAAGTATTTTCTGTTTTTTAATCTTTCATATAAGCATATGACTGTCATATATTTAATGATTATTTTAGGGTGGGAAGGACAGCAAGAGCAGGACAAGCTGGAGTGGCCTTCACGTTCCTCTTAGCAATACAGGTGAGACAAAACCAAACGTCATGTTTTATTAACATGATCTTTCATTACTATGTTCTTTCATTTGTACAAAGTTTTTAATTTGTTATGTGTTGTTCTCTGTGTGTGTGCCTGTGTGTGTATGTATGTGTGCGCATGTGTGAATATAGATGAAAAGGTTTCAAAAAATGTTGCTGAATGCTGGAAGTCCTGGTCTACAGAAACACGTAGTTAAACCACAGCATCTCAGCGGCCTGGAGAGTCGATATGAAGAAATATTAGTTGAACTGGGTGAAGCTATAAAGGTAAAGGCTTTTAAAATGTTAAATCTTTTACACACATCAACTTCAGTGACAGTTTGTGCACATTCAGAATGAATGAAAGATCTTTCATTTCACCTCCATGCTTCACAGCAGATATGAGGATCTTGTCCTCATTTGCTGTGTTTGAGGAATTTTGAATAACATTATTCAATTTATAAAATTCTATTTCTATTCATTACTTTTTCCACCTGTTTATATATTTTATATATACATCATTTAAATGTAGCAGTTTGCTCTATACTAGTGCATCTCAAAAAATAGAATATTATTGAAAAAGTTATTTCAGTAATTCAGTTGAAAATGTGAAACTCATATTATATGGCTGTATTACACACAGAGTGATCTGTTCTAAGCATCTGTTTCTTTTATTGTGATAGCATACAGTGCTGCAGGATTTTTTTGGGGGGGAAAAAACCTGCACTAACTTTAGACTTGATAGAACACAGTGGAACAACAACAGCCAATGACACGGCTCTCCAGACCATCATATTATAATCATGTTTTAATCAAGTCCAAAGTGCAGCGCTTTCCTGGAAAATCTTACTGCACTTCATGCCTCCATCTCCTCACAACTTTTATGGAGTTGCAGATTTCATTTTCCAGCAGGACTTGGCACACTGCCCACACTGCCAAAAGTACTTATATAATATATGGTCTTATGTAATCTTCATATTTTCTGAGATACAGATTTTTGCCCTGTAAGACATAATCATGAACAATAAAATAAATAAATATTTAAAATGGATAACTCTAAAATAGGTATGTAATACATCTATATAATATGAGTTTTACAGTTTTAACTGAATTACTGAAATAAAATAACTTTTCAGTGATATTTAAAATTTTCGACATGCACTAGTACATTGTTTCAAGATGAAGAATCATGCCGAATAGACAATTAGAAATGCTTCAAAATGATTTGAAACAAAATAATTTTACATTGCCTTCCATATGTTCTTTCTTTCTACAAGAAACGTTACCTTTTGGGTATTACAAAGATTTTTGTGTGATGGTTAGGTTATACAGTCTGGGCTATTTGAGCACTTTTGGGGTCATTAAATTTTTCTGTCATTTTACTTTCTGTCTTTACACACCTTTGGTCAGAATATAATCCGGCATGTTTGAATGTCTTTGTTTTCTGAAGGAGGAGAAAGCCCAGAACAGATTCTGAAAGGAAGGTGACCAGGATTTGACCCAGCTGAATAAATATTTGTCTGTTCCTTTGTCTCTGTCTAAACTTTAATACATCTTTTCCTCCACAAAAGACTTTGTATTTTGAATAAATCTTTTTACATTAAGACTTTGTCGTCTTTTCCCTGCTCTTTCATTTACTTAAATATAAGCATGGGCGCAGATGGCACTGGGGACGGGGGGGGGGACATGTCCCCCCCAGATTTATAGTGACCTCATCCGAAATCTATCATCTACAAACATAAACGTTGGGGTTTTAATTTAATTAACTGTACGTTTGTGGAATTCTGTGTTCCACAATGCCCTCGTTTTTAAACTAGGAAGCGTTCAGTTCAGAGGTTACATTGTTCGGAGCTCCGTGTTCCAGTTCCAATGTAAATTTAACGCACCTTCTCAAGTCCGGGGTTCTAAGGAGCTGGTAACTGCCTGTAGACTACAGACAGAGGCAGTTACCAGCTCCTTACGGTACGTGTCCACTAGCACTTTTTTCAACGCAATCCGCTGCGCTGGATCTCCTTGCTCGTTTTTGAATTAAAACGAAGCAACAGAAGTAGACAGTCATAAGTTTAATATTTTTATTTTTTTACCAACCTCACTGTAACCTATAGCTCTATAAATCCATATTCTGCCGCTTTCAGCTTCTCTTCTGTGGTTGAAAGGCGCCTGTTCTGTCTGTGTGTGTGTGTGTAAGAGGCTTGTGTGTGTGTGTGTGAAGACGCAGCCTGCTCTTCCCTCATTGGCTGGACGCAGCCTGCTTTTCCCTGATTGGCTGGACGCAGCCTGCTTTTCCCTGATTGGCTGGACTGGACACAGTGCGGCGGCCGGATTTATTTGAATAAAGTTGAGCCGGAGGGCGGAGCTGCGTTAAACACTGCGTTTAACATTGTCTTCCTGGTCTTGCCTAGGCTGTAGCAATGAAGAAACAAAAAACATAACATATAACAATAACAATATTCTAAAGTTTATTGCAGCATATATATATATATATATATATACGTATATATATATATATATATATATATATACGTATATATATATATATATGTACGTGTATATATATACATACATATATATATATATACGTGTATATATATATACACGTATATATATATATATGTATGTATATATATATACGTATATATATATATATACGTATATATATATATGTATGTATATATATACACGTACATATATATATATATATACGTATATATATACGTATATATATATATATATATATATATATATATATATATATATATATATATATATATATATATATATATATATATATATATATATATATAATTTTACAGCTTGGTCCCCCCCAGTTCAAAATTTCCATCTGCGCCCCTGAATATAAGACATACTGTATCCTTCAATAGGACCTTGTAGCCTAAGTATTAGTTAGAATATGAGGCATCTTTCATATTTACTTTATACTTCCGCCATCTTTCCAGAGAGCATGGCAATTTAGAAACCATGCCCCAGGTGTTCAGAGACTCATGCTCACCCTTTGCACCTGAACAAATGTGAATTATTGAACTGAATCTTTTGATCAGTTTGTTTAAATGATTCCAGTGTTCGAACAGCATTGAGTCTTAATGAATTTTACATTATTATAAGGTTACCAGATTAAAGTTTCATGTAATAATAATGAACATTTCTCCAAAGAACGATTTAAAACATCTATTAGAAGGTATTATGAGGTATCTGTTTGTTTGTACTGTCAGTGTAAAGGCTGTAAGGTATGATAAATACCTGTATAGCAAATGTTACCATTTTTTCAAGATTTATTAATTGCAGGTTACAGCATGCTTTTATTTTGGATGCTGTAAAGAAGTTTAGAGTTTCATTTGAAGTAAAAAAAAAAAAAAAGAGATCATTATACGTTTCATTCAGACTCATTTATTTATTCGTTATTATTATTACATAAACAACTTATCTGTGATCTGGTATAATTTTTTTTCGTATCTTATTTTTTAATGCATCCCTCATTAAAATGTGTGATATTAAATTCTATAATTCAAAGGTGTTAAATATCAGAGTGTTATTTAAAGTTCATTCACCTGGACTAGTCTTATGATTTAAAAAGCAGTTTGTACTGAACTTATTAAAAATTCATCACTGGAGGTTCTAGGGGCGGGGAAACATACTAATGCGGCAGACAATGGCCCCGGCTAAAATCTGATTGGCCCTTCGAAATGCCCCTGTCCTGTCACTTATTTTCTCTATGCACAGTAAAATTGCATGTAAAATTGGAAAGGAGATTTAATTTTTTTGCAAGGAGTTAATTTTGTGAAAAAAATGTACACAAAAATATTAAATCTGCAATCGAAAATATATACATATAGTAGCAAAAAATAGTAGCAAAGAAGAGATTCCTTTTAATCCTTAAATTGATTGCAGATTTATTTGTTTGTTTAAAACTTTTGGCACAAAAATAACTTCATAGATTTTATTGTGTTAACTTTTTAAACTTACATTCAAGTGTTTAAACGTGGTGAAATAATACTTGGCCCCTCCTCTATGAATATTGTGGCCCTTGATAGCCCCTTACTCAGAAAAATCCTAGATCTGCCACTGGGAGTGGGCGATATGGCCCTAAATTTTTCGTGATAACGATACTCTTGGTGACATGACAGAAAAAATGAAAACTAAATGTTATTATTGCATACAGTATGATATGGCACACCCCTAATTGAGATATTAAAAAATACAATAATTTTTATCAAATTTGTAACAGAAGTCAATGATCCAGAATGTCATAATACTAATAATGCACTCCAAATATCTCCATTGTAGAGTAATTTACCACAGCATGAATTAGATAAAACTCAGATGTGAGAAATCCCAGAACATGAAAAGATGACCAATGAGTCAGAGCTTAAAATTTAAAATATATATTAAAGTTTACTGGAAACATTGTTTCAGCATTACAGATATATATAAAAGGAACAAAAATTATTAAATATATATTAGAAAATAGTAAAAGTACATCAACGAGTCAACACATAGTGTAATAAAATCTTGATAGAGATTTAAGAGAAAGAGAGAAAGAAAATAAAGCCAGTCGAGGGAGAGAGAGAACCCTTCAGACTTTATCCAAGCAGTTATACATTTATGCAAATAACATGTGATTGAACAGAATTTATCAATATGATTATGTCAGCAGAGTCCAGTTAACAGCTTGTTGTCCAGTTCCAATGACGTGATCAGCTCCAGCCTGTCTGAACAACAAGTTCTTTTCATGGTGTTGTTCAGCTCTGTGTCCTTCATGAACACAGCAAACAGTCCTTGTGTTTCAAACAGTCCTTAAGTGTCCTAAAGTCTGTGATAAGATGAAACAGAGGAAAAGAGTGGCTGGAAAGATCTTCTGGGGCTGTGTAGACACCATATAGAACAGGCAGGCGCTGGCTGTCTGAGGAGATCTCCTGTCCAAAAAAATAAATAAATAAATCTACCTTGCACGCACACCAAATGAGAACATAACAGGGTAGATAGATAGATGGATGGATGGATGGATGAATGTATGGATGGATGGATGGAAGACTTTAATTGTTTTTTTACTTTTACCAGACAGATTTTAGAGTAGTCAGAGGTGGAATGAGTTTTAATAGGAGCCATGATGCTCCTGAATGCCTCTGTTCAGGAGGAAAAAAAACACCGCCTGCCCATGCTAAAAACTGATTGGCTGACTCACAGAGTCTTTGCAGAGAACAGGCCAATCAGATCCCTCTCTCTGTTTTGCATGCTGTTCACGAATATGCACAGGAGGGAAGCGCCTTTCTCTCTCTCCCTTTCTTTCCCACACATGATTGGGGGAAAAAGTCTGTGTGGCTTGCATGTACCTGCTATATTCTGGGAGATTTTATCTGATCCCAGGGCATCAGGGAGCCATTGTTGATATGCAATAGACTCCCGCGACTTCCGGGTGATTTCAGACATCTGTATAATTGTAATTGAGAACATTGTGCATTTGTCTTTTGCTGATAACAGCAAAAAAGTAGTACCCTGATGTGATAATTAAGGGTGGGTGATATGGTACGATATTTCAGGGTATAATATAATTCACAATATTCAAAATGTTGTCGATATTATTGCGCACACCCCTACCTGCCACTGTAATACATAAGTATTCCAGAAAAAAGTGAGATTCGATTCGACTCTGTTTGACTGATTATTTCAAAGAACCGATGCTTACTAACAAAGGCAGATAAATTACAAGCATTCAGCACCGGTTACACGGTGAAACTTCATTGTGTGATTGTATGTATTTTAAGATGTTGTAATATTTAAAGACTAATACAGTGCGGAGATCTCACGGAAAGACTCGATTCACTTTGAACCGATTCGTTAACGAGTGAGTCGCATTGCTGTTGATGCTCCGCTGCTGCTGAGTCAAATCAAACAGCGCTCTGACGGATGTAGTTCGGTTAGTATAGCTTGGCGCTGGCAGACAAATCCTCGGTCAGAGAAGCGGATTATCGATGATGTTCACGCGTCTGGGTCTCAGCTGATGTAACTGCGCTGTTCAGTAGAGAGGTGAGAAGAGATTTGTGATGAAATAATCTGTATTTCCTTCATAAACCGGAGAGAAGAGCCGCCGGGCTCTGTAGCCCCTGTGTTGTATTAGTTAGCTGCAGGACTCCTGTTAATGATACTTAGCCTAGCTAACAGAGCTAACAGGCTAAGTTAAACTACCCCACACGGCTTTTGTAGTTCTCTGTGATGCACTAAACAGAAAGGTTTCGCCTCTTGTATCTTTGCTGAGCGTTCAGGGCAGGTTTCTTGTCGTTTCTTACAGGAATAGCGTTAGCACAGGACGCTAACTGCGAGTTGTTGACGTGTTACTTCTTGAAAACCTGTCTGGAACTAACTGAGTTAATGTTAGCTTAGCTGGCTAACCTAACTAGCTAACATATTAATCTGCCTCCGTTCTACTGTTGTTGGTGGTGCTCTGGAGAGCTCTCGTTATCTAGCGTTATCTAAATTTAATCATTTAATGACCTAGAGACCTGCTGTTGACACTTTTATAAAATCTTAGCAACCCAGGAACTCTGCAGGTTCACATATAGCTTATGAGGAAAACAGTGGTCCATCACAACAGAGCGCTACTGCTTCTGGTTTCTCTTGCTTGGAGAACTGGGACTGGATTTGCAGCTAACCTAAGATTTAAGAGAACACTTCAGTTTCTGAATCAGATTCTCTGATTTTGTTATTTATAGGTAAGCTATATGTTTGAGTAAAATTATCATTGTTTTCATTCTGTAAACTACAGATAACAGTTCTCCAAAAAAAAAAAAAAATGTTGTCACTGAGAAAATGAGAAATGACTGAAATAACAAAAAAGATGCAGATCTTTCAGACCTCAAATAATGCAAAGAAAACAAGTTCATTTTCATAAAGATTTAAGAGTTCAGAAATCAACATTTGGTGGAATATCCCTGTTTTTTAATCACAGTTTTCATACATCTTGGCATGTTCTCCTCCTCCAGTCTTACACGCTGCTTTTGGATAACTTTATGTCACTCCTGGTGCAAAAAAATCAATTCAACCGTACCGTAATCTCACCGAAAATACACCTTTCCACGGAGATCCACGTTAACACAACAGTGAGTGGAAATAAAAGAGCTACTAAATTGTGATGTCATGTGACTGAAAAAGCCTAAAAACGCACTCACTCTTCTGTTTTTTTTATTACAGTGTGGATGCAAGAGTTTTATCAGTAGAAATGTAAAGTATTTTACCCTTAGGTACTGTACCAGTTAAAAGTTTGGAGACACCTTTTCTCATTTAATGTGTTTTCTTTCTTTTCATGATTTTAAAGCTATACTGGAACATATGCAGCATTATTCTGTAAAGAAAATGTTAAGTAGCCATAATTATCTTTGATGACAGGTTTGCACGCCCTTTTTTAGTGGCTTTGTGAGGTAGAGTCACCTGGAATAGTTTTCTCAGCGTCTTGAAGGAGTTCTTGGAGTTCTTTTTTTTTTTTTTTATTAATCTACAGTGTAGAAAATAAATTAAATGTAAAGTATCCCAAAATAAAGCAGAACAAAGAATAGCAGTGTCTTAAATGTCCCTGCTGATACCTGCTGGGTGAGCTGATATGATCCTCTGCAGGTCTTTGGGGAGCTCAATCAGGATTGTAAACAGGTACTTTCAATTGAGTAACTGAAGTAAAAGCACTTTTACTCACTGCACCGCTACGTTCACTGCTACTGAAGCTGATATCTCTCTCATACCAGAAATCAGGTTACTCTGGGCTTTCATGTTATCATATTAAAATGAACACGTCAACTAGAGTGTAATCTAAGGCAGTGCCCTACTCTCCCTACTGAATCATGTGGGTGAGCCTTCCGTGTAGAGTCCTGCTCCAGGAAATGCTTACACCATCTCCTCTGTTCTGCATTTAACAGTAAAAACTGACATCATCACAGTGCCGGGCGATATGCCAGGTATTATTGTCTTATGTAAAGTGCATCATTAAAAAACACTTTCTCATTTTAGCGCTTCGTACTTTGAAATGTGTGCACTTTACTAATGGTACTCAGGAACAGTTGATTGAAGAGGAAAATGTGCCAATCCATTTTTAGACACTGTAAAGTCTGCTGTTTATGTGTATTGGGCCCTATGAAACCATTTATTTAGTTTTTGTCCTTTTTTTTCCCTGTTTAATTTTTTTTTTCTAAATATCCATCGCCAGCTACAATTATACAGGCAGTAAGAAAAATACCCTTAACTATTAAAATAAATGTAATTTATTTAAAAAAAATAAATGTAGAGACTTGTGCACTTGATAATTTATGTCAATACATCAGTGCATCTGCAGGTTAAAAGCATTTCTACACAACAGGGTGAAAGCAGTACTCATACATTTGGTGTACATCTTTTGAAAGTAAGTGAAATACACCTGTGATGAACTGGCGCAGTTTTACAGTCACAAAATAAAGGTAAACTTAAAAAAAAACTATTCAAAATCTAGGTTTAAAACACCTAAATGACCCATTTGAAAAACATTATCGCCTTCCTAAACTTAATGCTGCATCTGCTACATTTATCATGAACAACAATACCATATGCAAACATATAAAGTGAAGTGAGTTTAACGAAAATGCAACATAAATGCTAAACTGCTCAGTGAGGATAAGGTGTAGAGATGTGTAACATACTGTAACATATAGAACATACATGATCACAGCAGTTACTGTGGTAGAGAGTTTATAGTTTTTGGAATTAAGCAAATATTGCTGATAGGGAAAGAGACATTTCAGTTCCAGTGTGTGTGTGTGTGTACAGTGATTGGTGGGTTCAGTACAGTTCTTCTGTGTGTGTTGCTGCTTGTGACTCCTGTGTCTACTGTAACTATAACTCAGGAACTATTGGAACTCCCTGAGAACTAATCAGTGTCAAGTTAAGGACCATCAGCCCATGTAGGTGATGATTTTTTCTGCTCATTAAGTTGCAGTGCAAAACCAAAACTAGTTGGACCACATGTGCACCATATAATTTGCCTAAATTCTGAAGTAAAAACTGATCCAGATACCATCACAACAGATACCTTTCTTTCAATAATGTAATTATATTTTGATTAAGAAAAGGGGCAACATGAAAATCACTACAACATAAGAGTTCTTCACAGGTTTCACAAAGGCAGGTGACACAAAGGCAAGCCTATCTACTGAGATTCCCTCTGGCAGCTTCTATTTGTAACGATGTTTAATTTTAATTGTTCCATTTAGACAATTATATTAAAACAGTCATTTTATCAATTGAATTACTTTAAATGATATCCTGCCACTAGAGCCAAACCTTTGTAACAATTTGGTTACCAGTGGGTTTCATCTGAGAAGCTCTTCCATGGATGCTCTCTATTTTTCCTAGTAGTGGAAACCAGGACAACAGTTCCTTTGATTTTCTTCTGGGTTATTTTATGATTTCCTGGATATGTTGTCTCTTGGCTTTTGGAAAAAGTTAAAGGCAAGGAAAGACAAGTTTATTTGTATAGCACAATTCAAAGTGCTTTACATAAGGATTTAAGAGTCAATGCAGATCAAATTTAAAAGAAAGTTATGAAAAGAATATAATTAAATTTAAAAATGTAATAAACTATATATATAAATTATGACATTCAAACAGAATGAAAAAGAATACAATTGGACTATAAGAAAAAAAAAGACATAATGCAGGCAAGACATCTAAAAAAAATTATAAACATTATGAAATCTAAGAACAACAAACTTGTGAACTGCCCACTGTGGCTTGTCAGTGTACCTGAGCTTTAGAATTGGCTTTGTAAGCCTTTTCAGACAGAAGCAGTCTTTTCTTCTGTAATTGCTTTTAATTTAGGCCTATTGTACCAGTTTGAAAACACTCTTTGAAAATGCTCTATTTAACATACAGAACAGATACAGGCTATAGTAAATCCGTACGCTATCAGAATAAGGCTTAAATCCTGAATCTTCTGTGATACGATTTCAGAAGCCTTTGTTTAACGTGGGAGAAAACAAACAACAGACTTTTCCAGGCTCTTTGAATTTTCCGAACAGGCTGCGTATCCGTTTACTCTCATGCAAATCAGTGAAACACCGCCTGTTCCTTTGAATAAAGCTTGGCACAGGAGTGTCAAACAAAAAAGGCTGCTTTAGTTCAGTATTTGCAAAGGTTTTCTCCTCCAACAGTAGAACTTTAAATGACACGGATGTGGCATGTTTGCACCTTTGCCTTAGAGGAAGTGCCATTATCTCTCTCTTGTTCTGCTTTCAGGACTGTCTGTCTCTGACTGTGTGTTCCGTGGATCTGTGGGATGATGGGGGCACTGGTAAACGGTCGACGTGGGGGTCGATCTCCATCGTTGCTGATGGCTGCTCTCATTGCCTGCGTCCTCCTGCTCGGCTTCAACTACTGGGTCTCCAACTCTAGAAATGTTGAGCTTCAGGTTTGTACCCTCACCCTGTGCCCCATTACTGTCAACCAAGTCACCTGCACTGTAGATCAGAGATCAGGACTCGACTTACAGTTAAATCGACTCTAAATCTGTTAAATCTGTTGTAATAACTTTTTATCAACTGTGTAAAATTCTTCAGATTTACAGATGTTGTAAACATAAACGTGCAGGCGTAATTTGTTTATTTAGTTACACTCAGTTTTAGCCTGTCTCTTCTGCATGACAGAATGATGACACTCAGCCTCAACAGTTAAACCCAAGATATAAAAAAAAATTCGACATATTGTGATAAAAAGGTTGAATTAAGGGATGGGTAACCATATGCTGTTATGTAATTATTACTAAAGCTAGTACAGTTGTGAAATGTGTGAAAAACATGTATGCCTAGAAATATTTTCCTGTATTTGGTGTTTAAAGATAGCAGCTTCATTAGAAATCATAAATAATAGGATGTTTATTTTTCATGATGCACATTGTGAGTTTTTTGTATTGTGATATTGCTTTGCTATGCCCAAAAATCTGAATGGATGGAAAGATGAATACATGGATGGCTGGATAGATGGGTGAATAGGTGGATAGATTGGTGGATAGATGAATTGGTGGAGGGATGGATGGATAGATGGGTGGATAGATGAATTGACTGAGAGAGAATGGATGGATAGATGGGTGGATTAATGGATAGATTGGTGGATAGATTAATTGGCGGAGAGAGAATGGATGAATGGATAGATGAATTGGTGCAGAAAAGATAGATTGATAGATAAATAGATGGGTGGATACATGGATAGATTGGTGGATAGATTAATTGGTGGAGAGAGGATGGATGGATGGATGGATGGATGGATGGATGGATGGATGGATGGATGGATGGTAGGGGTGGGAATCGATTACTATCTCACGATTCGATTCGATTCCGATTTTGGGGGCCACGATTCGATTCAAAATCGATTTTTGATTCAAAACGATTTGAATTATAAATATTTCTGCTTCTGGCTTATGAATCGTATTGAAAAAAAAAACCCTCCATAATATACACTGGTCCTGGAGCAAGTAATGTGTTACAAAAACAATAAAATGTGCAGGAATGTGGGTCCTCAGTGACAGAGGAATCACTGGGATATCACAATGACGTTAATGAACAATAAATACATAAATAAATAACACTGCTTTATTACCAGGCTACTAGCGGTGGTGTGTAGGTGACGCTGCTGGGCTGATGTGATGATAGCAGTGGAGCGCTAAAGTTCAGGAGCAGCTGCTGATTAACTAGTTAATTTAAGGTGGTTGTATTTCTTCAGAAAGGGGGCAGGAGGTGGAGAAATTAATTCATATTGTCCATTCCTTAATTCCTCTGTGATGAGGAGCTGAAATTAGCTCTGATTAGCTTATTGTTATTTTTCCGTTCCGCCTTAAATGCTGCAGCCCGCTGCCACCTGTAGCGTTATTTAAGGTGGAACTGGAAAGTTAGCTAGTTAGCTAGCTAACAGTTACTGAAACTAACTACTAGCGATCTTTTTTATGCTTGTTATGAAGCATTCTGCCATAAAACATTGAAACTACACGTTAATCTAAGGTAATATAGTGCTTGTTCTGCCATCTTACCGGTGATTCTCAAACACCTACGCTCTGTGTGTGTCTGGAAGATCTCCAAAGGGACAAGCGCTATCCCCAGGGTTGCCAGGTCCAACAAAAATACCCAGCCCAAAATCAGTCTAAAACCCGCCCCTCAGAATCGATTTTGGGACATTTTAAATCGATTCTGAATCGTAGTAAATGAGAATCAAGATTCTTATGTGAATCGATTTTTTGGCACACCTCTAATGGATGGATAGATAGATAGATAGATAGATAGGTGGATAGATAGGTGGATGGATAAATAGATGGTGTGTTCCTTGGTCTTCATGATGCTCTCTGTGCTTTAAATAGAACTCTGAGACTATCACAGAGCAGGTGCATTTATACAGAGACTTGATTAAACACAGGTGGATTCTGTTTATCATCATCAGTCATTTAGGCCAATATTGGATCATTCAGAGATCCTCACTGAACTTCTGAAGTGAGTTTGCTGCACTGAAAGTAAAGGGGCTGAATAATATTGCACGTCCCACTTTTACATTTTTTATTAAAAAAAAAAAAGTTTAAAATATCCAATACATTTCTTTCAACGTCACAATTGTGTCACACTTGTTGTTGATTCTTCACAAAAAAATAAATTTCATATCTTTATGTTTGAAGCCTGAAATGTGGCAAAAGGTTGAAAAGACCAAGGGGGCTGAATTTGTTGACTACAAATTTCGTTGTCGACTAATCGTTAATTTGTAACAGTACAGCATTACACAAAGTGCTGGGGACAGAAAGCCACGGGAGATGGGTAAATGCCTCACTCACACAGTTTAAACTGAACTTAGTATTTTGTCTCCAAAAAACACAACAGATTACATTTTAAATCACTAAATATCAGTACTTTCCACGTTTAAACAACATTCAGATATTTAAATGCCATTTAAAGCTTAAACATTCTGCTATTTATATTGTTTTAAGAGGTGGAGGACATAGCAGAAATAATCGTGGACTAATCAACTAATTGAGAAATATAATCCTCAGATTAGTCGACTACCAAAATAATCATTAGTTGCAGCCCTAAAATACAGAAGTTATTTTATTGTTCTAGGAACAGTCCAATAATACACAGTATCAGAAGTGCATATTAGCATATTACAGTTGGTTTGAAAGACTATTTATCATATCACCAATGCTTGTAACAAAAGCTAGTGAAAACAGAAGTGCCCACGGCTGTGCCACCCTGTTTGTTTTCTCATCAGGTTTCCTAGTAACAGGAGAGCGCACACACTTGTGAGTTTGATTGTTTTCAGTTCAGTGACAGCTTGAGTTGTGTAGTCTGTCATCCTGAATCGTTGTTCAGCATGTGATGTTTAATATTGCTGTCAGTCAGATAGTTTGAGATGCCAAGTCTGTTTATAATTTCTTAGAACCTTAACAGTTATACAGTGTCTTCAAAACTATTTTTTTTTAAAGAATGCATGTATTGTATGAATTACATTATGAATCAAAGAATCAAAATCTCATGTTGGAATTAGTGGGCGGGTTGTGTTTGTGGTATGTAAAACTGTGTCTGGAAGTCACAGAAATCCTTTTTTGGGGTTCTAACATGGCTTAATGTCTCCAGGAGCTACTTAAGGCCCATTTATACTTCTGCATCGAACCTACACCATAGCCTGAACCAGATGTTGATAGACTGGCATACGCAGCACAGCAGAATGTGTTTATACATTTGTGCGCGTGTATCGATTGCTCTGTGTAGCTTAAACCGTGAAGGTGGAAATGTCTGTGTCTGTGTCTGTGTCTGTGTGTGTGTGGGTGTGTGTGGGTGTGTGTGTGGGTGTGGGGTAACCAAAACTGTAATTCCTAAAATAAACATTTTAAATGAGTCAGGCAAGTTACACGAGCACTGGATGTTAATCACAGTAATACACAGATTCTCTCCTGAAAACTGTTCAATTGGGAGAGTAAAGCGTTTCTGTTTAGTGAGCTTAAATGTACAGATTTCCACTAAAGCTGAAGCCTTAGCATTAGCTAATTCTAAGCTACGCGCTAGCGGTTCATCCCATGTAACTTGTTTTACAAAGCGAGTATATTTTGGTCTAAGAATTATTAAGGCCAAGAAATTCTGAAACAAATGAGAAAGAAAGTAATTGAGATCAATCATTCTGAAAAAAAGTTATAAAGCCATTTCTGAAGTTTTGGGACCTTTATCTACCAATGACGAAAACATGAAACAGTGGTGAACCTTCCCAGGAGTGGCCGGCCAACCAAAATTACCCCAAGAACGCAGCAATGACTCATCTAAGAGGTCACAAAAGACCCCACAACAACATCCAAAGAACTGCAAACGTTACTTGCCTCAGTTAAGGTCAGCATTTATGACTCCACCAAAAGAAAGAGACTGGGCAAAAATGGATTGCATGGCAGAGTGCCAAGAAAAAAACCCACTGCTGAGCAATTGAAGATGTAAAAACACGCTTAGATTCTGTTTGTTTTGTTGGGTTGGATTGATTTGATTAATCCATGCTGAAAAAATAAAGCATAAGCTGGCCAGGCTGGTTAAGCTGGTAAACCTGGTTGCCCAGTTTAAGGCTTTACCAGTGTAGGGCGTGTGTTTCTGATTGATGGTAAAACTGGTCTACCATCATTATCAGCCTAACCAAGCATGTTGACCAGACTAAACAAGGTGGTTGACTAGCATAATTATCGAGACCATTCTATCCACCAGTATCATCAGCAAGATTATCTGCTCATGTGTAATATACAGCTCTGGAAAAAATTAAGAGACCACTTCAGTTTCTCTGATTTTGTGATTTATAGGTGTTTGTTTGAGTAAAATGAATATTGTTGTTTTATTCTATAAACTACGGACAACATTTCTCCCAAATTCCTAATAAAATGATTGTTATTTATAGCATTTATTATAACCCTGGTTTTTAATCACAGTTTTCATGCATCTTGGCATGTTCTCCTCCGCCAGTCTTACACACTGCTTTTGGATAACTTTATTCCACTCCTGGTGCTAAAATCTAAACAGTTCATCTTGTTTTGATGGCCTGTGATCATCCATCCTCCTCTTGATTATATTCCAGAGGTTTTCAGTTTAGTAATTTTTTTCAGAGCTGTATGTGCATTTGAGTCCCACTGCAGTCTTTATTTCTAATCGTGTGTTTATGTATGTGTGTTTTGTCTGTGTGTGTGTTCAGGCCAAGTTGCTGGAGCTTGAGGAGCGTGTGCGTCAGGCAGCCGCTGAGAAGGAACGGGAGCAGCTGGGCAGGAACGAGGTGGAGGAGCAGCTCCGGCAACAAACAGAACAACTCTCCCGCATTGAGAACACCCACCAGAGACAGCAGCAGAGTGCTCAGAGCATGTGGAAACAAGAGAAGGTACTCCCATATGGAGCAAGCCACATAAAAAAACAATAAACATCATCTCGAATACTCCAGAGGCAGCAGTACACAACACCATATGTTGATGCTATAATTAGAAATCGTGGAGATATCTCAATGAAGTAGTCTCAAGGACAGAATTAATCCAGTTCAAGTACCCCTGTTTAGTTGTCTTTATTAAGAACACTTAGTATCTTATTCTGTTTTAAAGGAAATTCTAATCCATATTTGACACCAGGGGCATGCCATATAAGAACATACTTGATAATATTGTGATAATTTTTAAGACAGAAAAAAAAATATCTGAGTCCATATAATGATAATAGCAATATTCTACTTGAAAACCTTCTGGGTTGTATTTATTTTACCAATTGCTGTGAAGCTTTTGCATGTTAATTTTGTGGTAGCATTGTTTGTTTAATTATTCTTTTTTATGCACAATCAGAGTCTTGTAAGCTACTGTAAGCTTGTTCTTTTTGTTAATAGTGAATGTTTAAAGCTGTTTAATTTATACAACTGTATGTATTTCGCGCTATGAGGCGCACTAAAATCCTTAATTTTTTTCCAAAAATCTTTACTGCGCCTTATAATCCGTTGCGCCTTATGTATTAATTTTACCAGTCAGGTTGTACGGAGCAGAAGTACAGCATTAAGTTTCTGTAAAGTTTGTTCAGCACCAAGGCTGGAGCAGTATTATCATTTTCCGCTAACCACAGCACTAGCTCTTTCGCCATTCAGAGTCTAGTGTAGTCTGTGTGTTTACCATGTTAAAACTAGCTACATGGAACAAACTGCTAGCTGATAGTGCCTTGGCTTACAAAGCGCTTTTTGAAAAAAAGTGTTTTTATTAACAATTACAGTTTTATTTACGTAGGAGTCCCCCCCCCAACGGCACGACCTGCTAAATTAGAAGGCAAAAATAGCAACACCCCTGTTCCTTACTATTATCACTTCACATTAGCTTTATTTATTTATACGGTGCGCCGTATGCATGAAAATAGACGTTCACTGATCGTGCACCACATGATACTCTGCGCCTACAGTCAGTAAAATACAGTAAATAAAACATTTATATGGTTGTATGTTCTTAAATTTAAATAAATACTTTTCAGTGAATTGTCATATCGTCAAGACTATTGTTATTTCAAGAATAATTTTTAGGGCCATATGTCCCACCCCTATTTGACATCAATGTTAAAGGCCATTCTCATCTCTTTTTTTTAAGCCTAGTCCTTAACTGCTTTCTGTCTTTCAATCAAAATGCAAACAGACAAAACTATGCTTAATTAATGCCTAGGAAACCGCTCCGATATGCCTTCTTTTAGCCTTTACACGCATTTTTTTTTTTTTTTTAGCAGAATCAACGTTACTTACTCCTTTTACTATAGATTTAATATTTTTTTTTAACTCTAAAACTTAATGTAACCTAAGCAAGTTTAAATAATCATCATCCACGATGATCACTATGATTTAATTAATCATGTTCGTAGCTGCACTGAATATCAATAATTTACAAAAAATTACTTGTTTTTGTGGGATCTAAGCAGAGACATTTAAGCATGTCTTTCCTTCTGGCTTTAAATAAGCACATTAAAGAGAGACATATATATGATTTGTATAGTCTGTGAATAATTAGCAGTCATGCAAATTGTTTGGTTAGTGCAAGTCAATACAAGTCACCTCATTGCTGCAATTCACACAGTTGACCTGGACAAATGTGTATACTGGTAATCATCTATCACCAGAATGTATTCTTTTTGTGTTCTGCTGTTTATAGTTTTATTATGGTTTTATTACCATGGTTAAAGCCGTCTGGTTTAGCGTTGGTCTTAAAATGTCTAGATGTTTACTGTAAGTATTTTGTTGTTACAGGGGAATCTTCTGCTTAACATTTCCTCTAGTGCCAAAACTGTCCAGGAAATGAAAAGTAAGTGTGAATTCTTGGTGATCTGGTTCCATTCCTCTCAGTCTCAACAAACGAGTATTTTTAATTTTTCATTTTTATTGCATTTTATTTTACAAGTGAAAAGTAATAAAAAACCATTGCCTTTATGATAGACTTCTTATTGTGGTCTTAAATATTTGAACTAAAAGACAGCCTGCAGTAAGATATTTACTTTTCTTTGGATATGTTTTATTCAATTCTATAAATCCTTCATTCTCTCTCTAGACCAGATGAAGACTCTGATGGAAGATCTTAGTAAGGTGCAGAAAGAGCTGCAGTCGTGTGAAAGTAACATGAACACATTGAACAAGAAACTCACCTACGACATGTAAGTCTGATAAAAATGCAACGATTCTTGGGATCTGACACTCTATGCCAAATGAATGCTGTATAAACTAAATATAGCCTTTTTTGTAAATTACAGTAAACAGTAAACAAATAGCTTCTTTAGTTTTTAACCTTTTTTAAATTATTTTTTAAAGATTTTACAGTAATATATAATTTATTAATTTGCTATGTCACTTTGTGTGTTTAACAGGACTCAGTGTAACACTCAGATTTTGGCCCAAAAAGAGGAATGCAGTGAAAAGATAGCAGCAGTCAAACAAGAGATGCAGAAAAAATATGAGAAGCAAAGTTCAGCAGCAGCTGGTCAGGTAAACTGCAGCACAGCACTGTTCTCTTACTCATTATTCATCCTGCAACAGACTAACTTTTACACAATTTTTTTTTTTATAATTTAATTTCTAATTTTTCCCATTTTCCCTCCAATTTACACGGCCAGTTACCCAACCCAGTCATTAGGACTCCCCCTATCACTAGTAATGCCCCAACATACTAGGAGGGTGAAGACTAACACATGCTTCCTCCGATACATGTGAAGTCAGCTACTGAGAGAGTGCGCATTTCTAGCGCAGAAAAACAGGGCAAAAGAGTCTAAAAGCGGAGAGAGTGTGCAGTTTTAGCGCAGAAAAACGGGCCAAACGAGTCTAGAAGCAGAGAGAGTGCAGAAAAAGGCCAAATGAGTCTAAAAGTTGCCGTAATTAAGGAGTTTAATATTAAGAGACATCATGAAATGAAACATCAATTTGAAAAATCTTAGTTTACACAACACTGTCAAATATAGATAAAGATAGTAAGTCAAGTAAAATGGTGTGTAAATGAAATAATCAGGAAAATGTGTTATTTAAAGTGGTATATTTCATTATTTGTTTTATTGCAGAGTGTGGCCTGTGACTTTAAATATATTTTTCCTTCTGGCCCCCAACAAAAAAAGTTTGGACACCCCTGCTCTAGACTGTTCAGTTGAATTGGCATTTCTTTTTTTTATGGCGATTAAAAAAATATTTTTATAAAATATTCAACTAAGTGCGTGACACATGGTTGGTAATAGTTGCACACTAAAGTGATTGTAGCATCACTGTCACGACAGTGTCAGGACCCCATTAGGATTGTGATCCCCAGGTTAATAACCTCTGGTATAGTGCATTTAAGACTTTATGATGCTTGTTTATTAATGTCATACATTCTGTAAACAAAAAGAACGACCCTGAATGTGATATGAAGAATTGTGCTCACATAAAATTCCTAGCATTTTGAATGTATCAATAGGAATACAATTTCTGTCTCTCTCCCCCTCTCTCTCTCTCTCTCTCTCTCTCTCTCTCACTGTAGAGTGGTGGTACCTCAGCTCTGAAAGCCACTGTCTCTAAACCTGAAGTTCCAGCTGCGAATGACTCCAGTAAAAATACCAGCAACCAGCTAAACACAGAACCAGCTGCAGAACTGAAGCCCAAGTCCGATGACCATGTTAAAACCAATGAGATACTAGTTGGAACAGGTACGCACCAGTAGCACAATAGCACTTTATTGAGTTCGATTTTTTTTTTTTTTTTAAATATTGCTAGCTAAAAGCTATAAACCTTTTATAGCTTGTCAGTGTCATCAGTACAGGCCCATAAAACACTGCACTGATAGGCTGTTAAACACTATCAGTTCATGACAAAAAGTGTGAGATTCTGCATCTACACATAATATGCTTAAAATATGCTACAAATATTCTCATATGCTGTAAAAATACCTCATAATAAAACAGAAATCCTGTGTGAGCTCCACACAATGTTTTACAATGTTGGAGATTCAGCATCTGTAAACACTGCTTGTGATGCCATAGAAGAACCACTTTTGGTACCAAAAAGCAGTATTTGGGTGTGAAGAACATTTTTAAAGGTCTGAAGAAACTTTAGTAGTATCTCCACACCTTTTTTTGGGGGCAGACTTTGTTGCGTGGATCCACTGACGAGCTATCTATTTCGCTCAGGTAGGGTTAATGGAGGTGTGCTAATGCTGCAATAGCATTGTTGAAAATCAGCAATACAAGGCGGCCTTAATAATGTGTATCTGCTATGATAAAAAGCAGCCTTTTGTTTCTGGTAAAAAGTCTTAATTCTTCTAGTACGACCATGGTTCTTTATGGAAACAGAAGTGGTTCTCATATGGCAACACTTAAACTCCTTTGTGCAGTTAATGTGATTTTTATTACATTTTTTATGGCATTTAGCTGACACTCTTATCCAGAGTGACTTACAAGTTTATTCCTGTTACAGAATTGGGCCAATGTAGTGTTAGGGGTCTTACCCAAGAACTCTAATTGGTGTAATGCAGCATTTAGTCGCCCAGACTGGGAATTGAACCCTAGTTTCCCACACAATGTGGCAGGTAGCTCACTGGCAGGTAGTGGTGTTATCCACTGCACCACACTTACCACACCATGTTAGCTGAATATGTTGTAATATCTCTTTTTTTCCATTCTGTCCTCTGTTTAAGATGATGTCCATGTAAAAGAATCTGACAAGCTTAAGTTGCCGTCCACCTTAAAACCCTCCAATCAGAACTCAACTCAGAGCAGCCTGCCCAATGAGGAGGCCATGGAAGGAGTGATGGTTCTCAAAACAGGAGACCTGAAGGCTGCAGGTAGGAGCAAGCCTAGGAGCAAACTGTGACATATTTCTGTTGCACATACACACACACACAGATGCACACACAGCACACACTCTCTTTCTCTGTGCAGATGCTCTGTTGGACGCAGCAGTGAATAAAGAGGGGAAGGAAGATGATGCCATAGAATACGACAATGAAGGCGAGATTGAAAAACGACTGTCGAAGCTCAAAGGTACACAAGGCTGAATTACATTGTCATTGATTGTCATTCAATTTCTGCTACACATTGTCCAGTTAAACTGGATTTTATACATTCTGTATTGAAATGCACAGTTGAGTCAGTGGTTATTTAGCACTGTTTATGTCCTCGATATGCTTAAAAAAACATTTTGTCGATTCAATAAGAAAATTGAGGTTGTTGCTTGTAGTTGATGTGTGTTGTGTTTGAGTGTAAATGGTAACGATTGGCTGTATGTGTGTGTGTGTGTGTGCGCGCGTGTGTGTATCTAGATGATAAAACAGCTGCGCAGGAGTTTGAGGAGGAGATGGCAGACTACAACGGGGACGACGAGAACGAGCCAGAGTTTGAAGCCGACAAACAAGCACAGCTCGCTGAAGTGTAATCAGGCACACACACATGCGCAGAGACTCACACATGTGCCTGGGGACAGAGGTTACACTCTATTCAGCAGCAAACCTCAGTGCTCCTGCTCGGCCAATCGGGTACAGGCGGCTCCAACCAGTCATTCAACCATTCAACCAATGAGGTGTTTAGGAGCGTGCACTGTAGGTTCAGCTCTACTGATGCTTCTACTGATACTCAGCAATTGTAACTAATGCCCAGCCGCACATGACGCAGGGTTTCCCACCCAAACATATCACTATATACTGAACACGGTTCCATTTTACCAGTCTATAGATAGCTTACACTGAAAGATCATTCCAGAAACCAGGCCATAAACTGAATGTTTGTACAAGAGATACATTTCTGCCTTTTAATTGCTTACTTGAAATCTTGATCCACTGTGCTGCATTTGTTTGGACTCAAATCAGACGTCAAAATAATCCATCAGTGCGACATTTCCTCTCCTGGCTAACTGCTCGCTAGAAATGCTTCAGTGTTGTACAAAGTCTGAAAACGCTAGTCTGTAGATGGATCTGAGCTTTTGCAGTCTTTCTCTCTTTTTAAAGCTTTGTATATTTCATATAGCTTAGTAAATCAGTCATGCTGAAGGACTGTTTTTGAATCAAATCTTCCAGTAGGATGTAACTGTAACATGTTGATTAAAACGTTACAGAAAGTTACAGTTCCTCACATTTGCTGTACAAAATTTGTTTTAACTTTTTTAATCCCTGATTTAATTTTGAGACTAAGAACTGGAATATTTTCTAAGATGTCTTAGTTTGTGATTTTTTTTCTAATGATTTTTATTTAAATTTTAGTCCTGTTCATTTTTGCAATGTATATGTTGCCTTTGTGCATTTTCAGATGGTTTAGTTGCTGGAAGATGTTTTTACTGTGATAAATGTCAATAAAAAAAATCTTAACAAATCAGACAGTTGTTGGATTCAATTGCTATAATCTGTATTATCAAACATTTAGGCGGTGTAATAAAAAGAAGAGCTTCACTTTACTTCAGTCACTCACTGAATTATCGTTATACTTGTGTCGCGACTTTCTAAAGCCAAGAAGTTTTGACAGTCAACACGCTGCTCAGTCTTTAAAAGGGGCCATATTATGTCAAAATGTATTATTTTTTTTATTTTTTTTTAGCTTGGGTCTTGCTTGGCCCTTATAAACACTTCAAGCACTAAAAATATTTTTTCTGTGAATCAGTTGAAAGATTTTGGTGTCAGGAATCATATGCTTTTTGAGCCATTTAATGCCCCCCTTATTTTGATGTCACAATAGCACAATAGAAACCTGCATAGAACCACCCTGGCATCACCCAGCAGGATCAGACCTCGTCTGATGGAGGAATCTGTAAGTCAGTAGACATGCCACAGATAGTGTGTGGTCAGCAAAAGCTTGTTTGAATAAACAACTCTTTCTGAAAGGGTCTGAAACAGTTGAGCATAGAGCTGGTGAGATCTCGTTATGTGAGACTGATTTTGTATAAAGAACCTAATGAACATGTTTTATATAGCCCATAGACCTATTCTAACTTGTGCAAAAAGAGATACAGCTCTAGAAAAAAAAACAAAGCACAAATGAAGAGTTTTTCCTTGATTTTACCTAATTGAAAACCTCTGAAATAAAATTAAAAGGAAGCTGGATGATCACAAGCCATCAAACCAAGCTGAACTGCTTGAATTTTTTCCCCAGGAGTGGCACAAAGTTCCACCAAAATATGGAACTTTAAAATTCCACCGAATATTGATTTCTGAACTCTTAAAACTTTATGAATATGAACTTGTTTTCTTTGCATTATTTGAGGTCGTTTATAGAATAAACCAATAATGTTCATTTACTCAAACATATACCTATAAAATAGCTAAATTTGAGAAACAGAATACACTGTACAGCCTACAGGAGACTTGTGGAACCAATGAACAAATCCCGGAAAAGGTCTAGCACTGTTGCTATAAGCAACTCGCTACTGACCCAGCCCACAGGCTATAGCCTGCCCTGAAGTTTGGCTCTGAACACATGGGTGACTGAAAACAGTGTACCAGAGAGTGCACGCAGGAACCGGCGCTCGTGCTGTCTCTCTCTCTCTCTCTCGCTCGCTCTCATTTGTGCTATCTCTCGTTCTCTCTTTCGCTCGGGGTCTTTCTCTCTGTCTCTCGTTCTCTGTCACTCGCACTCTCTCTCTCTTTCTGTCTGTCTTTCTCTCTCTCTTACACTTATAAGAAGAGGCAGCCAATTTCACACATCTCATCATCAACCGCAAACCAACTATTCACCTGGACATGGAGCACTAGCGGATTGGATTCTACACAACTGTGGTAATTTCCAGCAAGCTACTGGCCTTGTTTCTAAAATGCATCAGACTTTTTTACTTTAAAAAAAGATCTTATGCTGATCAGTCTTTAAAAAGGTGATTTGTACAGAAGTCAGTGCACGGTACAACAGTGTGCTAAATCTGCATATACGAGGTTTCTTGCACTTCCAGTTCTTAACATGACCTCCACCTGATCTCCATCATTCACACAACTGATATTTCTTCAATTTAATACATTACAAACTAAGAAAACCGATCCCAAAAACACTTCACTATCTTCTTGTAATGGAATCATTTTATTTTAGTTGGTCAACTACTTGAATCAAATAGTAGACCATACAGTTATATTGACCTAATTAATAAATACAAAATTGACAAATACTCTACAGTGATAAATGCTATACCAGTTGGTGCAAATTTACTACGAGGCTGAAGTTGGTTTGATATTCGCAGCTCCAGATTCGTTTGGCTCGATATTCGCAGCCTCGTATTCCCCGGCTGAAGTTGGTTTGATATTCGCAGCTGCCGCTTCACTGAACCACCGTGAACTAAAGGGAGCGTTCACAAACACCCGCTGTTTATATTAAACACCTCACAGATCAACACTGAAGGAGATAGAATGAAGAAAAGCAGTACATCTGTTTATTAACAATGTAAATATACAATATATTATTAAATATAATTTTGTATATTGTAAAATATTTATTTTAATTACTGAATTTATAATTATATATTACAATAAATAATTAAATATATATTTAATAAAATTATATTTTAAAAGCCATTGCGCTCAAAAAATATGAGGCAGATGTTCAAGTGTGATTTTGAAGAACTTTTTCATGTTGGGCCAGACCAAATACACATGATCTGAAGAGTACTAGTCTTCTACTTTAAGAAAAACCTGGAATTAGCCTGGCCCGAGCTGATTTTATACTTTAAAATTAACTGGCAACGTGGCCTACCGATCCATAATGCACAAAAAAATTGAATATAAAGCTGATGTTCCAGTGTGATTTTGAAGGACTTTTTAATCTTGGGCCAGACCAAATACACATGATCTGAAGAGTACTAGTCTTCTACTTTAAGAAAAACCTGGAATTAGCCTGGCCCAATCTGATTTTATACTTTAAAATGAACTGGCAAACTTTGAAAGACTTTTTCATCTTGGGCCAGAACACATACACATCAGATGAAGAGAACTACTCTCCCACTTTGAGGAAAACCTGGAATTAGCCTGGCCCGAGCTGATTTTATACTTTAAAATGAACTGGCAACATAGCATACCAATCAATAATGCACAATTTTTTTATGTAAAGCTGATGTTCTAGTGTGATTTTGAAGGACTTTTTCATCTTGGGCCAGACCAAATACACATGATCTGAAGAGTACTAGTCTTCTACTTTAAGGAAAACCTGGAATTAGCCTGGCCCGAGCTGATTTTATACTTTAAAATTAACTGGCAACATAGCATACCGATCCATAATGCACAATTTTTTTTATGTAAAGCTGATGTTCCAGTGTGATTTTGAAGGACTTTTTCATATTGGGCCAGACCAAATACACATGATCTAAAGAGTACTAGTCTTCTACTTTAAGGAAAACCTGGAATTAGCCTGGCCCAAGCTGATTTTATACTTTAAAATTAACTGGCAACATGGCCTACCGATCCATAATGCACAAAAGAATTGAATATAAAGCTGATGTTCCAGTGTGATTTTGAAGGACTTTTTAATCGTGGGCCAGACCAAATACACATGATCTAAAGAGTACTAGTCTTCTACTTTAAGGAAAACCTGGAAATAGCCTGGCCCAAGCTGATTTTATACTTTAAAATGAACTGGCAACATGGAATACCGATCCATAATGCACAATTGTTTTTATGTAAAGCTGATGTTCTAGTGTGATTTTGAAGGACTTTTTAATCTTGGGCCAGACCAAATAGACATGATCTAAAGAGTACTAGTCTTCTACTTTAGGGAAAGCCTGGAATGAGCCTGGCCCAAGCTGATTTTATACTTTAAAATTAACTGGCAACATGGCCTACCGATCCATAATGCACAAAAAAAATTACAATTGTTTTTATGTAAAGCTGATGTTCTAGTGTGATTTTGAAGGACTTTTTAATCTTGGGCCAGACCAAATACACATGATCTAAAGAGTACTAGTCTTCTTCTTTAAGGAAAACCTGGAAGTAGTTTGGCCCGAGCTGATTTTATACTTTAAAATGAATTGGCAACATAGCATACCGATCCATAATGCACAATTTTTTTTTATGTATAGCAGATGTTCAAGTGTGATTTTGAAGAACTTTTTCATGTTGGGCCAGACCAAATACACATGATCTGAAGAGTACTAGTCTTCTACTTTAAGGAAAACCTGGAAGTAGCCTGGCCCAAGCTGATTTTATACTTTAAAATGAACCGGCAACATAGCATACCGATCCATAATGCACAAATTTTTTTATGTAAAGCTGATGTTCTAGTGTGATTTTGAAGGACTTTTTCATCTTGGGCCAGACCAAATACACATGATCTGAAGATTACTAGTCTTCTACTTTAAGGAAAACCTGGAATTAGCCTGGCCCGAGCTGATTTTATACTTTAAAATGAACTGGCAACATAGCATACCGATCCATAATGCACAATTTTTTTTATGTAAAGCTGATGTTCTAGTGTGATTTTGAAGGACTTTTTAATCTTGGGCTAGACCAAATACACATGATCTAAAGAGTACTAGTCTTCTACTTTAGGGAAAGCCTGGAATTAGCCTGGCCCAAGCTGATTTTATACTTTAAAAGTAACTGGCAACATGGCCTACCGATCCATAATGCACAAAAGAATTGAATATAAAGCTGATGTTCTAGTGTGATTTTGAAGGACTTTTTAATCGTGGGCCAGACCAAATACACATGATCTAAAGAGTACTAGTCTTCTACTTTAAGGAAAACCTGGAATTAGCCTGGCCCAAGCTGATTTTATACTTTAAAATTAACTGGCAACATGGCCTACCGATCCATAATGCACAAAAAATTGAATATAAAGCTGATGTTCTAGTGTGATTTTGAAGGACTTTTTAATCGTGGGCCAGACCAAATACACATGATCTAAAGAGTACTAGTCTTCTACTTTAAGGAAAACCTGGAAATAGCCTGGCCCAAGCTGATTTTATACTTTAAAATGAACTGGCAACATGGAATACCGATCCATAATGCACAATTGTTTTTATGTAAAGCTGATGTTCTAGTGTGATTTTGAAGGACTTTTTAATCTTGGGCCAGACCAAATAGACATGATCTAAAGAGTACTAGTCTTCTACTTTAGGGAAAGCCTGGAATGAGCCTGGCCCAAGCTGATTTTATACTTTAAAATTAACTGGCAACATGGCCTACCGATCCATAATGCACAAAAAAATGTACAATTGTTTTTTATGTAAAGCTGATGTTCTAGTGTGATTTTGAAGGACTTTTTAATCTTGGGCCAGACCAAATACACATGATCTAAAGAGTACTAGTCTTCTTCTTTAAGGAAAACCTGGAAGTAGCTTGGCCCGAGCTGATTTTATACTTTAAAATGAATTGGCAACATAGCATACCGATCCATAATGCACAATTTTTTTTTTATGTATAGCAGATGTTCAAGTGTGATTTTGAAGAACTTTTTCATGTTGGGCCAGACCAAATACACATGATCTGAAGAGTACTAGTCTTCTACTTTAGGGAAAGCCTGGAATTAGCCTGGCCCAAGCTGATTTTATACTTTAAAATTAACTGGCAACATGGCCTACCGATTCATAATGCACAAAAAAATTGAAAATAAAGCTGATGTTCTAGTGTGATTTTGAAGGACTTTTTAATCTTGGGCCAGACCAAATACACATGATCTGAAGAGAACTAGTCTTCTACTTTAAGGAAATTTTGGGATTTGCCTGGCCCGAGCTGATTTTAGACTGCACAATTAATTGGCAACATGGCAGCACAAAAATATATTATTTAAAGCTGATATTCCAGTATGATTTTGGACTTTTTTTTCAGACCAAATACTCATGAGATGAAGAGTGCTGGTATTCTCAAAATCGATGCTTTATATTCATTATTTCTGTGCAAAATGGCTTTCATGTCATGTTGCCAATTCATTTTAAAGGATAAAATCAGCTTGGGCCAGGCTAATTCCAAGTTTTCCTTAAAGTAGAAGACTAGTTCTCTTCAGATCATGTGTATTTGTTCTGGCCCAAGATTAAAAAATTCTTCAAACTTGTACTGGAACAGTGGCTTTTTTGTGCAAAATGGCTTGTTATACCATGTTGCCAGTTCATTTTAAAGTATAAAATCAGCTCGGGCCAGGCTATTTCCAGGCTTTCCTTAAAGTAGAAGCCTAGTACTCTTCAGATCATGTGTATTTGGTCTGGCCCAAGATTAAAAAGTCCTTCAAAATCACACTAGAACATCAGCTTTACATAAAAAAATGTGCATTATGGGTCGTTATACCATGTTGCCAGTTCATTTTAAAGTATAAAATCAGCTTGGGCCAGGCTATTTCCAGGTTTTCCTTAAAGTAGAAGACTAGTTCTCTTCAGAACATGTGTATTTGGCCTGGCCCAAGATGAAAAAGTCCTTCAAAATCACACTGGAACATCAGCTTTACATAAAAAATTGTGCTTTATGGATCGGTATTCCATGTTGCCAGTCATTTTAAAGTATAAAATCAGCTTGGGCCAGGCTAATTCCAGGTTTTCCTTAAAGTAGAAGACTAGTACTCTTCAGATCATGTGTATTTGGTCTGGCCCAAGAATAAAAAGTCCTTCAAAATCACACTAGAACATCAGCTTTATATTAAATTTTTTTGTGCATTATGGATCGGTAGGCCATGTTGCCAGTTAATTTTAAAGTATAAAATCAGCTCGGGCCAGGCTAATTCCAGGTTTTCCTTAAAGAAGAAGACTAGTACTCTTCAGATCATGTGTATTTGTTCTGGCCCAAGATTAAAAAGTCCTTCAAAATCACAGTAGAACATCAGCTTTATATTCAATTTCTTTGTGCATTATGGATCGTTATTCCATGTTGCCAGTTCATTTTTAAAGTATAAAATCAGCTCGGGCCAGGCTAATTCCAGGTTTTCCTTAAAGAAGAACACTAGTACTCTTCAGACCATGTGTATTTGGTCTGGCCCAAGATTAAAAAGTCCTTCAAAATCACACTAGAACATCAGCTTTACATAAAAAAAATTGTGCATTATGGATTGGTATGCTATGTTGCCAGTTCATTTTAAAGTATAAAGTCAGCTCGGGCCAGGCTAATTCCAGGTTTTCCTTAAAGTAGAAGACTAGTTCTCTTCAGATCATGTGTATTTGTTCTGGCCCAAGATTAAAAAAATCTTCAAAATTGTACTGGAACAGTGGCTTTTTTGTGCAAAATGGCTCGTTATACCATGTTGCCAATTCATTTTAAAGTATAAAATCAGCTTGGGCCAGGCTAATTCCAGGTTTTTCTTAAAGTAGAAGACAGATACTCTTCAGATCATGTGTATTTGGTCTGGCCCAAGATTAAAAAGTCCTTCAAAATCACACTGGAACATCAGCTTTAAATTAAACTTTTTTGTGCCTTATGGATCGGTATGCCATGTTGCCAGTTAATTTTAAAGTATAAAATCAGCTTGGGCCAGGCTCATTCCAGGCTTTCCCTAAAGTAGAAGACTAGTACTCTTTAGATCATGTCTATTTGGTCTGGCCCAAGATTAAAAAGTCCTTCAAAATCACACTAGAACATCAGCTTTATATTCAATTTTTTTTGTGCATTATGAATCGGTAGCCCATGTTGCCAGTTAATTTTAAAGTATAAAATCAGCTTGGGCCAGGCTAATTCCAGGTTTTCCTTAAAGTAGAAGACTAGTTCTCTTCAGATCATGTGTATTTGTTCTGGCCCAAGATTAAAAAGTCCTTTAAAATCACACTAGAACATCAGCTTTATATTCAAATTCTTTGTGCATTATGGATCGTTATTACATGTTGCCAGTTCATTTTAAAGTATAAAATCAGCTTGGGCCAGGCTAATTCCAGGTTTTCCTTAAAGTAGAAGACTAGTTCTCTTCAGATCATGTGTATTTGTTCTGGCCCAAGATTAAAAAATTCTTCAAAATTGTACTGGAACAGTGGCTTTTTTGTGCAAAATGGCTCGTTATACCATGTTGCCAGTTAATTTTAAAGTATAAAATCAGCTCGGGCCAGGCTAATTCCAGGTTTTCCTTAAAGTAGAAGACTAGTACTCTTTAGATCATGTGTATTTGTGCTGGCCCAAGATTAAAAAGTCCTTCAAAATCACACTAGAACATCAGCTTTATTTTCAATTTTTTTGTGCATTATGAATCGGTAGGCCATGTTGCCAGTTAATTTTAAAGTATAAAATCAGCTTGGGCCAGGCTAATTCCAGGCTTTCCCTAAAGTAGAAGGCTATTACTCTTTAGATCATGTGTATTTGGTCTGGCCCAATATGAAAAAGTCCTTCAAAATCACACTGGAACATCAGCTTTACATAAAAAAAATTGTGCATTATGGATCGGTATGCTATGTTGCCAGTTCATTTTAAGGTATAAAATCAGCTCGGGCCAGGCTAATTCCAGGTTTTCCTTAAAGTAGAAGACTAGTTCTCTTCAGATCATGTGTATTTGTTCCGGCCCAAGATTAAAAAGTCCTTTAAAATCACACTAGAACATCAGCTTTATTTTCAATTTCTTTGTGCATTATGGATCGTTATTACATGTTGCCAGTTCATTTTAAAGTATAAAATCAGCTTGGGCCAGGCTAATTCCAGGCTTTCCCTAAAGTAGAAGGCTATTACTCTTTAGATCATGTGTATTTGGTCTGGCCCAATATGAAAAAGTCCTTCAAAATCACACTGGAACATCAGCTTTACATAAAAAAAATTGGGCATTATGGATCGGTATGCTATGTTGCCAGTTCATTTTAAAGTATAAAATCAGCTCGGGCCAGGCTAATTCCAGGTTTTCCTTAAAGTAGAAGACTAGTTCTCTTCAGATCATGTGTATTTGATCTGGCCCAAGATGAAAAAGTCCTTCAAAATCACACTAGAACATCAGCTTTACATAAAAAAATTGTGCATTATGGATCGGTAGGCCATGTTGCCAGTTCATTTTAAAGTATAAAATCAGCTTGGGCCAGGCTAATTCCAGGTTTTTCTTAAAGTAGAAGACTAGTACTCTTCAGATCATGTGTATTTGGTCTGGCCCAAGATGAAAAAGTCCTTCAAAATCACACTTGAACATCTGCTATACATAAAAAAATTGTGCATTATTGATTGGTATGCTATGTTGCCAGTTCATTTTAAAGTATAAAATCAGCTCGGGCCAGGCTAATTCCAGGTTTTCCTCAAAGTGGGAGAGTAGTTCTCTTCATCTGATGTGTATGTGTTCTGGCCCAAGATGAAAAAGTCTTTCAAAGTTTGCCAGTTCATTTTAAAGTATAAAATCAGCTTGGGCCAGGCTACTTCCAGGTTTTTCTTAAAGTAGAAGACTAGTACTCTTCAGATCATGTGTATTTGGTCTGGCCCAAGATTAAAAAGTCCTTCAAAATCACACTGGAACATCAGCTTTATATTCAATTTTTTTGTGCATTATGGATCGGTAGGCCACGTTGCCAGTTAATTTTAAAGTATAAAATCAGCTCGGGCCAGGCTAATTCCAGGTTTTTCTTAAAGTAGAAGACTAGTACTCTTCAGATCATGTGTATTTGGTCTGGCCCAACATGAAAAAGTTCTTCAAAATCACACTTGAACATCTGCCTCATATTTTTTGAGCGCAATGGCTTTTAAAATATAATTTTATTAAATATATATTTAATTATTTATTGTAATATATAATAATAAATTCAGTAATTAAAATAAATATTTTACAATATACAAAATTATATTTAATAATATATTGTATATTTACATTGTTAATAAACAGATGTACTGCTTTTCTTCATTCTATCTCCTTCAGTGTTGATCTGTGAGGTGTTTAATATAAACAGCGGGTGTTTGTGAACGCTCCCTTTAGTTCACGGTGGTTCAGTGAAGCGGCAGCTGCGAATATCAAACCAACTTCAGCCGGGGAATACGAGGCTGCGAATATCGAGCCAAACGAATCTGGAGCTGCGAATATCAAACCAACTTCAGCCTCGTGCTTTACTGCTGAGAGGTGTAAACTTTCCTTGTCACTCACATGATTTACTGGATACTTATATTGGGAGTATGCTTTCAGCTAAACACCAGCAAAATAATAAGCTGATAAGAGAATTATTTCAGAAAGACATTGCTACAATTCCTTAAGTAATATCATTTTGGAATAGTATTGTAGAGTGTATAGTGTGGTCTTTTCCTTTAAAATATTTAATTTCTAACAACGTGAGAGAAGGCTGAAATTAATATATAACATTTTCTTTTAAAGATTTTCTTTTAAAATATAAGTGTGATAGGGAAACTGACTGCTAATTTTGTAAACGTGCTTCTGAAGATGTTACTTACTCTTGTTGCTTGCTATGGATATTTCATATCCATAAATGATATGTAAAAAAAGTTTGGGAGAAGGACCACACCCAAACTCCGCTCTAACTCCACCTCTTATCAATAAACCACCCTATAAATACCTGCTCTAACTACCTACTTTTCGTGACGAAAGTTTGCATCCCACCTCCGCCCCAACAACCTCCTGGTTGCTCATTATCAGCCTTTGTCTCAGCTTCTGTAGCAGTTACATCTTTTACCTTAGTTTCCTTCCTCTGTCTCTGCTGGGTCAGTGTCCAGTAGTAGGTTGGAAGCGTCTGATGCCTCATCCATAATGTGAGAGGCCTGATCTTCCTGAGGGCAGTGAACTCCTCCATCTTCCACCAGTGTTTGGCAGCTTCTGATGCCTCATCCACAATGAGAGTGGCCTGGTCTTCCTTTTGGGGGCAGTGAACTCCTCCGTCTTCCACCACCAACCACATCACAATCGCGCAGAGTACAGGCTCCACTATCACCTCAGCTTCAGCCAGGTTGTTATGGTTGTTTTTTATGTAAACCTTTTTTATTTATTTATTTTATTTAAGGGTATTTTTTTTTTTTTTTGTGGTAAATTTTTTGTCATATTTTTTTGCTTGTTTTCTCATATTTAATTATTTTTGAGGTTGTTTTTTTTTATTTTTTTTCTGGAGTGTGCTACTGTACTTCACATACAAGACTTCAAAAGGACTAAAAGACCTAAAAAAGACCCCTTACACTGAAATTTTGATTTATGCAGATTTATTTCTAATTTGCGTTGACACAAAACCACTTAATCCTACACTGTCCTACTTATACAGCCTCTTTCCTCGTTTTCATAGTCTTCCTCGTCTTCGTAGTCTTCCTAGTCTTCGTAGTTTTCGTGATCTTCCTCGTCTCCCTCGTATCTTCTGCTTCTTTTTGTATTCAGCTTCGGGTCTGCATTCAGCCTCCGTCTCAGCTTCCTTAGTCTCTGCTGGGTCAGTGCCCAGTAGCAGGCTGGGAGCTTCTGGTGCGTCATCCATGATGAGAGTGGCCTGATCTTCCTCTTGTGGGCAGTCAACTCCTCCATCTTCCACCAGTGTTTCCACCACACTCTCACAAAGCTCTGTATTAAGGGTCACCTCAGCTTCCTCTGACTCTGTTAAGTCAGTGACCTGTAACAGGCTGGCAGCTTCTAATGCCCCATCCATGATGAGAGTGGCCTGATCTTCCTCTTGTGGGCAGTCAACTCCTCCATCTTCCACCAGTGTTTCCACCACACTCTCACAAAGCTCTGTATTAAGGGTCACCTCAGCTTCCTCTGACTCTGTTAAGTCAGTGACCTGTAGCAGGCTGAGAGCTTCTGGTGCCTCATCCATGATGAGAGTGGTCTGATCTTCCTCTTGTGTGCAGTCAACTCCTCCATCTTCCACCAGTGTTTCCACCACACTCTCACAAAGCTCTGTATTAAGGGTCACCTCAGATTCCTCTGACTCTGTTAAGTCAGTGACCTGTAGCAGGCTGAGAGCTTCTGGTGCCTCATCCATAATGAGAGTGACCTGATCTTCTTCCTTGGGGCAGTCAACTCCTCCATCTTCCTCCACCAACTCCATCACAGTCTCGGAGAGTACAGGTTCAACCATCGGCTCAGCCTGCCTCTCCTCCACCGTTTCAGGGTCCCCTTCCACTGGAGTGACCGTAGTCTCCTCTGTTGTCGTCGGCTTCTGTGTTCTGGATCGGTACAGGTAGTAAAGCGATCCACCGGCTGCTATAGCTAGAGCTGCAATGCTGGCTGCTCCTAGTATCCCTCGAACTGCACACATCTTGTCGCTGCGAAGATCCGTTGACGACTGAAGTTTTTCGTGCTGCTGCGCCTTTTATAGTGTTGAACAGTGACGTCATATTTATATCCACAGCAGTAAACTAAACTGTGATGTCATTTACATGAACGTTCCAAAGTTGGCAATAAGCCAACAAACAATAAATAAAAAAAAACACATCCAAGTCCAAAATCTGATTAAACATATCTACCAACTTTTTTTATTGTAATCTTTTATTTTTTTGTTTTTAATATGTAAATATTTATGTGGTTATTTTTTGAGGGGGTAGTTTTTTTATGGTTGTTTTTTATGTAAACTTTTTTTGGTCGTTTTTCAATATTTATTTTTTGGGGATTTTTTTGCGGGTAGTTGTTTTATTTTTAGTTGTTTTGTGGAAGATTTTTAATGTAATCTTCTTATTTTGCTTTTTTAATATTTGATTATTTTGTGTTTTTTTTTTGTTTGTTTTTTTATGGTTGTTTTTTAACGTAGTAGACTGATGCAAACTATGTTTTTTCGCTTTATTTTTATATATTTTTTTTTTTGTGGTTGCTAAAACAATCCGGTTTATTTGTATTTTCCATAATTTAATGTATTTTTTTTATTTTGTTTAGATTTTTTTAGAATCTTTTTATTTTTTAATTTCAATTATTACTATTATTTTTAAAAGCTCCAAATCTTTTTAACCTAAAGAGGACAAATCCGTTTCCATGTTGATTAGAATAAAAAAATAGATTGAATATTTTTATAAAAAAACTAAACAACAAACTGTGCTGAATTCCTCACTACTGCTGTAACGCGTTTTACTTCACACATGACAACAGTTTAGTTTTAACTATGTATAACTATAAATAAATAAAATTTAAATAAAACAAAAGAAATGCTTTTCCCAGCCAACTAAAAAAGGGTCGCCAAAAAGTTGCAAGGGACGTTCTTATTGAACGTTTGTAGGACCACCAATAAACATTTAGAAGACTATTATACGACATTTAAACAAACATAAACGTCTTTTATGGTTTCCGTCCTTTAAACGTCTCTAATAATGCTAAGTTAAAATCTATCGTTTATTAGATTGTGGCATATAATAAACACAAGTAGATGCTGCAATCTGCTATTTTTTATTAAATATGAAAAGACATATTTCTCGTGTATTGCGATCAATGATTTTCACGCTTGTCCCAGCGCAGTTTCAGTGCTCCTGTGAAAGAGCCTAAAAGAATGTTAACATTCAATGTGTTAATCTCCAGCGAGTCAATACTTCAAGACCGTTTTTTATTCATTTGTAGTTTAATTATACACGTATATGAGCTTACCTGAGATTAATAAATCTATCTACAGCGCTGTAAAAGCGCAAAACTCCCCTGATCTCCCAGAGTCCTGAATCCGGTCTAAACAACGCTGCGTCTTCGTACAGGGAGGCTGTTACTGGTAATGATCGCTAGATTGCGCTTCCTTAACGTGTCATTCCATAGATCTAAGGGATTATATTATATATTTAAGGGATAAGGGATTATATTTACTCATAAAACTTCTAACAGGTGTGAGCTGTGCTCTAGGCCTGAAATATATTTTAGTTTTAGTTTAACAGTATAATAACACAAGTATCCTACATTTAAAATGGTAAAAAAGGTGCACGAAGTAACTTTAAAATGCGTTTTATTTTAAGCATAGTGTCTGCGTTAACCTAATTGCAAAAGTAAGATATGAAATTAAACATAGAACACTAAAAACTAAGCATTTGTTACCTGTCCCCTCTCTAACTATAAATTATACCATGAAATATTATTAAAATCCTTCAGACAAGTAATTTTTTGAATTGTGCATTGTTGTGTGAATGCAAATTTAAAAAATCATAATAAATTCATAATAAATAAGTTAAAATACACATTTTAGTTGTGTTACCGGAACTTATTACCCACATCTAAACAATCTGGAACATTCTACAAGTCACATCTACAACAGGAGGTCAACTCAGTTGGTTCTTCTGAAGATCATGAGAAGAACAACATTAAGTTCCCTTATTTATTTTTCAGTATATTTGATCTAATTGACTATGACTAAGAAGGTCTATGTCACTGCTCTTACCTAAATTAATTCTTTAATATTACTTGTTTATTTTTAAAATAGAAATTTTGGCAAAATCAGTAGAATGTGCTCAGTGTCCTCATGCTATTAGCATAGCCACCATTTAGCTATTTTTCATGTTTTTGCTAAGTCTATGCTAAAAACTCAGTCATGTTACTTTCAGTCCTGTACTTTTAACATAATAACAAGACTGAGTGCCAGTAACAGGAGTGAGTTCCAGTGATAGGAATGAATGCCAGTATCAGGAGTTATTTTTAAATGTTTTTTGTTTTACTGTTTTTTTTTTTGTGTGCACATTTATGCATGTAATTTCCTGGGGACAAAATATATATCGTCATTATAATCTTATGTATTGCAATTCAAATGTTTATTATGTAATTGTTTTATTCTTGTAAAGTGTCTGTGAGTCTGTATAATTATATAATTATATAATAATAATTATTGTTATTATTATTATTGTACAATATAATTATAGAGCATCAACCACATAGGATTTTTTTACAGCTTAATATTTTTTTTTACAAAAAACTATATTTTTTATCATTTTAATAATTATTTTTAATTAACCCTTTTAGGTATTATTTATCTGCTGAAAGGCAATAATTTAAAATCAATAAAAGTGTGGGGAAAAAAAACACCATAAAAAGTCAGGTTACAAAAGTGATTTTATACATCCATATTTCTTGGAGGGAAAGGAGCATTTTCCGCTCTTGAGCTGCTACAGGGGTGCGGTATCCACACTTATAACCTGCTGACATTAATGATCTAATGTTACAGTTAGATAATACAGTGCGCAGATTTTGCCGTGGTGGCGGCGTCTCCACAGCCCGTCCGCTCCCCGCCATGAGACGCCTGCCTTGTGGTTTGAGCGCGCGCAGTCCTTCGCGGAGCTTATTAACCAACAATTTACGCAGTCAATTCCAGTCATGAATAAAGGAAACAAACATTTTAGTGATGCAGGATGACTGTCTCTGTGTTATTAAAACCAGATCAAATCAAAGTTATGATGCAATGTAGAATTGTGTTTATTAATTTCTTATTTTCAACAAAAATATCAGAGGTATTATTTTATAAATATACAGCTAAAAGATTTAGGTCCAAATGTAAAAGGAAATAAATATAATACATAATTAATGCAATGTGTGACAGTAGAGCTGCTTTAAATCTGTAACACTATATCAAATCAAAATAGCTGGTCTAAAGTCTAATAGATGTTTAGTGAATAGGCAGTTCATATAATAATTTGGATCAATTTGTTCATTTATTCCAACAGTGGCGTGCACAGACATTTTGGGGGGCAAGTGCACACACACACACACACACACACACACACAAACACACACAGCTTATCCAGTCCATGTAGAAAAATGTTGCCAATAGAATAAGACTCTCTGGGTGTGTGTGTGCGTGCGTGTGTGTGAAGCACTACTATAACAGGGCTGTGTGTGTGGGGGAAGCAGTACTATAACAGGCTGTGTGTGTGTGTGTGTGTGTGTGTGTGTGTGTGTGTGTGTGTGTGTGTGTGTGTGTGTGTGTGTGTGTGTGTGTGTGTGTGTGCGTGTGTGGGAAGCAGTACTATAACAGGCTGTGTGTGTGTGTGTGTGTGTGTGGAGCATCTGTAACTGTAAATAAAAAGAAAATGTACAAGTCAGCTTTGGTAGAAAAGTGCTAACAGTGGGGAACAGTCAGTTTTCCACTTTGTTAGTGCAGTGCTGGTACAGGGTCGTCTGCCGTATTTGAGTCAGTTCACACCTGTGTTCAGAGAATCAACAGGTTAGGTGCGTCAGTCGTTCACCAGCACCAAAACGACTGCTCAGTGACACTGATGTAGAACAGTCAGAAAGTGACACTGGGCCAGCTGTGGGCCAGAAGTATTTTTCTGCTTGCGACTCTAAACCAGCAGTGCCGACTTAGAAACGAGTCCGGGCCAAGTCGCTGGCTATCTGGGTTCCCCTTTTTATGGACATCAAACATTTTCATTTTCAGAGTGCTGGACAGGTTTAAGTTGCTGTTCTTTTAATTCCAACATCACTCTTATACTTCAAAAGTATTCGAACAGCAAGGCAAGAGTTCAGAATTTTTGCTTTTATTTTCTGGTATTTACGTATTTACAAGTGAATATATTTTAAGCTGAATGTAAAGTGGACTCTTGTAATTCCGCAGGTCTTGCCGCTGGGGGGCGTCAAAGTAAACAAAATAAATTCTAAAAAAAAAAAAAACATTACTGGACTTTAATCTACACAGATTTCACACGCTCCAAAAACGTGTATTTGGGTGAGTATTATTTATTTATTTACAGTAATCTTAGGTTTCCACAAGTTTGACTTAAATGGTAAAAATCCTGGATGAAAACCAACTTTCTCAAATTAAACTGTGATAAATCTGACATGATTATTATCGGTCCGAAATCCCTGACAAAATACACAACAAACTTCCAGCTCACGATTGACAACTCTACATTGTCTCCTTCCTCAAACATCCGTAATCTTGGAGTCATTTTTGACAGTAATCTTTCATTTGACAATCATGTAAATCAAATCACAAAATCTGCTTTTTTTCATCTAAAAAACATTGCACGCCTTCGTCCATCACTTTCCTTTTCCTCCGCTGAAACCCTGATCCACGCTTTCATTACATCTAGAATTGACTACTGCAACAGCATTCTTTACGGCACATCTAACAAAATCTTAAATAAACTTCAATATATTCAGAACTGCGCTGCACGTCTCCTCACTCGTTCTCCCTCCCGCGACCACATTACACCTGTCCTCCAACAACTTCACTGGCTCCCTGTCACTCATCGTATTCAATTCAAAATTCTTTTATTTACTCACAAAGCTCTCCATAATCAGGCCCCTCCCTACCTCACTGACCTGCTTCATTATCATACTCCTTCCCGTTCACTTCGATCATCTGACGCCAATCTACTGTCCATTGGTAGAACCAAGCACCGGACCTGGGGCGACAGAGCTTTTTCCATAGCTGCCCCCTCCCTGTGGAACTCTCTCCCAAAACACCTCCGCGACTGCTCTGATCTTCCCACTTTTAAATCTCTCCTCAAAACTCACCTTTTCAGATCTGCTTTCAACACATGATGCAACATTTCTATGTCCCTCTCCTTTTTTCCTTTTCTTCATCTGTTTTTAATCTCTTTAAATTTAAATTTAAATTTTCTATCTTTTATGCTTTGATTGTTTTGCTCTATTTGATTTCTATTGTATGGTATTGATGATGTTGGTGATGATGATGTTGATTATTTTACTATGTATTTTCATATTGTATTTTTTATGCAATGTAAAGCGTCTTTGAGTATCCTGAAAAGCGCTATAAAAATAAAATGTATTATTATTATTATTATTAAAAAATAGAGGCACCCACGCTAACCTAGCAACAATGCAGAGCTTTTAATCACAGTTTTCATGCATCTTGGCATGTTCTCCTCCACCAGTCTTACACACTGCTTTGGGATAACTTTATGCCACTCCTGGTGCAAAAAATTAAGAAGTTCAGCTTGGTTTGATGACTTGTGGTCATACATATTCCTCTTCATTATATTCCAGAGGTTTTCAATTTGGTAAAATAAGAAAAAAACTATTTTTAAATGGTCTCATTTTTTTTCAATGCTGTATATAACAACTTTCCTTGCCTTTTCTGCTGACTGAACAAACCTTATCCCCAATTAGCTAAAACAAAAACAGGGTCGGAAACCTTTAATTTTGTACTGTAAAATTATAGAAAACAAAAATAATCTACTCAAAACAAAGTTTCATCTATAATTTAATGGCTTCGGGAGATCGGTGCATCATCTACTCATGGTAGAGCATCAAAAACATCAAACAAAGCAGTGATTTGACAGTGAGATGAGATTTTAATTCAACAGTAACAAACCAAGACACATTTACACACATGCAAATCATGGATCTCTTTCAGACTGGATGAACTGCAACATCCTGCTTAGTATAAAACTGGTATTTCAGCATGAACACTGCTGGATAACAGAAGCCTGGGTCTGTAACAGCTTCTATCAGCTTTCAGTTCTGCTTTTATTTTGTGTTCTGGAGGGATAAACTCCACTTTCACACTGTTGAATGAAGCAGCTGCAGAACTCTTTATCAGGTGGTTTCTGAAGCTGAGCTGTATTGGAAAAGGCCTGGTGGACTCCTGCTGAGTACTGCAGTAGGTAGGACATGTAAACTGCTGGAACACACACACTGCTCAGAGCTCCGGACGGGGAGAGAGAGGAACGTGGAGACTGTCGGGATGTGGGGGAGAGTTCTTGAAGGAGTCAAATGATTTTGACTATAGGGAAATACTTGTGCGCAGAGAAGTCAAACTCAGGAAGAGCCTGAAAAGCAAAAGACAAATGAAAAGAAAAAGAGTGAGTTAAAACTGATTCAATTCCGGGGTCAGGATTCAGAAGCGATTTTAGATTCCGGAACTATTTTTTTATTCAAATGGTCTATAAATTTGGTTTAAATTATGTGATTAAGAAGATGAAATGACGATTTAAACAAATAGAACAATTACTTAAAACAATTTTAGGTTCCTTACTGTATCAAATATTTTTGCAACATTTCATATTTTATTTTTTTGTAAATCTTTAAAACGTAACCTTAAAAAAAAAAAAAAACAGATGTCACTGTCTTTTTAACCATATTGCATCATTTTCAAAACTTAACCTATACTATATAAAATTAAACATATAACTGAAACCAGGAGTCACACGTAAATGCTAGCCTATTGCCATTAATCAGAGCTTCTCCCACTTTATTCTTTGTTTCACTGTAGAGTTGTTGTTTATCACTTAAAAAGCTATGTGAAGTTAAAACATACTTTGGGGCCAGTGTTATCATAAACTAATGCTAATGCTAATACTGCTAGAGAACTAAACTGAAACTCCTTTAGAACACTGCACTTCAGTAGAGTGGCTTTACTGCTCCTTACAACCTGACTGGTAAAATTCACATATAAGGGGCACTGGATTATAAAGCGCACTGAAGATTTTTGGAAAAATTAAAGTATTTTAAGTGCACGAAATGCAAAAAAAAAAACGATAATATGAGGAGTTTTTTTGCTTTACCTTGGTCTCCTTCTTGTGTCCTCCTGCCAGAAGCTTCATCACAACAATGTTCGGTTTGGCCACTTTGAGGATGCGATTTACCTAAATCAAACAAAAATCACAAGATCAGTTCACCATACACTTTCATTATAACTAGAGGAGCATTAAATACAGCCAGGTATGACACTTTTTAACAAACAGTGAGTTACTGGGGTCGAGTTAAAGGTGCCCAAGTGTGGACAGAGGACTTGAGTGAAAGCTAAATCTGGGAAAGCGATCAGCTCACATAAATTAATAAATAAAAGCAAAGCTAAAATTAAAAAAAGCAACATAACAGGGTGGAAAACAGCCTCGATGAACAACATTCTGGAGAAATACTTCAAAATTACTTTTATTGTACAATATATAAATAACAATCCTGCTGTGTGATTGGTTAAACTGGGTTTAAAGCAGTTGTTTATCTTGCCTCGGCATCAGGGCTGGCCACGTTCTCCAGTATGAGTTTGGCCTGCTGGAAGTGTTTGCTGGCTGCCATGTACAGGTCGGCTGAGCGCGGAGGAGGACTGTACTTCTTCAAATCTGACATTTCCTGCACAAACACAACATTGAACAACCATCAAACATGTACACTATAACAGTAAAGCTGCAGCAGAAGCAGCAGGTATAAGCTTTTCAGTACAGTCAGACTGGGATGTGGTACCTTGAACTGGATGTAGTGCACCGGGGGAGGCGTGACCACACTGTTAAAGGGGGCGAAGCGATGCTCGTAGCGAACCTGCTCACTGTCCAGCTCAAACTGAGGCTTCCGCACTTTTCCGTCCATGTCCAGTGCAATCATGGTCTATACAGATACAGAGAAGGAAAGATCCTCGATGTTACACCAAAAATTACATTTTTTTTACCTAAATGGGAAGAAAATCAGATTTTTTTTCTGAGCTGTCTGAACACAAAATGGGATGTTTACAAATCAGATTCAAAACTGCTTTCATATAATGATCCTACAATGAATATATAAAACCTACATGTGGTCGTACTAAAACTTGGAAATTATTAACATTCTGAAGAAAAAAAAAAAAAAACAACATAACAATGGATTTTTTTTGTGCGTATATTATTTTTTTGTTTAGGGAAATATCCCCCCCACCCCCCCTAAAAAATTTTTTTTTTTTAAATATACATCTCAAATATTTGAGATGACACTCAAAATCAGTACAAAACACAAATAAAAGGGAAATTTAAAACATAAGGAGGGACAATAACATGCATTGTAAACTTCTGTGACTTTTATAAAGAAATAATATATGCTGACAACTCAAATTTACTAAAAATTTAAAAAGAATCCACTGGAAACAATTTGCATGTAGTGATTTATTTACTTGTTGCTGACGTGAAAAGAAAGGCATACTGTTAAAGTCACAGTGACCTGCAGTGGATATATTTAGCCTCACATTACCGGCTGGTACAGATGGCACAATCAATCAGTTCAAAAACTTCAACACCTTCTTCAATAAGATATAGAGACACAAAATGCGCTCTACCAAAATGCTGAACAGATTATTAAACGATTAAAGAAGAAGATGTTACCTTATACATTCCAGCACACATGTTCTGGTAGGCTTGGCTCATTGTGATCTCTTTTCCTAGAGGACGAGCTAAAGAGAGAAAATCCGGCCAGTTAGATTCACTAAACCAGCACATTCACAAGCTATTCAAACACACTGGCACTAAGGGCCATCTAATAATTATTTTAGTATCCGAGTGTGTTATTATTTGATTAGTCGAATAACCAACGATTATTTCTGGCATGCCTTTATCACTTTAAAATGATAAAAAACACTTAAATGTGTGATTTAAATGCCCTTTAATTGTTTAATGTTTATAATGTTTATATAATATTTATTGTAAAAAAAGTAATCTATTATTTGGACACATTTGGAGACATAGACCAAGCTGACTGTAAACTGCTGAACACTCCAATACAAATGATGGACAGCTGAAGTGGAAAAAAAAAAAAAAAAGAAATCAACAGATAGTTTGCACACCACAGAAACCTGGTAACCTTGGAAACATACGGGTGCATCTAAAAAAATAGAATATTATTGAAAAGTTACTTTATTTCAGCAATTCACTTCAAAATGTAAAACTCATATTATATAGATGTATTCCAAACAGAGTGATCTATTTTATGCTCCCCTATGCAGACCACTTTTATAGATATGCACATTTTATTTTCCAGCAGGACTTGGCACACTACCCACACTGTCAAAAATACCAATTGGTTTTACATAATATTAAAATTTTCATTGGCTGTAAACCATGTTCATCAACAATAAAAAAATAAACGTTTAAAGTAGATCACTATATAATCTGTCTATATAATATATGAGTTTCACATTTTAAACTGAATTACTGAAATAAACTAACTTTTCAATTATATTCTATCTTTTTGTGATGAACCTTTATGGAGAAGAAATCTTACAGAGAGAAATACTACAGAGAGATTGTGAGCAGCCCTGAAGATGTTTAATTTTTTAATGGCAGTTGTGCAAGATATTTGAGCAATTATTCTGGATTTTGGATTTGGATAGCCTAAAAAGAAGCAGCTGCACCTTTTTTCTTCTTCTTGCTCTTCTTGCTGCTGCGTCCTTTCTGCTGCTGCTCCTCCAAAATGCGCTCCTCAGCCATCTGAGAGCTGTCTGCTCTGCTCAGAGTGGACATAAGCCATGCATACAGGAATTCTGACAGGTACCTGCATGTGATATACACATACATACACAAACAGAATAACTCCTCCATTCATTCACTCTGTAGATTAGTTTAAATAACGTTTAAAGTCTAAATAATGACATTTTATTTTAACAGTTCAGTATATAACTGACCAGTAGAGGTCAGACTTGTTTAAGTTTTCCCTCTAGAACAATTGAAGGAAAATACATACCATGGTTTCCAGTGAATCAGCAGCAGATAGTAATAAGGTACATGTGTGTGTTGTATATTTTTTGCACTATAAGGCGCACTTGAAATCATCTACTTTTCCCAAAAATCGGAGTTTCAGTTTAATTCTCCAGCACCGAGACTGGAGCAGTATTAGCATTAGCTGCTAAACATGCTAAGCGCTAGCTCTTTCACTTTTTAGGGGTGAGTATTATTTGCCTGTAGCTTGCTGATAACCCCAGCTAGCACTGCTGAAGCAGCATTAGCTGCTTACCGTGCTAACCACTAGCTCTTTCACTGTTTAGGGGTGAGTATTATTTGCCTGTGGCTTGCTAATAACCACAGCTAGCACTGCTGAAGCAGCATTATCTGCTTACCGTGCTAACCACTAGCTCTTTCACTGTTTAGAGGTGAGTATATTGGCTAGTAGCCTGCTGCTTACCCCAGCTATTACGGGTGGAGAAGCATTAGCTAAGCCACGCTTAGCGCTAGCTCTTTCGCTGTCCAGAGGAGAGTATATCGGCTAGTAGCCTGCTGCTAACCCTGGCTAGCACTGCTAGAGCAGTATTAGCTTTAGCCACGCTTAGCGCTAGCTTTTTCGCCGTTCAGAGGTGAGTATATTGGACTGTAGCCTGCGTGTTTATAGTGTTAAAACAAGCTACTTGCCACAGACCTTCTAATATGGCCCTAGCTTACCAGTACACTCAGGGTTCCTCAGTGTAGTGCTGTTGGGCAGCTTTTAATGTCGCTAACCGTGGCTAGTGGTTAGCTGCTAAAGCAACTACTGCTGCCGCACCCATCTTAGAGGATATCTGGAGATCTAAGCTTACTGTAAATAAACAGAAGCACTTTACTCAACCAAATAAACAGCTTTCAGAAGATAAATCTGTAGATTAACACCCAGTGCTCATCTGACTTAAAAAAAATCCAATAACATATATAACATATAACATATTAACCCATTATACATTAACATTATAACCCATTTGTGTTTTAAAATAAATAATCAATGCCCTTTACCAATAACAAATCTAAGCTTTATTAATAAAAAAAAGGCAAGTTTAAAGGTTTATTCCTTGTTTAGATAAAAGAAAGAAAAAGATTTTCTCATGCAAGTGACAGTTAGTATTACTGTAATTATCGCACACAGAACTGACCAGTAGATGTAGTAGTACTCATGCATGCTGTAGAGCTCCAGCTCAAATCCACTGAGCAGGTACTGGATCATGATACGCAGGTTGTGGTAGAGCACCCAGGTGCCCAGACAGGCCAGGTGCTGTCTCTGAGGCTCCAGCTTCAACAGCAGACCATGAAGAGCAGCATCAACCTTCTCTGCCTTAAAAAAAAAACATATACAATATTTTAAGAATTCTTCACTATTACACATATCTATTTTTCATATACTTTTATATATACACTTATTATTACATAATATTATTACACACATACTTCATCCTGCAGGGTGGCAAACTCTTCCAGTATGTGTCCAAGTTTGTCTCTCTGTCGAGCTCTGTTGTGGCCGTGAATCTGAATCAGACTGCAGAAAGGCTGTAAAGCAAATTACTCAATTAATATACTAATTAGATTTATAATTTGCTACAGATCTGTTAATACAGACATTACTAGAAGGTTATGAAGCGTGCACTAAAGTGCTGCATACCCGAGAGCAGTGTGTTACGAAGGAATCGATGTAGTCTTTGGCCTGGTGGTTATTATACAGACTGCACCTGTGAACAAAGCATCAGTTAGTCAATCAAGTAGTCAATAAAAGAAGAAACTGAGGCAAAACTTGTAGAGCATATTCTTTTTTTTTTTTAATTTCACATTTATATTCCATTTCCCCCCCCAATTTTCAACACCAATTACCCAACTCATTAGGACTCCCCCTATAACTACTGATGTCCCAACATCAGGAGGGCACATGCGCATGCCTCGTCCGATACATGTCGAGCTGCTGCTGATGCAACATTTGCAAGTAGCATCACAGCGCGCTCGGAGAAAAACACAGTGACTTTGTTCTGATACATCTGCTCACAGACACCTTGTGCTGAGCGACATCACCCTTTGGAGTGATGTGGGGAGAGAGCGCCATCTACCCACCCAAAGAGAGCAAAGCCAATTGTGCTCTCTCAGGACTCATGGCAAGCTGCATGACCGGGGTTCGAACCAGTGATCTCCCAATCCTAGTGGTAGTGCTTAGCCTGCAGGACCACTCCAAGCCCCCTTGTGCAGCATATTCCTAATACACACACTAAGTGTAAATATAGCATATAGCCTTTTTATTACGCCAAATCCCCACCACATGCACTCTAACTCACTTTGTGGACAGAACCGGGGGGCTGACGAAATAGCGGAGAGCATCTTTGATCATGTCCTGCATCAGGTGAGTCCCAAATACCTTTTTGTTGTCGATCAGAAATGTAGTCTAAACAAATAAACAAAACAAAAATTATATTTTGATATAATAGTACAAACAAGGGCACAGATCAGCCTAATGTCCTCATAGTACAGACAAAAAATATTTTTATTATATTAAATAATGTTGATATAAAGCTCAGTTTTATGCAACTGCAACAATCTTCAATATCTAATCACCACCAGAAAATAGTCAACTTTAAGAATATTTGCAGAAACATTTGAGATGATAATAAGGGCATATGTTATAATAACATATGTAAGTGCATAGAGGATGGATCCTGATGATAAATACCTGTAATAATGATCTGGACAGTACACAAGGTGACTGCTCACTGAACTCACAGAAGAAGTCCTGAAAAACAAACAATGCCTCTGTTAAAATTAGAATGAACAGCCATAGGCATGTGTGTTTATTTGCTCAATAATATCACAAAAAAGGTAGTGGTTTTACATTAAAACATCACCAAATCTCCAGCCATGAGAGTCTATTAATATCTGTGTTTATGTATAATCATATCTGTATAATCCAACATTTGTTTTGGTTAATTTATTGGCATTACATTAGGTGAGCTGTTCATGAAACTGAATACATTCGCATGTTGGTGGCAGGGTGGTTTTAAGGCATTTGGGGGCCCCAAGCAAAATGGATCTCACCACATATCAGCACCTCTGTCTTGTTGAACAGCATTATAATAAATAATGTTGGATCAACTGTAGTTCAAAGAGCAAAGCAATGGTCTAAAATACACTATAACACACATCTTTACTGAAATGTTACATTGTTGTTTGACCAAGATTGAGGCAAATATGCGCTGTGCCTCGTCTCCTTCACAGTGGGCAGAACTGAGTTCAGAGAGCCCGGCTACAAATATGAATTAAATTCATATGTAGTCGTTGACAAGCCATTTCTTGGTTTGCCTGTCTTGTTGCAACGGGCCTGCAATTATAAAGGATGGGTTGAGGTTGGCTGATGTGCTATTTCCATAATCTGAAAGTGAAACTAATGTCAGTTAGTCAGTGTTGTACTTTCCTGCATTGACCATCAAATCATTTAAATGGCCTCTCACAGTTTGTCGATGCATTAATTTCATAACCAGTCATTGTCTGGGGGCCCCACTCACTTGCTTGGTTTGCCTGTCCTGTGGCAATGGGCCTGGTTGGTGGCAGACATCCCAAAGAGATCTGGTACCAAGTTTTGTTCTTTAAACTAGTTCACAAGGATCTTAAAGTTCCCAAAACTTTGCAGATTACTAGTAACACTATAGAGACAGAAGTATGGTAATACCTGCATCATTTGTTTTTTTTTTTTTTTTTAATTAAAGGTATTAAAAAAAGAATTTATTCTGATTTTGCTGGAGTGACAGTCTGTACTGCCCAGGAAAGACATTCTTTTACATTTTGTAGCATTGCTGTTAAGATCTGAAAAAGCATTAGTGATGTCCAGTTTGTAAGGGATTCATTCCCCTCTAGCCCACACCTGGCATTAAGGATCAGGTCAACAGATTCATGTTTGTTCCTGAGAGTCCAATTCTATTGGCAATATTTCTCTATAAAGACTAGACAAGCTGTATTTGTGCATCTGCACATTTGTATCAGAAATGAGTGCAACTTAAAATAGCTGAATGCATTTATTAGATGGGATATCTGCAGATATGTGGACATACAGTCAGTGCAAGTGTGAGTGTGTGTGTTTAATTCCTTCATTACCAGAATACTGTGCAGGTTAGTGGTGTTGATAACTTCGCACACAGTCTTTATCCGATCAATGAGTTTGCTGAAGTAGTTGACCATCTCCTCACGCTTGATGATTTTGGCGTAGCGGGGAAAAGTGGGTGGTAGCAGGCGCTGATTTACCAGTGGCTCAAATCCCATCATGATTGGGTGATCTAGTAAAAACATATTTATATGAACATTTACACACAATACATTCATATGTACATTATCTAGACTGGCATACTCAAACTCAGGAGATATTCCAGTCAACTGAATTAACAAAAAGGAAGAAACTGAAGAAAAAAATAAATAAATAAAATAAAATAAAATAAAATAAAAATAATAATAATAATAAATAAATAAATATATATATATATAATATTGTCTTATAATTTAGATCTGGCCAATAATAAATACAAACTGTGACAGTTTGATACATTTGGTTTGAAAGTAAAAGAAAATAAAGATTAATACATAAACACACACACATACATTTTCTTGTTACTTAAAAAGAAGTTTGTAATTATATTTGATAGTTATGTTAACCACTAATACAGGTTTAAGGTTTAATGGATTAAAAATAATATTTAATAACATATTTAGTAACCATTTAATAACAATTTAAATCGCAATCGCAATATTCTGTGGAAAAATCGCAATTCAATTTTTGCCTAAATCGCGCAGCCCTAAAGCAGAATATTGTAATGAATGGTATAAACCAGTGTGCAACTATGAAATATAATCTTCAGTGGTGTCATTCTACTGACTGGAGGCAGTGTGGGATAATATAGTGTGTATTCATGCATATCGTACCTCCTTTAGTTGTGTCATTCTGTGACTGAATGCCGTATTGAATGGTAGAGTGTATAGCATGAAGAAGGTCAGCTGCTTGGCTCATTAGCTTCTGTGCTTCACTCACTGCACTCGTCTGAAAAGAAAACAAAGATATCAGTGGTCAGTGGTGCTGAAAGTTCTAAAATAAACACCTTCTTTCTTGCTACTGCAAACAGCTCTTAACTTCCTGTTAGTGATCAAGACTGACTATAGCTGGTAGAGTCTCCCTTTGAGTAAACGTAGCAATTTCACAAGTAAAAAAAACTTGGATTTGTAGTAAATTTAAAATAATCGCTTTAGTAACTGTAGTTTTTCCCACCTTGAACCAAACCATGGCAAAAATGAGCTCAATTAGACACATGTAGCAGTCAAACGTTTGTGCGCATCTTAAATTCATGGTTTTTCATTATTTTAAAATTTAGAATAACAATGAAATACTTTTATCAAAAAAAAGTTAAATAAAGCAGAATATTTTTGACATTAGTTTTTAAAGTAGGTGCCTCTTGCTTAGATTACAGTTTTGCACATCTTGGCATTTTCAGCTTAATGAGTTAGAGTCACCAGGAATAGCTTTTAGTTAACCGCTGTGCTGAACCTATCCCTCTTATTGTGTTTGTTCAAATCCAGATTATGTCAAGAACTACGGTACTCAACTAAGTAAAGAACAAAAAAAAAGTCAGTCAAAAGGTCAGGAAAAAAAAAAAACTTTGAAAAATATCATGAAATGCAGTCACAAAGACCATCCAAAACATTATGATGAAACTGGCTCTCATCAGGACTCCCACAGGAAAGGAAGACCGTGAGTTTCCTGGTTTGTACAACATTTTTTACTTTAATACATGATTCCAAAAGCACTTTTGGTGGGTACTGACCACTGCATATTGGCAACACCCAACAAGATCTACCTCATGTCTTGGCTCTCATCAAAGTGGCTTTGATTCTTGCACTTTATCCTGCTTCCAACTCATCAACTTTACTTTCTTTCTAACAGTTAGTACCTACCCGGTGACAGATATCACTCTGTTTAAACTTGTCCACCTCTCAGTGGTGCCAATGTTGAGTCTAATCAGTGTATTTTTTTAATAAATAATTCTGCACAACTTTGACTGAATATGCAGCATTTCATACCTCTTTCTTGGTGAAGGAGATGAGAGCTGTCAGTAAAAGGCGGGTGAATTTAATTCTGCTAAACAAAGCCAGACACTGCTGATGCTGAAAGAAGAAACACAGAGAAGAGTGTGTGTTATATGTATGCATAGAACAGCATAATACTTAGGATACACTCATATTTACAGTACTATGCTATTAGAAGCCTTACATCCAGCTCCACTTCTGGGTCACGCTGCTCGCCCTGTCGACTTCGTGTACTCTGGGAAACAGAGAGAAGAAATATGAGAAACATGTCAGCACATCATCATTAATGCAAGAGATGTTCTATTGTCTCTGTTCAGCCTGTGCCATCTGATCCCATTAACATTACCTTCACTTTCCTCTGTAGCTCATCTTCCACATCCTTCAGCATTCCTGATAAAATAAAGATAAAGGAACACTGAAATCCTGCATCAAAACAATGTAATGAATAGTTCTATGATTAGATAAATGTACAGTACCCGTCACTCTCAGGTCAGTCACACTGTTGGCCATTTTGAAGCCGTAAGTCATGGCTTGGAAATCTTCCTGTTATACAAAAACACAGATACTGCAATTTCATTACGAGCAATAAATGTATAAATCCTAAACTACATACATTAATTAATTCAAATTAATGTAATATTATGGCCACATTTTTGTTACTACATCCTACACAGCCAAAGTTTAATGTAGAAATGAATTTACTGTAATTTGATTTTAAACGTGGAACAGGGTTGTATAATAAGGTGGTCACTGCGACCTGTGACTTTTCTAGGCATATTTAAATACTTCTTATATAAAGCAATAAACAACAAATAAATAACAAAATAAAACCATTGCATAAATATTACCTCCTCAAAAACAGCCGCCTTGTTGACTTTCTCACGGGCGATATCGCAAACTTTGAGGATCCCAAGGGCGAAGGCTTTAAGGGCAGGGTCCAGGATCAACTCAGGGTTATGAACATACAGACATGTAAAAACAGTCTGTGCCAGGGAATGTCCCTCCAACCATGTTATCTAAAGACAGAGAGAGACGGTACAAACAGGAAAAAAGGTTAATTTCATTTTAACCCTTTATTAGGCATTGTAGCCACACAATATTGCTTTCTTTGTTATAAAATTGTTGTAAAAAAACTCTTCCAACTATTTGTAGGTAGTAACTGTAGTATTAGAAATACTACGATTGAATATAAGTCATTTTAATTCAAATATTTACATTTTTAATTAAATACTTGCATTTTACATTAATTGAGAAAAAACATGATGTAATAAATATCACTAGCATAATAGTCTACTTACACTAGAGCAGTAATTATTTTTCGGCTCTAGTTTAATAAACACAAACCAGCTTTAATGAATAATAACTCAAGAGTAGACAACTTCACACTGTTCAAATTTTTAAAGTCTTTACAATTAAACAGTGCACCACCATTCTAGACTCAGATAAACCTTACTGCAGGAACCTGGTGTCAAACAGTACTAATTTACTTGATCTCCCATATCTCATCTTGACCCCCACATTTCCCCTGAACAGTCATTTCTTAGGGAATTTAGGTAAAAATCGCTGGCTTTTAATGATAAAACACAAAATAATTATTAACGATACACACCAAGCAGCAGAAACAAGTGTCCACAATCCCGATGAGCTCAGGTAATGATAGGTCCTTCACTCTAATTGCTTCATCCTACAGAAACACAGCCATATATAAGAATATGAAACAAAGCAAAAGAACATGATGAGTTTATAACTGAAAATGAAAGAAAGTCTGATGTTAGACCTTCACAGCCTGTTCGAAGTTGAGAACTTTACGGTTCACTTGGTTCCCAATCATCCCAGCGTCCATTTTAGGGTCCATCATCTCAATGGCAGACATCGCCTCAAACAGACCGAACCTGAAATCACAGTCAGAATTTAATACCTCTGTAACACTGTGCTATAGCAAATGTGAAACACTCCTCGAGAGGGTCCCTTGTCTATAGTTGTCTATAGACTTTTTTTTACAAATATAGCCTGTGACAGACAGATTCTGGATACTTACAGTTTGTCGTGGAGAAGCTCCCCAAGTTTAAGTTCTGCAGAAGCAAAAATAATAATACATTTTATTTTTGTGTGTTAGTGCAATCTATAAATTCAGCTTTTTTATTTTTATTTTATGCAATTCTTTGAATTAAAACACAGTCAATCCAGTCTCCCATATCCTATCTAGGACTTCACCAATGAGATATTGCCACCAGTGCTGGCAGAGTGATGGTACAATTACATGGAGCACCACTGCATCTTTTTAAAGTGCCACCAACACAAAACACAAAAAAAGCATTTGGATGCTCTTCAGTTTAAACTGATAGCCTGGTTAAAACAATTCCAACCTTTACATGACTGTTCTAATTTGGAGCAGTGATTATTTATCCTATTACATCTACACAGTAGTTTAAAATGAACTTAAGCTGTATGGAAATCAATCCATCAGTGTGCTTTAGCTTTAAAGGACCAGGGTTAATATATCTTCTGTCGAAACTAATAAAAGGTTCTTATCAGCAGAGCTTCAGACAGTATTTTATTACTGTGCAGTATGTCACAGAAATCTGTTTGGGATATAGCCTCCAATAGGTATAGACAGCATGCAAACAGTGTGCTGAAGCTATGGAAATGGGTGAACTGACTATTGTTCTGCTGAACAGGTGATGACTGAGTTTTAGTAAGGTTGATAACAGTAGCTGGGTAATTTATCACTACCAATGGTGTAGTAGAGACAGGTTACTGATCAGCTACAGAGTAAGTCTTGTTGTTGATTGCCACTGTGTGTCAGTCCGGTAACCCGTGCTTGGGTGATTAAAAGGCAGAGATTACATTCTATCTGTGTATCAAAGCAAACGTATTGTATATATGGTTCTCTTGTGTCTGTCCACTGGATTCTATTACAGTGTGTTTTGAGTCAACAGGTTTTATGTTATTTATCAATATTATCATCTGTGACTGAGGTATTCGTTTAAGACTTTGGTCACAGCCATTTAAAGTCATATCCCCTATAAAGCCTTCACCAGGTTACAAATTCTGATTATTATGAGAAACATAAGCATAAAGAAAGGTTCTCAGAATGTTTCTCAGAGCTCAGTGGAAAAAGGGTTATTCTGGGAGAGATCTGATGTCCTGGGAGAGCCAGTCTGCGATATCACAGCTGCCTCTATTGGTTCCAATAACAACAAAATGCTGGAACACGGACAGGTTCTGGGTCAGTTCAGTGAAAATGATCACTCTGATCCAGGAGCAGCTTCACGTTGCACCCAGAACAAAGGGGAGGCGATGCGAGCATGTTGCTATGTTGACATTCAGGTGTCAGTGATACGTATAACTCTGTCAAACACACCTTTACAGGCCCCTTTGAAGTCTTGGGTGATGTCCACCCAGTTGGCGTTGTTCCTCATCTTCTCTGGGATGCCGAGACCCCATCCACCTTCGTCCTCCTCCACTGACGATTTCATCACCATGGGGACGGATGCAAACAACAAAGCAGCAGATCTTCAGGTTAGGAGACGAGGCCTAGAGCACCACGCCGTTGCTGTGGAGCGATTCACAGTACTGTAAATACAACAGAACAATGATACAATTAGTCAGAGTGCCTTTCATACTCCTGTATGCTGATAATGTATAAAATATTGTTTACTGCAATAAACAGTATATTACCATCACTGCCAGTATCCAGAAATGCTAAAATATCTGCTTACTATTCATTATACTACACAGGTGTTACAGTATATTTCTTTTTAATGAAAATTAGGTACTAGTACTACGTTCCAAATTGTAACAGTACATTAGATTACATTTGGCAGATGCTTTTATCGAATAGCGACTTACAAATAATGATTTACATTTAGTAATAGAGTACATAGAAGTTCAAGGCAAAAAACTTGGGATTAGTGGGACAGAGGAGAAAAGCAGGAGAAGTAGTTAGTTTGTTAGAGGTGTTAGGAGAGTAAGTGCTCTTTGAAGAGCTCAGACATCAGGAGTTTCATAAAGATAGCAAGGGATGCTCCAGCTCTGGTAGTGAAACAACTTGCATTATACCACATTCAGTTCTGACCCTGCAATGTGATTGGCTGAGAGGCTTCTATTAGAGCTGCAAAGATTAGTCGATATAATCAACAGTGCCGATTATTTAAATTTGTCGACTACAAATTTAATTGTCGACTAATCGTTCATTTGTAACAGTACCGCATTACACAAAGTGCTGGGGACAGAAGCGCAATTGAAGATGGGTAAATGGCTCACTCACACAGTTTACACTTAACTTAGTCTGTGTCTCCAAAAGTACCCAAACTCTACAGATTACATATTTACTCACTAAATATCAGTACTTTCCACGTTTAAACAACATCCAGACATTTAAATGCCTTATGAATCTCACGTTCAGCTGTTTCTATTGTTTTTAGAGATAGTCGACTACCAAAATAATCATTAGTTGCAGCCCTAGCTTCTATGAATACAGTTATCAGTTGGTAATTCACTGTAACTGAAGCTCCCCATGTATTACTTCGCCACATACGGGTAACCTACCAACAATGCAGCTCTTACAAACAGCACAACTATAAACAGAGCAGCAACAACTGTCACAATTAATTACAGTGGATTCATTAAATCTATTGGCTTTGAAAGCATTGGTTTCGTTCTGAAACCAGAGGATAAATCTATAAATGACCTGCCTGACACCTCCAATGACCCAAGGTTTGATGCGGTTTAAACAATGATTAGTAGAGCTGGAAATGCAGAGAAATGGAGTTAAAATAGTAAAACAAACGTCCTGGACTCTTAATGTATTTACATCCTGGTTAAAGAGCAACAACATTAAAGTCGATTTAGAATTATAAACCAAAACGAAATGAATCAGCTTCTACTATGTAAAGACGCAGATTTTACACCAGTAAACAATGTCTTTGTGGGCATTGTAAAGAGAATAAGAAACAATGGAGGAAACAGAACTTTTCACCATCCAGCAATATTATCTGAAGACCTTGCAAAAACCTACCAGTCAAAAGCACATGATCCTGGAACCCTGAGAGGTCTTTCAAATAAGGCCTCACCTAAAACTAATCTGAATTGTTTTTAACCCTAAAGGTTTGGGTCAACATTTTGGCGGATGAAGAAAGGAAAGAAATATTGAGATTCGCCGAAAATCATTTACGATACAGGAAGATGACAATGGGGAAAAATGTCACTATCCTTTTTCCTGCGCTTTAATAAGCTGTGGGTGTGCATTTTTTTATTATTTAATTTTTTAATGTCCTTTAAGGAGCTTCGTAGAGATGCAATAAAATAATATTAGCCATTTTACTGAATTAAATTTATAGAAAATACATTAATAAACATGCAGAAACTAAACTCAAAAGAGAACAGGTGAAAGGGAGTAGCGGTCCAGTTTTATGGAGCGGTCATTTAAACACATTGGCAGTAGTCCACAGTCTTTATATGGCTGGGTTTCAGTTAAAAAGAGCCAACTTTGGTGTTTGGTGTTTAGTGTGTGTGTGTGTGTGTGTGTGTGTGTGTGTGTGGGTGTGGGAAAGCTCAGTGTGTGGTCAAGAGTTCCCAAGAAGGAAGTAGACATAGACATAGTAAGCTTGACAAATGCCCTAATTTGAACTATGGCAAACATCAGTAGCTAATAGTCATTAACACACAGACTGAGCTGGTCATGGATATCTGGATTAACTAGTCATCTAACCTAGCTAACTCGTTCTGCAGCTTTATTTATTGTGAGAGGGAATGGGAGGGGGAGGAAATGAGTGTCAGACCTCCAGACAAGCATTAAAGGTGAGTAGCCAAGCCTGCGTACAGAACAACTGTTCTGTGGTGATTGGAACCCTAAGGGGTTTAGTTACTGAAATAGGTGGCAATACAAAGTCTGTTTGAAAGGAAGAAGAATGGCATTTTTCATTTAACCAACCGTAACACAATATGCGACAACGAGAAAAAACAGTTGACTGCGGCTGCTAGGTTAGGTATGTGAAATGTAATGGCTGTGTTATGTTTGTGTACAGTATAGCTTAGCTAACCTAGCTTAGCTAGCTATCTATCTATCTGACATTCAGTGTCCAGCTCGTTAACCTAGCTTAGCTTAGCTAACCTAGCAAGCGACCACATAACGACTAACAACAAGCTAAAACTCCGGATTTAACACTGCCAATTATTTCAGTTCATACAGCAATATGTTAACTAGCTTCGCGTTTATACGGTTATCACTTAACATCACCGCAATTAATGGATAAAACAGATAATTTACCTTATAAATGACTAGCTAGCGTACTCCCCTGCAGCCACTCATCACCGCTTCCACTGGTCACCGGTGATAGACGTTGCGCCGAACTGCATTATAGGATTTGTAGTTCTGAATATTTCGCAAACCATCCACGCCTTTAGACCTATGTACATATTTTATTTCAAGTCCTGAATGTATAACGTTGTATTAATTGTTGTGCAGGTTGAGATGCCTTAAGACGATACTTTTTTTAAATAAATCTCTATTTTTTCCTCAAAATAAACCGTAAAATCTCTCAAAGTACTACATTTCCCAGTATACGTCTTATGTTACTTGTGCCGTAACTTGAATCCGCAGATTTCCAAGCCGTTGCTGTCACACCGCCGTGCGCGTGCATGACTTGTAGATCGCAGATTTTGCGCAAAGTCAGAACAGTGAGAACTGTCCCAGTACGGTGTAATAAAGCCAGAGATGTTTATGTAGAGCCTTCCAACTTCCCACATGTTTCCCCGTTCTAGCAAAAAAGGAGTGTTAACCGATAGGGGGCGATCACGAGCGAGTCTTCAATTAATGGGAGTGAATGGAGCTAAATGGCTACAAACTAAAATTAAAAACAGTGTCTAACAACTTGTTCAGGATATCCATTTAATTTCGGAAAATCTAATGAAGCATTTTCTTAAAAAATAAAGAAACTTATAACTTATAACTTGTTTTTCTCTTAATTACTTTCTACTGTGAACTGACTGTTTGATCCAATGCAGAAGGCCCAGTCCCATTTCACCCCTTGGCCCTATTGTTTGTTTTTGTTTTGTTTTGTTTTATTGATCTTTAAAGTTTTAGGGTAATATAAAGAAACCACAATGGAAGACAGTATAAAAATATACATTATGGAGAAAAAAAGAAAAAAAAACAAGAGGCCAGTGAAAGCTTATCACAAATTCTTACAGTTTTTTTTCTTATTTTTAGTAATTCTAAAGGATTTCAATAGTGATGTAAAATGTTTGTATGTACTCAATAAAATAAAAATGTTAATAATAAATTCCTAGACATAATATATCTATGTCAATGTATAAAAAAACATAACATATCCCCAAGGTTCAGGTTCACATAAATGTTGGTTTTCTTCAAAATTTTAGGTGCAATGGAACATAAAAAAAGATGTGATACTAATTCACATTTTGATTGACATAAGGAGCATTTAACATATTTTTAAATTTTGCAATTTTCTAATTCATAGGAGATATATGTTGTGAAGTATTTTCTAATGCACTCCCTAGTTTTATTGGGGATATTTGGGAACATTTATAGGGTAAAAGCCATGCTTTTGTCCAATTTTTATCTTGGATCGTGGTATTCCAAAAGAAAAGTTCCTTCTAGGTGTAGCATATTTTCTTAAATGAAACACATTCCTTATTAATTTATTAGTGCATTTTAGGTCAAAGACACAAACACTGCCTTCTAAAAACTGACATTCCTCATTCCCCACTTTTTTTTTACATGAAATGTGACTTTTTCTAAGGTTAATATGATAAGGATGAGGATTTCATAAGGATTTTACCGCTTCCCCATGTTAGTCAGTATGAAAATGATTAAACATTTATAAACTATGATTTTGCTCCATTTTCCCATTTGAACCCATTCATGTTGGACTCACTCTGGAGCGGCCTCTAGTGTTGTGAAAAGCCCCATAGAGACTCATAGAGTAGGAGTTCTCTCTGTCAGAGAGTCTCTGCTGTAAGCTGGCAGGCAGGCAGGCCAGATGGATTGCTAGTAAATAATAATAACACCAGGGCGTTGCGAGCATCTGCTTAAGATAACAGACAAAGAGCAGGAGCCGCTAAACTCAGATGGAGCAGCTTTGCCTTAAATGTAAGTTAAACCTCGTTTCTGATCCTCCGATTCAGGGTATTAGTGCAGTTGGAGCTGTAGTGACACTTCAGGGCTGGATTCGCTCGCTAGCCCGGTCGTTAGCCCCTCGCTGGGGCAGGTGCAGCTGACATGGTGCTGAACTGGGTTAGTTCAGGGCAATAATACCAGCCGGGAGCTTTATGACAGCTGTTAGGTTCAATTAAAAAACACTGGTGTGATTAAATTCTGTGCTACAGTGCTTTATTTATCATCTGTCGATGCGTGGCAGCTTTGTTTTAGGAGTCACCATAACCTCCCCGGGCATAGGGGACCTGTTTTAGCCAGCTAGCGATAGCCAGGTTAGCTAACCATGCTAACGCTAGATAACCTAGGTTAGCTAACTAGCTTAACTGTCATTACAGCTGCAGGGCTGAAGGGTTTTGTAGCTAGTTGGCTTTATTTCGTTTGTAGTTAATTATCTAGGTTAAATTTGTCTAAATTATTTACTAGCTAAGATAAATATCACATTAAAACCAAGGCTGTCACATTAAAGCCAAAGCTTAGTAGCTATGTTACTAATGTCATTAATGCTGCGTAAATAATGCTGTGTTTTTAGGTTTCTAGGTAAGCTAGTTAACCCTACTGTCCAATAAGGTGTTTTTACAGTAGACGGCATTAACTTTTATTAATTAAAACATATTTATCTGGCTCAACAGTTACTAAGTTAATTATTTAATTTAATGTGAATAATATACTGTAATTCAAAGAATAAAAATAATGAGAAGAATAGAAAGAAAAGTGTAGTTTATATGTAGTAATTATGCACAACTGTTATGTTTATGGCTGTGTCTTTCTTTTGCAGTGTGACTAATCTCTCTGTGGATGGCAAGAAATGGATAAACCCAAAATGGCTACAGAGAAAGGGTGAACACACAAACATGCACACACTCTTAAATCATTTACTCTACATTTATAAGCATTTTTACATTTAAAGAGGGTCAGTCTAATGTTCATCAGGTCAGAGTTTTTGAAACTAAAGCCCTATTCAGACGGGTCTAGTTTCTTAGGGGGTCCTGGGGTAATTTTCTCTTTTATTTTAATTTTAATTTTCTCTGTGCGTTGCTATGTTTTTAATGCAAATTAAATAATTACGCTTTCAAGTTTGACCCCATCTTCTTCTGTAATCTGCCCCGCCCAACCTGCAGATTTTGGTCTCAAACGAACTCTGGAGTGATTCACTAGTGCTAAGAACTCAATCTGGTCTTGATCCAGCTTTCAAATATTCTTCTTATTAATTAAGCCAAACTGCTGGTAAGGTGCAGTTTAATCTGATATATTTGCCAGATAATATAATGCTATGAACAAGCACTGTCCCTGCCAATTGTGGTTTCAGCAGTTGATGGTAAGCTACATGATCGGGATTCGAACCAGCAATCTCCCGATAAGTGACAGCACTTAGCCTGATGGACCACGTGGAGCCCTCTACACTTAATTCAAAAAGAAGTGCATTTTATTGGTAGCTGACTGAATACAATGTACTAATTTAAAAATGATGTACTTTCAAAACTCTTGCAACTGGACTGCAAAAAAAAAAAAAACAGGAGGACCAGTGAGTTTTTTGGTTCAGTAGCTCCTCCATTTCCACTTGCTGTTGTATTTACATAAATCTCTGTGAAAATGCGCGCCCCAAGCGTGGCAGTAGACAAATAGCTATTTCATCAAATGTGAGGCGGCGAAACTGGGGAAGTTGGGGTCAAACGTATTTTTAATTTGCATTAAAAAATAGTAAATTAATCGTGTGCATTAATGCTTTAACGTTGACAGCCATGGTTAAAACAGTTAAGTAGTAACAAATGCTGTGATGTGAGCATGCCCAGTGGCTATTTTGTGAAAGCTAAGGGAAGGCATAGACTTTATGAGTCTATTTTGAAGTTGTTTTGGTCAAACATGATCTTTAACCTTGCGTTTGCATTTATCCCTGTCTTGTCTTCAGGCACCCTCTATTAGCATACTGGGTGTGTCTTTCTTCCCTCATTCACCCTTGTTATGTAGTTCTTCCCTATGCTACCATCCCCTATTTGTACCATTATGTGCAAGTTATTTTCAAGTGTAGCTGATTGGCCTCAGAGTTAAAGACTGCAGGAACAAGTTCACACTTTCAGTGTTACTTTAAGTTGCCAAAACTGTGTTCTCTGGAATGATGGTCACAACAATGCTCCATAATCTAATATAAAGCTTTCCCTGAACAATAGAGAAAGTTACTAAAGCATATTAAACTCTCTGAATTTTTATTTTAAATAAACTGGTTTCCCAATGCTTTCACCAGTGAACTCTGTTCTGATTGGGTGTGGCATATGGTACTTGATTCAAAGAACAATCCAGGCTGAAATACTCCTCTTTACCTTTATCTTGAATAGGTAAATATATGTTAATGTGAATACAATAAATTTTAATAAAAAGTGGAACTCGTGTGTGATGGATTTTTATGTAATGGTTTACATATTTCAGGAAAAATGATATAGGCTCTTCAATAAATATTGCTAAATAGGTTGTAAACTGCACCACTTATATTGAAAATCATATCTCTTAGGCTTATTTATTGTCTTGGTGTGTGTCTTCGCAGAATCCCCAGTAGTTCCCGGGTGCTGATGTTGCTGGGGCAGCTGGAGCGCCTGAATGGAGAGGTGTTGGTCACTGACACTGAGGCGGTCAGGCAGGTGACAGGCAAAATCCTGCATCTCATTCAGACTCAAGGTGAGAAAACACAAACTCATGCTGATCATTCCTTGCTGCTGGGCCACATAAATGCGCAAACCTGCTTACAAGTACAGTCATAGGAAAAAATGAGGACATCAAATAAAAAACTGATGGATGAAGCCAGCATCATCATGTACAATAATCTTTTACAGTGTGAATCATAGAAATACAGTTTTTCTGTAAAATGTTTCTGTAAAAAATTCTGTTAAATGGTTAAAAAATATTCAATTTCAATATTTGAAACTTTGTCCTTGAAGTATGTCTTAAAATAGCACAAACGTACTGAAACACTAGGTGATGGGCTGTTAATAATAGACCAAAGTAGGCCCACTTGGTGCAGATCAAAACAACAATAGCAAGCCATTGTAAGGTAAGGTATCTTTGCCCAGTTTTGGAGATGAGTGTGTCATTCAGTGTCAGCAAACACCTAAGCAAGTCTGTTTGTGTTTACCTAAAAGAGTATATCCACCCTCAATATCAGAAAATGTAGCGTAGACAGCAGACAATTAGAGTCTCTTTTGCTTTGTAAGTTGCTTTAGAGAGTTGTGAGAGTGCCAACAATTAGTAGGTCTCTGTTATATAATTAAGGAGAAAATTCTCATTGGTTTATCATTAACTAAGGTGAATATACAAACAGCAGAACTACATTTGCAACCTCTCTGGCCAGCAAAAATGAAAATCATGAGCATATAATGATAAATGAAGGATAAATATGTGGTTTTAACTAGAGATGGAAGGATTAAACAGCTACGTATCTGTATTTGCTGATTTTGAGCCCAAATATGAGATCTTGAGCTGGACAGATCATAATATATATGTTTCTTGTAACTGTCTATCTGTCACTGACATCACCTGGGAGAAACTGCAGTTTTTGCCTGTCCTCCATGCAGAATTCTGTCAGCTGTGAGATGTCTTATCTTCAGTTTTTGGACAGACAGTTATATATATTTTTTAAGCACCCTCTGATAAAATAAAAAAGTCATAGTGGATTCTATGATTGGGAGCTTGCCACACCCTACTGCAGCAAATCAACTTCAGACCATGTTATTTCCATCATATCTGTAGGTCCCATGATTCATTTTTTTGTATAATTGATAAAGTGAGTGAAATCAACATGGTAAGAACAATCAAAAGCAAAGTGAAATAATTTTTAAATAAAATAGGCTTTTCTAACCATTTTCTAATCCTTTGCAGCAGATGTGCTACACCTGATTCTAATTTAAATTTGTAATAAAATACAGCTCTGAAAAAAAAAATAAGAGACCACTTGATTGACCAGTTGCTATTTACAGGTATAAGTTTGAGTAAAATAAACATTTTTTTTATTTTACAGACAACATTTCTCCCAAATAACAAATAGAAATATTGTCATTTAGAGCATTTATTTGCAAAAAAATGAGAAATATCTGAAAAAAAGATACCAAGCTTTTATAACTCAAATAAGCCAAAGAAAACAAGCTCATATTTATAAAGTTTTAATAGTTCAGAAATCAATATTTGGTGAAATAACCCTGGATTTTAATTACAGTTTTCATGCATCTTGGCATGTTCTTGGCCAGCCTTACACACTGCTTTTGGATAACTATATGCTTCTCCTGGTGCAAAAGTTCAAGCAGTTCAGCTTGGTTTGATGGCTTGTGATCATCCATCTTCCTCTTGATAATATTCCAGATGTTTTCAATTTGGTTAAATCAGATAAACTTATAATTTTTAAGTGGTCTCTTATTTTTTTCCAGAGCTGTGTGTCTTAACTTTTTCTCACTAAAAGGTTACCAATTACTTATTTATATTATATCAGTTTTACAAAAATCTCTCAGTATTGTTAAAATGATAATCAAATGTCTATACATGTAAAAAACAAATATATTCATAGACTCTTCTAATTTTTCACATGACTGTACTGTATAAAAGAATCATTAATTGTTGAATTGGATCAGTTTATGTTTCATCTATTGTTATGCTGAAAAATGTTCTTCCTTCTTTTGTCGTGAGCAAAAAAACAGCATTAAACCACACAATCACACAACAAAGGCAATATTTGAAACTTTGTCCTTATGTCTTAAAATAGCACAAACGTACTGAAACACTAGGTGATGGGCTGTTAATAATAGACCAAAGTACGCCCACTTGGTGCAGATCAAAACAACAATAGCAAGCCATTGTAAGGTAAGGTATCTTTGCCCAGTTTTAGAGATGAGTGTGTCATTCAGTGTCAGCAAACACCTAAGCAAGTCTGTTTGTGTTTATCTAAAAGAGTATATCCACCCTCAATATCAGAAAATGTAGCGTAGACAGCAGACAATTAGAGTCTCTTTTGCTTTGTAAGTTGCTTTAGAGAGTTGTGAGAGTGCCAACAATTAGTAGGTCTCTGTTATATAATTAAGGAGAAAATTCTCATTGGTTTATCATTAACTAAGGTGAATATACAAACAGCAGAACTACATTTGCAACCTCTCTGGCCAGCAAAAATGAAAATCATGAGCATATAATGATAAATGAAGGATAAATATGTGGTTTTAACTAGAGATGGAAGGATAAAACAGCTATGTATCTGTATTTGCTTATTTTGAGCCCAAATATGAGATCTTGAGCTGGACAGATCATAATCTATATTTTGTGAGTTGCTGCTGCAGTTTGTCATTAAACTAAGAATACACGAGACAGGCACCCAAATGACAGCAATTCAGAGCCCAAAAATTCATAGGCGAGCTGAATATAAAAACTTTAGCTGTATACTGCTGTTAAGGTCGTTGCTAAGGCTGCCTCCAGACCCAGAACATTACACTATTAAGAACTTTTAGTTTTGACAGTGTTTTTTAAGTGGCATAACATTTCATACATTTAAGGTGTGGGCTCTGCGATGCAGGAAACTCACAGACCAATCAGATCCTCAGCCAGACAGGGGAGGTATGAAGCGAGAAATGGCAGCAGGAGATTAAAGGAGGACAGTTGATTCAGATGGGAAGCTCTAAAAAAGATGGCAAAACACAACTTTTCAAGGAATAATGGACCAGTGGAGTCATACCTGCTTATTCTTCCCACAGGCAGTTTCAAACCAGCATGTCGTCAATGTTATAAGACTGTAACACAGGACATCCATTAAGGATTATTTTTTTCTGTTTTTTTCTCATTTTTTCTTATAACATGAGCAGGATCATCATCAGATATTAAGGAAACATCCTGAGTTTAAGCACTGGCTGCTGGTTTCAGCAATGCTTAAGACAGTATTTTCTTATTTAAACTGTGCTTTACAGTCCCATTTCTACACTCAGGGTTGTGCCGCAGCCATGGAAACGGGCGATCTTGCTCTATTTTTTTGCTGAACAGGTTATCACTGAGCTTCAGAAAGGTTGGTAACCATAGCTGGGTAATTTACCGCCATCATTAGAGGAGTAGAGACTGTAGAATCAGACTGTAGAAGACTCTGTGTCACTTGCAGTGATCTGTCACTCTGGCAACCGCAGATCTTCAGAGGAGAAACAACCACTCTAACCTGAACTAAACTCCTTTCCATATGGGAATAGACTGGACACCATTGCAGCCCAACCCATTGGGAATACACAGTGGTGCAAACCGAACTGCAATTTTTGAGTACCATTACACCCCTAGTTGTCAGTAGGGATGTAAGAAAATATGGATATTTTATCACAAATATTATATGTTTCAATACTGAATTGAGTATCAATTGTTAATTATTAGTTGGTAGAGGTGGTTTTACTGAAGTGGCTGGTTGGTGTTTGTAGCAGTTTAAAAAGTATATATCCCATATTTACATATCTATCCGGTGCTCAGACACAACATAAATTAGTAATTAAACTCCATGACTTCAGCTCTGTGTAGACTAAAGCTGGTCAGTGGGTCCTGCTGAAGGGACTGCTGGCCTGCTTCTCAAGCTAAGACCCCCGCTGGGAACTCTTAAGACATCCAGCAGTCATCGAACCGCCGAACTGTAACCGTATAGCCCACATAACCCTCATGTCTTCACTGTCTGCAGACTAAGGACCACCACATTCCCCCTCCCCACTTTACCCCACCAATTCGCAAGAACTGCTGGAGGGAGAATTTAGAAATGTTCCATATCCCCATAACCCCTCTCTCCTTCTCACCTAATCCCTTCCCCTCTCTTGGTATCTCGCTCTCTCGTTCTGTCACACTCACTCTCCTGCCGGCACATCCGTCACTACACTGACCTGTCACCACAGCTGTAAGAATTAGTACAGTAGGAGGGGCCACATCCAGAGCAGAATCTCTCTAGTGTTGCTTTAGCAGGTGATAGTTTGTTGAATGAGGCGAGAGCAGACGCAGTGGTAATGTGCGAAAGGTAAAGATGGACTACAGCTACAGTAAAAGAACGGACAGGCGCGTTCAGCCTCCGTGCAGCCCGGGTAAGGTTCTGGGTGGTGGCTTTCACACACATGGAGTCACTTACACATCTAATGCCTGCAGAAAATTTAATTGAATCAGTCTTTTGAACACAAAGTTAATAATTCTGTTATATTGTATTTTTGGCAGCAGTTTAGCATATATAGAGATCCAAGGTTCTGTTTTAGGGCCTATGAAATAGATAATTGAGTGATTGTGTAAATGGGCTGGCTGCTGCTTGCACATTGTTATCATGTTGTCTCAAATGTTATGTCTGCATTTATAGTCAAAACACACACACACAAACAGAACACCGTTTGTTTTGACTGCTTTGCCTCAAGATTTAAAGCAAAATTTCTAATGTAATGTTTTGTTTTCTCTTGTAAACCATAGTCAGTCATTTAACTCTGACACTCTTAACACTTACATTTTCTTAAAATATCTTGATAAATGGACCAATAAAAATGCTCCAGAATACAGCATTGAAGCTAAGTCTTTGCTTGCCATGTTGGAGATACAAGTTTTTTGCATAACAGCAGTGTAATACTGCACTATTACAGCAGATACCGTTGTTACAAGGGTTGTTTTGCAATAGAAGAACCACTTTTGTAAAGGACCATTTATATGATAAATTGGACAATTTTGTTGATGCATTCTTCTATGCATTGCTCAAAAAAATATTTGTAGCATAGCTGTAACACAAACACACACAAACTAAAACACATGTGTACCTGTTTGGTGCTGATCCTTTATGATTGTAAATTTAATCCCAGTTGCATTTAGAACTCCTGCTGCGTGCTGTGGAATGCTGCATGCTGAGTTTTCCAAGTGTGAGTACGGATCACGGGGATTGAATGGTCTCCAGAGGCAGCTGGCGTACCGTCACTGTGCTCAGCATTTCAGTTACACAGCATGTTTTTATTTATGTCTAAATCAGCAGCTCACATATGGAACATTACTTATGTTACAACATACTTATTGGGCTCTTATTCTTTTGTCTTTGTTTGTCTGTCTGTCTGTTTGTCTCTTCCTCTCAATCACTTTTATCTGTCTGTCTGCCTGCCTCTGACTAAATTGTACAACCTGTACAGGTGTATTAGTATATACAGCCCTGGGGAAAAAAATAAGAGACCGCTTAAAAATGATGAGTTTCTTTGATTTCACCAAATTGAAAACCTCACAAACTCATGCAAAAACACTGTGTAAGACTGGTGGAGGATAACATGCCAAGATGCATGAAAACTGTGATAAAAAAACAGGGTTATTCCACCAAATATTGATGTCTGAACTCTCTTTTAAAACTTTATGAATATGAACTTGTCTTCTTTGCATGATTTGAGATCTGAAAGCTCTTTTTGTTATTTCAGCCATTTCTCATTTTCTGCAAATAAATGCTCTAAATGACAATAATTTTATTTGGAATTTGGAAGAAATGTTTGTATGTCTGTAGTTTATAGAATAAAACAACAATATTCATTTTACATTTTATGTTAACATAAGCCTATAAATAGCAAAATCAGAGAAACTGATTCAGAAACTGAAGTGGTCTCTTTATTTTTTCCAGAGCTGTACATGTGCAATATGTGTTGTGCAGGTGCTATACTTCGCTGCCTCTGGACGACAAAGGGTTAAGTGCCTCGCTCCAGAGACCATCAGTGGCAGCTTAACAGTCCTCTGTATTAGGCCTATAAGATAAATTGTATTTTTATTGATATTGTGATCTGGACTTTACAATAAAGACATCAAGAGAGCTGCAATAACATTGTGAATACCAGGAAACTCAAATTACTTTACCTACATACAATCACGTGACATAACTAGGCTGAAGTTAGAGTGAGAGATGTCTGCAGTGAATGCACACACCAAACTACTTCTTATCCTGAAAAAAATGAGTCGAGCCAAGCGCAGAAACACCTTTCACGAGCTTAAACTAAATTATGACCTTATTTTTTTTGTGTTCTATGCTAATATTGAGATATCCAACATCCTACTGAATATAGAACTCACACTCGTGTTCAGTAACGCAGCCCCTAAACCAAAAAGAACCACCATTGCCTCTTCGTTTATCCCTCTGGCTGTCTGTCTCAGTCACTATCATAAGATTTAAGAGAAGGAATAATGTGTAATTTGCAGTATTGTGAATATTAATGTTAAGAATGCTGTTAATCTATATGTTTAGGCAACAATTGTTAACTACAGGTAATGCCAAACAAAGCTAATTAATTTTAACTGAACTAAAAGATTATTGCAGAAGCGCAGTTTACTCTCTCACTCTCTCTCTCTTTCTTTCTCACGCACACATAAATATTCTTTCTATTTATAGGTCTTTTACTCTGTCTTTGTATGTCACTTTTTTTGAGAGTGCATGTGTTATTCTCTCTCTCCCTCATTGGGTCTCTCTCTCACTTTGTCTTTCTCTGTTATTATTGTATAATTGACTGGCTGTCTGTCTGCTCTTTTTCTCTCTCTTTCTTAAATAGCTAAAAGCATTCATTTATTTTAATTAATATATTAGCATAAACTCTTTCTGTAACTATGTCCCAATATTGAGCTCTTCTCTGTCTCTGTCCATCTCTCTCAACCTCTCTCTCTCTCTCTCTTAGCCTCTCTCTTTCTCTCTGTAATAGAAAACTATATTTACAGAAGCTGAATGTTCTGCATGTTCAGTGCAGTTTGTTTTTGACTGCAGTTCTGAAGCTGTTTTGAAGCTGGTCAGTGTTGGATGTTGCAGTTGTCGTGTTGTGTCTGCAGAGATGTGCTGAAATGGAGGACGTTTCCATTGTACACTTTACACTATTTATAGCTCTTGTCATCGTGTGCTTGCGATGTCAACAAACTGCCTCTGTGTGTAAATCAAAAGGACACATGGCTAACATCTACTTTATCCTCCAAGGTGTGAAGAGGAACCTAAACTTACAGTCGAGTAGATTGTTGGTGGTACATTTCAATAATGTGGAAGTAAAAGTAGCAGTTGAAAAGCTAGTCGAGTAAAAAGCATCATTACTTAGTTATAGAACTGCAGTGCAACTATTCACATAGGAACTGCAGTTTGGCATACTTTTGGTCTAAAATAAGATTTCACAACTCAACACTGAGAGATATGAGCAATGATTAAGCAGTACAGAGAGTACAGGGACTGGCGTCAGATCTTACCAAAACAAGAAACGAGCAACTAACTGTGAGTGCTTAATCTGTAACTTTATCCACATGCTTACAAAGAAAAAGATTGAGTTGCTTGGCCACAATCACTCGGAACTTGCTTAAACCTGGCAACTTGCATGTTAGGTGATCAAATTGCGCTCGAATTTCAATTGTCCGCATGAAAAAAACTGTGTAAACACCCTCAGGACATGTTGTGATCAGATTACGATCGTATCACTCAAACCACAGTTGAAGATGGTCAGAGCTGGATCTTATCTGCATTTAATACAAGTGTAAACGATTTTTTTTTTTTCTGTGATCGGGTTCCGCCAGGCAAGTGGAAATATGCCTGTTAAAGACTCTCTTCTCTTCTTACAGATATTAGTAACAAGTGGACAACAATATCCATTCCAACAACTGTATATATTTAGTTTGAAGGACTAAAGGTCAGGCATTCAATACCATAAACAGTGTGAATAGTTAACAGTCCTAAAATTGTTCTTTTATAAATCATTGGTTGCTCGGATCAGAAATGTCAGTTAAATAAATCATGTAGCAGATGATCACAGTAATATTTGAGAAGTGAAATTAAGTTTATAGGATTTACAGAAAGTGTGCAACAATTTTTTAAACAAAATTAGGCAGGTGCATAAATTTGGGCACCCTTGTTCTTTTTTGATTAGAATACCTTTAGCACTAGTTATTGGAATACAAAGTTTGTTTGGTAAGCTCATTGATCCTTGACATGCATACACGGGTGAATCCATATAAGTAACAAGTGGACAACAATATCCAGTCAAAAAAAATTATATCTTTGGTTTGAAGGACTAAAGGTTCAGGCATTCAGTACCAAGAACAATGTGAACAATTTTAACAGGCCTAAAATAAATTATACTAAACACCACCATGGTTAACAGATTAAGCATGGTGGTGGTAGTATAATTCTTAGAAACAGGTGTGCTGTTAATGGAAATGGAAGTTCCTCAGCATATCCTCAAAACACCTAGCTGGGTTCTGGTGGAGATCCTGAGCACAGACCACAAAGGTGGTTGTGGAATTAAGCTTTTGAAGCTTCTAGTATGCCACTCAAGTGAAAACATTTGGCCCATGCTTAAAATTGAGTTCTGCCAGAAAACAATATATATATAAATATATAAATAAAGTTGTATCAAATTGAGTGGTAAAATGCAGTTACTTTGAATTCATCCACAGGATAGTTGGTTACTTGGTAATTTAAAACATTGTCAATTTGGAATCTATTAAAATTACTACTCTGTTTGTCTCTTTTGATTTTGTTTTGTTTTTAACCTTTGCTCTGAGCTCTGCTCTGTGTGTCGTGCTCTGTTTTTAGTGCTAATGCTAGCGTTAACACACTGAAACTCAGCACATGAGAAATGTTTATTTGTTGCTTCGGCCCGCGGCTAGGAAGGCATTTTAATTCCCCTCTGGTCCAAGAGCTAACTCAGATGTTCAAGGAAGGCATTGTAAGAATGTAACCAGACTCTTGAGTTTCAAAGACTGTTCCCTAAGCACATTTTGGAACTGAAACCTGACTACATGTTTGAAATGTACAAAATGGGAAGAATGTGATTGCTCCAAAGAAGATGTTGAAAGTAAAACTGAAAGCTGTTTTCATATATTTTTAAGAATGATTAACAATTAAAATCACAGGAAGATTTATTGTTGTCTGACATTTGTCTGTTTACCTTTGTTTTAGAGCTACATTGCTAATATGGCTAATGGGTACTTATTTTGCACATTTGACTCACTTGACACACTTGACACTGCTTAGACTTGTGTAATCTTGCCACACATTTTGCATTCAGTAGGAGGGTTAGCGTGGGGTTCTATGAATTAAGCCAGTTGTCATGCATATTTGTATTTTTCTAAAATATGCAAAGCATTCTTATCTTTTCAAGAAGACCCAAGCCTGAGTTTGATCAAATTTATTATCATGTAATGTGTTAAACAAATGGATAAATGATTAACCTAACAAAATAGGGGAAAGAAGTGGTTACATTAACTAATATTCACACTTATAAAACAATAAACCAGGGGGCAATACTCAATCCTGTTACTGGAACTCACTCCTGTTACTGGATTTCACTACTGTTACTTTTTACGCTATAAGTAACAGGACTGGGTTTTTAGCACAGAATTAGCAAAAACATGAAAAATGGCTAAACGGCACATATGCTAATAGCATGAGGACACTGAGGCACATTTCGGTGATTTTTCCCAAAATGTGCATTTTAAAAATTAACAAATAATATCTAAGAATTAATTTAGGTAACAGGACAGAGTGTTGAGATTGACCTCCTTAGTCATAGTTACAATAAGATCAAATATACAGAAAAACAAATGAGGGAACTTCCTGTTGTTGATGTTGTTGTTATACATTCCATATGTTCCATATGTTTTAAATGGGGTAATGTGGTACGGTAACAGGACAAAGTGAGATCTAGGGAAGTAGTGTGTTTTTTAACTTTAATATTATTGATTTATTTTGAAAAAAAAAAATTTAAAGCATGGATGGGATTTGGAGTCATACAAAAACGCAAAAAAAAACAAACATCTCTGAAGGATTTTAATAATTAAGTTGCATGGTAAAGTTTATAGTTAAGAGAGTGGGAAGAGGTAACAAATGCTAGTTTTTCAGTGTTCTAAGTAGTTTTTATTAATGTTGTTAATACCATATCTTACTTTTGCAATTAGATCAATGTACAAGGCACTAAGCTAATAATAAAAATTATTTTAAAGTTAAGTTTGTGTGCCCATTTATACGTGTAAGTCTGGGGACTTGATCCACAAGTTTGATGCAATTACACATTCTCACCAAAGAGGTCACTGAATCCCCAAAACTTACAGGCTGACAGTTTAAAACAGTCTGTTTTGGTTTTGAGTTTTATTTATTTAAAAGCGAATCATGCCATTGTGCTATTGTTTTTCAGAGAAAACCAGAAAGGAGGTAATGGCTAAGGGTTCCAGTGGAATGGAGGTCATTCTCTCCTCTCTAGAGGTAAGCTTCCTCACTCTGTAAAATAAAGATTCCAAATCTCTCTTTCATGAGCTCTTTGTAGTACATTCCAGGGCTTTGTTAGACTTGTGTTGAAACTCTTACGGTGTTTAATCTTCTCTAGAACACGCGGGACTTGCAGACGATTCTGAACATCCTTTGTATTCTGAATGAGCTGCTGACACTGGGTGAGTTTCTTTGTCTGGCTCTCACAGTTCACAGGGTTGTTTTAGCTCTTACCTCTGAATAACCTTGCTGTCTTTGAGTGGTTATACAGTCATGTAAAAAATATTAGGACACTCTAATTAAACATATGAGGTATATATTAGGTATATGTTAGGTATATGCTTGAGGAAAATGAACATTGTTGTTTTATTCTTTAAACTACTGACAGATAAATAGAATTAATGTCATTTAGAGCATTTATTTCATCATTATTATTATGCTCTCTTCCACCAGTCTTACACACTGCTTTTGGATAATGTAATGCCACTCCTGGTGCAACAATTCTAACATTTAAAAAACTCTTGTGCTTGTACAGAACTGAACTCAAGGTATTGATGGCAAAAGTTGAGCTTTTGGAAGATCCAATCAAATTAACCAATTGATTCAGAAAACGATTGTGAGACTTTCGAATCATTACTCACAACAGTGACATCTGGTGGGCAATCAGGCACTTTACCTGTTTATCTTTAAGTTCAAAGTTATCCCAGCAGACCCGGGTCTTTTTTGAGGTCCTTCCATTTCACAAATGCTTATTGTTAAATTAGCGTGAATAATAAAGCAATGCAACGTGTGTGTGATTTTTCTCCACAAAAACAATTACAATGCTTTGCATCTCTTAGTGTAACAATGTTGTCGTGTGTTATTGACAATAAACAAAACATTTTGATCTCAGATCAGCTGCTTGCATTTATGTGTGGACCAAGTCATGTGAAAAGATTTTTTGGATCATGTGATGTTACGAAACCTGTTTTGGGACAGTCACATGTTTTTTTTTTTGTTTTTTTTTTTGTTTTGATATGGACTATTGTATTATAATTGTTAAATTCTTGTTGATTTTTAAGAAATAGTCAAAAATATAAAATACAAATTTATTCAACAAGATTTTTCATGTTTGCCGTTTGCCATTTGCCTTTTTTTTCTAGCCTCAAATATGTTATTAGTGTTTGTACATTAAGGAGCATCTTTCTCTCAGATAGTTAATAATATATCTTTTTTAAAGAAAAAACTGTCATTCTCAGGGACCGAACAAGTCTTAAAGTCTTATTTTTCTTATAGTAGTCTTATAGTAGAATAGTAGAATAGTTCAGTTTGTTAAAGCTCTAATTGTTCTATTATTTTTTACATGACTGTTCCTGTATTTTTTTATTATTTATTTTGTTATGTGCACACTGCTGATACCACAAAAAGCCACTAGATGGCATTACAAATATATCTTAATTAAATTATTTAAATTTGACCATTAGTGCCTAGTGTGGAGTATTACAGATCACTTGTATCACTTTGCATCACTTATATCAAGCCCACCTTTTGAAATAAGATATTGTAAATGCGATGAATCAAACCAATGACTGACGACTAATGTAAAACTGGCATAGGCCTCTCTGCTGTAAAAAAAAAGAAAATCGAGAATCGAATCGTGACCCTAAAATCTGAAATAAATGCGAATCGAGGATTTAGAGAATCTTGAAACCCCTAGTTTGGTTTGCTCTTGATTGTTGAAGTGCGTGGATCACCATTGCCAGATTCAAAGGGCTCCCCGTACCTTCAGATAGGATGAATTAAGTCACTCAGTTTAAACACATGAGCTGCAGTGGTTGTTTCTCCTGAGTAGGCAAACGTGGAAGAGGAATGAGACAAGAAATAATTGAAACAACAGCATGTTGGCTTGTGCCAGCTTGGTGAATTAGCTCTTTATCTCTGCTGAATGCTGTGTTGTGTTTGTTGCTGCAGGCGGGGGCCGCAGGGTTGGAGTGTTTGTATCTAAAGGAGGAACAGCCATCCTCCTGCAGTTACTCGTCCAGTCCGGCAAAGAGGCCTCTCCCAGTGAAGAGCTTATGCTCCAGACTCACTCTCTGCTGGCTAAAGTGGGGCCTAAGGGTACGAATAACACCAAGTTAACAGAGTCATCACGTGTTATAACACATACTAGTTACAGCATAACACGTGAGCTACTGTCTTCACACACTCGCATGAAGAAACAGTTCACACTAAATAGAAGTTTGTTTATTATTAACTTATAATGAATGTAATGTAACTACTCTGATGGCCCTGATCTCATGTATACATATGCACAAAGAACTATATTTTGTGTGTAGTATTATTACATTTTATATAATACATAAGTTGAATGTCACTCATCTAAATACTGTACTATTACAAACATATATTGCTCGGTTGTTAGAATCCATCATTTTGAGGCTTGCATAGCAGACTACTTAGGGAGAGATGTATTATTTGGGGCTAAACCTTTGGTTCCTTCTTTATTTTTATTTTGATGTTTCACTGTATAATTGCCCCATGCAGTTCTACCAAAAAATGTATGTATATATTTATCGTAACATGTGTAAAACATGCAAAGTAAAAAAAATATATATGTAATTTAGCTACATAGCTTGACTATATATTAATTAATAAAGTAATATAAACAAGTAATAACTGCATAATATCTTAAGACACTAAATTAATTATAATTAATGTTAGAATTTACAGTACGCCCTTTCTCTTAATTGTATTTTGATTAGTTCGTAAAAAAGCAAGTTTGTGCATTTACTGGAATTGTAAGAAAAATTAATTATGAGACTTTTTTAAAAATAATGTGAATCTACCAGTTGTTTTTTACATTGTTTTTAAATATAATGCTGAATGGATCTATGGCAATGCTCCAAAAATCTATTTATATTGACTTTCATTAAAAGTTAAGTTTCTTTTTTGCATGACATCGACAGTACGTAAAACAGCTCTAGGGCTGTCAGTCAGTGTTATGTAAAATGTAACTAATTAATCAGACAGGGTAGGGTAGATGTAAGAAAGTGAGAGATGAGATTTAATCAATATTTTAAATAGAACAAGGTTTGAATCACTTTTATTAATTTGCATTAAAAATGTATGTGTTTGAGTTTCCAGATTAATTGTGTTTTAAGGGATCTGAACATTACACAATGTTGTTGTTGTTATAATTGTAATATGTTTTTCTTACTGACTCTATCTACAGACAGAAAGTTTGGGATTAAAGCACGTCTGAATGGGGCTTTAAATGTGACAGTAAATCTGCTGAAACAGAACCTACAGAACTACAAACTCCTGCTGCCGTGTTTACAGGTGCTGCGAGTCTACTCCAGCAACTGTGAGTTCAAATGTTTGTGTTGTCATGAATGCATACACAAATTTAAGTTGCACCCATTGCTGACACAGATGTGCAAATAAGTCCCTGAGGAAACAGTTTCCAATAGAATAGATCTCTCTGGTGGATAAATATTTAACAATAAAATATTACTTCATTGCTACAAAACAATCTTATAATTGCAATAATTTCTAGGACAATATTGTTATAGTTAATAAAATTCTTGTCTTTCTTGAGCTGAGTTGTTTCTCTCTCTGTTTGTGAATAGCCGTGAATGCTGTATCTCTGGGAAAGAGTGGAGTTGTCGAGCTGATGTTTAAAGTTATTGGACCCTACAGCAAAAAGAACACCACTCTACTGAAGTATGTATTGAGGAGCAGCATTACTCAAATGTCTATCTGCATGTACTGTACCCTGCTTCATGTTTAATATAAACACAACATTTTTTTTTACGTCTGAGAAATAAAGGACACCAGTACTTTTTTCAGTGATGCCCATACTGTGCTAATCATACAGGCTAACTGTTCTCTTTGTCCCTTTATAATTTGATCACAGGGTGGCTCTGGATACTTTGGCAGCATTGCTGAAATCCAGTAAGTAGTCCTGGAAGGCTGCAGTCTTGACTATTAAATTATACATCTCTGCAGTTCATTATGTTATTAGATCATCATGCATTATGATGCCGACTGTGTGTAATTAGATTACTTCTATATATCAGAGTAGAATATGAAAAGCATGTTTTAGATAAGCATTTCAGATAAGGAGTTTTTGTAATACATGACGGTAACTTCACAAACAGCTCTGGAAAAAATTAAGAGACCACTTCAGTTTCTGAATCAGTTTCTCTGATTTTGCTATTTATAGGTATATGTTTGAGTAAAATGAACATTGTTGTTTCATTCTATAAACTACAGACAACATTTCTCCCAAATTCCAAATAAAAATCTTGTCATTTAGAGCATATATTTGCAGAAAATGAGAAATGGTTGAAATAACAAAAAAGATGCAGAGCTTTCAGACCTCAAATAATGCAAAGAAAACAAGTAAATATTCATAAAGTTTTAAGAGTTCAGAAATCAATATTTGGTGGAATAATCCTGGTTTTTAATCACAGTTTTCATGCATCTTGGCATGTTCTCCTCCACCAGTCTTACACACTGCTTTTGGATAACTTTATTGCCACTTCTGGTGCAAAAATTCAAGCAGTTCAGCTTGGTTTGATGGCTTGTGATAATCCATCTTCCTCTTGATTATATTCCAGAGGTTTTCAATTTGGTAAAATCAAAGAAACTCATCATTTTTAAGTGGTCTCTCATTTTTTTCCCAGAGCTGTAGTATAATACTATACATTAATTGTGTTTATTATATGGGTAATGCACAATTAACAGTTAGTGTTTTTTCCCTTTTTGTTTGTTTGGGATGAATTTAAAATCATAATAATTAAATTTGCACAATAGTGAAGAATATATAAGTCTTAATAAGACTCTAGTGTAGTAAGTTGGTTTTATAATTCTGCATATTATTTTTGTACTTATCATTAATATTCCCGCCTTTTTTTGTTTTTTCAGAGATGAATGCCCGTCGGGCAGTGGACAGGGCACACATGCCCGCTCTTCTTGCCATCTACCAAGACTGGCACCGCAATGATACCCGGCATAGACACATGATCATTCGCAAGAGCATTCTGGGATGCATTAAAAACCTTACCAACATCAAACTGGGCAGGAAGGCCTTCATCGATGCGGATGGAATGAGGATCCTCTACAACACCTCAACTGTGAGAAATTACACAATTCTCTCTACTAAACAGCTCTGAAAAAAAAATGAAGAGACCACTTCAGTTTCTGAATCAGAGCTTTAAGACCTCAAATAATGCAAAGAAAACATTTTCTTATTCATAAATCCTGTTTTTTAAACACAGTTTTAATGCATCTTGGCATGCTCTCCTCCACCAGTCTTACACACTGCTTTTGCATAACTGTATGCCACTCCTGGTGCAAAAAGTCAAGCAGTTCAGCTTGGATTGATGGCTTGTGATCATCCATCTTCCTTTTGATTATATTCCAGAGATTTTCAATTTGGTAAAATCAAAGAAACTCATCATTTTTAAGTGGTCTTTTTCCAGAGCTGTATAACACAGTTAATTGCATTTGTAACAGTTTTGCCAGTAAATAAATTTAACTGTGTTCTAAAAAAAAAATCTATTATTTTAGATTTGAAGAAAGTACTGTGTTCATTACCTTTTCAATAAGTGTAGTTCCTTGTCTCTGCTGATTAAGGAGTGTTTGCCTGTCCGGACGCTGGATCCTTTAGTGAACGCCTCCAGCCTGATCATGAGAAAGTGTTTCCCAAAGAATCGCCTGCCTCTGCCCACCATTAAGAGTGTCTTTCAACACCCACTACCACACGTTCCAGCCAGCGGACCAGTGGCTCAGCTCTACAGCCAGCCTCCAGGGGGTAAGACACACAGATATACACAGAGACACTTAGGCTACATTCACACAGCAGGTAAAAATAGGCCAAATCTGATTTTCTGACCAAATCCGGTTTTTAATTTAGGCTGTTCACACAGTCTTTTTAATGTGACTCGGTCTGAATGGTTTGTGCTTTGTAAGTAGCAGGCATGCACGACGGAGCAATGCTTCACGTTAAGTTTCACTTTAATCCCAGTCAGAATCTCAGGAGCAATGAACGAGTTCAGACTGCAGCTGAGCTTATCACAGAGAATTTGCTCCAGCTCGCTGAAAAGATGCATTATTTGGCCACAGTCAGTTTTTTTTTTTGTTTGATGATGCAGCTGCAATCTGTAGCCGCGTTTGGCCAATTCATTATGTTACATATGACGTGAAAAATGGTATTGTGCCACATTTACCTGCTGTGTGAACTCATGTCCAACCTGGTCTCCTTAACTGAAACATCTTTTTGACAATAAGCTCTTGGAGAAGTAATTATCACTGAGGTTAACTTACTTTTTCTAGCCTGCACTGTGGATGTTTACTCAATAGGCTTGATAAAATACATAGAGAATACTACTGTTTGTGTATTATTATTGTAGTTAGATTGTGTTTATCTATAATGTTATTTAACAAGTTTATAAGTTTATAAATTGTTCTGCATTAATTCACAGAGCATTAATTACTTCTTTTGCTGCATGCCTCTAATTGTTAACCAATTATTTGTTCCCTAAAATACTTTTTTAAAGAGTTATAATATAAAAGCATTACTTTCCAGTTTGTAATTTATTTTTTCTCTCAAAAGTACTGGTTTAAAGTTCTGACCAGTAGTGTATGATCATTTGTCCTTTGTTTTTCAGTGGATGATGTTGTGGATGAAAGTGACGACAATGAAGACACAGAGATCGACACAGAAAACGATACAGAGAATGAGGAAGATGAGAAGGACCATAAAGGACAGGTGAACCAACATTTTCAATGTACACAGTAACACACATTCCACAGAATTTCTACACCCACTGTAGCTATATAGCCAATAAACTAAAACCTAAATAAAACATAAAGTAACTGTCTCTGATGTCCTGCAGAATGATGACATCGAGACTGATATCAACAAACTGAGACCCCGGCAGATTCTCACACGCCCGTTTGAGGAATTGAGAGTTTTTGAGCGTTTTTTTAAGGAGTTCTCAGAGGATTTCCAGGTAAAGGGATTGGCTTTGGTTTTTGTTTTATGATATATATTTATTGTAGCAGTCAATTTTATGTGTATCTTACTGTGAACAAACTATATAACAATAAAACATCAGTTCATCTTCAAAGTCATTGATTGAAAAAAACTCTCTTTTACATTTTGACATAATGTTAATACACTATGTTGCCAAATGTATTCACTAACCTATGCAAATCATTGAACTCAGGTTCCAAACACTTCTATGGTCACAGGTGTAAAAAAAAAAAAAATAAAACAAGCACCTAGACAAATTGACTTCTATGGAATGTTCTCTTTTTTTCCCTGCAGAATTACAGTTTTGGAATGTTTTATATTATATAAACAACACAAAATACACATACCAATCTGTGTTTAGAAACAATGTAATCTTTTGAGAGTATATTTATGTTTTTTGGACCTTCCTGAACAAAGCTGTCCCTGTACAGTGCAATTCTCTATATACTATATATCTCTGGAAAAAATTAAGAGACCACTTAGACAGTTACTGAATCAGTTTCTCTGATTTTGCTATTTATAGGTATATGTTTGAGTAAAATGAACATTGTTGTTTTATTCTATAAACTACGGACAACATTCCTCCCAAATTCCAAATACGAATATTGTCATTTAGAGCATTTATTTGCAGAAAATGGCTGAAATAATAAAAAAGATGCAGAGCTTTCAGAGCTCAAATAATGTTTTTTTTTTACATATATCAGTTTTCATACGTCTTGGCATGTTGTCCTCCACCAGTCTTACACACTGCTTTTGGATAACATTTATTGCTACTCCTGGTGCAACAGATCAAGCAGTTCAGCTTGGTTTGATGGCTTATGATCATCCATCTTCCTATTGATAATATACCAGAGATTTTCAATTTGGTAAAATCAAAGAAACTCATAATTTTTAAGTGGTCTCTTATTTTTTTTCTAGAGCTGTATTATCAAAATACCATCAATACTTTTGTTTTTTCTTTTTTCACTTTGCATCATCGCTACAGTATTTATGTGATTCTGATAGCACTGCAGTGTAAAATGTGTCACAACTGACAAATACCAACCGTGTTATTTATAATTGATTTGTGTTTTTCTACTGAACTGCGGCTTTGTAATTTTCTGTCTGCTGTTTCAGGACTTTGCCTTTGAGAGCAGTAAGTCTACATCGCCCTCCTCTGCCGACACCTCAAAGCCCCATCGTCCGATCATCATCCCCACATCTCGCTCCACAGCCGGACCCTGGAGTGAAACCTCTAAAAACAAACCCCAGCGGCCGGAGAGAGCAGATCCACCCAGACCTCTGAAAGATGCTCCAGTGGATCTGGACAGCATCTCTGTTACCAAAGCTCCGGAGAGCAAGCTGGAGCTGGAGCTGGTGCAGGGCCTGAGTCAGCTGCTTCTGGACGGCTCAGAGTCGGTGAACGGAGGCTGCGGAGGGGAGGGGCCTCAGGAGGAGGGCGGGGAGCAGGCGGTGCTAGAGGTGCCGGACACGGCCGCTCTCCTGCCTCTGCACGATCCTGACCTGTACCTGGAGATGGTGAAGGGGACCCACTCTGTACCTGGATACACAGATGTGGCCTACCCGGATTATTTCGGTCACGTGGCCCCTAACTTCAGGGAGCCCATTATAGAGAGAGTTTATGGGGTGCAGCGGTAAGTAAATAAATAACTAAACATTAAGTGCTACAGTGTATATTCTGGGAATTGCTCCTTTTTTAGCAAATGTTGACTTTTTGAATTGATTTTGGGGAGTCAGTTGTGTTTTGTCATGTTTGTTGATGTTTGTTTTGGGAACTGCAGTTAAAGGAATGTAATTGTTTGGGATTTTCCTGTTATTTTTGAGAATTTGCAAGTTTGTGATTGTTTTTGAGCTGTAGTCATTTTTCAGAAGCTGCACTTAATTTAAGGATTTTTTTTATGGTTTGTTGATTGTATATTTTTGCTTGATTTTTGGCTTGGCATTGCTGATTTTGTTTTTTTTTTCTTGAGCTGTAATCATTTTCAGGAATTTCGGACTGTTGTTTTTGGGAATATACTTTTTTCTGCTGTTGGATGTGGGTACTTTGTAGTTTTAAGCATTGGGAGTTCTGGGAATTCTTAATTTTGTAAGATTTTGTTGGTGATTTGTAAAATTGATCATTTAATTTAGACAAAATGTGCAATATTTTCAATAGGCTATTGCTGTTCATTTGTGAAGCTGATGTTAAAAGAAATGTAGTTATTTTTGGATTGTTTGGGATTTGTTCCGTTTTGCATTCAATATTCTTTCAATAAATAAATAAAAATCTTGATCATTTTTAATAAGTTTTTCAGGGTGGAACATTTTAATCATGGTGGTAGTCATTGTAATTTTGCCAATTTGTTCCAGGACAAAAATATTCCAGGATATTGAGAGGCTCATTCATCCCGGTGACATCCTGGACAAAGTTGTGTATGACCTTGATTTGCAGAAGTAAGTTTAAAAACTTTTTATTGTTGGTAAAATATATTATATTCCTGTAAGTGTATTAAACCTTGCTCTGCTTCACTTTTAGCTGCCCTGTTATTGATGACGGAGAATGTCTGAAGTTCAACTCGCAGTTTGAATCTGGGAACTTGCGAAAAGCAATTCAAGTCAGAAAGTAAGCAAGTTCATTTAGCACACACAGTAACCCCAGAGTCAGAAATGGTGGGACATTTTTTACATTGATTTACATTAATTTTGACTTTGAGTCGAGTTTCATTGCAGAGAGTATGACCCCAAAATATTGCATGATTTATTTGAACAACTTAATTTAATGTGTCAATATACTGTACATCCATTCCTGCATTTCAGGCCTGCGGCACATTTTTGGCACTGAGGATAGGAGGCGATGAAGTGTTTCATGTGTTATTTTGTCTCACTGTTATTGCATTGAAACTAATCCCTTCCCCAAGTGGTTCTATAGGCTATTGTTGATTGATGAGTCTTTTTCTTTTCTCTTTCTTTTTTAATTATTGAGAACATTAGCTAACGTGGTAAAATGTTATGAATCTTATGTCAGCTACAACAGTTTCCATGCTTTAATGTGGTTTGCAGGTTTGAGTATGACCTGGTGCTGAACTCAGACATCAACAGTAACCACTACCACCAGTGGTTCTACTTCGAGGTGAGCAGCATGCGAGTGGGAGTGCCGTATCGCTTCAACATCATCAACTGTGAGAAATCCAACAGCCAGTTCAACTATGGTGAGCTACTGTTCAGCAGATACATTACCAGTTACACCACTAGTGAAATACAGAACCGAGAATGAAGTTTAGAGACTTTTGCCCATGTAGGACTTATTGATTAGTAAGAAGATGACAAGATGATTCCTTATATGTTCCTTCATAGTCTGGATGATGTAAATATTAATTTACAGTGTAGAAAAAAATGAGATGTGTCACTTTACAAAGGTTTGTAGCATGTCGTAAAATGCATAGTTATCATACTGTGTATGTTTGCTTAATACTTGTGTTGCTATTTTTAAAAAGGTAAAAAAACAAGCAATCAAAAGATTAATTGGAAAATCAGCAGATTAATCCTTGAATAAAATGAAATGAAAATAATAATTATCTGGAAATGAAATTGTTAAAAAGAGCTTCACCTCACGTCCATTTTTCTTATATTTATAACATGTACTTTTAGTACTAAACTGTTTCAAGCTTTAACTATAGCAGATTTTTTTGTTCAACCAAAAATACCCTATTTTCATTTGTTTAGGGGCTAATGTATCCTAATAATAACGATAAGAAGAAGAAGAACAACAACAAAAGGAAGAGTTGTAAAATACTGTATACTTGTTTTTTTATAGTTCTCAGACCATGAAAATCTCGTACCATTGCAGGCCTAATTCAAATATGTCCTGTTAAGATGATGTTCACTTATTTCCGCTTAAAAAAGCAACCGAATGTGTCATTAAGCATTATTGTAAGCAACTACATATGACTGTGTAATTTATAGTAATGACTTGCAAAGTGAAACCGAATTAAAACGTTATAATTTACTGTAGATTCTCTTCCCTTTAATCACAGCTTTTGCACACTCTTAGTGTTCTCGCTATTGGCATTATGAGGAGCCATTAAAATAAATAAATAAAAACTGTTCTGTAATTACAGTACCAGTCAGAAGTTTGGACACATCTAATTTTTTTCTACACTGTTTTTTTTTATATTTAAGTCATCCAGGCTATGAAGGAACATATAAGGAGTCATCTTGTAACTGAAAAGTGACTCCTGTTTTTGCTTTTCTGGGGTGGTCCTGATGAGAGCCAGTTTCATCATTACATTTTTGATGGTCTTTGCGACTGCACTTAAGAATACTTTTAAAGTTCTTGATTTTGTTTAGGATTTTTAAGACCTTCTTTTCTTCCAAGCCATTTTTTTCTTTTTTTCTTACTAATCAATATGGATTAGAACTTAACTCAAATACCAACTCTACCACTGACAAACTGATGCACTTACAGTTGTGGTCAAAAGTTTACATACACTTGTAAAAAAACATAATGTTATGGCTGTCTTGAGTTTTCAATAAGTTCTACAACTCTTATTTTTCTGTGATAGAGTGATCGGAACACATACATGTTTGTCACAAAAAACAGTCATAAAATTTGGTTCTTTCATAAATTTATTATGGGTCTGCTGAAAATGTCACCAAATCTGCTGGGTCAAAAATATACATACAGCAACAAAATTTGTCAATTTTGGTGATGTAGCGAGTTGTGTCAATCAAATTAGCTTCATGTCATGGCCTCTTCACTTCTTGTAAGTGATTCTGATTGACTACAGCTGTTGACTTCTCATGAGCCCATTTAAATAGGGCTCATTTGACCCAGTGATTAGACTCAGCTACAAAAGCTACAATGGGAAAGTCAAAGGAACTCAGTGTGGATCTGAAAAAGCGAATTATTGACTTGAACAAGTCAGGGAAGTCACTTGGAGCCATTTCAAAGCAGCTACAGGTCCCAAGAGCAACTGTGCAGACAATTATACGCAAGTATAAAGTGCATGGAACAGTTGTGTCACTGCCACGATCAGGAAGAAAACGCAAGCTATCACATGCTGCCGAGAGGAGATTGGTCAGGATGGTCAAGAGTCAACCAAGAATCACCAAGAAGCAGGTCTGCAAGGATTTGGAAGCTGATGGAACACAGGTGTCAGTCTCCACAGTCAAGCGTGTTTTACATCGCCATGGACTGAGAGGCTGCCGTGCAAGAAAGAAGCCCTTGCTCCAGAAAAGGCACCTTAAGACTCGGCTGAAGTTTGCTGCTGATCACATGGACAAAGATAAAACCTTCTGGAGGAAAGTTCTCTGGTCAGACGAAACAAAAATTGAGCTGTTTGGCCACAACACCCAGCAATATGTTTGGAGGAGAAAAGGTGAGGCCTTTAATCCCAGGAACACCATGCCTACTGTCAAGCATGGTGGTGGTAGTATTATGCTCTGGGGATGTTTTGCTGCCAGTGGAACTGGTTCTTTGCAGAAAGTAAATGGGATAATGAAGAAGGAGGATTACCTCCAAATTCTGCAGGAAAACTTAAAACCATCAGCCCGAAGGTTGGGTCTTGGGCGCAGTTGGGTGTTCCAACAAGACAATGACCCAAAACACACATCAAAAGTGGTAAAGGAATGGCTAAACCAGGCTTGAATTAAGGTTTTAGAATGGCCTTCCCAAAGTCCTGACTTAAACCCCATTGAGAACATGTGGACAGTGCTAAAGAAACGGGTTCATGCAAGAAAACCATCACATTTAGCTGAACTGCACCAATTCTGTCAAGAAGAGTGGTCAAACATTCGACCTGAAGCTTGCCAGGAGCTTGTGGATGGCTACCAAAAGCGCCTAGTTGCCGTGAAAATGGCCAAGGGACATGTAACCAAATACTAATGTTGCTGTATGTATATTTTTGACCCAGCAGATTTGGTGACATTTTCAGCAGACCCATAATAAATTTATGAAAGAACCAAATTTTATGACTGTTTTTTGTGACAAACATGTATGTGTTCCGATCACTCTATCACAGAAAAATAAGAGTTGTAGAACTTATTGAAAACTCAAGACAGCCATAACATTATGTTTTTTTACAAGTGTATGTAAACTTTTGACCACAACTGTAAGTCTTAAAAGGTTCGGCACAGCTGTTAACTGAAAGCCATTCTAGGTGATTCTACCTCATAAAACTGACTGAGAAAATCTAGCCAAGATGTGCAAAAATGTAATCTAAGCCTATTTTGCCTGTTTTAAAAGATATTAAATATAAAAAATATTTAAACCTCCTAAGGCCCGACCTCTTGCATGGCATGCATTTTTTTATTTATCTTTGCTATTTGGGATAATTGGCACCTGATTAGTGTAAGAACTTGTGTAGTTTCTGAAAAAAATTATGTCCACACATGAGGACTTTAGTTTTATTAATGTACAATGCAGAAAAATTAAAAATGATACAACAACTCTGAATTTATTGTAGTTTCCACACCTTTAACTGATGTCAAAAAATATGTAGTGGTGAGCATCATTAGTACTGTACAGGAGTGTGACTGACTGTAAGATTTGTGCCCTCTTGTGGCAGGCATGCAGGTGCTGAAGTACTCTGTGCAGGAGGCCATCAGTGGCAGCCCTCGTTGGATTCGTACTGGATCTGATATCTGCTACTACAAGTAAGTGCTGCATCTTCTCACGTGCCCTAAAAGCAACATTTGTAGCTGGCAGTGATTAAATAAAAATATGAAACACAGGAGGAGGTTTATATGTATACAACCAAAAATCTGTATTACGGTATTTTATTTTATTTTTTTATTTTTTTATTTTTTTTTTGTATGACTGGGATTTAATATAGGTTTGTGACGTACTGTACTGTTAGAAGTACATATAATAAAATTATTAGTGCTTTAAATTAAGGCTTTGATTACTATTGGATTTACTTTGTCTCACAAAATTACAAAATATATGAAGAAATCAGACTTTATTAACGCCTGTAGTGGTATGACAGTATGAGAAAAATGCATACGGTTCTAAATTCCCCTCCGGTATATCGTATGAACCAGTATACTGCCCAGCACTAACACCAAGACGTTACAGCATTCCCTTCAAGTCTTGTAACAACTAACCAATTCGGTTGGACGAGTTATTCGAGCACACATATACTCAGTTGTCTGTGTTTCCAAAATAAAACAGAACACTTTGGACAAGGTGAACTTCATCTATTGCTCCAAGAACCAGTTCTGATGGTCAAGTGTCTACTGATTGTAGACAAGGGGTGATTTAAGCACCCTGACTGGTGTGCAGCTACACAGCAGGGTGCCTCTGTAACAGTTCTGTGGGTTTAAGCCTGATGGGACAGTCTTTGTTGCCCCCACACATCAGTAAGCCTTGAAAACCAAATATCATGTTGCAGGTTTGTGATTGGTCCCTTGCCGTATGGGCTTTATGCCTCATTTTTCCTAAATCTAACATGTCAACTGTGAGAACAGACTGCTCAGATTTTGCTTAATGGGGCACTATACACCCTGATTTTTGCTGACTCCACCCTCAGCTCAAATTTGAAAAAGGCAAAAAAATGGGAGGGGTAGAGGCAGGACAGGAGGGAGAGCTAATTGGCTGAGCTGCATCAGCAGCAGTATGCCTCTAATAGCAGTGAGACGCAGATGATTGGATGTCAGCAGTGGGGCGCTATTATTGATTGACTGATGTGCATATTCTGACGTGTCTGCGTACCAAAGTACACAGACAAATCATCCACGCCTACAGCGCAGCTGAACCTGTGAGGGGGCAGCAGAGGCGGAAATTACTAAAATAAAATAGTTTTTTAAAGGTTAGAAAATGTTTATAAAAATTGTAAGCAGGAGTTGTAAGTTTCATTACTTTAAATGAACACATTTTAGGCTATTAATGCAAAAATATGGTTTAGGGTTTAGTGGCTCTTTAACATACACCCAACTTAATTTGTACCATTTTTTTGAGATGATCTGTATCAAGTCCTTCTGTATGAGTGATCATATGCAGCTGAAAGTTATCCAAAAGCAGTGTGTAAGACCGGTGAAGGAGAACATGCCAAGATAAAGTAAAACTGTGATTAAAAAACAAGGTTATTCCATCAAATATTGACTTCTGAACTCTCGATGAATATAAACTTGTTTTATTTCATTATTTGAGGTCTGAAAGCTCTGCATCTTTTTTGTTATTTCAGCCATTTCTTATTTTGTGCAAATAAATGCTCTAAATGACATTTTATTTGGAATTTGTGAGAAATGTTGTCTGTAGTTTATAAAATAAAACAACAATGTTCATTTTACTCAAACATATACCTATAAATAGCAAAATCAAAAAAACTGAAGTGGTCTCTTAATTTTTTCCAGAGCTGTATATTAGCACAGAGGGGAAAAGACCTAAGCTAAAGATACATCTCAGGCAGAACTGGACAGGGGTGAACAGGAATAGGAATTTAATGCTGTTGTTCTGCTCTTTTGTCCTTACAGGAATCATTTCTCCCGGAGCTCCATTGCAGCTGGTGGTCAGAAGGGAAAATCGTACTACACCATGACCTTTACTGTGACCTTTCAGCACAAAGATGACGTCTGTTACTTCGCCTATCATTACCCCTACACCTTCTCCACCCTGAAGGTATAAGACTATACCTAAACATGTACAGTCAGTTTATATACAGTTCCAACACCTTACTAAAAGTATTAAATCGTGCTGGAGCACGGTTCTGCCCTTTCCCTACTCCCCTGCTGGCCTGCACTCACACTGCATTTAAACAATCTGTGCCCGAGCACGCTTACGTCATTACTCACTCGTCAGTACCCCCGTTTCTGCTTTAGCTTACTTAGATATATGCACCAAAAGTCACAATTATCTCAGTCATGGTTAGATATACAGCGGCATAGTGCATAGTCTCATTTTGTTTGAAATCTCAATGTAAAATAAAAATGTACTTTGGTAACATTTTTGGTAATATTGTAGCCACTTTCATGTGTATATTTATGTGTGTGTGTGTTTGTTTCAGATGCATCTGCAGAAGCTGCGCGCCCTGTGCACTCCTCAGGTCTACTACAGGCAGGAGCAGCTTTGTGAGACGCTGGGAGGAAATGGCTGCCCCCTGCTGACCATCACTGCCAGGCCTGAGTCTGCCAGCAGTGACCACGTCTGCCAATTTAGTATGTTTCCTTTACTCATATCTTTACTTTTTTTTTAGAGCTTGTCACATCTTTCCAGGAATATCACTTCGCTCTCATAACAGTCTTGTGAGCAGTTCTCTTTAATAGACTTCTTAATTACATTATGTACTGTGGTACCATGTGGTGCATAAGTTTTATGCCATAATTTTAATAGACAGAACCTTTTTGGGGATGTCCCCATTCACTGTCATTATGGCGTTTTGAAGCCAAAAAATGGCCAAAATGGAAGCTTCCATCTTGCGTGCCCTTGTGCAGTAGAGGCAATTGGAGCTAGAACAGGAGCAGCAGAGGTGGGAGGCAAGACCGCATAACTGCCCAAACCCCAGCGCATCAATCATCACATCGCCACACCCCTTTAAATATCTTGAAATAAGTCCTATAAAACGCATTAACTGTAAAGAAACACACTGGGGGAAATTAACACAGGAGGGGGGGGCTTGCGGAATGTACCTAACCCAACTTCCAATAAAAAATACTGGATGTGTAATTTTAGATTAAAAGTTCTGTCATCTCCAAATCAAATAGGCATAGAAATAAGCAGTGTAAAAAAGTTGTACTGAAGCCAGCCACCAGAGGGCGTAAGAGACATAGCAGCTTCATTTTCAACGGTTATGGTCCTGTCCATACTTATAAGTCTCAAGAATTTCCCCCCGGGGATCAATAAAGTATCCATCCATCCATCCATCCATCCATCCATCCATCCATCCATCCATCCATCCATCCATCCATCCATCCATCCATCCATCCATCCATCCATCCATCCATCCATCCATCCATCCATCCATACATACATACATACATACATACATACAGTGTATGGGATGTCCCCATGCAGCATTTTTAGACTGTTACATACAGTGGCTTGCAAAAGTGTTCATACCCCTTAACCTTTTTCATATTTTGTCAGCTTACAAAAACAAAATTTGAAGAAGTTCAAGAGGTATGAATACTTTTGCAAGCCAGTGTACGTGTGACCCATAGGCTACTAAGAAGGAGTCTTTATAGAACAGTCCTACTGAGGTCCTGCTCTAACTCGACTAGGCCTTAAATCTTCGCATATATAAATAGCTTTGTAATTTACGTCACCTGGTCTTTCCTATATAATAGTTTAAACAATCCAAACCCGTAATAAGAGAGGTCTAGTGTGAACCAAAGCCAAACAGACCTGAATGGCACTGCTAAATGTGAAGCCTGAACTTGAGACCTGAATAGTGATAGACGGAGACAGATGGAGATAGATACTGGGACTTCCAACCTTGTGTTTTTTGTGCAGGGAACCGGCCAGTGGTTTTCCTGAGTGCACGAGTTCACCCAGGAGAGACCAATGCCAGCTGGGTAATGAAGGGCACTTTGGAGTTCCTTGTGAGTTCAAGCCCTCTAGCGCAGAGCCTGAGAGAGAGCTTCATCTTCAAAATCGTCCCCATGCTCAACCCAGATGGAGTCATCAACGGAAAGTAGGTCCACAACTGTGTGTATATGGTTTACTGTATATGCATAGTTGTTTGAAAGTTTAAGAGCCCTATCTTACACCCTGCACAAGATGCGTTGTGATGCTCATTGCTATCTTACACCCCACCAATAGGCTATTTTCACACCTTTCATCTGTGCTGTTAAAATAACGAATATATCAATGTCAATGGTTCAGGTACATTTCTGGCATCTTGGCAGCGGAAAACACAGATGCACCACTGACTGATTAATACCCTGAAAACAGTCAACAGTGAACAGAATACAAAATAAAATATTACTTAAACAAGCAGGCCAGTGTCCTCTGCTGAGAAGCACAGAAGCTCTGCGCCATTAAAATAGCAATTCTCTTAAAGGGAATGGCAAGTGACACACTGATTGGTTTCACCCATTAATAAAGAGAATGAATGCATGTCTTTTGCATGTTTCAAGTTGCGCAAGGCATATTTTTTTCACTATACCAAAAAATATACCAAAGACACACTGACATGCCCTAAATCAGGCTGCATATAGAAGGCTAAAATGTCTTTGAAATCCTTTGCATTTTGGTCTGTTTATTCCTGTCTTTTTTCTGCTTTTGTGTATAGTCACAGGTGTTCTCTAAGTGGGGAGGATCTGAACAGACAGTGGCTGAACCCCAGCGCAGAGCTGCACCCCACCATCTACTACGCAAAGAGTCTGCTGCAGTATCTTACCGCTATTGGACGAACTCCACTGGTAAGATACGTGTTTTTAGAGCTTTAGCATTATCTAAGGTTTTCTTCTAATGACACTTCCATGAAGTCGTTTATGTACAGGTCTCACTGCACAGTAGAATAGTGCACCCCCACTCACAATAGGGCTGGCGTGACTAGTCAAAGTAATTTTTCGCACCATAAGGCACATTTAAAATCTTTAAATTTTCCCAAAAATCGACAGTGCGCGTTATGTATGAATTCAACCAGTCAGGTTGTAAGGAGCAGTAAAGCCACTCTACTAAACTGCAGTATTATACAAGAGTTTAAGTTTAGTTCTCCAGCACAGAGGCTGGAGCAGTATTAGCATTAGCTGCTAAGTGCTAGCTTATTCGCCGTTCAAAGTTGAGAATTATCGTCTAACTCCAACTGGCACTGCTGGAGCAGCATTAGCATTAGCCGCTTGACTTTAAAAGAAAATGTTTTTTTTTTTTTTTTTTTAAGAATTATAGTTTTATTTACTTAGCTTAGCTTTACTTATATTAGTTAGCTCACCTTTTAAAACAATGGTAGTGAACATGTTATATCTATAACAAGCTAATTAACAAGCTTTTTGCTTGTGTGTATTTGTGTTATATAGGTATTCTGTGACTACCACGGCCACTCGCGTAAGAAGAACGTGTTTATGTACGGCTGCAGCATAAAGGAAACCGTGTGGCAGACCAACGTCAGTGCTAGCTCCTGTGACCTACAGGAGGACCTGGGCTACAGGGTAACATGCACATAAACAGCGTTACTTCCACCCCTACCCCCACCTAGCCTTTTATGACTGCTTGTTGTTTTGTGCTTTTCTGTGCATTTATATTTCCCTTTCTTTACATCTGTGTTAAAAAAGCCAATTAGGTATTTTCACAACTTCTGCACAATAGAAATGACTGTAGATTATGATTGCACTGTTTAAGCAGATGTGATGTGTTTGTGTCTGTTAGACGCTGCCAAAGCTGCTGTCTCAGTTGGCCCCTGCCTTCAGCCTCGCCAGCTGCAGCTTTGTGGTGGAGCGCTCCAAAGAGTCCACGGCCCGCGTGGTGGTGTGGAGGGAGATTGGCGTCCAGCGTAGCTACACAATGGAAAGCACACTGTGTGGCTGTGACCAGGGCAAATACAAGGTACTGTGGACAATTATCAACATTATCTTATCAGCCTATTGTGCAGCAGCAGTATCATGCAGATATCGACCAGCTGCTTTAGTATTGTTCAGATCAGCCATCAGTATAAGATAAAAAAAATAATGAAATCAGTCATTTTGTGTCAGAAGGGCTGGTTTCAGTATTTGTGAAACCCCTTATCTTTTGGGACTTTCAGCTCTTGAGTTTCTAGACTTTTTTCAGAATGGTGCTATAAGGAAAGTAAAGAAAGCGACAGTTTAGCATGCCTTAGCGAAAATATCCAGAATGGTCTGCACTAGGGGTGTAACAGTATGTGTATTCTTTACGAACCGTCACAGTACGGGAGTAATGGTTCGGTTCGTGCAAATGCATGCAGAATACACGGTACCGGTAGTCTATAGGAGACTTGTGGAACTATTGACCTTAACCCGGAAAGTTTATCTGTAGCCCTGTGGCTATTAGCTACTCACTACGAGCCTGCGTTGAGAAGTTTAGCTCTGACTGGAATTAGTGCACCAGAGAGTGGAGGCTCCAGCACACAAGTAGGGAGTGCGCGCAGAAACACATACATAATGCCCAGCCTCTTTATTATCCACCAACCATACCGAAAACGTACCGAACCATGCGGTTATTACAGATGTGTGAACTGAACCATTAATTTTTTGTACTTTTACTCCCCTAGTCTGCACTGACAAAAAGGCTGCAGTAACTATGAACAACTGTGACAGACAGGCTATTATTCCCTATTCATTGTACAATAATGGTTGGCCACTGTGGCCTAGTAGTAAGAAAGCAGGATAAAGAGACTAAAACACAGGAATTTACTGAACTAAAACGTACATTTATTTTATTTTTATTTAACTGCGCCGGTTAAATAGCAAAGACAATTACGAATACACCTACACTGATGGGTGTGGTGGCCTGAAAGTGTATTCAGGTAAATGTTTGGCATATTGCTATCTTAGCAACGGGAAACACAGGAGCACCACTGACTGATTACAACCCTGACAGTCAACTTGCAGACAACCATTCCTACAGCTTATTTAACTGTAACAATACAGCATTGATATAAATAGCTGATAATAATCGCAGCAGCCCTGAAACAGATCTTACTTAAACTGGCCACCCAGTTAGCCTTGTTTTCCTTTTTAATATCACAACGTTAATCTTAAAGTCAGCTAGTTTTATTTTTACAGTGCTCTGGCGTACTTTCAGTGTCACTTTCGTGTTTAGATCAGAGGGGGAGTATCATTTCAGCAGGTGTAAAAATTAAACTGCTAAATACCAGGTTTTCAGATGTGAACTTGGTTATCTTCCCAGATTTTACAGTAAAGCTGTGTTTAGCATGTTCTCAGTGATCATTATAGCTGGAAGGCGATCAGTCTTACAAGTTATTTATTTCTGCAACATACGTCTTTCTTCCCTTATCTACAAATAAACTAGTACTGCAAGAGTCTTTGTTTGGCTTTATATCTTGCTGTTTTGCTGAGTGAAATATAAATATAAAGCGTTATTTACCCACAAAAAAATTACCGACAGCGTGAGAGTAACCTCTGGCGCCCACGTGTCAGACGCGCGTGCACGCGTGGGAGAGTCGGATTCTGCCCGGGAGTCAATATTCGGCACACCTGTTATTTAAATTATTATTTAAATACATTTGGTTTAATTATTTCTGCCACTTTTCATTCAATATACTTCATTGTCCTGAGGAGCTCTAGATTAATCTACACACTTATCTCTTCTGAAAACTCTAAAAGTTTATTTGGGTGAGTAAAGCCCGTTTGAAGCTCGTAAGCCCGTAAACAAAAAATATATTATATTAGCTGCAGTGTTCAAAGCATGTGAAAAAGTATTTATAAAAAAACATTTATATAGTTCTAAAATGAAGGCATATCGCCTCATACCGCATTTTGCGGTGTTGAGCCACCATATAAAACCGCAGGGGAAATTCTTTCACCATGACAGCCCTACTAACTAGTCAATTTTACTCAGCTTGGCACCCCTGCTTTGTAGCCCAAGTGTTTGTCTTCCAGCTTTGGGCTGTAAAGTTGTAGCACTGCATTCTTCTTTGTACTGATGGAGCTCCACCCAGTACTTTTGGGATGAGTTGGAGTGGAGTTTGTGATGCTGAACTCATCTTCTAACATTACTAATGACCTACTGACCTCACTAATGTTCTTCTGGCTAAATGCAATCAGATCCTTACATTAGTGTTACAACATTTAGTGGAAAGCCTTTGTTACTTCGGCAAAGGGGGGCAAAATCCTTATTAACCTTTTATACCATAGGTTAATAAATCACTTATTAATCCTAATGCAGAATCTAGTTTAAATGATGTGGTATATCAGGTGGAGTCTCACAGGGTTCTATTTTGGGGCCTATGAAATTGACGTTAATTATAATAGTAAGGTAGGTATGAGAGTGAAAGAAAAGTGTGGGCTTAAGTAGAGAATCTTAATGGATTAAAGTGTGGGGTGCACAGAATATTTGGCAAGCAGAAATTAGGCTGAAACTGGCAAAAATGGCTTTCGGTATTTGGATGGATAAAAAGTGAAAAGTGCTGAGCAACCAGGAAACCCAGCCCCACCTCCTCCTTAAAAAATAATGTTTTTCAGTGTTTGAGTTTGAATTAGTGGGTCATATGAGAAGGAATAAAATCCTTTAGATTTAAATCCGACACACAAACTATTATACAGTAGGCCTATCTCTAAAATTGTACATTAGTATTATATGCTTTGCCCAGTAATCTAGAGCTAAGGAACAAATGGTAAGATTTTGTCTATGGAACACCACCAAATGAAGTAAAAGTAAAAATCCACCTACTGGACCTGGACTACCCACCTCTGTGTGTAACTATAGGTTTGCATAGAATCTCCTGTGGATTTTGTGTTTTACAGAGACTGTAAGACTAGATCATGTTGTAAAGTAACATATGACATTGCAAAGACTGTAATAAGTGTAAAATTGTCTTTATTTTAAAATGCTTCTAACTTTTGTCCGTCTTGCTGAGCAAGAGCTGAAATCCTATCATTTCCACCCCACCACTCCTCCACGGGACTAAAACAGCATTGTACTGGATCACCAGAACACTTTTTTCACACAAAAAAACAGCTCACATGGCATTTATTCATACTAGAGACCACAACTAGACATTTTAAAATGAATGAAAAAAAGAAGATGGAATGACATCTTTTTAAAACATCTGTAACAAGATTGTAGACACTAGAATCAGAAAGAAACATTAAGCTTTTATAATGTTTAGACACCTAGGAGAAAATTGTTAGTTAGTGTTAGGAACTCTTTAAAAAGATGGGCGAGTTATTCTGCTGTTCTGACATTCAGTGGAAGTTATTTCACTACCTCACTGCCGGACATTTTTAGATTAGTCCTAATGTCTGTTTTCCGTGGGACCTGAAGGATGTAGTTCCAGCCGAGCCGTACTGGAAGCCAGTCTGGCACCAAGAGCCAGAGACCTGTGTGAATCAAAGCTAGTCACAATTTCTCTCATTGTTGGTGGCTCATCAAGTCATGGACATTTACATTTACATTATATTTTCCCTGTATGCCCTTCTGTAGCAGTGAGGGGATATTCTCCCAGACCCTCATTTAGAATTCCATAAGGCAAGTCCAGCACTGGTGATGAATCTCAGATGTGTATTGAGCAGACTGGTAGAGGTAGAGCGAAGTAAAGTAAGAAAGAAGTATAGTGGAGTGAGATAGACGGTTGCAGAGTTCCTCCACTAGATGGCACTCTTGTACCGAAGATGCTGCTGCTGATGCTTAAATCTCTGGTGTGTAAAACGGTGACTCATTCTCCGTGTTCTCTCGACAGGCCAGATAATGGCTCCCCATGAGAGAGTAAAGCAACATGGCTGAAGCTTTCACATTCAGCAGGGACTGTAGATCATCTCAGTGTGACTCAGTTTGTTCTCATACAGTAGATTTGCACCGCTTGTCTCAGGGGACAAGCTGTGCACTAATAATGCCAAAGCCCAGGAGGAAGCACGGGTCAAGTGCTTCAGATCAAAGTCTGCAGCCCTCCAGTCTGTAATTTCTTCCTCTTCTTCTGCAATACGAACCAGCCTGTGTTCCAGATCACAGCGATTATCTAGGTTTCGGCTTACTGAATGATCCCGGTAATATTCAAAAGGGTACCAGAGATCTGCGCACGGCTTTAACGAGAACTGACAGGCAGTCAGGTTCATAAATATTTGGACTTTTTGAAGAAAAAAGAAGACCGGGTCCTTACTTGAAGGCAAAATTCTCCATGAACACTCAGGAACTATAAGGGCATGGTAGAAAACATCACCAGAGAAGAAATCCAGCATACTGTGGTGATGTTCAGACCATTACTGACTGCACAAACACTGAAATAACATTAAATTAGGGAGGTATCGATTAATTGGCCACTGAAAATATTTGGCAACTGAAACTGGCAACAAAAAAAATAAGAGACCACTTAAGAATCATTCATTTCTTTGATTTTACCAAATTGAAAACTGGAATATAATCAAAAGGAAGATGGATGATCATAAGCCATCAAAACAAGCTGAACTGCTTGATTTTTTTGCATCAGGAAATAGGGTTTTAAGCAGCAGCAGGTATTGTCTTGAGGTACATTTAATGATTAGAATTGAACTACTGAGGTACATTCATAACTGCAATTCATTAATAAAGTTGCACTACTGAGCTAATTTTAATGAATGTACGTCTTGTAAAGGTAATGTATGTGTGTGTGTTTGTGTACAGGGTCTACAGATTGGAACAAGGGAACTGGAGGAGATGGGGTCTCAGTTCTGCATTGCTCTGCTTAGGCTGCGGCGCCTTACTTCTCCTTTGGAGCTCCGCTACCACCAAACACACCTGCTGGATATGGACAGTGACCTGATAGAGTCACGCTGCAATATCACATGGTATGGTCTGATTTATATATATATGTGTGTGTGTGTGTGTGTGTGTGTGTATATATATATATATGGTTTAGCAGCAGACTACAGGCCAATAATACTCACCTCTGAACGGCCCAAGAGATTAGAGTGGTTAGCTGCTAATGCTAATACCGCTCCAGCAGTGCTAGCCATGTACTGCTCCTTACAACCTGACTGGTAAAATTCATACATAAGATGCACCGGATTAAAGGACGCACTGACTATTTCTGGGGAAATTACTACAGTTTGTAATTGCAGAACTACAAGGTGCTCCTATATGTTCAATGGGGATGAAATAGTGGATAGTGTGTGTAGAAACACAGAGGTAGTCTTAATGTTATGCTTGGTTGGTGTATAGCCCTGCTCACTCAGAATAAAATTTGAATTATTGTATATGATTCTGATTTTAAAGGCACACTCACGCACTTAGTTTAATGATGATGAGATGTGGACCCAAGGAACAATAATACAAGGGATATGCATGATGCAGATTTTACAGGGCCTAAAAATAAGATAGGAATATTGAAACCATAAATTGATTTACTCATACACACTTCAGAATCTCTGATACAAAAAAAAATGTCAGAGTCTAGAAGCTTCTTGAGAACATACCTCTGCCCCTCCCTGCTTGTTTACTTCTTTAATGGATGACCATACACACACACACACACACACACACACACACACACACACAAACATATCTTCCTTCCCTCTTCTAATGGCCAGCAGTACTTGAGGAGCTTTCAGTCACGCTGGGCGCTCTGCACTTGAGTGAAGTAAGCGAAGCACTCTAGCCACTCTCCTCATTACAGCCGTCTAATCACCTGATCCAAAAGGCCGCTAATCCAGTTTGAGGCGGCCCCCAGCGTCTGACCCCCCTCCCCGCTCCACGTCTCGCTGGGATCCAGTTTCTCACCCCCTCACACCATTAAAACCATTAAAAAGCCACTGAAACCAGCCAAACCACCAGACCACGGAGAACACACAAAAACATTAAACCATTTAACTGCTTAACAAGAGGGCCATAAAACCATCATCACATTATTGTATTAGAGAGACAGAGAGAAAGACTAAGAGAGAGAGAGACAGAGAGAGATAGGTGGACAACAAGAGAAATAGATCCTCAATTCGATTTTATTTCCGATTTTAGGGTAATTTTTGATTTTTGTTTTTCTTTTTTTTTACAGCAGAGAGGCCGATGCCAGTTTTAGATTAGTTAGTCTTTGATTTGATTAATCAAATTTACAATATCTTATTTCAAAAGGTGGGCTTGATATAAGTGATGCAAAGTGATAAAAGTGATCTGTAATACACCACATTAGGCACTAATGGTCAAATATAAATAATTTAATTAAGATATATATATGTAATGCCATCTAGTGGCTTTTTTTGGTAGCAGCAGTGTGCACTATTAAAACAGCAATAATAACAAAATAAATAATAAAAAAAATACAGGAATAGTCATGTACAAAATAATAGAAAAATTAGAGCTTTAACAAACTGAACCCTATCCTACTATAACAGTTAAACATGAAAAATAAGACTTTAAGACTTTTTTCGTTCCCTGAGAATCACAAGTTTTTTCTTTAACAAATATATATTATTAACTTTATGTGAGAGAAAGATGCTCCTTAAGGTACCAAAACTATTAACATATTTGAGGCTAGACAAAACAACTGTTATTTTAATATTTTCAAGTTTTTTTTTTAAGAAGATGAGAATGTCCACATCCTCTGGAGAAAGGGCTGCTCTTTGAGCAGTCATAATGACCCCGGCGTCGGCTACAGTGTGCTGCGCCATTTGCGTAGAGTGCTGCGCCATTTCCTCTTTTTGACTTCGAGGCTCGAGACCATGACAAAATTTCGATCGATTTCGATTAAATTTCTAAATTGTGACACCCCTAAATAATACAGTATATAGTTTCTGTCCTATGACTTGTGGCCTAGGTCTTAGGCTCCTAACAGGTGGTTAACTCTTACTGATGTACATGTGCTGCATGTGTTTTTTGTGTCCTGCAGCCCCACCACATACGTGATGGAGGAAGACGAGCCTGCGTTTCTGGAGGAAGTGGACTACAGTGCAGAGAGCGAAGAAGAAAATGAGCTTGGTCTGGATCCAGCCCACCTGGACCCCAACTCTGACCCAGAGCTGAACCACCAAGACTCTCTGACCTGAGACACGCTCACCAAATCCAGCTTAGGTACACACCCCTGCCTACACCATAGCCAACCTTTCTGTAGGTGACCAACAGAAACTACGGTATAGTACTATGGTCTACAGTCCTGTCTTAATCTGCATAGCCTCATTTTAAACACACACATGCACGCCTGGGTCCTGCTGCATAGAAACCTGATACACTTGCTCTTAAACCAAAACCAAACTAGGTACCTGCAACTATACATGTAGCTTTAACAGGATATATTAAAGGTAAAAACGCAGGAACGTAGTGTTTCATCACCTAAAGTACTCCACTGCTCATGCAACTCATGCTAAACCACGTATCGCTTAAGGGATTTCTCAGCCAAAAGCTTTCGGATAAAAGTGTAAACTAACTATATCTACTAATAAACTAAATGTTTAAACTGCAAAACACTCGAAAGGAAAAATCTGAAATTTACACAGTTTTTCTGCCGTTATTTTAAATATAGCTGATTAGAAAAGAGACGTCTAAAGCTGCTGTACTGGAAGCTGCTGTACTGGAGCTATGAAGGTAATGTGGATAATTCCCAGTTTAAACTACTGAGCATTACAAACAGAATTCTTTACATTTATTATTTTTTAACTAATGTTTTTTTCAAAGGAATGTCAATTTCTTTGGATACACTAAATTTTTAGTAAGCAAAATAATGAAAAAAAATGCCATAAAATCACTTTTAGTGTTGGTTCAAATAAGTAAAAAGGCTGAATAATACCATAATATGACTAAATACATTTTAAGTTTAATTTGTCTACAAGAAAGAGAAAAATAAATATTCAGTAAATATTTTTTTATTCTGTTTTTTGCAAGACAAAAAATGCATTTAGTCTATTTTATTTATTCATTTTTGAAATAAGTGTCAAAATGATCCTATTCAGGATTTGCTGATTCATTTGTTTGGTTTTGGATTCCTGTAAAACAATTTAATTCAGCGGATCCTTAAATAATTTGTATCTTAGGAGACTGTAAAGTAAGGAGTCTTACCCAGGGACTCATATTGGTGTAGAGTGGTGGACTTTTGTGGGGAAAGCAGTGTTGTTATCTATATTCACAATATTTATCATTGCATTTCACTAATATCTATTACACCTATACCTATAGCATCAATTTCCTTGCAGATAAACCTATTGAGTCATGCTATGTGTTAGTCTAAATCAGTTGGTTTAGTGAAGAATGTAACTATACTGTCTTCCCCCTGGCAGACTCTATCCAATAAAAGTCCTTGAGCAAAACTCTTAATGCCACATTCTAACCTTACCCATCTAACATAATTCATGATTTAATATGTTACAAGAAGTTACAATGATAGTCATTTTATTTTAAAGGAAAATACAGGTTAAAGATTAGAGAAATAATTGAACAGATTATTACAGTATATCCTTTATGATCTGATAACATTGATAGACATAGTTTTATGTCATCTGTGGCATTGCTTTACACAAATTCAATGTCAAGACAATGTTTAATGCATGTAAATTTAACGTAAAATAGTGACGACAGCTGACATTGATATATATATATATTTTTTGCTGTTAATAAACAAAATCCAGTATCGTCACAATCCAGTTACTTCATATGCTAACATTAATAGCATTAGTAGGCGTTGTTGACATTTTCTATTATTTAAGTTATAGTGTTCAACAATAACAGTTTACATCTGTCTGATGTTGGCACATTAGACAACATTTGCCATTAAACAATTTTTCTTTTTGAACTACAAATTTAATGTAAAATTTGTAAAATTTAATGTAAAATGTATTTTATGTCTTCTACGCTTGTTTACAAAATACATACAGTTTGACAAACATACTATTAAACATACAATTAAACATAATGTTTAGTAGTGCATCTTAAAGTATTATTGTATTATTATAACAATAAATGTATTATTGTGTATAACTGTACAATTGGTAATAAGATAAGGGATTCAAATGAATGGACTTAAAGCATGTCTGTGATGAGTTTTGCGTTCAGATTGTTATCTACATTACCTACATTAGTCTCATAGCTCCAGTGTGAAAGTAAAGATGCAAACCTTAGATATCAAATACAGTTTTGTGCAAACATTTTAGGCTCCTGTGAAAATTAGACTGGGCAAGATCTATTAATTTTATTAGTAAAGTGTTAGTATAATTTAAAAATAAATGCAGCATTCATACAAATAACTTTTGCTTAATGATGTTAAGTCATTTTAGTGAGCTGAGGCACTGACTGGGGCACCAACTTTGTTCCTTAGATCAAATTAACAAGATCTCAACTACTTTATCTAAAAGAAATTTCTATCTAATGCAATCGGAAAATTTTCAAAAAATAAACCTAATCCTTCGTATTGATGAGATTTTAGGTCATTTTAAGTGTCAAAACGTCACTGTGCTGTACTGCATGTCTTAGCTGATTAACTGTGTTTGGGTACAGATGGAGAAAAACTGTGTAAACGGGATTTTAGGCTGAACCAATGCTTTAAACACCAAAACAGTCTTGAGTATTGCTCACAGTCCTTAAAGCGAAATCAATGGTGCTACATGTGGACGCTTCACGTTCCTGGATGTTCACTTTAACCACAGCGAAGCTGCCTTTCCTTTCAACCGGTGTGACGTGTTTTCCGCACAACAAGCAAGCACTATCATTGTATCACTTAGTGTTGAAACATCTCACAGTGACGCATGAAACAGGGTAAGATCCACAGAAAGGTCTGGAAACGTGTGAAAATTGTGTACTGTACTGTATACTGTACAGTGATGTTTCACAGTGCAGTCAGTGCAGTTTGAGGAATGTGAATGTCACTCTTCTTATCTTTATATCACCTGTGTGCGTTTGGTGTAGTAGGTAAAGATCCCGGGGCCGGCGTCGCTGGGCCGAGTGCCTGTGTAACGATGGCACTGTATGGGTGTATTTGCACTGTTTTTTGCTTTTATAAAACCATTGACACTTGAATTGGGAAGCGCTCCCGCATTTTAATTTACATGTAGAGTCGTTTTTGTTGCGTTTGTTTAATTACTGCATGACTGAACTTTGCCTTTCTAATTTATTTGAATTGTTTTATGGATTGTTCCTGAGAGGCTACATATGGTAGCACAGTTTGTCAGTGTGTGTGTGTGTGTTTTTGTGTGTGCGTGCGCGTGTGTGTTTAAAGCTGTATGTGTTCATTGTTGGGTTATGTGGGTATATATGTGTATGAGAGATAAACATACCAAAACTGATTTGGTCTTGATTGAATGTATAAAACGAAATGGCTGTAATAAACACTTAAATTGATCTGTCTGCTTGTTGTCTGCGTTGTTTTTTGGGGAGCAGTATTAGTAAGGTGCATCCTAAAGGCTGGAATTTAAATTGTTAAATAGATGTGTAATAAATGAGTTAAAACCACCTGCCTGCACTAAAAACTGTATAAAACATGGTCACTGGGGGTTCATTTCCTACCATTCAGTAAAAATGAGTGGTGTCAATCGATTCAATTTTTTTATCAGATTACTCACATCACACACCACATGTTAGTGGTCCAGTGGGCTAAGCACTATGCCACTATGATTGGGAGATTGCTGGTTCAAATCTTGTTTATAGCATTCATGTAGCTTGCCATCAGTTGCCGGAGCCCTGAGAGAGCACAATTGGCCTTGCTCTCTCTGGGTGGGAAGATGGCGCTCTCTCCCGACATCACAACAAAGGGTAATGTCAATCAGAAAACTTTCTTTACTTTATTGTAAACATCTCAGCTTGGTTGTAAGGATTTCTGAATTTCTGAAGCTTAATTTGCTGAATATAAAATAAAAAGTGTTTGGTATTGCACACATGCTCACAATGAGGGGATGACCATTTAAATGACCTTGGGGAAAATGTGTAACGGCCAGTATTCAGTAATGTGTACAATGTTCCTTTAAAAGACTTTTACGCTAATTGCGTGGGCATGTGTTTAGCTACGCTGAGAGCATAGAGAACCAGTTTGTGTGTTGGTGCTACATTAGTTCATGTATGAACTAATAAATAAGCAAGTGGAATACCGCAAGTGGAATACCCAGAGTGAGTCTGAGTGCTGCTATCTGCTTCATGTGCTTCATGTTTCACCTGCCCCAAAGTTCACTATCTTGGTCAGAGCTGGAAATTTGAATCGAGGTCAGCTCCAAAGTGTTACAACTGGACACCGCACTCCGGGGGATGTCTCCTGTCATTGTGTTTAAAAAGAATCATTATTTTTAATGAATCAATTATTTAACCAAAAAGAAAAAAAAAATCTGCATGTTGGGCGGGGCAGATTACAGCGGAAGTTGGGGTCAAACTTGGTGGCGTAATAAATTTGCATGAAAAAAATAAAAACGTGCTGATTCCAAATTCATCATGTACGTTAGTATTGACAGCCCTAGTAAAAATTAAACCAAAAATGTTTTCATGTTATCAAATTTGGCAATTGTTGGCAGAAAATGTCCACCATGTTTTCAAATTTGGCAAATCTTGGCAGACACGGAGTTGGCAGGCCAAGAAAACCTTGCTGTGTGAGGGAGCATTATTCTGCTGAAAAATGACAGTTGCCATAAAAGACAACACATGTCCGTAAACTATTACTGTTCACACCAGCAGTTGGGGCAGTGTGTTCCTCCACAGCAAGGGCAGGATTGAAGCGCCATACTCAAACGCAACCATTACTAGACCCCAAAGAGAAGCTGGATTTTTTTTTTTTGCTGAAAACTATAACGCTCCTGTCTGTAGCTGTCTAGGAAAGCTGTCTTGTTAACAACACCTTTGCATGAAGACAAATAAGGGCAATGATGGCTGGCTGACGGGCAATTTAACGGAATGACCATCCTGCTTCTCTTGCTCTAAAAAGAGGGACAGATTCGCTCACATTACACACAGATACAGGTCACTTTCATTTGACAATGTGAACTGTCAATATAGCCCAATCTGATCTGAGCAAAAAAAACAGATTTGAGCAATGTGGCTTGCAATGTGAACATAGCTATAGAAGCATGTCTAGCAGTCAGCGATCTCTCTCCAAGAGGTACACTACCCAAATGTAGCATCAGGGGAAGCAATTTTTACGTGCACATTACAGAGTATTACTTTTTTTGGCACTGGGTATATAAATGGAAGGAGTTTTGTACTTTGCCGTTCCAGCACGGCTTCAGTTCTGACTGATGAGATCGTGAGCTAAAGGTTTTGGGGAGCCGAAGTGAGAGAGTGCAGGAATGAGGCTGGTGTGTCGGAGCAATGATGGAATGTTAATCCCCAGTCAGAATGCTAAATGAAAGCTCCATTCTTCTCTACTCCATCACTTCCTCTCCCTCTTTCCCCCCATCCCTCCGTTCTTTACAGCACAAGAACAAAAACCTCCAACCCAGCTGGCCCTCAAGGACAGCTGCATTCACATCAGACCCCTAATTAACCACTCACTCTATCGCACACACACACACACACATGCATACAGACAAATGAGGTACATACAAATGAAGTGATGATGTGAAGGTGGAGATTGAGCCATTCTTTTAATTATGGTCTGGGAATAAAATTCACAGGTTAGAGAAATCTTCCCAAAAATAGTGATGATACATTGTTTGTATTGTACATTTTTGAAAAAAATATATATATATTATTTTTTTTAATTGTTTTAACTGGTCCCACCTCCACACACTTCGTATCAGCTTTTAGCTTTGGTTGCGCATTCGCTGTAGCATTGTTTCATTAATCTTCTGCAATATCGCAAGCTTAAATTTAGTCCATTGTTGCATACATTTTTCACCAAGACCTTGCAGCAACATTGATGATGGTAGAGTCTGACCACTGCATAAAGCCTTCTCCAGCACGTCTCAAAGATTCTCAATGAGGTTAAGGTCTGGACTCTGTGGTGAACAATCCATGTGTAAAAATAATGTTCACATGCTCCCTGAATCACTCTTTCACAATTTCAGCCCCATGAATCCTGACATTGTCATCTTGGAATATGTCCGTACCATCAGGGAGGGAAAAAACATTGATGGAATAACCTGGTCTATATTCAGTATATACAGGGAGTCAGCTGACCTCATTCTTTCAGCACATACTGTTGCTGAAACTAGACCTGACCAACTGAAGCAACCACACATCATTTTCTAAGTTATATCCAGCTGGTGTTTTTTTTTTTTTCTTTTGGCCAGGCAGCGTAAAACTGTTGAGACAAACTCAGTAAATGCATCCAGAATATCTGCTTGAAAGATAAAGATATATAATCACCATCCACTGTATTACAAACTTCTGCTTCTACTTCCATTTATTGGACACTTTATGAGCTCCAGCTACTTTCTTGACCACTATATAGGTGTACAGTTACACACTGTAGCCCATCTGCTGTCATGTACAATTTGTCACCCACCCTCTGCCCTATTTAAAATCATTGATCGGTGTCTGACCACAGGGCCACAGTTAACCAGATATTATTTGGGGGTGGACTGTTCTCAACACAAAAAACATTTTGGAAACCACCTGAAGATTTATGGACATCCTTGGTCAGAACATGGTCAGACTGGACTAAATCCATTAAAGCATGGAGAGCGTTAATCTGGCCTAGTGACTCAAGTCAGAATCTAAAAAAAAATCTATTGCCTTTTGAGCAGAATTTAGAGTTTTATAGTCATAATTTAAGAAAAAGGTGGAGAGTTATGGTCTGAATCCAAAAAGGTATAATACAAAGGATTGAGCACAATCTGGTGATTTTTATTATGTTTAGAATCCAAAAAATGCTGGCAATTTCTGGCTAAAATACAAGAACAATGTGAAGACATATGGTAAGAATTGAAGATGATTCTAAACAAAAAAAAATCTACAGATTTATGGATTGATAAAAAAAAAGCCTAAAGGTAGGCCCATTCACCTTATTCTGCCACGGCCACCTTCAAGAGCACCAGGAGTGGCATGAAGTTATCCACAAGCAGTGTGTAAGACTGGTGGAGGAGAACATACCAAGATAAAAAAACAGGGTTATTCCCTGGAGCACAATTCTGAGTGCCTGAGCGTGCTTGCTTCACTCGCTGCACAGTGGGCTTGCTGGTGTTGTGCCGATTTCAACACACCCGCCACGAAAAACACCCTCTCTCGGGAGCATGTCTTCTTGATAAAAGCACAGACAATCCTCCTTAACTTACAGAGGAATACGCGCCAAAAGTCACGGTTACATACATAGCAACATAGAGCACGCTCCTGAGAGGGAGTGCTATTCTTGACAGCGGTGCTGAATTCGGCACAACACCGTCATGTTTGTTTACAGATATGTCACATCACTGACGTCATATTGTTCCACCCTCGGGCAAGGATTGCACTCACACCGTGCTCGAGTCCTAGTGAACCGTGCACTGGGCCACCTCTTCAAGTGGGCCAGGGCACGGTTCAGCATACTGTTCCCGGGCACGGTTCAGAGCGATCACACTAGTCAATCGAGCACGGCACGGATTGCTCAGTGCGAGTACACCTTCAGTTAAATGGAACTTCTGCAGTTAAATGGAACTACTCATTCTGTAAGTTTAATTTCACTGTTGGTCTAATCTATGTCAATATTCCTCAAATTTATAGTCAGAAACCACATTAAGCATTAAAAAGAGTTGTGGACGTCTATGGTGAGAAACCACAAATAATTGACAATTATGGTCAAAATACAAGACAGTTTCCATGTTAGTTTCCAAGAATTATCATTGCATTAAATCAGATCTGCAATGATAAATCTGCCATTCAGCAAGCCTGGATATTGTCTAGCGGACACAGTTGTACAGTATTGTCCTACTAGTTGACTTAGGTCTTACTTTTACACACAAAGGACAAAAGGAAACAACGAGACAATCTTATTTTGAAGTGGGGAAATCAAAGTAAGCTGGAGTCTGACCCTCTGGAAGCCAAACTGGACTGGCCCGCTTCACACACGCATACGCAAAAACACACACATCACTGTAGTCTTTATGGATGAGTGAATTATTTAGTTGTCCAAGAAAGAGTGTTATTGACTGATTATCTGTATATTATGAATTATTAATATGCACACATGCTGGGCGGGGAGGGGGGGGGGGTGAAATGTGTGTGTGTGGTGGGCGTTCGGCCTTGAGGAATGGAGGGTTGAAGAGATGAATGCTGAGTAGAGGCAGGAGGATTTGTAGAGGTCATCTACAGGAAATGAAAGCTGGTGCCATGGCCTGTGGATAAAAGGACAGGCTGTATCCTTAACAGTAGTTGCCATATTGACCACGGACACTGGATAGTCCTATAGAAAGAAAGGCCTACGCAGCTTTTTGATATTACCGAGAAGCTCCGGGCCTCCGGCTATAGGATATCATCACTCAAAACATGGTCACTGCCGCAGAAATGATTATCTGACATAAGCTGATGATTGGGGGGATATCACATATGACTTCTTCCTGAACAGCAAAAAAATAATGTGAAGCTATAGAAAATTACACCAGGCTGCAGGATGCACATTTACATTTAAAATTGGGTGTAACTCACATGTACCTCATTTTGGTGGATTTGTGCACACCCTGATAGATTTTGTACTTATTTGAACTGGTTTGATGCTGATCCTGCATTTAACTTTGAATATTTGAATATTATTATTATACCAAAAGGATCCAAAAATACTGAATAAAATAACAAAAAAATCAGACAGTAGCTCCAGCAAAAGTAGGATAAGGTTTAAAAGAAATAAAAAAGGATGTTTTAAGAAGAATAAAGTTAATGTTTTGGAACGGCCAAGTGAAAATATTGACCTTAATCAAACTGAAATGTTGTGGACAGACCTAAGGTGAGCCGTTAATGTGAGGAAACCCACCAAGATCCCAGAGTTAAAGCTGTTCTTTATGGAGGAATGGGATGAAATTTCTCCAAGCCTGTGTTTTCAGGACTGATTAACAAGTACCAGAAATGTTTAGTACGGTGGCCGAGAAAGCCCAACGCAGTGCAAATTGAAAAGCGCTGCAAAAGCACAAAACACATCCATCAAAATTACAACACAGGCGCAGCAACTAGAAAAACGCGCTGCAACTAGAAAAACGCGCTGCAAATAGAAAAACGCGCTGCAAATAGAACCACAACACAACGGAATTTTCCCGGGGGACCTTAAAAGATGCTGTACCAGCTAAGCTGCGTCTTCAGTAACGTCTCGGACCTCACTATGTGTACAAAGGACAATAAGTGGCAAACAAGGCGTTTTGTGAAGCAGAACTTTTAATAAACATAACTTACTTTTCAGAAGCTTGTTTGCCACTTATTGTCCTTTGTATACAGCTGGTACAGCATCTTTTAAGGTCCCCCGGGAAAATTCCGTTGTGTTGTGACTCACTTCCGTTGTGTTGTGGTTCTATTTGCAGCGCGTTTTTCTAGTTGCAGCGCGTTTTTCTATTTGCTGCGCCTGTGTTGTAATTTTGATGGATGTGTTTTGTGCTTTTGCAGCGCTTTTCAATTTGCACTGCGCTGGGCTTTCTCGGCCACCGTAGTTTAATTGCAGTTATTGCTGCAAAGGGGGGTCACCAGATACTGAAAGCATACGTTCAAATACTTTTGCCACTCACAAATATGTAATATTGGATGATTTTTCTAAATAAATAAATGACCATGTGTAATTTTTTGTCTAATTTGTTTATCTGGATTTTTACTACCTACTTTTAGGACTTGTGTGAAAATCTGATTATATTTTAGGTCATATTTATACAGAAATATAGAACATTCTAAATCGTTCACAAACTTTCAAGCAACATTGTATATGGCCACATTTACAAAGACGTTTGTGGGGTTTTTTTTACATCTTGTTGGTGATTTTATTAGTTAGCTAATAACAACCTGCAATTGTTACTATTGCTACTATTGTTAGTATTGCTAATAAGCTCTAGGTTTTTAACAGTTTCACACTGTTAAATGCGAGTTTCTGGTGGCGTTTACGTGCCATAAACCTCCTACTCAATTTAGTTTTTTGCTAAGCTACTTCAGGACTAATTTCACTGAAGTGCCAATATTTTAATTTTCGTGTCATTTGGATTATGTTCCCACCTCTGCCTTCATTCATCACATTCTCATACAAGTCGATGGAGTTCATCAGCTCGAGCCGGCTGCCAGTGTCTACTCGCCCCGTACACGCTGAACAGCAGTGAATGTGGTCAGTCTGATGAATAGATGCTACATGCTAATAGCGCTAATGCCCTCTAGGTGTTTTTTTTCCCATACAGGAAAGCCCAGGAGTTTCAGCATTCAGTCTTTATTTACAGCTTCACAGCATTACCACTGACCACAACCTCCTCACTGCCCACAGAACAGCCTCCTGCTCCACGGCTGCCTCTCAGCTCAAACGCAGAGGAAGCCATACAGGATTTATCAGCGCTAAGAGCAGCTCCCTGCTGAAATTTTGATGAGACGCTCTCTTTTTTCAGCGGGGAGAAACGGCTTTTTATGGTCTCCTCAGCTTCCTTCCAGCTCTTTCATCCTCACCCACAAACACACTGACCTTGTTCGCTTTCTGCGGGCGTCACACACATTTTGTTTTACGGTCTAATAGCTCTCCAGAAGGCCTTGAATCACACTCCTCGGTTATTAGCATTTTGATGAGTGCTAGCTGCTAATATGCTGCTACTGCAATCTAATTAGCAGGTTTGAAAACTGTGTGAGTGGAGTAGCATTGTTGCTTTAGAGCCACAGGCACATATGTCTGTTTCTCCCCCTCTACACACACACACACACACACACACACACACGCTTACAAGCTCCACAGAGAATTGTGCTCTGCATAGAGTGAAAACAGCAGGAATTGCTTCGAGGGCCACTGGCTGTGTTTTTAAAAGCATTTAGCCCTTTAGGCAATTACTTAGGGCTTAATGTACAGTGTCAAAACAACCGTATTGATCCACTGATTGATCAGGACACTCATTCTGTTCTTTTTTCTGCTGTGTGAGTTTCTCTCCTACATATCTCCATTTAAAATGATTTATTGTTTTGCAGTAGTATTATACAGTATACTGCATATTGTTTCCCTAGTAGCCTATTACAATTATTATCTATTACTAAGTACCAGAAATTTAGTTGTTTCAGGGCTAACACAGCAGCACAAAACTCTAATGCTTATTTTACCATATTCTGTCACTTATTTACCGTATTTATTGCACTATAAGGGTAACTTTAATTCCTTTAGTTTTCTCAAAAATCCTCAGTGTGCCTTATAATCTGGTGCACCTTATGTATGAATTATACCAGTCAGGTTGTAAAAAGCAGTAAAGCTGCTCCACTGAAGTACAGCGTTATACAATTTGCAGAGTTTTCAGTACTGAGACCTGAGCAATATTAGCATTAGCTGCTAATGTTAAATAACAAAGCTTTTATTGTAAAGGTTATAATAATATTTAAACATTAATTATACATTTATTTTCACCAACCAGTCAGCTCAGTAGCAGCAATGCTAACTTCTTTACTGCCTAAAACACGTTTACTGTAGAAAAACTGAAATATATAAGTAGGCTTCTCTTGCTTTTTAAGCACAATACCCCATTCCACTTTGAAAATGAAAGGAATATAACAGAAAGTGGATAGTTACTGTTTTTATCTGAGATCCACAGTAATTATTACACATATTAACTGTTGTACTTCAGATTGCCTCACTAAATCCGATCACAGAAAACACATTCTGTTTACCTTGTATTTAATGTGAGTAAAATCTGCCTCTCTCCACCATCACTGCCCTCATGTTAGTTAGTTTAGCTGTTAGTTACACCACCCTGTCAGACAGTTAAGATGGGGCGATATTAACAGTGATATGCTCTATTCCAGAATACCTAAATGGAAATGCTGGACAATACATGTTAGCGTAACATGTTAGCTAACAATATTCACAGACAACGGTGATAATCAGAAGGAGGCTGTAGAGGGATGAGAGAACTTGGGCAGCTTCTGCTTGTCGTAGGATTATCTACTCATCTGATATCTGGAGTCAGGAAGGAGATAACACACAGTTAAAGGGTAAAGACTAATCGTGAACATGTTAGTGAGGTAGTTGTCGTATTTATTGGATGTTAGATTAAGAGGTGGGGCTTTAGGTATGTTCCTGCTCACAAAATCTCAACACATATGGTTGAAAAACTGGATTTTTGAGTTTAATGCTTAATATAAGGTACACTGTTAAAATGTCCTTGTAAAATTACAGTAAAGTTTCCAGCCCTTCACTGTATTTTTTACAGTTTTTGCACAGTATTCTGTTCTGATAACTGCTCTGAGGTTGTGATTATGTTGTCATTTTGTTTAATAAATAACGTATTTTAACATATTTAATGCTTTTTCGGTTTAATCAGTTCAGCCCAATTTTAGGAATATATATATATATATATTTTTTCTTAGCAGCAAAAAAAGATTTAAATTGTATTTTTTTTAATTCAAAATATGGTATGTAGACACTAAAAATGGCCGCAAACAGCTAGAAACCCAATGCCAATATTTTAAAACTGTATATATTAATTATTATTATTATTGTTATATTTAATCGTTTATTAAAACAACAGTAACAAATTCGCTGTAGTTCATTGTTTTTTTATATAAAACATACCAAAAAATAGAATACAGTACATAAACTGTAACAATAACAGTAAAGAGCTGAACACCCTGCTACCAGTATTTTCCTGTATTTAGTCAAATTCACAGTATTTTAGTGCTTTTAATAAAACAGTAAGAAAGTGTAATTCAGAATACAGTACAGAAACACTAACGAGCTGAAAACCCAGCTGCCAGTATTTTACTGTAATTGTACAAGGATTTTTACAGGGCTCATTAGAAAGGGCATGCTTTGTTCCACTCTGTAGTTTGGCTTTGTCATGAATTTTTAAAATTGGAGTTTTTAACTCACTTTCTAGAGTAGTTTTATTCATGACATCATCAGTGATTATTCAAAAACTGTCAAATTTTAAAAAATAATTGTGTGACTCTGCAATGTGCCCCGATTTGATCATACATGGGGCTGAGGATGGCTTTGAGAAAATACGGTTCTTTATCGTAAAATGTTTCACTTGCGCCATATGCCGTCACAATATGGGAATATTGTAAATAGGGCGTTACTATTTACTGTATTACCGTATTTTAAGAAAAACAGTATTGAACTGTTGCAATTTGGCAGAATTTGTACTAGTATTTTTTTTACAGTGTAGCATGACAGTCATTTATGAGACATTCCCCTCTATCACAAGCTCAATGTGGAATAGTTTTTTGTGTTTTTTTGCACTAAATAATTACAGTGTTAAAAAGAGATGATTTACAGACATAAGCTGAGTGTCTCCAAATGAATGTTAACAACAAAAAAATCATCGTAAATAATTGAGAGAGCATCACGGTCAGCACTCTCTTTACTGGTCAGTTTTGCAATGTGGTATACATTTACCCAATACAACACAGAACATTGATTTTAAACCCTCTTTTATTTATTTTATAAATGTTACTACTATGGAAGTTTTCCAAAATTGTATCTAAACAATCTCAATATATCCTGTTGATTACAGTATTGAAATATATTTCGATATATTGAATCGTAAGCCCTGTATAGTTCTTGCCATATACACAGCCCTACTGTAAAGATGATCTTAACACTAATAAAAAAGAATCCTACTGGGAAATTGGGTCCAGACCACAAGACCCAGGGTGTCTCCTAAGGCAGCATAAAGACACTTGTACTCAGGGGTCTCATGAATCCACCACCTGCTAATAAGATGGGACATTCTGTTTTTTTAAGGTCATTATATAGCTGGAAATATGGAGAATTTTAAAATTAGCTCATTTTTTTGGCTTCGCTCTTGTAGAACAAGTTGGTGATGTCAATAAAAAAGAGTAGTTGGTTACTTCTTTTACTGTCTTTCATCATAGATCATCTGTTCTGACATGCTTTCAGCCAGCAGTCAATAGCACATAAAGAACTGAGCTGTAAATCAAGCTCAGTTACGTGGCCTTAAGTCAATAGGCTCTGACCATGTCGTTTAGGCCTGTGGTACGAGTAGTATTGACAGCTCTATAAATACAGTTTACTGTAGCTCACCCAATATATACATACACACACACACACACACACACAAATGAATATGGTAAGACATGACACTTTTATTAAATACAATGTATCACGCGCGCCTCAAAGTCATTGAGGGCGTTTGATCATATGGATACACGTATTGTAACACTAATGCCATCGTTTTTGTGTGAATGGGCTTTTTGCTTTAGAACATGGAACCGCGTATAATATAAAGAGACCTGCTAAAATAAGAGACGTTTGCTCTCTCCGCGTTCTTTACCATTGTTCTGTCCTTTGTTGAATAATTGCAGTCATTGCTTTTTATTATCCACATGGATTCTGCTGCTTCACCAACACTGACAATAAAGATGCGGTGTTCAGAAGATACAAAGATACGTGTCCTCAGGGTTGGACAGTAACAGACCCACAGCTTGCTGCCAGAGGATGGACAGTGGAGTAGCTTATAGACACTTTGAAGAGGATTTTCGAGGAGAGCGGTCTAAAAGTTCCAGTCACAACTGATGATTGTTTGCTTGACTCACAGTTTTCTGTTCCAATATAGAAGTAAAACAAATGAGTTTAACATAAGGCAAGATCACTTCCTTTTCTACTGCATCTTCATTCACTCAATCATCTTCATTTATCATTATTTTATCTTCTTTACCTGCTTTGGTTATCTTTTTACTCTTTTTTAAGCTGGATATTGTAGCTATCATGCAAAAACCTTCTGCAATCTCTAAAATAGGATTTTTTAAAAGAAAAAAAAATCTTCTTTATGTTTAATGGATAAACCAGGGTGAACATACAAGATTTTTGCATGACAGCAACAATATACTCTATTCCAGTATGCCTACAGAAAAATTGCTGCACAAGAAACGCTAATATGGCTAAAACACTATATGAACAAAAATATTGGGACACCTGATCATTTTTTTTAAAGGGAATTTAAAAACCTACAGTTTTTTGACAATAGGGGTTTGATTGCATTCAGCAACAAGAGTGTCATTAAGATCATGATCTTGAACGATCCCCATCACTATTATATTGTCCTATTATATTATAAACACAGGAAAAGCTTAAAAAATCTTAGAAGATGCAATTGGTTAAAGAAGCTGAATGCATCCATTAGAAGGGGTGTCCACAAACATTTGGTCATATAGTGTATCTTAAAGCAGTTTTAGTCAAACTTCTGAACAAAAAAATCAAACACTGAGGAAAAAAATTGGCAAACATTTTGATCAAAACTGGTAATGATTATACAGCTCTTGAAAAAAAATAGACCACTTAAAAATGATGAGTTTCTTTGATTGTACAGAATTGAAAACCTCTACAATATAATCAAGAGGAAGATGGATGATCACAAGCCATCAAACCAAGCTGAACTGCTTGAATTTTTGCACCAGGTATGGCATAAAGTTATCCAAAAGCAGTGTGTAAGACTGATGGAGAAGGACATGCCAAGAACTGCGTAAAACTGTGATTAAAAACCAGGGTTATTCCACCAAATATTGATTTCTGATCTCTTAAAACATTATAAATATGAACTAGTTTTCTTTGCAATATTTGAGGTCTGAAAGCTCTGCATCTTTTTTGTTATTTCAGCCATTTCTCATTTTCTGCAACTAAATGCTCTAAATGACAATATTTTTATTTGGAATTTGCTAGAAATGTTGTCTGTAGTTTATAGAATAAAACAACAATGTTCATTTTACTCAAACATAAACCTATAAATAGCAAAATCAGAGAAACTGATTCAGAAACTGATGTGGTCTCTTCCCCCCCCGATCTGTATCATGTGAATTAAATGAAAGTATACTGTATAGGCCTACTTAGTAGTTAGCATTATACAAATGAGATCATGCTAACACCAGAGTCCACCAGAAGTTATTCCACATTAGCAACATTAGTATTTAGCATTTTTGGGTCAAGTTCACTTCTGGGAACATACATTCATTCTGATATATACATTAAATAATTTACAGACAATAATAAAATAAATAAAAGTGCATCATGTTAAATAAATAAAACACTGAAACAAAAAAGTAGGAACAGACAGAGATTTAACACAATTTAAGTATTCGGGAGCTCTGAAATTTCCAGCTTGGAATCTCTTACCTTCTGCCTGAAAGCTGTTGCTGTTGGACAATCAGTAGTAAGCTAGCATTAGCTAGTAAAAGCTAATAAAAGCTTGTAGAATTTAAAGCATAATTTATTTTGTGAGTAGTCTCTGGCAATTCACTATTTAGCAGCAGCAGCAAAAAAAGCTTTACAATTTCACATCAGATCCAGAGATCTCGCTGATTGGCAAAACAGTAAATGTATAGCATAATGTTACAGTCCACACCTTCAAAACCTTGAATCTGCAGTTTGAAAGTATCATAAATCTGATGCTATCTGTTGTTAGGACCTTTCTTAAGCAAAATAAATTCTGACAAGACAATTCTGTAACATTTTAGAATAAGGGTTCATTAATTAACAGTGTGTACAACAATAATAAACACTGTTAATAGCTTAAGTAATGTCTCAGCTAGTTATTAATTAACAATAGTTAAGAGATTATTAAACATTACAACATTTTAATGCTTATGATTGTTGTAAATACCTTTAACCCCTTAACATGCCAAACCCCTTAACATGGTGATACAAAAACACTTTTTTTGCAGTAAAATAAGTTATTCACATTTTGAAAAATCATCTAACATCTTTTAACATCTTTAAAATCCCCTACAGGACATTTGGAGAAGCTGTCTGTTTTCTCTATACTTCACTTAATAATTTCAGATCAGTAACAGGAATCAAACCCAAATTATGCATGTTTGAAAATAGACGTAAAAATAGACAAACATAACTTAACTAAAGGATTGGAGGACAAGAACTGTTTGATTTGTATTCGGGAAAATATCAATTTTAAAATTAATCCAATTTTATTTATTTTATTCATTATATTTTGACATTAACATTTTTTAAATATATTTTCTATTACAATTACGATTTTCAGTAATGTTTCTTATCAAACATGAAAGCTTTTTATTTAATCCTTGAATAGAAATCCTCAAGATTTAGTGCTGTAATGTAAGGCAGACTATTGACAAAAATCCTGGGCTGTTAGGGGTTATTTAATAATTAACTGAGCTTAAGATTCTGATTATAATGTATTAATGTCTATTTCCAATTAATGCTCTGTTTTGTTCTGTTTTAATGTTCTGTTTTAATGTACCCTTATTGTAAAGTGTTAATAAAAATGTTTAGGGAGATTATGTTGGATTACACCAATCAAAGAGAAAATGTCAAAAATGCAAATGAATGTTTTTATACAACTCTAATGATACAATACTTAATTGCAATTTCTGCTCTGAATTGTACTCACTCAGTCGTGAATGCAGCAACACACCTCCATTTGCAACCATTATAATTATATTTTAGCTGTACCTCTCTCTCTCACTTCCTCTCTTACTTGGAATTCATCCTCTTGCCTAATAATACACTGAGATTTGTCTACAACTAAGCGAGGAAGAAAAAAAAGTGGAAAACTGGAACAGTTGTGTAAATGTGTGCCTTAAAGTCTTGAAGAGTCTTTGTTTTTGCTATGTTTTGTGGTTATAGTTGGAGTTATTAAAAAGTGCACTGCTGGAGGGAGAAGGGAGAGTTTGAGGCGTGTAGGATGATCCAATGATACAATAAATAAAAAGTTATATGGGTTTTTTTCTTTCCATCCTCATTTTCTTCTTTGTGTCCTGTTTTTCTACTCTCCTGCACGTTCTCCATGGGTCTTTGGGGAATAGGTGCTAATAGCTGACATTAGTACTGTAATGAAATATATATTACACCATAACAGCTGCGTAACCCCTGCCTTGAGCAGTACTTCACTGGAGGGAAGGGGAGGGGGGGGCATAGAGAGAGAGAGAGACAGATAAAGAGAGAGAGAGAGAGAGAGAGAAGCAGGCCATAATTTAGCCTACCCCATCATAATCAGCCACTCAGGGTAATTGGGCTGCTGTCCTAAATGCACGCTAACAGTATTGAAACATGGGCATGGCCTCGTCTCAAATGACTCAATATCCCCTCCAGTAGTGCACTATTAGGAAAAGGGCTGCCTTGAAGGCTCCTGGCTCTCCAAACACTTTGCACTGAGCCAATACGCCATATGTAATTTGGTCTGTATAAGTCTCTACTTTGGAATGGCTACTGCTTCCATCATTTTCCTCAACACCAAGGCAAAAGTCTTACTAATAAGTGTATTCGAGATTCCCGATGCTGTTGTTATCAAAGGTTTGTAGTCACGTTGATGTACTGTAGCACTTGGGAAGATTGGGAAAAGGTGGGATGAGATCTTCCATCTTCCGCATCAGACGCAGTCTTGGGAATTGGTGTATGGATTTGTCGTATTTTCATTTCTGTTTTTCCAATTCCAAACGACAATGAAGAGTGCTCTTCGCGAAGTCCGGTAAATGACTATGCTCTTTCTTCTACAGTCAAGAGTGAAGAATATTTACAGGGACACTGAATTCCTCGTGACTGTACAGCAAGTGTCTGAGAATGGATCCGATTGCGCGGAACAAAAAACCTTTCGGAAATGTTATATTTCAGTGTCACGTATCACTTCTTGCTCCTAATACTGATAGATGAGGCTCCTGCTGCCTACCAGGCTACACATTTAGAATGACAGGAGCAGGGCAGGACAGGAGGGAGGGGGAGGGAAACAGGAGAGAAGGAGGAGGAAATTGAGGCAGTTTTGGGATCCACCCACACACACACACACACACACATATATAGAGGCACACTCCCACTCTCTCAGCCCAGGATGTCCAGGTAGACGGGGGAGGCCTTGGCCAGGTTGAGCAGCAGGTTGTGGATCTCTTTGATGTTGAGGCGAGTGTGCGGCTCCCTCTGCCAGCAGCCCAGCATTAGATCGTACACCTCCTTGGGGCAGGTGCGTGGCCGCTGCAGCACACGGCCCTGAGTGATGCACTCAATCACCTGTGGAGGGAGGGGAAATAGAAGTAGAAGCTATTAATCACAGCAAAGGAACAAAATGTGATGAACAGTTATGGGATTTGTGCTGAATGTCCTAACCAAGGCTATGTGTTGTAGCTAAATATCTGATATACTCATAGAAGTAAAAAGTATTTTAAGACATTGCTTATGTACAACATATTCACCATATCAGTCAGGTTTCCATTTACATCCAAATAGTGTAAATAAACATGTTGCTGGAAGGATCAGCAAATCAGTAAGGGTGAGATCAATAAAGCAATGGTTATGATCAATCACAGCCAGAAAAGTTCAGAAGAAACAACAGCATGATTAGGATAAATCCCAGTTAGGGGGAGGGTTAATACTAATTAAGACTAATCCCAGTTTATGGAAGGGTTTAAAACAAACACCAATCTGATTACATCTGGCCACAGTCAGAAGAAGAGTTCAGAAGAAACATGTTAAGAAAATGATTAGGACTAAACCTACTTAACCGACTAATCAGGATCAATCCCAGTTTGTGAAAAGGGTTTGGAACAAACAACAACATGAATAGGGAACAACCCCAGTTAGGGAAAGGGTCATAACTAATTAGGTTTAATCCCTGTTCGTGGAAATGTTTTGGAAGAAACAACAATATGATTATGTACAGTCCCAGTTAGGGGAACAGTCACGACCAATTAGGTTTAATCCCTGTTTGTGGAAATGGTTTGGAAGAAACAACAACATGATTATGACCAATCCCAGTTAGGGGAAGGGTCATGACTAATAAGGATCAATGGCTGAACAAACAATACCATGATTCACACCAATTCCTGTTAGGGGTAGACAAAGTAAGATTTCAGAACAAACACTGCTGTGATTTGTACCAATCACACCCTGGGGAATGGTTCAGAACAAACAACAACATGATTACAACCAATCCCAGTTAGGGTCAGGACTAATTTGAATCAATCCCAGATTGAGGAAAGGATTTGAAATCAACAACTCTGTGACTAGTGCTAATGAGGGGAAAAGTTCAGGACAGTTATCACTGTGATAAAAAAACGAACAAACAAAAAACAAATAAAGTTAGGGGAAGGGTTATGGAACAAACACTACTGTGATTAGAACCTATTGAAGTCAGATAAACGAACAACAATTTAATTCCGACCAATCAGAGTCACAGGAAAAATCCAGAAAAAAAAACAATGTGATTAGAAACAATGACACTAAGAGGACGGTGTAATTTGAACAGCATTGTGATTAGGACCAATCAGAGTTAGGGGGAGGGTTCAAAACATACAACATTTTGATTTTGACCAATCACAGTTAGGGGGAGGGTTCAAAACAAACAACATTGTGATTTTGACCAATCACAGTTAGGGGGAGGGTTCAAAACAAACAACATTGTGATTTTGACCAATCACTGTTAGGGGGAGGGTTCAAAACAAACAACATTGTGATTTGGACCAATCCCAAAAATTAAACAAACAATGCATTTATATTTAATTAGGAATTCTCTTTTTAGGCTGGTTCACACCATTATTTTATCAAAAACATTTGCACTGCTTTAAAATTACGTTTTTTTTATTGAAGTATATTATTGTCTTAACACTAGGCCCTTTTCCGTAAACCACATAAGGAGGCACTCTGCACAGTGCAGTGCAGAACTATTCCACAGAGTCCTGCATATAGAGCTAGTAACAGTGTGTGTGTATAGTGTTTGTGTGTGTGTGTGTGTGCGCTCATACCTCGTTGTTGGAGAGCTGATACCAGGGCTGTTTCCCGTAGGTGAATATTTCCCAGAGCACCACTCCCAGACTCCAGACATCGCTCTCGGTGGTGAACTTCCTGTACATGATGCTTTCTGGTGGCATCCAACGGATTGGCAGCATGGTGTGTCCGCCCACCTTCATTATGACACATAAAAGATAAAAATGTCAAAATGTCAAAAATACAGAACTAAATATATATATAAAAGAGAATAAACAAGACAAAAAAAAATGTGCTTTAGGAATACAAAGCTTTTTGGTCAAACAGTCTTTTTTGTTGTTTTGGCTCTTGCTATGAAAAAAACTAATTAAAAAAAAAAACTAAGTCTAATAAACTGTAAAGTCTATAAATTGTAAAGTCTAATAAAGTGCTTTTAAATGAAGTTGTTAACCCTAGAACGCTAACACCAAATGATTTTCACACATACAATTTTTTCATATGATTTTTATTGTGTTGCTGCTTTCTGAGTTGAATAGGACTTTGGTTAGCTTCAGGACTTATTGATGTCCTTAATGTTATGGTGGATTTTCTCCTCCCATCTATGTTTTTTTTTTTTTCAAGAGGCATGAGTTCAGGTGGTTTTCATCCGAAGTTAGTGATAGAGAGTAAGTTGATGTTAGCTGATGTTAGTGTGTATGTGTTTAAATCAGGTGCTCATGTGTCCCAGGAATGGGTGGATCAAAGACCAAGTTCCCAGCAGCATTATTTTTTAGGACATTAAGATCTGTTAAGAATTACCTGATTTTCCAATAATATTTCTGCTTTTTTCTAGCGTCATCCATGGTACCTTCTTTATTTTATGTAATGTTGTAAAATTAAAGAAGGGTTCCAAAACTTGTCATACAGTGTATACCCAACATTAGAAGATGGTGTTACTAATTTTAACGTTAGTGTTCTAGGGTTAAAACTGTACTACACTAAAAGTGTAAACAGACATTCATATAAGATACTGTTTCCAAACTTTAGGATATCTGTAGCGTAGAGGGATTAGAACAGCCTAAGCAATGTAAGAGTTAAGGCTAAATAATGAACATGGCCTTTGTTTTGAAGTCATTTCCAACATTTTCTCCATTTTTTGTTTATCAAAGAAAACATTGCCTCAACAGTTAAGACTTTGAAGATAAAATTCCATTGTATTTACAAAGCTGGAGCTGGAGTGATACGGTAACTTTCGGAACGCTGCATGCTGCCGAGGAAATTGGACTGACCTAAGCCTCAACCCCCAAAACCCATCGCTTCATTTACTAGCTTTTCCATAATGCGCTTGCACTGAAATATTAATTACGTATTTGTAGTGCAGTATGTGGATTAGCCTCATATTAATTGTTTTAACATACTGGACTCATCAAATATTAAGGGCCAAAGCTTTTAGGCTTCTTCACTCGTCCACAGAGGAGAGAAGCTCTATCGAGTGGGAGAATCTCTGAAAAAAGCAGTCTAAAAGACCAATATTCTGAGGAACCTCACTGTCTGACACGCACTCATAATCATAAAGATGGCTGCCAAGGCTTTTAATGTTGTGTACTGATATATGTTATAGACCTTCTTGCTGTAAGTGTTTTCTAGAGACAATGCTTTCTAAAGGTTTGCAAAGTGTAGGCTAGCTGGAACTCCAGTATGAACTGCTCGACAATCACTGCTTGATCAGCTACGTCATCAAACTCAAATAAATATACAACGCTGATCAAAGATAAACTGATTAATCAGCTTAACCAGATGGATTACCAGCATACATTATGTTTTCACCTAGGTAACCAGGTTTGAGGACCCACAAAAGACCATCTTAGATCATCTAAAATCAGCTACCAGCCAAATTTCTGTTCTTGACCTGGATTTTTCAGCAGTATAATGACACATATTTTAAGATTTGATGGGATTTTCTTCCTGATTTAGTCCCGTTTCCAAGTCCTGCTAGGAATCCCCCCGTCAGACAGTGCCACCATTGCTTGCAGGGGGAAGACCAGTATGCATAGACTTATATAGTATATCTAAACGCCACATTAGCTGCTGTCTCATAAGCCTGTACTGGATAAAAGATGCCTGATTCATGTGTAGGTTTGGAATTTACAAAATGTTGTCAAGTCCAAACCAGATCTAAAAAATGTATCTTTCTCAGGAAAGACTGCACAAGTTGATTTGTTGTAATTGGCGATAGTAGTATATTAAAGTGAAACTTACACTATTTTATTTACTATAATATAATACTATTATCCTTGTATTAACACTACATATACTATTTATTATGGATAATTTATTATTTATTATTTGATGATTGATGATTTATTATTCACATCATGTTCATGACAAGTCTTCACAATCTTTCACCACCTCGTCTTCTCCCTTTAATTTGGGGGAATTGCTCCTTAAACTCCTTAAACTTCAGCCCTAAGTTCTGTTCCCTTTCTTCAGTCTCCTCAAAAGCTATAATCAAAAGCTGATGGCATGTCCCGAACTGGCAAAATGATACCTTACACTATATTACACCTATATTCCTTGCTATATTGATTTGTTTTATTTTTACTCTACTTTTTTTTTACTATGTCCGGTAACTGTGTTACACCAATGTAACACTTACATTTTCTTTTCTTTGGATCATTATACAATCTTTGCCTTTTAAAAAAGTAGATCTGCATTTTTTCTGCAAATAAAAAACATAGAACTTGAAAACTTAACGGTCAACTATTAGAATGTAAAGATAAACAGTTTATTTCTTTCAAAGCTGAACAAGATGTGTTCTGAACTGGAACACAAAAAAATCTAAAATGATAAGGGCCATATACTAAAAAATCCATTTCCACAATATATAAGCATTTTACACATTCCATATATGTTCAATTATAAATCTAAACCTGAGAAATTCTTCCAAATCTATACTCCACAACAATTAATTAATTCATTAATTTTTAAACTGCCCTAAATACAAACTTAGTAGACAGCTAAATGTGCTTGGTGGAGAACCGCTACAGGTCCATTCATTATCCTGAATGTGGCTAATATTTATTAAGACCATTTTAGAATTTGTTAACAATTTGACTTACTAGTTACTGCTTAATTCAGCCTTATAATGGTGCTATTCAAATAAATTGTGTAAACCTGCGGTGAGGAATATTGGTTGTAAACAGGGGATAGTGAGGACAGCCGAGAAGAGCATCGGAGTCTCTCTTCCTGCCATCTCAGAGATCTACACCACACGCTGCATCCGCAAAGCCACCAGCATTGTGGACGACCCCACCCATCCCTCACACGGACTCTTCGCTCTGATGCCGTCCGACAGAAGATACAGGAGCGTCCGAGCCTCCACTACTAGACTCTGCAACAGCTTCATCCACCAGGCAGTCAGACTTCTCAACGCACAGAGACAGAGCTGAACCCCACCCCACCCACCACAAACCCAACACACTTACACAAAACTGAACTGACCCCCCCTACCCTTTGCACACACTCACTCAGCACATATAGAGACTGAAATGTCTTTACTCCTATCAGCAATATTTGCTGCTACTCTCAAAAACTATAAACTCTTGCATTTCTACATACACTAATTGACAAAAAAGATTCACACATTTAAGGATGTATACATGTGGACTACTGGCCATTTGACTTCTTTAAATGTGTTTAATTCTAATTCTAAAGTTCTAAAGTTATTAAGTGTAAAGCTTTAAACTTTAACAGATCGATTTTTGGTGAAGATGGTGTATTTTGCAAATGGAGTAAAATCAACTATATATGGATGATTCATGAATCAAATCTGCTGCTTCTATTCGTCTTGGCTGGGACAGTTATCAGCCAACATGGGGACTATGCAGACTCAGCATCTGTGTCCTCCAGCATCCATGCTCTGCTTTTACAAACCCATTGCTCAGCTTTTAAAGCTTCATGAGGTTTATGAAGTTTGATAACCAGCGTGCTGAACGCTGCAGAACGTTGCTAGGCTGTACGCCGAGGCTGTACGCTGGTAATTCTCCGTCAGGTCAGTAATAATGGCTTACAGCCGTTCATGGTGTCACTGGTGGGCTTTTATAAAGCTTCATAAACTCACTTACAGAGGTCTATGAAGTTTCATAAGGTCAGCGATAGCAATCTACAACCCTCTATAAAAATGCCATTGAGAGCCAGATTGCCGCATTACACAGCCTGCTTTCACAACCAGGCTCCACCCCTCGGCCACTGGCTTTTCACAGCAGCTGTTTCTATGGAAACTGATGTTCTATAGGGCTAATCAATTCTGTGCCTGAGGCCGTAACACACACATACACACACTTTCTTCTGACTTGCATTACAATCACAGAAGAGGCCTGAGTGTGTGATCACGTGACTGGCCCTCCAAAAGACCCGAACTTCAGTAAACTTCCTGGCAAGGCATCACTTTGGGCGACTGTAACTCTGTACTGCCTCCAGGGATGTAAAGTATTGGGACACCGGCTCATTCCAAGTTTCATCAAAAATGAAGAGTATTAAAACAGTTTATTCTGCTTTTTTGGTGTCCCAACTCCTAGAAGTACTGGATTTTCCACAGAACACAGTTCCATCACTGCTCTCCAGCTCAACACTTCATTTTTCACTTTCTTTTAACATTTCTGTATCTATAGGTATCAGGATTGGACTCTTATCAATGGAAAATGCTGGACCTGATATCTGATAAAAAAAAACAATTCTATGGTGTGGCAAGTCAGGAAACAGCACACAATCCAACAGTGTGATATCCTGCCCACCCTGGGCTAATTGTGCCATCAGTGTGAATTGAACTGTGATCTCCAAATGATAGGGCTATCACTTTAATAGCTGGGCCACTTGCTACCCCTCCTAAAGTGCAGTAGTTTAAAAGAAGAAATATTGATTCAGTGCTGGTGTCAATGGTTGCTAATGGTATAGCTTTTTGCATCAGTGCCATCATGATTATTTTTTTCTGGCATGAAAATAAATGTTTTTTTGATCATCTATCTCTTTTTGTCCCACAGTAAGAGCTGTGGCTAAGACAGTCCATGCGTGGCATTAATGTTTGTTATTGTTTTAAAATGTTCCCAAACTCAGCTCTGCTTGTGATCTCCAGCATACAGACTACAATACCCACAATACACCTTACATTGTCATCACTCCCTCACACGGTCACATGACACTACCAGGAGGCTCATCACCAGAATATTGACTACACCTGTTTCACTCACTATATATACACCTTTTTCTCACTCACTTGTAGCCGAGTATTGATGATTCTCCACTTACTGCAGCACGTTTATATCTTGCCTGTGTTAGCTCTCTCAATCCGACCTTGTTTGCTCCAACACCAGGAGGGTGAAGACTAGAATACATGCCTCCTCCCATACATCGGAAGTCCCCCACTCACCGCCTCTTTTTGAACTGCTACTGATGCAGCATTGCTAAGTAGAAACAGCATGGTTGGATGAAAAGTGAAGCGACACGGTTTCGATACATCAGCTCATAGACGTCTTGTGCTGATCAATATCAGTGATGTGGGGAGAGAGCGCCATCTACTTACTCAGAGAGAGCAAGGCCAATTGTGCTCTCTCAGGGCTACAGCAGCTGATGGCAAGATACATGAACGGGATTCGAACCAGCGGGATTCAATGCCCACACCTGTATCAGTTGTGAGTTGTTATCTTGTGAGTGAGTTTAGTTGAACACTGACCAACGTGTTCATGGCAACGCAACGTGAATTGGAGTGGGACATTCCATTTCTGAAGCTGTATGGACATTTAACATTCCTTGATCCACAGCTATACTGTATATGTATACTGGAAATATGTAATAGAAAGTGCCATCCACTGTGAGTGGTAATGATTGTAAGTGGTAGCTTCTGGCTAGAATATTCATAATCCATGCAGATAGACAAGCAAAATTCACATTTAATGTGAATTAGTCCCCATATGCATATCCTGCAGGTCACTGCAGTGTTCTTTAGCTTCTACAGGGGTTGGACAATGAAACTGAAACATCTGGTTTTAGACCACAATAATTTATTGTCCAGACGGACAGTTCTGGTGGAAGCAGCAGAGTTGAGGTGAACATTGAATTCTGTCGTGATTTGGGCAGCCGTGGTTTTATGTGTTTTGGATACAATCCAGGTTAGCACCCGAACATCCCTTTCAGACAGCTTTCTCCTGCGTCCACAGTTAATCCTGTTGGATGTGGTTCGTCCTTCTTGTTGGTAAGCTGACATTACACTGGATACCATGGCTCTTGATACATCACAAAGACTTGCAGTCTTGGTCACAGATGCGCCAGCAAGACGTGCACCAACAATTTGTCCTCTTTTGAACTCTGATATGTCACCCATAATGTTGTGTGCATTGCAATATATTGAGCAAAACTGTGCTCTTACCCTGATAATTGAACCTTCACACTTTGCTCTTACTGGTGCAATGTGCAATTAATGAAGACTGGCCACCAGGCTGCTCCAATTAAGCCATGAAACCTCCCACACTAAAACTCAATTTCATTGTCCAACCCCTGTATGTCACATGGGAAAAGTCATGCAACAATAATATGGTATGTCAGTGTATGGGCCTTTTTTAAATTGTGTTTAAATGGTCTCTGTAGTGTAGAATTACAGTGAATGCAGTGACTATATAACACGTACACTTTTTTTTGTTCTCTCCTCACTTTCCCTTCTTTCCTTATTCTTCCCTTTTCTGGTGCCTCTACTTCTGTACGTACCCCCAACTCCACCCCCTCCCCTCTGCACTCTGTGGATGGCGGATGGGGAGGTGAATGCTAATCACAGTTCTTTAATGACTTTTTCAGTTTATGTCTGTCGGTGCGGGCGCTCTTGTCCTTTTCCCTCTCCGTCGTCATGGTAACCCCCCTTTTCCTGTTCCCATGTCCACCCCTCCAAGTCCCCCTCCCACCCCCTTTAATCTGAGAGAGACTTACTGACAGTGAATGCGGGGACACACACATGCTCACACACATAAACACTGCTGACATCACCGAGGGGAACGGGTACAGTCAGGATGCCTTTGCCGGTCGCTCCGTCCTGCTCAATAAATGTGGCGAAAAGAATATGGAGAGCGTATTGATCCGGACTTATTTTCAGTGCGTCTGGATCTTATGTTCCGAGACACGCGCTCTGCATTAAGGGTGAAGCTCCTGCGGCTTACCCCAGTATACATTTAATCCACAGAAGAAGACATGAAACCAGTGAGGGCTGAGGGTCAACAAGATAAAGTCTCAGGTTTCTCCATCATCTCCTTTATCATGACCTCTGCTCTGGGTTCTTCCTCTGCGACGGAAGTTTCTAGGCTGCCGGAAGTCAACTGTTAACTGGAATGAGAGCCAGCAACGCAGTAGCAAGCAGTGTAAGAATGTTTTCCAGCACCGTGCAAACAATCTAAACAATGCAGTAAAATTCACACCTGCTCTTAACACACACTTAACACAAATCTCTGCCTGCGCTTGCTGTTTTATATGTATTTCTTATATGTTTCACTACTGGGGGCTTCTGAGTGGCCACCATGATTGGCTTCTTTCTGGCCTACCCTCTCCCCATTACTCAGAGTGACAATAGCTACAAGTTTAGGTCTCTATTGGTTAACATGACAGAACATGCCATTAGTGTTCTCCTCCAGTACAAAAAGAAAAAGATGCGATGAGTGAATTATGAAAAGATGTAACTGAGAATTGGAAATGACTGGAACAGTGAATTCCGTAATAAAGAATTAGAAAGTCAGATTTTAGCACCTTCACTGTGAATTGTTTTAATAAATGGCTAGATTAAATGATATATGTAAGCCATAGTAAAATCTGGCCAGGGACTACAGATGAAAATTAGCCTTTATGGCTAATTCTGGCTTATTTACATTTGTTTTCTGTTGATTAATGAGCATTGTCCCTGTCAACTAAATATATAAATAAAAAAAATACATATGTATTATTGTTACAATAGGACATAAAATAACACTGTTTGTGTTTTTTTTTTTTTTTTTTTTTTTACATATTTAGAAAATTAGCAAATTATATGAGTAATAGTTGCTTCACAAATATTTTATCTTACAGTAACTTCTATTAAAAGTTAGGATCTATAAAAAAACTGTGATTAAATGTATTATATTGTAATTTTCCAATAAAAATATTAAGTTTAACACTGACTGTTAAAAACTGTTTAAAAAAGCAATGTTTTCATTTTTATTGCTGTTATTATGTCCAAAGTTAATAGATTTTTTTATAGTTTTGAACATAAATATTAACATAAATGTGTGTATTAAATTTGTTCTGTATTGTTATTTATTGTAGATGGCCTCTATGTTTTTATTTAATTTTTACTGTCAAGTGCTTTAACCTTAACCTTCATCTTCAAGACATTCCTCTTCACTGTTTTGATGACACAGTTCCTGATACAATTTAGAGTTAAGAGGCTGCTTTAGAAATAAAGACAGACAGGAAGTGACACAGGGAGAAGGGAAGAGCCCTCACCCGGTAGTAGTCTGTGCTGTAAACGTCGCGGGACATGCCAAAGTCTCCGATCTTCACCAGCAGGTTCTCGCCCACCAGGCAGTTCCTCGTGGCCAGATCTCTGTGCACAAAGTGCTGCGAGGCCAGATAGACCATGCCTGCTGCGATCTGCTGAGCAATGTGCAGCATCTGAGACTGAGTCAGCTCGGCCTGCTGCTGCACCTGACCATCTGCCATCAGCACCGCGTCAGGACCGTGAGCCCTGCACAGAGACAGAGAGAGAGAGAGACAGAAAGATACAGAGAGAGATTTTTAAAACTGAACGAAAAACATCAACAGTGCACGCATCACAGAATTAGACCAATTTCCTCTGATAATGAACATAAAATTTAATCCATCCTTAAATGTATTAATTTCAAAGAAATGCTGCAGTTTAAGCTTCATTCCAGTCAGCTGATCGTCCTCAAACAAGTTGTAACACAATACAACAATACAGATAATTGTTGGGCTTACACTGTCCTTCACAGCCAACCTCACAGCACAGTGTGTCACCACCAAAGACTATACTGTAGCTATATAACTGAAATAAAGAGTTTATCATTTGTATATCAAAAGAGAGGCTGCCATTTTGTATAAATTTTACTCACATGTGACTTTAGTAGCACAGTGAATATACACGAAATATTAGAATAGTTCTACTACAGTAAAAAAAAAAAACTTAAATTGCACTGCTGAGGTAAATCTGAAACAAATAGCAGGTCTATTAGTAATTTTGCGATCAGAAAAGTAGCACTGCTAAGGTACATTTGTGATCAGAAAAGTAGCAAAGTAGCAGTGCTGAGGTGAATTTGTAATCAGAAAAGCAGCACTGCTAATATAAATATGTGATCAGAAATGTAGCACTTCTGAGGTAAATCTGTGTGCAGGTGGGGAAATCAGAAATTTAGCAAATTAGCACTGCTGATGTAAATCTGCCAAGAATAGCAGTGCTGAGGTAAATTTGTGATCAGAAAAGTAGCACTTCTGAAGTAAATATATTGGACTTTATTGTATGTCTGCTGGTATCTAAAAAATGTTCAATACATTTTTTAAAATTCTAGTATTATAATTTCTATTTTAAGACAAAAGTGATGCAAAAATACATTTAAGCTATTTAATTTATTTGGTGGAGAACAAAATCTCAAAACACATGTTCTATATCAGCATTTAGCCTTTGGCCAAGTGTTTAATTTTTTTCAGTTTTGGCCAGACTTTTTTAAATTTTGGTGCATCCCTATTATTTGCAGTAATACTTACTTAGTTATTAATTTGTTGTAATATATAAATAAATATAAATATATATGTAAATACCCATGTATATAAAGCATCCTTGTATCTCTGTACTTTTGTATTTACTACAAATGCTGTCACATGTTTTGTTTTTACTTTATACTATTGTTTGTGGACATCTACTTTTCTGTATGTCACACCTACTGCTGACACAGATGAGCAAATGCACACACACAGCTTGTCTAGTCCCTTTAAATAAATATTTCCAGTAGAATAGGACTCTATAGGGCAGGTTAACATGAAACTATTAGCACCATTGCTAATGTCAGATGTGAAAGATATGCAAGACATGCAAGGAAAATAGTGCTTACCACTAAAGAAGGATCGGGGAAGTGAGGGTGGGGGTAAGAGGTTTCAGTATTGTACCACCCCCACCCGCACATCCCACCCAACCCCTATCATTTAACAGATCACGGTCACAGAGAAAGGATGTGAATAAGCACTATTCGAAAAGAGCTTCTATCTCCTTCTTTTTCTCTCTCTTTCCACACACACACATACACACACACATACACACACACACACACACACCTGAGGAACTTGTTAAGGTCTCCGTGTTTCATGTACTCGAACACCATGATGAGCGGGTCACTCTCCACACACATGCCGTAGAATGTGACGATGTGCTCATGCTGCAGGTTGGTCAGTAGCTCAGCCTCACGGTGGAAGTCTTTGCGTGCATTCTCGCTGGCTTCTTTCAGAGTCTATAAACACACATTCATATTGAGACATCTAAATATATACACACACAAAAAGTATTTTAACGCTTTAATGCAAAACTATGAGCTATTTATACTGTATAATGTACTGTTCTTTAATTAACAACCCAACACAGTTTTTATTAAATATGACAATTATGTTTTTTTAGGGCTGTCAGCATTAACGTGTTAATGCATGCAATTAATTTGCACAGCAAAAATCAGGTGTTGAATTAACTCCCACAGTGCACAGAGTACACCAGGGTGTATATAGTTAAATCAACACGTTCAAAATAGTTAATCATTTAACACCTTGCTAGAATTAATTTTTAACTCACTTTTGTATTTGTTTAACCCCCTAAATTGTTAGCTAACACTGAAAAGTGTTCAAAATAAAATAGAAGAAGTCAATATTATTCAGGGGAGGTTAGCTTGTGTTTTTGGTTCCTAAACCAAGATAAAACATCTCTGCTTACGTCCTGACAGTGTATTTTTACACTGCATTGCAGTTTTCTGTGCACTGCCAACACTTTACACAATTTACAGTACAGAAGATGGTAACTTGCTCTTATAGCCTACAACTTACTGGCTAGGCAAACCCAATGGAATACCCAATGAAAGGTAGCCCTGGTGGGCAAGACTACACCCTGATGCTAAGTTAAGATTGAGGAAGGGCAAGCCCATAATGCAAATAATGAGTTTAATTGGGCGGAGTTAAAAAAAAAAAAAAAAACTTTGATGTTTGCAGTATTTATTACATTTATTTGTTTTAACACTGTCAAATAATTCCAACACTGAAATCTGAATAAGTTAAAATTACACTCTGAGAGTGAAAATCAACTCTCAGCTGTTTTCAAAACACAAAGTAATTACGTGACAAAATTGACAGAGCCTGGTGACGCATTAGCAGTTTTATTTAGTGATATAACTGTGATACTTACTGCTGAGTTCAGAAGGTAGGTAACCTTTTATTTATGCTAGAATTTATGCTCTAATTCTTTCTTTCTCTCTCTTTCTTTCTGTCTATTTCTCTCTCTCTCTCTCTCTTACTCACATGGTCATGCACAAAACAGCACACACACAGCTGATGGCACGTTTTTCTCTTTTCAAGCTGTTGAAGGTGGAATATGGAGCTACACTTGTGTTTCTTTTCTCTATTAAAACTCTCAGTATTTTAGCACATTACAATTTTCTAGTTTAGAAAGCATTAAAACTACACTGAGACATAATAATACAGTATAATATTATAAATAACAGTATAATAATACAAAAATGGATTTAATCAGACAGGTGTAAAGCACAGTACTATTATTACTGTGCCCTTCCCAAAAAGTTACAGTTAAAATACAGCATAAAAAAAACTTTTATTGTGATTTTATCCATGATTTTATCACAGAATTATGTTGTGATTAAAACAATATTTTTTAAGGGATTTAAAGGCACCAATAATACAAATCTGAGTGTTTCTAACACTGATTATTTTATTCACCTTTTAATATCCATGATTAAAAACGTAGTCTTGAAGAAAAAGTGGGATAATCGTGATTAATCTTAGAATACTAATTTACTATTTTTATTAATTCAGACCACTAGTTTTATTTATTAAATATGCAACTTATGAAGCTGCAATTCTGTAGATCTGTATGTAATTGCTCATAAACTCCTATATTGAACAAGCTGATGTAGGGACAGAAACATAAATAACACATCAGTTAATTAAGATCAGCTAATTATACAGACTGATGGTAATCACTCACTGAACCAAATGGCTCAGAATGAGCACAGAAAAAATAGCACATCCCAAAATAAATGAGGTCTCTATTTATCAGCTATAAATTATAACCGAACACAGAAAGTGCTGATTTTAGACACTGATACGGTATGGTCAATGTGGACGTGCATGTGTTATAACCCCTGAAACAGAGTTGAACAAAGCTCAGAAAGGATTATCAATCCTACACTGAGTTTATGAGCATTAAACTGTGCTCTGCCCTCCTTAAGACAACAGAATGAGCTTAATGTACTATGAGTTTCTTTAGTACCTTCACAGCAACAAGGATCTTCTCCTGGTCGGGTGAGAGGTTATAACATTCAGCTAGGAACACTTTCCCAAAGGCTCCTTCTCCCAGTTCTCTCTTTAGAACGATGTTGTGCCTCTTAATGTGCTGGACAACTGAAAAACAACAAAAAAAACATGAGTTTAACATAAACACATTATTCAATATTTAATTCTGTACTATACAGTACTGTTATAAGCCACGCCCCCTCTCTGTTCACTTTCCTCTTATAGCTCTTACATTCCTCACTGACAGCTGCTCCTATGAAAGATGATAAATGAAGTGCTGATCTGAAAACAGAACTTTGCTACCAGAAACAGCATTTGTTTATTTCTTTGTAGTCTTATGTTACTTTTCTATTTATCCTGTTTGGACTGAAACTTCAAAGTTCTCAGTTTGATCCAAACCAAAATAGCAGGTATGAAAGGTGCCGCTAACCATGATTCAGACTACAGGACCACGGTTACTGTTCACATTACAAGCCACATTGCTCAAATCTGATTTTTGGTTCAGATCGGATTTGGCTTGTTCACATTCATCTTGATTGTTCACATTCACAAATGTAGGTGACCTGTATCTGTGAGTAATGTGAACGAATCTGTCCCTGAAACGCCTCACATTTGCACATTAATAGGTGTATAAATTGATACGCCTTCTTTACAAACAAATAAAAAAACACCATATTTGGGAGACGACTCGTAGGTTTACAAGGGGGAATTGATGTGTTAGCAGCTTATATGTGGAGCATCTTCTGCTGGAGTGGAGGGTAAACAGCTGGTCTGAAGTACATGCTCAGGTAGAGGAGGTAAAAAAAGGTCAGGCTGTTTGCTTTTGCTGTTTTTTCAGCTATAGCTGCACAGCTGCACTGAGAGATGTGGTTAGTACGAGAGAGAAGCAAGCATGTAGTGCATGCGTAAAAGAAAAAAGACGTGTGAATTCCGATTTGACCGTTCACATTAATGTTGCATTTGTGTGGATCGGATACGTATCCGATTTAAGATTGCGGATAGAAGTGACTCAAGTTTGATTTTAAAAAAAAAAAAACGTAGTTTGCATGTTCACACAGCCATGAAAAAATCAGATTTGAGCCACATTGAGCAAAAAATCTGATTTGAGTCAATTCAGCCTGGTAATGTGAACGTAGCCAAAATGTGGTCTCAATCTGGATCAACTAAACTGATTTATTTTCAATGTGAAAAAACTTTTACGGGTTTCAGACCTTATACGGACTAATTATAGAAAGTTAAGACAGGCTATGGTCACCTATTAAACGACAAAACAATGGAAAAAAAACAACAACAATCCCATTCACGTTCACAAGCATCACGCAGCAGTGCAAATGCAACAGATTCATTTTGTGAATCCTGCCTCTACTGTAGCAGAAGATACATAACCTTTAATTAGGAACAGAAATAGAATAAATCTCAGGATAATCTCAGTTATGCTCGATCTGCTGCGTGACGCATGTGCACTTGAAGTCAGATATTGGCAGGATGACAGAATTTGGCACAACACCCGGAAAGAAAACTCGCCAAATTGACAACATGCTGCTGTACAGCACACACCCTACTTCAAGCCAATTAGTTGAGCAGGTGATGATCCAAACATAACTAAAACATGAACACTGAGTCCTTAAGCAATAGTTCAGTAAAAATATAATTATCACGATTTATCAAAAAGACAGATCAGCAGGTATTCAGCTAATATATGTTATGTAAAACTAGGCCTAGACTGTCAGTATGCCACCTCAGCACATGTTTGTCTTGTTTTCTTACTTATTTTTCCTTCTGTCTGTCTTGTTTTTCTATCTGTTTGTTCCCATGTCTCCTCTAGCCTGTATTCCTCCAGATGTGTTCTTTACCACATGGCTCTGTTTTGTTGCTGTCTTGTCTCTTGCTCTAGCCCCACCCTCTCATTAGTGTTCACACCTGTGTCTGGTTTGTTAATCAGACCCCTTGATATCTACCCCAGGTGTTCCTTGTTTCTCTGGTTTTACAAATACTCCAATGTTTCCCTTTGTTCTGAGTCAATCTGTTGTTGTTTGACCATGTTCCTGATTTCTGCAGTTTGTTAATCTTTGTTTTGTTTTATATACTTTTGATTTTGTTAAAACTATCTTTGTCTGTTTGTCCTTCATCCTTGACCTTATTACAGTCAGCAATCATATAGCTATATACTGAGATTAAACAAAAAGCTACAGAAACACTGTTTTGGGAAAAAAATGTAGTAGTGTAACCCTCAAAGTTTGTGTGTTATTCCTGATAACTCCAAGTCTCTTTTTCTGAGGGGTGGAAAAATGGTTCCAAAGTTGAAGAAGAACTCTGTTTATTTCACACCGTACGGCTCTGGACTGTAACATTAGCAACAGCAAGCTAACACTCTTTTTCTCCCTCTCCCTCCGTGTGTGTCTGCAGGTCTCACTCTGAGGGTGTGTGTGTGTGTGTGGGTGGGTGTGTCCCTTAATTAGTCCCCCCTGGAAAGTTTGGCCTTTAGGAACATCACAGTTGTAATATTATGCTACAGGAATTATTTTAACAGTTTTACATTGTATCAACTCACATTTTAACTTTAATATTTTAACTACTATTTTTAAACTCTAAAATAAACACTGACTTATAATGAACTAAATATACAAATTATTTCCCTCTCACAGTAGAAGTAATTGAAAACATCTAATCTAAAACAGGAAATCCAGTCAGCTCTGCTAAGAAAGTTTACAGCAAGGATTTAGAGATGTTGTGGAGTGTATTTATGGTGAAGAGATCAAGTATTTGTTTTATTTTATTATTAATACTTTTTTATTTTAAGCACAGTGCAAAATCAACAATACAGTTACAACATAGCAACTTTTACAATTACCCCTTACCATCAGATTTACAACTCCAACAAGATGATGTCTTTTAACCCTAGCCTAAATAATCTGGAGGGAGTCCAATAGAAACTATGTATAATTGATTAGTACGTATCTTTAGCTTTAATATTCCCCCCCAACTCTTCATCTCCCAACATTTGATTTAAATCCCTTTCCCACATCTTTTTAAGGTGTACTAAAGATTTTCTACCCAGGTTGTGAATCATCATTGAGTAGTACACTGAAGTTGCACGACCTCTTCACTATAATATTCAGGAAGTCTGCAGATTGGGGAGCTACTAAAACAGATTAAAAAATCCTTAATAATGAATGACGGAGTTGTAGATATATAAAGAATTAAGATCTTGAAATTCCAAATTGTTGCAGCAGGTCTTCAAAGGTTTTCAGAACCCTGTTGTGATAAAGATCACCCAGTGTATAAATTCCCTGGTTCTATCTATTCTTCCAAAGAAATTAGGCTTTACCAAGGCACAACTTAGGATTCATCCAAATACTCAAAGAAACATTTAAGTAAGGGTCTATTTCAAACATCCGGGAAACATTAATCCAGATTGACTTTAGATGGGCAATTGAGATCAAGTATTTGTTAACAACGTTACTTAGCATCTCCTGTTCTAAATCAATCAAGCAAAACATGACTGAACACCTGGATATTTCTAAATGGTAAACTAGTCTTAGTCGAGCAGTGAGGGACACTGAGGTGTTTAAAAGCTCCAGCAGTACTGCTGTGTCTGATCCATGTGTACCAGCTTAAAACATATTAACACACCACCACCACTGCATTGGTGATAGTTCATTTCCAGTGTCTGTTAGCAACCTTAGCATAGGATCTTCTATTCTAAGCTAAACAAGCAAAGCATGACTGAACACCTCTAAAGTAAGTCATAAATCATGATAATTCAATCTGAACCACCAAACCAGTTCTTTAATAACGGCACTTGTAAAGGTGTTTATAATACAGGTTCTCCAGGCTGGACGAATGAAGATGCTGCACAGCGCTAAGTGAGCTCAGACGTCCGCCTACAAAGTGAGGACAGCGTGCAGATAAGAGGAGATTAATCAGCCGTTTAGTGTGCTGAGGAGAGAGAGCGAGGGAGAGGGAGAGAACGCAGCTCTCTAAGATTTATCTCTGATGTGATTAAGAAATGCTTTTGAAGAAAAACTAGCCAGTCAGCTGATTACATTAGCGAGGCCTAGATGATGAGGCGGCATCGATCTCCAGTAACTCACTGCACACCATAACCCAATATTAAAAGGAACCAGAGTGGGGTAGAAAGAACAGGGAGACAGAGACAATGAGGAGGAGAGGGGGGGGGAAGGAGGAGAGTAAAGAGGGATGTGAAATATGAGGGTGTAAAGTGGGAGAGTGTGTGCAAGCAGATGTGCTTTACTCTGGATATTTTCAGATAGCTATCTATAGGCAGACATGAATAGCATAACACAGAGACATATATCGGATTAAGATGGACAGACAGACCGACAGGCTTGCGTGGAGACAGACGGGCGGTTGGGCGGTGAGGCAGACAGACAGATGGACTCATAGTATGTATTGAAGGCGTGGTTATTCATATACACAATTCCGGTTAGAATATTATGACCACCTTCATGTTTCTGCACTTACTGTCCATTTTTTTTCAGCTCCACTGAGTATACAGGAGCTCTTCTGAATCTCTGTATGCTTTATTATCCTTCTTTCACCTTGTTCTTCAAGAGCAGGTATGAGTAGACAAGTGGATCAGACACAGAGGTACTACTGGAGTTACTGGAGTCTAACAGCTTGCCGTGATGCTCATTGCTATCTTATACTCCATGCGTAATCTGTTTACACGGCTTGCACTTTTAAAATAACGATGGAGACAATGAATGGGTGTAGTGGTCTGGAAGTGAGGTGTGTTCAGGTAAATTTCTGCAGTGTTGCTATACTGGCAATAGAAAACACAGGTGCGCCACTGACTGATTTGAACCCTGACAACAGTCAACAGTCAGATGTTCATACCTATCTAAGCTATGCAGGTGCACAGCGCCTTTACAGCCCCATTACTGCCTTGTTACACACAAACACACACACCGCAGTGTGCAAACCCAACTTCTACATCAACAATAACAAGTCAGAGCACACCTGGCTTTTAAAGGTCTCATTCCATCATTTTTAAATTCATTTTAAAATGTGTAGTTGAGGTCTCTAGTATAAATGAATGCCATGTGAGCAGTTTTTTGTGAAAAAAAGTGCTCAGGTGTTTCTATTTAGCCCTTCTTTCAGCTAAACTAACGGTACTAAACTCTCTTGATAACATTTCTTTCAGCTAAACTCTTACCTCAGACTTGGTGATTTGGTGCTTGGGCAGTTTCACCACGCCAAAGCCCCAGAGTTTGCTCTATATCATAAAATCAGAACTCTATATCCATAAAATCGATTTGACTGATGTTCTGTCGACTTGAGCTGCCTTGTCAAACCATGCTTTCCTAGTGTGTAGTGTGTGTCTCCGTAAAATGCAGAATCAACCGGAGATGCGATTTAAACCTACAGTTATTTACACAAGATAGCTAATGCTAACTAGCTCTATAAACAGAGCTGTAAGCTCCTCCTTGGGTCGTGGCGGGCAAGGCCATTAACTCACTGGTTGCCATAGACACCCTAACTTCTCTCTGATCAACTCTTATTCCTAAGGCTTTTCTTTTACTAGCTACTGCAGACAGTGGAAGCTAAGAAACAGTTTCATATGCAGTAACTCAGAGAGACCTATAGTATTTCACAAAGAACAAAAGTGGATATAGCGGAAGGAGATCTTTAAAGGGAATAGCAAGTGACAAGCTCGTGTTTTTAGCCGTGCAAGGCACACTTTTTGCGTCCTCACGATATCAAACACACACTGACTCACCCTAAACCAAGCTACACCAGGGCCCCTAGTCTAATAACTGTCCACTCTATTACACACTTCTAGCCGCCAAATAATACCGGCTCTGTGGTGGTCCTGTGGGGTCTTGACCATTAAAGAAAAGGGTGAAAGCAAGACAATATAAAGCTCTGGAAAAAAATAAGAGAGCACTTAAAAATGATGAGTTTCTTTGATTTTACCAAATGAAAATCTCTGGAATATAATCAAGAGGAAGATGGATGATCACCAAACCAATCAAGCCAACAAACTAAGCTGAACTGCTTAAATTTTTGCACCAGGAGTGGCATAAATTTATCCAAAAGCAGTGTGTAAGACTGGCGGAGAAGACCATGCCAAGATGCATGAAAACTGTGATTAAAACCCAGGGTTATTTCACTAAATATTGATTTCTGAACTCTTAAATCTTTGTGAATATGAACTTGATTTTTTTGCATTATTTGAGGTCTGAAAGCTCTGCATCTTTTTTGTTATTTCAGCCATTTCTCATTTTCTGCAAATAAATGCTCTAAATGACAATATTTTTATTTGGAATTTGGGAGAAATGTTGTCCATAGTTTATACAATAAAACGACAATGTTCATTTTACTCAAGCATATACCTATAAATAGCAAAATCAGAGAAACTGATTCAGAAACTGAAGTGTTCCCTTATTTTTTTCCAGAGCTGTAGTGAACAGAGAAACTGAAGGACTACAACCTGTAATTAGAGAACTACAGGCTCCTATATGCTCCTATATACTTATGGAGATTCAAATATATAAAAAAAAGTTTACTCACAGGTGTCTGATTTTAACAAGCTGCTGGTGCTGCGGAAGTACTGCGGGTTCTCGATGACTGGGATTTTGGTCATGCCAATGATGACGGCATCCGTGTTCATATCAGAGGACGACGGTGTGTTGGAGCCATTTGAAACGTGGTGGAGAGGACTAGCCGAGTCGTCATCGTTGCTAATGACAGATGAAGGCCCTGTGGGGGAAAGAGAGAACAGACAGAGAGAGAAACAGAGAGAGAGAGAGGATAAAGATTTAAAGAGGCTTGTAAATGCGCTATAAAATTAAATGACTCTTCCTTTGTCATGCTTTCATGATACAGCTGTGTACATTCACTGAACTGAGGAGGACAGGCCCTAAGGGAGCGCTGCTGCTGCTTTATTTCTCTTTACAAGGTGAATATTAGTCATCGTGAATGCTAGTCATTATTAAAACAAGACATCAGGCTTTGAGTTTCTTTAAAGACATTTCTACTTTAAAAGTGCACTTTATTCTAAAGTACGTGTCACAGTTTTCCTGGTAAAGCTACATCCTTGTCTGTTATTCACCTTAGCTCCGCCCCCTTGTTATCCTACTCACCTGTCTTTAGTTAATAAAACCCTCTTATCATCATCACCCCAGCTGTGTCTCATCAGTGTACTTACTAAACTCCTTGTTTGTCTTTGTGTCCTGCCAATAATGGCTGTTTGTTTTAACAGGTGTTTTGTTGTTTTTCTGTCCCTTTTTCTCTTCAGTTGCATTTAAAACTTTTTAGTTGTATTTAAAATAAAAAAAGATAGGGTTTCAGCTCTTTCTCATAATTATTCATACATGCAAACATATCGCCACTGATTGGCTAACAGCACTGCAAGGCAGCGAGATGAACAACAGTTAGGAACTTTTTTAAAGTAAAGACACATTTTTACACTAATAACAATCTTTAAAATGTCATATGTTGCTTTACAACATGTGTAATGCCCTGCTAAGTGCAGTTCAGCCAATGGCCTAGTCTTAGAGTCTTTGTAAAACGCAAAATCCACCGGAGATCCTATGTAAACCTCTAGTTACACATGGAGATGGGCAGTCCAGGTTCAGAAAGTAACAATCCACCCTAGTTTTTTACTTTTAACCAGTGTAAACAGAACTGTTCTAAAAGTACCTATCTCAACTGTACTTCGCTGGTGGTGCTCCATAGACAAATTCTAACCATTTGTTCCATAGCTCTGAATTACTGGGCAAAACATCTAACATTGATGTGTTGTTTGCACAAATAACACAGGAACGAACTGCCATGCTGTTTCTAGCGCTGTTAGCTCTAGCTTCAGCGCTGCCTGTCGACTCATTTTTCTGAATATTTTCTTTTACTAGCTACTTCAGACAATGGAGGTTGAGGAAGAGTTTCATGTGCAGCATCATATACCACTCAGAGAGACCTATTGTATTTCACAAAGAACAATAAAAAATGGACTGACACCTTTAAGAAATGCTGTATTTTTTATTGAACATTTTCAATGCTTTCACAACTTTTTATGATTTGAGCTGTATTATTGATCTTCTTGTTCTATGTCTTTATAAGTCTTGATGAGCAATTGAGTCTTCCACACTCATATTCTAAGCAATTAAAGGCTTAGACCACTCTAAAGGTTTCCATTGACTCATAACACTGTTTTTTCCTGCTGTTTTAAGCTCATGTTTTTCTTTCCTCTGTCTCCCTTGATCATTACAACTCTGCATTCACAGGCTCAGTGTGACCAAATTCCAGATTAAAATACAGCAGAGTAGCTTTATAGAAGGAGAGAGGCCAGTCCTCAGCATGGGACTTCCCTTTCTCTGTCCCAAGACAAACAAATTGTTTGGCCGATAACATCTCAGAGAACTAGAAAAGAGAGATCTTGCTTTTTTCCTTTTTCTCAGGGACCTAATGAACCTTCCAGGAATGGTCTTTTAATGTGTTGCACATTGCCTGGCCCATCTGATAAATCAAGCTTTCAAACTAGTTTAAAACGGAGCTGAACGGTAGCAGAAGTGACTCGTCCTGCGTAGCGGCTCAAACGTCTTTTATAATAACTGTTTTATAACAGTCGAGAAGTGAAGGAAGAGAAAACATGCATACATAAAATCTGTGTAACTGAAATCCCACACAGACAGTCCCCTTTGTGTATTGTGCTGGATGGAAGGAATGAGTTATGGCACTAATTAGTCAGTGAGTCTAGCTGGAGCTCAATTGCCCCTAAGCAAGTGAAGTGCATCTGAAGTGCTTTTCAATTTTGCAACCTGGTAAACAATATTAGCTCTCAATCTCTACATTTCTTTATTTACAACAATAACAGTAACACTATATTGATGCAGTGGGGAAACTGTAAAGGCCTTTTTAGACTTCAGAGAAGAGCTAACGATTTTTGGGTACTGAAATACAATAAATATAAACCTGAAGAAACCTTCAAATTAAACTTTGTCCAAGCTTCTAATCTGGATTTCTTTTCCCCCTTTGGTGTCTAAGTAGATACAGATGAGTGAGGCAAATTACTACATATTTAATCATTATATTATCAACCAATTCCTTTTTTGATTTCCAGTAAGTAGGATCAATTTTGTTTAGGTGATCTGATTGTGATCTTTTCTACATTTAGTTTAGTAAGCATTAGATATTTAAATAATATAAAAAGTCGGAGAGAGCAGACATATTGCGAGTGATTTATTAAACAACAAGTAAACAAACAAAAGAACCAAAAAACTGAGAAACAGAGTATATAGGGATAGAAAAACCTACGGAACACATAACCTGACTGATGGTAGGACATGCAACCACGCATGAGGAACACAGGAACAAGGAGGACTATTTATACACACAGAAGGGGACAGGAAACATGAAACACCTGAGACCAGGTAACAAGGGGAGGGGGCGGAGCTACAAACATATGAGGGCAGGTGAGACAAAGAGACAGACCAGAGGGACACAAAACAGGATGAGACCATGACAGCAACAATTTATAACACAAATAACAATACTTACAACAGTAATTAACACTGAAAATTGTTAATTAATGTCTCAACTATTTATTAATTGACACTAGTTAGGACATAATTAAAATGATTAAATTCTAATGCTTAATAATGTTGTAAATAAAACTAAATTGAGACCTTAGATGTTAAATGTTGTAATGATTAATAATGTCAATTAGTGTCAATTAATAATTCGTTTAGACATTCTGTCGTAAGTACCGTTAATTAATATACCCCTATTATAAAGTGCTACCAAGTGTTTTATTCTCTTAAGTCAAAACTAAAACACACAAGCTTTGGCAATAGTCTCTGATTTGGCACCACTACTGAGCAGGTGCATTGTAATTCTATCACATTGTAAAAGCCCTACAAAGCTTCCTTTATTTTGTTGGATGCACTATGTTTTTTAATCATATTAACCTTAACACAAGTGACTGTGGTACCAACATTGTAGCTTTGTAGTATCAATATGCTTTTGTGCCACAGGTTTTAATAATGTTTTGCTAGTCACCTCCTGGAATGGCTATAACATTGAGGTGAACATACATTATTTAAGCTGGACTCACGAGGGAATCCCAAAGCCACAAGAAGGAAAGACACAGAGAGAATGCTAAGCTGTTGTCATGGAAGTGAAGGAGGAAGTGAAGAAATGTATATGGCCTGGGAAATGGAGGAGGTGGGTCTCATAACTCATCTTAAAAGATATCTTGAAAGATCATTTCTAACTTTACACCAAACACAATGTGTTTTTTGTGTGTGGTGTGGCATTTCACTGTCCAAGCTATGAGAAGCTTTTTCTCCCATACAAAAAACTGTATCTGTATTTTTGTTGTTATCATAAGTGATATGAATTGAAAGAGGTGCGATAATACTGTGAATAACAGAGAACTGTTATATCCATGTGAAGCAACAGAGAGAACTCTTCAAGCTGCAGACAGGGATCACATAATGTTGCCTAGACTGGAGGCAGAGTGAGGTAGAGGTCCACAGTAAACTACTTTTTAGCCTGGGAAAAATGAATGCAGCCAATCCAAATGAAAAACAAACTTTAAGGTGCTTAAAATTTATTAGGATCACAATTTATCATGTTTCACATCAATACCAGGATATCCAACAGCATTACTGCACACTGCATGTTTTGTCTCGATTGTGTCTCCTTACTGCAGAAGCTGGCTGAAGTTACACTGTTTGAAATGCTTTCCATTTTGGGCAAAGTGCTCTGCTGAACGTCTGGATATTTTAAAACACACAAAATCCAGTGGATGTTTTTTTTCAAAGGGCCATTTTTAGCAGAAACGCTTTCAGTCTGAATGACTGCGTCACTCACTGATGGTTCACTGGACAGAAAAGGGTGATGTTGCAATATTTTCAGTATTTTTCAGTAATAGCTCTTTGTTTCGGTGACTGGAACTAGACACGACTGGAGGAAGGAAAGAGTGTGAGAAATGCCTTCAGCTGTTCTTGGAACAGAGGAACCAAAACAATACAGCAACTGTCTTCCACACACTGGACAGTTATACTGCACTTGTGAGGTCCTGATTTAAGCCGTGTGTGGAGCTCCTGAACCTAGACTTTTAGAAGAAGACATTTTTACCACAAAAAAAAAAAAATCATTGGTCATTTTTGTAAGAGCACTTCAAGATATGCTATCCCTGCATTTGGTACACACATTAGTCTGTACTGGTGCCTTAGCGAAGTATTGCCAATTGCCATTTATTTAATATAGCTAAATACTGTATTTTTCCTCATGGGAAGCAGACAAATATCTGATGAGGCATAATGCCCTGCTTTTTATATTCCTGAGAACATTTGATCCCTTTAAAAAAAAAAAAAAAAAACACACACACACACATGCAAGCACACAGTGGACTGGCAAAACTCAGTTAAGCCTGCAAACAGTCTAAATGCACATAGCTAATTATGGCTATTGTTCTTGTGTCCTGAAAAATTAAAGACATAGCACATAATTAAATATCAAAATGATCCTTTGTTTTTTTTTTTACAAAAATAAGAGACCACTTAAAATGATCAGTTTCTTTGATTTTACCAAGTTAAAAACCTCTGGAATATAATCAAGAGGAAGATGGATGATCACACTTTATCAAAGCAAGCTGAACTGCTAGAATTGGCATAAATTTATCCGAAAGCAGTGTTTTATTCCACCAAATATTGATTTCTGAACTGTTAAAACTTCTCATTATCTGCAAATAAATGCTTTACATTACAATATATTTTTTTTGGATTTTTTTTTTGAGAAATGTTGCTATAAATAGCAAAATCATTTATTTTTTTATTTATTTACTTACTTACTAAAACAGTTTTTTTATGTGTTGCCTCAGTACAACAATGTACACTTTATATTGACCACACTCGTTATGGCAATAAGGCAATAAGGCTAATAATGCAGTGGTGGATATTTTCCTCCAAAAATATAAAATTTGTGCCATTGAGGGTTAAGGTGAAGTACAGTTAAAATGTATGAGACCAACAAAAATGCACACACGAAGGTTTTTGTAAAGAACACTTTACAAATGTTTTAAATGCCTTTTACCTTTTTTACTTTTAAATATTAATTGTAATTATCATTCTGACAAAAAAAAAAAACAGTTAAAAAGCAGTAACCATTATCCAGGGTTTAATCACCTCTCATTCTGCAGGATGCAGGGCCATCACTAACATTAAAACAGGCCACGCTCAGCACTGAACCTTTAGCAGCACTCGAAGTGTCCCTCGATAACCTCAAAACAACCTTCTGGGAAAAGGCAGACGTGTCAGCCCCTCTTTAAGGACGTGATGACAGTGACAGTAACAAGAAAACATTCCTCGCGCTTCAGTCAGTGATAATCTGGAGAGCTTGTTTTGCCTGAGCTTCCCTTGGGAGCAACCTGTCATCAGGTAACCACACAACATCACCATAAACACAGGCCACCGGCTATAAACCCCGGGGTGATCCGCTCTGCTTCAGAATGCAGGTATAGTGACGAGGAAATGAAACAAACAGACAAGAGCTTATTGTAGAGCTCATAGTTTACTGTAAGAAAGATGTATGGAATAATCTGAGGTAACAGAATCTGTTAGGAATGTAAACACAGTTAGAAAGAAGATGAACCAAGTGATGACCATGTTCTCTGCAGTTTTGGTGGTTTTATAAGTATTTAATTATGAATTCCTGGCTTATGCATTTTAGGTGTTATCAATAAAGCAGAGGACGTTCTAGGAGGACGTTCTTTTATTAAACTCAACTCAAGTGTATTAATTAATAAATCTCCAGTGAACCCTAGTAGAACTATTGATTGAATTGTAAACACATTTTCAAAAGGAGTGATCAGATGAAATTATGAATATTTATAACAGGGGTTTTAATTACACAGAAAAACACACTTACACACACTCTATATTACTTTTCATAAAACAAAACCGAATAAAACCCAATGATGATGCATGATATAACTTTAATACAGTACAATTAATGCTAAAATATCATCAGTGTTTGTAAAATCCTAAACAGCAGAGCGGCTATTCAAATAATAAATATCTAACTAGGTACACAAGTAATATATAATAATTATATGATTTAACAATAAACATGTCATAATATTTCATGGTATTTCATTGACTCAGTTAACTGCACTAAATTATGTTGTTTGAGATATAAAGTGATAAATAAGGTCATCAAGCTGCTCTTTTACTTAAGATGTTTCTGAGGAGGGAGGACAACAATCCAACAGGATGTAATTTTATTCACCAAAGGGGCTGCATTCTCATGTCCTCCCCTGCATTCCTCCTTAATCAAACCCTGAGTAAAACTCATTCTCACCAGAAATTAACCATCAGCCTTATTAATGAAACTGATTTTGTCTGTACTATGGTCCAAATTTTAAATAACAATATGTGAAACAGAGTTATAAAAACATAATGGGTGAATTTTAAAATTTGGAGTACACTTTGATTTATCAGATAAACTGGAGAAACCTTTTTTCCAAAAATAATATTTAGACAATCTGTTTTTAATAATAGTAACTTTGGAAACAATAAGAGACCACTTCAGTTTCTGAACCAGTCTTTAATCTTATTTTGGTATTAATAGGTATATGTTTCAGTAAAATAAATATTGTAGTTTTATTCTATAAACTACGGACAACATTTCTCCCAAATTCCAAATGAAAATATTGTAATTTAGAGCATTTATTTGGCTGAAATAACAAAAAAGATCAAGAAATCAATATCAGTTTTCATGCATCTTGGCATGTTCTCCTCTTACACACTGCTTTTGGATAACTTTATGTCTGGTACAGAAATTCAAGCAGTTCAGCTTGGTTTGATGGCTTGTGATCATCTATCTTTCTCTTAATTATATTCCAGAGGTTTTCAATTTGGTAAAATCAAAGAAACTCATAATGTTTAAACTGGTCTCTTATTTTTTTCCAGAGCTGTATATAAATGTTTGTTAACACCAATGGTACATTAATTAACAGTACTTACAGCTAATTATTACATGTGAATCTTTTATCTCACACCCCACAATATTTACAGCATTTATCAAGCATTAAAATTGAATAATGTTCGATAATGTCTTAAATATTGTCTTTAACAATATTTATTACTGTCGTAATACTGTTCTTTTTACCCTTATTGTAAAGTGTTATCAATGGTTTAAACAGTTTAATGATAACTGATTAATATTTCTTTTCAATTCAAGAATGGGCCATAAGCAAGTTTATTTTGCAAGGCTTTATAACCTGGTGCAGACTAAGGCATGCTAATTGGTAAATGTAGACTTAGCTACATTAGCACTAAAGTTCAGCATTAAACTAAATAAGCATTGTGTTACATTTCTCTCTAAATAATCACTCATTTAAATACTTCTAGACCTCCATTAGGTGAATTAGATGACCATCTCAAAGAAGCAGTGGCTAGTATTATGAGGAAAGCATCCAAAGGGCAGACACATCAGCCATAGCAACATTAGAGCTAACAGAGTCGGGAATCGGAGCTGTGTTTTGATGCGGCGGTTTGTCCGAAAACATGTGACGGTGTAAAAGCGATTACCAGAAAAATGCCCCGCTCATTACGGACAAAGCGAGAAATCTCCGTCTCTGAAAATGGAAGGGCAGCTTTACAGCTAATGCTAAGACGCTAAGACCATCTCAGAGGCCATTAGGACATCATCAAGAGCAGCGGGAACGATTCAGTGCTAGTAAGGCGGCCTTCTTTTAGTGGCTTACTGTAAGATGTGCCGTTGTTACTGGCTACATTTGATGTCCATGTGCAGTAATGACCAAAAAGGCACAGCAGAGTAGACGGACAAAGCGCCGGTCATGTTTCAGCAAAAAGCTGACGGTCAGGCCGTGCCCTGGTCGACCTTGCTGCTGGTTTTCTACACAAAGCAGATCAACTCACATGCTCCCACACTTTAACCTGTGTCTGGAAACCTCACGTCGCCAGGGAAATCTCTCTCTCACTCTATTACATGCGCACACGCAAAGGACTGGACACCATTTGACATGTGCTATAAGTTTATGTCTGCAGTGAAAATCATTGTAAATGCAGTTTAGCTGCAGGGGTCAGATTGCAGTCTGCTTCCAGGGTGAAGGAGGTGAAACTGAGAGAGAGAGAAAAGAAAGAGCTGGAGACAGACAGGACGATCAAGTGCTTATTGGGTGAGCAGGGGTCAGGACCTAACACAGTATGGGAGCCCTGAGGCTGAATGGAGGTCAGGCTGTTGTATTGATTCTCTTTGGTTCCTAGGAGCTAATTGAATGTTGAGGGTCTCCAAAGATTAACGACGCTTTGCTACCGATCACAGAGTGAGACAAGCATCTCATACAGTAATATATTTCATTAGCACGTTAGCATGTTTTCCCCTCTAGATCCTCAGATTTATAATCAAATGAAATGCTTTAAGTTTACTGACGTGTCAATAGTGGCAGGTTCACACTACCCGATTCTAGCCCTGATTTGTTTTTCATTTGTTTCTAATTGTACCATTTTTGATTTTCTCCCCAATTTGGCAGAGCAGTTATACAATCACTGCTTATATGAATACACCCAACACTAGCAATGCACCCAACACTAGGGGGGGTGAAGACTTAAAGACTAGCACATGCCTCCTCCGACATACCGAAGTTACCACTGATGCAGCATCACTGGGTAGCCATCCAGCTCTGAACAACATCAGACTAGGACTAATGAAGGGAGGCAACACCATCTACCCACAATGCCAATTGTGCTCTCTCGGACTCCAGCCGCTGATGGCAAGAACCATGATTCAGGATGGGGACTGAACTGGGGACAGCCCCTTAGTCAGCTGGACCACTTGGAGCCCTGAGATATGAATCCCCTCATGACTGTTGTTGTTGGTCCTCAAAAAATCGCCCATTCAGAGTCAGAGTCAAATTAAGTTAACGTGATCCAAGAGCTTGCCAAGTCATAGCCAGTGTCTCGCTAGCCGCCAACAAATATCTAGCAGGTTTTATATCTGGACTAGTTTGTGGCTCTAAGTGAAGTGCAGTGAGTAGCTACAGCCAATAAGTACACAAAAACAGGGTGCTTTTTCTTCTGTGTTTTTTTCACTGTAAAAGCACATAGTCAACTTGTATCACTTGTCTTTTACAGTTATCCACTAAAAAAAGGCATAAACTAGCTGACTAGCAGAGTTGCTAACTAGTATTAAACTTATAATGACATTTTTATCACAATTTCCTATGTCGCAATGCATCATATTATATCAATTGGGTCTAAACTGGGGCTCTGAGTGGTCCAATGGACTAAGGCACTGATACTATGATCGGGAGATCGCTGGTTCGAATCCCGGTTATGTAGCTTGCCATCAGCTGCCGGAGCCCTGAGAGAGCACAACTGGCCTTGCTCTCTCTGGGTGGGTAGGTGGAGCTCTCTCCCCACATCACTCTAAAGGGTGATGTCGTGCAGCATGAGGTGTCTGTGAGATGATGTATCGGAACCAAGTCGCTGTGCTTTCCTCCGAGAGCGCTGTGATGATACTCGGCAAAGTTTAAAAAGAGGCGTTGGCTGGCTTTAAATGTATCGGAGGAGGCATGTTCTAGTCTTCACCCTCCTGGTGTTGGGGCATCACTAGTGATTGAGGGAGTCCTAATGAGTGGGTTGGGTAATTGGCTACAAATTTGAAATAATATTATACATATATAAAAAAAACACGTAACTGTTTAAAAAGGTGCATTTAAATGTATGTAATGTGCATGGCTAACTCTTAAACACAAATTCGATTTCAGGAAGGTTTTATGTAAAATAGTACAGTGTACAGACATATCTCTTTGGAGTTCAAATGTTTACAGTGCGAACAAAAAGTAATCTTATTAACTTGCCAAAACAACAAGTTATTTCACCAGTCAACTATTCTAAAACATGTTCCATCATACAACTCTGAATGACTTTGTCTAAATCTCAACCACTTAAATACACACACATGGAACACAAATTTAACTATTAATCATGATCCAGCAACTGAAATAAAGAAATTGATCTTTAATTTTAGACTTTTTGTTTAGTTTTAAACTGCTTTAAATTCCAAGCTACCTTTCATAAAGTGCAAAAATAAAACTGCCAATGGACCAACAGCTATGGTCCAGACAAACTATATAAAAACTATTGAAGATTTACTGGGCTTTTGAAGGCATGGCGACAATATTTAAATGGCGATGCATGGTTCACAGCATTGCTGAACAATATGATATAATAAAATGAAAAAAAAAAATCGCAATTCTATCTGACAAATATGATATGTAGCAATTTTTTAAAGGAAACTAGAAATTCATGTCTTTGTGTTCTAATAACACCTGGTCTGGGGCAGCACCTGGGGCAGTAGGAAGTTATGTCAATGCTGGGAATTGAACCTGTGACCTTCTGGTTGCTGTCTCACCTGGTTTTATTCATTTATACAAATTACACAAAACTGTAGACAGAATAAAAATGATCCATGTGTGTTTTAAATCTGTCCTGCAAAATGCATATGTGTGTGTACATGTGTGTGTGTGTGTGTGTGTGTGGTTGGCTGTATCTGCATCCGGTAAGGAAACACGACCACTGCCGACTTTTAAACTCTTGTTTTTCTTCGAGCAAGCTGAGAGGAAGTGATCTATTGATCTGAGGAGCTAATGAGGGAAGAAGGATGGAGGGATATGGATAGAGGGGGGCTGGGGAGGGCAGAAGTGGAGACGGGAGGAGAGGAGTGGACGAACTGTTTTCCGGATTGGATTTCGGTTACACAGCAATTCTGCAAAACTGGGGCCCTGCATGGAGCACTGCCAGGCAGGTAGACGCAAGAGCAGATATCAAATTCCCAAAAATAACACAGAGCTCCATTAATGCAGGGTGCTATTTTTTGAAAAGCAAATCTCACCCTCTCACATGACAGCAGACCTCTTTTCATTCCTCTGAATAAAGGGGAAGTACAGTAAATAGGACAAGGACATGATGATCGAGGAGAGCGTAGGAGACTAGTGGGTGTTGTCGCAGTTATTTAACATTCATTTATTCTCAGTTGTTATTTATAAATTCTATGGAAAGTTTTAGCTGTGTACACAATAGTGGCGGATGACAGAAAGAGTATCACAATTTTCACCACACTTCTAATTTCTAATGTTTACTTGTAGATAAACATTACAGAATTTAGAATTCCAGTTTGATTTGTTGAAACAACTAAAATAATACTATGAAAAACTAGTCTAGCCGAGTACAAGACCCCAAGATATATAGCTCTTAAAAAATTAAGAGACCACTTCAGTTTCTGAATTAGTTTCTCCAAATTTACGATTTATAGGTTTAAGTTTGAGTAAAATGAACACTGTAGTTTTATTTTATAAACTACAGACAATATTTCTCCCAAATTCCAAATCAAAATATTGTTATTTAGAGCATTTATTTGCAGAAAATGAGAAATGGCTGAAATAACAAAAAAGATGCAGAGCTTTTAGACCTTTAAATAATGCAAAGAAAACAAGTTCACAATTATAAAGTTTTAAGAGTTCAGAAATCAATATTTGGTGGAATAACCCTGGTTTTTAATCACAGTTTTAATGCATCTTGGCATGTTCTCCTCCACCAGTCTTACACACTGCTTTTGGATATTTTTATTCCACTGGTGCAAAAAATAAATTAGTTCAGCTTAGCTTGATGGTTTGTTTTTTTAATTTGGTAAAATCAAAGAAAACAAATTTTAAGTGGTCTTTCATTTTTTTTCCAGAGCTGTACATTATATTAAAACAGTTAGAAAGAATGGTAGGATGCTTTGCCTTCTCCCTCAGTTGCTCAGCAAAATGCTACCGTATCTTTTAGCTGATATTCTTCTTCTGCAAGCATGTTGAATCTTGTTGAATCAGGTTGAAGCCTGTGAGTCTAATCCCTGAAGATGCCACAGTTGTTTGTGAAGGGGACTCAAAGAAATAATAACTGGTCTCATCACAGAATAGCAGGATGTTTTTTTTTACTTCTATTACTCAGCACACTGCTACAGCATCCATTAGTTGATATTGTTCTCTTGTTGAATAAATGGTAATTAAAGGCAGAACGATGCACTAGCACTTATGCACTTTATATGTTTTTGGGCAAAGCATGCACTAACCTTTACTCTCCCAGTGCCAAGATACTAATAATAGTGGTACCAGTACAATGATACCACTATTACTGTACATTACTATATATATATATATATATATATGGCACACACACCTTCCAAAAAGTTTTTGTCACGTCTGTCCAAAGAATATTTACCCAAAGTCCTGGGAAACTGTGAGACGGGCCATTGTGTTCTTTTTGGTCAGCAGTGTTTTATGCCTTGGAACTCTCCCATGGATACCATTTTTATCCAGTCTTTTTTGTGACCTCAAAAACTTAAAGATTAATCACAGTTTATTAAAGGGGGGCAACACTTTTTTTTACAAAGGGCTAGATTAGGTGAGATTTAGTTTTTTTTTTTCCTTAATAAATTTCCCTTTTTGTATGTACTCAGGTTATATTTGTCATTTTTTAAAGTTTGTTTAAAATATATGTATTAGTATGACAAAAATGCAAAAAAAAAAAAAAAAAAAAAGAAATCCGTAAGGTGGCAAACATATTTTTTTCATGCCAATGTATATATACAGCTCAGGAAAAAATAAGAGAAAATTATGAGTTTCTTTGATTTTACCAAATTGAAAAGCTCTGGAATATAATCAAGAGGAAGCTGGATGATCACAAGCCATCAAACCAAGCTGAACTACTTGAATTTTTGCACCAGGAGTGGCATAAAGTTATCCAAAAGCAGTGTGTAAGACTGGTGGAGGAGAATATGCCAAGATTTCTGAACTCTTAAAACTTTATGAATATAAACTTGTTTTCTTTGCATTATTTGAGGTCTGAAAGCTCTGCATCTTTTTTGTTATTTCAGTCATTTCTCATTTTTTGCAAATAAATGCTCTAAATGACAATATGTTTATGTGGAATTTGGGAGAAATGTTGTCTTTAGTTTGTAGAATAAAACAACAATGTTCATTTCACTCAAACATATACCTATAAATAGAAAAATCAGAGAAACTGATTCAGAAACTGAAGTGGTCTCTTAATTTTTTTCAGAGCTGTTTATATCCTATAAACATTAGTACACTGTAATGTAATCAATTTCAATAACAATTATTATTGTCATAGTATCATTCACAAATGATAATAGGAAATTTTACTGGTATTTAAAAAACAACCAGAAACAAACATAATATACAGAAAAAAGGCTCACACTAAATCTTGTCAATACAGACATACATAAAAATGTAAATAAAATTTGTCAGATATCTTTATACTTAAGTCGTATCTGAATTGCGTTTAAAATGTTCAAATGCAGCAAAGTAACAGTAAAAACAGCACACTAACGGACTGACGGTTAGGAACTCATCAGGATCTGATGTTTCCTAAAGAAATCATCTTATCCTCTATTCTTAATCAGTACATTTAGGCAAAGACCTTTATAAACAGACCCGCCAAAACCGCTCCCAGATCTAATGTCCTCAGCAGCCTGAACGATCAGGAATGTTCAAAAAACCATCCTGAGCTTAACTTGAAGCTGGGAATCTGCCCACAAGCTAATTTGGCAAAGCCAACAATAGTCAATTCAGTTTCAGTGTAAACAGACGAATTGGAACATTACGCTTGAACTCTGACAAAAGGGATTTTAAAAGCCAAGGCCAGGAAGAGGTTGCTTCTTTAACTCTCTGTCGTCGCCTGAGGGGGTTTCTGGGTCTATCTAGAGCCCATCACTCAGTACGCAGCCACGTATTTACCAAGGGCAGCTCTGTGCTGAGGTGAAAATTGACAGGAGAGCAGAGTTCAGAGGGAAAAGAGTTATTTCTTCTGTGGTCTTCATATCCAAAACAAACTCATTAACTCAGCAGCACAACCCCCTGACTGATCCTACCATGAACCTACAGTTATAACAGCCAGTGATAACAAAGGCATGAAATTCTGTAGTAACTATTTCCTAATAAACCGAAGAGAATCCGACAAAAGTGTGGATTCTAATCTTTTTTGCTAAAAGGAAATTTGTATTTATATCCTAGTTATTTATTATGACTCTTACTAAAATAAAAATTGTAAGTGGCACATATTATCATTGTAAAAAAAAACTTGTATCTCCAAAATAACAGCTTCACAGGAGAAGAAAAAAAAGTCAGAGATAGTAGTCACAATCACATTATATCAAAAATAAAGACAGAACAAATATTAATTATCTGTATTGTGTTTTTAGCTATTGTTCTTGCATTTTCTAAATTTAAATAGTACTTCTGGTCTGTGAGTGATTATTTAATGTAAGATGAGTGGTTCTGATAAATCATTTTAAACTTTTAATATCTAACCACCTTCAGACAGCCTGTAACAGTTTTAGTTGAGGTTTTCTTTTACCTTGTTATTTATTTAATTATTTTATCTTTTTATTTATCTCATTTTATGTTTTACCATTCAGCCCTTTTATTTAATTTATTTTATTCATTTCATCTTTTTATGTGTTTTGTTACTGCCCTACTTTTGGCCCTGTACATTTTTATTTTCATATATTTTCTTCATTAAATTTTTTGTATATTTTTTTACTTATTACTGTTATTATTTATTTTAGTTCGATCCTTTACTTTTTTATAATTGTGGTTATTTTAGTCCTTTATTTTTTTAACTGCTTTTATATTTTATTAGTCTACGTATTTATCTCTTTGTTTTATTGCTCTACATTTTAGCCTGTTTGCATTTCCTTTTATTTTGAATTATCATTTTTTTCTTTATTAAATCTTACATTGTTTGCTTGTTTTTATCATTTAAACTTAATTTTAAATCCCTTTATCTTTATGTAAGCTCGGCTACATTGAAAATGAGGGTTACCCTCAATGTATTTACCGGGTGAAAATAAAGGTTGATTGATTGATTGACTGATTGATGACCATTGGCAAACTCAAACAGGTTACACTAAAAAGAATTCCCAATTGTTCTGATTGGCTACAATGTATTGCACCTAGGGCTAGGCAATGTGACAAAGTTTCACAGTATTGTGATATATTTTGTAATTGCGATATATATTTCTGGCACATTCTGAATATACATCACTGTATTGAGCAATACTGGACATTATTTAAATATTAGATAATAAAAAAAATGACAACAATGATTTATTAAATGAATGATAATAAATGATTATGAATATTATCCACCCTTAACTTCCATAAAAAACCCCCACAAAAAACAGCTGGAGCTCAAACACTCAAACATCTCAGTGTCTCAATAAGGTGTAAATCACAAAAAAATATTTACTTGTTTGGAGCTTAATACTGTTTTCATATTTGTAATGGTGCTTTTACAAAGAATAAATGGTGCTATATGGACCAAAAAATGTAGTTTTAAAGAACACTTTGTGGTACTAAAGAGAGCTGTCGATACAGAAGGTGAATTAAAAATTAAACATGCAATAAATCTTGTAACTACACCACAAAACATTACTAATAAATCTAGGCCTACGCAATCCTCAATCAGAGTCTAGAATTCAGCAAAAAACAGAAATGATTTTCTGTGTTTAGAGGACAAACAGGTCAGATTTCAGCCGACAGTAAAAGGAAAAGTGTGGCCGTAAACCTGTACATAAATAATATTGCCATTAAAATGGATACAAGCAAGGTTATGTTGAAACCCAATAGCATGGAGAACGTTTGGGCGGCAGCAAATGGATCAGTTTCACATTTACACAACGTGATGCGATGCTATATTTCATGTGCCTACATGGTTCTGGTGTTGAACACACTGTTCTAGAAATAACAATCATTTTGAAAGGTCTTTCACCTTATGTGAGAAACGTACTGTTATTCTTTCTCAATTACTAAATCATTTATTAACACTTTCAGATCCACACAGAAAATTTCTTTAAAAATCAGATTTACTCTTACCAATAAACTAAAGGTAAACTAAACCCAACAACTTTGGGTTGTGATTTTTTCACAGAGTTTCTCAGAGTAATTGAGTATATAATGGTTAGGCATTGAGTATATAATTGTATTTTTCATACTCAGTTTGGTCTATGATTTTGCCATATTTTTACTGTTAATTTTTTGTAATAAAGATAGCAATTAATTATATAGACCCCTCATATTTGTATTTTAAGTCATTTTGATGTTAATTTGCTAAAAAGCAGGTTATTTTAACTGACTGTGTACCATACAGGTTTACTTGCTCAAAAATGTTCTCATAAAATAAGAATATAGAAAACAAGCACACTGGGGTGCGTTTCCCGTACAACAATGGGGCCTAGCATTAAACTTACATGGTATACATGCTTCACTAAACGAGCAAATATCTGAAGTCCAACCGTTTCCCAAAACTGTTGTACTTTGTTTGTACCACCGTAGTCTGAACTATGTTGGTTTGAGGTAGTTAAAAACTATGCTTTTGGGAAACACATTCCTGGTCAATGTAAACTCTTTGCTCTTACTGAAAACCAGACTGTCCCCAGAAAACTAACGCTTTGTGTTGGGAAGAACACAACACTAAAAGAACCTGACTGACAACAATCTTTACATGTAAACTAATAAAAAGTAATCCTGTTTTTGAAAAATGACACATTATTGCGAATCAAAATATAGCGATATGTTACAATATCAATATTTTCTTACACCCCTACAGAACACATTGCATATCTTCACAGTCCAATGAAAAACAAGTATCTCCATTTTTGTCCATTTTTAGTTCAACTGAACACAAACTGTCCCTTAAACTGTGTCAAACTTTCATGATAAATGGATCAATAGAAATTCTCCAAATTGACCTGAAATAAACTCTATTTCCATTTCCATTGAAAGTTAAAAAGTTTTTTCTCTCTTTTGTAAAGCTAATTTGTGAGATACTTGTTTTTCATTAAACAGTAATGATATTTTTAGATAATTCAAAAGATTCCCTCTTTAAATGGAATTGCAAAGATAAAAATACAGTAAAAAAAGTTTTTACAATTTTTTTTTACAGTAACTATTGTGCCCCAAAGGGTTTAAAAACAAATCAACTAAGCAGTTCTTCAGGTTACCAACAGTGGTACTTCTGTGGCATTGCTCCAAAGAACCCGTTAAGGCGGCTTTGTTTTGAAGAGGGTAAGAAACAGTTAAAGTACAGCAGAGTGAAATTTAAGGAGGTAATGACGGCACCAGTCATTCTTCACAGCCTTAAACAGTACTGCCCAGATACACATTCCCGAACTAGCTTTCCTCACTTACTTCCCCACCGCACACACACACGTGCACACACACACTCTGCTGACACTTTCACGTCTCCTTAGCCATATCTGAGCAGGCGTCAGTCATGCATGAAGAATTGTGGGGGTCTTTACTTAGGACAGGAGTCAAACGAATGGAGAAACCAAACCTACTGTAAACACACCTTAATGCTCAAATTTCTCTTTACCATCTACTATCTTAACCCCCTCACATGGACCAGGGGGCACAAACACAGTAAACAAACTGGACACTGAAGGCATGCTGCTACCAGTATGCTACCTTCTCATGTCCGTCATAAATCTGCAATAGAAACAACACAAGTGTGAGAAAATAAAAGAAAAGAAAAAGAAAGAAAAACAATTTGAGAAAACAGGCAATTGTCATTTTTGAGTGCCTGGTCACATTGTGCTCATCCTAAACAAGAAACAAACTTAAAGTAAGAAAACATTTTAGATGTTTAATTTCTAAAAACAATCAAAGAGTTAAAATATTTAAGTCCAGTTAATTCTGAAGCATTTCAATAGGTCCGTTCATCACAAATCTTTGACATCTGCCTGATAAAAATGATGTCTTATCCTGAGAAGAAGCAAAATCAAAAAATACAAGATTTTTGCAGGACAGAGAAAATATATAAGTTCTATATTGTGCATATTTCTATCTAGGTATCCCTCCTATCCAGCTTTTAAATATATTTTTGGACAACAAAGCAGTTTTTGCTATTTATTAGGTACTTTTTGTTTTATTTCATTTTATTTTGCCCCTTCGGCCTGCTTTAACTCTTTATCGAAGTTTATGTATCAAAGACAGTCACTATTTAATTTAACATAAATGTTTCAACCTCTCTTTATCCCTTACAATTAAACAAGTATCAAGTGTTACTACAAACAAACAGCAAATGACTGTATTATATTATCCAGTAATACGAAACCAGTATGGCGGAGCATAAAAGCATACAATTACATTGTATTTGCATGACTTCTTAAATTTACACTGACATTCCAAATGTTATGCCACTAGTATTGTGTTGCCTTGGAGTACATAGTCAGTGTTAAACATCCTTCACAAGATAACACCTCACAACTTATACCCCTGAAGTGACACATCCTTATCAATTTATGTACTAATATCACAGAATAGATATAGTAGTGTATATAAACATATATCTAAAATTAAAACATTAATCGTTTTAATTTTAGATCAGTGTGAAATGAAATCTAGAATTCAATAAAAATGACAGTATCTTTTTGATTCTGTTAATGTACAGTATGTACATTTTCAAATCCTTGAAATACTACTAGCCTTGTTTGGTTTTCACTATTTAAATCTGTACTGTATTTTTCGTACTATAAGGCACACTGAATTATAAGGTGCACTATCAATAAACATCTATTTTCTGGTCTATTTTCATACACAAGGTGCACTAGTGTGACATAGTACGAAACAGGGGTGTCGCCATGTTTTCCTTCTAATTCAGCAGGTCTCGACGCTGGATGGAGAGACCTGTAAAGCTAAGTAAACACAACTGTAATTCTTTAAAAAAAGTCAATGTGTCTCTACACAAAGAGCTTACATTTATTTATAGTAAGCTTAGATTTGCCACGGTTAGCGGCTAATGCCACCCAACAGTACTACACTGAGGAACCCTGAGTGTTCTGGTGAGCCAGGAAGATATTAGCTAGCGTTTCGTTCCATGCATCTTATTCTAATACGGTAAAAGGCAAAAAATCTAGTGCTTAGCGGGCAATGCTAAGGCTGATGATACTCACCTCTGAACAGCAAAAGAGCTAGCGCTTAGCACAGTTAGCAGCTAATGCTAATACTGCTCCAGCCTCTATGCTGGTGAACTAAACTGAAACTCCTGTATAACACTGTTCTTCAGTGGGTGGCTTTACTGCTCCTTAAAATTCATAAATAAGGCGCACTGGATTATAAGACGCACACAATTCTTGGAAAAAAAAAATTAAATGCACCTTATAGTGTGAAAAAAAAAACGGTATTTAATTTTGTCACTTGTTATGATAAGAAAAGTTTAAAACAGTAGATTTTGAACAGCAGCGTACATATACAGTAATATTATACGTTGAGAGTTAATCTGCTGGAGAATTTACCCACTGGTCTTTAACAAATTGACTGTGGAGAGGAAAATAAAACCTTTCTTCAGAGAAAAGAACAAGCCAAGTAACTCAAACATCCAAAGTCTGTGTGTGTGTGTGTTTGTCTGTCTTGGCGGGATGCAGTGGAATAGGAAAGAGGCGAAAGAGGAAATTCTTCCACCTCCACAGCGGAACACGGCACAGAGGGAGAGGAGCAACCACTCGTTCTGAGCTCAGTTCACCCAAAGGTCCCTGAAGTTCTTAGCAGCTGTTGAGAAACCCCTCAAAATGTAAAGTATCACACAGTTCTGCTCACAATTCATATTCAAAATAACATCATTTATTCCACACACTCTATCTTTCTTAGCAACCCTGTATTGTAAATGTAGACCTCTTTTAATGTATTCATGAATCTAAATGAACTGATATGTGAACTAAATTCTAGTCGGAAGCACACAGAACAGCTTATAATTCCACAATTTAAATCATTTTAATATCTACTTCTATAACAACGGAAACATAAGCAATAAATCGGAATCAACTGCAGACACATTATCTCTCCGAAGCACAGTTATAAAACAACTGTTCATAAAGACAAGCTTTCAGCAAAACAGCTTTTTTTCAACAGCCCAAGTGTCAACAGCCCAAGAGGGAGTCTAGCTTACTGCAGTAATGTAGTGTAGACTGGAACTGTTCCAGCTGGAATTATTTTTTTTCCTTTTTTAATGTTTATTTGGGAAAAAAAAAATCTGGAAAAAAAAATAAAACAAAGAAATAAACATAAAAATACTGTTAACATGAATGTGTTAATAACCAGTTAATAACACATTAACAGTACATTAACAACTTTTTCCATATATGTCTGCACCCTATTGTTAAGTGTGTATGCATGTGTGAGTGTGTGTGTGCGTCTTTTTAATAGGGGTGTAAAAGGGCATTGATGCCTGAAAGAGACAGTTCAACTCCATCAGTTACTGGAATGTTAGAATACATTTGAATTAATTATAATCATAGAAAAAAATCAATAAAGAATGTTAGATTTTAAAGGGCCCATCTCTCACAAAAATAAAGTGTACTTGTGTTTTGTTTTAAATAAAGAGCAATTAATGCAATAAGTAAACATACTGTTGACTCCTAGAGTCGGTACAGTCTGTAAATTGAGACTAAACTTTAAAATCAGCTTATTTTGGATTTACACATACCCTGTACAGTCTGTACAGTATACAGCAGTTAGGTTCCGCCCATACACTCTGTAGTAAATAGTTTTTCACCTATGATAGCTTTTGAATTAGACACAATACAAAGTAGTCAACCAAAACAGAGGTCATTTACATATCAGGGATGTTCTGATGCGATCAAGTGATTTAGGATCGAGGCTGATCCATGTCTGTTTTAATGACCAGGGAATAGGCTATGTTAAACCTAATCTTGTTTCTTGTTTTAACAGCAGTGTTCATAGCATTGTCTGGTGTCCCCAAGGTGGAATATATGGACATTACTGTTCAACCAGCAGCACTGAGGAGAGTTAAATCAAAGAGTTTACTGTATTCTTAGAACTATAAGGAGCACCGGATTATAAGACGCACTATCAATAAACGTCTATTTTCTGATATATTTTACTACATAAGGCACATCTAATAATAAAGCACATTTTGCGACACTAGTAAGGAACAGTGGTGTTGCCATGCTTCTAATTCAGCAGGTCTCACCGCTGGGTGGTGAGACCTGTAAAGCTAAGCTAGGTTAAGTAAACAAAACTGTAATTCTTAAAAAAAAAAAAACATTTTCAGACGAGTCAAACGAGTGCTGCATGTTAATTTACACAAATTTCTCTCCTGAAAACTGTTTATTTGAGTAAGTAAAGTGCTTCTGTTTATTTACAGTAAGCATAGTTTTGCAGATTTCAGCGGTTAGCAGCTAGACAGCTAGGCAGCGCTACACTGAGGAACCCTGAGTGTTCTGGTAAGCTAGGGAGATGTTAGCAAACGGTTCATCCCATGTAGCTTGTTTTAACAGGTTAAACGCGCAGATTACAGGCCGATAACACTCACCTCTGAACGGCGAAAGAGCTAGCACTTAGCACAGTTACCGGCTAATGCTGCTCCAGCGCTGCTTGCCAGGGTTAGCAGCAGGCTAAAGGCCAATATTACTTACCTCTGAATGGTGAAAGGGATAGCTCTTAGCGTGGTTAGCGGCTAATACTAATAATGCTCCAGTCTCGAGTCTCGGTGCTGGAGAATCTTCACTGAAACTCCTGTATAATGCTGCAATTTAGCGGAGTGGCTTAGCTGCTCCTTACAACCTGACTAAAATTTATACACAAGGTGCACTGGATTATAAGGCGTATTGATGATTTTTGGGAAAATTAAAGGATTTTAAGTGCACCTTATAGTGCAACAAATATGATTTAAGTCGGCAGGGTGGAACTATTGTAAACATCTAAAACCGTTTCTGAAACACTCTGTTTTACCAGTGGGAGAACCTTTCACACCTTTCTTTGTTTGAACAGCACATTAAGTCTAAAGCTAATGCTAACGCCCAGATCATAGCACATTCTCCTAACTATGAAACTATTATTTCATATCATTCGACAAACAAATGGCTAATGCGCAGCATAAAGAGACCTGGTCAGTACATTCCTGATACATATCACTCTTAACAGCACAGTAACAAAACAGTCTGTTTAATTTTAAGGAATAAATAAAAGATATTGGGATGTAAAATGTTAATGTAAAATTAATTATGAACTATGCTGGAGCAGGAAAATCACATAAAAGACACAATTAATATCAAGACAAAAAACTAAAGAAAAATCCTGCATATGGGCCCTTTAAACACACACTTTTGTTGTATTTTTGTTATTGTTTATAATCCCCCAGCAGGGTATTTTAAAAACAACAATAAATCCAACAATAATCAAACTGAATCAGGGTGGAATTTAAGATCGCTAGTTTTCAACATCGCTAGTTTTCAGGTCGGTGAGTGAGTGCAGTGCAGCTGTTAACAGGAAAAACAAAAAGAGCACATCAGTTATGATTCATTTATGAGGGTGTCCATTAAGATGCTGAGGCTGGAGCTCCATCACTATCTCTTTAGAGTCTCTCAGAGCTGCAGGGGTCCATTTATTCACTGACACACATTCTACTACCAATAACTGCACGTCCCAGACTGGGCCCCCCCCCCCAACAACCAACAAGAAGTCACCCAAAGGGGGGTTGTTTTAGCATATGCCGGCTGCTGATTGGTTGACTGGCTGCATGGCTGTGGCAGTAGCAGATGGGACGAGTCATAAGCTTGTCTAGTGTCATTCCCAAAACACCACGTACAGTCCAGCTCGTATTGGAGTGATTGGAGTCATTCTTATCGGCCCACTGCTTCCACTGGAACATTGTGAAATAAAACAAAACCTAAAACAAAACATGATGTAAGACAACACAACAAAACACAATAGCAAACACAAAAATAATAACTAAAATTAACACAATATAAATGTGAATATAAATTAAATATTAAATTAAAATATACAACAAAAATAAAACAATAAGAAAATAATAGACTTCAAATAACAGTAACACCAAAGTAGATCATTTAATTTTTATCATTAACGCCATTAAAAAAGATCTTTCAAGAATCCAGTTCAATATGAGGCAAAAAGGTGGTTATGTGTTATTAGTGCAGTGTTATTAGTTTTATAATGCAGAAATACTAGTGGTATTAAAGCAAAAGTTTGACAAATACAGACTTCAAAAGCAGCTACAAATAGTGGTTACTGAAGTAGCACTGAACTTGGTTAGTACATTTGTTAGGCCTGACACACTTATTATTATTATTGTATATTTGCCTATAGTATATGTAGTGAGTTTATAGGACCTAAAGTACGGTGGAGATGTTTTAGGCACTTAAGTATATTATTTAAAATGTTTACAATTTTCTTTGATGTTTTAAAGAACAACATCGTTTCCACACTTCTCCAAGATGCCCCCAGCACACACACTCACACACATAAATTAAAAGTTAATTTCAGATGCCCTGTGAGCGCATACTGCAGTCGCATCAAGGCACGGCTTGCACAACACTTCATACATAATGTATATCTAGCCTCAGTTATCTTTGCTGGCTTTTCATTTGTTAGCTAAGACGCTAAATGTTTTTAGCATGTACACTAAAAATATATGTATTGCATATATAATATAGGAGTTCTGCTTCTGTACTTAAAGCCCCACTAGGTAGGATTTCCTTGATTTTTGATCTTTTTAAAGAAGTAAAATTACAGCTTGAAACTCACTGCAGCGCTGCATTGAGGTGTAATAGGAGGAATAGCGGTGCTTTTGTGTCTGTGCCGGAGCTCCTCTGAGCTCAAACCAGACTCTGTAAGTTTTCAGAGGCGGCCGCGACCAATGTTCGCGAGAACTGCGCCCTGCTTTCCGACCTTTAGTTCTAACAGTTCTACAAGGACTACTGGTTCATTCTTTACGAACTAACATACAGACACTCTGGCAGAAGCTGGAAAGAGACCAAATATGTCTGTGAAAGCCAGAAAACGAGAAAGAGAAACTAATCCGCCTGAAACATTTATTACACTCTACAACTGTAGGGGGAGCCCACGAGCACAAAATCTCAATCCTACCTAGTGGAGCTTTAAGTCTAAACAGTTGTGCGAGTATGCACACAAAACAGTGCAGCGTATAATTTTGTGTTAGTACAATGTAGCATTAGCCACTTAGCCAAATACTGATATATGGAAAGCGATTTAGCTAATCAGACAAATTAGCCTTTTTTTTATTATAAAAACTTTCCAAAAATATGCATGAGATGAACTAAATTATCAATTAATAAGACTTAATTATCACAACAAATAATCAGGTAAAACTTCATGGCAAGTCTAACTTCTGTTCGTTACACATTAGCAACATTAGCCTTGAAGCTCCAGTAAACATTCTGGACAACAAACATGGCAACACCAAACCATATCTCTGAAGTGACAGGTTAAAGAAAATACATATTGGAGATTTTTTATAGTTAATTCTTCCCACTCAGTCTTAGTACATATTAATAACACCCTTGCTTAAACAAATGAACATTGATATAGAGTTTAGCTGTTTAATCAAAGGTTTAAGCCTTGTTTTATTGGGTGCCTTATTAAAAAAGACACAAGCTTTTCAACTGAATTTGAACATTTTTAAACTTGATAGAGAGAAAACTCTGGTTAGTGTTTTTGGCTGAACTATTGACATATTTATGAATTGGCTGTAGCCTTAGCTAGTACAAAACAAATGGAAGCAGTTTGATGCTGCTATTTGCACAGATCAAGCAAAACATTATGTTCAACTCTTTGCTTCTATGCTCATTATCAATTTTTTTAGCTCCACTGAGCACACAGGACACTAAGTAGTTCTCAAACCTGACAATTGAAGAACAGGGATAGTAGAAGGATGGTGAAAGGAAGTAGGACTACAGTCTGTAACTACAGAACTATAAAGTGCTCCTATATAATAGGTAGGTGGTCATAGTGTTTCGTTATGCTTGATCGGTCTACACTGAAACAAATGATGCGTAAAATTTACTTAAAAAAACTTTTGCAACTTTCTGCATTTGCTTTTTTTAAGTAAATTTAATTTCTTGTAAATTTAAATAACTTCAACTCGGTTTCAAGACTATTACATGTCATCCATGTGTTTGGACAATGAGACCTGAGATTATAATAATAAGGTAATACCTTATTAAAATAGATAATTTTAATAAGGTAATACTGTATGCAGAAATTAAGGAAAGGATTGATTCAGCAAAAATAAATTAAGTAAAGTTTACTAGAAGAAAGGATTGACCGAAGTTCAGTTCACTCATTTACTCTATGTAACATTTAAGTCTTGAAACCAAGTTGAAGGTACTTTAATTTACATGAATTTTAATTTACATTTACATATTGCGAACATTTTTTAAAAGTAAATTTTACACATAATTTTTTTCAGTGTATGCTTCCGCTTTAATGAACGCAGAACTGCAGTAATGGTCTATAAACCCACCTTCTGCCTTAGTGTGTTAGTAGATCTTGAGTGTTCTGAGAATTCAAGCATAATGAAGAAATTTAGACCTGTAGCTGTCTGTCAAACTACACCAACCACTGGCTACACCACCCACGGGTGGTACTCATTGCAGGTGGTCATGGTCCATGGTCCGCCAGATTTAAACCTACGCATCTCATAGTATAAAAAAAGTGGTGAACCACAGCCTGGCAGCACTGGCGTTCATTACTCATCAATAAACATTACCTTCCAGCCATAAAAAAACAAAATCAGAACATCTAAACACAACAGAGGGCTTGGAGCTCTGTAGAGAGAAGAACATCTTTCCGAGAATGCTCTTGGCAACCTGACTGAGTAAAGATAGGGCTGCAGGGACATCAGTCGGAGCCAAAACTCATAATACGGACACAACATTACTACCCATCTCAAGATCATAATGTATCCCAGATGTAGAAACACAAAACCCAATAACGGTAACGGCTAAGCTGAGTGATTCTTTCTGCTGATGCTGCTAAATAAATAAATATATAAAAATAGTCATGCGGTTTAGTCTTATGCCAGTGATGATTTGCTAAACATTTCCCACTGGGTGTGGCTGTAAACCACACTGCTAAATGCTGTTCATCATGAGAATATGATGAAGAAACATAAAAGAAGAACCAAAAACTCTTGTCTACAGTAAGTGACATGACAGGACCACAGTGCTTATGTCCTAAATACTGATGACCACAGGTATGCTGGATTACATGCTCAGAAGTAGACTAAATAAAGCACTGTTTCCAATAATCTGGCTCTAACGGCGGTCTGAGTCATAGAACAAACAGAATGGAAATCAAAAGCTGTTTCTGCTGAGAGAAACATCAGCTTACACTTTTTCTCACCACAGGTAGAACCACTTTATTACTTTATTACTCTCTACATCTTTCACTAGAGCTACACCTATAACTCCATGTACATTTGTCCACTCAGGTTACTGTATGAGTGGCAGAATGTCCAGGTTATGGGGGAAGATAGAGAGAAAGACAGAGAGAAACAAAGAATGAGTTACAGAGTGTGTGTTGGGGGATATAGTGTATAGAAAAAAAGGCCAGAAAGGGAGAGATAAAGATTGTGACCAATACAGAGGGAAGAGAGAAAAGAGAAAATGAGAAAGATTGAGAGATAGAGAAAAAGGGGAAAAAGAGAGTAAAAGAAGGAGAGAAAGTGAGAAACAAAAAGAAAAAGAAAAAAATATATTAGAGCTGGAGAACGAAGGAATGAGACTGAAGATTTGAGGGAGAGAAAACAGAAGCAAGAGAAAGAATGGGAGAAAATTGAAGCGAGACATACAGAAACAAGTGATAAGAAAAGAGAAACAAAAGAAAAAAAAAAAACTTAAGAGAAAAAGAGACATTCTGAAGAACCAATTGTGAAAAACAATGAGAGAGAGAAGGAGGGAGTGACAAATAGTAGAGAAAAAGGAGGAAAAAGGGGGAGAGAAAAGAGGAAATGCAGCAAGAGGAAAATATATAAGTAAAATAAGGAGAACAGAGAGAGAGAACTAGAGAAAAAGTGAAATGGAGAAATTAAGAAGTGAAAAGAGAGAAAAGAAAGACATGAAAGAAAGGAAGAAAAAGTATGTGAAAGAAGGAGGACGAGATGCAGTGAGAGAAGTGTATTTGTGTGTGCGTGTTTTTTTATATATGTGTGTGTGTGTCTGTCTTTGCTCCCTGCAGTTTATGATTCATACTTTGTGGGAATTATTCATTTTTTGAGTGCTAGCGATGATGCTCGTTTCTATGGTAACAGGGGCATGTGGTGCGCAGGCAGGACCACCACTCTCTCTCTCTCCCTCTCAGTGTGTTTCTCTCTCTCTCTCTCTCTCTCTCTCTCTGTATCTCTCTCTCTGAATGGCAGGCGGAAGTTGCAGTGTGGTGATAGCAGTGTGTTCAGCTCAGTGATTCATTGTTAGCTGAGCGCCTGGAGCTCCATCCAACTGACCAGTTTAAACAGCCACTGATTTACCCACTTTAATTCCTCACAGAGAGAAATCAACGCTCTTCACACTTTCCCTCACTTTGAATGGATCAATTACCAGCTCAGTATAATGCAGCACTGCACAATACATTATTTATGAATTCCTTTGGTTCAATCACCAGTTCTCAATGTCTTTAGCACGACAAAAACAAATGTACAGAACAAATTCAGCATTCGATCATATTATTTCAAATAAGAAGTGTACAAAATGTATTCAATATACGTTAAGGACATTTTAAGTATAAACTGAGTTGTTGAACACAAATGCATAACATTAGTTAAGTACTTACGCACTTACGTAATTACATAAACATACAAAAATAATTAAGCATGAATTCATTCATTCAAAACTTTGTTGACTTCAGCACATATACAGTCTGAATTCACGATTTATATACAATTATACCACAGTTAGTTCAGACCCTGCAATGTGATTGGCTGAGAGGCCTTCCATGAGTGCCATTACCAGCCGATAATGCACTGTAACCGAAGCTCTTTGTGTATTATTACATGTACATACAGGTAACCTAGCAAAGTTGCAGCACTTACAAGCCAAACAGCACAGCTACAAACAGAGCGGCAATTAAACTATTTTAACTTGTGGAGTGTTAATAACCAAACAGATCATATTTTCTCATCCTTTTTAACTCAAAATCTTTTAATAAACAGCGATGATAGAACTGTTTTATAAGCGCAATAATGCACTCCAGGTTCTTGCTATAACATTACAGCACTCCCTCTCGTGTATAATTGTTTAAGCGTATACAAGTTATTAAAAATGTCTAATATGTATTTTGTGTAAATTAAGTAACTACAGACAGAAATTGAGAAGTTTTTAGAATGATAAACAGTGCTGTGTATAATGTGAGGAAATTCTAGAATTAAGTACAATTAATAGTAAACTGTAAATTCACAATGCCCCATTGTTTTTTGTGCTGATCAAATCTTAATTAAGATGACCTAAAAAGTAATATTAACACATAATTTACAGTATAAAACCCCTTTTTACTGAATAAAAAAATGAATTTTGCCAAGTTTATGATTTTTCCTACTAGAATATAAAATAACGTACATTTTATATTAGGGGATTTTAAATTTTTAAATTGGTAAAGTTTATGTACCATATTTTTCGCACTATAAGGCGCACTGAACTATAAGGTGCACTATCAATAAACATCTATTTTCTGGTCTATTTTTATACATAAGGCACACCGGATTATAAGCGGATGATAAGGCTTTAATTGTCACGCCCTCGCTCTGTTCCCCTGTGTTTCAGCGTTTCCTAGTGTGTTTTCCCAGTATTTTTCAGTCACGTGTCTGTAATTTGTAGCTCCGCCCTTTCCCCAGGTGTTCAGTGTTTCATGTTACTATATATAGTACCTGTTAGTCTATGATTATCCGTCGGTCTTTGCACCAACTCCCGTTGTATGTCTAGCCATGTTAGCCCTTGTGATATCCACGGTTTTCTTTATGTTCTGTTTATTTCTTGTTTATTTCTGTTCCTAGTTTTTCCTCGTATTTATCCTTGTATATATCTCCAGTCTTGTTAGTTATTATCTGTCTAGTTTAGCCTTTTGTTATTTTCCCTGTTTGTTTATGTATTTATATTTTTCTCGTTTACTTCTTATTTGTCTGTTTGTTTATCTGTTATTTAATAAATTTGTTGGTCTTACCTGCTTTTTCGTCCGCTTCCCGTCTGCTCCTACGTTACATTAATTCTTTAAAAAAATAATAAATGAAAGTCAAACCAGCGCTGAATGTTTATCCACACAGATTTCTCTCCTGACAAATGTTTATTTGGGCGAGTAAAGCGCTTCCGTTTATTTACAGTTAGCTTAGATTTACAGATTTTCACTATGGCTGGGTGCAGCAGCATTAGCATTAATGGCACCCAACAGCTCTACACTAAGAAAAAGTACATTTTATATAAGGTTTATGTATTATATTATATTAGGTATTTAAGTATTATAAAAGAACACACTAGACATAAGAACAGTCTTTAAGATCAGAACTTTGTTAAAGTATTAAAAACAGACACAGGAAATGTTCGTATGATTTCCCACTGCTGCTAATGACGCACATGATGATATTTCCAAGCCTCCAGGTGCGCATAAACTCTGGCACTTTTACATGACATACCTAATCGAGCATCAGTGAGTGTGAAACGCTCTGCTTTACACACCAGTTACCATCAGTGACCTCTGAAATGCTCAGCGCAGGAGGCCTGCGGTGCTGCTTAATTCTAACCTTATGGCACTGTAATTTATACAACAGGTCTCAGTGCAGCGGTCGGTGCCTCACAGATCAATGGTGCTTGTATTCATAATTTACAACAGTGTCTAATGCCAGTTACACACCACTGGGTGCTTTTTCCCCCGACTCCCTTTAACCTCCAGAGCCTTCCAGAATGTAGGCATGTGTTTTTTTTTTTGAGGAATCTGGTCCAAAAAACTTTTCTGAATTTAAGAAGCCGCTTGACTCTTGTTGTCTCTAGCTATGGTACATCCTTTTGTGCAGTAAAAGTGTAAAATGTTTTGACTACAGAAACCTTTGACACCAAAAATGTCTCAACACGCCTTGCACAGGGTGTAAGATAGGGCCCTTAAAATACAAGAAAATCATTTTTTTCTACAAACAATTTTACACCAACATTTCTACTTCTAGTGTTTTGGTTAGTGATGGGCAAATCCACTATTTTTTTAGTTACTATCTGATTCCAATACACAACTGCTTTTTTTTACATTAAGAATGTTTTTTTTGGCTTATTTAGCATCATTATTATTTATGTACAACAGTCCAATGACTCTAATGTTGTGTACAATGCATTACATGCATTTTTAAAGCAAGAAATTACATACTATTTTGAAATAAATAGTTTTTTCTGTGTTTTTGTCCACAAATGATTTAGTTTCTTGAAGTTCAATAAGGTTTTGACTCAATATTTTGTTATGCTACAAATACAACTATTTTTGAAAGTTTTAACTCTTTCAGGCACACAGAAATGATTACTTTTATGATGTATGTTTTCTTCAAAACTGCACAACACAACTACAATGTTGACCACTAGGGCTCCAAGAGTTAAACTATAACAGTAATTTGACAAGAAAAAAAAAATACATTTCTGTAAATGTGTTGTTTTGTTCCTTGCATGTTGTTATATCTTGACTGATGTATTACTATATAAATTGTGCAAAACTGTGCAAATTCAAATTTTTTATGAACTACATTGTTAAAAACTCCTGGTTAGTGGAGACTGCCGAAGAGGAAGAGAGGGGGAAGAGAAGAGGAAGTGGTTTTATCACACTGGCCTGAGTGCTGAGCCAGGGCAGGGCAGATACTTCTGACCTTGACAAGCTCCATTGATTTTTAGACCAAAAAAACTGAGAAAACTGATACCTGCCTCTGAATCATTGATAAGCAGAAGGTTGCTGACTCTGAATCTCTCTCTCTCTGTCAGAGCTGCAGACACCCACACTTCCTGAACTCCAGAGCTATGGTTTCACCCCTGCACTTCCCTCACTTCCACTCTCTTGCATGAAGAGCCTGCTTTTCTCTAAGCCGTGTGTGAGTGAGAGAGTGTGTGGGTGTGTGAGACTGTGTGTGTGTGTGTGTTTGAATCACAGCATGCAGAAGCTTAGCTAAAGAGCATCAAATTAAAAATGAAAAGAATAAGCTTTAAGAAAACTTAAATACATATTTAACAGCAGATGTACTTTGGCTTTGTTGGAATGCATGAACACACACACACACACACACACTCAAACTGACGCATAACGCATAGAGAGTCTAAACCAGACCACAGTGTTAAAACGAGCCCCTCAGGACATCTAACTCGGCACTTCCGTACAGAAAAACCACAAGAAACAATCACAGATGCTCATTCATAAACTAACCCCCCACTTAAACTCCCACTTAAACAAACACACACCCCCATCTTATCGACACACACACACACACACACAACAGATTTCCAGAACCCCCCTGCATTCTTGCATCCCTGAGGTGCTGCTTACACATCAAGTCCGTAGTGTCTTGCCTAACCGTCAACAACAGATCACTTAAAGGAGAACTCTGGTGTTAAACAATAGCCAACCTCCGCTCTCCCACAGCTTTCTGAGATCCAGTATTTTGCGCACTTTGCCCAAACAGGCTTTAAAATGAGTGAGACGGGGCATATTTTGACCCTGCAGATAAATCGCTTTTTCCACCATTATTCAGGCTTAAAGTAGCTTCACACCTCATTGGTAGAATTCGGAGAGCCCTGACATTTAAAACATTTAAGGCATTTTGAACTTTAAAACTGCACAAGAAGTTTTTTAAAAGCCACTGTTTACATCCCATAGCGTAGGTAAATCTCCAGGCACCGCCATCTTAAATTTAAGTTACAATAAGTAAACATTGGAAACTGTCGATATTAGAATGCAAAGAACCAACAATAAATTACATAAACACTGCTCAAAATGTTTTACGATTCGTGCTCAACGGTTGGCATCTTGTGACTTAAATTTAGGATGGCGGTGCCTACGCTATGGGATGTGAACAGTGGCTTTTAATAAACTTCTTGTGCAGTTTTAAAGATCTAAACATCTTCTTTTAAATGTAAGGGCTGTCCAGAGGCAAAATATGCCCCATCTTACTCATTCTAAATTCTGTTTGGGCAAAGTGCATAAAATACTGGATCTTAAAAAGGTAAGTACTTTTCATCAACGCTTTAATACACGCAAAGTCCATTTTACATCAGAGTTCTCCTTTAAGACCTCCTTTAATAGCTCCAATGTCTTACTAGCTCACCCCTCACACCCAGCTACAGAGAGAAATTGGTACAGCAACAGGAATAAAAGCAGCCATAACATTATACTATCTGAAACACTGAAATACTGAAATCTGAAATACTATCTTTAAATGTCAGGGTTTTCCGGATTCTAGCAAGGAGGTGTGAAGTGAGAAGTGAAGTGAAGTGAAGTGTGAGTCTGGATAACGGTGTAAAAAGTGATTTATCTGGGCAAATTATGCTCCGTGTCACCCAGTCTGAAGGGTGTCTGGACAAACTGTTAAAATTTCTGGATCTTGAAACGCTTTGGGAGAACATAGGTGTGCTATTCATCAAAGGTAAGTACTTAGTATCATGTTTTACTACACCAAAAGTCTATTTTACACCGGAGTTCTCCTTTAAGGGAATGTGCGTGACTGACAAAGCACACTGTTACACAATTTTAATTGGAAATGTATAAGCTTACAAACAATATATTTAGTTTCATAGCTCTAGTGCAGACCTAAAGAAGCAAACTACAGAACCCAAAAATATCTCTGATTATCGATCATCTAAGGCCAGATTCGTTTTTTTCCAAACTTTTAAGTTTAAGGCTCCCAATGTTAATATTAATGTTAGATCGGTAAAAGTACACAGCCAACAAACAAGCCGAAGAAAAGCTTTAAATCCAGACACAAAGCTCTCAGAGACAGGCTGGTTAAAGAAGAATGGTTGAGTGTTAAGCGATTAGTGAAGCACAGAGAACAAGATGAGGAACAGCCTCCTTTTGCAAGCCCTCCCTCCTCATCGAAGCTTTACTGGGGCTTTCATTACCCACTTCCAGCTTCCTCCACAATGTCTCTCAGCAGAGCCGGGGCCCTTAACAAGGGTCTGGCAGAGAGAAGAGCCTGGCTGAGAGGTGCTTACCTTTAATTCCGAACTTTGAATTGCGTCCAAACTTCAGGACGACCAGCATCAGCACAAAGCCGGCGAATGTGACAGCGGCGATTCCCACGACCACGTACACCTACAGAGGGGGACAGAGGGTGTTTACACAGCATTCCCACACTCCCACTCACACACACACAGACACCCTGACTGCTGTGATGAAGATGGCCTTGAGCAGTGTTAAAGGGTTCGTGTTATATAGGTTTCTTACAGGTGCTGTACAATGGAAAACTGTATTTATATTAATACAGCTAAATAATGAGAGTTTAGCAGAGACTAAAAGAGAGACAGAACATAAAAGAGAGCTTTAAAATGCCCCCCACACATACAATTGTTACTAGTGAAACAAAAAATTAGATTGTGTTATTTTGATGCAAAATAACAGGGTGTATACAGCTCAGAAAAAAATGCTCATTTAGAGCATTGACTTGCAGAAAATGAGAATTGGATGAAATGACAAAAAAGATGCAGAGCTTTCAGATCTCAAATAATGCAATGAAAACAAGTTCATATTTATAAAGTTTTAGGAGTTTAGAAATCAATATTTGGTGGAATAACCCTGGTTTTTAATCACAGTTTTCATCATCCATCTTCTTCTTGATTATATTCCAGAGGTTTTTAATTTGGTAAAATCAAAGACACTCATCACTTTAAAGTGGTCTCTTATTTTTTTCTAGAGCTGTATGTATATATCACTGTACAATCATATCTGAGCTTTTTCCAACCCATCATACACTATGTGGACAAAAGTTTAGAGAAACACCCCTTGTTCACTTAATTTAGACATTTCATTCAGTTCCATTTGGCACAGTGGTATTAAATTAAGCATCTAACCATGAAGTCTTCTTTTACAAACATTAGTGAACGAATGAGAGATTCTAAAGAGCTCACTTCCTGGACTGTATCTAATAGGATGCTACTGTTGGTGAAGCCAGATATTCCACTATTAGCTGTGAATGGAATTATTGAAAAGTGTTTAAAACCAAAATAACTTTGAGAAATGACAGATCGTGTACAGTTACAGAGAAGAGTCAGAGAGTGCTGAGACATATAGAGCATAAAAGTATCAATCAATTTTCTGACTTGATAAATGCAGAGTTCTAAACCTTCTGTTAAATTTGATCAATTTGGGACCAATTCACTATAAACTCATATGTATTTAGCAGTGGCGTGCAGTGAATATAGTGGGTACCCCTTCTGCAACCGCCTCCCCATTCCTCGCCACCCCGCCGCCGGCCGACCGACACATAAATAAATATTACAATAACTACATATTCTCTGTCTTGACTTAGTTATATTAACTCAATACACATCAATAGCCCACAAATACAGCTACAAACTACAAAAGTATACAATAGACACAACAATAAATGCTTAATTTGCCTACAAGTACAGGCGTTCAACAAATATCACTCATTTGTATGTCTACAGCACGCCAGGGCAGCCAAAACATTAAGTACACACAAGAACTCACCAGTCAGGCGGAATATTATTGTGAATTAGTTTCACATTGAAGGACAGCCTTTAAAAAAGGATTTTTAATATAATATAATCAATATCTGTCTGATTTGTAGCCGCAATTCCATGATAGTTCGCTAACTATTAAACTAATCCAGCATGAGCTCCGTTTATGACTAAGCAACGCGTAACACCTTCACCACAGCCATGGCCCCGCCCCGTAGTGAAAATCATGAATCTGATTGGTTAGACTTGCTTCGAATTAGCTAATAGACTCATTACTACAACCTTCTAAAAATCAGCAGAAGGGTCACGCAGTCACGTGGGGGCAGAAGCCATTTTAAAAAGCTTTGATTGGTTAGAAGAGTCCTGTAACAACTGAAAAACACAGACTAATGCTTTGAATTAGTTGCTGTTGCTGTTTTTTTTTAGTTAATTTTTTTTTGTTGATTTATAAAATAAATTCTTACACATACAATAGCTATGATATATATTTCCTAATTAAAAATTATGCTATTATTGCATTTACTCACCCCTTCTCTGAAGGGTTAAAAGGGCCACTGCACACCACTGGTATTTAGAATGGGATTTGTAAAGTGCAGGTGTCCCAATACTTCTTTATATAGTTCACTTTATATTAACACACGAAAACACTTAACAACTCAACAAATTATTTCTATGGTCTCTTTTATAAATAAAAGTTTGATGCAGTGTGTAAACGTTGTAATGAAAGGTGCAGTTCACTAGCCCTTTATCATTGTGCCACCGTGTCACAAAAATCAAAGCTTTTCTATACTTACATATTGTGGCGTCTGTGTGTGTGTGGCTGCTGTGTGCCTGTCTCTGTGTGCCCGCCTCTGTGTGCCTGTGTGTGAGTGGATGTCAGGTGTGGGGCCTCCCTTTTAGGTGGGGTTATGCAGAGTGGTGGGCACCACTCTGAATCTACCATCCGGTAGATTCCTAGTTGGTTTAGTGACCTTAGGGCTGTTTATGCTGTGTGAGCAGTTGGGTTTCACTCTCCTAGCCTTGTTAAAAGTTATAAGTGAGTGGCAAGCCTGTTTAATAAAGAGCTGTTGAGTACTTGCAATGAGTCTCATGAGTCCACCTTCCTCTTCCACGCCACAATATACATCATCTGCATACAGTTTATTGAAGCTATAATAAGAGCCAACCAGGGGAATCATTTCATAAATTTGTTTATGTAAACAACCATGTGCATGCTTGTACTAGAAACGTGTAAATGTGAGGAACTTTTTAAAGATAAAGAACCTGTATAAATAATATATATGGAATATAATTATAAGGAATTAATTTAAAGTATCTTCACACTCACATTTGTACTAAAAACATGCTTTTGTTAAGTTTTTTTATTTTATTGTGTCACTTAAAGGACCATTAGCGGCACCTTTATGTTTAAGGGTTCTATTTTACAACCTGTGCAAGGTGAGGTTGACAGCTCACCTATAGATCTCTAAAACAGGGCCCTAAGTATTATTTTTCATATTTTTCAGATGAATAGACACTGTCTTTCTGTCTCAAATATGTAACACACACAAAACCTGAAACTTTTCACTCACAGCAACTCGATCCTGAGGTGGTCCGAGAGGCGTGTCATCTGAAACACAGACAGTGGGTGAACGTGGAGGGAAAAAAGAACAAACTCTGTAAGTGAGAGAAGACAGTTTAAAAGAGTGTGTATGTGTGATTTCATTCATACCTGTGGTGGGGTCTTGAACGTGGGCAGTAAAGCAAAAGGGAAAACAGAAAATGAATTTAATATCAATTCCTTTAAAGTATTCTGTTTACTTTGAATAAGTTACACTAAACAAATTGCAGTTTCTGACAACAATGACTTACCGTAGTACGATGGATCTGTGGCTGTTGTGTCTTTTGGTTTGGTATTTGCATGAAAACAAACAAAAACAGAGACTTTAGTTCATATGAAGGATTCCATGAAGCCATGGAGTAATGGAGCTCTGTTCATCACTGACAAAAAGATGCTGAGCTTTAAAAATCTTTTAGAGACTACTGCAGCACCAACATAGCAATTACTGTTGTAAGATAATTTTCAAACTCGGTTAATGAAGATTTTTATGTATCTAGTAGATAAACTTATCTAGTAGATAAACTTGCTCTTCTGTCAAGAAACCTGTAAACCTGTAACTCTTACATGTGATTTTCATATCTTGCACTTTTCCTTAATTCCAATACAAGGAGGTATGTTTGCACTGCAGGAGTTGCTTGCTATCCTTAAAAAAAACAGCTAAAATAAACTTTTTCAAGCTTGTGTGCTTTCCTCAATAAGTGCGTCTTCTTAATCAGACTTCATAAAACATTAATACAGGTAAGAGACATTCCTGTGATTGTAAGATAAATGTGATTGATTATATCCTAAGTTGGACCACTCTGAAAAAAAGTTTATTTTCCAGGGAATTCTGAAAGTTTCATTAGTTTTTACATTAGTTTTGATTAGGAATATCTGAATTTAGGATCAGATTATTTTATATAAGGTGTACATTCGAATATTTGGAAACCATATTTGGCAGCCAGATCAAACAACAACAAGTGAGTTTCAGATGTTAGCTGGCTTGCTAGGTGTTAACTCACCATTCCAGGGGTCGTGCATGAAGTGGGCAAATATGGACTTGCTGTCCTTTCCGTAAACGTTCTCGGCCTGCAGTGTGTAACGGCCGTTGTTGACGTGTGTAGGGCTGTCCAGCTGCAGGCAGCCATGGTACTCGTGTTCGGAGTAGTCGTGGATGCGGGTGCTGATATATTCCCCCTCTTCCACCGGCTTACCGCTGCACAACCAGCTCAGCTTCGGCTGTGGGTTGCCAGAGACGCTGAAGGGTATGCACCAGTGGTGGTCTGGAATGGCGTCCATGAGCTTACTGATTGTTGGGGGAACTGTTTGTGAGCCCAAAGTGAACAAGAAAAGGAACAGAAACAGTGTTAGGTTAGATTATGTACTGAAATTATGTACTAAATTGTCTAATAGGACTGCAACTAGTAAATATACTCAAGGATCTACAAATGGATTCTTGAGGTAAGCTATAGAATAAACACATTTGGTTGCATAAACATAAAGATCATTAAGTGGGAAGAACCTTTGCAGCATTTAATGGTTTGTAACTCTCTTATTTTTAGAAGTGTATTTCTACAACCCCAAGTGTAAATTAATCATGGGTTTGTTTTAGGCGTAAGTGTGCCATCTGCCATTCCCTTTAAAAGCCAGGTGCGTTCTGACATTGGTGAATTGGAATTTTATCAGCGCAGTGGTTCTGCACTTCTCAGCAGAGGAAAATAACCTGTGTTCTTGTGCTGTGAAGGAACAGCAACGTTATTTTATATTATTTTGATATCTAGTTTTTGTTGATGTAAATGTTAGGTTTGTGTGCTGCTACACGTTAGGGCTGCATGATATATCTTTAAAAGTATCGTTATCGCGATGTGCGCATGCACACAAGTCACATCTCAGGACGTGCAATGTCACTTAAGGCAATTAAATCAAACACGTCATGTTGCCATGTTTTGATTATTGACACAAGAAGTAGATACATAGCATTGTCTCTGTGTCTGTGTGAGTAACAGGCTGCTTCTGCCTGAGAAGCGTGAGGGGGGCGCGAGGGGGGAGGGCAGGGGTAAACACAAGGTCCATCCTCCATCCACAGGGTCGAAAGCTGTGCACCTCAGTTCAGCACAGTTTTGTGCAGATATTTCCAGTTACAGCTGAATTCATGCTTTTAATCCCCAAAAAACGCTCTTATTTACCATTTAAAAAGCCATTTAAATGCCTGATTAAAAGACCGATTACTGTTGTCTTGCTGTTTTCCTCGGGTTTTCAGTGCTCAGCGCTACTCAGCTCTTGACTGGTCCGGACGTAAGACAGCTGCGGGTGAGGGTGGGGCTGGTGAAGTCATGAGCCCTGCATTGTTTAATATCGCGATATATATCGTTGAAAAAAGAACATTTGCAATGTACATTTTTTCCAATATCGTGCAGCCCTAGTGTAGGTGCTCTGAGCACACACAGCACACTTGTGTAGCTAAGATAAGTATGGAACAAAGATGAAATTGACTATGCGATAAGTGCAAAAGCCAGGGTCTGACATGATATAGGGTTGTGTCAGAACATTTATGGGATGCAGCACTAATACAGAAAGCTACATTGCAATCTTAGAGCAACATAAGCTACCTTTAGGACAGCATATTGTCTATGAATATCTGTGTATTTTTTTACAAGACAAAGTAAAACCCCAAGCAGAGCACATTACAACTGCATGCCTACAGAAAAAGATGGTAAGTGGTACAGGACTGGCCCATCTGTAGGTACACAACAATGCAAAATCCAGGGGATCAATCCTAGGCTAAAAGCTAATGGTAACTAATACTTTTCCTTTTACCATTTCATCTCTCCATCAGCTTCTCCTTCAAAATCAAAACTTCACCACCTCAACCAAACCAGATTGGAACTAAACCCATATCAGGAAGAAAAGAATACATGTATTAATTTACCTGCAAGACTTGAGAAAGCCAAACTAAGGGAAGGCTGTGGGGACAAGGCTAACAGGTAAAAGGCAATGAAATTGCTTCACATCGTGCTGAGGAGACACAAAGAAAAGACAGTATTCACTCACAGCGAACGTCGAGCTGAAGAGTAGCTTCACTCTCTCCTGCTATGTTCTCAGCGCTGCAGATGACTTTAAACTCGTTGTCCAGTGAAGAGAGGTGGAAGATACTGAGCACAGAGGACTGCCCTGAGGTAACAATCTGAGAGAGACAAAGAACCAGAATGGTAACAATGTGTACAGTATCAGTCAAACGTTTGGACACACCTTCTTATTCAATGTTTTTGTTTCTCTCTTTATTTAATGTATGTTCTACATTGCAGATTAATATTAAAGACATGAAAACAATTAAGGAAATATTAAATTACGTAGCACTATATTTTTTGGATTATAAGGCACACAATAAATAAATAACTATTTTCTGGTCTATTTTGATACACTGGTTATTAGACACACTATGTGGCATTAGTAAGGAACAGGGGTGTAGCCATGTTTTCCTTCTAATTCAAGGTTCTGCCGCTGGCTAGTAAACAAGAAAATGTTGCAACTTTGCCATCAAGCCGCCAGCGCTCAGAGGGAGCAGAACTGGCCTCGCTCGCTCCGGGTGGGTAGATGGCGCTCTCTCCCCACATCACTCCTAGAGTGATGTCCGCAACACAGGGCGTCTGTGAGCTGATGTACCGGAACCGAGTCGCTGCGCTTTCCTCCGAGCGCACTGTGATGCTACCCGGTAATGCTGCATCAGCAGCAGCTCAAAAAGAAGCGGTGGCTGACTTCACATGTATCAGAGGAAGCATGTGCTAGTCTTCACCATCCTGGTGTGTTGGGGCATTACTAGTGATACGGGGAGTCCTAATGAGTGGGTTTGATAATTGGCTGTGCAAAATTGGAAGAAAATGGGATTTTGAAATAAAATACAAAAAAAAATAGCACATCTTGCACACATCCAGCTAGTCACCTGGAATATTTTTCAGTTAACAGCTGTGCTGAACTTAGATAATTATTTGTATTTCTTGCCTCTTAATGTGTTTAATAGCATCAGTTGTGTTGTGAAGAGGTAGAGTTGGTGTACAGTGAATAGACCTATTTTGCCATATTATGGCAAGAACTACTCAAATAGGTAAAGAAAAAAATACTTTAAGAAATGAAGGTCAGTCAATACAAAACATGGCCATCAAAAAGGTTATGATGAAACTGGCTCTTATCAGGATCAACCAAGAAAAGGAAGACCAAGAGTTACCTCTGCCACACATAGGTTCATCAGGGTTACCAGCCTCAGAAACAAAAGTTAACTCAAAATGTCACAAAATATCACATGTTGAATTAAAGTAAGTCTCTTTGATAAAAGTGGAGATAATTGCTTTATCTAACTTTACTTAGAAATGCACTCCCGAGAGTTGGTGCTTTTCATGGCGGGGGGTGCAGATGTGGGTTCACTTTCAAAATATATATATTTTTTAAACAATTTCTGCTTTTTCTGCGGTATCATTTTTTTGGGGGGACAAATCCACCTATAACTAGTTTTGCTAGTATTGCCCCACGCCCTTGACTGAACAGAGAAGAAGAAGAGAGGGGGAGCGACTCTCAGAGTATTTGGGGTGGAGTTCGGGGCAGATTCGTTGGAAAAGCATGAATCTGAAGCCCACCCCACACAAAGAGAAATAGGAAGAGAAAAGAAGAAATTAAAGAAGGAGGAAGATGGGGAGGAGGTGGGTGCGAGGTTGTTCAACGAGCAGGTAGAGAGGAAGTGACGGTTAATATAGGGAGAAGAGTGGGAGGAGTAAGGGCGTGGATCAAACTCCTAAATAAAGTTATATACATAACTCCACATTGGGTGGGACATCCCCCTTCCCGAATCCTACACCAAAACCACCCCCATCAGATTAACAGTACTTGAAGCTGTTACGTTTGTGAGCGAGTAGAAACTCAAGCTCTACTCTCAGATCAGATCAGTTTGCTAATTACAGACAGGCTGATTTGCTAATTACAGACAGGTGCACAGACAGAAGTGTGCTTGCTTTACCTTATATTTGGACACAAGCTGAGAGATGTTCCATTTGAGATCAGGTGTGGGTGTTCCTGAGGCTTTACAGGTGACTGTCAGATTGGAGCCCTCCAGCAGAGACACTTTTTGGGAGGTAAGTATAACCGTTGGGACGACTGCAGACAGAAAGATCTGAATTACACCTGATACATCATTACATTCATTAAGCTGCAATATGATCTGTTTGTGGCTTTGATATGATCTAAAGAGTATGGAATATCTGATTGATGATACATGAGTCATGGTCCAGTGAGTAACAACAGGTGTGATGGTGACGACGTGCACATTTCTGCACAACATCTCTCACGCTCTTTCTCTCTCTCTCTCTCTCTTACACACACACACAAACTAAAATTATGTGTATATGATGATTTGATGTTTCCTAGGATTGTTTTCCTAACAAAATAAATATAGCATTTATTTGCAGAAAATGAGCTTCTCAGAAAATAATGCAAAGAAAACAAGTTTATATTCATAAGGTTTTAAGAGTTCAAAAACATATATTTGGTGAAATAACCAAATGGTTTTTAATCACAGTTTTCATGCATTTTGGCATGTTTTCCTCCACCAGTCTTACACACTGATTTTGGATAGCTTTATGTCACTCTTGGTGCAAAAATGTAAGCAGTTCAGCTTGGTTTGATGTCTTGTGATCATTCATCTTCCTCTTGATTATATTCCAGAGGTTTTCACTCATGGTCTCTTATTTTTTTCTAGAGCTATATATATATATATACTATATATATATAGTGGCAAGACATTTTTTCTTTTTTTTTTTGCATTTATGTCATATATTTTTCAGATTATCAAACAAACTTTAAAACCAGACAAATATAACCTGAGTAAATATAAAGAGGAGTTTTTAAATGGTGATTTTATTTATTATTAATTTTATTCCAGAGGTTTTCAATTTGGTAAAATCAAAGAAACTCCTTATTTTAAGATGGTCTCTTAATTTTTTCCAAAGCTGTATATATACAGTTTTGATCTTGCTTCCAGTATCGCAACATATTGTATCAGAATCCTGTATTGATATGTATCAAATCAGCATTTCTGGCCAACACAAAGTCCAATGTGTTGCATAAATCACAGTGTTACAAGCACTTAGCGAAGCTGCTAACCGCAGTGAATAAACTGTGGTAGCTGTTGGTCATTTTGCTTCCTGGATGAAGAAAAATGGAAAACAGAGAGTATTTGGCAACATGCCAGTAGATGCCCAGAGGAGAGCGTCATCGCTAAATGTTGTTTTGTCTATGTGTTCGGGGGATCCCCGTCAACCCCAACACCCTCCCCCCTTGTTCAACCAGTCTCTATAAACTCCTCTCTCTTCACATCTGGGCTCTGGAAAGTCCTAAAATAGGCAGGGCCAGTGGCAGAGTTTTGGATCAATAACATATCAGAGTTTTTAGCCACAGTGAGAGGATGAGCTGGATTACAGCTGGATGAGGCCCAGCTTGCTTCAGGAAGTGAAATGACCACTTGTTGGTCTGGCTGTCTGTTGTCTGTCTATCTGTCTGTCTTGTTGGCGTGGTGTCAGTAATATTTATTTCAGAAGTGCTATTAAATAACTAAACGAATGAAAGTGGGTGCCAGCTATTTTATGCTTTATTCAAATGAGATCATGCTAGGTACTAGCTAGCTTCTATTTATGTATTATTACCATAAGCTGGAATAAAGCTTTTAAATACATATTAGTTATAGGCAGACTTCAACTTAAAAAAGTGTAAGGTGTGAAAGAATATAAAGGAATTTTGTCCTATAGCATATTATGTTATTGTTGAATGAATACATAATCAGTATTTTATCTTAATTAATATTTAGCATGATCAATATGTTATCCAGTTTTACTGTATGATCTATGGTAAATTCCTTGAGTAAAAAACAAGGATTTCCAAAATAGTAACTTTACAGGAGAGAGATAACCCCTACTTACTTTTTAATGGAAGTCAATGGAAGTCAATTGATGCTACACTGGTATCTTGTAATAAAAAATTAAAAAGTTTTTTTTTTTTTTTACAGTTTTTATTTTTTTGCATACCTGCTTACCACACTGCATATTTATTATTATTTTTCCTTTTAATTCTACAGGGGTGTATGTGCATTTTAAGTTGTGATTAATCAAATGATATATTTTTATCAATTGACACTTTTTATTTAAATTATTACAAGTGTTTTTTCTTTTGTGTAAGGAACATAACTAACCATTTGTCCAGTTTTTATCCAGTGATAGCACATTTATGTCTATATATGGATATATTTTCTGTGGGAAAATAAAGCTTTTTCTTTTTTTAAAAGTAGATTATTCCAGATCTGACATATTTTGTCCTGTCATTCTCTGAATGACAATGTAATTAAATAAACATACTATTAATACAAGTTAGTGCTACAGGTAAGCTAACACTCTAAACCTTAGCATCAGATGTGATTTGGATCCAGGTATGTTCACTACCACCCTGCATTCAGGACTAAAGGGCTTCATTTATTTGGTAACATGACACCTGCCATTAACTACTTAACCAGTCACCAAAGCTTATTTTAACACAAATTATTTATTATACTATAACGATTGTTTTTGTCAATGAAGATGTCTGCAAGTTTATAGCCCTGTTACCAGCCGGCATTAGAATGTGTCCTGGGTAATCCGATCATAAGTGGAAACACAGTTTAGTCCTATCACTCAAAGCTCATGCAGAGGTGGTTAGAGACTTTAATTACCACATTATTATCATAGTGTGAATTTAAAAGTATCTTGATTTTTCTCTGACAGCAAAGCACCGCCCTTTTAATCATATCATGTCCCCAAAATCTGGAAATTCCCTTTAACAAAGTGGAGACATACCACACTGGGGCAGATTGAGAGTGGAGAGAGACCTCCTCTTCCCTCCTTCCTCCACACACAGCAGCTCAGCCTCAGCTTCCTCTCCTCTCCCCTGCTTCATCCACATGTTCTCACAGGAGCACTGCAGGGGGTTACCTGACAGCATCCTAAAACACACACACATCTTAGCTTAGAGTGTATTACAGTGTATCAATGTATTGCCAAATACAGCTCTGAATAAGTTTTCTGATTTTGCTATTTATAGGTATATGTTTGAGTAAAATAAACATTGTTATTTTATTATATTTATTTCTCCCAAATTCCCCAAAAATATTGTCATTTTAGAGCATTTATTTGCAAAAAATGAAAAATTGCTGAAATAACAAAAAAGATGCAGAGCTTTTAGACCTCAAATAATGCAAAGAAAACAAAATCATACTAATAAAGTTTTAACAGTTCAGAAATCAATATTTGGTGGAATCACCCTGGTTTTTAATCACAGTTTTCATGCATCTTGGCATGTTCTCCTCCACCAGTCTTACACACTGCTTTTGGATAACTTTATGCCACTCCTGGTGCAAAAATACAAGCAGTTCAGCTTGGTTTGATGGCTTGTGATCATCCATCTTCCTCTTGATTATATTCCAGAGGTTTTAATTTGGTAAAATCAAAGAAACTCATCATTTTTAGGTGGTGTCTTATTTTTTTCCAGGGCTGTATATTGACATTTGCTTATCCAAAATGTTCCAGTTTACAGTTAGTCTGTACACTTGTTTCTGTAGTCCCAGCCTTCTTGAAGGACCAGCACTCAAAGTCTGAACATTGCTGACAGATTGTGATTGCATTCAGATAAAACATCTGTGTTGAAGATGGGTCTTGCCCATGTGTAGTACCTTTCTGGAAAACTATTACTAAACATTTATCTACACAAACAAAATCACAAATGTTAATTTAACACTTTCTCCAATGATTTTAGGTGACACCTTTGTATGTAAACATAGCAAAGTAGTAGCTAAATAGATTTTATCTTCTGCCTTAATAAGCAAGACTATTTAATGGAAACAGTGTCCTATTCTTAACTCAAAATATAAATTATATTAAAGGAATTCTATTGTCCAGACCTAAGTATTATCTATGTTTAGGAATAATTTCAGTCTGATAACAGTTAACACCCAGAACCTGTATGCACCATACTGTACAAATGACTCAAAATATGACTTACAAGTAGGAAATGTTTAGATGGCGAAACACCCTCCAGGACAAGGACGACAGGTTGTTGTCTTTCAGATTTCTGCAAAAGACATTAAAAATTTGTGACCAACACAGTTCTGCAAAATACCTGTTCTGAAAGTTGTTTACACTGAGGCATGGATCCCAATAACTAATCTTTCTCTAACCTTTAACCTTTCAATGCACAATACAATATGGGAAGTACAGCTTTTGGTGTGTTATTATTTCAAATTACACATTTTAATTGCAATTAATACAGAATTCCAAAGGGTTCACTTACTCTTTATGTATTTATTTTGAGCTGTGTTGTCTTTTGTATATCATTTATATACTAATGGTATATCTTGTTTTCTTGGTGTTATAAAAAAATACAAATGATACAATAAAAGCTATCTGAATATAAAAGTATATTCTAATGATCTTTCACACCAACTTACAGCATACATTGTCCAAATACGCCACAAAACTATTGGCAATCCCTGTGGTGATCAACCACAAGCATAACCACTTCATATATAGACTAAAAAACCCAACCAACTAAACAACCTATCCAGCATCAGTCTACCCACAAAACTCAACTCCAGAAAAGTTGAAGTTTCTCAAATGTTCTCCAAATTCCTTGAAAGTTTTTTCAGAAGTTGCTTCTCTTGTTTAAACCAGATAATTTTACTCTATGGACTACTGCAGCACTTTTATAAGAGGTGGGTGGGCATCAGTTCAACAGAGGTAAATAAGACATTTTATAAAAATAATCCTTTAAATGAAATCCACAGCACAAAATACTAATGAAGGTGAAGCTATGATGATTTACTCACAGATATTGCAACTTGAGGTTGTTCTGAAAGGCATCCCGTGATACATATGTGAGTCTTGTGCTGGTCACTGTCCTGTTGGAGGAAAACAATATGGAGGTAAGCTCATGTACTTTGTATTCATGTAGACCTACAGCGGTGTGCCTGGTGTGAGATACTCACAGATTTCTGAGGTTGCGGTAAAAAGCCAGGTCTCTGTCGTTGATTGAAGTGAAACTGCTTTGATTAGCAATATATCTGTCAAAACAAAATAACAAAGAGTTATGCTATCTCAAAAGCCAACAATGCTGTCATTTTCTATTCTTTATCTATTTAATTTACCACTTGGTCGGCTATATTTAATCACTGATTTAGAATACCTAAAGAATGTAAATACCCAGTGGAGCCCAATAGTGAGAGACCAGAAAATCTAATGGCATTTTCACACCTATAGTTTGTTTGCTCTGATTTAAAATCAGTTAAAATGTATTGCTCTGGTTTGGTTTGTTTTCACACAGGGACAAAAATAAGTAAATACAGAAAAAGGCCCTGTGGTCTGGACCAGTACATATTTCTGTGGATATTTTTTTCTAAACTTTTTTTTTCTAGAACTTTATTTCTAATTTTCTCCAAGCTAGGTCAATTTTCCCACCCATTCAGCTGTATATCCGCCATCAATAGGAGGTTGAAGACTAGCACGTCTCCTCCATCACATGTGAATGATGCAGCATTGCCGAGTAGCATAACAGCACGCTCGGAGGAAAGCACAGCGACTTGGTTCCGATACATCAGATCACAGGCGCCCTGGTGCTGATCAACATCACCCTTTGGAGTGATGTGGGGAAAGAGCGTCATCTACCCACCCAGAGAGAGAAATGCCAATTGTGTCCTCTCAGGGCTCCGGCAGCTGATGGCAAGCTGCATAACTGGGATTCGAACCAGCAATCTATTTCTGTGGAATTTAACTGGCATTTTCCACATCTGTAGTAATTGTCTGGGCAATATACTAGTACAACTTCAAAATGTGTTTAGCTCAAACTTGTGCAGTACATCTGATCCAAAAAAGACCACTTCATCTCAAAGGGTCAGGATAAGGCTGTGTTGGTCTGCATCCAGGATGGATAACTGTATTGACATCTACTCTAAAAGAAACACCAAGCAAGAAAAAGCACGAGTCTGACTTAACTGGATTAAAAATAGCAATGAAAATGTTCTAGTTAAGTCCCTAGTGATGCCACATCCATCTGGTACAGACATTCTTCCCACTGTCTGGGTGGGAAGAATGCCCCCCCTCTCTGCACCTAAATATGAACAATGCTGGCCAGTGTAGACGTTAGATAATGTAACAGATGTGACAGTAGGTGTTCTTTTCCAAGAGTGCTGAACCTGTCCAATGACATATAAATACATTTTACTTTCCTGTTTTTATGACAGCCACCAAACTGCATGTACTTCTTCAGGACATGTCTTTAAGCTTAAATCTACAGCAATAGTAACCTGTGCTCATCTATTTGTTGATTTTTCATCCTCTGTGTCTCCTCTGTTTGTTTCCTTCAGAAAATGACTACAAATGTTGTGGTAAAACCCTTCCTTCACTGTTTACCTCTAAAATGGTCTCTACATTGTCAATGATGTCTCATATCTCATGGGATTTTAGGTTTTACAGTTTCCAAAAAAAAATGGCACTACAGATTGCACTGCCATGGTTTTGATGCCAAATTACTCAAAACAATACTGATTAAATGCAACACAAAAATGACAATAACTTCCAAGTCACGTAACCCAGACATATTAATAATAATAAAAACAAGTCTGACCCAACTTTTTTTATTACTTAGTTTTGTATTCTTAATTGCATATAAAAAAAGAACAAATCATACACAGGAATACTTTATACATTTTGCAAGAGAATTCCCTGCGGTTAATAATCTATATTATATTATTATATTATTTGCAGTGGCCTTTTAAATCATAAAGATAGTGATTGCAGTGCAATTAAGCTAACTTATCATTAAGGTATAGTGTGTACAAAGTGTGTAATAAAGGGATGGGCCCATCAGTGAGTACTGGAATTGTTAATGAGTTACAATAGCTGGGAGCTGAATGATCAGGGAAATCAGGCTAGATTCTAAGATATTAAGCACTTCATTAAATAGTTATAAAAAAAAAACAGGTTACCAAATAGAATAAATCAGTAAATAATGTCATATCACATTTATACTTCTTTATATTCATTTTAATAAATGGCTTACAATACTTACAATAGACATACTTGAATCAAACTGGGGGTCCAAAAGCTGGAAATAATAGGTTTATCTGTTATATCCAGCCAGGTTGCTACATTCGGGCATGAGCCTCCATAAGAGCAGTACTATGAGTTGGGGCCCTTCATTTTCTGTGTAATGAATACATGATTTATAAGGCTAAAGTAACAAATGATGTACAGCTAAAAAGGGTGATTATTTAATTTGGGGTCACAGTAAAGCTTTATTAACCACTGACACTTTGTAACTGCCTTAAATTAAAAGCCTATTGGGAAAATACAGGAAAACATGAATCATGTCTTTCAAATGATATGAAATTATGAATTATGCCACAATTTAATCACCCAATTTAAGAAAGCCTAAATTATTTGATTTAGGGTCAACTTTATCTACTCAAAAGCCCTATCCGGACAGGATTAGTTTTTTTTAAAGTTAAAAAAACCTCTTGTATCCGAACTGCAATTGAAAAAGTTTTTTTGCCTTTTTCGGTCACATGACATCGCGTTCAGTAGCTTCTCCAATTTCAGTTGCTATTGTGTTTACATGGATCGCCCAAAGTGTAATTATGGTGCCTAGCAGTGGAAAAATAGCTATTTTATTCAATTTGATCAACTGCAGGGCTCTGTTAAAACAGGGACTCATCTAAATTGTGCAGGGCAGGTGGCACCAGGACCAGGATTGAAAACACTGGTCTACAGGAACATGTACACACATCTAATCATATTAAACTGTTTTTAGAATAAATTCTATTCGCCTTGAGGGCCAATTTGTTCCATACAGTGGGCCTCCCGCTTTAAAACATGTTATGATTAGTAAAAGCCAACTACAATAACCTTATTTCCTCTCTGTACTAACTGACCTGTGGGCAGGGAGTGTACACACGTCTTCAGGTTGCATTTTTTGGAAGAAAAACGATCTTTCCCCTGAAACAGTACCCTTCCACTGGAAACAACAGTTCATGTGGAACCTCTCTGTATTCAAACTCCAGCAGCTGAGACGGTTTAACTCGATTAGGTTCAGCTCGTGGCCGAATGCATGCAAGTACTGGAGGCTACAGTAAGTGGGTGCACAGGACCTGAGCAGCATGTGTACATTCTGAATAGTGTTTACAGGCACACACACACACACACTCACGCTTACACACTAAGAAAAGTAAGTACAGATTTGTACCTAAAAGAGTACAAAGCTTGTCGCTGGGGCTGTACCTTATATTGAGGTACAAAAAAGTACCTTTCAGTGAAAGTCCTTTTTTGTACCCATGTTTTTTATGCCAGTATAGATTATAAAGATTATAAACATTATCATCAACTAAATATGTGTCAAGAATTTCATGATGCAAAATTGTCTGGCTTTCAAATAAAAAAATGTGCAAATAAAATATATATTGTTTATTAGTACAGTGGTACAGAATACTGAATGTACCTTTTGGCTGGTGAAATGGTACAAATTCGTACTTATTTCTGTTAGGAATGACTTTGTACTTCAGAGGGAACAAATCTGACCCTGTAAAGACCAATATTGTACCTTTGAGGGTACAATTATGAAGAGTGTACCTTTGAGTACAAAAAAGTACTCATATCGTACCTCTGTTTTTTAGAGTGTACACTTTACAGTCAGCATCTGCATCTTACTGACCCAATCATCAGGGGCGTAGCAGCAAATTCTGGGCCCTGTACACTCGCAATGTCAGTGGGCCCCTATCAAGTACATGAAGAACGTGAGCAAAAAAGCGGTATTTATCTAAAATAAAAAGCATTAATAAAGTTTTAAGCTACAATCTCTGGCAAAAATATATGGCAAAAATCATGATCACAATTATTTTTGATTAATATTGAGATCACAGTTATTTAACATGATTATTAATTGGCTTTGGTAACATCATGAATTTATTGAGCGTTGATAATAGCTTTTAAGCACTGCACTGCAATGCTAAGGCTTTTTACCAGACAAAAATAATCAATTGCTTTATTGCTTAATATATTACTAGTGTGTACTCGCACCTACAGAGATATTGGTAGGCTATTTACATGTTGATATATGCAGCAGAAATATTGCTAGGTGGATCATTTATTAAGTCTCAGCACTGTTTCTCTTTCAGCTCTGCTGTGTTAGTAGACAATAGGCTATAGCACACGCACTGAACCAAAATAATAACTTACTTATAAATTAAAATAAATCTCTCTCTCTCTCTCTCTTGAACCAACATACCAACGTAAGGGGGAGTTTCTAAGACCGGTTAATGTCGATATCTAACCTTACGCGGCTCAGAATGACCTTTATTCTTACAGCAGCAGCAGCCTGGTTGGTAATTTGCTATGCTAACGGCTTCACGTGAGCATACAGACATCAGCAGCAGCTGTGTGGAGAGGACTACATTAACTTTAATTACACTTAGCATAACAAGCAAACTCTGTTCACCTTTGGGAAAGAAAGCCGTCAACAGCTGCCTCCCCTCACTCTGCCTTCTTTCTTTCTTCTTCTGATAACCTGATTTCTGTTTTAGGGGCAGCATGAAGTCTCTAACCCCCCCAGGTCATTTAATCTGGGCTCACTGACGGTACACCTGTAGCCGGGTCGCTGTCGGGCGGACCAAACCATCTTGCGCCTCCAGGAGGGGGCTCCCAGAATGTCCCATATGTTGAGAGGACTGTAACTAAAGTTAATTCTCTCAGTAGATGTTATCAATAATTTTTGATAGATTAATTAATAAATAGTTAATTAGAGGGCCCAATTCAATAATAAAAATACCACTAAAAATAAATGAATAAATCAGGATTTTTATGGGCCCCTCTCCCTACTTGGGCCCTGGGTAGTCAGGTCCACTTTTCCCCCCACTACCACGCCCATGCCAATCATACTGCATTGTGTTCACCTCTACCTGAAGCAGACAAAACCTGAAGCATGCTGGTGAAACAAAGCTCAGCTGTGCAGTCATGCAGCTGCTTTTGCAAAGGCCGGTGCACACACCATTCACACATTACCTGTGTGAGGCAGTTTCCCAGACAGGGATTAAGCTCAGTCTTGGGCTACAAAACATGTTGAATTGAGATTTTCTGCAGAAAACAAAGTATAGTCTACGACTTAATAACCTGTCTGGAAGACTGACCCAATATCTCTCACAATTTAGTCGTATTTAAAATGATTAATTATTATCTTAAAGTAACAACGTAACATCTTTCAAAATTCAGACTTATTTCAAAAAATGATTCTTTGGTTCAGTTTCCCAGACAGGGATTAAGACGAGTCTTGGACTACACAGCATTTTAAATTAAGATTTCCCATTGAAAGGAAAGAATAGTCTACAACTAGGCTTAATCCCTGTCTGGGAAACTGACCCAATATCTCTCACAATTTAGTCATATTTAAAAATGATTACTTATTATCTCAAAGTAACAACTTTTTCAAAAAAATAATCTTTGGTTCAGTTTCACAGACAAAGATTAAGACTAGTTTTATTTTAGCATTCTAAAATTTTCAATTAAAGTTCCATTAAAAGGAAATTATAGTCTACGACTAGGCTTAATCCCAGTCTGGGAAACTGAGCCAAAAAAAAAAAAACATTATCGCATAATAATGATGAATTATCTCAAAGTAATGAATTAATATCTGTTGCCATTTTGACTTATTTTTTTCAAAATATTGACTAAATATGTTGGTTTACCGAACAAAGATTTAGCCTAATCCTACACTACATATAAAAAGTTTGTTTGAAAAAAAAAACAGATATGTTATTCTTCAAACATATCTATATCTTTTTCAGAACAATGTACAGTCCAAGACCTAACCTGTCCAGAAAATTAACAACATATCTCAAAATTTATTACGTTATAGCGCAAAATTATGAATAAATCTGGGTGGTTACCTAGACTTTCACAGATATAGTCTACAAAAATATAGTCTTACATCAAGACTTTTCTAAGGAAAACCGGCCCAAAGTCACTCACAATTTAGTCATATTTTAGATTTGTATGACTTACCATCCCAAAGTAACAACATAACATCTCTCCTATACAGTGATTAATCCTAGGTTTGGACTACACATTATTTTGAAGGGAGAAAACGTAATGTAGGACTAGGCTTAATCCCTGTCTGGGAAATTGAACATTTACCCTATCCTTAAATGTCCTAATATCTCTCAGAATTAGACTTATGTGAAAACAATAACGGATTATATTAGATGTTTGTCTTAATATCTCTTGAATGTTAGCCGTATTTATCTCTAAATAAAAATATTGTCTTAATAAATATCGAATTTATTTATTTTTTCTAAAAACTTGAATGAGACTTTCTGAAAAGACTTTAGGCTATGACAAAGACGCATATGCGTCAAATCTGTGTGGAAACTGGTCTTTATTTCAACATCAGTAGAACTTTCTGGAAAGTCAGTCAGTGGCTAACGTTACTTCAGCATATATTTTATACAAATTATATTTATAACGTCAGAAAGACAGTGTGCCAGTTACTAGGAGTTACTGGACAGGTGAGCGTTAAGACGCTCCTCCACAGCTAAACACCTTCATAACATCTCAGCTTAACATCTCTCACCTCAACTTCACTAACAGCGAGCACACAGACAGACAGACAGATTGACTGACCCCGCGCGCACTTACATGTCCGTGACGTTTTCCATCTCGGGCTCGGTGAGCGCGGGGAACGCCGTCAGGCTGCGCTCCGGGTCGGCGCACGAGAGCCTGAAGCCCGCGCACGTGCACGCAGCCGGGCACGCGGCGCCTGGCCTCCAGAGCGCGGAGAGCGCGGCGAGCACGCAGCAGAGCCCGCGGGCAGCCCAGCGCGAGCCCCGCAGCCGTGTCGCGTGCTGCATGTCCGCGCGCGCGCCTCCGGGAGAATACGACTGACGGGGTTTTAGTTCAATCCAGCCGCGCAGAGAATAAAAACAGCGTCAGAACTAAAAACCCAGAAATCCCGTCTCGCGCTGCGCTGCTGTTTCTTTCCCCCGTCTGGGTTTGTTGTGCTTTTAGAGCTCGCGGCGGACAGAGCGCGAGACGATGGGGAATAACGAGGGCTGTAGTTAGTAGTCCGTGTGAGGAGAGAACATCCGTGCGCGCGCCACAGAGCGTGTGTGTATGTGTGTGTGACAGGGAGATGAGTGAGCGCGCGCGCGTGTGTGTATGTGTGTTTGGGAAAGGAGCACAGCGGAGAGGAGGGAGAAGGAGGTGGAGGATGAGCGCGCGGTATCGATCGTGGACGGCGCGCGCCTGACGCCACGCGCTGCTGCAGCGCTCCGCGCGATAACGCGTCATTATCACAATACCACTACCACTGTACCTCTCGCATAACTCATAACTTCAAATGACTTTAACGAATGATTTTCTCTTTTGTGACCATTTATCATATTTTTAGGATTCCAGACTACACACAAATCATATTTTCTTATAATGCATAATGTCTTTTTTGTTTTTCTGCATGCATGCTCGCACAGCTTTTGCTAAAACTGACTAAACATTTGATGGTGGTTGATCTAGAGTTGCATACATTTAGAATTCTTCGTGGTGACTTTGTTTTGCTTTAAATAAATGTTTTGATTATTCTCTTACATTTTTAATGAATTCCCCATATTTCTTCCATTTTTCCCAATTTATGGAAGGCCAAATTTCCAGCCTCAGTCCCTAGTGATGCCCCTCAAGGCCAGAAGGGTGAAGACTGACACTTGCTTCCACTGTGAGGCACGTGTGAAGCCAACCACCACTTCTTTTTGAACTGCCACTGATACGCAGATGTAAAGTATGGTAACATGTACTTATGTGCTAAAATGCTCTGTCTGTATCTCTTGGATTATTTTTTTTTTTCTCATACTTCCACTTTTACTTTAATACATATTTTCAATGAGTTTAGTACTTTTATCCAATACACTTTTTGATGCCTGTTATGTATTATTACTTGCTACAATTATAAAAATGTTAGCAATCATTCCAAACCCACATTATCACTGCCAGAGCAGTAGATGGCAATGTCACCAGGATGATTAGGCTTTTCATCATTAATCAAGAAGACAGCTCTGTTCCCATTCTGCCTTTCGCTCTGCAAAGGTTTTTTTTACCTTAAGTGTGTTGCTTAAAGAACACTTCAACTTCTACTCAAGTCACTTTTTTAATAGATCACTTTTGTACTTTTGCTTAAAATCTGGTTCTCTAGTACATGATACTTCTCTAATGAGACAGCATCACTGGATAGCCAATGTGCTCAGAGGAAAGCACAGCGACCCAGCTCCGATATATCAGCTAACAGATGCTTGCTCTGGCAAGCACTACACTGGATACTGATGAGAGGAGAGAGTGCCATCTATCTTCCAATAATGAGAGAGAATGAGAGAAATTGTGCTGCTGATAGCATGCAAGATCTGCACCATATTTAGATGTTAAAAATCATTTTGATTAAATATTAAGTTATATAAATAATTACTGAACAGTAATTGAGTGTCTTCAGTCTCTTAAAAATGTGTGGAAAAACATTATGATGGTTGTAAATTTTGGTTGGGTTTAAACTAGCTTTGGAATGCTGGAAAAATGAACAAATTAAACACTCACTCACTCACTCGCTCACCCTCAACCGCTTTATCCCTTAAGGGTCGCGGAGGGGCTGGCGCATATCCCAGCCGGCATCAGGCGGAAGGCAGGATACACCCTGGACAGGCCGCCAATCCATCGCAGGGCAACAAATTAAACACCTAAATTATTTTTTTAAATGATAAGAAAACATACATTAAATTTATTTAAAGTTATTTACTATATATTTGTATAAAGATGTGGTCATTCAGAGTAAATATTCAAATGTATTTGTATGTGTTTGTATGAAAATGCGAACACAAAAGGCTCGTTATACAGATATTAACCATCAATACTGTAAGCTACACCGGGCGCGCGCTCACGTGCATCAGTGTTTATATGGGAGCTTTTATGAAGCGCGTGCGTGGACGGTAAACAGAGCGAGCGAGCGCGCGCAGACGCAGCGTTCCGCGACCTCCAGTCCCGGCGTGACGTGGCTTTGACGCACGAAGAGAGAGTAGAAATATAGCGGATGGGTAGGTGGGTGAGTGAGTAGGTGGGCGGGGGGATGCCTATTACGAAATCAGGTGTTTGGTAATGGGCTGTGTTGTAAGAATAATCGAATATTCCTCCAAGCTCTTTAAGTCTGTATGGATACAGGTTAATGTGATTAGAAGAGCGCACCTGGCTGATGCTGCTGGTCTAGAAACACATATCGCAGCAGCAGAGCGGGGGCACTGGGTGCACTGGCTGGGAACTGGCCGACCGTTTCATTAAGCAGTTCAGACCGTGGTCCAGACGTGCTCGGAGTGCAGTGGAAAAGACATTAATGAGAGTCAGACAGAGGCGCAGTCCTGTGCTGCCGCCTGCTGCTCACCGTGGAGTAAAACACCCCTGACTACCCCACCACTCAGTCCTGCTCGCTCAGAGATATTCAGTTTTTTTGAAGTATAGAAAAGGAAACTATTGAGCAACTTTATTTGAATGTCTTATTGTATCCGTTTTTTGCACGAGATTTGGCTTTATTTCTCAATGAAAAATTGATCAGCTGTGCTATTACACTTACATAACATATACATTTTTTTCATAATGGGAAAATACAGCTCTGGGAAAAAAGAGACCACTTAAAAATGATGAGTTTCTTCGATTTTACCAAATTTGAAAACCTCAAAGGGAAATGAATGATCACAAGCCATCAATCTGAACTGCTTGATTTTTTTTGCACCAGGAGTGGCAAAAAGTTATCCAAAAGCAGTGTGTAAGACTGGTGGAGGAGAACATGTCAAGACGCATGAAAACTTGGTTATTCCACCTAATATTGATTTATGAATATGAACTTGTTTTCTTTGCATTTCTTATTTTCTGAAAATAAACACTATTATTTGGAATTTGGGAAAAATGTACCTATACCTATGAAAAGCAATTTTTTTTTTGTATTTGGTAATCAAAGAAAAAAAATGGAAGTACATCACTTCTGAGTTGCTTTTTCAATGTTTCAAACTCTCCCAAAAAAGTTAGCAAAAAGAAAGTTCGACAAAATTATAAGTTCTAAAAAACTTCATAATACTACTGCTTTTACTACTGTTGATGTGCAGTGCAGCAGCCATCTTGGATTCTAAGCTTGGGGTTGGTAAAACTCTTCTAACCTTCCTGACATGAAATTCAACTTGGAGCATTATAGTTGACTAAAAATTTCTACACAAGAGATCAAATGGAACACAGCATTAATTATTTATTTGTCTCTGAGAGAAATCAAATAATGATTTGGCCATTATGTTCAGGTGAGGAATTTAATGTTGAACATTGACCAATTCTGTGGTATTTAATATTGTGACATTGTGATACTGGGTTAAAAAGGACACCTTAAAGCAATGAAAATCCTTAACTGTGCAAGGCAGAGGACCTCCAGAACTACATTTGGTAAATCACTAGTGTATGACAAATTCAGAACAACACTGACAGCATTTAATTCAGTTTATATTTTTATTTAGGTAATATTCAACAAGTAAAAAGTAATACATTTCGATTTTAAACATTGTAGTCGGCAAGTTTGACCTAACTGCAACATTACTAAAGCCAGTCTCAACTGAGACACAACAAACGAGACAGATGAAAGTAAAGTTAGGAAATTAAGGTTTAGGCATTAAAAGTATACTGAAAGAGAGACTCAGCTGTCTGAGCGTCTCCCCTAATGCCAGTTTGATCTCTGTGAATGCCACAGCCATCTGTGCCTAGGAGTTCCTAAACCTTTGCTTGTTTGTGGGTGAATAGAATGACCTTCCTTCTCCCCAATCACAATAAGCACTGCTAGTCAACATAAATGCCTGTTAGCTCTTTTAACAGAACTGACAGAGAGCTTATGCAGGTATAGATGAAATAGAATAAAAAATTAAGTTATAAAAATATATTTTAAAAAAATATTCTTAAAAGCTTCTGATCTAGAATATGTTCTTGTCAGAATGGTTACAGGAAATAAGTGGAGACTAAATCACTGACAAACTATGAATACAGGTCCTGATTTTTCAGGAAGTTTACCCTTTAGGAGAAATAAAAGTAAATCTAGAATCCAGGTATGTTGGAACAATGGGACAATGTTAGATAATTAATTGCCTTTTAAAGATACTGAAGCACCTTTATCATTCTTTGATGTACAAAAACAGTATGTTTACATCAATAATACTGATTAAATGTTTAAGACTATAACCAATATAATCTACTAGCAGGAGGTAGAGGGAAGTGTGTAAAAGTGTGAAATGTGACAAAAAAATACCAGATTTCAAAAATTTGAACTGAATAAAAAAAGATTAAATAATTTAAAGAAAATGGAACCCTGAACAGCCACAGACTTCAAAATTGCCTCAGTCAGATAAACAGCACTTAGAACTGCAGGTCTAAAAGGATGTAAATGTCCTATAATGGAAATGAACTAAACAAATTAAACAAAGAACTGAAAAGACCAGTTACTTTTGTATACACTAAAGAAACAGACATCTTGAACTTAACAGCAATTTTGCATAGCACTGTTTAAAATCCTTTTGAGCCCGGCTGCAAACAATGTAATTCGTCCTGTTTAATTGGATAAGGTGCAGCATTTTGATTATATAGCACTGTGCTAAGTACAGGAGGTATATATGAATAACAATTTGAAGCATACTATGTATGGTGAATATATTTTCACTATATCACTCAGCCACGGACATAAATATGCATTCAAATGTACTAATAACTTTAAATTATTTGGAGTCGCATTACAGACTGCCTGGTTGCCCATGCACCCCTGTAATTCATTGTGAAATTCAAATTTCCTCCACCAATTCAAATGTGAATCTGAGTTGACACTATTAAAAAGCAGTTACTTAAGTTTAGGATTTTAATGAAGCACCAAATAAAATGTTAACTCCTTCTCTCTGTGACTCTCCTCTGTAGCTCACAGAACTCTCTGTCTGCCAGAAGATCTGTCTTTAATACCACGCATTTCCCTGATGGCTCTAACTGAACGCTCATCACACAACACATATCCACCAGCTCCCTCTGACAGTTCTGTATCCCAGAATCAACCACTCTACGCTTTGCTGGGTCCTTCCTTAGCACTTTGGATTCTGCTGCTGAGAAGCCAATCAGATTAGTCAGCAAAGCGTCAGAGAGATCCACGTCCAGATATCCAGTGCCATCTGATATGGTGGCCCCGAGTTTCCATTCCCCACCACTGCAGCGCAGGTTTCCAACTAGAGTGACTATAAAGGCCTGAAGTCGCACCACTTGAACGATAGAGGGAGGCCAAGTGCCATTTTGCAGAATGCACAGGTAGTTGAGGAGAGACATGTCTGCTTTAATGTTAGGCTTGTCTGTAGAAACATGTGCTCCAATCTGAGGGCTGGTAAAGATAGAATCAAATCTGGGAATCTTTGGATCTGGGGAAGTGAGAGAATCATCTGAAGCACCTGCATCAGCCATTTGATTGTATATTTTTGATCCCACAGAATGACCGTTGGACTTATTGACATTTGCTCCAGAAGCAAAACTGAGGTGGCTTGGTCCTCCACCTTGGTTGACTTGTCTATCTGAGCTTGGGGCAGCATGCCGTTCTCCCATCCCATCATATTCCATACCTCCATTTGTTGGCAAGACCTTCATTTCTGTAGGCGTCATGATGCTGTCCAGTTCCTCCATTGGAATGTCATCAAAGTCCTCTGGGACATTATCAAAGTTCTCTGGAACCTCGTCAAAATTCTCTGGAACCTCATCAAAGTTGTCGGGAATATCATCAAAGTTATCTGGAATATCATGGAAGTCCTCATCGGAAGGTTCAACTACATTCCGGCTAATAGAAGCAGGTGTCGCATGGTGGGAAGGTTCCAACTGATAGCTACGAGACCAGTCAGTTCTGACAGAAGCTTGTGAGGCCAGGCTGCCACCATTGCTGTCATAACCACTGTCCAGAGTGGCCCCACCTAACTGAGGCTCCCTTAAAGCTTCCACATCTGCAAGCAGCTCTTGATCATCTGGTTCTGCTTCTTGCGGATGATTTTCCTCAGGCAATCCTAGGGTTCTGCAAAGTAACTTTGACTGGGAATGCCTCTCCACAAGCTGCTCCACTTCCCCACCCAGAACTCTTACATTTTCCGCCTTCAGCAACAACACCCCAAGACGTACCACCACGGTTCCCGCCACCTGGAGCTTGGTGCCTGGAGGAAGACTTGTATTAAGGGCTGGGATGGGCCGGTATTCCATGCCCTCCAGGCTCTGGACCCCATCGGTAAGCTGCAGCATTAGCATGCGTGTGGGCTTGGCCTCCCACGGCTTCTGAGTGGCCTGAGTCACAGCAGTGACCTGCTCATTGGTGCAGTCAGAACCACGGACTCGCTGCAGCTGAGAGTAGGCTGGCTGGCTGACGTCCAGCAGGGAGTCCAACTGGAGGCAGTAGCAGCCATTCAATTCCATCTTCTGGGCCTCTGAAATGCAGGCAGGCAGTAAAGGATGGGCGAGGTCTCTTAGGTCCGTGAGTAGCCACTGGTCCAGAACCTGCTTGTTGAGTTGGGCTTGAGGCACGGCCACACCTCCTGCCTCCTCTAGCACCCATTCCACACAAGCTTCAAGCCACGTTTGAGGCACCTGAATTTGCCATGAGGAGCGTAGCCAAGCCTGGGTAACCTGGGCATTACCTGCTGCTGGCATGTTCTTGCTAACCACCGGAACAGCTCCCAGTTCTAAACACACGATGAATTGCAAAAATTAATTACATCCCAAAATGACACTGTTCATTCACACACTGAATGCAATCAAATCACATAGCAAGGCTCCACTCTAATCTAATGGAAACGCTTCCATTTTTAGACAAACAAAAGAAAAAACACTATTTTTTATATCTTTAAATTTCAGAGGAGACTATGAATGAGCCGGTGCTTTTGTTCATACAGTGCACTCAGTACAGCAGTGCCAGGACAACTTTTTTGTCTTATTTTAAAACTCTGGCTTAATTAGTAGGGGGGTGGTACTAAGACACATACTGCTTAAATCAGATTAAAATATCAAATAAATATTTAATACCTATGTATCTGTATATTTATTAAATAAATAGATATATATGCATAAATTAAACGTTCATAGTATAAAGTAAATATACACCTTTTCGTATATATTTGGAAATATAAATAATTATAAGAATATCTGTAACAGTTGTAAGACTTGAAATAATTAATAATAAAAGGGTTAGTTGTTTGTATTATTGCCATCAATTACGGTTTATGTTATTAACAAACCAGTAATGATAAGAGATGAATGAAAAGTTTATTTCATTTATTTATTTATTTACTTTATAATTTCATGATACCATGTAGATCTGGGAGGTTAATCAAGAATTACTGTTTTAATGTGATTTTCAAAATTGGATAAGTCAAGTCAAGAGGATTTTATTGTCCTTCCATCTGAGTACAAGTACACACAGTGTGTACCGCAGTAGGTAAAGTTTTTTTTTGATTAAGTAAAATCTGTTTTCTTTAAAAGGGTATAATTGCCTTATTTTGCTATTATATCATACATATTATTCTTTTATATCAGTGGCATTTAAATAATCTTAAAATGACAATGATATTGTTTAGCGCAATCATTTTTGTGATGATATATCGTCCACAAAATATTGTTATCGAGACAGTACAATAAATACAGCAAACATGAGACTGTTTAACAGACCCAATACAGTCTATATGTGTGTGGTGAAGTTAAGTTGCAGAGATATGTAACTTACTGTAATATACAGGACATACAGTCAGCATAGGTCTGCAGTCACTGAGGTGGAATAGAATTAGCAGCAAATATTGCTGATAAAGACAGTTTTAGTCTCTGTGTTGAGTGCGTATAGAGTGATAGGGAGGTTTCAGGAAAGTCTTTGTGTTGTGTGTAAGGAGTGGTGGGGGTGTTTCAGTTCAGTGAGTGTGTGGGGTGGGGTGAGCGTTGGGGGGAGGGTCATTTGAGATAATGAAGTATGCACATCAGATCTTTGCATCTAATTTAGAAGCTGCCAGAAGGACTCTATTGGTTCTATTGGAAACCTCTATATAAAGCAGTTTTTTCATATTTTACACTTTTCCTTAACTCAAATAAAAGGATAGTATGTTTGCAATGTGTTTAATATAAAAGCTGCATGTAAGGTTAAAGGGGGTTGGTTATTTAAGCAATAATAGTCTCATGTATTTTAAATTATTAAATACACGAGAGGGAGTGCTATAACGTGTAATATTGACACTGCTGTTGTGGGGTCATAGGCACGAACCTCGAGTGTATTATTGCGATTATACCACAGTTCCTTTATCACTGTTTATTGTAAGATTTAAGAGTTAAAGAGGACCAGAAAATACGATCTGTTTGGTTAATAAAACTCTGCAAGTTAAAATAGTTCCATTGCTGTTCTATTTGTAGCTGGGCTGTTTGGCTTGTAAGCGCTGCATCGTTTCTAGGTTACCTGTATGTGGCAGAGTAATACATGGAGCGCTTCAGTTATAGTGCATTACTGGTTGATAACAGCACTCATAGAACGCCTCTCAGCCAATCAAATTGCAAGATCGGAACTAACTGTGTGGAATTATATTTATTAAAAAATAAATTAATACATTTAAAAAATTAAATTGAATGTAAAGGATGTAACTTCATAATCATAACTTCAGTTCAATTGACCAAATAATCTATAGATTAACATTTATTGTTAGCTAGGTTATATCCGATGGGTACAGCCCTAAATGCATATAAAATAACTCGAATTAAATACAAATATATTTTAGAATGAATAAAAAAACATTAGCAGGCTATCAAAAGACTTGTAGTCTGTTTTACATTTTTAATGCAAACTTCTATCAGAACCAGTAGTTAGCAGAAAGCATACTCACATCAGCTCAACTTCAGCAGATGTTGCTGTTTTAATCTGTGGCTTCAAGTTTCCCAACGACTCAGCTAACGTTACAAAGCTAAAGCTTTTGAGGAATTAAACGCTTGGTTTAATGGTTTACAGTCTCTCTGACGCGTTCTGTAGTCCTGAAACACAACTTTAATCAGAAAACAGAACAGATATCATACCCCCATTACTGAGGTACAGAGCAACATCCTTACAACCGAACCTCCTGATCAGCGTGGGTGGGAAATTAAGATTGACGGCTCGTTTGTCCAATCGTCACGTTACTGCCCACCCTCTGTTAAGCTTAGACCAATGAAAGTGTGCTTTGTTATGGAGGGACGGGCTTTCATTGGCCAAAGCTGAAGCGGCTTTTTTTCACATTTCCTTCTCAAGTTTTTTTTTGTGCGTCGTCGTTTGTTAGGGGACGGGCGCTGTGCAGGTAGGCTGGTTACCATGTTTCTGTTTATGGATATACTTTATATGCTAGCGTTAGCTAACGTGGCTGGCTAGTTATATTAGCGTATAACGGTCTTATATTGTTCGTTTGTGCTTAGTATTGTGAATATGTGTGACCCTTGATACAGTTTATCAAATAACTAGAGTAAGGAGAGGCTAACGTTGGTGTTAGCTTCGCTAGGTTAGCTAATGAGTAGAGGAGGATAACCCAGGTCCAGAAAGTGAAAATCCATCCCAGGCTTTTGTACTAACTGCCTGGGCTAACCTGGCTGCAGCCGAGCCGCTCAGGCAGTTGGTACAAAAACCTGGGATGGATTTTTAGTTTCTGGACCTGGGTTACTCTCCTCCACTTATGAGTGGCTCCGCTTGTGTTAGCAGGCTCGATAGCGTTAGCTGAAGTGTTTGGTTTTTTAGCTGTTTGTTCGTCTGAAATCAACTTCACTTTCAATTATTTTGCGTTTTACGTTAAAGGACCAACCTAATCTAGCTAGTTATAAGTAAGTGAAGCACTAATGTAAGTAGCTAGCTAGTTTTATGTCTGCGGCAATAGCACTCACATAATGTAAAGCAAGAGGAAGTTAGCTTAGCTAGGTTAGACAGCTAGCTTGACTTAGCTAAGCTAGCTAACTAGCTAAGCTAATTTAGCATTAGCTTGAGCCTTCTATTGTTACTGAGGCTGGCTTGTTGCTCAGCAGCTGGGTGCTCTCACTGGGCAAAGAATGCGTTTAACGCAGAGCAACTTATTAACAATAATATTTATTTAATATTTCGTTTACCTCGTAAATTATTGTGGCTCCGTTTTAAAGCTTTGAATTATTTAGGGGTTCGAAGTTAAAAAATGGAACAAGTTGAGCTTACTAGCTACTGAAATCAGGTAACTTAGTTACTTCTTTCTTTCATGTTTCGTTTTAACATAGATAGGTTGGCTACCTATATCTATTTATATCTATTTAGCTAACGTTAGCTCTGTGACTATTCTTTAGGTATTTTTTTAGATTTTTATTTTAGCTGTGTGGAGGTAAGAGTAGCAGCTGTGAAACCCCTTGATATCTGAATGAATAACTTCCGTGTTCCTTGGAATGTTAGCTTACTAGCTAGTTAGCTAGCTTCCTGTTGTGTGATTATTTGTTATATCTCTCAAATTTACAATTGTAGCTTGGCTAGAATATGCGGCTTTGAAATAAATGAGAGACCACTTCAGTTTCTGAATCATCTTCTCTGATTTTGCTATTTATAGGTAACTGTGTTAAATGTTTGAGTTAAATGAACGTTGTTGTTTTTATTCTATAAACTACGGAATATTTCTTCCAAAATCCAAATAAAAATATTGTCATTTAGAGCATTTTTTTGCAAAAACGAAAAATGACACATCAGTATTCATGAAGTTATAAAAGTTCAGAAATCACTATTTGGTGGAATAACACTTTTTTAATTACAGTTTTCATGGATCTTGGCAGGTTCCCCTCCACCAGTCTTGCACACTGCTTTTGGATAACTTTATGCCACTCCTGGTGCAAAAATTTCAAGCAGTTCAGCTTAGTTTGGTGGCTTGTAATTGTCCACCTTCCTCTTGATTATATTTCATGGGGTTTTAATTTACTAAAATTGAAGATTTATTAAGTGCTCTCTGTAGATATTTATTGCATTTGAAATTTGAGAAGACATTGTGAGATCTTTATTAGCTAGTGTTTTATTATTTCCACATTTCCTGTATACATCTCTACTTATTGTTTCCACTTCTAGTTGCAGATCTTGTGGGTGCAATTACTGCCAGACAAAAGTGACCTAACCAATTTGGCACATAATCTGTGGTAATGTGTTTATTTTATTTTATTTATTTACATAACTGGATAAAATTATTTGCCAACTTTCTTTACAGAGCTCCCAAGTTTACCTGTTTTCATGCTCTTTACTTACAGAGGGACTGTTGGGCAGTTCATCACTGCAGGTAGTGTAGACCGATAATGGACACAGAAAACGATCAGCAGGAAGAGGAGACCACTTTCAGCCCGGAAAGCAACGGTAAAATATTGGATTAGACTGTTTTGATAAAAGAGGTTGTGTTATGGGCTGTATTGATTTAACGATCTGAAATCGTGAAAGACTCTAATACTGCCAGCTGTTGTTGGGTATCTATTGATATAAAAAAGTGGGGCGCACACACACAAATCTGCTAATTACTAGTCTTTTTCAGAAAGATGTTTTTGTGCTTGCCTAATCGTATTCAGACCTGTACAGCGCATAGAGCTAATACATGTCAGGTTTGATCCATATGCTTTTTTTTTTTTTTTTTTACCCCCAGCTGAATGGGGTTTTAGTGATCACTTGTCCTGAACGTGTGTAATTCCTGGCGTCACTCTCAACTACTAATGTGAACAAGTCCCTATAATGCAAATGCTTGGTGTGTACATACTCAGTATGAGATGTAAAACATCTGTTAAATGGAACGCCTAAGCACATGCTAATGCAGTTTTTAATTTGCATTGCGTGAATTCTCTTTTTCTGTTTCCTCCATAGAATTTGTTAGTCTATTCACTGCTCACAAGTTTCATATCGTCCAATTATATTTCAACAAGTTACTGTAGTTCATTGTAGTTTGTGTTTTTTGCCCAGGCAAGCGTCCTGCGCAGGATATCGATGACAAGCCGGACTATAAACGCTCTAGAAAGTCTGATGAAATGGTGGAGCTGCGGGTATTGCTCCAGAGCAAAGTGAGTGTTTTTACCCTGGCTTGCAGCACAATGTATTGTAACTAGTTGCTGTGTTTTAACATGGACTTGTTTGCTTGTCCCTTTTATCCAGAATGCAGGAGCTGTTATTGGAAAGGCAGGCAAGAACATTAAAGCTCTGCGCACAGATGTGAGTACATGACTATCTAGTTTTTGGCCATAGCATAGCAGTTCATGTGCATTTGCGCATATGTATACAGGGGCTGTAAACTGTGATGGCCACACAGTATTTTACCATGCTAATATTGTTTCAAACACACTTCTACTTATCAGCTTTGCCACCCTGTCCATAATTGATATTTAAGATATTTTAATTCCCTTGATTTCAAAGTGAAGAATCATGTACCTGTAAAGTAAAATTTAAGTAATTAATGAACCAAAAGTATTTTATTAAAGGCCAAAATAGATGCTCATTGCTTTCTTCTTGTCCTGTCCTCATTTCTCCTCCAATATATGAGAGTATGAAATCGCAGTGAAATTATTTACAATTAAAAATGTACTCCTCTTCCACTCCCTCTCCCCTTTTTCCTTGTTTTTGTTTTTATTTGTTATTTATTTCTGGCCAATTCCCATATTCTGGATCGACTTGTCCCGCCCACCTGCGTTGCCGCCTGACCTCCTGACTCCCTGGTTGGCCCCGCCCATAATCGTGCCCTCCCTATTGGGCGCCTTACTTGATTGACATCTGTGTGCTTGATTGCTCTGGGTGGCTGGCCCCGCCCCTGCAGTACAATGCCACTGTGTCAGTCCCAGACAGCAGTGGGCCCGAGCGGTACGTGCCACTCAGATACTCCAACCTCCAAGTACTCTCAGCATTGTTACTGCCAATACCAGTACTCTTAATAGTGTCCTTTATACCAGAATACTCCCTACTGCCATAAGCAACCACTCATATGTTATGGTTACAATATTATTAGAAGTGCTATAATGTTATGCAAAATGCCTGTGCTGCCATCTGTCATCTAACGACTCCCTCCCTTTTCAAAGGTGCTATTTCTCTTTGTCCTCACCCAAAGAGATCAGAAACCTTCTTATAAAAGTACATAGTTGCAATGTTTTTTTAGTTCTATATTTAAGTACTTCTTGCTAATAATCAGATCAGTAAATAAGGGTGAAGGGCAGTGCATTGAAATCCTTCTCTCCTGTTCTGTTTGTATTGTGATGTGTTCCTTTGGTTGTTGACTTATTTTGAAAGCCCAAATGTCTGCCCGCTGCCAGTGATCCCTGCCGTGCATCTACTCTTCCCCTCACCATTTTCTCCCTCAAATCTGTCCATCTCTCTTCTAACAGTAAAGGACATCTTGCTTCACTTACTTATTTCACACCAATTCGTCTTTCTTCTCTGAATCGCTGTCTTCTTTTCCCTTACATTTGGTTCCCTCTTATTTCCCCCTCTGTCTTCTTTCATCAGAGCTAATGTGTACTAAAGCTCCCGAACACTCCTTTAATACACAGTGTGCATATCCTCTTTCCTTTCCTTCTCTTCTCCATCCTGCCTTTCCAGGAACCAGATGGAGTCTCACTTTGTTTTTGGTTTTTCTTGCTGTGCCTCATCACTCCTTTTATGTGCAGTCAAAAGCATGAGGGAGTGCATGACCACACACCTTAGATTAATCCGCTTGTGGGTAACTCTTTCATGCACACAGACAGGCTCTGGCATTAGTTAATGTAGTGTAATGCAAGAATTCCCTGCTCTCATTTAATTTTTGTTTTATGCTCTCATCTCTCACTGTGTGACACTGATTCTATTGCACATGTGAAGGATCCTGAGCATCACTGCAGAAATCCCTATTGTGGCTGAAATACTGCTAAAAATCATCCCTACATTAGAAGAGGTAAGCTTGTTTTCTTTTTCACTTCAAATGATACAATGATACAAACAATTGTAAGTGTCCATGAATATCTGAATATATGTCTTCTGTCTTGATTGATTGACACAGTATCAGCATCATAAAGGTGTGGACTTTGACTGCGAGTTGAGGATCCTGATCCATCAGAGTTTAGCAGGCAGCATTATTGGTGTAAAGGGGGCCAAAATTAAAGAGCTTCGTGAGGTGAGATTTAAAGATCATCTTCAGAAAGAACTGTTAAAGCTTCTCTGTGTCAGAACATGACATACTGAACTCCCATCTTAATGTCTCTGTGAATTATTGTTGCAGAACACCCAGACAACCATCAAGCTGTTCCAGGAATGCTGCCCTCAGTCCACTGACCGTGTAGTGTTAGTGGGGGGCAAGGCAGAGAAGGTTGTTGAGTGTATTAAGACCATGCTGGAACTCATAAATGAGGTAAAATAAACCAATGTAACTTCCTGTGAACTCATAAACAAGGGTGCTGTGAGTTTCTGATGATTTTAATTTCCATGCATTCCTTTTTAATTTTAGGCACCCATCAAAGGCCGTGCCCAGCAGTATGATCCCAACTTTTATGACGAAACGTACGACTATGGTGGCTACACCACAGTGTATGAGGACAGAGGTCGTCGTCCGATGGGAGGCTTCCCCTCTCGGGATCATGGTGGATTTGATCGTAGACCATACGATCGTGGTGGGCGTGGGGGTCACCACATGCAACACAGTAGGAGAGACTATGACGACATGAGCCCTCGCAGAGGCCCCCCTCCTCACAGAGGTGGAGGCAGAGGTGGCAGTCGTCCCCCACGGAACATGCCAATGGGACCACCCCATCATCGCAGAGGGTGAATAGGGTGCCATAGATACATCATACGCTAATTCCATTAATTTTCTCTCGAGTGTGTTCTGCAGCAAGCTTTATTTTCAGGAGCACTCCTTTTGGAGCATATTTGGAGCGAAGCAGTTGCACATATGTGTAAAACAATTTGCTATTGTGTGTGTGTGTGTACTGTATTTTTGCATTATAAGGCGCACTTTTAATGAACGTCTATTTTCATACATGAGACGTGCTGGATTTCAAGACTGCAGTTCAGTATACTCACCTCTGAGCGACGAAAGAGCTAGTGCGTCTAATGCTTATACTGCTCCAGCAGTGCTAGCCGGGGTTAACAGCAGCAACAGGCCGATAATACTCACCTCTGAATGGGGAAATAGAGGTTAACTGCTAATCTTAATACTGCTTCATCCTCTGTGCTGGAGAACTAAACTGAAACTCCTGTATAAAACCTGCAATAAATCTGTGCTTAGTGTTTCAAAATCAGGCAAAATGGTTTGTAAACTGACACAAATTGGTAATTCACTGAACTATATATATATATATATATATATATATATATATATATATATATATATATATATATATATATATATATATATATATATATATATATTCTCTGATGTCTAGTTATATGTAAGCTTATTCTGTATGCTGTAGTTGGGTGTTAGTTTTAATATGGTATTTTTTAGCCATTAAAACAGTGGCACAATTAAGTGCATTTCTGTCACTTAATGTAATCCCCTTACATTTGCACTAATGTGTTACTTTGAACAACTACATGCCTATTTTCAGATGGATTATTTACATACCTATGCCTATTCCAGTTTTGCCAGTTTAGCTCTGCTCATTCAAAACAGTTCTTAGGAGTTCAGTTTTGTTTTTTGAATGACAGTTAGAACAGGGCTGGTTTGTCCAACCAGTATAAAGAGCACTATAGAAATGACAAGCTTAATTTAAATGTTAGAATTATAGATTGGTTTGAAGATATGCATTATAGTTAGAACATACCAAGTCAAGCCTTGTTAGTAAACTTGTTTAAGTATGCATTGATTTTTTTTATGATGCGCGCTGACCGTGTATGTGTGTGTATGTGTTTTACAGAGACGACCAGTATTACAGCTCCCATCGCAGTCACTCGGATGACAGACAGTAAGTTCTTTATTGTTGTTCAGCAGCCTGTCCTGCAGCAGCACTTGGAGTACAGTGTTGGCCTTGGAAGTGTTTCTGAGCTTTTCTGACATCTGTACATTTTTCAATTGCCAGAGGGGACAGGAGAGGTAGACCCCGGGATCGTTATGGAGGCAGCATGGTGAGTACACCCTGTGATCTCGGTTCCTATTTTACTTAGCTGCATTCTTTCAGCTGCTTCTTCGTGATGAGATTTTGGGCTTGGCCTAAACTAGAAGCTATGCTATGCTAGTTCAGAAGATGGCTTCTGTAGCCAGAAGTGTCTACACACTATATGGGCAGATGGTTGCCTGAGACTGACTTCCTGTTGTTACCTGGCAACAGAAATCTAAATTACTTGTTACCATAGAAACGGAAGTGCGACTGAGCTGACTGAATGCAGGCATTGGTTTATTGTTAGTTTGCTAAAAATGGTGTTTTGTTCAGGTTTCTTACCATCTCTTTCACTCTTTGCCCCTACAGAATGATGGATATGGTAAGTGTTCATTTTGGAATATCTATGCAATAATGCGCGTTTATTTACATAATCTATTGTTGCTATTGTTCAAAAATTCTGCTTTCAAAAATGGTAATTTTAGAAGCGATTTAAACTTTTTTGATTTTGTTCCAGCGTTTCTGTTGGTCCATTTATTATAACATTTTGAAATGACAAGGTTCGCATTAAGGCAGTTTTTCAGGTAGAGATTAAACATACTCTTGGATTCCATAGCATTTTAAATGCAGGCTTTACATTGAAAGGAAAACTTTGACCCGGCCTAATCCCTGTGTGAGAAACAACCTAAAGTGTGTTTTAGTAAAATGAAATAAATGTGTATATATAAAAGGTTGCAGTTTTTGTCTGACAGCAATAATACATGTGTATGCATCTATTTATATCTTTTGTCAGAAAGAGAACAATTATTAATCATTTTTTCTTTCTTCCTTTTTAAACAAATATTAGACAACTCCTCATGGGACAGCTATCAGTCTGGTAAGTGTCCTAAACCATTGCAAATTAGTGAAATTGAATTTTGTGCTCCTGTCAATGGCAATATCTAACCAGGACATGCATTTCTTGTCTGTCTGTGTTATTGTTCAGGTGGAAGGGGCAGCTATGGTGATATGGGTGGGCCGGTGGTCACCACACAAGTGACAATTCCCAAAGATGTAAGTGTGTGTGTTCAGTTGTGCACTTATGATACGCAGTTATTTTTACAACATGACCTGAAGCCCTACAAGTAAGAATAATTGCAGCCAGGACTGGGCAATATATTGTTATTGTCTATTAGGAGTGTCACGATTCTCTAAATCCTTGATTCGATTTTATTTCCGATTTTAGGGTCACGATTCGGTTCTCGATTTTCTTTTTTTTTTTTTTTTTTTTTTTACAGCAGAGAGGCCTATGCCAGTTTTAGATTAGTCTATGGTCAGTCATTGGTTTGATTAATCGAATTTACAATATCTTATTTAAAAGGTGGGCTTGATATGTGATGCTTATATGGCTGCACCATTTGCGTAGCTCGCGTGTGCTTGCGTAGCTTAGAGGGAGGGATCTTCGATCAACTTTTTGACTTCGAGGCTCGAGACCATGACACAATTTCGATGAAATATCGAAATCGTGACACCCCTATTGTCTATACATTTAATCATTTTATACTACATAAAATACAAATATTACAATTAATGGTGCAGCATGATTTAATTCGTAAATAACCATCTTAAACAAAATTAATGCAATATGCTACATTAGTGAAATACTTAGATACACAGTTTGCTATTTACTATAATGTACAAATAATATTATGTTCTTTGTTGGTGGTGTATCGAAACGCATCAAGAAATGAATTTTTATTCACAATACCCAGTCTTAGTTGGAAAATGCAAACTGACTCTAAACCTTACTATTTCGCAGTTGGCAGGGTCAATCATTGGAAAAGGAGGCCAGAGGATTAAGCAGATCCGGCATGAATCTGGAGCATCGATTAAAATTGATGAACCACTTCAAGGTTCAGAAGATCGCATTATCACCATAACAGGAACCCAGGATCAGATTCAGAATGCACAGTACCTGTTACAGAACAGGTAAGTCCAACAGAGCCTTCTTGTCTTTCTTACTCTGTAAAGTAAGAATTATGTATAAGAAACATCACACAGTTTAAGCCATGTATATTCTGAAGCTTAGCTGTAGCAGACCCTGCACAGATGTTCGAGAGCATAATCGTAACTAAATCAGAACCAATTAAACCTGGTTAATGACTGCTTGGTTAGGTAATGTGTTTCTGACTATTATTAATCCATGCTGGAATGACTATTGACTTGAATCAAGGTGTCTGTAATGCATCAAAGAACAAAAAGCTACTGTCTTGTCACAGTGCGTTTTGAAGTTAGGATTAGCTGCTAATGACATAACAGTGGACTGACTCTCTCTTTTTCATTCTCTCCACAGTGCTCTCCATTTGCTGGGACACCACCATGAGTAACCTGTTCTGTCTCCACCTCTCTCAGGACCTCCAGCCCACTGCAGTACTACTCCAGCTCCTCCTTTCCAGCAGCGCTGCCTGACTCCTAGCACAAAATGCGTCTGTGAAATGTTTCTCCCTCATGTCATATCCTATGGAAGCTTAGATTTTGTGTGAAGACCTCTTGTTGAGTTCTTTCAGGCCAGAGGAAGGGATATATTTGGTTTGTCCTCCAAATGTCTGATCTTTAAGCATATAATCTAAATGCTTGGTATTTTTTAAAATAATTGATTTGTTACCACATGTTTTTCAGTGCTTTACAGAAACGCATTGTAGGGTTTTGCTTTTTGCTGGATGTTTGTTTTGCAGGTCCTGTGTTCTTTTGACAATTTGAAGTCCTGTATTCTGAACAGCTGTGAGCGTTTTTTTTTTTTTTTTTTTTTTTTTTTTTTGCTTTTCCTTAACCAACCACCTTGAATCAGTCCAGAATGTACACAGAAATCTTGGATTTTTTTTAATGAGTATTTTTTCCTTTTTTTTTTTTTATTTTTTTTTTTTAAACATGCTTTTTTTCTCTTTGAAGACAAATATATTGGGGTTGTAAGAAAAAAAAATATATATGTAAATATCAAGTGATTTATATGGGATACAATTACTATGTTCCCATACCTGTCCTGTAAGTGTCTTGGTCTCTCCTCTGCCGTAGAGTTTCAGGAATCAGTGCAGCTGTAAACCTGGAGAAAAGATCTTGTTGATGGTTGTGTGTTTATTATTTTTTTTTTGTTTCCTCTCTGTCACTGGGTTTATAAAGCCCAGTGTTTATTGGGTTTGCTCTACCTCTGAAAGTTTTGTAGGTCTGCCACTCTATAACGAGGCCCACAGTCGTCTTTTTTCCAGCATGTTTTAAAAGAAACAGGATATGGCATTGTGCTTTAGATTGTTGATAAAGAGCAGTAATTTTGGGGTTTCCTTCCTCTTTTTCTTGTTTTATTTTTTCATATTTTTATTTTATTTTTTTACTCAAGTTGTCTTTGAATTTTCTCTCCCAGATACATTTGTAGAGTTTTGTCATTTGTCAAAAATAATAAAATGCCAGTTTTTATGAAATTTTTTTCTGTTGCTCACTTCAAAAAATGAACAGCCTGATGTTTCTTAAAGATTGCACAGAATGCGTTTACTGAATATTTTAAGGTAGATTATACCACATTTAGTTACGACCCTGCAATGGAATTGGCTGACAGGCTGCCTATAGGACTCTACAGAGTGCCGTTATAGGTAATGTGCTGTAACCAAAGCTCTCAATGTATTATTCGGCCACATACACGTAACTTACTAACGATGCAGTGTTGGAAGCCAAACAGAGCAGCAATGGAACTATTTTAATTTGCAGGTTGTATTTTCTCATCCATTTTAACTCTATTTTTCAATATACATCGATAATAAAATTGTGGTATCACAATAATACACTCAAAGTTTGTGCTATAACGTGTAATATTGGCACAAGTGCTGTAGATTAGCACAGCAGTGCCAATATTACATGTAATAGTGTGCACCTTGAGTGTATTATTAGTGTGATTGCAGTAGGCAATCACAGTGCTGTTCTCATGTCTTCTTCTTATCCTCTGGATTTTTGTCCGGCTAACTAGTGCTGCAAATTTTGAGATATCGACTCCGTTCGAATGCTAAAATGTGCGTCCTTTCCGATCGTACTTTCATTTTTCGTAAAAACTTCGTAAACATGCGTTTTTTTGCCTATTGAAAATTAATGGATGCAGCATGAGATCAAAAGTTTGCGTACCCCAGAGCTCCAGTACTGTGTGTGTATGGAGCTACTGGTCAAAAGCTTGGACACCCCAGAGCTCCAATACTGTGTGTGTGTGTGTGTGTGTATATGGAGCTACTGGTCAAAAGTTTTGGTACCCCGGCCAACTGCAATCACACTCGCAGTTTCTGCTGGAACTGCAATCTAGTTGCCATCGTACCATTATTGCTGTTAATCACCGTTTAGCGGCGCATCATTGCTAGATTACCTGTATGTGACTGAGTAATACATGGAGAGCTTCGGTTAAAGTGCATTATTGGCTGATAATGGCACTCATAGAACGCCTCTCAGCTAATCACATTGCAGGGTCGGAGCTAACTGGTATAGTTTAATTTAAAGCCTTATTGTACCTCAGAATAAAACAGAATAAAATAGGCTTGTGGAAAAAGCTGTTAAACTTGCTTTTATCTCACAATGGAGGGCTCCAACTAGTGCTGGGTAAAAAAAAATTATAATTTCTTGCATAATTTTTTTTAAACAGATAGCGCCATTTAAAGTGATGCTTAAGCTGTTGTTTCCTTTATATTTATTTATTTTACAAGAAGTTAGCATTCCCCTTCAACTTTACATGCAGCTTTAATATTAAACACAGCAAAAGCACAGTTTCTTAGAGTTTTTTACAGGTTTTTTATAAAAGCAAATTTCTGTCTACTGAGATTCCCTCTGGCAGCTTCTCAAAATTGGGTAAATCTCAATTGTCCCATTTTAAAAAACGCATTAAAACAGTAATCAAATTTATCAAATTAATTAGAAAACTTGAAGAACTTCTGTTTTAGAGAGACAAACAGGATCTTATGGACTCAAGCACGCGCTCCCTAACACTGGGGGCGACATTCCTCCTGTGTAAGCGTTTACACACACACACACACACACACACACGCGGGAAGAGGTGTGTAAGAGTCTGTCTGAATGAGGGGACTTTGCTCGGAGGGTCTTCACACCACTCTCACTTCATTATCCCACCTGCTGACTCGCCTTCTCTTCACCTGAGGAGTGTGTTTGAATGCACGAACAGTCCGGGTTCTGGTGTGTATTTTATTTCCAGCGAATAATTAACCTAAACAAACAGCACCGCAAAAAAGTTACAGTTTAATTTGCTTCTAGCTTAAGATTTTATAGCTAGTCGTTTTAGCCTGAAGTGCCACAACTAAATTTACAGTGACAAAAGTTCGGACGCATCCTTTTTAGCATTCAATGCTTTTTACGTTGTTAATTTACTACATCAAAGTTAGTTTTATTTTTGATATTCGACATTTCTGAGCATTATCAGGACGGTACTGTTTGTATAAAATTTGCGCAACGATCTTTTAGTGTTAATACAGAAAAACTGGGAGCACTTTTGCAGTCAGAATAAAATGCATGCACTTCTAGACCAGCTTTACATCTGTACACAAATCACTTCAGTGCATAAAAATGTATAATAATGTTCCCAGAGAAGAATAGATGTCTTAAAAAACACACACACACACACACACACACACTAATAGCTCCATATCCTTAAGATTTATACACACCAACATAACTGAGATGTTTACTTTGAGTCATGAGGAACATTGCACACCAGTTAATATACAAAATGCGTACAACTCTATTACATATAATATTTAATATATATAATTCACAAATTTAATAACATTTCAGCAACTTTCTGATACAGCTAGGTGGCAGCAAACACACACACACACTTTATATTTACAATACAAGCCAAGTCTATTGTATATTAAATTTTATATTTTTTATAATCCAATAGAATTTAAACTTGATTACACAGAAGACTAACAACAAATGTGTGTATATGACACAGCTAGGTGGCAGCAAACACACACACCATTTAAAAATTGGAAACAGTGCCAATTCTACTGTATATAAAATGTTACATATTTAAAAATTAAGTAGCATTTAAACCAAATTACACAGAACAATAAAAACAAGTGTGTATATGACACAGCTAGGTGGCAGCAAAAACACACCCCATTAGATAGATAGATAGATAGATAGATAGATAGATAGATAGATAGATAGATAGATAGATAGATAGATAGATAGATACTTTATTTATCCCGAAGGAAATTTAGGCATCCAGCAGCAACACAATACAATAAGAAACATACTCAGACAAATCAAAACACAGAAGAATAGAAAATATATAAGGCTATAAAAAAAAACCTAACTATACAAGGTAAGCATCTATCTGTAAACGGAGCAGTGCAGTAGATGTTGCTAATGGTCATAAATAATTAAATAATTAACAGAGTAAAGTGCAATGACATCGATTACGAAAGTGACTGATGTGACATAGAAATATAATATAATATAAGTATGCATACGTTACAAGACAGTTCTAAAAAGAGAATGTGAAAATGTGAATACCCAATCATGAGTAAGGTATACTTAAATGTAAGCGAGGTTGGGGAAGTGTTAATATAAATAATTAAGTTGTTGAATAATGTCCAAGTGGTGTGCCTGGATTAAACTCAGCAGCATCCCGTCCCCGATGGGAGGAGTTAAAGAGTCTAATGGCTCTCGGAATGAAGGATTTTCTGAGTCTGTCTGTTGTGCAGCTCTGTGACAGCAGTCTGCCACTGAACACACTCCTCTGCTTCATGATGGTGGTGTGAAGTAGGTGACTATCATTGTTCATGATAGAAAGCAGTTTATCCGAAGTCCTTCTCTCAGCTATTGTAACCAGAGAGTCCAGCTCCATTCCAACCACTGCCCCGGCCCTCCTGACCAGCTTGTCCAGCCGTGATGCATCTCTCCTCTTCATGTTGCCTCCCCAGCACACCACAGCGTAGAAGAGAATGCTGGCCACGATTGATTGGTAGATCTGCAGAAGCTTCTTACAGATGTTAAAGGACTGCAGTCTCCTCAAGAAATAGAGCCGGCTCTGTCCCTTCCTGTACAGGGTGTCTGTATTTGTTGACCAATCCAGTTTGTTGTCCAGCTGCAGACCAAGGTACTTGTAGGTCTTTACTGTCTCCACATCAACCCCCTCGATGGAGACTGGCTGCAAGGGTGGTCCAGACCTACGGAAGTCCACCACCATCTCCTTGGTCTTGGATATGTTCAACTGCAGTTGGTTCAGTCGGCACCAAGCAACAAAGTCATCCACCTGTCTCTTGTACTCCTCCTCCTGACCAACCTTCACACACCCAACGATGGCAGTGTCATCCGAGAATTTCTGCAGGTGGCACATCTCAGAGTTGTACTGGAAGTCTGATGTGTAGAGAGTGAAGAGGAAGGGGGAGAGCACAGTCCCCTGTGGTGCTCCAGTGCTACTGACCACAGTCTCCGATGTGCCGTCAGTGAGCCTCACGTACTGTGGTCTGCAGGTGAGGTAGTCTGTGATCCAGGACACCAGGTGAGGATCCACATGCATCTTCACCAGCTTGTCTCTGAGAAGTGGAGGCTGGATGGTGTTAAAAGCACTGGAGAAATCAAAAAACATGATTCTCACAGCACTACTCCCCTTGTCAAGATGAGAGTAGGTTCGGTGGAGGAGGTAGATGACTGCATCCTCAACACCAATCTTCTCCCGATATGCAAACTGGAGAGGGTCCAGTGCATGCTGTACCTGGGGTCTGAGGAGTGGGAGAAGCAGTCGTTCCATGGTCTTCATAATTTGCGAGGTCAAAGCTACCGGCCTGAAGTCATTGAGCTCACTGGGGCGAGGTTTCTTGGGAACAGGGACCAGGCATGATGTTTTCCCCAACTGCAGGCTCATGTTGAAGATATTCGACAAGGGTAACCCAAGTTCAAAGGCGCAAGCCTTAAGAAGTCTCGGGCTCACCTCGTCAGGTCCAGCTGATTTCCCTGAGCGGAGTCTCCTCAGCGCCCCTGTGACCTGGTCTGCAGAGAGGTGGAGGGGGAGGGGAGGGGGGGCGGACTGGATGTGCTGACAGTCTGTGAGAGGGAGACCTGAGCAGCACTCAGAAGAGGTAGGGAGGTGTCCAGTGGGGCAGAGGCTGAGGTTGCTGAGATAGCAGGACAGACAGAAGCAGGTGAGGATGAAACAGGGCAATCAAACCGGTTATAGAAGAGATTGAGTTCGTTCGCTCGCTCTCTCCACACCACCAGCACTATCACTCTTTGGCTTGCACCCTGTGATTGTCCTCATACCGTCCCAAACTTCCTTCATGTTGTTAACTTGTAACTTCTGCTCAACCTTCTTCCTGTAGGTCTCCTTTAAAGGCCCTCTTCTTTTTGTTTAAGAGGTCCTTTACGTCGCTTGTAATCCAGGGCTTGTTGATAAACATGTTGTTAAACATGTTGATACAGTGCCAATTCTACTGTACATTACATTTTATTTATTTTAAAATTTAATCGCAATTTAATTTCACAGAACAATATAAAAAAAGTGTGTACTTTTGTGGGCATCTTGCAGTTATATGCACAGTTACTGTTAATGTTCTGTGTAATTCGGTTTAAATGCTATTAAATTGTAAAATATATAAACTTGTACAGTTCTAAATTTTAAATGGTGTGCTGTGACGTACACACTTGTTTTTATTGTTCTGTGTAATTCGGTTTAAATACTGTTAAATTTTTAAATGTATAAAATTGAATTTACTATAGACTTGGCTTGTATTGTGAATATAAAGGATGTGTGTGTGTGTGTGTTTGCGGTCACCCATCTGTATCATACACAGTTGCTGAAATGCTATTAAATTTGTGAATTAAAAAGAGAGCATTTGCATAATATTAATGGGTGTTCAATTTTTCCCATGACTCAAAGTAAACATCCACATTATTGTGATTTGTAAAAATCCAAAAGATATGGAGCTATTGGTGGGTTTTTTTAAGCCATCTATCTGGGAACATTAATAGACATTTTTATGCACTGAAGTGATTTGGAGGTTATTAATTGAGTGTGTACAGATATAGAGGTGGTCTAGAAGTGCATGCATTTTATTCTGACTTGTACAGTAGCAAGCAAACAAATAAGACAGATTATCACAAATGTCTAATTATTGCATATGGTACGATATGGTACACTTTTTACATGTAAGTAAGAGAGCTAGAGAAAGCTTTGGTTATTATTCCTGAAAAATTAAAGGAAGGCACATGTTGTACAACGTTTTAGCTTCATAGCTGCTGTGTTTTAAAACATAACCATAATTATGATCCTTATTATGTATTTGTTGCAGAATGGAGCAGCCCCTGTCTCCTCGAGAGTCTGGCCAGTTTGTGGCAGAGCGGAGCAGAGATGTGTTCGTGGATGAAGATGGGGTTAAGAAAGTAGCAGAGATGCTGTATGGGCTAAAAGACGAGGAGGTGTTTACGGCCAGTGGCTGGAAGAAGATGAACCAGCTGGCTCCTCCTCCGGACACAGATGCCGCTATTAACTGGGTGTTTGTAACTGACACTATGAACTTCTCATTCTGGCCAGACAGAGAGGAGGAGCAGTGTGAAGTTATCTACAAAGGAAACACCTACCGTGGATACATGTCTTTGTGTGCAGCCATCACCAGGGCTCTAGATGAGGGTAAATGCAGCTGCAGTAATAGAATATGTATTATCTGTGGTATTAGTGGGAATCTTTAGAGGCTTTATGGTTTCTGAAGACTAAAATATGTTTGTCATTTTGGTTATTAGTTGGAATGAAGACACTTAACTTTGAAAGAAGTGCAGCCAAGCCAAGTGCTGAAAAACCTTTGAGTAGCTTTAACTAATTTAGAATCTTAACTGAACACATTTTACATAGATATCTGCATATTCGAAAGCATTATCTTACATGTCTTTGTTTCTTTATCATACAACCAATATAATAACTAAACTGACAAATCACCCATCCAACAATCAACAAATTCTGGGAAAATACATCACTATAGGCTTTAACAGTGATGTGATTTCACAGTAAATAGACTTTGGTCAAGGTTTAATGTGTGTTTAGTGGCTAAAATATCGAACTGTTTCAACTTTCGTTCTGAACCTGCAGATAGATGTTCTTTCTCCTATCCTCACAGGCGTGCCTATCACAGACCCTGCCTACTTCTCTCAGATCAGTGAGGAAGAGCTGGGGCGTGTCCTTCGCTCTGATAGTGCCACGCCCATGCCCATGTTGAAGGAGCGTCACCAGGCCCTCACTGAGGCAGGACGAGTGCTCATGCAGCACGGCGGATCTTTCCGGAACTTTATTAGCCACGGAAAAAATGACGCAGAGAAGATGATGCAGTACATTGTGGATAATATACCATCATACAGGGACGAAGCCACCTATGAGGTAAACAAAGTAACACAATAGTTAAACATCATAATGTAGCAAACTACCGATAATAGCATATAAATAACAGAAATGGTGTAAATTTGTAATGTAATTTAACTCTCCAACTCTAGGGGCTGCCCAGCCAATGTGAGTCAGCCAATCAGTTTTACCGGGTTATCGGAGGTACCTCCTTGAAATTAAATTTTTTCTAGCAAGGTAGCATTAGCGTAGATCTTACCACAGCTATCAGACAAGCTTTTTTTCTCAGTTAACAACATGGTCAAAGTCATGTCTGTTAAGTGCATTATATTTTAATATGGAGAATGTAGTAAAATTAGTGAGGGAAAGTATCAGGAGTGTCAGTTAGCTACTTTGCTAACCTTATGCTAGCTTGCTTTCCTCATCTGATTAGTGATTTCTGATATTTAATTCATCCATTCTCTTTATTGCAAGATTAAGATGTTTTTAAAGTGTTTTTACAGTTATACAATTGCAGTAATGTGTGTAGGCTTCCTATTGACAACAACATTAGTGGTTGGTGTTGCGTAGTGGATAACACCACTACCTGCCAGTGAACTACCACATTATGTGGGATGACTGGGGTTAAATTCCCGGTCTGGGTGACTATGCTACCTTGAGTATGGGTCTGGGTGACTATGCTGCGCTGCACCAATAAGAATCCTTGGGCAAGACTCCTAACACTGCATTGGCCGACATCCATAATAAGTAGAAACTTGGAAGTTGCTCTGGACAAGAGCATCAGCTAAATGCTATAAATATAAAAATGTAAATTAGCTTATATGAGAATGTTTCACTAGTCTTCACTAGACTAGGACAATACGACTATAGATTACTGTAGAAGGTGAGTAAGTATAAAACACATTTTTAATCACATGATTGACTAAATGTACATTGAGTGTACCTCAGCCATTGTGTTTTGTATTTTCTACATCTTTATACACCCTGTCATGTTAATGATGTTGATAACCCAGGGAAAGAAGATTTCCTTCTATAAGCGAGCTCAGATCCTGGTGGCTGATTTCTGGGGGATCATGGAGGCCAGACAGGAGGGGAACATACCCAACCTGGACTTCCTTACCATGTTTGCCGACTATAGAGTACCACAGGCCCTCGTCTACCTGGGGGCACTGCGCTACTCAGATGCACTCATGGAGGCACTAAAAAAGGGTGAGTTGGATCTTTATCTTCAATAGGGAATTATAACATAACACAACAAAGGCCATCTTTTCATATAGGTCAGATTATTGTTTCTTTAGTGAAACACGGTTATTTACACACAGGTTAATATTTCATACAGCTCATTGTCCACTTTTTACCCTGCCATTTTTGAAGCACATTCCATTGATCAGTCAAGGGTGGATGAAACTTATTATACAGGTAATATTGGACATATAAGACACAATCACCTGTAGTATCTCTGTAGCAAGATGTTACAGCAGATCTTTCAATTTCTATTTTAGCGCATCCCATAGATAAACAGTGCACACATACTCAACCCCATATGGACCTATCGCACCAGAACACCTTTTTCCAGTGTTAAAATGTCCTGGTGTAAGATTGTGTCCATTGTTGCTTTCAGAGTTGAACAGAATTAATATGGTACCTTAATAATCCTTCATTTAGGGTTGTGATGTGGTCCTTCAGTAAATTTCACTTTTGCCACAGTAGCTTTTCTGCTGGTACAGAACAGACAAGAAACCCTTTATTGCCTTGACACATCAGTAAACATCAAGCAGCTAAAAGCCTTTTTCCAGTTGGTGGTCTTGGTCGTGGTTTGAATCTCTATTTGCTCTCTCTCTCTGTTTCCAGGTGAGCTCCTGAGCTCCGGCGAGAGGAGAGAAGTAGAAATCCGGGGCTGCTCCATCTGGTGTGTGGAGAGAATCAAAAGTTGCCTGTGGGACCTGGTTCAGGAGAAAGAAGGGAAGACCTGCAACATAAACTCAGCTCTAATCGACTTTTACCTGTGGCCTTACGCCAAACAGCATCATAAAGAAATGGCCCACATCCCTATTCACCACACACGCTGTATCTACTACTGACATGGAGAACTGAATGCTCTTCTCTATTTATAGGGAATTATTGATTTAGTCTGCCCATCATTCCACTTGTGTGTTCACATTTGTTTTAAATAAAAAATGTAAAACAACACAATAAGAGGTTGTCTTGCTGTCTGTCTGATGTATTTGATCTTTCTAAAAACTACATTTCTTTTCATCAATTCTACAGTTTAAAAACACAGTGAATCTGACAGTCTTTTTATTAGGAATTTTCTCAAGAAAAAAATGTAAGACAATTTATTGGAAGATTTCAAAGGCCCATCCATCTTATTAGCTCCACTGAGCATAAAGTATACACTATACTTGCAAAAGTATTTACTTGTCTGCCTTTGCACTTATATGTACTTGGGTGCAGCTGCTCGGCCATGCAAACTAATTCCACTCTCTACATTCTATTGTTCTTCAGTATGAAAAACACACAAAGTTTAGAGGTCTGTAACGTGTGACAGAAAGTTGGTACACTATGCACCACAGCATCCACTGACCCCAAATGTTGTTGTTAATAATGACTTCCAATTTATTATACCACTGACAGTTGACTGTGGTATTTTTAGTAGCGAGATTTTTTTTTACTAAACTTGGCAAATTACTTAATTTTCTTTTTAATATTTTGTCAGTCAAATAAAAACATTTAAAATTTAGAATTTGTTCTAAATATACACATTATTACAAATAATTAATTAATTCACTTTAAAGTACTTTTTGTATATTTTTCTTTGATGTGGCAGTTTTCTTTGATGTGATAACAATTTATTTAAGTATGTTTATTTTAAATAATTGAGATGTTTTATTTATTTAGTTAGTTTTTTTTTCATTAAAATATAAATCTATTAAATTGTGTCTGAGAATTCCCTGTCATCCCTTTTACATTAATGACATCACAACCTTCACTATTTAATTTCTGCAGTTAATGTTTATTAATTAATAATAATTTCACCTAATATTTTCATACTGTCTCATCATACTTAACTGATGTAAATCTTAAGCTGTCCACACTGTTATGGTCAAATATAATTTAATACAAATATAAATTAAATATTTTTGCGAAAGCAAAATGTATCTTTCAAAAAGCAGAAGAAAGTTTGCAATTCTAGTTCAACCACATTTTCTTTAAATTGCCAATTTTTGCTTAAATTGTCCACTCTGAGGTGCAGCTTGCTATGACCAAGTAAATAGGTGCAGGCAAGGGAAAATATAAAGTGATTAAGATCAAAGATACAGTATAATTTCTGTCATCTAAAGTCTTATAAATGTGAGAAATAGTTACACATGTTAAGTATTTTTTATATTTTGAGAATTAAAAGGCACAGAATTTGTTTCCCAGCCTTGCTGCCTTCATAAAATAATCCCCCAGTTTTTTTAGGAAACACAAAAAAACATATGACGGTTCTTATGGCAACTACGCAAATTGTACATTTAAAATATACTTTAAGTGTATTAAAATGATGACACAAACTTAAATCAACTTATGTATGCAGAAGTTGAACGAAAAAAGCACTTTTAATACTTTTATGTTGTGTTTAAATACGCTTAGTTACAACTGAAATATACTTATGTTGCCATAAGTTTTCCAAAATAGTATATTTAGTATGTATTTAAATACATATTTTAACTTTAAATAGTATCTTATTTTTCATATTAAATATACTTTAAAAATATTTAATACACTTTTCTTTTACAAGAGTCATGAGAAGATGATTAGACAAAAAGAGTCAATAAATGCGATAATTTTCTGACTGAATTCATAAGCAGCGAGCATATTTTATTTCGAAACGCGTTTTCCCAGACGCTACTTGTGTGTCCAATTCGGCCATCGTAGCGTTTGCAGTTTCAGCCTGTCTGCTCTGGCGACAATCAGCGGCTGTTGAAGACTTTGTTCAGGTGAAAGTTTATCACTCGCTCGAGTTTATCCGCCCCCGGAAAGTTCAGCGGTTTGGTTGAGGGTTGTTTATGAATCGCTCTGTGTGTGTATGAGACAGAACACGGCGCGGTTCAGTTAGAAAGATGGAAGATGGAGTGCAGCAGCGGGGCAGAGGAGACACAGCGAACAGCAGCAGCAGCGGAGCTAACTAACAATACCACACAGTGTCAGTTAGCTAACGGCTAGCGCACACCCAACACCACACTGAGCTAACTATAGGAGAGGAGCGGGGTTTACTAACTAACTGCCTGACAAAACCAGACTTTTCTGAGCTCTGTGTTCATTTTATGTTTGTGTCTGAGGCCTGACACTGAAGAACAAGCTAAGCTAAGCTAAGCTATGGTAACTAACGTTACCTGACAGCAGACTTTTGGTGTTCGCTCGCGTTAGCATGGCTAGGTGAACCTGTTAGCGGTTAGAGTAACGATACAGTGATTTTTTATAGCTAGCGTTCAGGCAGCTAACCGCATTGCAGCATCTGCTCGCTTTTTTTTTAGTTAGTTAATCAACTAAGTTATCTAGGTTAAAAACCTCTTTAACAGGCCAGGATTTCTGTCAATTGTCTGCCTGACATTACACCCCTAAATATTGAGGATTTCTATTCAAGCATTACTTAAAAGCTTTCATGTTTGATAAGGAACATTACTGAGAAAGCATAACTGTAATTGTAATAGAAAATATAAAAACTAAGTGAAGCTGCTAATGTCAAAATATAATGAATAAAATTAGCTCTTTCCTGAACTTTATTTAAAAATCAATCATTTCCTGAATACAAACCAAACAGTTGATGTCCTCCAAACCTTGACTTTCGTTATGTTTGTCTGGTTTTTATGTTTTTTTGTTTGTTTGTTTGTTTGTTTTTCAAATATGCAAAGCCTGGGTTGATTCTTCTTAGTGATACTGAAATTATTAAGTGAAGTAATTTAGAGAGAAAACGGGCAGCTTCTCCGGGTGTCCTGTAGGAGATTTCAAAGCTCTCACATTTTCAGAATGTAAATAACTTATTTTACTGCAGAAAAGAAGGGTTTTGTTTCACCTACAGCTGTATATTAATAGGTTAATTAACAAATCTCTGTTCTGTGTAAGACTGTACATTTACAACAAGGCTGTAAGAATATAAACAACCAAATTCTCTTCTTTACCTATTTTTGCACTCATATTTATGAATGACCCACTTGTTCGCCTTTTGTATTGGACGTAGATATGCCACGTAACTAGATATTTAAGGTGCATTATTACTAGAAGGCTCTTGTTTACTACATTTACTTAATAAGACAGAGAGAGAGCAAGAGAGAATAATCTAGCAGGATACACAGCAGTTGGCACACTTAAAGCAAAAAATAAATAAAAACAGAAAAAAGTTAACAAATTTAGAAACCTTTTTAGTGCCATAAAACCCTTGTTGACTAAAAAGAAATCTCTGGCTTGAAATGGAACTAAAGTGTAGTGAAACTTGATGACCAGTAGGAACTTTTGTCAAATAGCCCACCTGTTCGCTCCCTACATTCCGAATTAGTATGCAAGCATTAAAAGCACAAAAGAAGACAACTTTTTAATAATATTTACAATGATGTAAATCACCTTTGTTGCACACCTGGTATATACAGTGTGTGTGATCTACTTCTAGAGCAGGGCTGGTGATACATTTTTATTAAACCATATGCAGGAGGTTTTCTGTCATAAAGAACCCTTTCATTTTGCAAAGAAACATTGCTGCATTCAAAGGGTTCTGGTGGGGTGAAGTCATGATTCTGTATATAACCTTTGCCTCGTTCCTCTTTTTATAGGCTATTTATGATAGTAGTGATGATCCAGGGCTGGATCCTCCATAGCTCTCATAAAATGTTGATTCTTTATATTGTCTTCTTATTGTGATGTTTTTTCTGATCTCTTTAATTTCCTCTAATACATGAGTGCTCATTAGTGAGAGAAGTTATAGTTTGCATTTTTTTCTGAAACATATAAATTCTTGGATGTATTAAGACAACCAGAAAAAGGCTGTAAAAAGGCACATGAAACATTTGTCATTTCGCAGTCATAAACTCTCTCCTTTATATTCTTTACCCTTTGTATTTTTTTTCTGCATGTTGATCTGAGTATATCTACATTTTTTCCTTCTGTTACTTACAGGGGTAACAACAGATCTGCTGCTTAACAGAGCTCTGGTCATTCTGTAACTTTAATTAATTTTAAAGAGAATATAATGGGCACAGTTTTTTTTAAGTAGCAGCGTTGCAGGCCATCTCTTTTGGACTCTGGAAAGGCATCATTAATATACATGTATTTTTTTTTTTTTTTTTAAACTTTGTTTTGTTTTGTTTTTTTCTTTTCTTATTTCATCTGAAAAAAGCATGACTCCGTGTTATAGGGCCTTATCTCTATTTATTCTCTATACAGGAACACCATGACATCCACAATGATTTCAGTTCCCACCACAGCGTCACGCTTCGCCCTCCTGCAGGTGGACTCTGATTCAGGCTCGGAATCTGATGGAGGCAAGCCTAAAGGTGGTCGAGAACCTGGGAAGTCACGCTCAGGGAAACCTTCCAGTGGCAAACCTAACCCGAACACTGAGAAGAAGAAGGAGAAGAAGAAGCGAAAGAAGGAGCAGCAGCAAAGTGAAACCAATGAGGTGAAAAATGGAGGGAGCAACATGAAGCAAAACAGATACCTGCCTTCACCACACACCACTTTTATGGACACATCAATGAGAGCTGTGTTCAAATACACTTTGTAACCTGATTACTGCAGGACATCTTATTTTGTCAGTAATCTGAACAAAGTGTTTACATGCACTTAAGTGATAAGATATTGTGGAAACTTGAGTCTTGAGACAGACAGTAACCAGGTTTTTACTTCGCAACCATACACTGAGAAATATGATTACTGAGCTAAAATCTAGCTTTCTGATTTCTAGATCATACTCAAAAATGAAATGGAGTGTGGCCTTTACATGTCCACTTGTATAATTAGGTAACAGCAGAAATCCAGTTATGAATATGAGTTATGATTGTATTATGCATGTGAAAACACTCAATGATCTACCATGTAAAAATTCACTTGGTGTCCCTTTGCAGCTCAGGAGCCTTGCCTTCAAGAAGCTGCCCCAGAAGTCCTCTGCCCCGTCTCCTAATCTGACACTGCAGAGTTTAGCCAATGATTTGCTGCAGCCCCCAACCAAGGATCGCACCTCAGCCCCACAGGAGAACTGGCAGGAGTGGAAGCAGAGAGATGAACAGGTAATAATGTTTTATGGCCTTTACTTTTTTTTTTTTTTCCCAGACGTATTTGACTTGAGATTGAATCTTTGTGAATGTGCAAGTTTGCTGTTTGTTTTGTTTTGTAGCTGACCAGCGATTTGTACGAAGCAGACCTGGAAAAGGCCTTAATTCTGAGTAAGCTAGAATTTGAGCAGCAAAAAAAGGTAAGTCATGAAGTTTTAAATAGCACACTGTTATTTTTATGTAGATTGCCAGCAGATTAATCTTTGATCTTGTCAGTTGTATTTGCTCTGGCAGTAAGTGGTATTGTGTGTGTGTCCCTGTGTAGGATACTCCAAGTGTGGAAACGCCATCACCAAAGTCCAAAGGAGGAGGGAAGAAAGAGAAAAAGAAGAATCAGCAGGGGAAGGATAAGCGCATCACTGTGTCTCTAAAAGACTTTCAGCAAGAGGGAGGCATGGGTAAGGATTGGTTTTGCATGTGTGTTTGTGTGCGTATGAATGAGCGAGAGATGTGAGTGCTAACTGAGCTTTTCTATTGCAGATCCGCTGAGTAAGAGGCCAGAGAGAGAGGTAAGTGTTTTATAGTTAGGTACAAAGGGGGAGGTATTTAAGTAGAATCAGATGTTTGACTGGGTGACTAAATTACTTTTTCAATTTAAGCAAATGAAATCAGTCAAGAGTGGTTTAACGTTCAGTTTGTTTGTGCTGTATTATCGCAAGTACTTATGAACATGTCAAGAAACATGTCTTTTGATGCACCAGTGAGTTTCTGGACTCCCTTGGGTTATTCTGACATGGTCATCCCATTAAAGGTAGTGTTTTGCAATCTTAAGTGTAGTGTTTGAACAGCACGGCACCCATTCAGCATTTCTTCCATTTTATACACAGCCTGTAACAAGCACCTTTTGTAAATGTTCTGCCACACCAGGTAGTGGCATGTTGTGTGGTTAGCTAGCTGAAGAGATTTGGTAGTTGATGCCTGATACTTTGCGTAAACCCAGAGAGTATGTTCGCGGCGATCATTAAAATTGTCGACACACCACTGCTGTGCTAAAATCTCAGGTGCTCTCGCACTGTCGCACCTTCTAACTTGCACTGTTTCTCACAAACTCATGCTGTCTCGCTCCCACTCACGCTCTCTCTCTCTCCCCCTCTCCTACTCGTACTGTCTTTCTCCCACTCGCGCTGTCTCTCCCCCATAAATATCGTATTTATAATATTTTGTATTTTTTGGTTACAAATTAGAAAAAAGTATTGATTAAAATAATATTTTTGGCTATCGGTACAAAATTTAAAGTTTTATAACGGTACTATCAAAAATGGTAAAATTATACCCAGCCCTATTTGTCAGTGTTTGCTTTTAGCAATGCGATAAACAGTTCACTCTACCTGACATATGATCCAGCTAGCGTGAACCTTCAGTCCTTTGCCAGCCGGTCTTTTAACCTGGTCAGCTAGTGTTGGCTTCTTAGCCTCGCTTTTATATTCTGAAGTAGCCTCAGTGTTTAGCTTTAAAAGGCTTAAGACCAGCCTACGCATTCCCAGGGACAGTTCGCTATGCAGTTGCGAACGTTTATACTTTTGCACACGCCTATCAGCAGCTCTTATTATATAAATAAGCTAAAATATTTATAGTCTTTCTATGTAGTGTTTCTTACTTTGTTAGACTTTTTTTTTATAACTTGTGGATGGATGCTAGTCAATAAAATAATTTTATTTGCAGTTTTACTAAATTAGACAATATGAATTAATTTTCTCCTCCCTTTCTCTCTCTCACTCTCTAAATCAGGAGCAGAAGCCTGTGAACCCAGCGGCCCGTGACGAGAGGTTCTTCAACCAGCTGGAGGACGATGTGAGCAAGATCGTCCAGAGAGACAAGCGCCGAGAGCGGTACAGCAGCAGCGCCGGGCACGAGGTCAACACATCCTCTGAACAAGAGCAGGTGAGAGTCTGGGCCAGTCCTTCACTGAAGCACCATTTCACAATGAGTCACAATGAGTTTAAGTTCTGATCTGGAGTCAGTTCCACATCTTTGCAGTACTCTTGTTTACTGTGAGCTGTAGTATCCGCCGCATAAAACCAATAAATAATGTATACTCTAAGATTTTATATGATATAAACCAGAACCTGTTTACACTCCAGTTTGAAACACACATTGCTACTTGAAGTTGCCAGATATTCAGTATAACACAGTTTCTCTCTCTCTTCCTCTCTAAGGATGTTCGAACAGAACAGTTAAAGTTTGAGTTGGAAAAGAAAGATAGGGAAATAGAAAAGCTGAAGAAGACAATTACACAATGGGAGGTAAGTGGTAACCACAATAGTGTTTGACTGCTAAATGTTGGTGTATTTGGAAAATATATACAGTATAATAAAAATGAATTATTTTCTGAATTTGCCCCAATTCTTTCCTGTAGTTCACATTTTTTTACAGAGCCTAGTCACATTTAGCAGTTCTATTTAGCAGTGTAAATGCACTGTCAGTACTGTTGAACTCAGTAAATGATTGCCATTTATTTATTTATGCTGAAATGTGAATTAAATCTTTCTTATATATTCTGTTTTTTTGTTTTCAGGAGCGATATAAAGAAGTGAAGGCGAGAAATTCTCAGTTACTTAAGATGCTTCAACAAGGAGAGAGTGAGTAGAAATCTTTTACTCTAAAATGCAAGCATGCTACAAAGGGTACTTTAAATGGTTCTATAGAAGAAACTATTTTGTTTCTATAAAGAATCGGGTTTGTTAAAGAGATTTGTGGGTGTGAACACTCTTACATCTCTATTGGAAAAATTATAATTATTCTTTATGTAACCAACGTAGGTTCTTCTTAGAGATGCGCGATATGACCAAAAATTCAGTGTTGTTTTTTTTTGGGTTTTTTTTTTTTTATTACACAAGACCTATTTCTAATTACATGTTTGATTTCCCTTAACAAGTTAAAGTATTTCTTGTTTTATAATATTTCTCATTTTATTGAGAAACTGATTAAATTTAAACATAAAATATAAAGTAGTAACGTACATTTTAATTTCTCTTTTTAACTGAAATGAAATTGTGCACCTATCAAAGAGTCAACAGCATGAGTTAAACAAGTTTTAAATGAGGATCAGAGCTCTGAAACATATGGCAGAAGTTAATGAAGGAACTACGTGATGGGATGTGTCCTTAATTAGTAATACTAAATAATAGAAGTTTTCTATCATCAAATGAAATATATTCTCATTATATCGCACAACCCTAGTATTTCTCAGTGATTGTTAAGAGAACCTTTTGTAGGACCTTTTTTATAATACTGTATAACCATATGCTGTATAACCATAACAGGCTTATGATAATTGTAAATTAAGTCATGCAGGCTTGTTTATATGATTATGGTACAACAAATCTCTTATTTCACAGTGAAAGACAAAGCAGAAATCCTGCAGCAAGTGGACGAGCTTCTGAATATTAAAGAGGAGCTGACATCACAGGTACTACACGTTGTGATTTATGTTTCTGTAAAGGTGTGAAATTAATTCGAAATTAAAGTGTAAAGTATTTGTAACATACTGGCGAATCCCCTAAACAGCAGTTAGAGATCATGTAGTAAACCCATGGATTTTTTCTTCTTAGGTGACGTCACTGCATGCAGCATTAGAACAGGAGAGATCAAAGGTGAAGGGCTTACAGTCAGAACAACCAAAACATCAGGTAAGAAATCTCCCATAATCTTATCTTATGCTGTGTACTATTTGAACTTGGATGTCAGATGTCAGAAAATCCTAGTTCCTGCTCCTACTGGTCTGATTTCCTACTATGAAAGCAGGAAGAGGCTCACCAACACAGAGTTCAGAATCCAAGATGGCTGCACCACACAAGAATAGTAGTAAAAGCAGTAGTGCTGTACAGTTTATTAGCACTTATGTCTATTTGTGTGTTATTACTTCAGTCATACACAAGCAATGGTAGCTAATATCTGAATGTTTAACTGGAATAAGTCAGTGTTAGTGATTAGTTTTATTTTACTTTTAGTAGCAAATTTTGACTGCCGTTCCTGATTGCTGTGGTCTTGCAGTCAGTGGCTGCACGGAAGCCCTTGAGGAAGAGAACCTGAGTAGATTAGGAAGCCTAGGAAAACAGCTGTGATTTTGAATATTATGAGTGCTGTTACAAAAACTTTTTTTAGCTCCATATCCTTGTTGACCTTTTGACATATTGTGATTTAAACAGACCTTCTCTGTACATTGTCAGATTTTCATGAAAAAAAATGTACACAATAGAAAGTGTATATCTCATTAAAAATTAAGGATTTTTTTTTCCAATTTCCATTAAGAGGAGATATTTGGAATAGGGGCGTTCCATTTCGAATTTTACACAATAATATTGACAACATTTTTGAATATAGTGAACGAAAGGACGTACAATATCACCCACTCCTAATTATCGTGTCAGGGTACTACTTTTTTGCTGTTTTTAGCAAAAAAAATTCACACTGTTCTAATTTCCCATTATATATCTATTATTTTACTTTAATCCTGTATATATGGAGAAATTTAGAGTGCATTATTAGTATCATGACATTCTGGATCATGACCGATACAAATCTGATAAAATTCTTGTATTTTTTTTCTCAGTTTGTGGTGTGCCATATCATATGAAATAATTAAATGTATCTTTCATTTTGTTGCAGTAGTTTATTCTTGAAAAAAAAGTTTTTAAATCAGTGTTTTTTTTTTCGTTAGTGCAAAAATAGCATGAAATTTTGTTATTATTTTAGGGCCATATCGCCCACCCCTATTTTGGAGATATGATTATTGATATGACTGCTTAAAGCTGAAGCAATTTAAAGGATGTATATTTTACTTTATTACTGACTAGCTGCCTAATCTTAAAAATATTAAAGACCGAAAGGGATGCAACTAGTACTTTTAGTTGTTTTTGCTGTTTGTGTTTTGCATCAGTGACACCGTGTGTCATTGTTACAGGGGAAAACTACAAGTGTAAAACTTTTATATTTCTTTTTTATTTAAATGTAGCTACTATGCAAGTACAGTTGTTGAAAAGTTAGGAACTCTCGATCATCATTTTAATTATGTATAAAAAGGATCTGTTAAGAAACCAGGAGTGGGTCTATTGTGAGTTTGACTATAATGGTTATAATGAGTTGTGAATGTGTCTGAATGACATACTAAGACTGTTTGTTTGTTTTGGCAGACCAACCGGAAGGGAAAGAAGGGAACAGACGGAGATTCATGAAGACAGACCATGAAAGAAAGACAACAACAGCTTTAGCAGAGCTCCAACCTCTGGCTTTTTTGTCGTCTTCATCACTGACCCACTCCCACACTACACACACACACACACACACACTTCTCTTATACACTCTGAAACTCAGAAAAAGCTTTGTGTCAAACTCCTTCTGACTCTTCACGACAACAGTTGTCTCATAATGCCTGTGGGCAGAATTTGCCCTTGTGTGCTGCTGTTTTTTTTTTTTCTGGAACTGGTGGTCCCAGCCTGCTTTCAGGTTAACCTGTAACAAATTTATTGATTTGCACATTGAGTTTTTAGCCTTTCTTTATTGGCCCAACACCTTTTTTTATATACTTTGCTTTATTCATTAAAAGCAAAACAGCTGTAAGGTACATGCTACAAGTGCTACTCTACGTCTTCTCATTGATCATGAATGATGAATGTGGGGGAGTCAGACAGGATGAAATAATTTGAATGTGAGTTTGCCAAAAACACCATTATAGTTAATTCATGTTGTCCTGTGGGCAACGTACCTTAATTGGATTAAATCTTTTCATGTCATGGAAAAGAAAGTTCAAGACAACACATAATTCAGTGTCAATCAGAAAGCAGTATTTAGAGTCCTGTTGTTATTGTCTTTACTGGAATGTGCTGCCCCCTGCTGGTGACAAATTGCCACTTTATCTCCACAACACAGCGACCCAAACCTTTGCTGTTCTGTACACTGAAAGCTAAAGGGGTGTATTATTGAGTTCTTTTTAATAAAGAGACTAATCTACTTTTTCAAAGCACATCTGCCAGCTGTGCTTAGAGAGTGTTGTTTTTTTTACAGTGTGAGTTTAATGTTAATGTAATTTTATATAGATGATATGGTACACAACCACATGCCATTAGTTTAAGTACCCTAAACACAGGCAAAACTTTAAAGCAGATATATGAAGGTATACAAAATACAGAGATATTGTTAAATATACCTGCAGAGCCTGTCTACACAGAATTAACTATTCAGAGGAGGAATTTCCTTCTTGTGTAATGTTGACATGTTTGAGATTCAAGTGTAACTATTATATACTTGCAGTAATATTTTTAGACATTATATTTTGAGACAAAGGCTGTGTTCCAATTGTTTACTACGTTAATTTTTCAGCTCCACTGAGCATGTAAGTTGTCCTTCTGCCTGTCTGCATATTTTATTCTCCTCTTTTCACCCTGTTCACACTGTTCTTCCTGATTGCTGGGGCCCCTCTCTCCAGCACATTTTAGAGGATTACCTGCGTTGTACACCCCCACTGTAACTAAAGGCTTGTGAATGAGCTGATTAATTGAACTGGGTGTGTTAGGTTAGGAGCTGGTACACCATAAATTTGCAGATCAGTGGGAACCAGGACTAGGATTGAAGAACCCTGGTTTGGAGAATTTGAAGGTTCTTTCAAAGTTTAGGTTTTGTCATGTGAAAATATCCATTTATATCATGTATTAAGGGGCTTTAATGGGAGCCACAAGTCATTCCTCAGACTATGGCTGTATTTTCTGGCTTTGAGCTGAAGCTTTTGAAGCTTGGTGAATCTGTTCTAGTAGAAGAGTTGGAGAATTATGTTTTTGTAGACTGAAAGTTTTCATGAAATGATAAATGGTGCATTAGGTGCAGTTTTGTAACATTTACGTTGCTATTAGTCACTGCCGTCTGTAGAGAAAAACAACACAATTGCTCAGTACATCCAGTGCTCAGACAGATAAGAGTGATACAAAATGATGTACACAGACGTAAATACTGTACTTAAAGTAAATTTTAAGGTAAAGGGGCCTACTTTTTACTGATACTTGATACTGACAGTATCATTAGTTTGATATATGTAACATCCACACAGCCACTCATAAATAACAATTGTTTAATACCAGCTTAGCAACTGGAATTAGACCTAAGCACCTCTGATAAACTTGCAATATTTAACAAAATGCTCTAAAATCATGTGGAATTCTTTACGTTTATCATTTATTTCCCCCAATTTAGTCACCTCCATTCCCTCAAATACTTTGGACTACCCCAACATCACATACAGTGAAGTGAACAGTTTTCAGCACCTCTGGTCAAAATTGCTGTTACTGTGAACATTTATGCAAGTGGAAGAATAAAGAGATGGAAGGAGGGGTAACGCAGGGAGGAAGAGTGTAAGAGAGAGGGAAGGAAGTGTGAGTGCAATTTAAAATTATCTCACAAAACATTACATTTGAAAGCACGTACAAAAAAGTGAATTAATAGTGACATTCTAGCTAACTATAGCATGTTTCATTCTGAGGTAAAATAACAGGTCCTGAACATTTTTCACCCCTACCAAATGTCCATACAAATAATCTTTGTAGCTAATGTATAGTAAACTCGATTTATCCTTCCAGCACTGAGCGTTGTTTGCTCTCTGTGTGTGAGAAAGAGATGGAGGGATGGAGCAAGGGAGGAGAAAAAGGAGGGGAGAAGCAGAGACTTCCGCTAGCACAAATAAACAAATAGTAACATTCTTGCTAACAATAGCTAGCGTGTTTTGTTCTGAGGTAAAATAACAGCTAGATAGAATTGTAAAACCACATGTTAATTTTTCATCTCAACCAAATTAACATTAACTAATTAAATTAAATTAGCTCTGAGCTGGAGTGGTACAAAAAAAGTGAAGAAATAGTGATATTCTAGCTAACTATAGCGTGTTTCATTCTGAGGTAAAATAACCCAAGCGAATTTACATATTTAAAGATATTTAAATAATCTTTTTTTTAGCTAATGTGGTATGGTGAACTCGATGTATTGCTCCATCACTGAGCTTTGTTTGCTTTCTGTGTGAGAGATGGTGGGATGGATGGAGGGAGGAGACAAAGAAGAGAAGAGGAGAGCGACATACTGATATTCCAGCTAACTATAGCTAGTGTGTTTCATTCTGAGGTAAAATAGCCACTGAACATTTTTCTCCGAACAAATTTACATAATTACTGTTTAGATTTTGCAAATTAAACTAGCAAACTCAATAATGATAATTAGATAATCTTTTTAGCTAATGTCGTATCGTGAAGTTGAGGTATCGCTACGGCACTAAACAATGTTTTCTCTCTCAGTGTGAGAGAGGGATGGAGGGACGGATAGAGGGAGGGGTGGCACAGGGAGGAGACAGAGAGGAGGAAAGAGGATTGCTATTATCTCACAAAACTATTGAAAGCATTTACTTTCGTGAGTACAAAAAAGTGAAGAAATAGTAACATTCTAGCTAACTATAGCTAGCATGTTTCATTCTGAGGTAAAATAACAGGCCCTGAACATTTTTCACCCCAACCAAATTTACATAGTTAAATATATTTAAATAATCTTTTTTAGCTAATGTTATATCGTAAAATCTATGTATCGCTTCAGCAGTGGGCTTTGTTTGCTCTCTGCATGTGAGAGAGATGGAGGGATGGATGGAGGGAGAAGTCAGAGAAATAGTGACATTCTAGCTAACTATAGCTAGTGTGTTTCAATCTGAGGTAAAATAAAGGGCCCTGAACATTTTTAACCCCAACCCAAATTCACATAATTACCACATAATTACAACATTTTTCTCCGAACAAATTTGCATGATTACTATTTAGATTTAATTAAACTAACAAACTCAATAATGACAATAATGATAATGAAATAATCTTTTTAGCTAATGTCGTAGCGTAAATTCAGTGTATCACTGATGCACTAAATATTGTTTGCTGTCTGTGTGTGAGAAAGAGAGAGAGAGAGAGAGAGAGAGAGAGAGAGAGACATGGAGCCAGGGTTGCCAGGTCCAACAAAAATGCCCAGTGTCAGTCTAAAACCCGCCCTTCAGATGTTTAAACTAAGGAAGATTGATTTTAGTGTTGACTTATACACATTTTCATTCCATGCAACGGCAACATCCAAGTTTTTTGGCGGCTGTGATCATTTTTAAAAGTAGCCCAAAAAAAAAAACCCAGATTTTTTTTACCCACAACTGGATTTTCAAACAAGCCCAATTTGGTGGAAAAACCGCGAACCTGGCAACTCTGGATGGAGGAGACAGTGGAGGAAATAGTGACATTCTAGCTAACTATAACTAGCATGATTAATTCTAAGGTAAAATAACAGGCACTAAACATTTTTCAGCCCAACCAAATTCACATTAATGTTTAGATTTCGCAAATCAAAATAAACTCCATAATGACAATAATGATAATTAAATAAACATTTTAGATAATGTTGTACGTAAACAATCTTTTTAGATAATGTTGTATCGAAAACAACCTTTTTAGTTGTTGTTGTGTTTACTAATGTTGTATCCTAAACCATATTTTTAGATAATGTTGTATCATAAACAATCTTTTTAGATAATGTTGTATCGAAAACAACCTTTTTAGTTGTTGTTGTGTTTACTAATGTTGTATCCTAAACCATATTTTTAGATAATGTTGTATCATAAACAATCTTTTTAGCTAATGTTGTATCGAAAACAACCTTTTTAGTTGTTGTTGTATTTAATAAAGTTGTATCCTAAACAATCTTTTTAGCTAATGTTTCGTAAACAATATTTTTAGCTGTTGTTGTATGGTGAACTCCACATATCGCTCCAGCACTGAGCGTTGTTTTCTCTGTGTGAGAGATGGAGGGATGGATAGAGGGAGGGAGGGGCGGAGCAGGGAGGGGACAGAGAGGAGGAAAGGAGAAGAGATGGAGGGAGGGAGAGAGGGGAGGAGTGAAGGGAGGGAGGAAATCGCTCTCCTCGCCATGCATCGCCACAGCTCTGCTCTGTGCTCGTGGAGACAGTCTCTCCGCTGTAGTCTGGTCCGCGCGATGGAGCCATGAAAATGAAGATGCTTCGCCTCCGGAGCCCCAGCGTCTCCTCGCTCGAGCCCGAGCTGCACTGCACCGTGCGCCTGCTGGACGACTCCGAGCTGTCCTGCAGCATCCAGGTAAGCGCGACCTTCCTCCTCCTTCTCCTCCAGCAGCAGCAGCGCCATGCTCACCACCAGCCCGCCTGATCTCCACCACCACCAGCACCAGCAGCATCAGCACAGCGCGGGTCTGCGCTCCTACAGCACAGCGCGCGCTCTATTAACACACACACACACGCGCCATATACACAGCTCCTTCCTGACTGCCGTCTGCTGAACATATTTACTCACACACCTACAGATAGCTGATCAGCAAACAGCAGCCCGATCAGCTTCGATTCACTGAGATATGACAGGATACGCACACGTGCGTGTTTGGAGAGGGACTGACGCTCGTTTCGGTGCGCATTCAGGAGACAGGGGGCTTTAGGTGGGGGGTCTGATTCAGGAGTCGTCATATTTACATTAGCAAGGCTGCAGATTTACTCCTGAGGGACGATTTACTCACAGCAGATCTGCTTACACACATTTTTACACTATATACAGAAACACACAAGGCTGAGTGCAAGTGCATCTCTTAAACATGCTACAGAGATGCTGCAGATATAAACAGTATGAGTATGTTTAATATGGTGTACTGGGATATACAGCTCTGGAAAAAAATTAAGAAACCACTTCTGAATCAGTTTCTCTGAGTAAAATGAACATTGTTGTTTTATTCTATAAACTATGGACAACATTTGTCCCGAATTCCAATTAAATATATTGTCATTTAGAGCATTTATTTGCAAAAAAATGAGAAATGGCTGACATAACAAAAAAGATGCAGAGCTTTCAGACCTCAAATAATGCAAAGAAAACAAGTTCATGTTCTTAAAGTTTTAAGAGTTCAGAAATTAATATTTGGTGAAATATTTCTGTTTTTTAATCACAGTTTTATGCATCTTGGCATGTTCTCCTCCACCAGTCTTACACACTGCTTTTGGATAACTTTATGCCACTCCTGGTGCAAATATTCAAGTAGTTCAGCTTGGTTTGATGGCTTGTGATCTTCCATCTTTCTCTTGATTATATTCCAGAGGTTTTCAATTGTGTAAAATCAAAGAAACATATAATTTTTAAATGGTCTCTTTTTTTTTCCAGAGCTCTTTTTTCTTGTTGTTTTATTAAAACATAAAATCCTCTATTCCAGCATGGTTTCAGATAAATAGATAGATAATTTTCTGATCCCCAAAAATAATATAAAAAAATTGTAAAAGATAAAGAGTAAGAGGTGCTGCTAGAAGTGTAAGAAATATTGATATTTTATTAAAATGCAGTAATATTATGTTTTGCAATACTGTATCAATTCCAAATACAAAGTATTATTTATAAATTAAAATGTTTGTTACATGTAAAGATTGGTGGCAGACACTGATTCGTTTTGTGTTGTGTATAAACCCCAACCTCTAGAGGGCAGTGTTGTACTTTTTGTACTTTTGTTCTTTCGATCCCTCTGTTCAGATTGGATAAAAAGTAGTGCTGTCAGTGGTAACACCTTAATGCATTAACATGATTCATCTGGAAACCTAGCACATTCATTTTTTAAACTCTAATGAACCTTAAAGGCTCTTGTTTTAGGGCTGAGGCACTCAGTCCGCCTCTCATCGTATCTGACTGATGGTGCCGTGTGTGTTGTCGGCTGCTTCTCCCTTATTATTGGTGGATCCTGTATATATTTTGTGTGGAACTGTCTAATAGACATTCACCAATTCACCAAAAATACACCCATCCCATCAGAAACCTGTCAGTCTTCACCTGAAAGAGATGTGCTGGAGTTGTTTGGTGCATTTGGAAAGCATCAGTAAAGCTGAAGGGGTTTTTAGAAGATGGAGAAAATATGAAAATTAAGGATTAATTACCCTCTTATTTTTGTCTCTTACAAAATACAGGATATTACAATAAGTAACATTTTTCTTTATGATTTATATCATGATTAATCACAAAATAGTTTTAAAATAATTGAAGCCACTACTATAAATATAATGTAATTTAAACAATCCAACCTTGATTAGGAAAAAGAAAGTAATTTGTGACACCAATAATGAAAAAGACGTAAACTTTTCAATTAATCATATTTTATGTATGGTGTGTTTTTGTACTTACAGACCCCTCCCCCACTCACACACACAAATTTCAATATATCATCTTGCAATATTTGTAAAAAAAACTGCTGTATCATGACACATAGCACTAGGTGCTGCATCTCCCTCATCCCCTGTAACTGTCCAGTTTAACTTTAGGTGGGACTGATGGCATAATCTTAGTAGCCTGTTTACGTCAACAGACTGAAGACCTCACATTATTGCATCATGTTTTAGTCTGATTGTATTTAGATTTAATTTATATTATACAGAAATCTCACACTTGAGCTGCTGCTTCTGAGTATTCTGAGAATATTCTGTTTCTCATGTGTTAAAAAAGTCCCGTATTGCTACTGCATCCTACAGTCTGATCTGATTCCAGTCTGATTCATGGACTGACTCTGTGGAGTACTCCTGCGAGGAATATCCGTCATGTGGAGCATTTCTTCTTCCTTCTGCCTGATCATCAACCCTTGAGGCTTCACATGTTCCCGCTAGAGCGAATAAAGAGACTCATCGAAGGGTTTCTGGGAAGTGTGTTTGACAGCAGAGTCTTAGGGAGACGTCATTTTTAGACAATTTATCATACTGAAAGCGACATACTTACTAAAAAACTAAAACTTGAGTACAATGTAACAGTTACATTTTTTGTTAACTAAAATTATGTCAAAGTCAAAATATATCCGTCTATCTGTTACTCTATCATCTAATACAGCTGCACAATATATGGTTTTAGTTTCATGCTGCGTGAATATTCGTTGCTTAATACAAAGAGAAATTCACACTGTTCACATCCTACATGACAATATCTACCAGATTATTGACAATATATACCATATACCATTTATTTTACTACAATCATTTATACACAGATTGCATTATTAGTCTGTGAGTAATTTTAGCTTTGTTAGCTTTCAGCCTAGTGCCCGCATGCTTCCTGGATTAGTTTTTTCTCATGCAACACTTTTCTTTCTGCTGTGTGTTCATTTTCTATTCGCTGTGTATTAGACAAGGTAGCTCAGTTTGTTTAGGAAAAAAAAGGGTAAAAGTAAGTCAGCTAGGGGAACCTTAAGTTCGAGTTTCCCTCTTTGGATACCGGTACAAGAAACCTCATGTTTTACCGCATCACAAATGTTGCATGTAAGTGGGATATAAATGGTGAATACAAATGTTGAGGACATAATAAAAATTAGACACTAAATAAAGAGACTTCAGTGTTTGAAGTTTAATGTTTATCAATTTCTTGTACCGAATACTTATTTTTCAACTTAAGTATAAATACATGTATATGTTAGGGGTGTAACGGTACAGAAAATTCACGGTTTGGTTCACATCTCAGTATGAACCCCACAGTTCAGTACGTTTACGGTATGTTTTCGGTACGGTAGGTGGTAAAAATAAAAAGGCTGAGCATTCTGTATAGCCGCACCTTTATTAATTTCATAATATCAGTGAATCTTCATTAGAATCATGTTTTGTTTTTTGGGATGGAATGTTGGAGCGGGCCACTTTTATTAAATGCTTGAAAACAGGGTTCTCTCTTACCGTCCTAAACAAATTGAGAGAGAGAGAGGGTGCAAAAGCGGGCACGGATGAGAGAGACCGGGCGAGTGTGTGTGAGAGAGAGAGAGAGTCTCCTTTAAACTGTACTGTGTATTCTGCGTGTGTTTACGCGAACCGAACCGTGACCCTCGTACTGTGATGGTTTGCAGAAATGCACGTATCGTTACACCCCTAATATATGTACATAAATAATGTAAATATAAATAACATAAAGAAATATTTATATTTTAAGGAAACTCTTTTAGGAAACATAAAAATACCTGCACAAAAATAACTATATTCTCATACAGATTGAGAGGGTAGTAGTAACAGTTGCTGAAGAGTGTTGGTAAACTGATGCAAACACAGTTAATCATGTGTTGTTTAAAGCTGTCATGAAAAATTTTATAAAGGAAGTTCAGTTTTATTAGTGAAAGCAGCTGTGTCAAAGATTGTAAGTTTGGACCATAATATAGATTTTTTTTTTGGAATTGAAGTAGTTTATTTAAAGGTCCACAGATATGAACTGTTCTTGTTGTTTTTCCTGAAAGGAAACACTGTGGTAAACTAACCCTGCTGTACGGAGGCAGTACTTTAGTATTTCTAGCTCTTGCTGTGCAAGAAATTGTCTGAGTATGCTAATTTGAGGGCAGATTTGATTTCTTTGTCTCCTCCTCCTCCTTTATCTTCTTGTTCTGCTCCTTATTGTGACTGTATTTCTTTGTTTTATTTTCTCCTCTTTTTCTTTTTCTCACCATATTTTACCTCCTTATCTTTGTAATTTTCTTCTTTTTATCTTCTCTTCTTTATTTTCTTCTTCAACTTCATCTTCTCCTTTTCTTTTTCTTTCTTCTCTTCCTGTCCTATCTCTACCTCTACTTCTTTCTGACCTTATCAGTCCTTTTATCTACCTACCACTCTTCCAGTGCATTTCCGGGGGTTGCCCATTTTGCTGTTAAAAAAGGAACCGTTTTGTTTTTGTCTTATGAATTTTTCAGATCATCAGAAGGCTATAATGGCTTCTTGTTCTGTGATGGATTTCTGCTGCATATTTCATGACTATCCATGCAGGCCATGCTTTCTCCTCCATTAATTGCACTTTTGTACGGTTGGACCGTCCCTCTCCTGTACTTTATCATGTAGAAGACTGAAGTGTATTCTTGGTTGTTAAAAGTGAATAGCGGATGTTAGCACTACTATTAGGGAACACTTTTTCACACAGGCTTAGATTTGTTTGGATAGTTTTTTTGCTTTAATAAATTAAATTATCATTTACAACTATGATTTTTATATTTGCTCAGGTTATATTTGTCTAATATTAATTGTCTAATACTTGCATTTTGCACCTTGAGTGGCATAAAGTTATCCAACAACAGTGTGTAAAACTGGTGGAGAAGAAAATGCCAAGATGCATGAAAACTGTGATTACAAACCAGGGTTAATCCACCAAATATTGATTTTTTACTCTTAAAACATTATGCTTCACTGATCACATAGGACAAGTTGTAGTTATATAATTACAGACTGTACTTCTCTTTCTGTTTTCTGCATACTTTATCATCCTCCTTTCACCCTGTTCTTCATCTCTCAGGACCCCACAGGACCACCACAGTGCAGATATTATTTGGGTGGTGGGTTATTCTCAGCACTGAAGTGACACTGGCATGGTGGTGGTGTATGAGCTGTTAGTGTGTGTTGTGCTGAGTGGATTAGGCACAGAAGTTCTGCTGGAGTTTTTAAACACCTCAGTGTCACTGGACTGAGAATTGTCCACCAGAAGTGTCCTGTGGGCAGCATCCTGTGACCACTAATGAAGGACTAGATGATGAACAACACAAAAAAAGCAGCTAGATAGGAGTGTCTTATAGAGAGAGTCAGCACATTTCAATAATATATGTGTAAGAAATAAATGTGAAATTATGCAATGCGTATATATATTTTTGCTGTTAGTAACAGTGATTGTTGGGGTTGTCAGTGTGTATTTGTATGTGACATTGCTTCTCACAGTGCCGAACCTGAAGCCTGCGAACAAGCAACACACTTTTCCACGCTCTGTCCGTCATGCAGTATGTTGAAATGATCTAGCCAAGGCAAGCAGGGAGGCATGTCTCCCTTGTGTTCTTTTGACTAAATCAGAATAATCTGCCTCGGAGAATGTCATGGAGCGGCTCTTCACTGTAACCCCTGCCAAAGTGTAAGAGCTCTGGGTTCTACAGCTTACATAAGATGATAACAGGCAAAATACCTGGAAGGCAATTAAACAAACACTTATGTAAGAGCTTTGTGTAGACCTATTCTCCTGTGGCATGATCGCCACATGCAGAGCCAGAGAACATTTTACCTTTTGGTTTTATGTTTCGACTAATCTGTAGGCCTGGGATCGGGCTGACAGTGGAGGTTGAAGTGTGAGAAACTGGTTAAATGTTTGTGTGGGGACGAAAGGTATTTACAGTACTTCATGTTTGTAATAGAGATGTGTAGAGTAAAGCATATAAAGAACATTTACTTAGCTTAAATACTTTTATGAGTGAAGTTTCTTTAGAAGACCTTTAAAAGGTTCTTTACATTCACAAATCTGTAAAACAAAAAAGTTGGGACAGTTTAAAAAGTGCAAAAAAAACAACTTGTCAATAATGTTCGAATTTGTGGAAAATCTACACTGAAGATAATTCAAGAGAAAGCATATGCTGCTAAGCTATTGGTTGAAAAGTTAAAACAGTTTGGTCAGCACAACATATAATTATTAGAGTCTTTATGTTTTATCTTGACCACCAGTGAGACTAAGATGGCTGACAGGTTTAATAAGGCTGGTCAGTAAAATTGGACTACCATGGTAAACCCATGGTTAATGGGAGGGGTGGTCATCCTCAGGCTTTTTTGCCCATTGTTGTGTACCGCGTAATTTCTTCCTTGATGCTAATAGAGGCTGGACATGGCTGAAAAAAAGCTTCTCCTGGACTTCAGCTGTTGGGCCGGGGGTACACATTCGTTCATCACTGGTGGCTTTGGTCATCTCTACTCGGCTGGCGACTCCCCGTCTCAAATCAGCAGTGGCAATGCCAGCAGGAAGGTGCAGGTTGTTTGTGTTGGTGAGCTTCAGGCAACCAGTGATCAAATGGCAGGTGTTTAATGCTAGGTCTAGATTCTTGGCACGGGATGATCTCATCCAGACAGGACACGCACATTCCGCAGAGGAATAGGATAGAGCAAGAGCAGTAGATGCTAAAATGTGTGCTGTTGCTTCCCATTTGGAGCTGGTCAGCTTCTGAAGGATGTTATTCATGGAGTTAACTTTCAGTTTGGTGGTTGTGATGTGTTCTTTATAGGAGAGCATGCGGTCCAGTGTTACACCAAGGTAGACAGGACAGTGCTCAAGGTGTATTTCAGACCATTTGATGTTAAGAGGTTGGTTTGCATCTCGTTTCCTGAGATGGATTGCGAAGACTTGTGTAGGTGGTTGCGCTTATAGTAGAGGTTATCTCATCTAGGGCTGAGCCCAGGACCTCAACAGTTCCAGGACCAGGACTGTTGATGTAAACACAGTTTACTTCTCCTTGAGTTTACCTGACAAATCCACAGAACAGATTTCAATGTCCCTTCTTTTGACCAGTGGGTTAAAACAGCACCATGGGTGGCATGTGGGTGGCACAGTGGCATACTGGTAAGCCTATTCAATCTTCCAGTGCTGGGGTCCCTGTCTTGGTGGAGTTTCCATGCTCTCCCTGTGTCTTCTGGGGCTTTGTTTTTTTTTTCCACAGTCCAAAAACATAGTAATCAGGTAAATTGGATACTGTAAATGGCCCTGGTGTGTATGTGTGTGGGTGTAAGTATGTGTGCGTGTATGAGTGAATGCCCAGATATTTATTTGCACTCTGTCCTGAGTTAATCTCTAAGTTCTCTAGGTGGACGGTTATTTCCGGTTGTGTGATGGTTGAGTGCTGAGTGTAAACGACTTTGTGACTTTTGCTGACTGGTCATCTAGATTTAGGCTTTAAATTAATATAACTAACTCAAAACTATTTTTAACCGTTGTTTTAACTCCCGTCATTTTTTATACAGAAACATCATCAATCAGTGAGCTCCCACAGCACCCCCAACCTATGGCTCTCTTTAATGCACAGAAATGAATGAGCTAATTTGGCTTTGAACTAGATAAATGCAGAGCAGAAATTTGGCACATCAGGCTTGTTTAAATTTCAAAATATACTGTCCTCATTCAAAGATACAGTCATAATTTTCAAATACACAGAGCAAAACATGTAGGATTCTGAACCCTATAGGGTTTGAACACCATTATTTTGATGGAGACAAAGGTTAGACCCAGAGTGCCAAATATGGGCATGAAGATTTAAGACTACAGAATGATGTACGATTTCAGTGCTCTATGGAGGTTCACATTACCAGGATGAAGTGACTTAAATCTGATTTTTGCAAGGCTGTGTGAACGTGCCAAATCTGATTTTTTCAAATCCGATTTGAGTCACTTTCATATGTGGTCCCAAATTGGATACATATCCGATCCATAGACATGCGACATTGAAATCAGAATTCATGCGTCCTTTTGCTTTTATGCCTGTGCTACGTGCTTCTCTCTCATACCCACACATCTCTTGGTGCAGCTGTGCAGCTATAGCTGAAAAAAACAGCAAAAGCAAACCGCCTGGCCTTTTTTCTCCTCCTTAACCTGAGCATCTACTTAGATGAGCAATTTACTCTTCACTTGAGCAAAAGATGCTTCACATATGGAGCTACTAACGCAACGAGTTGTCTTTCAAATATTACTTTTTTTTTTTTGTTGGTGAAGAAGGCAGCCTTTATACACGTATCAATGTGTGCATGAACCGTCAAGATAGCCAAATCCGTTCTAAGCTAAAAAAATAGATTTGAGCAATGTTGCTTGGTAAGTGAATGAAGCCTGTGTTTCATTGGTAAACGTGTGAATTAATGTTGCTCAGAGTTTTCTTTACCCCTGGTAACAAGAGACTGCGTTGCTTTAGCGGCGACTATAAATCATTCAGAGCTCTTCGATCCCTATCTCAAAGGCCCGCCATGAAAAACACTCTCCTCTCTCGTATCTAACAATAAGCTCTGTGCTTTTCTCTAGTCCACCATTGACTGAAGCCTCTCCCAGTCTTTCTGTCTGCATCGGACATGACAGCTAACATGATTCTAACATCGTGATTCACCCCTCCACAGGAAGCCAGCTCTCAACAAGGTCAATAAGAAAAAAACATGACTGTCTGACTACTGTACTCTCAGATACAATTCCTTAGAAAATTGTGTGGAAAGGTGTACACAAAATAACAAAACCAGGCTGTCAAGGATTAGAATGCTTACACACACACACACACACACACACAAAATATGATTCAGTCAGACATAAGATGTGGTCCTGTAAAAACACATTTAAGATCTGATTTCTTAGATTACAGTAAGTACATTTTAAGAAATCTAAAAAAAAAACATAGAATGTGTTCTAGATCTATGTGTTATAACTGCAGCTATACACTAGAACATCAGATGTATGTACACTGTACAGCTGTACAGAGAGAACAGTGATAAATCTTGCACTGCTGTGTTCACAGACAGCCAGGCTAATTTACATAGGGACATATGTACACACTAACTGCTATATCGGGTAAATAACCTACCTCTCTTCTTATTCTGTTTTTTAACTTTTTTTTTGCTTTTGTTGTCTTGTTTTCTTTCTTTCTTTCTTTCTTATTTAAGCAACTTAATGTTTTACTGCAGTGTCTTTTATTTTAGTTACAATATTTTGTACTATTTTTAACAAATGTTAAATGTTACGGGTAAAATCAGATACTTTAAAATAAGCCTTGAATTCTGTGGACCCTTTCTTACACCCTATGCAAGGCACAACAATGAGATAGCTCATTGCTATCTTACTCCCCACCCACACTCTTTTTTATTTCTTGCATTTGAGTCCTTTAGATAGCAGGCCCTTTAAACACAGGTGCGCCACTGACTGAACAAAGCCTAGACAATAGTGAACAGTCAGACGTTAATTGCTATCTTGGCAACACAGGCACGCTGTGCGCTTAACGCATGGACACACAGCAGTGCACAAACCTAACCTTTATATCAACGATAAACAGAATACACAATAAAATAACATTGCTGTTCTCGTAACCTGCTGGTGGACCTTCACAGGGTGAACGCACAGGTCAGTTTCTTTTACTGGGAAGAGGAGGGGCTTCTGCACTGTTAAAATACCAATCACCCAAAGTCGGTGTGCACCTGGCTCTTAAAAGGAATGGCAAGTGACTCAACAATAGGTTTATTTCACGTTAAGGAAATTAGTACATGCCTTTTGTGCGTTTTGAGCCACACAGGGCAAATGTTCCTGCTGTTAAAATAGCAAACACATACTGACGCCCTAATTCAGGCAGTGCGGTGCACTGTAGACTTCTCCCCTATAGATGCATAAAATAGGACCCGTGTTTTGTGGAGATGTATATCTTTTTAGTTTTTATTAAAGTATCTGTGTGCTTTAAATGACATTTTATTTTTATATCTGTACACAAAACAGAGAACTGTGTGTAAACTTGTTCAACAGAATCATTGTGGCAACAGTCTGATTTAAATGAGTGTGTTTAGAGTGTGTTAATATGGCTGAGTTCATTTGCACTTGGTTGACCGGGTCTAGTTGTCTGTGTGGAAAGATAGCCACGGCTAGCGCTTTGCAGTCGTACCCAGGGGCTTCTCAGTGTCTGAGAGACAGACAGCTCTTGCATTATTAAGACTGATCATGGTCTCCTGTGCCGCCTCTACATCCATCATGTACTAGCGATGCAGCTGCCTGCACTCGCTGCTTCTGAATAAACGATTGCTAATGTGGATGACGATAAATAAAAGCTAATGGACAATTAGCAAGATTATTTTTTTTAGATTCAGAAAATCATTCGCTTTTTACAAAATCTGTAGTATTTTAAAGAAAGCTGCTAACATTTCTAAAAGTAAATGAAAAATAATGGAACACATTTCTAAATGTCTAATTATTGCTAGTTAGCTTTGTATGGTTATTAGCTGCAGTAGAGCTCTTAGTTCATCTGTGTTTAGGAAAATAAAGAAATACACTGAACTGAATTAATTGTGAAAGCAGTTGGAAAAATGGGCAGAAAATAAGTGCCAGATTCCCTGTTTTACTAAAAGGCTACAGTAACTGGATTGAGGGTTATGTGCATAACATGATGGAAGGTAGCTAGGTGCAGGGGCGGATCTAGCCATTTTGGGGCCCTAGGCAAAATATAAACAAGGGGCCCTCATTCTTGAAACACACACATAAACAAAAAAATAGGGATGGAACGATCGATCGGCAGTGTATCGGTATCGGCCGATTTTCTGCCAAAATACGGTATCGGTGATCGGCAGATATTCCTCTGATTTTAGCCGATCTGATTCAGGAGTTTAGGGATAAGCAGTTTATCAGAGCTGTGTGTGGATGGCCGGTGAAACTGCTCACTTACAGGAAGCTGCAGTTTCTCATCCAACCACTAGTCGGAGCTGCAGCAGCAGCACAAGCCCCGCTGTCATTACTCAGTCACAGAGCTACAGCCCAGCCACGGGCTACAGAGCTCAGCTGAGCCAGTCTGGAGCGTTTTTACAGTTTTCTTAAGTTGATCTGTGTAGAAAATAAAGGTTTTAACCCCACTAAACGGATAATACAGCTCTCTACGGTTCATCTTTCAGCCCAAGCAGCTAACAGCAGCAGTTTAGAGCAGCCGTCACGGATTCACTGCTCGGATTACATTAAAAACAGGTCAGTTAGCGCGCTGCTAACCTCATGATGTTTATAACTACGGAGTTTAGTGGACACACCACGGCTGCAAGGTTAGACTGTTGAAGGCTACTGAAGACTATTAAAGGCTATTGGAGGTTATTGAAAGGGTTATTGGGGGCAGAAATCAGTAAAGGCTGGTTAGGTAAGTGATTCACGTCCTCGTCCTTTGCTGCGGTGAAACTGGGACTAGCGCTGTCACAGTGATGTTTATTAACGTCATTAAAACTGTCTTATAAATATTTACACATAACTTATATCTCTACTAAAAAGCGTTTATTTTGGTCAGTAACACTCGTGTTTATGTACTAGCAGCGTAAATTACCAGTGTTTGCTTTGGTGTGGATGTAATTAGGGGAATCTGTACCAGGTTTGTCCATCTATGTAATGCTGCAGGCCGGAGCCCAAGTGGGCGTGGCTAAAGGGCGGAGCATGTGTCAATCATTGTCGACTGCAGCCAATCAGATACTACACTTTTGTTGTCAATCACTTTTTATTAAGCCAATCCTCAGACAGACCAAGCTGTCCATCATTTTTTACTGCAGCCAATCACCTTAACAGATCTGTCAAAAGAAGGCGGAAACTGCGGTGCTGCTGGTTAAACGTAGCGCGATTTAAACTTCTGAACAGCGGTGAAGCTGAATGTGTTTTACAAAATACTATATTAACAGTTTAAACACATTTATGCGCTACTGTAGTTAGTCCTGCCTATATGCCGCTCTTAAACAGAAGTAACTGAATGAAAACGTTAGAAAAGCCCTGACTTTAGATATTTTTAAATCAAAGATTAAAATACTCGTTTTTCTGGAATGGCACTTTCGTGATTTTTTTCCTTTATTGCAGTAATTCCAAAATACACACACACACACACACACACATACGTATACACGATTTAATGCAATTACTGCAATAAAGGAAAAAATCACGAAAGTGCCATTCCAGAAAAACAAGTATTTTAATCTTTAAAAAGTCAGGGCTTTTCTAACGTTTTCATTCAGTTACTTCTGTTTAAGAGCGACATATAGGCAGGTCTAACTACAGTAGCACATAAATGTGTTTAAACTGTTAATGTAGTATTGTGTAAAATACTTATTCACATTCAGCTTCACCGCTGTTCAGAAGTTTAAATCGCGCTACGTTTAACCGGTAGCACCGCAGTTTCCGCCTTCTTTTAACAGATCTCTTAAGGTGATTGGCTGCAGTAAAAATGATGGACAGCTTGGTCTGTCTGAGGATTGGCTTAATAAAAAGTGATTGACAACGAAAGTGTAGTATCTGATTGGCTGCAGTCGAAAATGATTGACACATGCTCCGCCCTTTAGCCACGCCCACTGGTGCTCCGGCCTGCAGCATTACCCTTCTCGGTTTGTCTGGCACCTGTGTGGCATTAATGTGGCCTTTGGCCCCGCCCAATATCGGTATCGGCGATCGGCCGATCATGGTGAAAGACAAAAAACACTGATCAGTCCAGGAGGTGTAAAAAAAGGAGGTGAGGTTTGGCAGTGCATCTGCGATTCTTTAGCTCTCTGTCCGTTTCTTTCGTTTAGCAGAACCACTTTCATAACTCCGCTTCATTTTCATTGTGACAGCTGTCACTCTAGTCGCGTACAGTTCCCGCTGTTTTGGTTTGAAGTCAGGTCGTGTGGCACATTGCTACTGCATCATATTATGGACTAGTTCAATGCAAGCAACGGAGGGGGGTGTGTGTGTTTGGACAGTTAGTATTTATACCTTAATTCGGTATTCTACTGATATTTCTGTTGTTTTGCCTAGGTTTGCCTAATTAAAGAACCGCCTCTGGCTAGGTATTTGCTGTATTGAAAACTCACACGTTAGCTAGCTTGCTAGCTAGTTAGTTTCTAACTAACTTAGTGACTAGAAAATACCTTGTAGTTTGCCTAACTACAGTCCTCCTTACAGGCTTCACTGAACTATCTGTCAGACATAAAATTAATGCTAACAAATACAGTCCGGTTAAGCATGCAAGTGTACACTCTTGTAAGACCAGGCTACCAACGGTAGGGTATTAACTAGCTAGGTAGCTAAGCAGGCTACTCTAAAGAGCTATGGTTTGACAAACGTTACTCATTTAGCTGTTAAACCAAGAAAATGACCAGTTTAGGGTTAATGAAGTTATAGTTGGAGAAACAAGTTTAGCTAGCGTGCTGTCTCTTTGCTAGCGTTCATCTGGCTAGATTGGTTGGCTGGGTAATATTAATATGGCTAGCCATAGCTAGCTAGCTAGCACAGTAACATACATCTTAAACTGAAATGGCGATATCTACTGATTTTTTAAATCTATTTACAGTGAAGTACAGGATCTTTGGGGAAACTATGGAAGGTTTGACCTTTATAAGATTTTTTTCTTTTTGAAGAAGCCCAACGCTACTTTTGTACTTTCGTGTTCATTGCTAACAAAGATTACTAATGCTGCTATTTACACAGCTTTCTGAGAAAGAAAGGCACCCAGTCATGATGGCATCAAGGTGCAACTTCATAGCCTTCTTAAAATGTACTGTTTTGGCAAAAAAAAATGCCAAAGTTTGCAATGACACGGCTAAATGCTAACAGCTAGCTGTGAGTGGTGAGCACCTTTTTTAAATGTCAGTAGGTGCTGTTGGCTTTGTACATACACAACTGTACACAGAACATGGTAATAAGTTCTTACTAAGACCTTTATCACGACACTACCTTTTAAGACAATCAATTATTGGATAGCACATGCAGCAAGGCCTCAAGCTACTTTTGCGAACTTTAGTAAGTTGATAAGTATAGTAAAAATCTATTTAGGCCAGAACTTCTTTTAATTTGAATTTTTAAAGATCTAAGAATGTATGGATCAGATTTTTTTTAAAATCTGAAGATCTTAAAGGAGTTTGAGTCTGCTGCTAAACAAATCATAACATTAGCAGAAATGTTGCAATATGACTTAAGATAAAGTATTTTAATCAATTTTTCGGTTGCCATATATTCACTGCTTTTCTAAAAAAATGCAATCATTACTGCTGCATTTTTCTAGGGATGCACTGATTGTTTGGCAATCCAAAAAAGTACAAAAACTAAAGGCTTTATACTGAACAATGACTCATTTATTTGAAGTAATTTTGCAGTGTTTGGCTAACATTAGGATTTGTTCAGCAGCAACTCACATGTAAATTGAGAAGCACTGCTGGGGTACGTATGACAGAAATGCTGAGTGTATATATATATATTCCAGGATACAAACCAACACACCATGACTGTGACCAAAATGACTCCCTGTTTACCTTTTAGGACACTAATGAGTACATATTGAGTAAGGGCACTATTAGCACCCACATTGCATTATGTTTTATAGTAAGTATCGTAGTTAAATGTGGCCCAAAATGTATTGCGCGAGTCTCATTAATCAGTAGCCAACAGTGAAACAAACAAAGCTGGAGGAGAATGTCCAAATTTGTCAGATTGTTACATTGTTGTCCAGGTAATAATGTTGTTCCAAATCCATCAAAATGCAAAGAAAGCAACTCAAAAACAAAACAGCATATCAACAACAGCATTTATTCTAACATAGTCTTTAAATAAACTTTTAATACTTTAAATATGTACAAATCAATACCTACCAAAAATTTACATTTAAATAGATGTATTTGCATGTTTGTATTAAGTCTGTGTATAATGCATTTTATTGGTATTGCATATGACCCTGAGCAGAAAAGTAACTAAATAAAAATAAAATTATATAAAAATAATTTTAAACATTCACAATACAAATTGTGAATGAAATGTTTGTTTTGCAGCAAAGACCAGCATTAAATTCCCTTCAAGTAATATTGCTGTTCAGTTTGTAGTCTAATTACCTCATTTACTGTATTTAAGTACTTTTTTCTTTTGGTTCAGCTTATATATATACACTGCTCAAAAAAATAAAGGGAACACTCAAATAACACATCCTAGATCTGAATGAATGAAATATTCTCGTTGAATACTTTGTTCTGTACAAAGTTGAATGTGCTGACAACAAAATCACACAAAAATCATCAATGGAAATCAAATTTATTAACCAATGGAGGCCTGGATTTGGAGCCACACACAAAATTAAAGTGAAAAAACACACTACAGGCTGATCCAACTTTAATGTAATGTCCTTAAAACAAGTCAAAATGAGGCTCAGTATTGTGTGTGGCCTCCACGTGCCTGTATGACCTCCCTACAACGCCTGGGCATGCTCCTGATGAGGTGGCGGATGGTCTCCTGAGGGATCTCCTCCCAGACCTGGACTAAAGCATCCGCCAACTCCTGGACAGTCTGTGGTGCAACGTGACGTTGGTGGATGGAGCGAGACATGATGTCCCAGATGTGCTCAATCGGATTCAGGTCTGGGGAACGGGCGGGCCAGTCCATAGCTTCAATGCCTTCATCTTGCAGGAACTGCTGACACACTCCAGCCACATGAGGTCTAGCATTGTCCTGCATTAGGAGGAACCCAGGGCCAACCGCACCAGCATATGGTCTCACAAGGGGTCTGAGGATCTCATCTCGGTACCTAATGGCAGTCAGGCTACCTCTGGTGAGCACATGGAGGGCTGTGCGGCCCTCCAAAGAAATGCCACCCCACACCATTACTGACCCACTGCCAAACCGGTCATGCTGAAGGATGTTGCAGGCAGCAGACCGCTCTTCACGGCGTCTCCAGACTCTGTCACGTCTGTCATGTGCTCAGTGTGAACCTGCTTTCATCTGTGAAGAGCACAAGGCGCCAGTGGCGAATTTGCCAATCCTGGTGTTCTCTGGCAAATGCCAAGCGTCCTGCACGGTGTTGGGCTGTGAGCACAACCCCCATCTGTGGACGTCGGGCCCTCATACCATCCTCATGGAGTCGGTTTCTAACCGTTTGTGCAGACACATGCACATTTGTGGCCTGCTGGAGGTCATTTTGCAGGGCTCTGGCAGTGCTCCTCCTGTTCCTTCTTGCACAAAGGCGGAGGTAGCGGTCCTGCTGCTCGGTTGTTGCCCTCCTACGGCCTCCTCCACGTCTCCTGGTATACTGGCCTGTCCCCTGGTAGCGCCTCCAGCCTCTGGACACTACGCTGACAGACACAGCAAACCTTCTTGCCACAGCTCGCATTGATGTGCCATCCTGGATGAGCTGCACTACCTGAGCCACTTGTGTGGGTTGTAGAGTCCGTCTCATGCTACCACGAGTGTGAAAGCACCACCAACATTCAAAACTGACCAAAACATCAGCCAGACAGCATAGGTTCGGAGAAGTGGTCTGTGGTCCCCACCTGCAGAACCACTCCTTTATTGAGTGTGTCTTGCTAATTGCCAATAATTTCCACCTGTTGTCTATTCCATTTGCACAACAGCAGGTGAAATTGATTGTCAATCAGTGTTGCTTCCTAAGTGGACAGTTTAATTTCACAGAAGTTTGATTTACTTGGAGTTATATTGTGTTATTTGAGTGTTCCCTTTATTTTTTTGAGCAGTGTATATATATATATATATATTGTGGCGTGAGGAGGCGGGGGAACCGTGGGTCCGCCCCACGCCGGAACTCACAGCCATGTCTGTCCCAGCCGGTGTGCATTCAGGACTGATTAAGCAGCCGGCTGGGACAGGTATAAAACTCAGCCTCAGCTCACTGAAGGGAGAACTCTTGACTGGGGAGCTGAGGGCTGAGGCTGCACGGACTCATATTTAAACTTAAACGACAAGAAAAGTTCATTCTGCAGACTCTAGAGCCCCATTGGGCCATAATTATGTTTTGAGTTGTTTTGAGTTTAAAAGCCAAATAAAAGGTACGTTTTGAGTTCATTTACTCCCCGTGTCTGTGTTATCTGTGCGCTTCTTCCTTCCGGGTCACAGTGGTCACGCCCCTAACCCCAGGGCCTACCACAATATATATACACATACATACATATATATGTATGTATGTGTATATATATATATATATATATATATATATATATATATATATATATATATATATATATATATATACCTTAGAAGCTGCATGGGCAAGTATGAAAAGGCAAAGGGGCGGTTGTGGACCCGGGTCGTACAATGCCTCAATCTGGTCTAGAACATTGAAGAGTCAACTAACCAATTATGGCATGAACAAGGCCAAACTGGCAACATTGCAAGCCACTGGACAGTGCTAATTTCACATATTTTTCGGTGTAGTTCAATAATGTTAGATTTATGCTTCTGAACAAAGTACCATATCGTTTAAACATTGTTCGGTGAACAGTGCAGTGCTTTTACTCAGAATTCACCTTTTGTGCATACAGTGTCGACCAATTATGTTTATTTATACGTCCAATACTGATGTATTTTAATGACTATGTACTGTCTGTATTGTACTTGTACAGTCTATTTAGTTTAATACTAATGAGGGAGTAGGTTGCCGTGTCGGTCACAGCCCACGCTTCATTCGCAAATAATTCACAAGAGTTCCGATTCACACGGACTTAAAGGTAAATGGCCCTGTTTCCTTTTCAGACCCTTGAAAATGGATTATTCTGTTAATTTTCCAGCTACATTTGAACTCTGTAGTCAGCGTTGTGTCGGCACACACCAGCACGACCTTGCTATTTCTGAAGAAACAGATTTCCCATCAGAGCGGAATCATTGACTAAACGCTTCTATTTTTGCTCTTCGCCGAGCCTAAATCACCTCATCTGCAGAAATATAACCCCCGCCAGTTCTCCAGTTCTCTCTGCAAACGTCCTGAGAGCGACTGATCCGAGGTGGAGGAGGTGGTGGGGTGGTATAATGTTGTGTTCGAGGCATTCTTTCATTAGGCTATAAATAGAAACCACGCTATTCTTATCCTCAACTGTGTCCTTTGATGATTTTCCGCTAAGATGACTGAAGGGAGGGAAAGGGATCAAGAGATGTGGAGGAGAGGAGAGAGAGAGAGGACGAGAGGGAGAAAGATGACGAGAGAGAGAAAGAGAGATGAGGAGGAGGAGGAGGGACGAATGATGTTGGGGGTTGTGTGGAATGATTCGTCACCGATGTGCCGTGCATACTGACTAGGGTGCAGATTACAGGATGGAGGATGCTGCTGTTTGGGCACCTTGTGTACTTTTGGCGCTGATGGATGGCTCGCAGGGTTCGTGCAGTGTGTACGTTTGTGAGCGTGCTCAGTACGAGTATTAATCTGTGATATGTTTTTAGTAATTATTTCTGAATATTTTTTTTTTCTCTGATTTATTTGAATTACTAATAACATCAGGCCTTTATGGATGATTTGGAACACTGACCTATGCTTTTTTGGTTATAGAGTGTCCTTTACATATAGTTTATTAGAAAGCAATTCAGTGCACTGGTGAAATTCAATGAAATCTCAGGTTACCCACAAAACAACTGATATAATATGATTAATATGATATGATTGAGCATTTCCAATTATTTGGCTTCGGGGGACAACAGGTCCAATGGTCTAAAGTGCTGCCACTATGATTGCTGGTTTAAATCCCAGTCATGTAGCTTGCCATCAGCAGACGGAGCCCTGAGAGAGCACAAGTGACCTTGCTTTCTTTGTCTGGGTGGGTAGATGGCGCTCTCTCCCCACATCACTCCAAAGGGTGATGTCGATCAGTACAAGGCGTCTGTGAGCTGGTGTATTGGAACAGAGTCGCTGCGCTTTCCTCCGAGATCACTGTGATGCTGTTTAGCAATGCTGCATCAGCAGCATTTTTGAAAAGAGGTGGTGGCTGACTTCACATATATCAGAGAAGGCATGTGCTAGTCTACACCCTCCTGGTGTATTAGGGGGAGTCCTAATGAGTTATTGCCAAAATAAATAAAACAATTATAAAAATTAGAAATAGATTTCTAGAAATAAAAGAAAAATGTAAATTAATGTAATGTAATGAAAATACAGTGTACAGTTAATAATTCATATGTATTTGTTGTTTGTTGTTTTGTGCACTGAAATATAAAAAAAAAACAAGACTCACTTCCAATACATCAGCTCACAGATGCCTTGTGCTGCGGACATCAACCTTTGGAGTGATGTAGGGAAAGAGCGCCATCTACCCACCCAGAGAGAGCAAGGCCAATTGTGCACTCTCAGGGCTCCGGCAGCTGATGGCAAGCTGCATGACCGGGATTGGAACCAGCGATCTCCCAATCATAGTGGCAGCACTTAGCTATATTATTTTATATTTTCTTACACTTCTATTAGGGGTGGAAATCTCTATATTTGATGTACTGTATATTGCCCTTGCCTAAAATGTTGGTAAAGTGCCAAAATTACAACACTTGGAGTTGAGGAAAGTGGACATCTATTTGTTGTTGTTTTTGTTTGTTAACTGTATGCTACCATAGTAAATAATTAATAGATTATGAATCATATTCTAAACTCATTACTGTTCTATTGGCACCCTCAGATCTATTTTTACACCCCTAGTGCTCATTTTTGCAGAGAGTTATGCGTGTGTGTGTTTGTGTGTGTGAGTGCATATGTGTTTTTAGCCACTCTGTTTGTACATCAGCAGCCCGAGGCAGTTCAGCAACAGTGTGTGATGGATATTTTAAGAGACGACAGCATGCTCAGCCAGTGGGGACAACTGACCTGATGAACACTCAAACACACGCTGATTCACACACACACACACACACACACACACACACAAACACACACTCTCGCAGAGATATGTCTGTCAGGCACGCCGGCCTGTCTTCGTCCACAAGCTGTGGTCACTAGGATAACATTATTTCTCCTTGAGAAAAGTCTACAACACACAGGGTGGTAAATAGGCCACGGGGCTGCACACTGTTATTTCCTCACTCGCAGCTCATTATGGGCTGGATCTTGAGCTAATCAAGAAGGTTCAGCAAGGTGTCAGTGAAGTCTTGAACAGAAAACCATTTGCCATAAACTGAATTAGAATATTTCTTAAATAGGGCTATTGATGGCATACCAACGCTACCTCTGTCCAACACAAGTGATGCTTTCAAATGCATTAAGAGGCAAGAAATTCAAGTAATTAACACTTGAAAAGTTCAGCACAGCTGTTAACTGAAAGCCATTCCATGTGACTAGCTGTTATCTAAGCATAAAGTGCCTACTCAAAAATATAAAATATAAAACATATTCTGGCTAGTTTAACACTTTTATTGTTTACTAAATTATTTAATGTTTCTTCATAGTTAGTATTAATTTAAAATGCACAAAATAATGAAAAAACACTGAATTTCAAGTGTGCCCAATCTTTTGACTCAAACTGTATTTTTGTTAAAGTCCTCCCATTGGACTTCAACTTGATTAAAAGTACAAAAGTATTTTCATCCAAAGGTACTTAAGTATCAAAAGTTAAATGGCATTATTTCTTTTGGGCCCTTGTGTCCCATTAGCGTTTTTATAACTGTCAAAATCAACAATTTTAAGAAAAAAGAAACCTAGCCAAGCGTCACTGTTATTTCAGCAATCTTTTTCTAGAATATCATTAATTAGTCTGACACTGATTTCTATTAAAATTATCTCAAACCCAAAACACTCAAAGCAAACAATTTCCATTCAGTATAAACATTTAAGTATAAATAACTTTTTGCCACAATCACTTCAGTCTAAAATATATTTGCTTACATGTTACATGTTTAAGTTTAAACCAGGGCCAAAGAGAAGAAACTGTGGTCAGCTGGGGTTACTCACTCGCTTCTTTAGATTTACCTTCTAAGTCTTACACTTCTACTCAGTGATTAAACTTGTGCATCTGGACTGCAATTGATAGAACAGGAAGATCAGTAAGTTTTTATGCTTTCTCGGTCACATGACATCGGGTTCAGTAGCTTCTCCACTCACTGTTTTTTGGATGTCTATGGAAACGCACGCCCAAAGTGTATTTACGGTGCGTGGCAGTGGACAAATACCTATTTTATTAAACACGAGGAGACAAGGAGAGATGTGAGTCCAGATGGGAATAAAATTACCGGAGGACCACAACTGAGTTCAGAGAAAAACAGTAGATAATTCAACCTGTAATTTTCTCACAGGACGTCTGAGAAAAACACATACATGGTCATTCCGGACAGGAATAAATTCACAGAGGACCTTTCCTATAAAAGAGAAAATTACCCCAGGACCCCTGAGTAACAAATCCCATTCAATTAGGGCTTAAGTTATCTTTTTGCTGACATTTACACAGGAAAATTTGGCTGGAGGACTGAGCCCCTGTGATGGTCACTGTCTGTGTGGAGTAGCTCACGGGTTTCCTCTTGGTATTATGGTAATTATTAACAGAAAAATAATTAATTAATTTCAGGAATATAGTATAAGAGTATAACAGCATAATCATAATGTGGCAAAATAAATAATATAGCATAAAATAATACAATGCCGCAAAAAATATTGCAGAATATTTAGTGCATGCATATAAACTGCAAACTAAACAATTATACAATAAATACACTTAAAGCTTCACAGTAAATAGGAGCAGGCTACAGGCTGATAATACTCACTTCTAAACAGGGTAAGAGCTAACACGGTTAGCGGGTAATGCTAATGCTATTTCAGCAGTGCTAGCCGGGGTTAAAAGCAGGCTACAGGCTGATAATACTCACCTCTGAACAGGAAAGAGCTAACACGGTTAGCGGGTAATGCGAATGCTATTCCAGCAGTGCTAGCCGGGGTTAGGAGCAGGCTGATAATACTCACCTCTGAACAGGGAAAGAGCTAACACAGTTAACGTTAGCGGGTAATGCTAATGCTATTCCAGCAATGCTAGCCGGGGTTAGGAGCAGGCTGATAATACTCACCTCTGAACAGGGAAAGAGCTAACACGGTTAGCGGGTAATGCTAATGCTACTCCAGCAGTGCTAGCCGGGGTTAGCAGCAGGTTACAGGCTGATAATACTCACCTCTGAACAGGGAAATAGTGGTTAGCACCTAATGCTACTCCCGCCCTGGTGCTGCAGAACTGAACTGATACTCCTGTATAAAGCTGTACTACATCAGAGGGGCTTTACTGCTTCTTACAACCTGACTGGTAAAATTCATACATAAGATACACTGGTTTAAAAGATGCACTGATGATTTTTGGAAAATATAAAGGATTTTAAGTGCACCTTATAGTGTGAAACATACAGAATATATGTCGTATCAGCATTTTTAGCATACAGCAGTTTAGCCCTGCCCATTCATAGTGAAGTGATTGAGACAGGACTGCTATTTGCACAAGGCACAGGACATATTAGCCCATTAGAACATATATCTCTCTCTTAAGGGCAAAGTAACACCGTAAAAGGTAGAAGTAAGAGAGACTGGTAAATGATAATGGAAAAATTACCATTTTTGATGCATAAACCCACGTTAATGTTGACTGACAAAATAGAGAAAAAATAGAAAATTGTCTTTTTAAATGGAACCGTTCGAATTTATGGATGTTATTCATGCAGAATGAGTACTGGGCTGACTCATCCTTACCTCATCCCCCATCTTAAGTGCACTACAAGGGTCAGTGTGTCAGTGCACAAGTGTTTAATCATTTGGTCATCTCTCATCTTCTCATCTCCACCCACCCACTCATTCCTTATCCTGGGATTCTTGAGCACGTTTCGCTGTTGAAAAGTCAAAAATCTGGTCTTTTCTATTCTGTTCTGCACTTATATTCCATTATTCATGTCAGCAAATGGCCACAAGCAAGTGGCTTTTTTCTTCTAAACACAAGTTTTAAAAAGAAAAGACTTTAAAAATTTATCAGACGTCGGGTTTTGTGGCCTTTAGTTTTCAGGCTGCGTCACAGTTCCTGTAAGCATATGCTCCAGGCTGCTGTGATCAGGCAGGCTTTTTTGTGTCCATATGCTCTTTTTTGAAATCTTAATTATTAAATCAGTCTTCCTTCTGTTCAAACTGTGCTCTTATGTTTTTGGACGCCACAGAGAGACTGTCTGGGTTTAAACCAAATTGAAGGCTTTTTGGAACACAGTCAAGATGGGATATGAGATTGAAATGCAACTTCAGAGCAAACTCAAGGAGAGCCAGGTCACTTTTTGTTCTGCCCATTATTCTAGAAACTTTTCAGCACTTCACTAGATGGTGCCAAACATTTCTCAATGGATTGTGGGTGAATGGGACCAAATATTAAATTATAAAAAAAATAAATATAAAAAAAAATCATGTTACTTATTATATATTACTTTTTAAGTAAAATTTAGGGTGCTTTTACATCTACATTGTTTGGACTGAACTGAAATTGCTGGTATAAAAGGTGCTTCAAATCATTTTTAAACCAAAAGAGGCGGTCTCGTCCGGGTTAACTGAACCATGATCCAGTTCGTGGATCCTTTTTTGGGTGATTTTGGAAAATTTAGAGCCAAGGCAGACTATAGTAACTAATTAAAAGAAAAATAACTGGTGTGCTGATATCCTTTGTTATCTGTTATGCTGATTCTGATTTGTGACACTCGAATAATGGCAGTGAGGAAGAGTGCGGCAACTTGCTGAACTTGGTGAAATTGCAGGCCCTAAAATAATATCATAATATTTTAGAGTACTTTTGCATTAACTGTATTATTAAGGATATGACAAAACATTTTTTAATTAATTTGAAGACTCTACTACTTGCATAAAACAAATACTAGAGTTTTATATTCTATAAAACATAAAAGTTTGCTGAATTTACTAGAAACAACCAAAACTCCACAAACTAAAGTAAGTTACCAAGTATATAACAAAAAAGTAATGTAACAACAATAGTCATATAACAGAACTAAAGTGTAGCATATTTAGTACATGTAAACGGCAAAGAAACAATTGAAAGTAAATATCGCAATACTATTATATAGATTTGTTTTGTGTCCGACTTTTTGTGAATATTGTTGTCCATAGGCCTGATAAATGAATGATGTCTGAATGGCTTTCCTCTAATCTAATCTAATTTAACATGGTTTAAGAATATAAAATATTTTCTAAACAAACAAAAATTTTATGTTGAGTTTATTTTTTTATTTTTTTTTTATGTTTATTGTTTGATTTGTTATTTTGCGATATGGTGAATATCACGCCATAGCTTTATGTAAATTAAAAATAGCATTAAAAAACAGATGCCTATGCCACAGATCATTTTCTTGAGCCCGAGGAAAGTGGTGGGAAATCTCAGCCCAGGCATCGGGTTGGGCGCAGGCTCGGGCAGAGAATCTAAACTCAACTACATGCATTTTGTCAAGTTTTTAAGGGGACAGTGCTTGAACTCACACAGTGGGGAAACTATTAACAAAAGTAATAATAAAACAAATAGGTTTGGCCAAGATTATGCTGGATAAAGGTTTTGAATGTTGGTTCTGATTAATTTTTGATGACTTGCCCCGCCCTAGTTCCCACGTTGTCTGCTTATGAGTGTGAAGGCCCAGCCAGGATTAGTCAGAATAAGGGTGTGAAACATGACTTTATGACTTCATGACTTCTTCCATATTTTTTTTCCACCATAATGAAAAATCTACTGTGCTGTCGGTTCTTTTTTAAAAGAGGCCGAACTGGAAGGGGAGAGATCCTATTTAAGGGCTCTTTCCTCTTGCAGCTTTAATTATGCATAAAGAGAGGGACAGCTGGAGAACAAAAGGCCAAACCGTGTGTAAGCTGAGACTTGGAGAAAAGCGTTGTCTTACCACAGTACTTTCGTTTCACTTGAGGCCACTTAGAATTATGAAGCACTTCATCCTATTAAAGGCTTATGAGGGTTGATGCTGAAGTATGTTCATGGTTGTCAGATTGGTTTAGATAACTTAGTTTCTCTCTGTTCAGAGATATAACAGACGGGCTTGATGGGAAGTGGAACTGTAGGCTCAGAGTTCTTGAATCTGGCTTGAGGGTCCAGCTGAAGTTGGACAAGAAAAATCATGGACTGCACTTTTTAAAATGAAGGTGCTGCATCACTTTTTCAGTAATGCCATAGGAGAACTAATTTGGGTTCCAAAAAATAAAGGTGGACTATTTTTTTTCCAAAACCGATAGGCTGAATACCAAACCTGGTATTACGCTGGTTTTCATTCACTTTGCCACTTTTTTCACAATTGATCAAATAGTCTAAAGATATTTATGTCTTTCTTTTCAAAGAAAATGCAATTAGCTACAACACTACAATTTAGCAAGCAGTTTTATTGATTAATATCCCAGCAGACAAACCAATAAAACACAGTACATTTACCTCAGCAGTGCTACTCATCAGTGCTACTCATCAAGAATTTACTTTAGTAGTGCTATTCCATTTATATACTGTATATACCTCACTAATTCATAAATGTACCTCATTCGTTCTACTCATGTCACATATTGGTAAAATTTACACAGAGAAATATTGCCAGTCGGTTACTTTACTATCCCTAAACAGTTTCTACCTGTCAGCTGGAAAGCAGAGAATTTAGTGACCACCGTGCTTTAAATAATTAAGCGATATTAACACATTTACAGTAATGTTAAGTTTGAGGGGCTGTGAGGACCGTACAAAAGCTTTTGAGGTAGTCCATTTTGGATTTTGTCCTTTTTAACAGTCCTACAAATAGTTGACACTGAAAGATTTATTTGTCTTTTATAACTCGCTATAACTCATATCTCTTTATTAATTTATTTTGCTTTGTGTGCATCACATACAGTGGCATGAAAAAGTATTTGCCCCCCTACAGATTTCTTTAGTTTTTGCCTTTTTGTCATACTAATATTTTTCTGGTTATCAAGCAAACCTTAAAATCAGCCAAAGATATATAAATATATTTATATATAAAAAAACGTTTTAATTATAATTTTATTTATTAAAGGGAAAGAAAATCCAAATCAATCTAGCCCTGTGTGAAAAATTGTTTGCTCCCTAAACTTACCAACCAATAACTTGGTTGTGCCACCCTTGGTGGCAACAACTGCAATCAAGCTTTACCAATAACTGGCAATGAGGCTTTCAAATCTCTGTGGAGGAATTTTGGCCTACTCTTCTTTATAGAACTTCTTTAGTTCAGCCAGATGTGATGAGTCAGTATATATTAGGCTTGAATTTGGCATTTTTTGGCCTATTCTAAGTCATAATATTATAAAACTTTAAATTATTAATAAAATAAAATTGAGAAAATATTAATTACATCTATAATATAGTGTTCTTCCTAAAGTTGGTATGAATGAGAGGCTAAAACGTAATAGGTAAGAAAATGTATGTCCTCTATACTGGTCAACCTCTTTACATACTGCACCACCATCCATCATTTTCCTGCGCCCAGGCCTATCACTGTAGCACCTCAGGTGTTTAACATTGACCAGTCCTTTTGATGTATCTGGAGCAAGGACAGATTAGACCATTTGCGTAGGACAAAGGGGTGGGGGGCATCTGGGTTTGTTCTTCACACATGGTCAACTAAGCAGATAGGTCAAGAAAGAAATGAGCAGAGCTGAAATGAGGCCGCAAACTGCTCCTGGGTCTTACTAGTATCCTTTTACAGTCCCTGTTTATTATTAAACTGTGCCTCGGTTAGGAGTTAAATGGCAGAGATTAGCGATGACCTGTCCTTTTTTTCTTGTATTCAGGCTTAAATGTAAAAACCTTAACTCAAGGAGCACTGTGTGACAGCAGCTTCAGCTCATTTCTGAAATCTTATTGACAGTTCAGGGTCACCAGTTAGCAAGTTAGCATCATTTCGATTACGGCAAGGGTAAATGGACTGCGGCTGTGAGCGATGAGCACTTGATAGGCTTATCTACACTGTAAAAAATGAGCGCTCATGGTTCACGGCTGTTCCTGGGTCACACATACTTTGAGTTTTATTCAATAAGCTGAAAATGGCTGTAAAGCAAGTAGTGAAATACCAGATGCGAGGTACTTATATTTATTTCTAATAAATATATATATTTCTAAAACCAGTGGTCTTTTTATCATAGTCACTACTTTTAGACTCTTGATTTGATATTCATATATTCATATACGACTTTAGAGGCTTAACTAAGATTGCATTTTGTAGACATAGAGACAGAGAGATCCACCTTAAGTAACCAAGAACCCTCATCTTTTAAAACAGAGGGACCCACATGGGTAAGGCATTAATTTGGCAAACATTTGGCAAGAAATACTGTATCTTTTTTTAAAAATAAATGTACACCATTTTGGTCTCTGGACCAAAGATGAAAACGATCTTTTTTGTCTGTTTTAGCAAGAAGTTTAGAAGTAAAGGTCTGTCATGATTTGGGGTTCTGTGAATACATGCAGCATTACGACATATTTTCATATTTTAATTTTTGCTGGTGGAAGAAGAAGGTATAGGCACACCTTCCCAGAATCATATAATAATCAAAGTACATTTAAGAAAGGCTTTAGAAACAAGCATTTATTTTCTTTTTGCGTTTTACTAGCTGCCCCATTGTTTTTTTTATTTTAGTTGTATATTACACTGCCTGGCCAAAAAAAAGGTAACACTCTAATCTATCGTTGGACCACCTTTAGCTTTGATTGCAGCATTCATTCGCTGTGGCATTGTCTCCATAAGCTTCATAAGCAATTTCACAAGATTTATTTTAATTCAGTGTTGCATTCATTTTTCACCAAAATCTTGCAGCATTGATGATGGTCTGATGAGTCTGACCACTGCACAAAGCCTTCTTCAGCACATCCCAAAGATTCTCAATGGGGTTAAAGTCTGGACTGTGAACAATCCATGTGTGAAAATGTTGATCTCATCCTCCCTGAATCACTCTTTCACAATTCCAGCTCCATGAATCCTGACATTGTCATCTTTGAATATGATTGTGTCATCAGGGAAGAAAAAATCCATTGATGGAATAACCTGGTCTATATTCAGTATATTCAGGTAGTCAGCTGACCTCATTCTTTCAGCACATACTGTTGCTGAACCTAGACCTGACCAATTGCAGCAACACCAGATAATTTGCTTAGTTAAATCCAGGTGGCGACTTTTGTTTGGCCAGGCAGTGTTTCTTCATCAACATTATAGGTAATCTTCCTGGACATGGATTAAACCATTAAACCTAGTCAAGGACTATATTTTCTTTTCACTGATAAAATCTGCATTTAAAATTCTGTATAGACCAAGACTAGGTTTTATCCCATCCATGTCTGAAAAACTACCCCTATAAGGAAATAAATTATAAAGACATGTGGGCTTACTGGTGGATTTAGACAGTAAATAAATGGCATTATTTGAGTTGTAGACACCACGTCTTTATGTTCCGTTCACCACCGCTGTAAACAAATGTGAGTCAATAAGTGTCTCTATAATACACCAATTCACATCAAGTCATTCTAAAGGACTTAATGGCTTATAGATGCTAATCTCCTTCCACCTCTCTCTCAGTTCCATTACATTTCACCCCCTTACATCTCTCTCTTTCTCTCTCTCTCTTTCTCTCTTTTTCTCTCGCTTACTGCTCTCTCTCTCTTTCATGCCATTTTAATCACAGCTCTGGCTTACTACACTCATCTCAATGTCAGTAAAATCAATATCAGTCCCCTTCCTTCTAAAGCAATCTCTCTCTCTCTCTCCCTCTCCCTCCCTCTCTTTCTCTCTCTCCCTCTCTCTCTCTCTCAATGGAACCTGTTAATGACTGGGACACATAACAGGTTCCACTTGCTGCTTGAGCACCGCTTCCACACACCTAATTAAACGACGGCCTGTGCCTTTGCTCCTTCGGTTCTGCCGAGTCACACTCATAATTGATATGGCATGTGTGTATTAATTAAAGGAAGAAGATCTAACTAGGCCACTGACATCTTGGTCCTAGACCCTACTTGTTTGAAGCAAAGAAAATGAAACAGAAGCGTGGATGGAGAAAAATGAGAGAGAAAGAGATAAATGGAATGATAGAGTGCTCCAGACAGGAAGGAGCTGAGGAAGCTCAAATTTCATGAGCTACCAATTGTCTTTGTCTCTCTTTTTCTTTTTTTTTCAGGCACTTTTATGCCCCCCTTCCCCCTCTAATAGCAAGGGCATGCTGTACCTCACACTACTCAGCACATACGTGAGCACTGCTGTTGCAATAAATCTAGTTTATATCCCATAGCTCTGCTTAGCGTGGCCAAGCTGTTCAGTTCTAATATGGCGATATTCCGAGCTGAAGAATGATCTCGGTAAGATTATATCACAAGCTTCTGTAGTGCCTGTGTAATACAAGGACAGACCATCACTGTAATGAGGACAATGGATAGCAGCGCGGGGTGTGAATGACGGCAGCGTTTGCTCGCTCCTGGCCTTCGTTTGGCAGTTCAAGGTCACAGGTTTGCGGGTCAGCGTCAGTGTAGTGACAGGAAGGTTAAACGGCCCACGGCTTTGAGAGATGAACCAGCTGAGTGCTCGATTCGGTTCAGCCTACTACACTGCTAAATATGAGGGTTCTACTCAGGAGTGGACAATGTGACAGTGTGGTAGGGATGCATCAAATATTTGGCAACCAAACATATTTGTCCAAAAATTAGGACAAATTAGTGCAAACAGACTTATTTAACAGCCCTTAACTTGTTTAATTAAATTTGTATTATTTCAGTGTTTATGCTAACAGAGAAGTGGAGAATTGTTTTACGTGACCGCAGCCCCACACTTCCTCCCCCCGGCCCCAGCGATGCTCAGAGCGCTGCTGTGTACGAAGCAGAGAGTCAGGGACAGAGCCAGAAGGGAGCACACAAACATATTGAGTGTTTTAAGTCTATGGAACGTAAGTCCAGAACAAAAAGTTACCCACCACTACCAATCTGATTCAGCATCTGATCTCAAAAACACTAAAACAGTAAAACTATTAGAACATGAACATGATGTTAAATAAAAAAAGCAGTTACTGCAAATAGAAGTAAAACACTGTTTCATTCCTCCATCCAACCATTTTTATAAATGATATGGTGATGAAATAAATTTCCAGCCTAAATTTCCTAAATCTATCTATCTATCTATCTATCTATCTATCTATCTATCTATCTATCTATCTATCTATCTATCTATCTATCTATCTATCTATCTATCTATCTATCTATCTATCTTAATGTAAAATGCTGATTGAAAAGGGAGAGGGTTGAGGACATTATGTTGATTCAATGTTAAAATTTGAGTGTTAGCACAAACATTGAACATTAAATGTTGATTCAACGTTGTTTCAATGTTGAAACAACAACAGACATTACTTTAGTCATATTTCAACCACATTTCAACGTTGAAGGTCAGTTTGCCAGCTGGGCTGTGAATCCAAATTGAGCCTAGATTCTTAGAAGTTGTTAGTCTAAGTTCAGTCCTCAGTCTTTGGGCTAGTCGAGTCTATAAGTCTGAGCCTAAACCAATGCTTTTGGGGTGTGAAACCAAGTTGAGTCTTTAGTCTTTAGGGCACAAGTCCAAGCCGAGACTCATGTCTTTGGGGTGCTCCCCCAACTCTGCTTTTAGTTCATATTCTGATAATAATCCTGGATTTGTTTTTGTTCCCCACAGAGAGACACAAAAGGGCAGTTTCTGCTGGACCATGTGTGCAACCACTACAGTCTGCTGGAGAAGGACTACTTTGGTATCAGATATGTGGATCCAGAGAAGCAAAGGGTATGTGCACACATACATACACACACACAAACACATGGTAGAGGGTGAGGGTGGATCTACATAATGTTTTTTGTTCATAATGTCAGGTTTTTTTTTGCTTGTCTCAAATTTTAAACATCTGCATATTGGGTCATCAGTGCACAGCACAAAAAAATATAAGAAACCTCTTCAAAATGATCAGTTTCTCTAATTTTACTATTTGTAGGTATATTTAGGTCACTTGATGACATCATGCAGTTGCTGACTGACATTCGGATAAGGTGACGGTCAATCTCCAGACCTGAACCCTATTATAAACCTCTCAAAAGGAAGCTGAACTACTTGAAAGTTTATGCCAGGAGTGGCATAAAGTTATCCAAAAGCAGTGTGTAAGACTGGTGGAGAAGAGCATGCCAAGATGCATAAAAGCCATGACTAAAATCATGGAGTTATTCCACCAAATATTGTGAACTCTTTCTGAGTTAAAACATTAGTATTTTTGTTGTTTCTAAATTAATATGAACTAGTTTTATTTGCATTATTTTTATTTGAAATTTGGGAGAAATGTTGTTAGTAGTTTATAGAATAAAACAACAGTGTTCATTTATATACCTATAAATAGTAAAATCAGGAAAAACGGATCATTTTTAATGGTGTCTTATTTTTGTCCAGTGCTGTATATTGAGTTGAGCCCCAAAATATTAATTATGAGCGGAAGCTGAGTTTTAATTGTTATTGTTCAAGGCTGCAAGCAGTTAGACAGACAAGCAAGCAGTTAGACAGTTGTGCTACTCTGGAGCGCAACTGTCATTTAATAATACAATGAGTCCAAGAAAACTGGAAAGGTTGTTTTATTTAGGCGTCAGAGTGGCCCTACAGTCTAACTGCCTGCTCATCAAGTGTAAAGAGATCATACATTTAAATAGCATAAGGGCTCAGGACTTCATTGTCAGAAAACTCCATTTCTGTGTAATAAATTAGAGGAATACAGACTAAATATAGCTCTGAAAACATAAGATACCACACAAAAAATATAAGTTTCTTTGATTTTACCAAATTAAAAGCCTCTGGAATATAATCAAGAGGAAGATGGATGATCACAAGCCAATAAACCAAACCAGGTGTGGCATAAAGTTATCCAAAAGCAGTATGTAAGACTAGTGGAGGAGAACATGCCAAAATGCATGAAAACTGTGATTACAACCAGGGTTATTCGACCAAATATTAATTTCTAAACTCTTAAAACTTTATGAATATGAACATGTTTTCTTTGCATTATTTGAGATTTGAAAGCTCTGCATCTTTTTTGCTAATTTGACCATTTCTCATTTTCTGTGAATAAATGCTCTAAATGACAGTATTTAGATTTTGAATTAGGGCGAGATGTTATTAGTAGTTTATAGAATAAAACAACATTGTTCATTTTGCTGAAACATATACCTATAAAAAGCAAAATCAGATAAACTGATTTAGAAACTGAGTGGTCTCTTTACTTTTTCCAAAGCTGTATTTTAGAAATAATTATACATACTTATTTGCTAATGGTTTAAAGACCACAGTATGTATTGTTGACAAAACTGATATTGAACTTAAATGTGAATTTTATAATGTGAGTTGGACTGAAATAAACTGAATGAACGCAAAACACTGTATAATCAGATTCTGTATCATTTTCAGTTTGTCTGCATTTAAATTTGTGAAGCTGTATGTACTGAATATCTATGAGCATCATATTAACATACTGTAGTATTGCATGCAGACACTGATGACACCTTGTCTGTTATAATTAGTATTGCGTACTGTAAACACCATTAGGACGACATCACCGCTGTGAGTTTTTAATGAGCCTGTAAATCCCATTAGGAAAACATCTAATGGCGGAGTCTTTAGAGGCCTCTAGATTTTCTCAAACGGCAGGATCCCCCACCCCAAACCTCAGATCAGCTCCCCATAACCGCTTTTAAAGTTCTGCGCAAAGTTACCATGACAACCATCTATCCCTACGTTTGTACTCCGCTGTTTGTACGATAGTGTTTCCTCAGTCAGGCAGAAAATGTCTCAGCTGCAAGCTGAATAATTTACAGCCATTTATGTTGTAATATTAATGTGCTTATGCATCAGAGGACACCAGAGCAGTAGTATTGTATCCAGCAGCGGAGCTACTAAAAACACACATTTTGAGTTTCTGTACTTCTGCTATAAGGTTAAACATCCTCAGTGTTCCATTCTATTCATGTGGTCTTTTTTTCTTTTCTTATGCAGCACTGGCTGGACCCCACCAAACCTGTGGCCAAGCAGATGAAATGTAAGTTTTAGATACTATATAAAAAGTATTACTCTCAAAAATACAAAAACAAACCGATAATTAAACTGCATGTGTGAATGTAATGACGATACACAGTACCAGTCAAAAGTTTGGACACACCTTAAATTTAGTGGTGCTTTAGTCCATGCACACTTATCGCCTCTGATTTACTAGCAGCACTGTGAGGCAGTGAGATGAACTACAGTTAGAAACATTTAAAAATAAATAATTTTTTACACTAATAACAGGCTTTGCATATGTTACTTGAGTTACATGAGTAATATTCTGCTAAGTGCAGTTCCCCCACTGATCTAGTCTTAGAGTCTCTGTAAAACACCAAATCCACCAGAGATCCTATGTAAACCTATAGTTACACACAGAGGTGGATAGTCTAGGTCCAGAAAGTAAAAATCCTCCCCAGGGTTGCCTGAGCCGCAGCCAAGATTTTTACTTTTAACTTGTGTAAACAGAACTGTTCTAAACATACACCTACCTATCTCCATTGTACTTCACTGGTGGTGTTCCATAGACACATTGTACTGGGCAAAGCATATAACACTGATGTGTTGTTTGCACAAATAACACAGGAACACACTGCCATGCTGTTTCTAATGCTGTTGGCTACTATCTGACGAGACAGCGTCACTGCTTTGTTTTAGGTCCTTCTGTGGGCGGTCGCGAGCCAAGGTGGGCAAGGCCATGAATTCATGAGCTGGACGGTGCTTTTCCTGATTTTCCTGATCCTGAGGTTGAGGAAGAGTTTTATGTGCAGCATCATATAAAACTCAGAGAGACCTACTGTATTTCACAAAGAACAATAAAAATTGGATTTTAGAGCAAGGACACCTTTAATACTTAATGATGTAGATAAAAGTTAAGAAAAAAGAAATCATATGGAATTATTTAGTGAACTAAAAGTGAAGCTGACTCTCATCAGGACAACCCCAGGAAAGGTAGACCACGGGCCCTATCTTACACCCTGCACAAGGTACAACGCGATGCTCCTTGCTGTCTTACACCCCACAAAAAAGTTTATTTTTATCCTTTGCCTTTGCACCGATTATATAGCACAACTGTTTACAAATATATACATAAGTCTAGACTTGAGGTGTGTTCAGGTAAATTCCTGGCGTATTGCTATCTTGGCAGTGGAAAACAGAGGTGCACCACTGACTGATTTGTACCCTGACAACAAAGAACCGTCAAACGTTCATTGCTATCTTGGCAACGCAGGTGTGTCTTGTGCGCTCCATGTGCGTACACCCCTGTATATTACTTGCACAACGACCCAATTTTCTATCAAGAATAAACAAAATACAAGAATAAATAAAACTATATTGCTTTTTCCATAAATTACCTGCTTGCACACACATTAACTGCACTGTAAAAATGCCAATCCACCAAGTCAGAGTGCACCTGGCTCTTAAAGGGTTTGTTTAACACTTTTAAGATTAGTACACGATTCCTTATTTGTTTCTTCATAGTCTGGATGACTTCAGTTTTATTTACTCTATTAATAAACTGGTGAACTGTATTAATTGACTAATAACAATATTAGATTGAAAGGAAGGATAAGTTTATTTGTAAAACTGTATAATTGAAAGAAGGCTTTAGTGCCATGTTGGGACAATTCTAGCCTGGATACATGATGTGATATGATAGGGCATGTAGGTATTCAGGTTCTGTATGGCATCCTGCAAAATGTTCAAACATACATGTGTTGTATCTGGGTCTGTAGCTCCTGCACTCTAGTAGGTTGCCAAAGCTTACATACCTCTGGTTAACAGGCCAAGGTAGTGTGAAATGTCTAGGAAACCTATGTGAGGGTGAGCATTATCCTGCTGAAAAATGCCTATGTTAAAAGCCCTGCTGTAAGAGCCAGCACATGTGGCCACAGGATGTTCTGCATGTATCACTGAGGTGTTAGTGAATTTTGTATCACTAGGGGTGACTGACTTCTGTATGTGAGGCCTGACAGGATCATCATGCCTGAAACTGGGGCAGTGAATAAACAGAAAGTACTACAATATTTAACCTATAGTACTCCATAGTAAAATGAAACGTAATGCACAGTGTAATAAAAAACAGCACACACCATGTAACAGAAAGCAGAATGGAGTGCTTCTCAAATCGGAGCTTACACTGCAGATTGCATATCATGTGCATATCATAATTATCCTTTTATACTGTAGTTAGGGTAATCTAATTTTCCATCTCGCACTAAACGATTAGGAAGCAGTGTGGGAAGGAGAGAGGAAGACGGAGAGCATTAGTAGTGACAGTAGAGACAGATGGAGAGATGGATGGAGGGGGGAGAGAGAGCAGATCTGTAGTACAATGGTGCAGCACAATTATGCACAGTAAAATATGTGTACACAGACAAATAGCCTGTAGTAAATCATGTTTATACCAAGCAGTATAATGTAGCACACAATGCACAGAATTGTAGTACATGGCAAAGTAGTAGATCAAACAGTAAAATATAGTGTTGTAGTCAAGGCCGTTAAAGCCAAGCCCGAGTCAAGACCAATACCGGGACATGTCAAGTCCGAGTGAAGACTGAGACCAGAAAAAACAAGACCAAGACTCGAGACCATTCCATTCCATTCCATTTATTTTTATTATAAAATATCAAAACAATCACAATTTGCCCTCAAGCTAGCTCTTCACTAAGGTTAGCTAGTTTGTTGCTAGCTTTAGTTCTCCTCCTGGTAACATTAGTGTGTAATTAGCTCATTGCTTAGGTTAGCTAGCTCATCGCTAAGGTTAGCAAGCTCATCACTAACAGTAGATCTTTCCCCGGTAGCATTAGTATTTTGTCTAGCTTGTTGCTAAGATTGGCTAGCTTGTCGCTAGCTTTAGCTCTCCTCCCAGTAACATTTGTTTGTAATTTAGCTCGTTGCTATGGTTAGCTAGCTTGTCACTAGCTTTAGTACACTCCTTGGTAACATTAGTATTAGGCCTGGACAATAATTCGATATCGGTATTTATCGCGATAAGAAATGTTTCAATAACGGTGATATCATTTTTGTGGTATATCGATATGTATTATTTACAGATCTGTCACGGACATGCGATTTACTGGCGTCAGCTCGCCGCACAGCTGAACACAATCAGCTTCCGTAGCTGGACTATCTCTGTGCGTGATGACGTAATCACATAGGCACGTAGCCAGATAGGCTAGGCTAGGCTAGATTTGGCTAGGCTAGGCTAGGCTCGGGTCCGCTACGCATCTAAAATGCCTCGCGCTGGAGCCAAACGGAGCCGGCACGAGCGGATCCAAGGTTAAGGTAGGCTCGGTTTGCATCTGAAATGTTCCGCGCTGGAGTGGAACGGAACGGAACCGAGCCTAGCCTAGCCTCGGGTCCGCCCACGGGTCCGCTCGGTCCGCCTACGGGTCCGCTCGGTCCGCCTACGGGTTCGCTCGGTCCGCCTACGGGTCCGCTCGGTCCGCCTCTGGTTCGCTCGGTCCGCCCACGGGTCCGCTCGGTCAGCGGTCAGTTGCGGGTCCTCTTTGTCAGCCGCGGGTCCTCTTGGCTCCCAGCGCGGGACATTTTTGATGCAAAATGAATGCCCCTGCCGCTTCCACAAGTGATTAATTGAAGGAGGGAGGTCTAATTCAGTGGTGAGGATTTGGTTCGACTCTCGGAAGGTCTGCTAAACTTCAGTTTGCTGCAAATTGTGCCGGAGAGTGGAGCCGACCAGCAGCGGTAACGTTAAAACATCTAATCTGTTCCACCACCTCAATCAGTTCCACTACATACAATATTTTCCTTATACTGGCTGAAGCACTTTTATAGCTTATGTTGTAAGTTATTTAAGTTATTTAAAGTTTATGAATCCTTTAGGTTTGTTTATTTGACGGGGATATCATGTTCCTTTTATATTCATAAAGAGTTGTATTTTGGCTGAAGCACTTTTGTAGCTTATATTGTAACTAAGTTATTTATAGTTGATAAAGCCTATAGGTTTGTTTATTTGACGGGGAAATTTTGTTGCTTTTATGTGTATAAAGGCTTCTTGTGTTCTTTATCCTAGTTGGAACACTTTTGTTTTGATCTGTTAAATTTGTTTACAAAAGACTAAGAAGCTCTGCTTCTATCCTAATTTTAAGTTATTTTTTATTGGTAATAGTTATATTGGCTTATGTTTGATAGGGATGTCATGTTTTTATTTTGCTATATGCAAATAAAATTGAGCATTGATTTATCTTGACTATTGTTTATTTCTTAAGTATTATAATGTTTTCGTGAAAGGAGGTTTCAAAGACTTAAATTAAGTAGACAGTTGTAGGTACTAGGGGTGTGCCATATCATATATCACGATATTATACTCTGAAATATCGTGCCACATCACTCATCCCTAATTATCACATCAGGGTACTAATTTTTTTGCTGTTTTAAGCAAAAGGAAAAACTCACACATTTCTAATTTCCTATTAAATATTTACTAGAGACAGATTATATCTGTAAAGTGTCATTTATTTTACTTTAATACTGGATATATGGAGATATTTGGAGTGCATTATTATTATTAGTATCATGTAATTCTCAAATATTGACTTCTGTTATAAATCTGCTGAAATTATTGTTTTTTTTTTAATATCTTAAAGGTGTGCAATATCATATCGTATACAATAATAAAAAAGTTTTTTGTTTTTTTGTCATATCGCCAAGAGTATCGTTATCGCGATAATACCATGAAATATTGTGATATTATTTTAGGGCCATATCGCCCACCCCTAGTAGGTACATATTTCCATTGCAGGGATTCTTAGCAGTTTTCTGAGGCCTTCTAAGTATTTATATCGATATCGGAATTATATCGTATCGACCGAAATTAAGGAATATATCGTGATATAAATTTTGGCCATATCGTCCAGCACTATATATTCATAAAGAGTTGTATTTTGGCTGAAGCACTTTTGTAGCTTATATTGTAACTAAGTTATTTATAGTTGATAAAGCCTATAGGTTTGTTTATTTGACGGGGAAATTTTGTTGCTTTTATGTGTATAAAGGCTTCTTGTGTTCTTTATCCTAGTTGGAACACTTTTGTTTTGATCTGTTAAATTTGTTTACAAAAGACTAAGAAGCTCTGCTTCTATCCTAATTTTAAGTTATTTTTTATTGGTAATAGTTATATTGGCTTATGTTTGATAGGGATGTCATGTTTTTATTTTGCTATATGCAAATAAAATTGAGCATTGATTTATCTTGACTATTGTTTATTTCTTAAGTATTATAATGTTTTCGTGAAAGGAGGTTTCAAAGACTTAAATTAAGTAGACAGTTGTAGGTACTAGGGGTGTGCCATATCATATATCACGATATTATACTCTGAAATATCGTGCCACATCACTCATCCCTAATTATCACATCAGGGTACTAATTTTTTTGCTGTTTTAAGCAAAAGGAAAAACTCACACATTTCTAATTTCCTATTAAATATTTACTAGAGACAGATTATATCTGTAAAGTGTCATTTATTTTACTTTAATACTGGATATATGGAGATATTTGGAGTGCATTATTATTATTAGTATCATGTAATTCTCAAATATTGACTTCTGTTATAAATCTGCTGAAATTATTGTTTTTTTTTTTATATCTTAAAGGTGTGCAATATCATATCGTATACAATAATAAAAAAGTTTTTTGTTTTTTTGTCATATCGCCAAGAGTATCGTTATCGCGATAATACCATGAAATATTGTGATATTATTTTAGGGCCATATCGCCCACCCCTAGTAGGTACATATTTCCATTGCAGGGATTCTTAGCAGTTTTCTGAGGCCTTCTAAGTATTTATATCGATATCGGAATTATATCGTATCGACCGAAATTAAGGAATATATCGTGATATAAATTTTGGCCATATCGTCCAGCACTAATTAGTATTTTAGCTAGCTCGTCACTGAGGTTAGTTAGCCCGTCACTAAGGTTAGCTAGCTCATCGCCAGCTTTAATTCTCTCCCCGGTAACATTAGAGTGTTAGCTAGCTCATAGCTAAGGTTAGTTATCTTGCTAGTTTGCACTTACATGTACTTCTGCTTTTGCTTTCTTTCTAGATGTTTGGAAAAAATAATCGTGGTCCCCGAGGTCACAATGATTCACATAAACAAAGAGTATAACTCCAGCGAGCCAGTGAAAAAGAGCACATTCAACTTAACTTTGCACTTTTCAAAATTAAGTGTTCCTTAATTGGATACTGAACGAAAGTGGGAGTAGCTTGTTTTTTAGCTGTTAGCCAATCTGTGTGCAGATTTTACACACACAGAAAAAGGACTGATTCTGTCTGTTTGAATGAATTGTTGATGTTTAGTAACGATACGAGACGAGACTGAGACCGCTCGTTTTTGACCAAACGCTTGTAAAAAAGCATGTAGTTCACTATGTAACAGAATGTACAGTAGTACACATAGATTGTAGTAAACATTGTTAACGAACATAGTCCACAGTGTAATATAATGTAGTGCAGTGTAAAATGTATACTATACAACAAAATATACTGTTTAACACAGAGCAATCTAATGTAGTACACAGAGTATTATAATGCAGTAACACAGTTTATGCCAGGTTCACACTACACAACTTTTTGAGTACTCAGTCATAGTGCTGTTCACACTACATGACTGGTTGTGCTGTAATTCACTCACTGCACTCACCTGGCTGATCTCCAAAAACACACGTAAGAACTAGCAGTCCCATGCAAGCGCTACGTTAATTCCAAAATTGACATCAAGAAACAAGCAATGTGGTAATGCCTTCTGTGGCGTACTCCTGGTACACGTGACACATATGTGACACATGCGTGGATTTTTAGAAGCGGTGTGGAAATATAAGAAAAAGCGAAAGGAAAAGTGAGAGCATCAGTAAAGGGGACAGATGGAGAGATGGATGGAGAGGTGGGAAAGGAAGCAGAGCTGTAGCTTAATTTACAGCAGTCTGTGAGTGAGGCTAAGGGGCTTTATCGGGAGCTAAAAACAGGTGGGCGTGGAAGGTGCTGTGTGAATGTATGTGGATGTTTATATGCTGGCGGCCTGTTGAGACAGATGTAATGAAATCAGTGTTTTGCCTGGGTGTAGTAACTGCTGTGATTTCTCTTTCAGCCTGTCTTTCAAAACTTTTTTTCCACCGAAGGGCTTTTCTTCATGTGTTTATTACAGACTTGGATTAATATAATCATTTTAGACTCACATTATGCTCGGTCATGCCCCCACTTATTGCTCTCAGCATAATCTGTCTCACTTCTATTGGCTTATATTCAATGTTGGCTCTCTCTCCTTCCCTCAATCTCTCCCTCTCTCTCTTTCTTTTAGGTCAGCAGCCCTACACCATGTGCTTTCGGGTGAAGTTCTATCCCCAGGAGCCCATTAAGATCAAGGAAGAACTGACAAGGTGACACATTAAGCAAACATTAGCACAGTACACTCTTAAAAATATTGCTGCTTCAAACGTTCCACTTTTAGTTCCATGAAGATCTGTTTGTAATAGAGATGTGCAAGTCTGAAGCCTTTAAAAGGTTTGTCAAACTCAAAAAACCTAAATTACAAAAATTATTTTTTCTTGAATCAAATATAGTTAATTAAATGATGCCATAAATGAATAAAATTAGATTCAATAAAGAATAATAATTTGTGAAATATTTGGCTGTGTCTATTGTTTAAAATAAAATAATCATTCATTAATCTTAATTAAGGTAATGGTCTTAATTATATTGCCCAGCACTATTGTTTACTTGAACAGAGCAGAATGGGCAGTGTTTTCTGCCCACTTTGGATGTGGTTCAGCCAATCACACACTTAAAAAAACAAGGCCAACTTTAAAAACATATTGATTTCTTTGAGTAGTCTGCCCAAGTCTGCTTATAATATAACTCATAATATAAATTTAAATTGACATAACATTTTTTGTACGTGGAATGAATTTCACACAAATCAGTGTAAATTGGTAAAAAAAAAACATGTCACAACTGGAAATATATGCAGATAACTAGTTAACTTACTATATTTTAAAAAATATTATTGTAGCAAAATACAATATGCATGGAATATACTACTTTACAATTTTAGGGCTGTTTTATTGACTAGTAAAAGTAACATTTTTGCAGAATGTGTTTTACTGCTGTAAAATATTTTAGTCCAGTCAGGGCAGTTTCAGCCTGCGATATATACAGGGGTGGGCAATTTGGGTGTTATACATTTTTTAAATGATTGTGGGGTCTAAATAATAAATGTAGGATCATTTAGACATAGTGTATTATACATATGTAATATTGGATTGCATCAACATGCAACTGTGTCTGTCTGTCTGTCTATCTATCACATATTTTAGAATATATTTAATTCTAAAATATCAGTCATGGTTATTAGTAGTTCTGTTATTGCCAGTTGGATATGAGTTCCCGCTCCTTCTTTGAGTGGTATATCGCTGTACATACAGTTGTGGTCAAAAGTTTACATACACTTGTAAAAAAACATAATGTTATGGCTGTCTTGAGTTTTCAATAAGTTCTACAACTCTTATTTTTCTGTGATAGAGTGATCGGAACACATACATGTTTGTCACAAAAAACAGTCATAAAATTTGGTTCTTTCATAAATTTATTATGGGTCTGCTGAAAATGTCACCAAATCTGCTGGGTCAAAAATATACATACAGCAACATTAGTATTTGGTTACATGTCCCTTGGCCATTTTCACGGCAACTAGGCGCTTTTGGTAGCCATCCACAAGCTCCTGGCAAGCTTCAGGTCGAATGTTTGACCACTCTTCTTGACAGAATTGGTGCAGTTCAGCTAAATGTGATGGTTTTCTTGCATGAACCCGTTTCTTTAGCACTGTCCACATGTTCTCAATGGGGTTTAAGTCAGGACTTTGGGAAGGCCATTCTAAAACCTTAATTCTAGCCTGGTTTAGCCATTCCTTTACCACTTTTGATGTGTGTTTTGGGTCATTGTCTTGTTGGAACACCCAACTGCGCCCAAGACCCAACCTTCGGGCTGATGGTTTTAAGTTTTCCTGCAGAATTTGGAGGTAATCCTCCTTCTTCATTATCCCATTTACTTTCTGCAAAGAACCAGTTCCACTGGCAGCAAAACATCCCCAGAGCATAATACTACCACCACCATGCTTGACAGTAGGCATGGTGTTCCTGGGATTAAAGGCCTCACCTTTTCTCCTCCAAACATATTGCTGGGTGTTGTGGCCAAACAGCTCAATTTTTGTTTCGTCTGACCAGAGAACTTTCCTCCAGAAGGTTTTATCTTTGTCCATGTGATCAGCAGCAAACTTCAGCCGAGTCTTAAGGTGCCTTTTCTGGAGCAAGGGCTTCTTTCTTGCACGGCAGCCTCTCAGTCCATGGCGATGTAAAACACGCTTGACTGTGGAGACTGACACCTGTGTTCCATCAGCTTCCAAATCCTTGCAGACCTGCTTCTTGGTGATTCTTGGTTGACTCTTGACCATCCTGACCAATCTCCTCTCGGCAGCATGTGATAGCTTGCGTTTTCTTCCTGATCGTGGCAGTGACACAACTGTTCCATGCACTTTATACTTGCGTATAATTGTCTGCACAGTTGCTCTTGGGACCTGTAGCTGCTTTGAAATGGCTCCAAGTGACTTCCCTGACTTGTTCAAGTCAATAATTCGCTTTTTCAGATCCACACTGAGTTCCTTTGACTTTCCCATTGTAGCTTTTGTAGCTGAGTCTAATCACTGGGTCAAATGAGCCCTATTTAAATGGGCTCATGAGAAGTCAACAGCTGTAGTCAATCAGAATCACTTACAAGAAGTGAAGAGGCCATGACATGAAGCTAATTTGATTGACACAACTCGCTACATCACCAAAATTGACAAATTTTGTTGCTGTATGTATATTTTTGACCCAGCAGATTTGGTGACATTTTCAGCAGACCCATAATAAATTTATGAAAGAACCAAATTTTATGACTGTTTTTTGTGACAAACATGTATGTGTTCCGATCACTCTATCACAGAAAAATAAGAGTTGTAGAACTTATTGAAAACTCAAGACAGCCATAACATTATGTTTTTTTACAAGTGTATGTAAACTTTTGACCACAACTGTAGCTGTGTTTACCAGAATACACTGTCCAATAGATGCTGACATGTTTTTGTTGGTTTTGTTTATACTGAACCAGTGCATCCGTGTTGAGTCTGTGTTTAAAATGATGTTTAAAGCTTGTTCTTTAATGAGCAATGACCATTCAAAAGTTACAAATTCTGTTTTTCAGCCATAGAAAATACTAGTAGTGTTTCTAAATACTGATTGGATGGCCAGTCTTAAAGCCTCCTCAGCAAAATGTTATGAAATTTAGTTGATGCCCACACCTTCCCATAGCCATCAACAGTGCTGTAGTTTTACCATAATTTACTGGCTACTACTTCATCTGGGTCAGTTCAGAACTGCGATCAATAGCTGAGATAAAAGGGATGAAACGAGAGCCTTCATTCACAACATCTGAGTGTCTCGTTCTTATGCTCTGAGGGGGATATTTATCAGAAAGTTGAAAAACAAGCTTTGATTCAATCTTAGTAACCCTCCAGCACACACGCACACTCACACACACACACACACACACGCACATGCACACACACACACTGTGAGTGTGACTACATCATTAACAACTCTCTGAGCGTGATTCTTGATCTGTGCTCACCATCTGAGCTGTGAAAATAAGTATTCCTTCTTCCTTCTGCTCTCTTTCACTCAGTGTGTCTGGACACACTGCGGGTCTAGTAGTGTGGGTCAAATAGAGCAGTGGGTGTGTGGGTGTGTGTGTGTGTGTGCAGGTTTTCTGGGTGGAAGTTTAAGTGTTGGACATGCTGTAGTGCAGTTAGTGTACCATTAGCGTGTCTAAGGCCAAGGCGCTTCCGTTTAAAAGCCTGTGAGACACAGAAAACAGCTCTCTGCCTCTTTCCTTCTCCTTAATATTTCATCTTTGGAAAGAGCAGAATAGAACCAGAAAAAGGAGATATAGAAAGGAAACCTGTACAATGCAGAATGTTGGCAGTTTTAAGGTGTGGCTAGCACCAGAATTGATGTTTGCTTCTTGGGCGTGACCATTATTTAATTAGGCTAATAAATGATACAATATTAGGTTTACATGGCAGACAGAAGCATGTTTTGTATTGTGATGAATATGAAACAAAAATGCTCATTTACAATGATACAGGCTAGCTAGCTGGTTAATTAAACTGCACAATGGCATTTAAATTATATTGGTATCAGCAGGCAGTTACTTTAAAAATGATCAACAACGGCCAGATTTGTAGATTTAAGAAATATTTTAAACTGATAAAGTTAAATGTTCATTTTAAGCTGGGCTATTGCAGCAAAATTTCTAAAAGATTGGGAGCTATATAGCTAGCTAGCTAAGTTGCTAAATTCACAAGAATAGTAGCATCAAAGCGCTACATAACTAGGTAGCTAGCTTTTAGCTGAACTATGGTTAGCTAGCTACAACAACAGTTTGTACTGCTAAAGGAATAAATTAAAAGAAAGAAAGACAGAAGCAGAAAAGGCTTAGCTAGCCAACATAGCTAACTGCTTATGTGTTAGGTTAGTTAGCTAGCTAAGTTAGTAAGCTAGCTAGCTACCTGGTATATTAATTCAATGCTAGCTAACTAAATAGCTAGCTAAACTAGCTAACTAAACTTTAGGTATAAACTAGCTAGCTATATATCTATATTTGTTTATGCTAGGTATATGTAATACTGTCTGTATATGTTCTTGACATCTCCATTGCAGTTTTGAGCTACAAGTGCAGCTTCATGGTATTTTTCTTGTGCTAATCTATCTATCCTTAAATCAAGCAAATACAGTTCCACTACTCGAGTTTAAAGCTGGAGGGTTTTAAAGCTCACATCTGTTATTAAAATGGTGCCAATATGTTTCTTTTTTATCTGTTTCAGAGAATCTTATTCTTATTCTATTGGCACTACATCTCTACAGAGATTAGACAAGCTGTGTGTGTTTGCACATCTGAAATGATAGGCAGCTTAAAGGATGCATTCATTTGTCTACGAACATTTAGACATAAAGTGTATCTCAAGTGTAGCACCAGAGTGTGTGAAATCAGAGTCAACAATTCTCATTATGTCATTTCCCCCATTGGATACAAGGACACCATTGTCTCCATGGTAACAGATTCCTGGGGTAGGTGCTCTTTACAGTAGACCTGATTATCACTCTGGATGGTAGTGCACTAGAACTGGACTGCATTGTGAGCTGGAATGGCAACACTTTCCTTCATCCATCACGTTCTTTCCCTTTCTCTGTTAGATACCTGTTGTACCTGCAGCTGAAGAGAGATCTGTACCACGGCAGACTCCTGTGTCCATTTGCTGATGCTGCCTACCTTGGAGCCTGCATAGTCCAAGGTAATGCTGAACAGATTGCTTCAGAGTCCTTAGATAGTTCTACAATATTTTAATGTAGTCCATCAAGTCTGTTCAAAACAGTTCAAATCAAGAGGTTTTATTGTCATTTAATCTGACTATTAGTACACAGTGGAGTGAAATCATGTTTCTTAGGCTTATGGTGCAACACAGAACAAATACAAGTACAATATAGACAACGTAGCATGCAGATATGCAACCATAAATGTCATAAATATCCATTAAATTTTAACCTTGTTTTATTCCTTCCAGATCATACATATTTTACACGTATTTTAGTTTTTAATGTCCTGTTGCACATAACACAAATGGCGACCTGTTGTCCCTCAGTAAAGATTATTATCAAATGTATTATACAAATGTTAAAGAAACAATCAGTAAAACATGGGAGTGAGTTTGTGAAATGTCTACAGGAGTCCTTTTTCTAAACACTGAATAGAGTTTTCTGCCCCACCTGCTGCACCTCAGAAGCAAAGCTCACGGGGGTTGCCAGATTGCACAAAATGGCAAGCAACAAGTCTTATTCTGCACCTGATCAGTGAATATATACGTTTTAGTATATATGCTAGTGGTGGAAATAAAGTACCCAGCTATGATTAGCAACCTTACTGAAGATCAGTGATTACCTGTTTAGCAGAAAAATTGCCAGTTCGCCTGTTTCCATATATATACTTTTGTGTGCGTTACAGACAGAAAACAGCATTGTTATATTACAATGAAACATAATTCAGGTCTGAAAGGGTTATACAATACAATTTTAATAAAATCAGTTCTGCTTTTTTAGCAGTTTTCAGTACTAAGATGACTTACAGAAGCCACATAGCAAAGCAAGCATTTTTTTTTTTTACCGCTGTACCTTTAGCCTTGTCCCTGCTCAGTTCACTGAGTTTGGATTTCTTGTAATATTTCACATTTAAAATTGTACTGTTAAAGAAATAGAGTGTGACATTTGGCAAACCATTACTGGGTTTGTGAGTCATGTCCTTGCTAACTCATCCTCCTTAAATATCTTCCTCCTAAAGGCCACAGTACCACTTTCTTTAAATACATTCCTTCATGTTAATTACCTGCAATCCAGAAAAGATGTAACACATAAAACATCAAAAAGCCTTTAGAGTTTCACCTTTTAGGTAAATGTTAAATGTATGCTGAACTGAGGAGTGGTGGGGTCCTTTTTAACCATTGTGCACTTTCTTTCAGCTGAGCTCGGGGATTATGACGCAGATGAGCATCCGTCTGACTACATCAGCGACTTCAAACTCTTCCCCAAGCAGAGCCTCAAACTGGAGCGCAAGATCATGGAGATCCATCAGAATGAGCTGAGGTGAGAGCTTTGGTGGGGAAACATTGGTCTTATTTTTTGTGGAATTTATTGGTTTACTTCATTTTTAAGATTTTTGTATAGTTCTATTTCTAATCTTCTCCCATTTTAGCTAGACCAATTATCCCACACATTCAGCAGTTACTCAGCAGTATATCCCCCATCGCTAGTGATGCCACAACACAAGGAGGGTGAATTCTCTGGCGCATGTGAAGTCAGCCACTACCTTTTTTTGAACTGCTGCTGATGCAGTATTGCCGAGTAGCATCACAGCGCGCTCGGAGGAAGGCGCAGTGATTCTGTTCCGATACATCAGCTAACAGATGCCTAGTGCTGATTGACATCACCGTAGGAGTGATGAGGAAAAAGGGCACCATCTACCCACCCAGAGAGAGAGCAAGGCCAATTGTTCTCTCTCGGGGCTCTGGTAGATGATAGCAAGCTACTGGGATTCGTACCAGTGATCTCCGGATCTCAGTGGCAGCTGGACTACTCAGCCCCCACATTTTAGATTTAACTCAATATATTTATCTCAAAACTTTAACTAACTCACGTTACATCAAGTCAAATTATAAACCTGCAATAAAAAAAGTTCTTAACTAATATATATATAAGTTAAGAACTTTTTTTATTGCAGGTAGCTGTAACTGTTTTACATACGAAAAAAATGGTGTACACATTGCCCAAACTTTTCTTGTAGACCCTTTGATTCAAAAACATTTCTAATGCAAGCCTTAGAAACAGTAGTTAATTAGAGACAGTTCAGCATATCGTAAGTCTTATGTTCTTCTCCATCTATGTATTTACTGTAGGTCAGAACTCCCCCTCGAATACTCAGACTCCTGACCATGCATAATATAAATAAAATATCAACTCCTGTCTCTTTATAAGAAGGCAATTACACAGTTGCTCCACTCTAGAAGTGAAAAACCATGTACTTATCTGTGTCCAAGAAAAAAACAGTTTAGTAAATGCATTTAGAACAGTTTTTTTGTGTAGTGCAATTCCACAGTTTAGCAATTGTAAAGAGATCATACGTTTAAATCCCATCAGGGGTTTAGAACTCCACTGTCTAAAGCATCCCAGTCTGAAGACATCAGTAATAAGTAAAGTTGAAGATAAATGAAGATAAACAGTAAATGTATGTTTAAATTGAAGGAGCCACAGACTGCAGCTTATTTACTAATTTATTTGATGAATTTAAAATGCCCTGAAATCAGTTTCTGAGTTAATTTAAGTTAGCATATCTTTAATTCTTTGACATTAAACAAATGTTAGCCTTTTTTGCTTTCTAACCACACTGGATTACATGCATTGATTTTGCAATCCTATAAGACACATGAGCATAACAGATTAGTTCTGCAGTTCTGTATCAAGCAAGTGGTCAGTTTTTTTTTCTCACTTTTTACTCTGCCCACCTGTAGGGGTCAGTGTCCAGCCCTGGCCGAGCTGAACCTGCTCCAAAGAGCTCACACGCTGGACACGTATGGGGTAGACCCGCATCCCTGCAAGGTACAGACCATATTGTTTTACACATTGTATATCTCTATGAAAATTAGATTGTTTCTGTCAATATTTGTGAATTAAAAAAACGATTAGGCCATATAAGTTAGTAGTGAGAATAGTTAAAAATCCATGTAATTCTACTCCTCTAATTCTGTCTCCTAACATGGCGTTGGATATCTCCCTGAGGGGACACGGCGAGGCCGAGTGGACGAGGGCATGTTAAAACAGTATTGAAACAGGCAGTGTGTCCAAAGTGCCTTTGTGAGTGAGTGCATCACGATCAATGTGTGTGGCTGTACTGGTGATGCAACAATGTGTGTTCAGCATTCTGATAGTACCGCAGCTCACTGCTGAAATAAGCTTAACATCATATCTGGCGCTGAAGCTGGTGGCAAAACGCAGATCTCACAGGCTTATTTGGGCCAAGCTAACTTTCAGTTTAGACCTCAGTGCCTGGGATCCGTTTCTTAATTGGAGCCCCTGCAGAAGCTAAGGGGCTTACAGCTTATCGCTGTGGTTGGAATGAGCTGGTTTGAGTGTTATACAAACTAATTATGGAGTCGTTTCAAAGATAACAGAGTAGTAGCGATTTGAAACCACATGGGCTCAGATTTCCCTGAGGTTTATGCAGTTTAATGTGAAATAATTTTCAAGACCCATGAAGGCCACCTCTTCTGTGACACCAAAGTGAATTTACTTTACAGTAGCATATTTTAATTGCATTTTATTGCACTCTGCTTGTAATGTTGTGTGTTTTGACCTTATATTGTTTCCTTAAGACTGTACATTTCCCAAGCTCTTTATATGGTAACTCTGTTGCAAAACATTAACATTAACATCCCAGCATTACTTTAATACGGCCCTGTAACCAGTAGCCCTATCTTTTCTAAAGGCACTTTTCTGAATGCTGTTCCAGCAGGACACCGCTTGTCCACATACTGCTGCCATCTCAAGAGCTTGTCTTGAGAGATAAACGCAGTGCCACTGCTATATCATCTGACCTTTCCTTAATTGAAAAAAGGTTATAAAAAATAGTTATATCAACATTTCAGGTAAAATACAGTTTTGTATACACTGGCATGTCAACAGTTATTGGACAGTAACATGACTTTGTATTTAAACCATCTAAAACTATCAGGCCTCCCTCCAACTCTGATTATTCATGTTGACTTGCCACGAGCACTCACTCATAAGATAAAACCTCAGAACTTTTATTGTAGTGGCACTTGACTGCCTGGATATTGTTGATTAAAATCTTGATTTTCTCTTTTTAAAGCATGCCACATAAACTAACTGTCCTTGGAGGGTTCTTGTCAGATCTGATTGGTGTGATGTGTGATATTTACACCCAAATGATTGGTCTGTGAATTTGCTATGATAAAGAAATCTCTGTGTGTATTAAATAGATCTCAATAGTTTGTCAATTATAGGTCCAGGTCCTAATTGGACATCATCTCGGTCCAGACTCATGGTCCACCTATTAGTGATCTCTGAGTTAGTCCATCAAACTCAATGAGACTGTACACTGTATTAGTCAAGAGAAAAGCTAGTTTACTAGATCTTTATGTGTGATGGCCCTCTCTCTTCCAGGCACTCCTCGTCTCCTTCATAAACTAATTGCCTTAATTGACAAACTTTATGAAGTTTCTTGTTAAAAGTTGGTGCCGCTAAATAATCTGGGTTTGCAAAATGTACAAATTGTAGTTGGACCCTAGTTGGAGCCCGACCAACTACTCTGCACATGCTCCGTTTGGACTTTTAGTTAAACGGGGTCTGCAGAGCAATTCTGCAGGGCTTTTCACCTGATGTTGGTCATACTGTTTGCATATTGGGCGTGTCCTCCTACTTCTCTCTCACCATCAGTGTGTAATCATTCTCCTTCTCTTGGGATTTATATATAGTATATGTGTTATATAATAGTTAACAGCCTGGCCTCAGTGTTAAAGGCTATAAGAGCAAGATGCTGTGTGTTGTGTTGCTGAGTGTGACTTTATGCTGGTTGGGTCCACCTGGTTACATTTGCATTAAATACAAGCTTGTATGACTGACAATAAGACAGATATGTAATAGTCATCAATTCCCATTAAGTTAACAAAAATATAGTGTTGAACCCACTGGATGATTTTGATTAATGTAAAACATTGCATTGGCACAACTGTTCAAAACTTACAATTTTTTAGAATTTAAATCAGGCCACCTAAAAGTTAGTCAGATTTAATATTTAAAAATTCAAAACATATGAAAAGTTTTCTAGTTGGCATTTTTTTTTTCTTATTTTGTGTTTTCTAAACTTTTTCATTTTTACAGTGTTGATGCTTATGCCTTTCTGCAGGACTTCACGGGGACTACAGCATTTCTTGGATTCACTGCTCGGGGCTTCATGGTTTTCCAAGGAAACAAGCGGATCCACCTGCTGAAATGGTACAAAACTTTTGGTAACCTTCAAGTGTGTCCTGCTTACCTCATTCTATACCGCAACCTCTCACTGTCTTCAGCCTCCCACTCCACTCTGTTATCTCTCTCTCTACTCCTTAACTTCACTTTTACAGGACTAACTTACCCAAAAAGGTTAATTGTGGCTAAAACCAAATCAAAATTACTGTTAAACAATTAGCATGTAGCCATGTACACGATGCTAAACAGCATAATTAGCATTTTTGGGTGAACTATTCCTTGAAAATGTCACATAATGTGTGAGGTACAACCAGGAGAATGAGGATTTAGTAGGTGCAGGGACTTTAACCCACTTAATGTAGTCCACACAAAACAAGGTAAAGGCAAAGTAAAAAACACCCGCAGAATTAGCCCCATGCCTCTAGGATGGAGCGAAAATAGAATGAGGGTCATTGGACTCTATTTCTTACCACAATGTTATAACACTAAACCCAGTGATCTCTCACTCTCTCAGGGCTGATGTCAGCAAATATAAGTTTGAAGGGAAAACATTTTACGTGATTGGAGTACAGAGAGAGGTAAGTTACATGAGTTTTGGCTTTTCAACATCATCTGCGAAGTGCTGTGTTCATGATCATCCACTCCTGTTTGTTTCTAATGACACATCTGCACACCATCTAACAGCTGTAGAACACTCTTATTACTACCTGCAGCGCTGTTCACAAGTCAGAGACCATCCATTTATCTAATTGTCAGTCAAACCAACTATTATGTCAGGTAATATGTTAACATTTTCAGCATCTGGAAAAGGCAGAAAATGTGTTTCACAGAAGTAACACATAAAACTAAATCTAACATTAAGATATTTTAATGCTTAATAAAAAAGTGATGATAAAGTGTTTATCTGTGACCTTTATCACAGCTTCTATGCCTCTCATGAGACTTACTTTCAGAACATTTTCTGAAATTTTTGCTTCTCTGTCCAGGACATCTCAAACACATTCAATAACGTTAAGGCCTGGAGTCTGCTGTGGTCAGACCATTGTTCTGAGAGCAAATTCTTGATCTTTACTCGGTCAATTTTGGATTGTGCAGCTTAATTTAGGGCGTGTTGGTGTGTCTTTGGTATAATGAGGGCGCAAAAAATACGGCTTGCTTCATTTGAAGTGTGCAAAAGGCATAAACTATTTTTCTTAATTAATCATGGGTGTGTTGTGGGCGTAACATGAAATAAACCAATCAGAGTGTCAGTCATCATTCCTAATAAGAGTCAAGTGCGCTCTAACTATGGTGCTGCACTTTGGCGTGTCTTAGCAAAGGATATTGACCTACGTGTTCACACCGTAAAGGTACGCCAGCAGCTCATTTAAGGGAACAGCAGTGTTATTTTATACTTTATTCTGTTTAGTGTTGACTAGCTCATCATATATGTATTTAGTTGAGCTGTATCACTTGTTTTATACAGTTCCACTGCTTCACCTCCCTGTGTTGGTCGGCTTTATACCTTTTTTGTCAATGCTTGGCATGGGAGACTGGTATTGGGACAATATGGATATTTTGTATCGTGTCATATCAATACTTGACTGAAAGTTTTCTAAACTGCTTCATTACTCCATGGGGTGGCACTAATCAAGTGAATAGGGTAAACCTGCTGTAAAAAAAAAAGGTTGATGTCAAGTTCTGTGAAACTCACAACAACAAACCCAAACTCCATAAATTCCTGGTATTTTTTTATTTAGTATTTTATTCTCTTCAGTAACACAGATACTGTAAAGTATTGTAACGAATTTTCTTGCAGGGAACATATCATGATTAAAATCGTATTGTGAGATGCCCTGTGATTCCCACCCCTACTGTAGACCTCATGTACAGCTTTTCCAGAGAATCCCTCTTAATTCCCAAAGAGAGCTTTTCTATGTTGATTTTGGAGATCATGTGTGCATGTGTGTTTTTGGACATAATAATTAGTGCTGGGCGATATAACGATATCGATTTGTTTCGCGATAATTTTTCCCTCGATGACGATGATAAGCCTGTGCAATAGAATTCGATAAACATTCATTTCCATTTCCGTCTAAGTGGCGCGGCAAACAACGAAAACACAACGTGTAATCAATCCAGAAGACGCTGGAGCAAATTAATAAATAGTTAAGAAAATTGTAATAGTTATTCTCATGCATGCAACAAAAAACCCTAAAGAATAGTGGAGTATGGCCCGACACACGCAAACAACCATAGTGTTTGTACTTTGGGAATAAACGGCCGCACTGTTCAGCACGTTTTAAATAAATTTTAAGTAAATTTTAAGCACTAAATGTAATTAATTCAATTTATATTAGGACCTCGGGGCAGGTGCTGCAAAAATGTGAATGTGGGGCGCGGATTAAAGGAAGAGGTTTTTTTGCGCGGAGCGGTAACAGGACAAAAACACCTTAAGAATGATGTCTAAATGACTTTCCTCTAATCTAATATAATTTAACATGGTTTAAGGATATAAAATAATTTCTAAACAAACGAACTTTTTAATATTGAGCTTATGGCCCAAGTGCAAAAACACAAAATCATTTATCATTTAGATTATCTGCCTGAACGCGAGCCCGAACCCGAGCTTGAACGCCAGCCTGACTCAGGCGCTGCATGAACTCGGGCCGGTCGAGAACACCGCTTTCCTCTCAGATTAGGCGGAAGAAAATGGTCTTTTTTTTAATGTAACAAATCACACTGTGATTTTTGTGATATTTCCCCAATTACAGCTCAGCTGCGCGTTTAAAGCTCAACGCATGAATTAATCGGTGCGCTGTGCGCCGCGCGTGCTCGCGGGGGATTTGACGCGTCTGTCAAGCAAGTTAATGGACCGTTTTGGGGGCAGAGATTAAGAAGTACAGCAGGTACATCTCAGATTTGTAGTTTAATGCTCTACTAAATTACTGGCTTTAAAACTGGCTCATGATATGGTCGGTTCTGGCTGGATTTTTTCCTGCCTACAGGCTGCATTTGACGGAAAGCAGCTCCTCAGTCAGACAACAGTGTCAGCATACAAATCGTGTGCGTTTCCTACAGGACAAACCATTTAAAAGTGCAGATAAACTCATTAAAAAATCACACAGTGTCTGTCTGGCTTAAAATACTTTTAATAAGGTACAGCTTTTAAATTAATAAATCAACATTCATTAAAAATCCGTGAGAAGTTCTGTATGCTAAATGACAAGCTAAGCTAATAAGCTAATAACATTTAATAATAACAGAAAAATAGATATGAATTTGGAAAATAACCAACTAAAGTGAGCTCAAAATACAATAATAAATATAATCTAACGAATTTCAAAATATAAATTAGAAATATTGAACTTCAATATTAAATTCAACTTCAACTACAAAAAACGCAAGGACCGATAGAACATAACGAACAGAAAAAAATAAATTTGAAATTGGAAAAAAAGTTCAAAATGCTAAAAGAAATAAAACCTAACGAATTTCAGAATATAAAATCTAAATATTGCACTGCAGCAGTACAAAAGCCTAAGTGCTTAAACAAACAAACCAAAAAACAGCCTATCACAAATCATTTTTTGAGCCCGACCCAGCTGAGGAAAAGGTGGGAAATCTTTTTTTTTCCGGCTGGGTCTTGGAAAACTTTGTGGTGAATTAAAGGGGCCGAGTTGCAATTTTTGTTTTACTTTAATCAGTTTTTAATCCGTCTTTTTAAAAACAAATATTCCAATATTGGCTGCCAATCAGTGCCCAATATTCTGAGCTCAAAAAACGCTATTCGGGCCAGCCCTACTAATCTAATATAATTTAACATGGTTTAAGAATATAAAATAATTTCTAAACAAACGAAATATTTAATATTGAGCTTATAGCCCAAGTTTTTTTTTCAGTCATGGAAAATTGGAAAAAATTGGAAAAAAGCCCGAGTTCATGCAGCGCCTGAGTCAGGCTGACGTTCAAGCTCGGGTTCTGGCTCGCGTTCATGATTAATTTGTTTTTTTTAAAAACTAATATTGGAATATTCGCTACCAATTACTGCCAAATATCCGGAGCTCAAAAAATGCTATTCGGGCCAGCCCTAATAATTATGGAGATACAGAAAAAAATATTGTGATAAAACTTCCATCACTCCCTTATTCTCTCACTAATAAAAACAAACCTTTAAGTGTGACACAAAGTGATTTGATTTATATCGTGATACATATCGATATCGACTGATATGGAAAACTATATCGTGATAAGATTTTTTCCCATATCGCCCAGCTCTAATAATAATCCATAACTATCCTTTTCCTGTCAGCCTGTTTTAGTTCAGGGTCGTAGAGGCAATAGAACAACCACAGAAGCCTAGGCATCCCTGTCTCCTTCTGGTTCCACTATCTCCTTTTATGGGATCCCCAGACACTCCAAGGCTATTATCCTACAGCAGGTTCTGGGTTTTGCTTGAGGTCTTCTCCCAGTTGGTCGTGCCTTTAATACCTCCAACAAGCGGCGAAGCAGGGGGCATCCTTATCAGGCACCCAAACCACCTCTGCTGGCTCCACTCATCACGAAGGAGCAGCAGCTTTCCCCTGAGTCTTTTCTATATAATGGAGCTTCTCATTTATCACAAGAATAAGCTAGAGGTGTGGTACATTGTCTTTTGGGCAAAGGGCAGATCCTTGGTATCATTAATGGCCATTTTGGACTGCAAAGTAAATTAATAAAGGGTGGTCTCTGACATTTGCACAGTTCTGTATAGAATATACATTGATGACATTTTAATATTAGATGTTCAGTGTAACTTACCTGCCGTATTTTTCGCACTATTCGTACTATAAGGTGCACCGAATTATAAGGCGCACTATCAATAAACGTCTATTTTCTGTTCTGTTTTCATACATAATGCGCACTAGTAACTAGTAGTAAGGAACAGGGGTGACGCCATGTTTTTCTTCGAGACCTGTAAAGCTAAGCTAAGTTAAGCAAACAAAGATGTAATTCGTCGGACAAGTCAAACAGGTGATGGATGTAAATATATACAGATTTCTCTCGTGAAAACTGTTTATTTGGATGAATAAAGCACTTTTGTTTATTTAAAGTAAGCTTAGATTTACAGATTTCCGCTGAAGCATAAGCATTAGCAGCTAACTGCTAGTGGCCAGGGCGATATTAGCTAGCCGTTCATCCCACTTAGCTTGTTGTAACACAGTAAACGAGCAGGCTACAGTTCGATATACTCGGCTCTAAACAGCAAAAAAGCTAGCGTTGTGGTTAGCAGTGCTAACCAGGGTTAGCAGCAGGGTACAGGCTGATAATACTCACTTCTAGATGACCAAGAGCTATTGCTTTGCGCGGTTAGCAGCTAATGCTAATACTGCTGGAAAACTAAACTGAAACTCTTTTATAACGCTGTACTTCGGTATTTTGTCTGAGCATCTCCTTAAAAATATTACAGCCTCAGAATTCCGGGAACTCAGTTACACATCACTGATAGCAAAGAGATATAAAATGCTTTTTATTTCATTTGATCATTTCATGCAGGTCATCAAAAATGGCACTCTTTCTTAAAAAAATGGAAATATATTCAGCTTGTCATGCTCACCATTCTGTTTGTGTCTTGCTGCTTTAAATCCAGTTTTACATGTGCTTCTGTCTTCTTTTCTCTGTGTGTACTTTTCCATTGCTGGTGAGTAAAACCACATGCCATGAACATTAATATGTCACGCCTCATATACCTTTACACACTTTTGATATGCCTCTGAATGAGTTCAATCCATAAATGAATCCATAAAATACTCTTTTCCACTTCTTTCCCCCCTTCCCCTAATGCTTCATTCTCCTCGGCTTGAAACACACTTTAGTTTTTATGCCCAACTGAAGGATATTCAGTGATTTCCAAAAGAGAACAGCAGCATACACTTTTTAAAATAAAAAGCCACTACAAGGGGTTATTTAGGCAATGCTGTAGAATGCAGAATGCAATGCCTTAAAAAAAAGGACTGTGTGATTTTTGAAAGCCGTTAAAGCCTTATGTTAGTGGTTCAGTTAATTAATCCTCTAGCAAGAGCTACGGCTTCCAGTTTAGGCAACAAAAAAACTAGGTTGGCCTGATACCTATGGGATTTCCAGTGGTACATATACATAGCACAACACACATTTAATTTGGACCATGGTTGTTTACCACAGCCATTTTCTAAATTCCCATTTATTTCTATTAAAAAGAAACTCAGCTCATACTCTGAGTTCCCAATTTTTTACTTACTGAGTTACTTACTTGAGAGTATCCACTAGTATTATAATTGCATTAAACAAACTGTTTTAATACACGGTTCATAATTGTTCGTGGCTGCTGATATCATTATCATTTTTCCATCTTTACATTATTAATTGAGTTGGGCATTTGACTAAAGTGTTGCTCAGTCTTTAAAAGTCTGGGTGTATGAGTAGGGAGGATTCTATAGTAATAGAATGGAGAATGGAGTTTCATCTCCATATTTGTGATTCTTGGAGCTGACCATATAATATAGGTTTATAATCTTATAAGGAGAGTGGTTGACTGCATTAAAGAAATATATCAGTGTTTTTCAGCACAAATGTAACATACTGTACAGCTAAGAAACCACTTAAAAACTATGAGTTTCTTTGATTTTACCAAATTGAAGACCTCTGGAATATAATCAAGAGGAAGATGGATAATCACAAGCCATCAAATCAAGCTGAACTGCTTGATTTTTTGCAACAGGAGTGGCATACAGTTATCCAAAAGCAGTGTGTAAGACTGGTGGAGGAGAACATGCCAAGATGCATGAAAACTGTTATTAAAAACCAGGGTTATTCCACCAAATATTGATTTCTGAACTCTTAAAACTTTATGAATATAAACATTGCATTATTTGAGGTCTGAAAGCTCTGCATCTTTTTTGTTATTTCTAATTTTCTGCAAATAAATGCTCTAAATAAAATGTTGCCTTATTTTAGTTTATAAAATAAGGCAACACTGTTTATTTTACTCAAACATATACATATAAATAGCAAAATCAGAGAAACTGATTCAGAAACTGAAATGGTCTCTTAATTTATCCAGAGCTGTATATTCCCAATGTTATCCCAATTAATTTTTTAGTATTTAAGAAAGAACAGACAGAATAAAAATGATTTACCATATTACCATAATGTCATCCAATGCTTTTGATGAAACTTCTGGCAATGCTAACAACTTACATGGTAACAACCTCTAAAAATCACAACAATAATCCCAAATAAATAAATAAATTAAAAAATAAGTTGTAAAACACACCGATTCCAATTGCCCAAAGCTCTGTCCATTAGATATTAAATTGATAAAACACATTTGCTGAAAAACACTGGAATATTTCGTTTGTGTGTGTGTGTGTGTGTGTGTGTGTTTGTGCATGCTTAAACACACTTTGGAAAAAATCTTGTGTGTGTAGATTGATGCATACATGTGTGGGCATAAGGGTACACACAAATACATGTATGCCTTCTTGTGATACACAGATATTACCCTGAAATATGTAGGCTGGTCACTATACTGAGTCTGAACTATGGCTGACCTTTTTCTCAGTAAATATACAGTTTTAATTGAATGTTGGAACAGTTATCAAGAAACTTAGTGTAATTAAAAACGATTTACATATTGGGTAATTAATTAACTGTACACGGTTTTGGCCGTGTCTGTTCATAAACGTTCTTTTGGTGAACAATGTGTGCTGTTTGTTGCTGTTTATAAATAAGAGCAAGGTCAGTTGTTAGCTTAATATCAAGTAGTTAAGGTGGTGTGCTAGAAAGCAATTCACAACTATGTTTGCTGCTTAACCTATTCTGATTTTGAAGTCCAACTTGGTTCAACTTTTTTTTTATCCCATTTTCTCCCCAATTTACAAGGCCAATTACCCAACCCACTCAAATATGCTCCCTTGGACTCCAGCTGCTGATGTCAAGAAGCGTGAAGCATGATTTAAGCCTTCGATCCTCGAATAATAGTGGCAGCGCTTTATACTGCTGGAACCAGGCTTTTTTATCATTAATTATGGAAAACTCACAAAAATCCCACCTATTATCACCTATGCAGCAGTAGCACAACGCAACCACAACTGGTCAGTGTTAAGCAGAGCACAAAGCAAAGACCAGCCACATGAGGTACCACAGCAGCAGTTTGGCAACACCTAAAACATATATATGCTCTCAATATTTACATAAACCTACTAGGAAAATCCTTGGCTGAGGTGGCAAACAGTATAATGCAACAACTTTGGAGGAAAGTAGTGTTGTTGATACTGGAGAGCAACTCATCTCCTCCACAGTAGGGTTGGGCAGTATTAACTTTTTTTCATACAGTCATACCTTGTCAAAACATTAGATTTAAGACTTTTATTGTCACGTCACAGAGTACTGGTGTACATGTGAGTAAAAAAAACTAGTGTGCAGAGAACAATATTTACAGCAAATATAATAATAAAATAATTACCGCTGTTTACAGTATTAACAGCAGCTAAGATTTGCGTAAGATGTAGTAAGATACCTTAGCCTTAAGCTGCACTCGTAGCTTTCAAATTTGTGCTAAAATGTTGTTTTGAATTCTATCATTTTCACTATTTTACTTTTGTTCGTTTTTTTTGTTTGTTTTATGTTGGTGTCTTCAAACAAATCTAAACTTTTAAGGCCGTGTAACTCCTCTTTTATTCTGCCATCTTTGGGATGTTACAACTGAAAGCACTTTTTGCAGTCTTTCACAGTTTTCAGACAACAGCGCATTGAGTCTAAACCCAACAGTTTATTCGAGCTCAAATTATACAAGACCCGGAGCAGATTAGCTGTGCAGGTTGTGTATTGATATCGGGATTCACCTTGTTACTGGCTAAATCCCAGTTAAAGCCAAATTTACCTTTGGCAGGCCTGGAATCCCGCAGTGATATCCCACTGGTGGGTTTTAGAGGGCAATGCTCTCATGCTAAGCTGCGTGGAAGTTGGTATTGATTTCGGCACGGCTTCAGGCTGCTGCTTAGACATCCATTTATCGATCCTCTGTCTCGTATTACACAACATAAGAGGGTAATGGAACAAATTCTCCTGACAGATCCATTTTTTACCTCCTCCAGAGCACACGTTCAGCCCAGGCTAATTCAGCATATATATACTTACCTCTTATCTGTGTGACTCATATGTACAGTGCAGTACACACATACACCCCCGCTCAGTCACACTTAAGCTGAAACATATATCAGTCTTGTATGGTTGGAGATGTGTAAACCAGCGTTTGCAGTGAGGGTAGTGAGTTCAGTACAGATATACAAGCAGTGTACACCTTTAATCCAGTCGTTTAATATGTCATGTACTCTGCAGTACTGCTTTAATGCTCAGGATCAAGGCTAGAGCCCTCAGAGACCACCGGATCCTCTACGGTTTCACTGTGAAATTGAGAAGAGTGGAATTTAATTGGGATAATTGGGCCTGAACGACACAGACATGCAACAGTATCCAAAAAATAAAAAGGCTCGACTGGCAGAGCTAATGTCCTGCCTCCTGTTGGGCTGTTTAGAGCTCACCCTGCAGGCTGCAGTCAAATAACAGGCAGGCAAATTCATACTGGACAAATACAGAATCTCAAAAACTCAGAAACTGGATACAGTAACAGTAAAACGTCTCAATTATTAGCAGAAAAAAACAAATAAATATCTATGCGAGCTAATGAGCACAGGGAACAGCTATATGTGTGTCTGATAATAGAGAAGTGGAACCAAGGTTTCCTATTCTCTTATAAAAGGATCTAAGGAGAGTCTCAAATCCAGTGACAAATCCACAGTCAAAACTAGGAATTGTGAAAGTTTGTGATAAATTAAGATAATAAAAATAGTTTGAGGTAAATTAAGACAGTAATAGTTTGATATAAATTGAGGCAGTAATAGTTTGATATGAATTGAGGCAGTAATAGTTTGAGATACATTGAGAAAATAATAGTTTGAAATGAATTGATTCAATAAATATTTGAGGTAAATTCAGACAGTTATAATTTGAAATAAACTAAGACAATAGTTTGAGCTATATTAAAACAGTAATGGTTTGAGATAAATTGAGACAAAAATAGCTTTAGATAAATTGAGACAATAATAGTTTTAAATAAATTGATTCAATAATGGTCAGTAATAGTTTGAGGTAAATTGAGACAGACAGTAATAGTTTTAAATAAATTGATTAAATAATAGTTTGAGATAAATTGAGACAGTAGCATGAGATAAATTGAGACAATAGTTTGAGATAAAGTGAGACAGTAATAGTTTTGAGGTAAATTGACACAGACAATAATAGTTTTAAATAAATTGATTCAATAATTTGACATAAATTGAGGCAATAGTTTGAGATAAATTGAGACAATAGTTTGAGATTAATTGAGACAATAGTTTGAGATTAATTGAGACAGTATTAGTTTGAGATAAATTGAGATAATAATAGTTTCAGATAAACTTAGACAATAATATGTTTAGACAATTAAAGGACAAATTAGGGATGATATTTTCTGCAGTAATTCATAACATGTTCAGTATGTTTCATCAGATATTAAGGAAACATGCTGAGTTTAAGCACTGGCAGCTCTTTTCAGCAGAGCTTCAGCCAGTATTTTCTTATTTGAACTGTGCAGTACGTCAGGGTAGCTGCCTCAGTCCCATTTCCACACTCAGGTTTGCCAGATATATAAAAAAGCAGGGGGTACAGATTTTAGTGTTATGTGAATTCTCATCATCAAAGGTAAATTAAAGTGTGTGTGTGTGTGTGTGTATAGCTGTGTACTGTAGTATTGATTTCTACTCTTACATTCTGCTCATTGTTTCCATAAATGCCTCTGAGCTACCAGTAAATAACATTAAACACTGTCATTTCAGCTCCTCTTTCTTTCTTTCTTTCTTTCTTTCTTTCTCTCTCTCTCTCTCTCTCTCTCTCTCTCTCTTTTTCTCTCGCTCTTGCTCTCACTCTCATTTAGACAGAAAGTTTAGGGTCAGCAGTTTGTTCAGTTCTCATCAGATTACATTATTGTGTAATTTATTGACCTTGCTCCCTACCATACCTGAAAAATCCCTTCACCCACCCCCTTTAGTCCTTCTTTTTCTTTCACCTCCCCTCCTCCCTTTCTGTACACTTGTTTTTGTGGGTGTGAAAAAGCTTCACGTTTTCATCTTTTCTTTCTCTCCACAGAAGAAACTGGTTTTGACATTCCACACCTCCACACCAGCAGCCTGTAAACACCTTTGGAAATGTGGCGTGGAAAATCAGGCGTTTTACAAGTGAGAGCAACACACCTGTCTGTGTGCTTTATATCTACTGTGTACTGCAGGACTGCATCATTTACTGCATTTTTATTGTATTGTATCATCATGAAATACATGGACAATAGGTAGAACAATTGCCCTATATAGGCGCTGTTTTGCATGACAGTGATGATTTGCAGTGCTTATTTCAACAGCGTTGGGGTAGTTACGAAAAATGCAACCCATCAATTAAATCACATAATTAATTTACTAATAACCCTTCTAGCTGATGCTGGGGGTCAAGCAGGTTGACCCGTTTGTATCCGGTAACATAGCACTGACCTTCATTGAAAACTAAAAAGGTTAACATGAAAATACAAGGTTTTAGCGCAACAGACCACTTCATGTTTTTGAATCAGTTTCTCTGATTTTGCTATTTGCTATGTAAGGGTTTGAGTAAAATGAACATTGTTGTTTTATTCTATAAACTATGGACAACATTTCTCCCAAATTCCAAAAAAGTTTATTGTCATTTAGAGCATTTATTTGCAGAAAATGAGAAATGGCTGAAATAACAAAAAAGATACAGAACTTTCAGACCTCAAATAATGCAATGAAAACAAGTTCATATTGATAAAGTTTTAAGAGTTCAGAAATCAATATTTGGTGGAATAACCCTGTTTTTTTTAATCACAGTTTTCATGCATCTTGGCATGTTCTCCTCCACCAGTCTTACACACTGCTTTTGGATAAATGTATGAAACACCTGGTGCAAAAAATTAAGCAGTTTGATTTGGCGGCTCGTAATCATCCATCTCCTTCTTGATTATATTTTCAAAGGTTTTCAAGTTCGTAAAATCAAAGAAACTCATCAATTCCAGTGGTCTCTTGTGTTTTTTTTCAGAGCTGTATATATTATAGACCCCAACAATAGATTTAACTGTAGATTTTAATTTGCTCTAATTAATTATTGCAAATCTTAGACTTTCCATTGATTTTTTTTGTCATTTAAACACATAATGAATAAAAAACCTTTTAAAAAATATATTTTTTAAACAATACCGATAATCAGTAATCATGTCAGATCAGGCTTCATCATTGTGTTGGTAATATATTGCCATATCAGAGTTTATAGCAATGTATTTATTGTCTGATTTTGTTCATGTTGTGCAGCTCTATTATCAGATCTAATTTTCTCATGTCCTTTTCTATCACAAAAACACACACACAAATACACAGGCATATCTAGTTACTCTGTGTTCCGAGTGTGAGCAAGATCACATTTCTGATTAAAGCTCTTTAATTAATTGCCCAAATGCCAGCGAGAGAACATGTCTCAGTGTGCTCAACAAGAACAGCACTGAATACTTAACATAGAGTTGACAAGTGTGCTCAAATACACACACACACACATGCATACACACTCATACGTATATATATATATATATATATATATATATATATATATATATATATATATGCACATACACACACATAGTATACATGCCTATTCTACCACAAGCGTCAGAAGGTACTGTAACTTAAGTGCTTGTCAATCATCGCTGTGATGAAGTGATTAATTGAGCCATTATTTGTGATCTGGCCTTTACACACACACACACACACACACACACACCACATGCTTGCCTATGGGCTATTGTTGTTACATATCTGTATTTACAAATCATGTTTCTCAGGTATCTAATTAATGTATGCAATTATGTATCTAACTCATTTCTTTTTTTGACAGATGTGCAAAATCGAGTCAGATCAAGACCGTCTCCAGCAGCAATATATTTTTCAAAGGGACCAGATTTCGCTACAGGTAGGATGAGCTCTCTGGGCTTAATTTCTAATTTATCTGAACATCCCTAGTCCCTAGAATTAGTTGTATTGCATAGCTATTGTATAACTCATTTGTCTATCATTATCTTTTTTAGCTTTTGGAAAAATAATGTACTAATCTGGAAAAAAATATATAAGATGTTTTACTTTGTGGTTTTCTATGCATCATTGTATTCCAGCGGTCGTGTTGCGAAAGAGGTGATTGAAGCCAGTTCAAAGATCCAAAGGGACCCTCCGGTTGTTCACAGGTCTGAGTTTAACCTTCTCAGTTGAATCTTTATGTTTTTTATTTTTTTATTTTGTCTAATTATATTCTTGCTTTGACTGTTCTTTGCACTTGTAATTTGAAATAAAAACAAGCCTTTTCAACAACATAGAGCTGCTTTGTAACAATGAAAGTAAAACGAGCTTTTGAAAACTAACTAACTAACTAATGCAAACGGTTTACAAACCGTTTGAATTAGTCAGTGTATACTACACTCCCTACCACAGTATTTATTAGGCATGCAACGGTAAAGTGTGGCCACGGTTCAGTTCGTATTACGGTTCTTGGGCCACAGTATCGGTCCGGTTTCGATATATCAATATTAGAACCGGGCTCCAGGAATAGTCTGTGACATAGACATCTGCTTTTTTTAATGCTATTTTTATTTTATATAAAGCTCTGGCGTGATAATCACCATATAACCAAGTAACCAAATATTGGTTAACCAGTGTTTATTAACATCATTCTGAACAGATTTCCCTCATTCAAACGGCCCGAAAACAGCCAGTTTATGGTGGTGTGGAGAAGGAGGAGCACTCACTGCAACCACCAACCGGCGCCCCCCCAACAGCACACGCTCAGCAGCCCCTCCCCCTGGCCATTCAGTACCAGAGCATGCGTTTGCTCTGTTAGTGTGTGCACCGAAATACCACAGTCCATCCGGGTGTATGGAACCGAACAGGCCGAACCGAGCGGTTCGATAAAATACCGTTTCATCCCTAATATTTACACAACAGAACCAGTCAAAAGTTTGAACATAAATGTAGTGGTTTTGCATTGTTTAAAATGTTTAAAACATTGTAGATTTGAGTGATGTTCTAATCCATATTGTGGCAACAACTAAGTAACGTAAAAAAAAAAGTTTTTTAAGAAATTAAGGTCAGTCAATCTAAACGATCAATCTAAACTATCCTCAAGTGCAGTCGCAAAGACCATTAAAACCGTTCTGATGAAACGGGCTCTCATCCCAGGAAAGAAAGACCAATAGTTACTGCTGTGTCACAGGATAAGAAGCACTCATTCTTATAAAAATGTCTGTAAAGGCAGACTGCATGGATAGGGGCTTGATGTTATACACCTTTGAGAATAAAGCCCTATCCGGACAGGGATGGTTTTCTCGGGGGTCCTGGGGTAATTTTCTCTTTTATAGGGGGTCCTCTGTGAGTCGCTTTTTCATCATTTTAGTGCTGTCCGTTTAATTAAAAAGCTATTTGTCCACTGCTATGGACTTAAATTAACACTTTTTTCTTCATATCATTTAAAAGACCATGCTTATTATTTTGGAAACAAATAATTAAAAAACTGATTACAGAATAGAGGTTTGGCTAATACTTATTTGTGTTGTCTGTCTGACTGATTGGTGTGTGTGTGTGTGTGTGTGTGTGTGTGTGTGTGTGTGTGTGTGTGTGTGTGTTTTGACTGTTTTAGGTCTCAGCTGGGTCAGAGTAGGAGCTACAACTCCCTCAGCCATAAACAGCTCATAATGAACATGGAGCCTTTACTGCCAGCACTGAGCTCAACCAAGGAACACAGGGAAACCTCAGCAGATAACGGTAACACACACTCACACACACACATTCACCTACACTACTGTCCGGAAGTCTGTTTTCAGTGACCTACAAGAACTGTAGTTGCAGATATACAGCTCCGGAAAAAAGAGACCACTTAAAAATGATGGGTTTCTTTAATTTTACCAAATTAAAATCCTCTGGAAAGAGGAAAAAGGATGATAAAAAGCCATTGAATCAAGCTGAACTGCTTGGAGTGGCATACAGTTATCCAAAAGCAGTGTGTAAGACTGGTGGAGGAGAACATGCCAAAATGCATGAAAACAGTTATTAAAAAACAGGATCATTCCACCAAATATTGAACTCTCTCTTAAAACTTTATGAACTTGTTTTCTTTGTATTATTTGAGGTCTGAAAGCTCTACATCTTTTTTGTTATTTCAGCCATTTCTCATTTTCTGCAAATAAATGCTCTAAATTACAATATTTTTATTTGGAATTTGGGAGAAATGTCGTGCGTAGTTTATAAAACAATATTGTTTATTTTACTCAAACTCATATATACATATATATATATATATATATATATATATATATATATATATATATATATATATATTAATTAATATGATTGCTAGGTTATTGATCACAAGGTTGTGACTTTGATACTGACACTGTTTGGCCCCTGAAACAGGCCCTTAACCCTCAATGCTCCTTAACCCTTGTCACGCCACTGTCCTCTCCTTCCACACTACCGAACTCCATTTCCCAAAATCCTATGAATTATGACGTAACCGTCAGTCGCTTACCTTCACCCAATCACGTTACGCTCCGACGCTCTGACTCACCTGTGTCCTGAGGAAGTTCCGGGTTATGCTCATCTAGCTTCCTGTAAATAAGCATGCAGTTTGTAAACAAACTGCTGCCCTCTCGTCACGACTTTGTTTTTCGGTATATCGGTTTATGTCTCTTGTTTTACCCCTTTTGGATTTGATGCTTGGTTGGAATATCTTTTGGTTACGAACCCGGACTGTGTATTCTACCACGACTTCTGTATCTGGTGATTATTGTTTGTATTATAGTCTGTACATTTACTCGGCTAACGTCACTCCTCTCTGTCTGGCATTACAACCCTGTGCTTTGTGGCTGCAGTATTGACCTCAAGGTTAGAGAATGGGATTAGAATCAGGAGGTCCTTGGCTCAATCCCAATAACCAGCATCCACAGCTGAGGGGCTCTTGAGCAAGGCAACTAATTAAGCTGCGCATATCTTTGGGTGTGTGTTCTAATTGCTGTGGTCATGGCAGAGGATGAATTCCATTGTGTCACTTAGTGGTGGGTGATATGGCCCTAAAATAATATCACAATATTTCATGGTATTTTTGTGATATTAATACTCTTGGCAATATGACAAAACACTGAATAAAAAAAAAAAAAATCAAGAATACATTACTGCAACAAAATGAACATTAAATTGTATTATTGCATACGATATGATATATGGCACACCCCTAACTGAGATATAAAAAAAATCAAGATTTGTATTAAATCTGATCACATTCATGCAATAATAAGTCAGTGTTTTGTCATGTCGCCAAGAGTATTGTCATTGTTAAAATATCATGAAATATCACGATATTATTTTGGGGCCGTATCGCCCATCCCTAGTAGTAGGACGTTGCCTAAACAGAGAAATAGAAAAAAAACACACGTTGCCTAAACACAGAAATGCTTTATTAGTTTGTAATGTGTACAGTAAAATGTACATGCACATGCTTTCCCATTCAGAATACACACACACACACACTCACTCACAGTGTTGACAGGTGTGAGGTGCTATGTTCTCAGGGGCTCAGTGGAAATTGAGCAGCTGATGCTTCAGTCTCCGCGGAGACTCCAATCAGAGGGTTAAAAATACCGCCCGATTATCTCAGCGCACGGCCCGTTAGCTCTGATTAATAGAGCCGTGCTCGGGCTTGTAGTGGGTGTGCATATCGAGCTACATGCTAATTTAGAGCTGTTCAAGCTGGATGTTCCAGCGAGGAATGCGACAGGCAGCATCAGGAGTGGGCACTTGTAGCTGAGTACAGTATATTCTAAAGGGAATGCCAGTAGAGTACAGAAATACAAGACACAGATGAACTTCAGACTTTTATACAGACTGATAATATTTTACATCTGCTGTTGATTTAGTCTGGCTCTTAATAAGCAATTAAAAGGATTAAACAGTTAAAACAAGTGTCAGTCTATAGCTGTAAAATGACACTGCATAAACGGTGTACATTTACAGATACTGTATGTACATGATTTCACAGGTCTAGAGTGGCGCAGCTGCCTAACTGCAAACTGACAGAAGGTCATAAGTTCAAATCCTATCAACACCACAGCCCTCCAAGGTCAGGATTCTGAGAATAGGGAAGCACCCACCCAGTATGAGTGGGGATTTTTGAACCTACAGATGGGAAATTAACTGTAAACACACTGAGTTGGAGAGACACTGACTAAACAGCTCACGTAATATTACACACCTGAAACAATATTATACTGTTTCATATTTCCTCTGTCAACATACTCTTAATATGTATTGCTGACCAAACTTAGATACAAGACTTTGGGCATTTTCACACCTGTAGTTTGTTTCTCTGGTCCGGATCAGTTGATGAGTTTGTTTACTTGGAGAGTTTTCTCCCTCTGTTTGGTTTGGTTTCACACAGGCATAAACCTAAACGCACAAAAATGCGAAACCAATAAACAATGCCAGCATTTCACCTCTGATTGGTCAGAGCTGTCTGGTGCGGGAGCAACAAAGTAAATATAGTGAGAAGATTCTGTGTTTCAATGTGTAAATCTGTGCAGTGTGAAGCTGCTTTAAAACATAACGCTGAAAACTTGCAGCTGCACTTTCAAACGCAGTGTTTTTTAATAGGCATAAAGCGCAGATGTACACATAGTAAACAGAGTCACGCAGGTGGGAGCAGTGAATGCAGCACGCACCGCACTCGTAAACAGCATGGAGCAGAGACAGTGTTTGTTCATAGCTGTTGTAATTAGCAAAATCTGGCTAATATATGTCAGATTAAACTGCACCTAATTTGCAGTGTAGCTCAAATATAAGGAGTATATTTGATAGCAGTGTTGGATTGAGACCTGATCATGTTCTCACCACAAGCAAAAAAAAAAAAAAGTGAATTTGGACACGTTTGTGGTGCCCCCACAAATGCTCTGTAATCAATTTGTTTTGCATTTTAATTTGGTCCCATATTACTCTTTTTTACATGGTTTAATGGATACATTTATTTATTCTTAGGTTAGGTTTTTCCTTTAAAATGTATACTATTGGATCAAAAACAAGAAGTACCAAAATGCTCTTGTTTAATGATCCAAATTTAGTTAATTTAGTAAAATGGTGATTAGCCTTTTTCGCCATGATGATGTTTTTTATCATATATCATAAGTACTAGAGACCCAGACTTGAGTAATAGTACAAGTTCTCTATCAAAAAAGTGACTTGATTAAAAGTTTAAGTATTCTTTAAGCGCTACACTTAAATGGAAGTACTCAACTATACTTAAGTATTTAGAATAGTTTGATAAGTACAGAAAGTAAAAGTACAGTACTGCGTTCTGTAGTTAAAGCAGTGGAAAGTTCTCAGAGTAAAAGGCAGAACGGGAGCAGCGAGGTCTTCTTATAAGATCAGCTTGATTTACTCAATGATGAGCAGCAGCTTTATATGTAAAAAAAAATATGTAGTGAAGTAAAAGTGGAAGTATGAGAAAAAATAATACTCCAGTAGATACAGATACAGCATTTCAGTACTTAAGTACAGTAGGGAAGTAGTTCTAGTTCGTTATTATATATCTCTGCATAGCTGTCATAACTATATACAAAAAGGAGCATTGGGTAATGTTAATGTATGAAGTAGCTAGTTATTAAGTTATTTTTGGGCAATTTGTGTTTCTACATTCATCCTCAAAGCTTTACTTTACTTTAGATCTTTGTTGCAATTTGGAATTGTCTTGCTACAGCAGCGTAATTTGACAGCTGAACATACTTTTGACAAAAAAACACTAACTGCCAGTTTTTTTTATATTAACAGATACTTTTCTGATGATAGTATCAAAGCTTAACAGCTATTTTTTTTTTGGAATTTTACCAAATTAAAAACCTCTAGAATATAATCAAGAGAAAGATGGATGATCACAAGCCATCAAACCAAGCTAAATTGCTTGAATTTTTGCTCCAGGAGTGGCATAAAGTTATCCAAAAGCAGTGTGTAAGACTGGTGGAGGAGAACATGCCAAAATGCATGAGAACTGTGAGATTTCTGAACTTTATAAAACTTTATAAATATGAACTTGTATTCTTTGCATTATTTGAGGTCTGAAAGCTCTGCATCAAACAGCCATTTCTCATTTTCTGCAAATAAATGCTTTAAATGACAATATTTTTATTTGGAATTTGGGAGAAATGTTATCTGTAGTTTATAGAATAAAACAACAATGTTCATTTTACTCAAACATATACCTATAAATAGCCAAATCATAGAAACCGATTCAGGAACTGAAGTGGCCTCTGTTTTTTTCCAGAGCTGTATATATACATACATAGAGAGAGAGAAAGAGTCATATTTTCTTAGTCACAATTTTGACATACAGCTGACATAAACACGAATTGAAAATGAGAAAAAAAACTTTATGTACTCACACTCACACACTTTATTGCTGTACGGGACTGTATTGTTGGCTGCTCTTTAGTCCTGTGTCCTCAGCAGCACTTCCACAATAATTTATGTTTCCCTTAAAAAAAGGCTATTTAATCCAGGCTCACTTCCAAAGACCTGTCTTGCCACTTCATCTGTGTAGGTGTGTGTGTGTGTGTGTAGGTGTGTGTGTGTCTACTTGAAAGGACACAGGGGATGTTGAGGGATCTTAAGGTCCCTGCAATGTGTGGCATTACTGGCCCTGATGGATTGTATCATATTCCCTGCAGGCCTTTGAAACAGGGATCTCAGCGTAATGCTGCATGTCAAGTTGATTCATTTCAACATCAAAGTGATACTGTTAGCTTAATTCATGAGCTTATTTACGGCTGTGCAGAGCGCAGGGAATGCGGTATTCTGACAATATATAGTGTGGGCATATGAGAGAGCCTTTATTGGCAAAAGGACAGAGCTGCACCAGATGGTGAAACGGATGTGTATGAAAATATGCTTGTAGGACACAAATCGATAACGTTTTTCAACAGAACATGAGTGCAAAGTGTTTTCATCCCAAATTAGTGAGCTCAGTCTACCTTTTCCCCATATCTGGTTACTTAGGGTTTTGTGTAGATCCTAAAGGATATAGATACACCAATTAGACTGCAAATTGTGAGGTAGGGCCAGCATAGATCACATCAATAAGGCTACGTTCACATTACAAGTCACATTGTTCAAATCTGTTTTTTTGCTCAGATCGGATTTGGCTATCTTGACAGTTCACATTCACAAATGTAAGTGACCTGTATTTGTTTTGTAATGTGAACAAATCTGTCCATGAAACGCCTCACATGCGCACATTGTGTATAAACGTTGCCTTTTTCACCAACCACAAAAAACACCATATTTGAGAGACGACTTGTAGCTTTATAAAGGGAAATGGATGTGTTAGCAGTTCATTAGGCCTGTCGCAATAACTATGTTATCGACTTATCGTACGATAACTATTTTAATCACACATTGTCTTAAAGCTATTTTGGGGAGCCCAGAAGCAGGAAAAAAAGCTTTTTCTATAGCTTTTTCTACAATATTATCATTTATCGCAATAATTTCTGGGACAATATATCGTCCTGAAATTTTTTGTAAAAACAAAAAGATGCATTAATTCCATTTTGATCGTTCACATACATGTTGCATGTCCATGGATCGTATACGTATCCAATTTAGGACCACATGTGAAAGTGACTTAAATCTGATTTGAAAAAATCTTATTCGTCACGTTCACACAGCCATGACAAAATTTGATCTGAGTCGCTTTAGCCTGCTACTGTGAACGTAGCCTAAGTCTTGGGCATACATGACCCTGTTTTTCCTTTGGAGCATTCTTGGTAGATAATGACCAGTACTTACCAGGAACATCCACAAGACCTGCCTGATGTTTTGTTTTGGAGATGTTTTGGCTGATGCTCCAAGTTGTGTATCCATCATAATTTGACTTTTGTCAAAATTGCTTAAATTCTTTATTGCCTTAACAATAAAGTTAAAATATTACAATTTTAAATATTGTCTTAAAATGTTAGAAAATTCTTTACATGGAGTTTGCTTATGGTGTCCTTTGATAATCCATCCCAGGGTTTGAGTGTTAAAAGTGCATCAAAAAAAGGGGCGCCAGCTGCTGGAGCCCTGAGAGAGCACAATTGGCCTTGCTCTCTCTGGGTGGGTAGATGGCGCTGTTTCCCCTCATCACTTCAAAGGGTGATGTCAATCTGCACAAGGCGCCTGTGAGCTGATGTATCAGAACTGAGTTGCTGCACTTTCCTCTAAGTGCGATTTGATGCTACTCGGCAATGCTGCATCAGTAGCAGCTTGAAAAAAGCGACGGTATGTGGTGGCTGACTTTACATGTGTCGGAGGAGGCATGTGCTAGCACCCTCCTTGGGTTGTGGCATCACCAGTGATGGGGGGGGATATACAGCTGAGTAGCAGCCATTCGGGTGGGACAATTATGAGAACAATGAGAAAATTAGAAAAAATTAAAGATATCAAAGATCATCTGCTGGATTATCGAAGAATGCCATTAGGAACCTCTACAACACAATGTCAAGATGTGTTTTACACTCAAGATGTGTTTTACACTCTACAGCTGTTTGTGCCTGTGTGTACAAAAATGCTTGAACGTGTTTTTATGAATCTTTTTTATGCGTATGTGCAGCTTAATACATGTTGCTCATATCAGTGTAAATTTAACATAATGTTTTGTTTCTGGTAGCCGTTATCTTCCATTTAAATAGCTCTTACAATCCAGCACACTGGATACATCTCCGCATGTATACAATTGAAAAATGAAAAAGAAACTAAAAAAGTAAAAATCAGCTACTGTAGCATTGATGTATCCAGATATTGAGGCTGTCATTGCAGGATATGAATGCTCTGAAGACGTTTGACAGTAAAGACAAGCCTTTAAGATATTTTAGGCTTATATTCTGACTGGGTTCATCGGAAGGCTGAAGTAATCACTTCAAAAGAGTTTTGCTCAGTGTTGAGTCAGCTGTTTGTGCCTGTGTGTACAAAAAGGCTTTAAAACACTTGTTTTTATGAATCTTTTTCATGCGTATCATGTGCTGTATCTTTTATTATACTTGTCCCATTTTAAAACCACTGACAGAAGACGTGAAAAACACTGCTCATCTGCTTACAGTGGGGTAAGATATATTTAGGTAGCAAGTGAAAAGTCGTGTTTTTTCATGCTTTCGTATTTCCATTTCCACAGTTGCTACTGCCCCTATAAACACTAGATCAGTTAAAAAGCCACCATTTCTGTCATTTTGGTTGAGAACCTCAAACAGTACACAGCAGATTTAGCTAACAGACTTTGTCTGACTGAGGGATCTGTGGCAATGTAGACTAAATCCGTGGCAAGTCAGTAGATGAGGGAGATGTAAGTACTTTCAAATAAAGAGTTTTGTGCTTCTATCGCAGTTTCATGTTTTGCAGAAGCTAACACTAATGTGTTGTAAACGCTCAGCGTAGACCAGCACCACCTTATCTGCAAAAAAAGTTACAGAGCCCTCAAAAGGCCCTCAAAACTGGCAAGAGTAGAGCTGGTGAGATCTCTTTTTATGAGAGTGATTTTGGGCAAAGAACTTTTTGATCATGTTTTGTACAACCCATAGAGTAGGACTGGGCGATATATTAATATATTTTTAATATGCGATATAAACGAGACAATATTGTGTATCGATATAGACTACGCTGCATTACAGTGAGCCCCGTCAGTTCTCCCGCTGTCTGTCTGTACAGCCTCACTAGTTCATTTCGACAAGGTTTATTTTGAACTTTACTAGCTGTTGATGGAGGTTTTGCAGTGCAGGAAACTCAAAGACTGATCGCCTGCGTTCTAAATAAAGTGTGGCACACACAGAGGAGAGATACGTAATATGTTTGTAATTAGTATAATTTAAAATGACTTTCAGTTGTTGATTATATAAAATGCTGCTAGAACTGCTAGGCTACTCTAATATACAGGATACAGCACTGAATTATAAAAGTACCAATATAAAATTTGGAACATGTAGCTTTGTCTTAAAAGTATCTTTTTGATGTTACCTTATGGGATGAAAAAATATTGAGATTAATATTGTATATTGCAATTTAGAAAAAAAATATCAAGATATAGTTTGTAATCCATATCGCCCAGCCCTACCATAGACCTATTCTAACTTGTTTGAAAATATATATATTTACATTTGAATGTGCCGTAAGCAAAGAGCCAGATTGTGATGGCTACACAACAGGGTCAGAACATCTCCAAAATATCAGGCAGGTCTTGTTTGGTTTTCTCAGAATGAAATTGTTAGTTGTTTAGTTTCAGTACAATGCAAATTTATATAAGTATATAAGATGTCAGCACAGCAAGCACAAAGGCAACAGTGGCAATAGTTTCCAGGTATCTCACTCAGATCGAGTTAAGGAGACCTTTGGATGAACCAAGACTAAAGTGGTTCAAGAAAGGTCAAGGGTCATGGGTGCTCACTGATCATTGATGCTGTACATGGAGGCTCATTTTCAAATTTACACAGAGCAGAATGAATGAGTCAGATACAACAGAATACCATCAGAGGCTTTGCCATTAGTGGCTGCAAAAATGGATCTACACAATATATTACAGCTGATCAGTTGATCAGTTTATAGATAAGCAATAATGCTATGCCCTCAAATCCACCTTCTGCTCCTGCCGTACAGGACAGTGACTAATATTGGCTAACCTAAGTTTCCTTTGGCAGCATTTGCGTGTCTCTTTAATGAACCTACACTGAAGCAACAACTCATAAGCTAAAAAGCTTTTTTTTTAAGGGGAATCAATGACTCAGCACTGTTATTTATAGCTTTTGATGAAATGATCCATTTTTGGCCCTCAACGTTCACCATCCCGGAACATCTGCATGCTTTGTGCGTTGCGACGTCCCCATATGTGTGTGTGATGTCTACCAGCAATCCTCCCAAGTGTTCCTTGTCTCCATAATCGCCCGCCGAGATTTGTTCAGCCCATGTGCCGTGGCTAACGCTGTAAAAATAGCCCGGTCCTGCATTTGGGATGATCCAGTCCCTAATGCCCTGTCTTTGTTAACACTGCTGACATCTCAGCCATCCTGTGTAGAGTGGGGGGCTGTCCGGACCCTGCCGTATGGGCATGTGCGGATGTGTATGCGTGTGCGGATGACGGCGCTAAACCCTGTCGGAAAGCCAAAGCGTGGGATCCCGTATTATAGTGGACCGGGGAACGAGAGAAGGTCATTGTGAAGCAGGTTTAGGGTTGGAGCTTCAGGGAGGAGAAGCTATAAAGTGGTAATTAATGGAGATCTTGGGAGATCACATGGAGGCTCTAGATGAGGTTCTGGAGGGGAGAGTGGATGTGGATGAAGTTCTGAAGGGTTTGGAGGAGCGGGCGGATGCAATGCGCTGTCAGGTGAAGATCACCACAAGGCACAACTTGCAGCTCCGCATGGCCAATCACACGGATCGGGACGTTTACGTGAGGCTGCTGGGCCACGGTGAACGGATCTCAGGAAGCGGTATGGAAGCACTCATTCGGCTCAGATGATGGTGATGATACCAGTTGCAGGTTGATAGTTACTAGCTCACACATAAGATGCACCAGATTGTAAGGTGCACTGGCGATTTTTGTCTAAATTAAAGAATTTTAAGTGCATTTTACAGTGCGAAAAACACGGTACTACTGTTGAGTTAAGTTTTTGTTGAGTTAAGGGTTCTGCTTGTGCTTACTTCAAAAGGTTCTCTGACTTGTAACATTTAGATTATGGACTGGAGGTTTTGTTCAGTTAATGCTTCCCTCAGGAAAAAAAATTATTTACACTAAAATGGCAAAAGTAATGAAATAGCAGTATGTAAATTAATCAATTGAATTGATTGTCTTGGCAAAATTAATTCTCAGGGTTGGAACCCTGATCATGAACCCTGAACCCTGATCATGGGTGCCAGATGGATGAGACATTCCATTCCTGAAGTTATACAGACATTTTACATACCTTTATTCACAGTGTTATGTGTGTTTAATAAAAGTGTGTTTAAAGTGCATATTCAAGAAAGCTAAGCAGATAGCAAGCTACTTACACGTAATGCTGTAGTCTGAGCAGCTTCCGTACGTTAACTTAAACCCACCAATACCCTCCGTAATTCCCTGGTGTGAACAGCCTAAAATAAGCATTGGGTTTGGGCTAGTGCAGTAATATAACAAAGACATCAGGGATCCCTCCAAAGAAAAATAGCAAGGCAGAGTAGACAGAAAACATGTAAAAAATGTTCTTTAAACATTTAAAAGGTTCTTCACACATGAATCCCTTTACAAATATGCTTAATTACTAGGATAGATGGGGTTATCTATAAAACAGGCCTGATCTACAGCTGTTACACAACTGCAGTGCACGTACATGTCCTTTTGTTGCAGCCAACCTCCCTGCCACCGTCAGTAATCCTTCACCAGTGAGCTTGGGAATGAAGCCAAAGTCAACTTCTGGATTCTTCTGCTGTGAAGGCAGCGGAGTGTCGTCTTATGTTTTTTTTTTCTGTTCTGGTCCATTCACATCCTTTCAAAAGTCGCCCACATATTTGGGCTTTGTTGATTCTGCCTGTTGCCATGGCAGCCATCCCTGATGGCCTGTCGCCGGTGCCCACTCTCTCCTCCTTCTGCGCTAAACGACACTGTGTGTGTGTCACTATGGTGACAGGTTTCCGCTGGAGACACCTTCATCTGCCCTGCTATGTGCTGCCATGTAACAGCGGGCACTATGAGAGTGATCCAATTTAAGGAGATTAAAGTTGCATTTTCAATCTTGTTAGCTATCTAATACAGCTGACAAACTGGAATTTAATACGATTTTTAATGACCGGCTTAATTACATTCGATTTGGCCTTGAAGCCTGAATTCTTCCATTCATACGGAACGACAGACTGCTGCATCTGTACTGTATTCAGAATTACATGAGTTTTAGGCCCTGGTAAAAAAAGAGCAAATTCTTTTACTGATGTAGTTTACTCTAGAATTGTGTGATTAAATAATAGTTATATATGTTATATGTGTGTATGTGTGTGTGTGAGAGAGAGAGAGAGAGAGCAGTGGTTTGTAGTAGTACAGACGTCAGTGACGACTTAGCCAGGAGACTTGTCTTAATCCACAGTACCCAGGCAGCTGGGTCTATATATAGGCTGGGCTTACCCAAAGAGTACAGGCTATGCCTCTCAACTACTCCATGGGAACACTCATGCACACTCACACATTTCCACACATAAATGCACATACAGCTCTGTAAAAAACTTAACAATGATGAGTTTCTTTGATTTTACCAAATTAAAAACATCTGAAATATAACCAAGAGGAAGATGGATGATCACAAGCCATCAAACCAAGCTGAACTGCTTGAATTTTTGCACCAGGAGTGGCATAAAGTTATCCAAAAGCAGTATATAAGACTGGTGGAGGAGAACATGCCAAGATGCATAAAAACTGTGACTGTGATATTGATTTCTAAACTCTTAAAAACTTCATGAATATGAACTTGTTTTCTTTGAATTATTTGAGGCCTGAAAGCTCTGCATCTGTTTGTAATTTCAGCCATTTCTCATTTTCTGCAAATAAATGCTCTAAATGACAATATTTTATTTGGAATTTAGGAGAAATGTTGTCCGTAGTTTATAGAATAAAACGACAATGTTCATTTTACTTAAACATACACCTATAAATAGCGAAATCAGGGGAACTAATTCAGAAACTGAAGTGGTCTCTTAATTTTTTTTCCAGAGCTGTATATGCACACACTGTCACATAAAGCCACACATTGAGATTGTGAAGAACAGTTTTGTGGCAGAAAATTATGACCACCTCTTTGTTTCTACACCCATTTTCCATTTTCTCAGCTGTACTGAGCACATGGCCTTGTAACCTTTTCCAACCTGAAGAGAATCAACAGATCTCCTTCTGAATAATTTTTTTTAATTGTCATCTGACATACTTCATGTATTTTCAGCGAGAAAAAAAATACAATAGTTTTCTTTAGAGGAAATTCGAAATAAAGTTTTTTATGAGATTTCACTAAAATCTTAAACGATTTGTTTTTTTCTTTCGCTTTTTTAGGCCTGCTTGCTCTGAAAGACTCTGTACACCTGTCCCCATTGAAGTCGTCCGTCACACCTGAAGAGATGGAGCTGGAGGAAAGGGATGGCCATGCCCTAGAGCTGGGAGAAGAGGAGTCCGTCGTGAACGGTACAGGAGGAGAAATGGAGAGGAGAGAGCAGGAGGCGGAGGAGGAGCAGGAGGCAGGTTCTCTCACTATCTCTGACCTGGTTTACAGCCCATGCGCCAGTATGCTCCCTACACCTGTGGAAGAGGGACAGGGCGGAGTGGACTTCCTGTTCCAGAGCCCTGGCCGTTTGCTGAGAGAACTTCACGCCGACCCCGAGATGCAGGCGGAGCTTCAGGCTGAGAGGGAGCGGGAACTGGCCAGAGAGGCCCTCCGACAGTCGCTGTGTAACCCACCCAGCGGCCGGCAGCAGCTCAGCGCCTGCATCCGCAGTGCCGCCCGTCTGCTGGTCGTGGCTGCGCTCATCCTCCTGATCTTGCTGCCCTTGCTACTGGTACTGCTGGAGTCCGACCTGGACGTCTCTTTCCTGCAGGATATCCGCCAGACGCCTGAATTCGAGCAGTTCCACTATGAATATTATTGCCCCCTGCGTCGGTGGTTCCTCTGCAAGCTGGAGCTCCTGATGGAGCAGCTTTGGGAAGACTGAGGCTAATAGCTAACAGCTTACAGCTAATGGCCCTCCATCAGCAGGGATGAACTAACGGGACTCATTAGGGAGGGTGGGGTGGGAGGGTGAACTGAAGAGGAAGGAAGGTTTGCTCTCATCCGTCACACTGTTTGTTTCGGCTCACAACCTCAAGGCTGGATTCACTTGTAATTCTAACTGGATGCAACGGATATCAGACAAAACCGCTAACTAACCATGTTTAGGCTTAGGCTTAGTTTTTGGGTTGCAGTATTGTAGTGGTAGTGGTGAATAGTTTGTTTGTAGCAGAAAACCACACTAAAGCTTAGGATGTCCAAGTCTCATTGAAGCAAATGGATGAATAGAGGGTAAGTAGCATCTGATATTAATGGAAAAATCTTGCGACCAGTAGCTCTATCCATATAATAAGGAACAAGAAAGCCACAGTACAAGCTGCATTTTCACACTATTCACCAAACTACTTGTGCTGCCTTTCCATTACAAATGTACATATCCCTCAACATCAGTTCACTTTTTAGATTCATGCTCATGCTCATCGTACAGTTACCAACAGCTTCATTAATTCACAGCTTAAAAAATAGAAGGTTTCCAAGACTGAGACAAACCTTCCCTTCCTTCATGAAGTCACAGCCTTCAGATTCATCTGTGTATTTAAAAAAAACAAGAGCGTAAGGGCAAGAGAGACATGCTCAGACTTAAAAATCTCTTTTTAAAATTTTGTACATTTTTATGTAAAGCTTACTATTACTGGTATTTTTCAGCAAGAAAACCTAAGTTATGTTATTTAAACAGATTTATTCTGGCCTGGTGTTTGGAGAAAAGCAAAATATTTTTATTGACTAATAACAATTATACGACCTCTGCGGGTCTCAACGTGGGTTTTTCTTATACGGAATAGCACAATGTTACAAATATAAGACTTCTTTTTTCAGATTACCTGATGTCATATGCAGATATTGCTCTGGAAAAGAAAGATAGGATGTTTGTAACGATGAATGAATATCAGGTTCCAAAGCCAGTTCATAGTTGTTTGTGAGGCGTAGAATTAGGTCAAATGTGGATCACTGTACATTATAAAAGTATGTCTCTGGTTTGTTTAATACAGGGGTGTACTAATAGTCCTTCAGTACTGGAGTTGTGCACCTTTGGACAACCATTAACATGTACTTAGTAAGTTAGGGCAGGCCAGCAACTAAAAAGTTGCAGGTTAAAATTTCATAACAATACTTGTTAAAGCTCTTAAATCCCCAAAATCCTAGGACACTAATGAGTTGATCTAAGTTAGCCTACTGGTACAAGAAAGAAGTTGTTCTATTTTAGAATAGGTAGAAATCATACTCGACCCACTGGTAGAACAGGAGAGACCAGAATCCAGAAGGTTGCAGGTTTAAATCCAATGACAAAATTTGTTAAGACTCTTAAATCCCTACTGCCCCAGGAAACTACTACGTTGTTATAAGGTGGCATGTTTATAGGAAGGCTAAGCTATCAGTTAGAAGGTTGCAGGTTAAAATGTTTTAAGTATTTAAATCATATGGTTGTTGTTTCAAATCTTGTCAGAAAGGACAACAATAAGTAATAGATAATAGACACTTATTTCCAACTGATCCAGATGGGGGCACCAGTGTGTTCTTTGTTGGGGCAGCAAACACACTGCTGGTCACAGCAGAGAACCAGAAGACACATTTTTGATGGTTCAAATTCCTTGAAAAGACTTATTAAGATTTTTAAATCCTCATTGGCCCAATACTCTGGGTTGTAATAAGTTGGTGTAATAGTAGAAAGGCTCAGAAGCTTTCAGTCAGAAGGTTGCAGGTTCAAATGTCAGACTGGAAATATCTATCTTGAACCAGAAATCAGAAGGTTGTTGGTTTGGGCAGTACAAAGTAATAGATAAGTGGGGATAAGAATATAAAAAATATGTTTTTCTTTCTCTGTAGGAACAGGGGACCAGAAATAAGCAGGTTGCATGTTAAAATCTCACTGCTCCAGATTGGCGACTGTATTTTTTGCACTATAAGGCACACCATATTATAAGGCGCACTATCAAAAATGTCTATTTTCTGATGTATTTTCATACATAAGGACACCAGATCATAAGGCGCATTCTAAGAGACACTATAAGGAACTTCTAATTCAGCAGGTCTCACCGCTGGGTGGTGGTGGGGGGAGTAGCTAACTTAGGAAAGCTGTAAATAAAAACAACTTTTTTTTTAAGTAAAACGAGCACTGGGTGTAAATCTACACAGATTTCTCTCTGGAAAGCTGTTTATTTGGGTGAGTAAAGCGCTTTTGTTTATTTACAGTAAGCTTAGATTCCCAAATTTCTCCAGCACTAGGCTGGAGAATTAGCATTAGCAGCTAACCGTGCTAGCCAGGGTTAGGAGCAGGCTAGAGGCTGATAAAAAAAAACCTGACGGTGAAATAGCAAGCATGGTTAGCAGCTAATGCTAATGCTACTCCAGCAGTGCTAACCAGGGTTAGCAGGAGGCTACAGGCCGATAAATCTCACTCTGGGAAATAGCAGTTAGTGGCTAATGCTACTCCAGCCCCGGTGCTGAAGAACCAAACTGAAACTCCTGAATAACACTGTACTTTAGCGGAATGGTAAAACTCTGCTGACTGGCAAAATTTATACATAAGATCCACTGGATTAAAAGGTGCATTAATGGTTTTTGGGAAAATCAAAGAATTTTAAGTGCGCCTCATAGTGCGAAAAATACAGTAGTTACACAGCAAAATGACAAAATTCCCCAATAAAGGGATAAGTAAAGTATAACTTAAGTAATAGCTTTAAGCAGAGCCATGTATAAGAAAAAAGATAAAAAATGTAACAATTATATTGTAAATAAAAGTATCCAGATGATTTAAACAAATTTTGATGTTTTAATAATGTAAAGTGATTCAACATAATGGAGGTGGTAGTACAAGGGCTAATGACATATACCTAATTATACCTTCATTATTATACTGAGAGAAAGAGAGAGAGAGAGAGAGAGAAAACACGTATACCTTGATATCACTGTACATGCGATCCTTCATCATATATGTGTACAAATAAAAACATTTGAATGGAATTCTCAGGAATGTATGAGACTTACTGAAAGATCTGCAAATAGAATATTGTATATTTTGTGGCAGCAAACATAAATGTGTACATATATGCATTGTATTATTCACGGCTTTATCGTTCAGAGTATCACAAAGTACATTACTAATCTGTAAATGTAAAATTCATTCTTAAACCAAACCATAGTATGTCATATTCATTCTGATTCAAAAAGTTACAAAGTATTGTTGAGCATATATACAAATTCATCGCTTAGATTCACACTTTTTTTTAGCTCTTTAACTCCTATGTGAGGTCAATGCATGTCACCTTTGGCTTGGTTAGATCCTGGCTGAACACAGATGCACATGAAAAAAAATATATACGTGGGCATTTAACTACTTTAGTTTGCTAGACATGTACAGCTCTGCTAAGTTCTGCATCGAGTACAGCATGCTCTTTGTAAATACCGAACACCATAACGTCATTCATGACGCTCTTGGAATTCAATAGAAAAAGACTTTCGCTCTCATTTGGGTTGAAATTCAGCTCAGATAGATGATGTCATGGTGGACTTGAGTTGGAAAACCTGTAATAGCCAGTAATATGAATGAATCTTAATCTACTTTCTTTAAGATGCTGCTGAAGGTCTCATTATCATCAGTCATTATGTGGTTCTTTTCTAACTGCTTTCCATCCTTGTAAAACAGTAGTAGCAGTAGTAATGTAGACAGTAGATTATCTAAAGCTAGTGCTTCTGTGTGTGTGTGTGTATTTGTTACCATGCGAAACCAGACAACTTAGGGCTAAATTCAATCAAACTGCACTTGGAACCGCCAGGGTTTTGTTGGCTTTTTGAGGTCGGTCATCATGCAGAGTTTATACTGTAGCTAAAAACAAACATACCTTAAATATATATATATATATGTAATTACTTACTGTAAAGTAAATGCAAACAATATTAATCTATGTAACAAATCGTACAAGTGCTTTCAGTCCAGAAATTTCATGGCGGTTTATAGCAAGTTGATTGGCTTTGGCTGTCGATGTCGTAGTTTCTCGTCATTGTAACGTGGCAAAGTACAAGATGTTCTGCCCAATTAAAATAATAATAAGTTATGATTTTTGATGCATTGTTTGCTGTTTTTGTAGCCTTGCTTTCTGTTGCATGACGACACGCCCCCACAGATTGCGATCACTCTGTACAGCTGTGGGCCGTTGAATTTATTTGTCCTTATCTTGATGAATCTGAATGACCTAAGTTGGATTATTTTTCTTTGTAAATGAGAAAAAAGGCAGTAAAAAAAAGCAAATACTAATTTAATTGTGAAGGCTACTGTTATAATTTGCACAAGCGTATGATACAGTGAAATGTAACAGTCCTGGGGCCGGATTCACAAAATCTTAAGAAAAAGTTTGGTCTTAGATGGACCTTTTTTCCCATTGTACTGGAGACAAAAAGAAAACATTAATCTTCAAAAAATCTTACTCTTCTCATTATTTCTTAATGAATAATCTATAAGAAATTTGTATTATCAAATCTTTTTAACCTTATAATCATCCTCTCTGTCATGGACTGTAAATAGTACAGTTATTTAAGCCTCTAAAATAATCAGTTTAAATTAAAAAGCTAAATTATTAGAAGTAATGTGATTTAAGATAACTTTTTTTAAGATTAAAACATAATTTAAAAAAATTAAATATGAGGATCTATTATTAAGCATCATCAGTTGAGAACAATGCTGCACTTTAAAACATATAATTAATTTGATTTACTTTTTTATTAGGACCTTTTCAAGAACAAACATTGTAAAAATAAATATTATAAAATTGTACCAACTTTTAATACATGTCATAGTTAATTTATTATTTTTCTCAGTGCTATAAAGTATTAGTGTAATATAGTATTATAAATACATATATTTACAAACACATCATTACACATTCACATTTTCATTTCGACACCTTCCTAAAATAATAATCTCAAACTAATTTTTCCACTTTTCAGAAAAAATCATGACAATTGTTAGCATTTCTAGCTAGCTTGCTGGATCTTACTGACTAAAATGCAGATAAAAAAAAAACAATAATAAGACTAAACAATATGCAGTTGTCTTTTCATTTTCTATTTGTCTATTTACCTTTATTTATAGCCTTTATTAATAAGAAGTAAACTTTATATTCTAGTAAAAAACCTTATCACTTAACAACTAGGGACAAGCCCCCAATTGTGCAAATGAGTTCAGTGAAGGTAGCTGCCATATTGGGAAGTTCAAATCACACTGCGGACAAAGACCAACATCCTAAAGTGGAAGAATCAAATAATCTGATTAACTGAGGGTGTAGGCGATTTTACCACAAGTGGCAACGCAACAATGTGAGAAAATGATTTACATAAAATAAAAAAAGACTTTTATTACTATATTGGGAAGGTAACGATTTTTAATTACAGGTTCATTGGTCTAATAATAAACAAGAGGGTTGAATAATATACATAATCATATTTTTAACTTTTTTCTTAGGTAGATTTTTGTGAGCCCAGCCCCTGGTAGCTGTACAGTTTTGTCCACTTCAATGAAAGTCTGTAAATTCATGTTAAAGATACAAAAACAATGTTTTGTGTTTAGCTTTAAAGTTGCATACTAAAAGATCATTGCTGATCACGTGTCTCGTCACTTCAGAACTGGACATCAGGTACAGAACTGTTCCGGTCAGGGATTGTTCTGGCCTTTGCTTTTCATCACCATTAAACATTCCATACTTTAAGCCATTTAGAAATAATAAGAACTGCTGTGAAATATTTTCACATTGTAAAGACTAAGTGTACCTTTAAGTAAAAGTAAGAGTTTGTGAAAGGTTTTTTTGTTTGCAAGTTGAGTGAAAGTTTCTAAAGGTAGAGAAATTGGATTTTGTTGTGTAGGGAAAGTCTGGAAGTTCTTTTAAAGGAATGTTTTCGAATGCTGGAAGATTTTCATTTAGTGAAAATGAATGTATTGTTTTGAAATAGCACTTCTAAAAAAAGACTATTTAATTTGAGTGATTCTGTCATATCAAAATATTATAACCACCTCCTTGTTTCTACACTTACTGAGCATTCTTTTTTAGCTCCTCTTTGATATAAAAGCACATTGAAGTTCTATAATTGCAGACTGTATTACTGTATCTGTTTCTCTGCATATTTTATTAAACTGCCTGACCAAAAAAAAAAGTCGCCACCAAAAAAAACAAGTCACCCACCATTAAATTTTATTTGACCCTCTTTAGCTTTAATTGCAGCACACATTCGCTGTAGCATTGTTTTAGTAGGCTTCTGCAATGTCACAAGATTTATTTCAAGACCAAGACTTTTAGTAGTCGAGTCTGAGACCAGACCGAGAAAAAACTTCACAGAGACCAGATCAAGATTTAAAAATAAAAATTCAATTTTAAATTTCATTTATAGACCGTTTCAATGAGGAAAACATTAACAAAGCTACTGCGCATACCTGTTCCTTTAACGCTTCCGGTGGCGCTATTTTCAACTATACAACTGTCAAAACTATAATAAAATATAATTACTTTCTCAGTGGAAAAGTTGGGAATATTTGTTCCTGTAGTAGAGAAGCATCACTATAGTGTATGGTGAGGTTGGAGCAAGTCAAACGCGATCCAAAACGTACTCTGCATGGTTTATAGATAAGAAGCAGGGAGAAGTTGTGAGCAGACACTGTAACTGCATGGCAGGTTAGCAGTGTTAAAAAACGAAAGCAGGCGTGTTTACTATGGAGGACCAAAAATGACATAAGTATAAATAAATAAATGTTTAAATAAATAAATGAATAAATAAATAAATGTTGACATAAATAAATGCACATATAAATGAATAAATAAATATAAAAATAAGAAATGTATTGATTAATTAATTTATTTACCTATACAATTATTTGTGCACGTATTTATTTATTTATATATATATTTATTTATTTATACATTTATATGTGCATTTATATATATATTTAGTAATTTCAACATTAATTTATTTATTCATTTATTTGTTTACATATTTATACATTCATATGTGTATTTATTTATACTTATGTAATTTTTGGTCCTCCATAGTTTACTTGTTTAAAGAACAATTTGACCTAATTTTCAATGTTTGTGACTCTCAGATTAGGTAAAGTTTGCGTTCATGTTAAATTAAAAAGTTACGTCCACTGTTTTGAGCGCTGTTTGCCGCTGAACGGAAGTGTCCTAGGAACAGCGACGTCACTTCCTACGCTCATGAATATTCCTCTAAAATGGTCTATATTTATTATAAAAAACAATCAAAGTTTGCCCTAAAACAGCTCATCACTAAGGTAAGCTAGCTCATCACTAGCTTTAGTACTATCCCCGGCAGCATTAGTGTTTTAGTTAGCTCGTTGCTGCGGTTAGCTAGCTCATCGCTAAGGTTAGCTAGCTCATTGCTAACTTTAGTTCTTTTCTTGGTAACATTAGTGTGTAATTTAGCTCGTTGCTAAGGTTAGCTAGCTTATCACTAGCTTTAGTTCTCTCCCTGGTAGCATTAGTATTTTAGCTAGCTCATCACCAAGGTTAGCTAGCTTATCACTAGCTTTAGTTCTCTCCCCCGGTAACTTTACTATTTTAGTTAGCTTCTTGCTGCAGTTAGCTAGCTCATCGCTAAGGTTAGCTAGCTCATTGCTAACTTTAGTTCTCTTCCTGGTAACATTAGTGTGTAATTTAGCTTGTCACTAAGGTTAGCCAGCTTGTCACTTGCTTTAGTTCTCTCCCCAGTAGCGTTAGTAATTTAGCTAGCTTGGCACTAGGGTTAGTTAGCTCATCGCTAAGGTTAGCTAGCTCGTCGCTAAGGTTAGCTGGCTCGTCGCTAGCTTCAGTTCACTTCCCGGTAACATTAGAGTGTAATTTAGCTTGTTGCTAAGGTTAGCTAGCTTATCACTGGCTTAAGTTCTCTCCCTGGTAACATTAGTATTTTAGCTAGCTCCTCACTAAGGTTAGCTAGCTTGTAGCTAGCTGTAGTTTTCTCCTCTGAAACATTACAATTTTAGTTAGCTCGTTGCTAAGGTTAGGTAGCTAGTCGCTAACTTTAGTTATCTTCCTGATAACATTAGTATTTTAGTTGGCTCGTCGCTAGCGTTAGCGAGCTCACTGCTAACGTTAGTTATTTGCTAGTTTGCACTTCTCTTTTTGCTTTCTTTTTGTTTTGTTTTTTTGCTGTTAGCCAATCTGTGCGCAAATCACTCACAGAAAAAGGACTGATTCAGTCTGTTTGAATGATAATGTTCATGTTCAGTAACAATAGAAAAAAGGAAAAAAGGATCAGTTTCTAATGAACTTCACTTCAGACAGAGGACTCATTCACAGTCTCCGAGTCCACCTCACCCCGAGACTCAGAGAAAGACTGATTCGAAACAAGAGACTGAGACCGCTCATTTTTTTTATCTCGAGACCAGACTCAAGTCATACCAAATTAGTCCTGATCATTGAAGAACAGGGAGAAATGAGATACAGGACTACATTCTGTAATTAAAGAACTACTATATGTGCTCCTATATGCTCAGTGGAGCTGATAAGATGGACATTAAGTGCAGAAACAAGTAGATAAGTAATAATATTCTGACTGAACTGTGTATAATCAGGCAGACAATGCTGAATTGGATTATTCATCGTACATCAGTGTCACCTCGTCTCAGTTAAACACCAGATCAAATGTGTAGAGTAAGTGGCCTCATCAGAAAAGAAGAACAGGAGTCTATTTCCCTTTAGTAGTTAGTTTTCATTCAGTTTGACAATAAAAAGAAAATATGCAACTTCTGAAAACATCTGGAACATGCTGGTATATGCAATTTGGTTTTAACAGATTTGTGTTTTTTTTTGTTTTGTTTTTGTTGAGTATTTCTTAATTTCTCAGATGGAGTGTATGCAATGCTGTCTTTTGTTTGCATGGCTATCAAAAAGTTTTACATGTTTTTTTTATGTTAAAAAAAAAACAACAACCTTGTCTATGTCAGTTCTACAGTGCAACTCTGGGAGTACCAAGATAAAAAAATAATATAAATATATATATATCCCGGTTTGTGGAACACTGGGACTCAAAGCCTTATGAAATTTGTAAAGTGAATTTTGATTGTTTATATGTTATAATTATGGATTGTTTTATATGTTAGTACTGCCACAATAAAATTCCCAAGTGAAAAGCACTAACGTTTCTTGCACTTGTTTATTGTTAAATTAAATGCTGGATTTGGGGGTGTACATGCCCTGAGCGCAACGCGCACACTGCACCTGCATGGCTAAGATAGGATTGGACGGCTGACTGTTGACTGCTGTCAGGGTTTTAATTAGTCATTGGCGCACCTTATTTTTCATACTCAAGATAGAAACACGCCAGAAATGTACCTGAACACACCTCACTTCCAGACCACCCACCCATCAGTGTAGATTTATTCCTAAACTCTGGCTCTAATTTAAATGCGCAGGTGCAAGGCATAAAAAACAGCACAAAACCCATTTTTGGCTCCTGTTTAAACTGATAATATATACTTTTTTTTTAATAATAAAATAATTCTTTGGATAAATCATGAAGCATAAGCCCTGCTTACAGAATGTGTTGAATAGGACTTGAAATCAGTGGGATTAGGAGCAGAAGAGGAGGTACTTCTGAATGGTTGTCCATGGGAAATGGGAAAACATTTTTAGAAAATGACTAAAGCTCTACGGAGATGAATCATGAAATATGAAAAAGAAGGGATGAGAGTGAGGCAGAAAAAAAAACTACTCAGCAAGAAAAACAAAGCTGGAAATGCATTAAGTGGCTACTTTTAGGCTCTATTTTTAAATATGAGTTTTCTTGAAGAGACAGTTTAGAAAAGGTATGTTAACTGAATTTAACCCCTTAACAGGCCAGCATTTTTGTCAATTTTCTGTCTGATATTACACACCTAAATCTTGAAGATTTCTATTTAAGCATTACACAAAGAAGGTAGGTGTTCTCAGCTGCAGTGCTGTTAGCCAATCAGAGGCGATATGTTTGCATGTAGGAATATTCATGAGCAAGAGCAGAAACCAGTCTTTCTTCAGAGACCACTAATTCAGTGAACTAAATCGGGGCTAAACAGAAACACCTGAGTACTTTTCTACACAAAAAATGTCCCACATGGCATTCCTTCAAACTAGAGACCACAACTAGACATTTTAAAATGAATGAAAAAAACGATGGAATGAGACTCTTAAGCTTTAGCTGATTGACGCTGCTGTTTGCCCTCATAATTATCAAATATTTGTTTTGGATATATTTGTGCATAAGTTTCACAACACGCATTTATCACCTGACAGAAATATTGTGCAGTTATAATCTCAAAAGATCTCACACTGAAAACCCATACGTTGTTTAAACTCAAATGATTTAAGTCTGTTTTACATAAAATTGGATATTTCTAAACAATTCTCAACTATTGTGAGTTAGTTGAACTTTTGTGGCCACATAAATACATTCAAACTGAGATTTTTGAGTTGAACCAACTTATAATAACTGAGTTTAGTCTGTTATTATTTGCAGCTTCTCTTTCATTGGCATCTGTCACAATCTATTTGCATACTGGGTGTGTCCAACAGTTTCTGACACTCACCATCAGTAAAATAAAAAAGTTAAATCTACTTCCCTTTTAGTTGTAATAACTTAATGTTTTAATTTATGCTAACTCAAGTTTTCTTTCCACATTACTTAAAAAATTGAGCAAACTGGCTGCCTTAGAAAAGTTAAGTAAACTCAACTTATTTGGTCTTACAGTATAACAAAAATAAAAAACTTAAATCAACTTCCCCTTTAGTTGTAATAACTTGATGTTCTAAGTTTTGCTAACTTATGTTTTTATTACCCATTACTTAACTTTTTTAAGGCAACCGATTTCCTCAATTTTATGAAGTAAATTCAACTTATCCGGGCTTACAGTGTACTAGTGATAGGGGGAGTCCTACTGGGTGGGTGGGTGGTTGGAGCAGTTGACCTTCCAACTTGGGTAAAGCAATGGAAAAATTTGAAATTAATTGTTCGTTTGTTAGTTGAAAATCAGTAAAATATATGTGAGGAATTTTCATATTTTATTTTTTTACAATTTCACTCAGCGGTCGGGTATACAGAACAGATTTAGAAAAAAACATGAAGCAGTATTTCAAAACAGATGTTTTTCATGAGAACTGATGAAGTTTTGCGTTATAACAATAAAACTGCACTTAAAGGATTAAAAATTCTCTTAGAAACGTTTTGCTAAACCTTTTTTTGCAAAGATTCTCTAGTGCAGCACATTTAAACAGACAAAAACAATTTCACATGCAAATGAACAAATCTACAAAGAAAACTTTATGGTATCCAGGTGTGTTTATAAATATCTGAGTGTGTCTCAGCAAGAGGAAAAAAAAGATCATACATTCACATACATTATCACAGTTCATTAACATGCTTTAATATAGAGAACTTACACTATACTACTTCTACTACTAACAACAATAATATCAATAACCACACTGTTATAACAAGTTTAATATCAATTTCCATTACAATAATAATAGACACATCTTCACTTTCTGTAGCTACCTGACTGAAACATTAGCTAAACTCACTACCAGACTCTCTACCCTGCAAACTCACGACACATTAGCACACAGATTTAACATGCGTAGTGTCCTGTGTGTCAGACATAATATGAGAATATGAATTTTAAAATGCTAAAGGATATTATTAAGGCAAAGCATCTCAATCAAAGCTGTTCAGAGGTAGACAGTTTAAACATTCATGCATTGATTTACAGCTCTGGAGAAAAATAAGAGACTTAAAAATGACGAGTTTCTTTGATTTGACCAAATTAAAAATCTCTGGAATATAATCAAGAGGAAGATAGATGATCACAAGCCATCAAACCAAGTTGAACTGCTTGAATTTGCACTCGGAGTGGCATAAAGTTATCCAAAAGCAGTGTGTAAGACTGGTGGAGGAGAACATGCCAAGATGCATAAAACTGTGACTAAAAACCAGGGTTATTTCATCAAATATTGATTTCTGAACTCTTAAAGCTTTATGAATATGAACTTGTTTTCTTTGCATTATTTGAGGTCTGAAAGCTCTGCATCTTTTTTGTTATTTCAGACATTTCTCATTTTCTGCAAATAAATGCTCTAAATGACAATATTTATATTTGGAATTTGGGAGAAATGTTGTCCATAGTTTATAGAATAAAACAACAATGTTCATTTTACTCAAACATAAACCTATAAATAGCAAAATCAGAGAAACTAATTCAGAATCTGAAGTGGTCTCTTAATTTTTTTCAGAGCCGTGTATTAAGGCCTCACCATACACCCCCTTAGTACAAGGTATTCTGAAGTTGGGATTATGTGTCCCTTTCCAGGACACAAAATTAAATTAGGACCCAACAAATGCTATATGGACGCTATATGGACAAAAGTATTAAGACACACCTCTTAAATATTGAAATCAAGTGTGAAAAATCATGCATCTTTGTCTTTTAAAGCATTTAGGAAACAAAATTACTCAGCAATAAAGTGTCAGACCAAATAGTGTCATAGTTACAGGGTATTTTATCATTATAATACTATATATATTGTTATACTAATATAATAATATAAATAAAAGAATATAACTCATGAGAACTCTTTAACATAACTGAATATTCACAGTTGACAACGGACAACTACGGAAGCACCGACTTTGTGGGATGATGCAGATGTACAGTAAAAGTCAAAAGTTTTTGATGATTGCTGTGACTGTAGATAAGGGCATCTGCAGGTGAGTGGCTATTTTCTTGTAGCTTTTGGCTGATTTATGAAGGTCGACACACATCTGCCTTACTTAAACAGTGTGTTCTATTGTCTTTTCCATGTTTAAGAGTGACTAAGGATTTTTTTTATTCACTTGAGTTGAAAGCTGCTTTTGTCTACATTAAATTATTGAGGGTGCTGTATAAATAATTAATAAAAAAATAAAGATATAATAAAGAATAAAGAACCTTAAAGAACCTTAAATGAGAAGAGTGTGTCCAAACTTTTGACTGTTACTGTACATATATATATTTTTTTGTACACATTTGCCAGAATGCAAACATTAAAAAAATGCAGTAATTGGATCTCCTTGGATCAGCATTAAAGAAAAATGGAATATTTATTAATTCATTTATATTTAATTTTTTTGCATTTATTTAATTTACACATACTATAATGCAAATATTTTAGTGCTGGAGCTCAGCATCACTTTAACACAGGACCTCTCAGTCTGATGTTAATATTATCCTGACTTCACTCTGAATCCCTACTGACAAAAGTAATTTTTAACTAAAATTATTGGACACTTTTAATTATTTAAAATCATATCAGATTTTTTTTTTTTATTTGAATCAGTACTGCTCATAATTTTTTTTTAACACTCAGGTTCTAGAAGAGGACAGACGCAACAGGGAATCACAAAGTCACAGTGTTGAAGTACAAGGTTGAATATTTGGCTTTAGGACTACAGACTGGTGTAAATCACAGTGATACTGTACGCTGATACACCAGCACAAGCCTCGCTGGTGGGGTTTTGCATGTTTCCTGTCTTTCAGAATGAAGGTTTGTGCATCACACCATGCAACAGTTTAAGCTGGTAATCTTTTTGCTGGGACTTCCGGAGAGTTTGGCCACTGAGGCCGGCTCCTTGTGTTCATGTGCGTGCTTTATCACCTCTCTGTAGAAAAGAGACAGAAAAGCTTTAATATGTGACAAAAACATCAAATTCAGGACAAACCTAATAAATATATGGACTGAAATTTAACAGGTTTTTGCTGGCAGCTGTTTTTTTATTTGAATGTGCTGTTATAAAATGTAGTTTAATTCTTATGATCTTTTGCAAGCTTCAGTCTGGCTTTTCTTTGCTTCTTTTCTAGCAAGTCCTGCCTCTGCCAGAAAGATTTTTTTTTCTCCATGCATTTCACCCCAGCTACAATTTGCCATTCTTTTTATATGTTACTTAATGTCATCCTGTGGTTGCTGACTGACATTCAACAAAAGTTGATGGTCAAACTCCAGATCTGGACCCCATTGAAAAACTTCTGAATGCAATCATGTAAGATGTAAATTGTCCATCAAACAAAGCTGAACTGCTTGACTTTTTGTGCCAGGAGTGTGAAAGACTGGTGGAGGAGAAAACGCCAAAATGCATGAAAACTGTGATTTAAATCCAGGGTTATTCCACCAAATATTGATTTCTGAACTCTTAAAACTTTATGAATATGAACTTGTTTTATTTGCATTATTTGAGGTCTGAAAGCTCTGCATCTTTTTTGTTATTTCAGCCATTTCTCATTTTCTGCAAATAAATGCTCTAAATGACATTTTTTTATTTGGGATTTTAGAGAAATGTTGTCTGTAGTTTATAGAATAAAACAACAATGTTCGTTTTACTCAAACATATACCTATAAATAGCAAAATCAGAGAAATCAAACTGATTCAAAAACTTAAGAAGTCTCTTATTTTTTCCCGAGCTGTATATATATTTATATAATTTTTTCCCCATGTTTCATTTTGCATTAGTTTAATGCACTGCCCTCATGGCATGGACTGCATGTTACGGTTTCTCCTCTGCAGTAAGATGCAATTTGAGCAGATCTGCTGCCCCCAAGTGCTAAGTGAGTGGAGCACAGCTTTGATGTGCTGTGTTGGGTTTAACTTTAAAGTTCTGAGGTTTCTACTTATCTGGTTTAAATGTAAACTTCTTGGAAGTCATTTAAAGTTGCTGGGTTTAACAGTGAAAGTGGGAAAGGTAGTGGTTGTGGAAGAGTTCAGTCTAACTGAAGCAGTTCTTCACAGAGAGCGAGCGAGTGCCTCACCGTGCTAAATGCAGGACGGCCTCCACAATGTTCGAGCCCTCCTTTGCGCTTGTCTCACAGAAGAGTGAGCTGTAGGTCTGCCAACAACAAAGCACAGGAAGTAGTACATAGAGTTACTGGATTCAGACCAGAAATCCAAGCAAATTAGTTCAAAGATTCATTTACAAGATGCTACATTAAGAATATAGAGAAGTTGGAGTAACTCCATACATAAATATCTAATTAAATGGCACAATGCCATTACTTCCTACAGTATTAAAACATTAAGTATCAACTAAGCCAATATTCAAAATAGAATTGAGCTTTTTGTCAATTCTATAAGCTTAACGTATTACACTCTTACAAATAAAAGCACTACAAAGGAACTTTGAGCAATGCCAACTTTTGGTGCCCTTAAAGAACACTGTTTAAAGTGACAGTTCACAGGTTTTAAGAATTTAGAGATTCTCTGGTTAGAAAGTAAGCCAAGTAAGCAGAAAAATACTTTTAAAACATGTAAAACACTTTGGGCACTTGAAGTTTGCAGTAACTCGTGTATCAGGGCCATTAGTAATGTTTCCGTTGCCAGGGTCAGAAAGACATATGATGTGGCCAGAACAACACATGGGAAAACTACTACCAATCTCTCTGCTTACTGCTTTTAAGAAAATCTAAAGTTCTGCGGCTTTAAAATGGAGATCTGTGGACGTGAACAATGGCTCTTAAAAAAAAAATGTTTTTAATTTGATAATTTATATATATATATATATATATATATATATATATATATATATATATATATATAGATAACGGTGGAAAAAGCAATTTATCAGGGCAAATTATGCCCCTTGTCACCCAGTCTGAATGGTGTTTGGAGGTGTGCTATTCATTAAAGGTAAGTACTTTTTTATTATGGTTTACTACACCAAAAGTCCATTTTACATCGGGGTTCTCCTTTAACAGCTGTGCCGAACTTGTCAAGAGTTAATTACGTAAAGTTCTTGCCCTCTTAATGTATTTGAGAGCATCAGTTGAGATGGTATACAGTGAATAGCCCTATTTAAGTTATGTTCTAATCCATATAATGGCAAGAACTACTCAACTAAATAAAGAAAATTTTACTTAAAAAAAAGTAAAGGTCAGACAATCTGAAATTTTCAAAAACTTTGAAAATATCCTCAAGTGCAGTTCCGAAGTTCATCAAAAATGTAATGATGAAACTGGCCCTCATCAGGACAATGCCACTAAAGGAAGACTAAGAGTTCCCTCTGTTAAAGAGGATAAGTTCTTCCAGAGTTAGCAGCCTCAGAAACAACAAGTGAACAACACTAAAGGCTTAACGAGTTTTCTACATTATTCCTTATGTGTTCCGTATTCAATGAACTTATATACATATAGATATAGGATACTATAGCTTAAAGAGTGAATAGCTTGAAACTATATCATTTTACTGACATATTATTATTAGAAGTATTTGCTCACCATTTAAAGATACAGCAAAAACAGTAATAACTCGACTTAATAGTTAAATAGTCATTATTTAGGTCAGACGCACACAGGCAGGGGGAAAGGAAAGGAAATATATAACAGTTTAATGAAATGATGTGTCACAGTGCTAAACACCCTCACCATAGCGAGCTTCTCTCCATAGCTGGTTGGGATGCATGTGATGCCTTCTTGAAGAGCCTGCTCCCGCAGATCTGTCTTATTCCCCACCAGCATGATGGGCACATCATCCTGGGAAACATCCTGGAGGCACAGAGAGCTTAAGTCAACAAGAGTGCAGAAGTTGTGCAACATGCTGATGAGATTAAAATGAGCATGGTGAATTCACTTCAGCCTGTAGCACTGTTACCACACACTCTGCTGACTCACTCTGATATAAAAACCCCTACATTCTAACTCAATCCTAACAATCATACGTTTTATTTTTATATTAAAGCACAACATATAGTAATTACCTCTATGATGTCCACCCACTCGCGCACGTTCAGGAAGCTCTTCTCACAGGTGACGTCGTAAAGCAGGAGAACGCCGTCAGCTCGTCTGAAGTAGGATTTAGCGATGCTTCTGAACCTGCATAGACCAAACCATTCAAATTCACATTCCTGTAACACCCATTAAACCAACACAGCGGCTGGAGGACACCCATTAAAAACCCTGTTTACACAAACAACACAACCCACCCTCAGTTTACACAGAGACACTTCAGCTGCTGTTAAAAGTGATTTAAAAGAGGAGAGAGGAATTTGGAATTTAAACTAAATAGTTTCCTGTGAACTACTGGTAGAATTCTTATTAAAAGTTTAGGAAGTTGGATTGTGTACAAGAGTTTGGAGTACTATTTTAGCACTGGGTTTATTATGTGTAATTTAGCATCATGGAATAGCACTATTTACTGTACACTCATTGATATTTATTGGGCATCAACATTTCAGACACCTCGGCATGGAGTTGTAGAGGCTCCTAAAGGGGTCCTCTTATAATTCTTTCCATGCAGCTCGAATATTCACAGTTCCTGCAGATTTTGTGTTTTGTGGAAAAGGCAGGTTGTGTTTTTTACTCACGTTTAATATTCATGAGCAAGAGTCGAAATTCTGTCTTTCTCCAGATATTTCTAATTCAGTGAAATAAAGCAGGGCTATACAGAAACACTGGAGCACTTTTTTCACAAAAAACAGCTCACATGGCATTCATTCATTTATACTAGAGACCAAACAAGACATTTTAAAATGAATAAAAAAACAACGGAATGAGACCTTTATCATTTTTAGTTAGTTATGATTAACAAACCCTACACACGAAGTCAAAAAGAGGATCGACGATCCCTCCCGCAAATGGCGCGGCACGCTGCGCAAATGGCGCAGCACACTGTAGCTTAAAGAGCAGCCCTTTCTCCAAAGAAAGTGGACATTCTCATCTTTTTAAAGAAAAACTTACAAAAATAAATAACAGTTTTTTGTCTAGCCTCAAATATGTTAATAGTTTTGGTACCTTAAGGAGCATCTTTTATTTAGATAAAGTTAATAATATATCTTTATTAAAGTAAAAAATTGTCATTCTCAGGGACCGAAAAAGTCTTAAAGTCTTATTTTTCATGTTTAACTGTTATAGTAGGATAGAGTTCAGTTTGTTAAGGCTCTAATTGTTCTTTTATTTTATACATGACTGTTCCTGTATTTTTATTATTATTTATTTTGTTATTATTGCTGTTTAATAGTGCACACTGCTGCGTCCAAAAAAGCCACTAGATGACATTACATATATATCTTAATTAAATTATTTAAATTTGACCATTAGTGCCTAATGTGGAGTATTACAGATCACTTGTTTCACTATGCATCACTTATATCAAGCCCACCTTTTGAAATACGATATTGTAAATTTAATGAATCAAACCAATGACTGACCATAGACTAATCCAAAACTGGCATAGGCCTCTCTGCTGTAAAAAAAAAAGAAAATTGAGAATTGAATCGAATCGTGACCCTAAAATCGGAAATAAAATCGAACTGGGATATAATAATAAAGCCAGGCTCCAGGCTCACCTCTCCTGACCCGCTGTATCCCAAAGCTGTAACACTGTTGGAACTCCGTCCACCACAAGAGTCTTCATTTGGAAATCAACTCCTATATAAAACAGGAACAGAGCTAAATTTACCTTTTATCCTCTTTTAATGTGTACTGTGTGTAATATATACACATTTAAACTGATGTACAGTGTCTTACCGAGAGTGGCGCTGGTGGTGCCTTTGAACTCATTCTTGCAGAGGCGCAGGAGGAAGCTGGACTTTCCTACAGCAGCATCACCTGCTAACACTATCTTATAGGTCTTATCAGACGCCTGCGGCTTCACCACCAGCTCATCCTTTTCTCTCTAGGAAAACAAGACTCATATTCATTATTGTGTCACGTCTGCATGGCGCTAATTGTGCTCCTGATTTCCTCAAACTCAGCTCTTCCTGCAATGTTCAGTCACCAATCTACAATACCCAGAACACACCACACTTGAACTACAATGACTCATCTGATCACATGACTCTGCACGCGGCCCCATCAGGAAGTACTCATTGTAATTAGCCTCACCTGTTTCCCTCTGTATTTATACCCCCTCAGGTCTCTCTCTCCCTGCCGAGTATTGTTTGGTTTATCCTGCTTTACAATGCATTTTCCTTGCTCTGTTTTGAGTACCTGTTTTTGCTTTATTTTTCCGTGTACCTCAATTTTGCCTTTAGTCCGCCATTCATTGTTGTGTTTGCCTGTGTTTTTGACCCTGGACTGTTACACTGTTTATGGTATGTCATTCCCTGTTGGCTCCTGTTTATCGGCAGTGACCCTTTTCTGTCTGACCACTCTTTGTATCGCCCCTTTGTCTAACAAAAACATTTTTATGCATCCACGTTTGCATCCGAGTCCTGCCAGATCATTACATAGTGCAACAAACTAAGTAATAATGCAGTCAGGTTAAACAAATATGAACCTCTATTTGTAACATATGTACACTTAATATTCATTTTGCATTTTATCAATATTAGATTTAGTTTGGTTTCGAGTCGATTTAGTTTGGTTTGCTCTTGTCACACCTGGTGATGAAACTGGGCCCATCTCGCCCACACTAAGCTCTACCTGTGATTTCCAGTCTCAGGACTACACTACCCAGAACGCACCATTCAGTGACTCTCACGATCATGTGACGCCTTTAGGAACTCTGTGTTTTACCGTTTTTTTCCATGTTCCCCGACTCTGATTTTTGCCTGCCCTATTTTGCCTTTCTGTCTGTGTACCGAACTCTGGACTGTGTATTGCAATCCTGGTATGTTTCTCCTGTTGGCTCTGTTCACCGGTATTGACCTTGTTTATGCTGACTACTCTCTGTATTACTCCTTTTGTTACTAAAGCTTCAATTTATTATTTGTTATCTGCACTTGTCTAAGTTCTGCCCAAACATGACAACTCTTGATTGGTAAAGTGAGTGGATTACTAAGACCAGATCCAAAAAAGTCTATGGGACGTTCATAAAGAAAGCTGACATTTAAAGGAAACTGTCTAACTGATGTTATATCTAAGAAAGGGAAAACAGACAGTACTATGGCACATTTTTGTTAAATGATGTAATAGAATGTTAAATAATCATATAGTAATTGTTTTTGGAAAGACGATGAAGAAGACAAAGGAGACATGGATGAAAAAGAAGAAGAAGAGAAGAAAGCAATGTGAGGTATGCAGTGAAAATCTCACATGTAAGAATAATAGAAATTGGATATGAATATTGAAAGGTTGGAAGATCATTTTTAAGAGTTAAACTGCTCTCTCTCAGTTTAGCTGTCAGCTGGGGCTGTTACCTCTGTGAAGATGGCAGAAAGACACTTCTTTCCCGTCACAGTAACTTCTGGCTGCAGTGGAATCCAGCTTTCTAGCGACTCACTGTCTGACCCACACGCCTTCTCCTCCTGCACCTCCTGCACCTGGAAACACAAGACGAGTGAGACAGAGACCTAGTATAAAACCACTAGCCTGAGACTGAGACAATCTATCTATCTATCTATCTATCTATCTATCTATCTATCTATCTATCTATCTATCTATCTATCTATCTATCTATCTATCTATCTATCAACACTAGTGAGGAACAAGGGTGTCACCTTCTGATTCAGCACTTGGCTAGGCTGAGATAAACAAAACTGTGACTCCTAAAAAAATATTTTAAAAGTCAAATGAGCGCTGGATATTAATCTACCCAGATTTCTCTCCTGAAAACTGTTAATTTGGATGAGTAAAGCGCTTCTGTTTATTTACAGTAAGTTTAGACTTCCAGATCTCCACTAAGGCTGCATTAGCACTAGCAACTAAGCACTAGCAGTTGATTGACAGTGTTATACTGAGGAACCCTGAGTGTTCTGGTAAACCAGGGCGATATTAGCTAGCGGTTCGTTCCACATAGCTTGTTTTGACACGGTAAACGTGCAGACTACAGTCCGATATACTCGCCTCTAAACTTCTAAATAGCAAGCTAATGGTGCTCCAGCAGTGCTAGCCGGGGTCACCTCTGAATGGCAAAAGAGCTAGCTCTTAGCAGTCTCGGTGCTGGAGAACTAAACTAGAACTTGTGTATAACACTGTACTTTAGTACTTTAATGTCTTTACTGCTCCATAGAACCTGACTGGTAAAATTCTTACATAACGCACTGGATTATAAGGCGCTCTGACAATTTTGGCAACCCAATGTCACCAATCAGTTATTTAGTATGAAAACCACAACAACTGAAAGACTCGCAATTACAGAAAACCAGACATTAACAAACAGTAGCCGTCCATAAACTTCCTTCTCCAAACACGTGTGTCTGACCTCTCACCTCTGTGTCTGAGGTTTCTCCAGACAGGGTGGTGTCTGTATCTTCAGGCTGGGTGGGGCTTTTGGAAGTGCTCTCTTGCTCCGAGTCGTATCCGTTGTTGGAGCGGAGAGTGGACATGCCACTGTCCACACAGCTCTCGGGAAGACTGTCCAGCTCAAAGCTGTGTCTGCGCATGGGGTCACACAGCGCCAGAGCCAAAGAGTCACAGCTCTGCCTGCGCAGATGTTCCATTACCTGCAGCTGGTCGTAGTCGTCTTCCCCACACATGTTACAGCACCTGCAGAATCACACAAACAACCCAGCTAAAAACAAGGACACTTTCTGTATGTACTTACAAATATTTCATCTACTTATACATTATCTCTATAAATATAATAAGCAAACTTCCACTGAAACACTCTGAGAGAGCTTAAGAGACATGGTGCAATAAGAGTATGCATGTATGCAATATGTAGATATCTGTATGCAATACTGAGCTGTGAACCTGCCTAATGAAAAGTATAAAGACAGAAGAGACCATAAATTATGCAAGTAGTCTCATCATTCTTGTCTTCTTTGCATGCTGTTTTTCAGGAGACTGTTGCAGTCACTTCATAAGCCAGGCAGTGTGTACTAGGGGTGTGTTTAAAAAATCAATTCTTCAATTTAAATCGATCTTCATTTGAATTATCCGATATCGATTCATATAAACCCATATCGATCCTTAGAATTAGCCCATTATAAGTAAAGTCTGACTGGGGTGAACTGACGCACAAGAGACGGTGTCCAAGATTTCTGGGAGTTTCTGTAAAAATGTAAGTAGTTTTCTTCTGTATTTCCACTCACTGCTGCCTGTGTTTATCAGACTAGTACATTTAACACTGTTTTAATTGGTTTTCCAGTGTTGTTTTCTCCTGTACTTTATTTAAAGTAAGACCTGACTGGCTGAATCCACCGTTAGCTTAGCTGGTTAGCCGTTTCACTATTGTGTTACAATGTTGTTGCTATTGTACTTAGGTGCTAAAATGCTGTGCCTGTGCTTTCCTGAAGTATTATTTTTTTCTCCTACTTCCACTTTTACTTCACTACATATTTTCACTGAGTTTAATATTTTTACTCCCATACATTTTTTATGTGCTGCATCGTTACTCGTTACCAGGGGTGTTGCGAGTCCTTTTTAGGGGTGCCAGTGATAACGCACAATATTAAACAGCACTCTTTATTCTGCTATTATCTGAATAAAGAAGCTGAAAAAGGTAAAAAAAAAAAAAGGAAGAGTTTTAAGCAGCTTTTCATTATTAGCTATTTAAATTAGACCCGGCAATAAAGCTTCAAGAGGTATTTTTTGATAGAAATATACATTTAAAAATGTTTTATCTCCTTATCTACTGAAAAGATGTTTAAAAAGTAACACCCCTGCCCATAATACACTGTACATCATAGTTTGTGTGTCTGATTTGATTTGACGTGTACTCAATACCACTAAACCTATGATTGTAGAATCCCATCAGCTCGTTAAAATGATAAAAATGTTAGGAATCATTTCAAACCTACATTATCACTAAAGCCAGAGCCGTAGATGCTCTGCATCTCTGTCACCGGGTTTGATGAAGCTGCTCTAATTCCTTGGTCATTGACAGCTTTAGTTGATTTTTACAATAGTTTTGGACCAACTAGTGACCTTTTATGCTGAATTTTTTGAAATATTTTAACAACTTGCTGTTTAGCTTCTCCTTTGGGTAAGTTTTTTAAGTGAGTTAATTTAAGAATTTATGTAAATTTACTCTATCCTGTACTTCATATTCTTGTGCTGTTGCTACAGCTAAATTAAGTGTTAAAGTCCTTTAGCCTAAACATCTGATATAATATAAACAATATGATTTTCAAACTTTTTTTCTGTAAAAACTACACAACACAGTACTTGTACTTTTACTTTCAGTACTTGAGTAGGAAATTTTAGAATAAACTACTTGCAAAACTTAAGTACAACAAATGTTAAATATTTAAAGCTTAAAGAACACTTGTACTTCTACTCAAGTAATTTTTTAAAAGAGTAATTGTACTTTTACTCAAGTCTAGATCTCTAGTACTTTATACATGTCTGCCTTGAAGTTCCTATGTTTAACAATGAAGCTAAGTCAGTATATAGAAGACAAAACATAAGATCCTAAACAGTTAAAAAACAAAGCTAAATTAATCAAAGAATAGAACTATAACATAAAAAAATAATACTGCCACAAGATCCATAAGGCAAGACATTGAACAGGGCCACACATCTGAAATGACATTACTCTGGCGTGTAGGTGGATATATATGTTAGTGTGAGCACAAAATACCTTTTAACCAAAAGCTTACACTGATTCTTACATGTGTCTTCATTTCTTAATGGATACATGACGCATGGACTGTTTTGTGGTCTATTACAGCACTACTTACGACAAACTCAAGCTTACCTTTCAAAATATGGAGTGCACAAGCTCTTCCTCCTAGCCATAGTACTTCCAGGAGATAATCGCTGAGGAAAAAAAGAAAAGGTTTTATCATTTCCACTTTCCACATTGAGTTCGGTAGGTTATGCAATTGTTTGGACAGACACACACCTTTAACCACAGCTTGCTGTACTTAATCTTAACCCCCCAAGAGATACTGACAAGCTCATTGTCTGAGTTTAATCCTGAACCTTTCTCACACGTTTATTAAACCATCTGTGTTAAAGTAAATTACCTGACCCTTGTTTTTGGCCTGGCTGTTCTCCAGAGTTGCACGTAAACCATCGTTGCTGTCGTGAAGCTTCCGGTTTGCTGCCCTAAGAAAACACAACACAGTCAACAGAGAACATAAACTCTGTTTATAGTTCTGTAAAAAATTGGGAGACCACTCAGTTTCTGAATCAGTTTTTTTTCTGATTTTGCTATGTTCTCCTCCACCAGTCTTACATGCTGCCTTTGGATAACTTTATGCCACTCCTGGAGCAAAAATTCAAGCGGTTCAGCTTGGTTTGATGGCTTGTGATCATCCATCTTTCTCTTGATTATATTCCAGAGGTTTTTAATTTGGTAAAATCAAAGAAACTCATGATTTTTAAGTGGTTTCTTATTTTATTCCAGAGCTGTATGTTTCTATAAATGCTCATTCATATTTGCTGCACAACGCCTTTCTGTGTTTCAGGGACTGTGTGTGTCTTCAGTATAATAGCGAGCGACATGTAGAACTGCCGTCATGATGAGAATCAAATCAAACTTGACCCAGTTATTTCTGTCTGTGTGTCTTTCTCAAACAGAGTCAGACGTTTCCTGGTACAACTTACTGCAGCATCTCTATCTGTCTCTCCAGGTTGTCCCTCTCCTCAGCAAAACACCTCATCAGGGCTTCATCTCTGAATGAATAACGGAACAAATGAGTCATGTGTTATTAGAGGTTTGACGTAATATCTCAATTTCAGTGTTATGAAAAAACTTGTGACTTCTACTTCTACTAAATTATCTAAAAATATCTCAAAATCTTGGGACCACCACAGAGCATGACCCACTATCCAAATAATACCTGCTCAGTGTGGTGGTCCTGTGGGGTTCTGACCATTGAGGAAAAAGGAGGATAATAACTACAGTCTGTAATTGTATTATAGAACTACAAAGTGCCCCTATATGCTCAGTGGAGCTGAAAATAAGGCAGTCATAATGTTATGCTTGGTCTGTGTATTTAAACACTCACACACAAACACACAGAGAGGGAAAGACCTGCAAAGACCGAGCCACGCAAAGGCCTCTGCAGTTCTGTGTCTTGCTCTCGGTTGCTAGGCAACAAGGTCACAAAATTCCTTAGGCGTGTAGTGTCACTCCAGGATATCCTGCTCTCGTGACACCAGCACAGCAAACAGTAGTGGGAGTGGCCAGACAGAGACAGCGCGCGAGAGGATCACTGTCTGTCTGTGTGATTAACTCCTCACTGGAATCTGTCACCACGGCCCACGGCTCAGCCGAACATCCTCCCAATTACTTATTCATATTTACTCTGCCAATTCTGAAGGTTGGATGACATATTTTTACAGCCTACAGTACAAGTCAAATGTGTGGACTAATTCAATGTATTTATTTACTATTATTATTATAAATAAACATTGTACATTGAAAAAAATGATGCGTAAAATTTACTTACTTACAGTTTCAAGACTTAAATGTTACATAGAGTAAATAAGTGAACTGAACTTTAACTAAACTGAAATTTATTTTTGCTGAATCAATCCTTTCTTTTAGTAACCTTTACTTAATTTCTGCATACAATATTACTTAATTACAATTACTTAATTTCTACAATATTATTATATATAATTTTAGTTGAAACACACATTCAAATATTTACATAATCTCAAAGATTTATTTTGTAAACAGACCAAGTCTCACTGTCTCAACACATAGATGGCATGTAGTATATTCTTTTTAGTATACTGTTGAGACAGTGTAATATGTGTGTTTTAACTAAAACTATTTAAGTTTTAGGAATTATAATATATTATGTATCATAAATTATTTAAGTAATATTGTATAAATTAAGTAATTGTAATTAGGTAATATTGTATGCAGAAATTAAGTAAATGTTACTAAAAGAGAGGATTGATTTAGCAAAAATAAATTAAGTAAAGATTACTAAAAGAAAAGATTAACTGAAGTTCAATTCACTTATTTACTCTGTAACATTTGGGTCACATAATTGGGAGTTAAAGTTACTTGAATTTATTACAACTTTTTTAAAGTAAATTTTATGCATAGTTTTTTTCTGTGTAGTCATCCAGACTATGAAGGACCACATAAGGAGTAATGTAGTAACTTAAAAGTGTTAAACAAACCAAAATACTCTCTTAAGCATTTAGATGCCTCTTATCTGGGGTGAGGTTAACTTGCAGTTTCTGAGCCTGGTAACTCTGATAAACTTATTATGTGCTTTTCATTTCCTAGGGTGGTCCTGATGAGAGCCAGTTTTATCATAATTCACTGTCCTTCATTTCTTAAAATATTTTTTTTGTTTACTTAGTTAAGTAGTTCGTGCCACAAAATGGATTAGAACATTACTCAAATAGGGCCAACTCTACCTCTTCACAACACAACTGATGCTCTAAAACACATTAAAAGGACAAGAAATTCAAGTAACTCTTCATAAGGCACAGCTGTTAACTGAAAGCCTGAATTCCAGGTGACTCTATCTCATAAAACTGACTGAGAAAATCCAGCCAAGATATGCAAAACTGTCATCTAAGCAAGAGGTGCTACTCTGACGAATCTAAAATATAAAACATATTTTTTGTTTCCATGTTTTTCTTCATAATTTGGGTGACTTTAGCATTAATCTACAATACAGATTTAATGTTAAATAATGAAGAAACTTGTGAGTGTTACTGTAAGTTTAAATAGCACATGTGCTAAATTGGTTGCATATAAATAAGGAGATTTTGATAAGAAATACGCTTAAATACACTCAAAATACCCCTCACCGTTCAAAGTTGATGCTCTGGTCAGTGAGATCACTTTTAATAGAGTCTAGCTCACTCTGCAGAAATGCTACATTGGTGTGACACTCCAGCAGCTCCTGCTTCAGCTTCTGGTTTTGCTGAAACAAGAAATAAGAGTAAAAACGGATTAAAGTAAAAAGTTAAATTTACAGTTTGAAAAAAGTGAGTACACCCTTACATTTATTTTCATTAATGTTCAAATTAATGTTCAAATATCTGGCAACACAAGTGAGTACACTTCACAGTGAACATCAATAGCAATGATGCAGCGCTTATAGCCAAACAGCATTAATAAAACAGTGGTATAATCACAACAATACACTCGACGTTCGAGCAGTGCCAATATTACATGCTATAGCACTCCCTCTCATGTATTATTACTATACATGAGGAGTACATCCAGAGGTTCATTTCTATGTATAATAATAAAATATTTGCAGAAATATAAGGGGTATACTCGCGTTTAGGAGATACTGTATTAAGATTTCTCAAAACCCTTTATATTTCATGCAATGATATAAAGATGGTGTTATACCAGTGTGAGCTCATTATTCTTTCGCTTCAGTGCTGCGTTCTCCTCCTGGAGACTAGTGTTCTTGTTCTGGTCTTCAGACTGTGGAGAATATAAAAAAGGGTCCAGGTGAAAAATAGCTAGTTTATACAGGGAACCAGAGGAATGTCAAAAAAAAAAAGAATTAAATAATTGTTCATATAAAATAAAAATATATAAATTGGAAACTTGGAGAAAAACCTTCAAACCTTTAAACTTTTAGTGGAACTTAAATTAACTAATTTCACATTACTTTTCTATAACAAAATATTTTACAGCAATTACTAAAGCATCTTAATATTAAAAGCCAGATAATTAGCCTTGGAGTGTAATAAGTAAAAAAAAAAAATCACCATTTGAAGAATGCGGATCTTCTGCTGTAACTCAGTCAGCTGAGCTTCATAGTGCTGTTTCATACTGGTCAGAGCTGTCTCTGCCTTTTTGGATTCCTGAAAGACAAAAAAAAAACACGCCGCAGCACATCTTCATTACGAGAGTCAAAAACTTACTCCACTAAAATCTTCAGAAGATGCACCACTACAAATAAAAACAAACTCTACATCCTATGAAAATGATGCTTCATAACAGTGTTATAACTGATAACCACTGCTCTATCACTTTAGCTTAAGGGCATCAAAATCCTTCGTCAAGCTGAAAAACATAGCTTCTATCAGAGGGCACTGTCCTGATGTCAGGAAAGCTCAGCAGGGAGACGCGGAGGCAGATGCAAGTATTGTGAGTATTTATTAAATAAGCAACAAAAACAAACAAACAAACATTAAACCAAGAACTTAACAACAAAGGAACACACCCAACCTGACTGATGTAAAAATGTACAAGAACTGACAAAGGACACTAAAGCAAAGGGACTAAATATACACGGAAGTAACAGGAAACAGGAAACACCAGGGGACAGGTAACGAGGGGGCAGAGCAGCAAATGACACATGTGAAAGCACAGAAGATAAGTGCAGAGACAAGGAGAACACAGATAGGGCCATGTGCTAGGGAGCACATGGCTAGGAAAACACGAGATGGAGACAGACAAGGGACAGGATGAGAAGGTGACACCTTATGACAAAATTGAGAGAGACCAAGAATTCATTTGGTGTGTTTTAAGAAAGGAAAAGTTCATGGTTTAATGTTTTCAACATTAAATTAAATTAATTTAACATTAATTCCAGGTTGATTATCAACACTTATTTTTCAGTTTGATTTTTAACATTTAATTTACATGCTAGGCTAATACAGTCTCATTTATTTAATTATATGTATTATGTCTAATTGAAGAATAGCTTTATAAATGCTTTATTCAATGCTAATAATTGTTTTTTAAATCCCATATGTAAGTATCCTTTGAATAAAGTTTTACCCAAACCAATTACTAAAACAAATGTAATTGTACAAGTTTTCTTACTGTTAGACCAAAGGAAACCACACAAACTGACTGAAAGAAGCTCAGGATATAAATGCCATGTTATCAGCTGTTTACTTAAACCTGTTCCCATGACGTACTGTACTACCACCTCACTACAAAACGTGATAATAAAAGGAATAGAACAGACTTCTATTTAAAATCATATATAATATTTAAATATCAAATAAGCTCAAAGAATAAACTGCTGGTGTGTAATAAGGAGTTCATCCTAGTTAGTGTAGTTAGCTGTGTTTGTTAAAACACTGAAGGAAACTAAGCAGCTACTGTACAGATGAGTAAATAAAGCCAGGTCAGTGGAAATTACGTAACTAGATAAGTTAGGCTGTGGGAACGAACATGAGTTAAAGATTAAGAACAGGGTTAGGGCCTGGAGCAGACGCCAGACTACCCAAACTTCCCAGCCCTAAAACTTCGACGCTGTGCTTAAATAAAGACCTGGACATCAGCCAGCTCTCTCACATGACACGGCTGATTGCAATATGGCAGGGCATGTTCACCTGTTCACCTCCGCTCAGATATCTGTTATTATCTTCAGTACACCAAATACAGCATCCATAGAAACAACACAAATACCAGCACTCACTACAACTAGGGCCCTATGAATACTAAAATGGGAAAAAGACAAAAAGAACAGAATTGAGGGATAAAAGGGGACTTCAGATATAAACAGACAATATACAGAATTAGGCAATCTAAAAAAGCATTATCCGGCACTGTAGCCTGGTGGTGGCATTCTAACCTTCATAACTGAAGACCAGAGTAATGTACAGACATTACAACAATAGACAGTACAACAATAGAACTCACCATTGGCTGTTAGTTAACTCTGTACCGCTAGCTAAATTCTAGTGCTCTTAGTTCAATAACTAAAGACTGGAATGAATTATAACCATATTCCTCATATATCAAACCACAGAACCTAACCAACCTAATGTACTATCTAACCAGCACAGTGCAATTCATCTGTCATCAAACATTAGAGATTAATTCAGGTTAGAAAACTGTTAAGGGTAATCCACCATATTTTGCTTAAAATAAAATAAATGAAAAGATGTACACTAAAATAATAGTATAATGATTTTTAGTCTATGCAAGTTATTTTTTCATTATATTCATGTACTCCTCAGCAAAATTTTATTGAATTGTACAGTTTAAAAAAAAGTTTGGGTACCCATGATAATTTTCATGATTTTCCTTTATAAATCACTGCTTGTTCGGATCAGCAATTTCAGTTAAATATATCATATAGCAGATGAACACAGTGATATCTGAGAAGTGAAATGAAGTTTATATGATTTACAGAAAGTGTTTAATAATTATTTTAACTAAATTAGGCAGGCGCTAGATTTGCGCACCCCAACAGAAAAATTACATCAATGTTTAGTAGATCCTCCTTTTGCAGAAATAACAGCCTCTAAATGCTTCATATAGCTTTTAATGAGAGTCTGACTTCTGATTGAAGGTATTTTGGATTATTCTTCTTTACAAAACATCTCCAGTTCAGTCAGGATTGATGGTTTCTGAGCATGAACAGCCTACTTTAAATCACACCACAGATTTTCAGTAATATTCAGGTCTGGATTGAGGACTGAGATGATCATTCCAGAATGTTGTACTTGATCATCTACATGAATGCTTTAGTAGATTTTGAGCAGTGTTTAGTGTTTAGGGTCATTGTCTTGTAGAAGCATTCAGCCCCGTTGCAACTTCAATTTTCTCACTGATTCTTGAACAATGTTCTTACGAATCTGCTGATATTGACTGGAATCCATACGACCCTCAACTTTAACAAGATTCTGCAAGAGTTTGTCTTGAAATGGTGTGTTACTTTTCTGCCATGCATATTGCCCCTTGTTATGCACTAAAAACTACATTTTCTTGTCTTGTCTTGTCAAAGCCATCTTTGATTAGGAACTCAGAGAGCAGATTTGGTCTCCCTCTCTCTTGGTAGGATGAGGAGGATGCCCCCCCTGCCCACTCACTTGATTACACAGTGCAGACAACTGGTAGCCAATATATGGCAAATACACCTCGGCCAACTGCCACTCTGTTCTGACCTTTATTCGTGTGTTTCTCTCTGTTGCATGAATGCGTTGGTCCATCTCTTCTTCCATCTCGCTAAGCTGAATGGTAGCCTGATCCTGAGCCCTGAAGACACAACACAGCACAACTGCATAAAACAAATCATAGATGTGAAACTTACACACACAGTAAGAACCTGATTAATATGACAACATGTAGCACTGAGACTCTGAAAAACACAGTTTTAACCTGTAACATATTAAATCACTCCTTGACCTTGACTTTTCTCCATTGTACCCTGGCATTCAAATAAGCATTAGCTAATTGTGTGGATATTTCACATGCATTCTAACCTTTTAACAGCCAGTGCCAGATGCTCCATCTCTGTGTTCTGGAGCTTGATCTCTCTGATGAAGTTGAGTACGACTCGCTCATACTGAGGAATGATCCGGGCCTCGGTCAGACTGATGTTCTGGTAAAGAATGGACACCTGGTCGATACTACACACACACACACACACGCACACACACATACACAGAAAAACAAATTCAGTCTGTATCTTTAGTTTTAGCTTTAGTTTAGTCAGTTATTGTTGCAAGAAAGTAAAAAGCAACAAAACTGTATTGTAAAATCATTAAATTCTGTCTTTCTTCAAAAAAAAAAAGTCTCTTTTTTTCACAAAAAAAAGTCTCAAATGGTATTCATTCATACTAGACACCACAACTGGACATTTTAAAATGAATGAAAAAACAATGGAATGACACCTTTAACAATTTAAAAACAAAATAGCAAAAGAACACAATGCAAAAGCGAATTGCTTAGACATGTTGATTAGAGGGAAATGTGCAGAAATATCTGTACTGGATTATAAACATAAGTTATGGGTAATATGCATGTTATTTCTTAGTTCTTATGGGAAACACTTCATAGCAGTTATTACCATTCACGTAAGACCAAGCTCTGATCTCTATGAATGTGATGAGACCAAAATACTGGAAACTGGAGGTCAATTATAGTTTCAAAATATATTTTAAATCACTGAAAAAAAATCTTATAAAAACTCCAGAACAGTTTGTAGCTTTTGGCTCAATACCTTACAAATAGCATGATGTTTCAGCTTGTTTTGGCTATAGCACTTTAGATAGATGGATGGATGGATGGATGGATGGATGGAAGGATGGATGGATAGAGATAGATAGATAGATAGATAGATAGATAGATAGATAGATAGATAGATAGATAGATAGATAGATAGATAGATAGATAGATAGATGTAGAAGTTAAACACCAGTAATAATTGCCCTATTAAAGGTGTTCTTCCACTAACATCCCAGGGTGGATTTTTACTCTCTGGACCTGGACTACCCACCTTTGTGTAACTAGGTTTACATAGGATCTCCGGTGGATTTTGTGTTTTGCAGAGACTAGATCAGTGGCTGAACTGCAATTAGCAGGGCGTTACACATGTATAGTAACATATGACATTGCAAATTTTTAAAAGCTTTTAACCACACAGCAATCTGATTACCAAATGTATATGCTTGTGGCTAAAATCTACAAGCAAGAACACAATATAGATTAAGTGATCATGAATAAACAGGGTCAACATAAAACAGGGATTAAACCAATCAAGATTTAACCCAGGTGCTTTCTGGTGTATTCGATTGTAAATACTATGTGGTGTTCATGGTGTTTTCCAGGGCACCTGTACTGGACGAAGATCAAGACAAGCCTAGCTCAAGACTGCAGGAATTTCCAGCAGAGGACTACAAGTGACTGTGTGACTGAGTAATTCACTGTGAATAATGTTCGGGGAATCTGGAGTGTATTTACATAGCTGATATTATTTGATTCCTCCAGCCCACCTCAATTCTAAAGTACACAGACTGTAGATTTTGCATAAAGCCAAGCATATTGCAGTTTAGAGAGCTTCAGAATGATGACAAAATGAGTTTTAAATCGAGATCCGAATGTGTTTAAACCAATCATGCATAACATTTTGAATGCACCATTTTTGTCTTCATAATTTATTATTCTCCTTTCATCCTGTTATTCATTGATCAGGACCATTGGACCAAGGGATAGACCACCATAGAGCTGGTATTATTTGGACGGTGGGTCATGCTTAGTACTGCAGTAACACCAGTGGCATGGCGGTGGTGTGTTAGTAGTATGTGTGGTTCGGGTTTCAGTGGATCAGATACAGCAGTGCTGCTGGAGTTTGTAAACATCTCAGTGTCACTGCTGGACTGAGAATAGTGGGCCGAATTCTGCGAGCACTAAAGATGGACTGGAGGATGACCAACACAAACTGCTTCTGTCGCTGACTTTATGTCTACAAGGTGAAGCAGCTAGATAAAAATAGTGTAATAAAAATATTAATAGAGGTAATAGAGTAGTACAGGTACAGTGAGTGAATACAGTGTTAAAAAACCTTCTTATTTTATTCTTTGTTTAGATTTTTGACTCTCAAGCCCTATCCGGATGGAATTAGTTTCTCAGGGGAATGTCTGTGAAAAATGTTTCACACTTCTACTCCGTGATAAAACTCTTGCATCCAGACTGTAAATAAAAAACAGGAGGACCAGTAAGTTTTTTGTCTTTCTCGTCGCGTGACATCGCGTTCAATAGCGCCTACATTTCCACTCGCTGTTGTGTTTGCGTGTTTAGACGATGAAACTCAAAAATATCAATCCTGACAAGACTAAAATTACCGGAGGATCACAGAGTTCAGTGAAAAACAGTAGGTAATTCAGCCTGTAATTTTCTTAGAGGACGTCTGAGAAAAACACAAACATGGTTGTTCTGGATGGAAATAAATTCACAGAGGACCCCCATAAAAGAGAAAATTACAACAAGGACACCTCAGAGAAACTACTACCACCCAGATGGGGCTTTACTACTTAAATCATAACCCTCCTGTTATGTTACCGGTCAAATTGACCCATTTTAAAGTTTGAAGATCTAGAAAAAATAGTTAAAAGTATTTTTTTAGTATAAAATAGTGCTTTAATTAGTGTAATCAACATATAATATGAAAATGTTTCGAGTTACATATTTGCAACCACCTCTACAAAAACAAAAAATAAAACAAAATTGCAATTTAATGTTTCAATGTAATGTAAAACTATTGTGTTTTATATGTTGGCCTTTTAAAAGTAATTAGTAAGTAGTAAAAAAGTAAAAGTAAGTAGTAAATCATAAAAAAAAAGTTTGAACACGTATTTTTTATGAGAAATAAGTGAGTTATCCTAATTGAACCGTTACCTGTTAGAGGTAAGGAACGCCATTGCAATATTCACAATGCTTGATATGATTTTTTTTTTGTTTCAGACATCTTTTGGATAATTAAATATGCACCAGGTCAAACTGACCTGGGAACACCATTGCTGTTCCTGACAAATGAACATAACAGGAGGGTTATCTTTTTGTAATCTTTTTGTATTAGCTGCTTATTTTTGCTTGATTTTATCTGAGGTGATTAAATACTGTTTTATCTCTTTCAATTCCTGTTTATTATAAAAGTGTTGGTTGATTAATTTTTATGAAAGAGCATATTCATCATTAGCCACATGACAATATTGTCCTTTTCAATAATATAAGTCTCTCCCAATAGCTGATGTTTTGAAGTAATGGGCCAAAACTAAAAGAGGAACAAATTGATGTTCCTTCAGTTGAAGCATGTCAGTATGGTGGTCTTGTACATCCCCAGTTTATCACAAAATAACCTCATCTATCCAGTCATAAGATTCAAGCCACATTCTCAAAAATCTCCATGACACAAACCACAGTACTGAACTAATGTCAGTTGAACTAATCAAGAATTAGCATCAGTGGTGACATAAGAGCCAAAAACATGTTTTTTTTTTAAATAATATACACCCAAATAAGGTTAACAGGAGCCTCTACAGACGTACTGTATGAATGTACTGGAATATCTTACTAAAATAACTTACATCCTCTAAGTAAACGTGCTTATCAGATTGCACCTACATTACAATACTGAATTGCAGTGAGTCACATCTGGCAAACAGGCTGCAATGAGTTTACATACAGCCCAAGCAGGATATAATAGGCTACATTCAACACTCACTGACTTATTTTATTAGCTATACTGACTTAATGACTTCTAACACAGTGGTCTTCCTTATGGAAATCTACCATCCTCCTGAGGGACATTTTACACTGATTTCTTTCATGTTTGACTGTTTTGTTAGACACCATGATAGATGAGAAAGTTCAATCCATTACTAACACACACAATGCAGCCACTTAAACGATTCTGAAGGCATAAATGTATAAAATATATTACTAAAAGTACTGTAAGCATTACCCAGTAAAATGTTTTAACAAATAAGAGCCCATGTTGACATACAGCTTTGGAAAAAAAATAAGAGACCACCTAAACATTATGAATTTCTTTGATTTTACCAAATTGAAAACTCTGGAATATAATCAAGAGGAAGATGGATGATCACAAGCCATCAAACCAAGCTGAACTGCTTGAATTTTCGCACCAGGAGTGGCATAAAGTTATCCAAAAGCAGTGTGTAAGACTAGTGGAGGAGAACATGCCAAGATGCATGAAAAATTTAATTAAAAAACAGGATTATTTCACCAAATATTAAACCTTTATGAATATGAACTTGTTTTCTTTGCATTATTTGAGGTCTGAAAGTTCTGCACCTTTTTGTTATTTCAGCTATTTCTCATTTCCTGCAAAAAACGCTCTAAATTAAATTTTTATTTGGAATTTGGGATAAATGCTGTCAGTAGCTTATAGAATAAAACAACAATGTTCATTTTACTATAAATAGCAAAATCAGAGAAACTGATTCCGAAACTGAAGAGCTGTTTGTGTCACAGGATCTTTAAAAGATCTAGAAAGTTCTATACAGCATTTTGTCACTCACTGACTCAAAGTTTCTAAGTGATATATACTGGACATCCTGAGAGCATCAAAGCACAGTGTGTGAGTGTGTGATCTTACAGTATACAGAATGTAGGTGTGCTGGGTTTGTGCTGGAGATAAAACTATTTTTTTTAAACTAGTTAATAGTTAAACTAGTTTAAATAAATAAACCCCTTCCTAAATAGACCCCTTCCTGTACCAGTTTTCTCCAATTTCCAAGAGTCTTTTGAAGTAAACAGTGCTTACCACACTCAGAGTTACAGAGTTCTGTGTGTTTGTGTGTCTTTTTCTAGTTATTACGATGATAATGTGAATGTGATGTGTGTTGTGTAAATGCTGCAGTACAGAGTGCAGTGACAAGATCTATTTAAATACTGCTTTGCTACAGACAAATGCTTTGTAAATTGACTTTTTTAAATTAATTTACAAAGCTCAGTTTATTTTTAATGCTTTTAACCAGCTGTCAGCTGCTAACCAATTAATGGTTTGCTAAAATCACCCCCTTTTTTCAAAACAATATATGATTTTTCTTTTTTTTTTACAATATACCTTCACAATATAATAATACACTTTTTCACTTTTTAGTTTATTTGTTTTTCTTAAAGTTCCTGGCAGTTTACTGCCAATTTTTGTACAGTGGATTTTGTACCATTTCTGGTTATTGACTGGACCTGAAGAGTTTAAATGGCAAAAATAAAGTGAAAGAAATGGGGTGTTCTAAAAACTGTTAATAACTTAATAACATACTTGTTGGAATGCTTAGTCGTAACACTTTTGTAATACCAAAATAACACCTGAGTCTAATCTTGTTAAAAGTGCCTGAGTTGAGGGAACATTATACTTTTTGATAGGGTAAAAGTAAAGATGGCGGCAACCGGAGATTAGGTTATGCTACGGGTTGTAAACAGTGGTTTTTAATACATTTCTCGTGCAGTTTTAAAGTAGTGAATGCCTAATTTTAAACGCCAGGGCTCTTCATAGAGGTCTCCATAACTCTCCATGAGGTGTGGAGCTACTTTGAGCCTGGATAACAGTGTAAAAAGCGATTTATCTGCAGGGGAAGATATGCCCCATATCACTGATTCCAAAACTTGTTTGAACGGATTATTTGGACAAACTGTAAAAAAAATCGCTGGGTCTCAGAAAGCTGCGCGAGAATGGAGGTGGGCTGTTCAACAAAGGCTAGTAATCTTTTTCATGTTTTTCTACACCGGAGTTCTTCTTTAAAAGAGAAGTACAAATTTATTAAGTACACAGGGGGAAAAAAACAAGTACTTACCCTTTAAAAAAGGGAATGTAGACAGTAACAGTAGGTTTAGCTTTCAAATACAAGCGCTGGATTTACATAATTATAGTCTCTAAATTTAAGTTAAACAGCTAAGTTAAACAGCTGAAACCCACGTTTTTTGTTCTGACAGACTGTGACTGAGGTGTTCTGTTGGGTAAAATTGGGTTCATATTTTAAATTAAAAAAATTGTGGTCATTAAAATTTAATTATTAAAAGTTATATTTAACAGCCCTCAGTGTAGTTTAAGGTCATTCTGGTGTTGCTATAACTAAAGCTTATTTAATCAGGGTTATTCCCATCCTGCTTCTTAATTTTTCCCCTCACACTTACCGGGGAATGAACTTCTGCTGCTCCCCCAGTCTGGACCTGAAGTCCTCCCAGGCCAGAGAAAATGCTTCTCCACCTCTGCTCTGCTCCTCCATTTCTTCTTCTTCTACTTCTTCTTCTCGTTTCATGAAGTTCTCCGCCGTTTGAAAGCCTTTAACAAAGTCATCCAGGTTTATAGCCCCGTCCTGGTCCATGTCCAGTTTGCTGAAGATCGCATGTGCGTCCTCTGTCCGGACCTGAAGTTCTGAGCAGAGTCTGAAGAATTCTCCCTTTTCAATCCGTCCCGAATTATCAGAATCACACGACCTGAAGAGCGAGTCAATGCTCCGGCTCTGACCACCTGACTCCATCCACTGAAGGCTTTCTCCTCGGTGGAAATATCCCATTTAGTGGTTAAAAGCAGATTTAATCATGTTTTCTGTTCCAAAAATACACCCAGTAATGTAATGTCGCTACTTTCTGAGAAAATGTTTCTATTTTCGTCTCATTCTCGATACTTTAAGAACTAGTTTAAAGTCGTGGTGCTGAGCTGTGTGAGCTGTGTTTGCTGCTGTAGCTTAACCCTGCACTGAACACACTGTTGAACACGAGCTATAGGTAAACAGTGTGAAGTGAACAGGTGGCTGTTAGCTCAGTCTCACTCAGAACAGGACTTTTTTAGCTAGTCCACATTTATCACTTTACAGTTACAGCAAAATGAGTTTTACTGTTAAAACTTAGAGAAAATAAAAAAAATCTCTTTAGAAATATAAACAAAACATTTTAACCTATGTTTTTTTTTAATGTTTTCACCTTCAAAAAAGCTGTCAGTCAAAACAAGAAAAACAGGACAGGAGCAGGACAATTTTACAGCACCAGATGGAGACAAAACACTGGAGAGAAAGTCACCAAATACATTGGTATGAAAAGGTTTGGGCACCCCTGATAATTTTCATGATTTTCCTTTATAAATCTTTGGTTGTTCAGATCAAAAATATGAGTTAAATATATCATATAGCAGACAAACACAGTGATATTTGAGAAGTGAAATGAAGTGATTTTTAAAGGATTTACAGAAAATGTGCAATAATTGAGTAGATCCTCCTTTTACAGAAATAACAGCCTCTTAATGCTTCCTATAGGGTGGAGAGTCTGGCTTCTGGTTGAAGGTATTTTGGACCATTCTACTTTAGAAAACAGTCAGGTTTAATGGTTTCTAAGCATGAACAGCCCACTTTAAATCACACCACAGAGTTTCAATAATATTCAGGTCTGAGGACTGAGAGTATCATTCCAGAACATTGTACTTGTTCCTCTGCATGAATACTTTAGTACTTGAGCAGTGTTTAGGGTCGTTGTCTTGTTGAAGTATCCAGCTCCGGCGCAATTTCAACTTTCTCACTGATTCTTGAACACTGTTCTCAAAGATCTGCTGATATTGACTGGGATCCATGTGCCCCTCAACAACAAGATTCCTAGTACCTGGACTGATCACACAGCCCCACAGCATGATGGAACCACCACCAAATTTTACTGTGGGTTCAAGTGTTTGTCTTGGAATGCTGTTCTTTTCCTCACCATGCTTTCATTTCCTCACCATGTTCCTCACAGTGGAAACTGACAGCTAAAATCTCTGAGACCTTTTTGTATCCTTCCCCTAAACCATGATGTTGAACAATCGTTGTTTTCAGATCATTTGAGAGTTTTGTTTTGAGGCTCCCATGTTGCCACTCTTAAGAGAAGATGCTAGGCAAAGAAAAACTTACACTTGGTTCCTTAACCCTTTCTCATAATTGGATTCACCTCTGTATGTAGATCAAGGGTCAATGAGCTTACCAAACAAACTTTGTGCTCCAATAATTAGTGCTTAAGGTATACAAATCCATAAACCTACAAGGGTGCCCAAATTTAGTTAAGAACCTGCCTAATTTAGTTAAGAATTATTGGACACTTTCTTTAAATCCTTCATTTTACTTCTCAAATGTCACTGCTATCATCTGCTATCTGATAAATTTAACTGAAATTGCTCTTAAAGTAGAAATCCGGTGTGAAATGGACTTTAGGTAGTGAAACATGATGACAAATACAAACTTAAGACATGATAAATAAACTGACAAGCATGAACAGATTGCAAAATGAATTCCATGAGAATGTATGAGAGATATTTTTTAGATCCAACTGGAATTCAATTATTGGATTTGGAATTAACTGTGCTAATCTGTTGTCAGGGATAAAGCATATCATTGCTGTCCAATAAAAACAAGTATCTCCAAAACAGCAACTTTACTGGAGAGAAAAAAAAACAGTCAATGTAAAAAGAGTTAATTTTAGGTCATTTTTAAGTATTTCTATTGGTCCAATCATAAAAAATGGCACAGTGTAAGGTGCAGTTTGTCTGTTTAAATTATGTAGTAAATTAAAAACCAACAAAAATACAGATACTTGTTTTTCATTGGACAGCGACGATATGTTGTTTGCCATTCCAATTTATAGAGAGACTCTTGTCTCTCTTTCCATTGGATGGTAGGAGGAAAAACATGTCAGTGTGTAAATAATTACACCTTTTACGAATCACTCAGAGGATGGTGGATCATGCAAAGTATAAAAGTTCTGGATTACAGTTATTGCTTTTTGTAAAATCAGATATTTCAGTGTGTCCTTAAACAGCTTGTTCATCTTTTTGATCTCACTGTGCCTGGAGAGAAGGGTCTGAGTTCTCCTGCAGGAGCTGAGGATAATCTGGCCAAACCCTTCAGGCTGAAAACCTCCTGCTTTTACCAGCTGCTGGAAAGAGAAGGAATAAAAGAGAGAGTAAAGGAGAAAAAAAGAGGATACAGACCAAATCACCTTCCTGCACCAACCAGTGGTCAGTCTGAGCATTCTGAGTCTCCCACTGGTACACACTGGTATGGTTGACTATTTGTACATATAGTTCAATTTCACAACACCAGATGGAGACAAAACACAGAAGATAAAGTCACACAATACACTCTTACAAAGTGAGCTGTTTCAAATGTTTCTTTGTAACTGAGATGTACCAGTTTCTGCCTGTTCTACACATGCCATGATCTGCCAGGGTCCAGATAACATCTAGACCTGGGCTGATGAAGGGGCCTATGCCAATAACTTTCACTTATATCAACAGATATTGTTTTTGATCAATCTGTAAAGCTTTTGTATTTTTTCGTATGCTCGCCTCTTGGATTTTCTGATAGAAGTAGAATTCCCAGTAGAGCTTATTCCACTGATTGTGGTGTGTAAAATTGTACTGCATATTTAGAACACTTTAAAAACAACAGATGGAGACAAAACACTGAACAGAAAGTCATTTGGACAAATAACCCTAGTATTCCTGTTGGTGTACAACTTTAATGCCATGAAGATTAGGAAAAACAACTCATGTAACACAGTAGTGAAAACAACAACAAGTTTCTTCACTTTTAGAAGATCTTTTACGCAGATCAGCCATATCTGTGAATTACACTGATTATCTGGTTTTAATGGTACTTCAAAGTGGTGGGATTTACATATTAGGCAGCTTGTAAACAGACAGTTCTTGAATTTGATATATTGGAGACAGAACTAATTAGAATACCTAAAAATCTGAGCCATTTTGACTAGAGCCAAATTGTGATGACTAGACAAAGTCAGAACATCTCTAGTATATCTAAAATTCAAATCACAGGTCTCCATTTTTCCAGGGGTATTTCATCTCTTGTCCATTGCCTTTAACCTCCTAAGAATCAAACTCTTGCATGGCATGCATTTTTTTTTCTTGCTATTTGGGCTAATTGGCACCTGATTAATGTAAAAACATAGAATTATCTTTTTACATGATGTAGCTTTTGAAAAAGATTATTCACATATGTCCACATATGAGTTTATTTTTATATTTTTATATAATGTGCAAAACATTTATTTTGTGCCTGAACACTGCAGATAAATGCAAAACAAAAGTAGAAACAACAATTTCCCCCACTTTGAGAAATACTATATGTCTTATTTAAAGTGCTGCTTCAACACGAAGATCTAACAAAGTAAAAAGCATAAACATTTACTGTATTTACTGTTCATTTAAAACTGTAACATGTTAAACTCTTCTGCCACCACTAGGTGACAGTATAATGGCCTCATAAGAGGACACCAGTCCCTTGTAGAGCAAAATTAAGTGTTGTGGTCTAGAAAACCCACAACATGATGTCCACACATGTGGACGGCAGGTCCTTGGAGGCTAAATTATACATTTTTCAAGTCTACAAATAATTTGTTTAAAAAAGTCCTTAAACAGCTTTAAAAGTGACCTTAAGTAGGAGGGCACATTGGGGTTTAGCTGTCACTATGATCCAAGGATTGTTGGTTTGAATCCCGGCTCATGCTGCCTGCCATCAGCAGCCGGAGTCCGAGAAAGCCAATTGCCTTGTTCTCTCAGTTGTAGGTAGAGTTCGCTCTCTCCTCACATCACTCCTAGTGTGACTTTGGTCAGCACAGGCATCTATTAGCTGAAGTTTCAGAGCTGGAAGGATGCTCTTTCCTCTGAGGCTTCTCTTCCTGGAACCTTTTCCAAATGTTGCTAAACATCCTTATAACATTCTCTGTTAGCTGGAGTGACTTGTAATACTTTTCAATGGATTGTGGGAATTATGCCTTTTAAAAATCACTCAGGGGACGTTGAATCATTTAAAGTATCAAAGTTCTGGATTACAGTTATTGGTTTTTGCAAAAAGGCTCAGTAAAAACTGATCTCTCAGTGTGTCCTTAAACAGCCTGTCTGTTCCCGGCTCACCAGGTAAAGCTGTGTTTATTGATCTCACTGTGCCTGAAGAGCAGGGTCTGAGTTCTCCTGCAGGAGCTGAGTATAACCTGCCCAAACCCTTCAGGCTGAAAACCTCCTGCTTTTACCAGCTGCTGGAAAGAGAAGGAGAGAAAGAGAGAGAAATGAAAGAGAGAATAGATAGAGAGAGAGAAACGTCTGCACCAAGTCTGTGAGTGGCACATTCTTTTAACTGAACTAGTTTTTAACTGCCATCTGTGAACAGACTGCAAACCAACTGCATTCTGCTATTAGAAGCCTTATTTAGATTAAATTAGTGTATCTGATAAAGGTACATTTACATACTGTATCTCCTCAGTGGATTGTATTCTTGACTAAGAATTGTCACTGGTGTATTTACATGCACATAATCATAAACAGCAGCAAATCATATTTGGTCAAAATTTTCTCCAAATCATCACTGATTGTGGAAACTTCACACTAGACATCAATTAGCTTGGACTGTGTTTCTCTCCACTCTTTCTCCAGACTCTGGTCCCTTGATTTTCAAATGAAATGCAAAATTTACTGATGGTCAGTGATGGTTTGGAGAGCCATGTCATCTGCTGGTGTTGATCCACTGTGTTATATCAAGTCCAAAGTCAGTGCAGTGTTTCCAGGAAATTCTAAGAGCTCCTCATGCTAATCCTTTGTTGACAGCTTTTATGGAGATGCAGATTTTATTTTCTAGCAGGACTTGGCACACTGCCCACACTGCTAAAAGTACAGATTGTTCTACTATAATATTCAAATTTTCTGACGTGCAGATTTATTTTTTTTTGCTTTATAATTTTATATCTATTTTTTCCTATTTTCTCCTCAATTTACACGGCCAATTACCCAACCCACTCATTAGGACTCCCCCTATCACTAGTGATGCCTCAACACACCAGGAGGGTGAAAACTAACACATGCTTTCTCCGATACATGTGAAACCAGTCACCACTTCCTTTCGAGCTGCCTTTCACCGCTTCCTTGCCGAGCAGCCAGTGTGCTTGGAGGAAAGCGCAGCGACTCGGTTCTGATACATCAGCTCACAGACGCCCTGTGCTGCAGACATCACTCTAGGAGTGATGTGGGGAGAAAGCGCCATCTACCCACCCAGAGGGAGCAGTGCCAGTTGTGCTCCCTCTTAGCGCCGGCTGCTTGATGGCAAAGCTGCGTGAGCTGGGGTTCGAGCCTGCGACCTCCCGCTCATAGTGGCAGCGTTTTAGACCGCTGGACCACTTGGCGCCCCTTGAAATGCAGATGTTTGAGTTTTCATTAGCTGCAAGCCATAATCATCAACAATAAAAGAAAAAAAAAACACTTAAAATAGATCACTCTGTGTGTAATACAGCTATATAATATATGAGTTTCACATTTGAACTAAATTACTGAAATAATGTAACTTTTCAATGATATTTAATATTTTAGAGATGCACCTGTATGCAACTTAGAAAATGTTGAAAATGGAAATACCCAAGATACTGTTTTAAGCTTCCCTGACTCGTTGAAAATAAGGAAAAAGAAACATGTCACCTGCAGCCTCTCCTGTGAGGGGATTGCTTTTCTATAATAGTGCCTAAATCTGCACGCCCACAGTGAAAAGCACCACCACTCGGCAGCACGCACCGTCTTCCCACACTGAGATAATTGCTGGCGGGGGTTCAGAATTTGGCGCGCTTTTAAAATAAAAGTTTATTTTAAAACAGTTTCCGCTTTTTCTGTGGTATCATATTTCCCCCCCCCCGGTTCTTACGCCAATGTTGGTATCCTACTCAGCTTAAACTTTTTCATTTTTTTAACAACACTTAGATCTCTGTGAGGCAAGGCGGTTGCTTTAAAATGTTTCAATTAGTTCAAACCTATCAAATCTTACAGTGCAGTTTAGCAGACTGGAACTGATGCCAAAGATTAAAAAACATGAAATTCAAGTAGGCGACTTTGCCCACCACTATAAAAACACTGCCAGTTGATTTCACTCCGGCTAGCAAAACCTGGTTACTGACATGGCATCTGTCAGTTCGAGTAGCCGTGCCAGGATAGCTGCCATGAGCAACTGTCAAGAGTGCTTACGACACCTGTTATAACCAGCACATCCTTTTTTTTTTGCTGGGCGATCCATAATTGCTTCCATTTCTTCAAATGACACATTTGTATTTGTGAGATTTGTACATTATTATATTGTATTATTGATTCAGTATTGTTTTAACAGTAAACAAACATAACAGGAAACAGGAAAGGAAAAATGAGAGGGACACCCCAAGCAACTATAACCAAGCAAAAACAACAAATTACAGTGAGAGAGTAAGAGTTTACATGGGGGAGGGGGAGGAGAGATGAGCGAGAGAGAGAAAGAGAGAGGGAAATGAGCAAGACCATGTGCTGTCAGAGGGAGGAAAAGCCTCAGTGTGATGCTCCCTCTCTTTCACTCCTCGCTTCGACCATCATCACTCCAGACCCTTATCCACTATGAGATTTAGAGAGAAAACAAATCAAACAACCTTTGGAAACTTTCTCTCTGTTAGTTTTCATCAAGCCCCATCTTTACTGTAAGTGCGTAGTCTGTCTGCACCTGTCTCCTCCTCAACTGTGTGGTGGGACTGCGAGTGTATTATGTGTGTGAGTCCAGACACACACATTTCTCTATTCTCTGGGCTTCTGCACGCTCCCCCCAGTCTCCTTGCTCCGGCGCTCCAGCAGCTCTCCTCCTCAGATGGACATAATCCTGCTCTCGCCGCTTCTTCTCATCTCTCCTGTTGGAGTGTGGCTGTCGCTGCTTTGTCCCGGAGCCCCCCCTGGCCTCAATGAGTGCAACTGAGGACTCCAGCTTTGTCCCTGGAAGGTAAGTTGGAAGCTTGCCTTCAAGCTTTAATCATAGCTCCCGAAAACCAGCGCCTCAAACTGTATTCTCCTTGTTGTATATTTAATATGCACGTTTCAAAGAATCCGGAGTGCGTTAAAATATATTCCCGCACTGCTTTTAACAGAACATTTTACCATATCCTAGGATATTTTCTAACACTTGTTCTGGAGGAAATGACAAGGAGCCTACTCTGCCTACTCTAAAACATCTACTGGTAACCTCTATCTGCACTTTTTACTCTATAACCTCTGCCTGTTTTAAAACCAAACTGTGCCAGCTTTAACCCTGATCTAGAAATATCTAACTACTCTAATTTTTTTTTACAAAAAAGCACTTTCTACTCTAGATCTTATACAAAGAACATCTGCCTGTTCTAAAACATGTAATAGAAACCCTATGCTCACTTAACACCTGTTTAGAAGCATCCAACCTCTACCTACATGTACTAGAAAGCACTTTCTACTCCAAAAAACTCTGCCTGTTCTAGGAATTTGTGCTAGGAGCCTGTGCAAACTCAAAATCCTGTTCTAGAAATATGTAAAACAACAATATGTTGTTTTGGAGAGCAAGAAAAAAATATTGTAGCACTTATTCAGGAGACGTTAACAAGATTAAACATATTTTGTCATAGTCTTAAAGGGGTTCTGGCACAGGTTTTAAAATAACCAGAGGTTTATAGTACATGTTTTAGAGATGTTAAAATATTCTAGCAAACGTTTATAAGACAGATGTTGGATCAAGGTATCAGTTATAATGACTCTTATGAAACATCTAAGATCTCAAGATCAAAACAGCCAGACTAAAGCAGCTCTTGACTAGCATAATGTATATATTGCAGTATAACTCTGGTCAGTGCTGGCACTGGTCCCTTGGCACGGTCATGCTGGTTGATCACTGTGGTCACGCTGATCATGGTGGTCAACCCTCTTGGTTATACTGGTCATGCTGGTTGAGCAGCTTGGTAATACTGTTCATGTTGTTTGATCACAAAGGGCCACTTAACCAGTATGATCAAGCATACTAGTTGTCTAGCTTGGTCAGGTTTGTAGGAGATGATGCTTGTAGACCAACTTAACCTTTAAATTCAAACAAAAGCATACCCTGGGCAGAGTTTGAGCTGGTCAGAGATTTACATTCTGTGGAAAGGTCTTCACACTTTACACATCATTAACAACAGTGGTTCTGGAGGTATTTTCTTACAGAAGTCATAGCGCAGTTGATGGGACTGTAAAATAAAAGATCTATATGTAAATAAAAGTCATGTGACCTTCAAAGGTTTTTGCTGATGCTCGCATTTCTGACATCATTGTTTGCTATCTGTCATCCTAAGACGAAAGAAGATACAGAGGACAACATGCTCCGCCCTCTTCGTTCACTTTCTCTTGAACGGTACTTTGGCTTAAAGCAAAAGGGAGAGTGTGTGTGTGTGTGTGCATGCGCATATACTGACCTACTTTCTCAGCATCACATTTTTTCCCCGTCAATTTTTGACGGAAAACTCTTTCAGTACTTAAACTTGCTAAAGAAACACCCTGGCAGGAAAGCTTGACCTGAGCAGGAACCTCACGTCCCGCCTGAATCCTCCTGACAACTGTGACAACTGTTGGGCTTTGGTCTCAATTTGTTTTTTTGTGCAATGACTTGCACATGCCACATCCCCTCAATTGGATGGACATTCTGGCTTGCAGCCTAGACATGGAGGCATAACTAATGGCTGATAAATTCAGCCCGCTTTTAAAAACGCCAGCCCATAAAAACTCCTATGCATATTTGTGAGGACATGTGTGAGGTTGTTTTTTACTCTAGTGAAACACAAATGAGTATGAGTTTAAGGTCACTCAGGAAACAGAGCTTCTTAGTACAGGCTATTGAGTAAAAACAGGGTGCTGGTACCTGTTTTTGAAGTAGATATACAGCACCTTTCAAAGGTATTCAGCCCCCTTGAACTATTCAACCTTTTGACACATTTCAGGCTTCAAACATAAAGATATGAAATAGTAATTTTTTGTGAAGATTTACCAACAAGTGGGACACAATCAGGGAAGTGGAACAACATTTATTGGATATTTAATTTTTTTTTCGAAATAAAAAACTAAAAAGTGGGGCGTGCGATATTATTCAGCTACTTTGTAGCCCCACCATTTGCAGTCATTACAGCTGCAAGTCGCTTTCAGTTTTGCACATTGAGAGACTGAAATTTTTGCCAATTCTTCCTTTTTCTACACAGATTCTCGATTGGATTCAGGTCTGGATTTTGACTAGGCCATTCTAACCTGGATACGTTTATTTGTGAACCATTCCATTATAGGTTTTGCTTTATGTTTTGGATCATTGTCTTGTTGGAAGATAAATCTCCGTCCCAGTCTCAGGTCTTTTGCAGACTCCAACAAGTTTTCTTCCAGAATGGTCCTGTATTTGGCTCCATCCACCTTCCCATCAATTTTAACCATCTTCCCTGTCCCTGCTGAAGAAAAGCAGGCCCAAACCATGATGCTGCCACCACCATGTTTGACAGGGGGGATGGTGTGTTCAGGGTGATGAGCAATGTTGCTTTCACGTCAAAAATAACGTTTTGCATTGTGGCCAAAACGTTTGATTTTGGTTTAATCTGACCAGAGCACCTTCTTCCACATGTTGGGTGTGTCTCCCAGGTGGCTTGTGGCAAACTTTAAACCAGACTTTTTATGGATATCTTTGAGAAATGTCTTTCTTCTTGCCACTCTTCCATCAAGGCCATGTTTTGCAGTGTACGACTGATTGTTGTCCTATGGACAGAGTTTTTTTTAGGGTTAAATGTCAGTGAGCATGATGATGAGCAGGAATCAGTGTAAATCAACAAGCAAACAAATCTTTGACATTCCAGCTGTTAGCAGGTTTGAAACATCAGGAGGAGTCATCATTATAGCACAGGGCTATAATTTCTTCCAGTAAAAGTATAACAGACAATTACTTGCTCATTACAGCTCTAATTAGGCAGCAAGTGTCAGCAAATGAAACCTCTCAAAAATAACAAATGCAGCCACTGATGTATGGCCCAGCAAAATCTGTTGCAGTCCTGAGGGACTGAAGAAATTCCAGAATAACATCATCCCGAGTGAAACGACAGTGAACGTGAAAGTGCTCAGGCAGCCCAAAATGTGTCTTTTTAATTCAAGTCAAACTATTTAATTTTGCTGTCATTATCTGGAGGAGAGAGCTAGAGCAACATTAATGCGTTTAGACAGTGTCATTTCTGAGCTGGTGATTCATTTGGTATTTGTCATATCCTGTATGTAAACTCATCAATTTCGCAGCAAATTGTGCACATATTTAATCAACAGGCTGCTTTTTAGTGTCTGATTTAGCAAATCAGTGAGACCAAATGCGCTCATTATGGGTGGCATTACATCCGTTAAGAGCCTTCACCTCAACGCAGTTTAAATTCTGTTTAATTCACCTGCATTACTGCAGCAGTATTTAGCTTTCAAATGAGGGGCAGGCAGTATATCCCACCTGGCCACCCCACTGTTGGCAGTGTGTTTCTCAGTGTCAGGTTCTGCTGACCTGTTATTTCTGTATTTGCCAACATTTTTGAATATGATCCTTGTTGGCGAAGACGCCTGGTGCTCAATCAAGACCAATCAATCAAGTTATTTTGAGATTTTTGAGGTTTTAATTTTAACTTGCAAAGTGGTGTATCAGTTACATTGTTAACCATGCTAGGCTTGTAGCTCCACTGCAAAACTAAAGAAGCAATTTCTGACACCAACAGAGGCAAAAAGTCGCCACAAAAAAAAGGTCACACACTCTAGTATTTCGTTGGATCGTCTTTAGCTTTGATTGCGGAATCGTTTCAATAAGCTTCTGTAATGTCACAAGATTTATTTCAATCCAGTGTTGCATTAATTTTTCCACCAAGATCTTGCAGCATTGATGATGGTAGAGTCTGATCTCTGCACAAAGTCTTCTCCAGCACATCCCAAAGATTCTCAATGAGGTTAAGATCTGGACTCTGTCGTGAACAATACATGTGTGAAAATGATGATCTCATGCTCCCTAAACCACTCTTTCACAATTCCAGCCACATGAATCCTGGCATTGTCATATTGGAATATGCTTGTACCATCAGGGAAGAAAAAATCCATTGATGGAATAACTTTTTTTTTGGCAAGGCAGAGTATTTCTATTGTTTCAACACTTAAAACTGAGGTTTTTTTTAAATAGTTTGTCTATTGTGGGTCTGTCCATGGCTGCTTGTGGTGTCGCATATGAGCGTGTATTGGCGTGGCTGGGTAGCACATGGGCTAATCTACAAGCTACATTTTGAGCCATCCGCTGTGTTTATTCATGCTTAAATTTTCTTCAAATTTCCCCTGTATTTTAGCAAAGACGCATCATATAAAACAGGAAAGGAATAATCAGCGGCTATAATTCTCTCTGTTGGAGAGTGGTGATCTCAGATGCTCATTTCTGTGATTGGTCTGAAGAATTTGTTTGGCCAATGGGTGTACAATGCAGCTTAACTGTGTCATAATTTATTTGAATAAAGTTGGGAAACGTCAACTCTGTGTTACCATGTTGGGGCTACAAATCACAGCCTCACATAGGAAATGAATTGGTGTCTGAGGCTCTGTCGATTGCCAGTGTGAACACAGAGTTACACTCATTTTCCTGTGTGACATAAGAGAGATACCTTCATTACAAGACCTGGAAAAGGCAGATCACCTCATTAACAGTATAGTAAAGTATAGACGCAGCTCTTAGTGAGATAGAGAAAACTAAAACTCACTAGACTAAATGTATACACTACAAAAAAGCTCATGAACCTTGGGTGACAAAAATGGCCTAATAAGACACAAAAGACACCAAATGTGTCTTGGTTGATTAATTACATTTAGTGCAAGAAAAAGAATTGTGTGAACCTGATTTTTCTAAAGCCCTTACTTTAACATATTATAACAATCAATACAGTGTATAATCCAGAATGTTTTAATGAGACCACACCTGTATAACGCTGCACTTCAGTGGAGTGACTTTACTGCTCTTTACAATCTGACTGGTAAAATTCATAAGTCATACATATAGGGCGCAATGAATTTTTGGGAAAATTTTAGGATATTCCATATATATATATATATATATATATATATATATATATATATATATATATATATATATATATATATATATATATACCATATATTAATCTTAATAATGTGGGTTTGGCAGGTTAGTACATATTTAATTTGATTTTGATTGCAGTTGCCATAACTATGCTCGCAACAGAAAAACACACAAAAACACACTTTTCCAGGGTGTTTGTCTTGTTTCTGAGCAACACCATTTGAACAGAAATCGTGATGCACTTGTTGTACGAGCATCAAAGTCATAAGGACGAGATTCCGAGGTGAACTTGAAGGCAGCATCAGTTCACAAGCAAAATCCATTGAAGGAAAAACCTGGTCTATATTCAGTATATTCAGGTAGTCAGCTGACCTCATTCTTTCAGCACATACTGTTGCTGAACCTAGACCTGCAGACCAACTGCAGCAACACCAGATCATTTACAGATTTTTTTTTTTGACCAGGCAGTGTATATTTCCAGTTAGCCAACAATACAGCAAGTTAGTTGACTGGAGATTGAGAGAACCTTAAAAAGATAGAAAACGCAGTCATTACAAAAAATCTGCTTTCTACATTGCTAAACAAAGCAAAGCTTTGCTATGCTACAGATAAGATAAAAAAGATAACCCTTTATTAGTCAATTATTAGTCAGTTAGCTGCCGAAATGACAAGTAAAGTTCAAGCTGAGTTTTCCAATTTTTTTTCATAAGGGCACCAAACAGAAAAAAGGAAAAAAGAATCAGAAAAGTTTCATAATAACAAAATAACAGGTTTTTTAACCAAAGTCACATTCTTATTATTTATACATCAAAGAGCGACTTACAATGCAGTATAATGAATGCATTCTTTGGCACCATTCAAGCTATCTTGTCATAGATACTATCATAGAGCTGTGGAGGCAGGAAAAGCCTTTAGCTTATGGTAATATATTGCTACGCAACACAAGAATGAGGACCATAAAAACAACACCAATTTTGTCACATGTGGCAGCCAGCACTGAGAGACCAATTGTGCCTGACCCTGAAGTCATTGACCGCAGTGTGTGAGAAGCCTTGAGCGAGGATCATTTGTAGGCCCAATTCATTTTTTAAGTGCAAAAAAGATACGAAAGTTACTGAAGATACTATCAGCTCACCCAGCAAACATCCCCATGTGGGGCTCACATGGGTGAAATGTGGGCTTGGTGGGCTTCAGGTGGGTTTGTAATCATACTGTCCCACCTGACACACACACACACAGACTCAGAATTTATACTGTGAAATAGGGTTAAATAGCATCAAAATATGTTTTTTTGTGTAGCAGGTTTTATTCAATAATTAATAACTTAAATGAAACTTAACTTAAAATCAATATTTTTGTTTGCAATTCAAAAAAACTTTTTTTTATTTATTTATCAAATAACAATAAAAAAATAAAAATAATAATTGCTTAATAATGTTATTAATTTTGTTATAAACGATTAATAAACAGCTACAACACATAAATAGAAAGCGCAAGAGTGGCCTGTTGTGTACCAAGTAGTGATTCCACATTTGTTTATACTGATAAACCTCAGATATTATTAGATTCTTATTACTTTATTATTCTATTATTATTGTCTGATTACAACTGAAGAAGAACAGCGCGCATCCAGGCCGGACATATGATAATCTGTTTCTGATTGGTAGTCGCCGCCGCGCGTCGCTGCTCATTTGCATAAAGTTAAGTTCTGGTCAACTCTCTCGCGTCGCTCAAACCGCCCGCTTCGCATCGCGTTGCGCCGCGTCGCTGCTTGTCGCCCAGTGTCGCTCGCTCTCATTGAAAATGAATGACTTCCGGCTGCTTTGTCGCTCGCGTCGCGTTCGGTGTGGACGCACGGTAAGGCAGAGACAAGACCCAAAACAAAACAGAGCCATGTGAAGTACATGAAGCACAACAGGAGAACAGAGGACAGGAGCAGGAAGGAGCAAAAATTTTCTCAGCTTTAACTCTACCAGCTCTAACTCAGGAAGAGCTTGTTGGCTAATGAGTTGGATGAGGTGTCTAGGGGAACATCAGCCACTCAGGGCCGGAAGTAAATATCCATGGTGGTTAGTTTTGATTATGGTTGCCGTTACCTCCCACCTTGGACAGATGTAGAGCATATGCACAGATTAGATTGTTGTTGTGATTCAATTAAATTGGGTCAAATGACTCAAGTTTAAAAGGGGTGGGATTGGTTTTCCTGTCTAGGTCCCGAATGCCAGGAAGGAAAGTTTATGAGAGTGGAAAACGGGGGCTAATAGATTAAGTTTGTTGTTCTGCTTTAGGGTTTAATAGCACTCTCTTTCTCCACTGCACATGCAGAGACTCCTACCATTATTCCCAGTATGCAAAGGGCAGACAGACAGCCAGCAAGTTCTCATGAGAGTCTGTCCTTGTACAAAGCAGAACAGTGACTTTCTTGAGGTCATTTACTGGAGTTCGCACACACCCCCAGCTCTAATGCTTTCTCAAGACCTCCCATGTGTAGTTGTAAACGACCATCAAAACTGTTATCAATGTCAAAACCCTGCTTTTAAACCCAAAGTGTTCTGGTTTTAATGCTCCATGTTAAGGAAATGAAATCAATGCCGACTGGAATTGCTTTAAAATGAAATATCCGTCTTTAGCCATCATTTAAAACTGTCTCTGCCCTAAAGCAGTTCTGCTTCTACAGTCCTCTTCTTCCCATGTGTCTTCCAGCCTTGAAAAGACTGACGCGAGCAGATGATGTAAGCAATTTCTAGCCGGCTGCTTTCAAAATGAATCCAGGCTCTCGCTGGTGCAGCTTATCTGTTACCCCTCTTCAGCACCACAAAGACTCTCAGAAGTTTCTCAGTGTCAGCATTTGTCAGGCTTCAGGGTCTACAGTTAATCACATTTATTTTAATTTCAGAATCATGATCCAAAAACTCAACACTCAAAAATATTTTTTGGAGAGATGCAATCGTAGAACCACGTTTGGTTCCCCACAGAATTCTTAACGGCTTAGTGGCTGATTTTTCAAGGGTTGATTTTCAAATTTTTAAAAAACGTCTACATAGTAAAGTGTAAAATCAGTAAAATCAGTTGTAAATTCAGTTTTTTATTTGTAAAAATGTTTTGAAACATGCATCATTTTCTTTCCACTTCACAACTGTATACCGCTTTGTGTTGGTCTTTCACATTAAATTCCAATTAAATATATTTATTATTATTGTTTGTGGTTGTAATGTCTCAAAGATAAGATAAGATAAGATAAGATAAGATAATCCTTTATTAATCCCACAATGGGGAAATTTACAATGTTACATCAGCACAGAGGAAAGGACAGAGAAACAGGTCAGGAAAAAATATAAACAAATAATATAAAACTATGTATACAAGAACTATTACAGGAAATATATACAGATACTTAAAAAAACTATATATAGGAAAGAAAAAAAATATATATATACATCTAGTGCATAGAGATATGATTATGTTATGGTGTGACCAGTATTATTACACAAAGAGTAACAGTGAATAAATATCAAATAAATAGTAGATAAAAAGGTGAGAAAAATATTGCAAGTTAAACATATTGCACAAATGGTGATAAGGGGATCACAGTACATGTAGAAAGATATTGCACACGGTAAGCATTACAGCTATACTGAGTAAGTATGTAAGTATTGCATGAAGTACTAAAGGAGTAAACTAGTGCTTACTGAGAGCGTGGTTTGTTGTAAAGTCTGATGGCGTGTGGAAGGAAGGACCTGCTTGGAAAAGTTCAAGATGTATGAATACTTTTGCAATCCACTGTATAAAAAGCTGATAGCCTCCAAAATATATAGACACCAAATGGGTTTTTGGAGTAATTCCAAAGAAAAAAAAACACTTTTGCTCTCATAAAGGACATTTTAGTTGAGTGGCTTCAGTTTTTTATGAAAGCATTCATTTATGGGCTCTTTAAGTGTCCGTAAGCAGGACTGATGGTGTTTCATAATCCTGCTTGTGTGGTTATTACGTGATTCTTAAGCCTTTTATGAGCTAGATCAGGTACTGGAGCTGAAGTAGTTACTGCATCACTCTGAAAAAACTATACTTCTTTATCTCTCCACTCTCTTCACACTGTCTGAGTCATCTCTCAACAAACACGCAAGCGTATTTCTGATCTCAGGCCAGGTCTCAGCGTCCTCGCTCTCAGCTCATCAGACAGTAGGTCTGACTGTAAGGTCATGGGCTTGAGTGTTAAGCGTGATTGGTCCTTCAGTTCTGGTTGCCGCTGTGATTTACTTTGACCTGAAAAAAATTGGTGTCATTTAAAGGACTTCATTCTTTAGTTTTACAGGATGCTCTCACTGTATGCTAAAACTGATCAGTGCATTACATCTGTTTCCAGCATCCACTATAAAAGCCGATAAGTTGACTAAACTCAAAACTTTTGTTGTAAACGATTACCTAAGAAATTTTAAGTTCATGTAATATAATTTTTAGGTACAGTGAACTCAACAAATACATATACATACATATTTAAAATTAATATTTTCCTGAACTTGTATTTAGTCTTCTTTCTGGTTTCATTCAACTATTTTAAACACTCATAGAAAAGTAGATGAAAGAAAACAGTAAAAAATTAAAAGCACTGAGAGCACAGCAAGAACACAGAGATACTGCAGCTCAGTAAATGATGCTTGTTCTACAGCTACAACACAGAGGCTCAGCATTTAATCATAATATATAATCTACAAGTTTACCTAAGGTAGCCCCGGGTGAATCACTACACACTGATGGTGAGTGTCAGAAACTGTTGGACACACCCAGTATGCAAATAGATTGTGACAGAAGCCAATGGAAAAGAAGCTGTTAATGGCAACAGACTAAACTCAGTTATTATAAGTTGATTCAACTCAAAGATCTCAGTTTAATGTTCAACTCAATACTCAAAACAGTAATTATAATTAATTAGAAATTAGAAATGTAAAACAGACATCATTTATTTGAGTTCAGACAACTTCTGGGTTTACAGTGTATGGTCAGCTTGGTGTAATAGTGCCAAATAATGCATTTATTAGGTTTTTAAATATTAGACATTTTTCTTTGATGCATAAATATTAGTCATATGTCTTTGGTTGAAGGGAAACGCTGGGATGTACAGGCCTGTTAACTCCCTGTTATTTTCCCCAGACATAAATGCAATACATTAATTTTGTTATTATTTATTTATAATTAATTACTAAGTGTTAAAGTTAAGCTGCCTTCTCTGGGTTTTCTTGATCCCCAGTCAGATCATAAACAGCATAATAGTCTAAAACAGCATCAGTGGATGCTTAATCGGTTTAGCATTAGCTTTTAGCCCCTTTAGTCTTGCTTTCATATTCTCTTAAAGTATTTAGACTTGAAAGGCTGGTTTATGTAAATCTTGAAAGCATGAGTATAGTATTGAGGGAAGACTGTTCCTTTTTTTGCAGAGATTAAAAGCGGACATATGTATTGAATCTGCATTTTAAATATTTAAATAAATGTTATCTCACTTATATATGTTTAAATGTTTATATGAAAATAAATTCAAAGTAACCTACTATTTTCAGCACAAAAGCAAATCCACACATTTTCAGATCTAAAAATCAGATCCATAAATTTTAATTCATTTGATTAAATACAAATTAAGACCAAATGTGAAACATCCAGTTAACTGATGCGATTGGATATACACTGCCCGGCCAACAAATAAATGTCTTTACCTGGATTTAAGTAAGTAAATGATGTGGGGTTAAAGCTGCAGTTGGTCTGCAGGTCTAGGTTCAGCAACAGTATGTGCTGAAAGAGTGAGGTCAGCTGACTACCTGAATATACTGAATATAGACCAGGTTACTCCATCAATGGATTTTTTCTTTCCTGATAACACGGACATATTCCAAGATGATAATATCTGGATTCATAGGGCTGGAATTGTGAAAGAGTTCAGGGTGTAGGGAGCATGAGATCATCATTTTCACACATGGATTGTTCACCAGAGTCCAGAGCTTAACCTCATTGAGAATCTTTGGGATGTGCTGGAGAAGGCTTTGTGCAGAGGTCAGACTTTACCATTATCAATGCTGCTGCAAGATCTTGGTGAAAAATTAATGCAACACTGGATTAAAATAAATCTTGTGATATTGCAATAAGCTTATTAAAACAATGCCACAGTGAATGTGTGCTGCAATCGAAGTTATTTGATTGTATTTATATGTATCTTTATATTTTATATTTTTTAACTTTGTGTATTGTGTAACCTGCTGCTGGATGCCAAGAATTTCCCCCCCGGGGATCAATAAAGTATCTATCTATCTATCTATCTATCTATCTATCTATCTATCTATCTATCTATCTATCTATCTATCTATCTATCTAAAGACAAAGGTCCAATAAAATATTAGTGTGTGACCTTTTTTTTTGGAAGCAACTTTTTTTTGGCCAGGCAGGCCAATTTTTGAGGAGTAAATATAACGAGTCAAGACTGTTACATTTTAATAGTTTTTAAGTAGGGTTTTATAATTGTCACGTCTGGTGCTGTTAGCTCCTCTGTCCCTTCCACACCCAGCTCTAACGGAGGTTCTCAGGTCAACAACTACATTACCCAGAATGCACCACCCGCTGACATCACGCACTCACCTGATCACGTGACACCTCATCTGCTTCCTCCAGGAAGTCCTGAATACTGATTACTGGCACTATAAAAGAGCACTCCACACAAACACCCACGCCGCGTATTGTAGGTTCTCCTCTTTACAAAGCGTTCTATATCTCTTGTCTCAGTTTATCTTGTGTATGACCTTGCCTTTGTTTTCTCGACGCCGATTATTGCCTTTGCCTCTGATACTGGATTGCTTGTGTATTACCTGGACTGTGTTTTCACTACTGCCTCTTGGATTACCTCTGATATTGGATCTCTCGTGTATGAACTCTGGACTGTCTCTCGTTTATGGTATGGTTTTGTCTACATTGCTCTGGTTTCTGGTGATTAACTGTTTTCTGTATCAACCACGTATTACATCTGTTTATTTTTATAATAAACATATATTTTTATCAGTATCTGCACGTGTCTGCAATTCTGTGCTCATCATGACAATAATTGGTTCTTTCACTTTTACTTATCTAGATTCGGCTTTTGAATGAGGACAGTTTTTGAGGCTCCATGAAGTTTCAGACTTCAGCTGTGCCAGGATAAATATGGTTTAATTTATTAAGCATTAAAAGTTGTTCTTTGATGTATAAATAGTAAGTATGTGACTTTGTTGGGGGTCAGCTGCTGTTTTACAAGACGTTTTACCACCCTGTTATTTTTACCTCAGAATAAAACACAATGATTTTCCTTTTATGGTGAGAACTCGTAGAAGAGAAACGGCAAAGGACAAACGAACGACTCTTCAGTGAAGGAGCATGCATGTTTTGAAAATGAGATCATTTTAATGTCAGGCATGATGCAGAATCACTCCCCGCTGCTACTTGATTTTATAACCTCGTCCTTCTGTCTCCGCTTCACCACGTTCTCTCGCCGCCTCAAAAATCGGCCGATCTCGGATCCGAGGGGAGCTCTGGAAAATTAGCATGCGGCCCCATTGTTTATTATCGCACCACTGTGCTCCCACACAGTTTATGTGGAAATAGTGATGAGATTAAAGTAAGATTAGCTAAGATATAAAGGATTAAGAAGATAGGAGGCCAGGAAATGATCTGTCTATCCAGATTCAGGATATGAATTGTGTGTCTGTTTGCGAGAAGGTCTTTATTTAATACTAATGACCTTAAAATTCAGACAACGGCAACCTTTAAGGGGATTATAATGAAAGACAGATGGCCGAAGATGAGAAATAGAGTATAATAAAACAGATGAAAAAATTGAGGGAGAAGAACAAAGTCGATGAGGGGATGAGAGGTGAAAATAGAGAGAGGGAGAGATGAAGTGAGACAAGGACATGACCAGAAAGCCAGCATTTGTTTATCTTTATGTAGATTTTGTTTCCTGGCCTGTTGCAATCTCTGATGACTAACTAAAAGTGAATAACTCGGATTATACAAATGTGTGTAAGTGTGTGTGTTTTGTCTTCAGACCCAAGCGTGAGGGAATGAATATAAATATGGTTGGACTGTTAACTCTAAAAACAATCCTACATTCTCTCTTCTACAAAGTGGGCCTAGCATCAAGAGACTAGTTTAAAAAATAAAGAAAGAAAAGTCTGTATACTGTGATTGAAGTGTTTTTAATACATAGTTACATAATGTGACCTTTTTATACAACACTATAAACTCTTTGAACACAATTACATAAACTTTGCTAATGCGTTCACCTTGAACACCCCTGCTGGCTAAATGACAGGCTTGAGTCCGGACCAGAGAAAATATGAAGCTTCACTGTGTCTATAAATTGCTATAAATGGAAGGATGGAGCATTGGTGATCACAGAGGCGTGCCAGGATAAGAGGAGAGATATTCCAGGAATATGAAAAATACGGATGATATGAAGTCTCCGCATGACAGTTCAATCGCATTTTGTAATAATCAGAATTAAACATTTTGTCAGATGTTATCTATAAATATAAAACTGTTTATGCAGGTCAAATCTGAATGTCAGTTTTTCAAAACATTCAAGACTTTTAACCAACCAACCAACAGTCCAATAAAGACCAAAGTAACTGATTTGTTTTTGTATTTTCTATATTGTGTTTAGACAGATTCAAATTTTCACTTAAAGGGAACTCTCCATTCTTCTTTGTTGAGTTCTGATGTTAAGTCATTCAGACTGCTTTGTGAAATGCTTTGCTCAACAGTCAGCGTTACTCACAATGTTGTTGAAGAGAACTAGATGTAAAAAAAAAGTTATTTAATAAAATGGTTTGAATATGCTGCCTGAAGACCGACACATTGTTTTATAAACTATCTATGTACAATGGATTAAAATATGTTTTCTTATGTATTTAAAATGCAAAAGTAAATGGTCCTGTTTTCACACAGCTGGATTAGGGGCGTAGGTGTGTCTTTGGTATCATGAGGGCACAAAAAATACGTCTTGCATGGCTCGAAATGCGCAAAAGGCATGTACTAATTCTCCTAAGGTCTAAGGTCTCCTTCTGCTAAAATTAATGTTTTCTTGTTCTTTGTGAAATACTATAGGTCTCTCTGAGTTGTATATGTATGCTGCATATGAAACTTTTCCTCACCACCCATTGTCTGCAGTAGCTAGTAAAAAAAAAAAAACTCAGAAAAACGAATCATTCAGGAAATGCTCAGAAGTCTTCGACAACCAGTTAGTTCATGGCCTCGCCCACTTTGTCTCAGGGCCACCCACAGACAGAAGGAGGAGCTTCCAGCTCAGTTTACTCTGTTTACAGCTTCTGTTTACAGTAGCTAGTTAGCATTAGCTATTTTGTGTAATTAACTACAGGTTTAAATCGGATCTCCAGTGTATTCCGTGTTTTACCGAGACCGTAAATAAATACTAGGGAAGCACTGTTTGACAAGGCAGCACAACTCGACAGAACACCGGTCAAAGCGGGTGACATTCGCATCTGATTTTATGATAGTTTAAGGGTTAACTTTACCTAGCACTAAGGCTGTATCTCTGAAAACATTTTGTTCTTTGAGTTTTAGAGCTGTATAATTGACTGTGGGGGAAGTAAGGTAGCGTACTCTGCTGCAGTGCTGTTAGCCATACAGAGGTGATATGTTTGCATATATGAATATTAATGAGCAAAATCTGCCTTTCTTCAGAGACCCCTAATTCAGTGAAATAAAGGGTTGTGCAGAAATAGTGGAGAACTTTTTTTTTTTTTTTTTTACAAAAAAAAGGCTCACATGGCATTCAGAAACCACAAGTAGACATTTTAAAACAAGTAAAAAATTATGGAATGAGACCTTTAAATAATCATGGGTGTGTTTTGGGCATAACCTGAAATAAACTAATGAGTGTGCCAGGTGTGCTCTGACTTTGGCATGTTGATATCATGACGCTTTTGTGTGTATCAGCAGAGGAATCTGACTGTAAAAAGGACTGTACGAATAATCACATTTTTGTATTATTGTCGAGATATGAATGTTCATGATAAACATATACAAAGAGCTGTGATTACATGTGATTACATACCCAGACTGGAGGTAGAGTGAGGCAGATGTCCATAAAGAAAGCACACACCAAACTACAGCTTATCCTGAAAAAATGAGTGCTTTATAACTGGCTGTATAAAGATTTTTGTTTTTATAATAACACTGTGATATGGGACTGGCAGTCATGATGAAAGTTGTTATGCTATGCTAACTTGATAAAATAGCTTTGACGCATGCTAGCTACGCCTGTTAGAAGCTAAGAAAACACAGATTAAAATGATATGACGTTACAAGGCTACACATGATCAGTTTAGACAGTATGACAAAAACTATAAGAATATACTTGAAGAAGTAAGGAAGGAAGAGTCACATGCATCTGCTTTCTTCCAAGAAGTAGAATGGACTAACTGAGCATGTGCAGTATAAATGAATACAATAATGGTGTAAGAAGCCATGTTGCAGTTGTCCCTTTATTCAGTTTTTTTTTATGAATAACAGAATAACAAAATTGGCAATGCTTTTAGATAGCATTAATTGTTTATATAGAGCTGCTGCTCATAATTAAGCATGACAATTTTATTCAAAGCTTAATGTCCATTTCAGTGAGGATGAGGAGTAAAAACTGATGTTTTGAAGGACAGCTGTGAAGATGGTTGTAATAGTGTGTATGAATCAGTTGTGAGCCTCAGGGAGCTGGAAAGAGGCCCTATATGTAATATGCGGCATGCTAACACAAATGAGCCTAATCAGAAGGGTTGTTATTTTTCCCTGGCCTTTGTGACAAATGCAATTTCCTGCAGTAAGACTGGGTGTTCTGGTGCTTTCTGAGATTTTTTTACTTAACAGAATCATTTATTTCGGTGCCATTTACTTCCATGTTGTGCTGGGTGGTATACCGGTTCATTCGGTATACTGCAGGGTTAACTTGAACCGGTATGCGTTTCTCTCATACCGCCACACCACTAGAGGGCGCAACAGAGCGCCGTGCAGAACAGCACCATCAAAGAAGAGAGTCAAATGCTGGTCTAGCTCCAAGCTTTAGGCTGTATTCGAAATGGCATACTACATACTACTCGCGTTCTAAATCTGCCTAAAGCTAGTATGCAGTACGCAGTATGCGACCAAACTGAGAATCTGTAGTGCACTACAGGTACCCGGATGGTGTACTACTCCGCTCCGATTTCGCAGTGTGCATGGAGAGCTGTCTTCGTGGTGTACTGCATCCCAACATGCATTGCGGCTGGCTCCTCCAGCTCGCTTCAGAAAAAAACAAGATGGTGGGGAGTGCGAGAGATTTTCAAATTATGGAAATATATATATTTTTAAATTAAGGGAATTATTTTGGAAAGTATCGGCTCACCGCTGTCGAGCCCCTCCGCTGCCGCGGCCGCGCGCTCTCCGCGGCCGGGACCCTCCGCTGCCGCGCCGAGCGCTCTCCGCGGCCGGGACCCTCCGCTGCCGCGGCCGCGGGTTCTCCGCGGCCGGGACCCTCCGCTGCCGCGGCCGGGACCCTCCGCAGTGTGCAGCAACATACAGTTTTAATAAATTATTCTGTTATTTTAATAAATAATTTCCTCAGTTTTAATAAATTATTCTGTTATTTTAATAAATAATTACCTCAGTTTTAATAAATTATTCTGTTATTTTAATAAATAATTCCCTCAGTTTTAATAAATAATTCTGTTATTTTAATAAATAATTCCCTCAGTTTTAATAAATTATGTTACTTTAATACATAATTCCCTCAGTTTTAATAAATGATTGTTATTTTAATAAATAAGTCCATCAGTTTTAATAAATTACTCTGTTACTTTAATAAATAATTCCCTCTGTTTTAATAAATCGTTCTCTTTATTTAATAAATAATTCCAATAAATAGTTCTGTTAATTTAATAAATAATTACCTTTGTTTAAAAAATCGTTCTGTTGATTTAATAAATAATTCCCTCAGTTTTACTACATATTTTTCTTTTAAATAAGGGAATGATTTGAATACAAATGAATAAAATTGTTTTACTTGTTTACTTTTATAGTTGAGATTGTGTAAATATGAATAAGAGTTTGTTTAAATGTTTTCTTCTTGTTGGTACTTACATAGATGAAAATAGTAATCTACTAAAATAAATAGGAAAACGTATTTAAATATAACTGGAACTTTCTTGGGTTGTTTCTGTTTACAACTCACTGTGAGGAATTCGGAGCACTACAGAGGACTGACTGGTGTGTCATGGGGCCATGTAGGGTACTACAATCAAAAGTGTTGCAGTACCGAATACTACATACTGGGCAGTGTGTAGTATGCAGTACATACTAGTGCAGTATGCAGTACGCAGTATAGTAGTATGCCATTCCGAATACAGCCATAGGCTGCGTCCGAAATCGCGTACTTCCATACTAAACAGTATGCAAAAGCAGTATGCGAGATGGGGTAGTGTGTCCGAATGCGCAGTAGGCGAGTTTGAGTACGTGAAAAGTTCCCGGATGACGTACTGCACCGGGAGACATTTTTAAGTATACAAGTCCAGCACACTTCACCCGCTAATATTTCCCACAATCCACCTGGAGCCGTGCTGAGGGACCCGACAGTGAGCGGCGGAGCGGCAGAGGAGAGGAGAGAGGGACAGAGAGAGAAGTTTATGAGGTGAGGAGAGTCAGATATCTAAACTATTTTGGTTGTTTGTGATATCAGGCTGTAAATGAGAGATTTATGAGGGTTGGTTTAAGTTAAAGTAGCGAGTTATAGGGGTGTGGGTTTATTATTAATGCTGTTGCAGACAGAATATCTTTATTTTCGTATCTGAACTGCTTTACTGAGCAGCTTTAGCCCTGTGCTACTGAGATCAGTTAGCTTAGCTAGAGTTATCAAACTTATCACAACTCTTTATTAATCTTCTGTTCTGCAGCACCAGCGTTTACTAACTCACTACAGCCCTGTATGCTGCTGCAGTTCTGAGGAGCTGGGGCAGTTTTAACTTAATACTGATCAGTCTGTATAAACTCATCTGAGAAAAAAGGCTGCTGGTATCAGAGAGGATTTTCAACAGACAGACAGACTGGTGGCCAAAAATCACATTCATAAATTATAACCAAAATCTGACCATTTTATTTAGTGTTATTAAATAACTAGCTAACCAGCCAGGATGGTTAGACTTTTGTGTTGTTCAGAATGTATATTATTTGTTTAATGCCCAAGCTAAACTGATTTAATCTGTGTGTGTTTCAGATTCAACTATCCTGCCAGTAGAGAGAGGATGAAGACGAAGAGAGGGAGAAAAATGAACAATAACGAATAATAAAAAAATAAAACCACTTAAAAGACTTTTCATTCTTGTATTTTGTGGGGAATTTATTTTATTTATTTATTTGGTAGCATATTTTATTTACATCAGTAATGTATATATGTTGGCCTTTATGTTTAATGCTGTCAGTAAAAGATAATGTATAATAATAAGGATCATGTGTTTAAATATTTATGCTAGAAAAGGGAATTTTGAGGTGAAAAGGAAGGAATTAATGAACATTTTGGTATTTATCTTTGAAACTTTATGATATTTGTTTTGTTACATACGCAAATATTATTAATATACTTCATGAATATTAAACAAGCTGTTTATATTTATTATTAAATATTTCATATTTGAGGAAAATATTAGTTTTAAGTTTTATTTACAGTCAGTGCTTATTAAATAGGACAGTTTGGGGGTTTATTTATAAAAAAAGAGCTGATTAATTAGGGGATTTTAATGAAATTAATTAGGGTAAAGCTCTGTAAAGTATGCCGCTGGTTAGGAGGGGTGAGAGGTGAAAGGGCGTCAGAGGTAAGATGGTGGATGTAGTGCGTCCGAGGCTGCGTGCGTACTGCGGTCTGACGTACTGAAAAAGCGTACTGCTTTGCTCGGCGAGCAGTGCGTACTCACCCCAAACCAGTACGTACTGCTGAAGTACGCGATTTCGGACGCAGCCTATAGAGAAATCAGAACACCTCCTGCTGCTGTTTCCACTGTATAAGTGTTTTTATCCCAGTAAAATAGAGCAGTAACTACAGCCCTTTAAATTTATTAATACTGTAGCTTGAAAAATGATTTGAATGTATTTGTTAACTGGAGAAAGAAGGGAATTGTAGCTGATTTAAATACTGTGATGCCTATAATGGCTTCAGAAATAACAACAAATTTATATTAAACTTGTGTCTAACTAGTGTAATAGAGCTTTTGAGAAATATCTCTTTGAATACTTAAACACTGAGTATTTTAAGTTTGTAAATAGTGTTTTTGGAACTAGAAATTTAAATATTTATTTTTGTAAAGGGACCAGTGTTAAATTTGTTAGCATATCTATTCTTAAGATCTGTGATTTACATTCTTTAGCTATTTTTCTGATAATAAAGTCTGATTTCTTCAAATATTGTGTAATTTTGTGGGACAAAATAAACCTTTTACTAATTAAAGCCTTCATTTAAAGCCTTAATTTTTGATATTGTATTTGCTCATAACAGTACAGTAACTCATAAACCTATATTAAAGCCCAGTCATGCAAAAAAAAAAAAAAAAAACATAAAAAAAACATGATACACCAAGAAACTGTCAGAATCTTGAAAAATACTGTGATATGCATTTTTGGCCATATCGCCCAGCACTACTTCCATGGACACAGGTGTACAAACCCAAGCACCAACAGTGGAGTAAAAAAGTATTCGCCACCCTACAAATTTTTGTTTGTTTTTGCTTTTTTGTCATACTGATATTTTTCCGATTATTAAACAAACTTTAATATCAGACAAAGATAACATGAGTAAATATAAAAAGCACCATTTAAATGATAATTACATTTATTAATGGTGAAAAAAATATCCAAGATAGCCCTATGTGAAAACGTGTTTGCTCCCTAAACCTAATAACTATGTTGTGCCACCCTTGGCAGCAACAACTGCAATCAAGCTTTACCAATAACTGGCAACTAGTTTTTCACATCTCTGTGGAGGAATAATTTTGGTTTACTCTTCTTTACAGAATTGTTTTAATTCAGCCACATTGGAGGGTTTTCAACATAAAAAGCCTGTTTAAGAACATCCACAGCATCTCAATCAGACTTTGACTAGGTCACTCCAAAACCTTAGTTTTTTAAGCCATTCCAAGGTGTTCTTATTTGTGTGCTTTGAATCATTGTCCTGCTGCAGAACCCAAGTACCCCACACTGTAAGCCCGGATAAGTTGAATTTACTTAAAAGAATTGAGGAAACTGGTTGCCTTAAAAAGTAATGTAATGGGTAATGAAAACTTAAGTGTGCATAACTTGGAAACATCAAGTTATTACAACTAAATGGGAAGTTGATTTAACTTTTTAATTTTTGTTATACTTTAAGACCAAATAAGTTCAGTTTACTTAACTTTTTTAAGGCAGCTGGATTTGCTCGATTTTTTTTTAAGTAATGGGGAATGAAAACTTGAGTTAGTATAAATTAAAACATCAAAAACAACAAGTTATTACAACTAAAGGGGAACTTAAGCAGCAAAGCAGCCCTAGGCCCTTAAGCAGCAAAGCAGCCCTTGACCATCACACTACCACCACCATGTTTTACATTCAGTTTGATGTTCTTTTTCTGAAATTATGTGTTAGTTTTACGCCAGTTCTGGGGATCATCAAGATGTTTTTTGGCAAATGTGAGATGGGCCGTTGTGTTCTTTTTGGTCAGCAGTATTTTTTGCCTTGGAACTCTTGGAACTGGAGACTATATTTAACCAGTCTCTGTGTTATTTTTGAGTCATTAACACTGACCTTAACTGAGACAAGTGAGGCCTGCAGTTCTTTAGATGTTGTACTGGGTTTTTTGTGACCTCCCTGATGAGTTGTCCATGACCGTTTGAAGTAATTTGGGTTAGCCAGCCACTGAATAATAGCTCTCACTGGTCTGCTGGAGTACAAAAGCCTTAGAAATGGCTTTGTAACCTTTCCCTGACTGATAGATGATCAATGACCTTATTTTCTCGTCTGTTTTTGAATTGCGTTGCTTTCTGAGATCTTTTACCTGCTTCATGTTATGATTTCTTGATTTTACAGGTTCTGGTTGTGTTTAGTTAAATTAAACCAATCTTTACAAAAAGTGTGATAAATCACAGTTCATTTTTGGTGTATTAGTAACATATTAAGCTCTTATTAGCTAAATTGTGATGGAGATTGATTTATTAAATGTTAATTTTGTGTTTTTTTGTGTCTAATAAGTAATGGATAGAACCTTACTTTAGAATATGCTACACTTCTTGGTGTATTAATAAATTATTAAGCTCTTATGAGCTAAATTGTGATGGAGATTGACTCATTAAATGTTTATTTTGTGCTTTTTAGTGTTTAATTAGTGATGAACAGAACCTCACTTTAGAATATGGTACACTTCTTGTTCTAATAGTGACTTTTTAATCCCTTTCGTAACTCAATAAACTCCAGCACTGCCATAACCTTGCCAAACTCACATAGATCAAACTGCTGATAATTACACACTAAAAACATGTAGAATTAGCTAATAGTCAGTGCTAAATAATCTGCTTAACAGGGTGCTTACATAACTGTTTATAACTATATAAATGTATATAACTAATACAGAACTAATACAGCCATTATTAATAATTTCCACATAACAGACCCCTAATTAAGCACCAATAACACTTACACAGAATAAAGCCTAATAAGTAGTTAATCAATTATTTACAAATGTCTAATTAAGGCTTTCTTAAGCAATAATACGACATTAATAAGCCCCTAATTTGTCTTCCTTAAAATAAAGTGTTACCAGAAGAAGAATGCACACACTTAGCTCTGCATCTGCCAGGTTTGTTAGAACGGAAATGTCTGAATTTCGTAAGAATTTTAATGAGATTTGATTATATGTAGGAAAATTCAGTTTGACTTTACTTTTGAAGCTGAAGACACTTTTTTTCACACTCCAGAACCTTAAGGACAGGCAGTCAGTTGAATCGATCAGGAGCCACAGAACCAGCAGGGTTTCATCCAGTGTATTTTTTCTCATTATTTACAGTATTATAATACAGTGTATTATTTAGCTCATTATGCAAATCAGGTGGTGCAATGTGGGGCTCAAATAAATGCACTGCATTAGAAGCTGGAAACACACACACACACACAAATGTGGATGTTACTTTTGTTTTAAACTGTTTTAATTTAACTAATTTAATGACTTTCCAAACTTCTTGGTGTGTGTCAAGGTCTGGGTCTGAGATATGTCTTAGATGCATACCTGTCAACATGGAGATAAAAAAGGGAACATTTTCATGCACTCCTCCATGAGCAATCCTGGTCTCAGTCTGACCCTACTATCAAATATACTTATTTTTAATTGAGCTAAACTGCTGATAAGGCACAATTTAATCTGATATATTATACAGTGAGATAATATAGTGCTATGAAAAAATGCTCTGCTGATATATGCTGTTTACATACACAGTCTGTGCTGCATTCACTGCGCACATCTGCGCTGCACGTCCCATTAAAAAAACTATGTTTGAAAGCGCAGAGGCACATTTATAGTAGTCTGTGTTAAAGCAGCTTCAAAGATTAAGAGCTGGAACACAGAATCTTCTCAAGAATATACTAGTATTTAAAATTACACCACTAATATAAATACAATTACATTTTACAATTTTTAATATTTACTATTTTATTATCATTTAAATATCCACTTTTAAGGAGAACAAGTGCAATTAATTAAGCAATAATACACTCAGGGTTTGTGCTATAACGTGTGATATTGGTACTGCGTGTAGATCAGCACAGTTGTACCAATATTACACGTTAAAGCACGAACCTTGAGTGTATTATTGCGATTATTCCACAGTTTCATTATTGCTGTTTCTTGAAAGATTTTGAGTTAAAGATGACGAGAAAATCTGATCTGTTTGGATTAAAAACTCTGCGAGTTAAAATAGTTCCATTGCTGCTCTGTTTGTAGCTGCGCTGTTTGGCTGGTAAGTGCTGCATCTTTTCTAGGTTATCTGTATGTGGTGGAGTAATACATGGAGAGCTTCGGTTACAGTGCATTACCGGCTGATAATGACACTCATAGAACGCCTCTCAGCCAATCACATTGCAGGGTTGGAACTAACTGTGGTATAATCACAGTTAATCACAGAATATAGTTGTGATTAATCTGATTATTTTTTTAAATGATTCCCACCACTAATGTTTACCCAAAGTCCTGCCCTGAATTAAAGCTCAAGCTCATGGTAGAACTGTGGGCTGCTGTGCCAGTTCAAACAGGCATTATATTCTTCACATGGTGGAGAGGAGAGGAGTGAGCTGTGCAAACAAACGTCCCTCGGCACAATCCAAGACGCCACATCAAATCCGGTCTGAACTGTCACTCAGACACATGATCATCTGTGCTCTGCCCTGCAGACCCTAGCAGCCAGCAAAGACCCAGTGTGCTGCTGTATTTTTTTCATTGTCTGGATGTTTTAAGAATCCATATTATCCAAGTAAACATATTGTGTTTGACTGAAATTAGGCATGGTCTCTGTTTTTATCTTCTTTTAAGAGCTGGAATGTTCGCCTTGCTTGACTTTTGCTAAAATCAAAGTAGCCCCCATTAGTTTAATATGCACTTTGCGATGCCAAAGCCTATTGACTGCTTCGTTTTAACGGCTAAGCCATGTAAGTGGCTAAAAGCATAGATGAAAGAGGTGAGGAGGCGGCAAAGTAAATGGGTGTGATTAGTAAAAAATAAACGGGTGTGATTTTATTGTTTTGGGAGTTTCTGAGAGCAGGTGTGTTATACGGCAGTGATCAGGATAAATATGGTAGGCTTGAGTGGTCAGACTCTGGATTGATAAATTGCACGACAGGCTGAGATGTTATCACAGTAACAAGTTGGAGGGTGTGCATGAGAGAGAGAGAGGGAGAGAGGCACAGATTGAAAACGAGTTTTGCAAAAGTGTCTGAGCGAGGCGTCGGCTTTGATCCCTGAAAGATGATAGTCCTGATGGCATTTCCAGCTTCACAGAATGGAAGGGAAAAGAAAGAAAATGGAGAAAACTGATGAAAACAGAAAGGCTATGGATAGATAACTGAATTCAGAAAGCGGACAGTAAGACACATTGATGATACTTCTTCCAATTTCTGGAAAAGCATTCTCTAAAATCAATCTTACATAACAGCACAAATCATACACTGACAGGCTATAAATAATGGAAAGGCAGTTTGTGAAATGAACATGAAGTGTTACCTCAGGAAACGGTTTGGGAGTTGTGAGGTGCTAAAACATTGTGAGTTGTGATTGGTTAAACATTGGCCAGCATACTCATGGAAAAGTGACCTAAAATATCGGAGAAGAGGGCTCTGAGTGGTCCAGCGGGCTAAGGTCAGGAGCCACTATGATCAGGAGATCGCCAGTTCGAATCCTGTTCATGTAGCTTGCCATCGGCTACCGGAGCCCTGAGAGAGCATACTTGGTCTCGCGCTCTCTCTTGGAGGGTAGATCTCCTCAAATCTCTCTACAAAGGGTGATGTGGATTAGCACAAGGCATCTGTGAGCTGATGTATCTGAACCGAGTCGCTGCGATTTCTTCCGATCGCCAATGCTGCATTAGCAGTAACTTAAAAAAGAAGCAGTGTCCGAGGAGGCAAGTGTTAGTCTTCACCATACTGGTGTCAGGGCATCACTATAGTTGGGGAGTTGGAGAGAAAATGGGAAAGAAAAAAAAAAAAAAAAAAAAGAAAATCTGAGGAAAACCCAGAGGAACTGAATTAAATTAACATTGACATGAATGAAGGTTAAAATGCAAAATGATCTATAAAGTAAAGTGTCATCAATACCATAATATTATGAGTGTGTTCTTAAACTTTAAAGAGATTTCTTCATATTTTTAAAAATATTTATAAATGATTCTACAACATGTAAAACTAACTGTGGATGGTGGCGTATGAGCAGACAGTGAGCAGACTCCACCAGCCGTACTGAGTATTTAGCGAGTGCCGTAGTCTGGTAATTGCTGCTGGCTCGGTGCCAACTGCACACAGCCTGCTCCCCGTACAGCTGCGCATGTTTCTGCATCAAGTGCCATCCATCACAATCTCACCGAGCCACTGAAGAAATCCTGTAACAGTGCCATTCAGTACCAGTAAAAAGAGCTTCCTGTGTTGTTGTTCAGGCTATTTTTAACATAATTGAGAAGCACTGTATAGAGTTGGCACCAAATAAAGTCATAAAATGATAAGACACTTTATACTACTGTAATTTAACCCTTTGAACCCTAGGCTGTTTTGGTGTGTTTTTTCTTTGTTTTCGTCAGTTTCTCTTTCAGGTCTTATAACACAGTAATTATATCAGAGAGCCAGAAAATATAATAATTATAAAATGTAAAAGGAAGCAGAATTGCACATTATCCTATATGAAACATCTGGAACATTCTACAGGCCACATTTACAACAGGAAGTTCTATCAGTTGGTTCTTCTGAAGATTTTTTGGAAAATCACTAGAATGTGCTCGGTGTCTGTTACTTTCTGTCCTGTTACTCATAACATAAAGACAAACAGGAGTGAGTTCTAGTTACAGGAGTGAGTAGAGTCCCCTGGTTTATTGATTTATAAATGTAAATATTAGTTAAATGAAACCACTTTTTATTTTTGCACATACACAGATTTCCGAATTTGTAACAGTATAGAGAGAAATAAATATTTACAAAACAGACAAGCAACATATAATAAGACAAGACATCAGATAGGGGTGTTATTGTAATATTAAGTATTGAGCTGGTATGTTAAAATATGAGAGAAAGTATTTACAAAACAAACCTAATTCTTGAACATGCAATCAACCATTTCTTTAAAATAAACTCTTTCTCCCGCTCGTCTTACCAGAGCACTGCTCTAATTAATGCCATTAACAAACGGCAGGTTTAAGTTCATTTTTACTCTTTACTCCGACAAACTAAATGAAAAAAGTGTGCACCATAACTGACACATAAGAAAGATCATAAAGCTAAATTATTTTCGGAACCTTTATTTGAACCTTTTGTTTAGTTTGTGGGAGTAAAAAAAAATTGTGAGTGTAAAAATTAACTTAAACCTATCACGGCTCTGGCATTAGTTAGCAAAAGTATCCAGTATGTTTCTTTACCACTGCTGTTCCGTGCAGCACTTCAGCAGCACTCATAGTGTTACAGCAATATATGAAAAATACATACCGAACAGGAAATTAAATCCAATGTACCGTAGGAACTGGTATAACACACAGCGCTGCTCTGAACTGTGGCTCGCATATTAATAACTGAATTTCAACAAACATATTAAATTATAGTATTTGTGCAAATTTTTGTTTTGTTATTTTGTGAATTTCAGTGCATTAAACCATAAGTACATACTGTTGTTTTTTTTTTTAAATAAGCACTTTTTAAAAAAAATATATGCACATAGTTTGCAAGCAAGACAAAATACATATATTCTATTTAATGTATTCAATGATGGAAAAACTGCAGAAATTGTGGACAAATGTCATTCATTTCATTTTGTTTGGATTTGAAAGTTACATAAGGAACAACGCATTTTTAGGAACTTGGTAAAAAAAAAGATCTTTGTAGCTTAATTTGTATACATACACTGACATGCAAAATGTCACAGAACAGGAACTAGTATCATGTCCCTTGACTTTTGCCACATGGAGAATGCCACTAAAGAATACGGCACTGATCTGTGTGAATATAGATGTGATTTGTGATGTAAATATGTCCTTGTCTGGTCATAAGGACATTTCTAGCCAGTTGCTGTCGGTCACAATCACTAGGAATATGTGATAGAAGGTATAGCGGGAATATTTCATAGAAGGCATTACCACCCACTGCTCTGTCTACTGCGGGTGGTAATGCCTTCTATGGAATATTCCCGCTATACCTGTGAAACCATGAGGAATGTAAAATACCTGCACAAATTTAGGAAATGAATGTCCCATACGAGAGACACTTTACATAGTTCTCCATCATGTTGTGAGCAAATTGTGTTCTTTTCATTTCCTACAAATAGCAGGACTGCTAGCTGTGATCAGCCTGTTCTTATGAACACCTGGAGGCATACGCTACCATGTTTATTAATGATGCATTTTCACTTCATTAAATTTAAACAAGATCTGCAAATCAGTTTCTGAAAATCCCAGTAACCCACCTGATCGTGAAGGAGAACAGAATAAAAAAAACATTACCCAGTGCTTTCCAAATATCAATTACACACGCTAAATCATTTACACCCAAATAGCTCAAATTACCATGCCTTCCTTATAATTATCTGGCTGTGCAGTATGATGAAAAAATAAAATGGGTTGTGCTGATGTAATTCACAGTAAAACTGTTAAAACTCCTGTCTTTGTCTGCTGAACTGAACACATTAGAATGAGGAAATAACCAAAAAAAGGCCATTTTTAAAAAGATAATTTTCTTTTGCATATATTTTACAGTGTTAACTATTCCCAAACATCTCCTTCATGAAGCCCAATATTATATGTATACGCTGCCCTCCAAATGTATTAGAACATTAAAGCCAGTTCCTTTATTTTTGCTGTAGACGTTAGATGAAAACAATTGGGTTTGGCATTAATATATAAATATTTTTAGCTTTTATTTCAGTGTATTCACATCTGGAATTTTTATGTTTGCACAAATAAAAAACAACAGACACAAACTAGCAATATAGGAATATATATTATATATATCTTGCAATATATAATATATAATATATATTGCAAATAACAATAACATTCAGAAGATGGAACCTTTTGTCTAAACCCACACATTTTTCTTGTGAGCAAAAGTACTTGTTATTTAGTTGCAAATACTTTGCTTGCAATAACTGCATAAATCCTGTGAGCATTCTTTTATTGTGTTGTTTTCCGAGGCTTTCACTGCAGGTTACTCCCTTCAGTTTCCTCTTTAACAGAAAAAATGCATTGGCCTCACTGTTCCAATACATTTAAAGGAGAGTATAGTTTATGCTCCTATTTCTGATTTTGTTAAAATGTATAAATCACAGTGTGCCAGTGGTGCATTTTGAGGAAAGCTATTCTATGGATAGATGTATTAAAGAAATCTGATACCAAACATTTAAATTGTTTTTATTTATTACATTTATGAATTTCTTGTTTTATTTTAGTGTAATATTGCTTTTTTGTATTTGTTCATCTTGTGTCTCAGTAACTTAAATATGTATATGTATGTGTGTATTCACCGCAGGCTCATGTTTAAATATGCGCACTTTTGATCATTTCTGTAAAGTATGTTTTAGCTTGGCTCTTAATGGTTGACAGTCTTTCAGGCATGACATCAAAATTGCACCCCAAGCTAGAGGATACTAAATTGCAAATATTCAACAAATCAAATGTTTATTTATTCAACATTTGAGGAACATTTAGGGGTTCTTCAATTTGAAATTGTGGAGGAAACCTTTTGCGTTACCTTTAAGAAAAGTTTTTTTTCTTCAAAAAATGTTCTATGAAGCACCTGAAACTTTTCTAAAGATTTTTCAAAACGCCTCCTCTGAGGTGTTCCTTCACAGATTTAAATTCTGGTATCCACTAGCACTTTTATTCAATGCATTTTCCACACCATATCTCTTGACTCACGGCGTGGGCGTGTCTGTGACTTGATTTTAATATTATTTCTAATTTTCTCCCATTAAACAGATTGTCCCACTTGTATTGTGTTGTTCAGCTGCTAATCTTGATGCCACACTAGTATTGATTCCACAACACAAGGAGGCTGAAGAGTAGCACATGCCTCCTATGATACATGTGAAGTCAGTCACCGCCTCTTTTTGACCTGCTGATGCAGCACTGGCGAGTAGCCAGCGTATTGAGAGAAAAATGCAGCGACTCAATTCCGATACATAAGCCTACAGATGCCAAGTGCAGACGCCTAGTGGTGATTGGTTGGTGTGGCACAGTGAATAACACCACCCCTGCCAGTGAGCTAGCACATCATGACTTGGGACAAGAGACATGGGTTCAATTCCCGGTCTGGGTGACTATGCTGCGCTACTCCAATAAGAGTCCTTGGGGCAGACTCATAACACTACATTGACCCACCTCTGTAATAGAAATAACTTTGTAAGTCACTCTGGATAAGAGTGACAGCTAAATACCGTAAATGTAAATAGACATCTACCCACCCAGAGAGAGCAAAGCCATTTTTGCTTTCTCAGGGCTCCAGCTGCTGATGGCAAGCTGCATGAACGAGATTCGAACCAACAATCTAATGAATAGGATGTTGAGATGCTGCTATAGACATAGCATTAAACTTTTACTTTTAACACTGTGGGAGAAGACTGGAGGTCTAGATACTGGATTAAAGACACACTACTGAATTATCTTGGAGGATCATTGTTTACAATCAGTCTGAAATCAGAAGACTTTTTGCAATTGTTGATCACACCCAAAATCAGCCTAATTATCCTGTAGTGCGGGTCAGGCATTACTGCACTATTCTCAACATCAACACAGCAGTGGTACTGATGTGTGAACTCAACAGGAATGCTGCGGTTCCCAAAACACGACGAACAACAAAGCTCTACTAAATACCATCTGGTCGGCAGTGAGCATATGGTGGCCCTTTACAACAATAGATAGGGTAGAGGGCAGCTGATAAATCGTGCAGCAACAACTGGGCCACAGTTAGTGACTGCAAACACATGACAACCAACGTGCAAGATATGACAGTAGGCCTGTCACAATTGTGTTATAAATGTATAGGGCCTATTTTAGCTTGATTTAGGGTGAGTCAGTGTGTGTTTTGTATCGTGAGGATGCAAAAAAATATGCCTTGTGCTGCTCAAAACGGGCAAAAGCCATGTACTAATTCTCTTAATTAATTATGGGTGCGTTTTGAGCGTAACATAAAATAAACCAATCAGCCTTGGGCTTGCCATTCCCTTTAAGAGCCAAAAGTGCTCTGACTTTGGCGCACTGCTATCTTAACGGCGCAGTGCTTCTAAACTTCTCAGCAGAGGAAATTGACCTGCTTATTCACACTGTGAAGGTGGGAAAGCAGATCATTTACAGAAACAGCAATGTTGTTTTTTTCTGTATCCTGTTTATTGTTGATGTAAAAGTTGGGTTTGTGCACCACTGCATGTAACGATTGGGAGAGTACACACACTGAGCATGTGCAGCACGCAATGTGTGGCCAAGATAGAAATAGTTATCTGACTGTTGACTGTCGTCAGGGTTTTACTCAGACAATGGCACAACTGTATTGTCTATTGCCAAGACAGAAACACGCCAGAAATGTACCTGAACACACCTCACTACCAGACCATCATGCCCATTGGTGTTGAAATATTCATAGAATCTATTCTAGTTGATATTTTAAATGCACAGACGGAAGGCATCCTGTTCTTCAATGGTCAGGACCCCACAAAGCAATATGTCAAATGTGCAAAATGTTTGTGGGCACTCCTTCAAAAAAATGCCTGACACAGTACCACCAAAATTAGTATAGAATAGTATCTTGACCTGTGACTTTGGCCATGTTTCATGGAAGTTAAAGAACGCAGCACTCACCTGGGGGATATGTCTGTTCGGGGTCTGGCAGTGAATGCTGATGAAATTTTCACCAAAATCACTGGTCTGTGCTCAAGGACAATTTGTGCCAGACACCACCGGTCACCATCATTACTGTCACAATGGAAGGATAATAGGACAGATGTAAATAAAGGTATAATTTGTTGTAACAAGCAAAGACAAACAAAGCTAAAAGCAGAAAACACATAAAAAGACTGGGGAAACTAATTAACAACAACAATAACAAAGAACAATCAAAACTAAAAAAAAATAAGAAACTAAACATAAGAAAACCAAACAAACCTGACTGGCATACATGACACACAAAAAACTCCACAAGGAAACACTAAAACAAAGGGGCTTATATACACAAGGAGGGTAAGGAACACCTGGGACAGGAAACGAGGAGGTGGGGTTACAAAAAAGACACAAGGTGACAACGCTAATGGCTAGGGTGGGGCTAGGATGGACAATAATACAGGCCATGTGCCTGAAGAGCTGAAGATGGGAAAGGAAAACAAAACAGGCTGAACGGCAGGACAGGAACAGAAGGAACGCGACACAAAAGGCTAAAGGTGTGACAATTACCACCCACTGTACTTTCACTAGGGGTGGTAATGCCTTCTATGATGTATTCCAAGTACACGTGTGACACATTGAGAAATGTTAAATGCCATAAAACAGCTCTCAATTTATACAGATGTCGGTGTTCCCAGGTTGTCCCCTGAGGTAACACTTCATTATCAATTTACATACTGCTGTTCCCTGACTTTTGGCATGTTTAATATACCTAATTTTCAAATTGAATAGGCTTAAGTAAAGGTTTTGTTATTTTTGAAACTTTAAAACTGGTCCTATACAGCTAACTTTAAGCATTTGTGCTTCACTAAGAAAAAAGTTTATGCCACTGCTGTGGTGTGAAAATTTGGAATAATTGAACTTTTGGCATAATGTTCCCCTAACTGTGGTAGCAATGAGTAACATGTTCTGCTCTCTGAGTTATGCTAATGTAATTCAAAGCAAAATTGTTAAAATCTCCATGGTGGAAAGGCCACATATGCCTGACCTGCTTGTTTTAGCAGTCCTGCCGCCAGCTGTTAATTTTTCGGCACTTCTCTATTGTAAAACATGGAAAAGCCAGCTTAAAAACACTGACAGTTAATGTGAATAACATCATCTTTTTACAGTCTTCTTACAGGGTGTAGGATGTATGTATTAGGCAGCACATAACCAGTCTCGTCTTGAAGTTGTGCTGGTAGGAGTGGTTCAGACACAGTAGTGCTGCTGGAGTTTATAAACACCTCAGGGTCACTGCTGGACTACAAGTCCACCAACAGCATTTTATAGACAGCATCCTGTTGGCAACAGATGAGCTTCTGTCTTCAAGTTAATAGCTACATGATCGACTAGCTAGGTAAGAGTGCATATTAGAGTGAACAGTGAGTGAACACAGGGTTTAAAAACTACAGCAGCACTGCTGTGTCTGATCTATCTTTCATACTTTTTACACTATACAGTGACTTAAAAACCTTTAATTTTCCCAAAAAACATATATATGAATTTTACCAGTCAGGTTGTAAGGAGCTGTAAAGTTACTCTGCTGAAGTGCAGTGTTACACAGGAGTTACAGTTTAGTTCTCCAGCAATGGGGCTGGAGTAGCATTAGCATTACACACTAACCACTATTTCCCTGTTCAAATGTCATTTTTATCGGCCTGTAGCCTGCTCTTAACTCCGGCTAGCACTGCTGGAGCATCATTAGCATTAGCCACTAAATCGGCTTGTAGTCTGCATGTTTACCGTGTTAAAACAAGCTACGTGGGACGAACCGATAGCTAATATCACACAGGATTACCGGAGCACTCAGGGTTCCTCGGTGTAGCGCTATCGGGCGCCATCTAGCTGGTGAGATCTCGTTTTGCGTGATTTTGTACAAAAAGTTTTTTGTATAGCCCATAGACCATTCTAACTTGTGCAAAAAGAGACATAATATGTCCCCCCTGAAACATTTAATTGCTTAGTATTTCTCTGTGTTATTATTTTTTTAATTTTTGAATGGCTACTGATGTAGCAGTGCTGAATAGCCTGCGTTCTCGGTGGAAAGCACAGCGACTCAGTTTCGATACATTAGCTCACAGACGCCTTCTAATTATCGACATCACCTTAGGAGTGATAAGGGGAGAGAGCGCCATCTACCCACCCAGAGAAAGCAAGGCCAGTTGTACTCTTTCAGGGCTCCAGCAGCTAATGGCAAGCTGCATGACCGGGATTCAAACCAGCAATCTCCCGATCATAGTGGCATTGCTTTATACAGCTGGACCACTCGAAGACCCTAAATAGATGCATATTAACTTAAATAAATTTAATTAAATTAAGGGGCGCAGACGAAACATTAAATATCTTCATAGAATGCAACAAAACAGAATTCAAAGTAAATGTAAGAAATGGCTCATTTTTTTATATTTGCATTTATTATACTGTCTAAACTTTCTTATTTAGGGTTGTACTTTTTCAGAATCAAATGGCTTGGATATCCTAAATGCGCTTCATGTTCTGTCTTGACTCTCTTGCTTGAGTAATATCTTGTAGGGTAATTACAGTGTGGGGCCATTTCCCTGTCTCTTCAACTGAACAGCCAGCAGCCTGTGAATGATCTGACCCTCCATGCTAGAAGAGACATGCTGCATTGCCTTGTGGTCATCATTATTACATAATGTCCAGATGCGCATACAGCAGGACATAGTGCTATTTCTCATGTACAGTGCAGCCTGGCTGGAGTTTTCTAATTGGTTCCCTTTCACATAAAGAAAATAGGCTTGAGACCCATAAACAGATAATGACCTAAAAAACAGGTTTAAATGCATGAGACAGAAACCATGACTTGCTTTCACAAATGCCACTCTGGTCTGCAGTTTATTTAAACTTTTTTTTTCCATAAAGAAATTTTATTAATATATTCAGGTTTTAGTTCGTCACAGATCAAAATTCAGAGCAGGTTCACTTGCAACCCTACTTACATTAAAGTGAACAGGGAGATAAACAAAACCAATGCTAAAGCTGCTAACTGCTAAGACTATTAATTCACCCCTATTAGCTATCTTCTAAAAAAAAAAGGCCAATATCCAGTTAAATGGACAAAATATACATGTAAAAAAATAAAACACTACATAGAAACATAGAAAACACTCTCAGAACAGCTTAGGGCATCACATTTTTCATTATTTTTAACATAGCTCAAACACAACTGATTAAAACAACACCCAATGCATCTGCTATTTTACCCTTATACCACATAATACGCATTTCATTGATTCACAGCTCAACCTAGGTGTCTAAACGTGGACTAGTACAATTTATTAACTAGTTTGAAGTGATTTTGGTGCAATTTTTAGCAAAGAACACACCTGACTTGCTTTTAAAAATGCCTCTTTTGTCTGAGAGGAAATTTAAGGCTACTACAGCTAGTCACAGTCAGTCACAGAATAGCCAGCGCTACACTGCCATCTACTGGCAGTACCAGGAAATAGCAGGTGTACTTACCTTAGAAATGTTAGGATTAAAATACATGAAAAAAAGAGTTACATTGCAGATTTTATTAAATAAATGAAAACAACAAATGAAATTATTAACACTAATGTGACCACACTTTGTGGGTTTCACATATGCAATCATGTGAAAAAATTAGGACAACTCATGATAACTGTCTTTTTGCCATTACAATAGTGTCAGAGTTTATAAATATATATATATATATATACACAGATGGGCGTGGTGGTCTGAAAATTAGGTGTGTTCAGGTAAATTTCTGCCGTGTTGCCGCCACTGACTGATGTAAAAGTACACATTATCTATGTTACCACTTTAAATATAAAAGTAAATTTTAGGTAATGCACTAATCATTTTTTATTAATGATTTTTTTTTTTATAAATAAATGCATTAGTTTCAAGTACAAGACACTGCAATAAGCGCTGTGCTAGCTAATCACAGCCAATACATAATACATAAAACATATTGAAGTCTTTATAAACGATAGGAAAGAAGCCGAAGGCAACGTAAAAATCATAAAATAAATAAATAAGTCAAAATATGTATTTACATGTATTAAAAACACTGAATTCTCCTCATGAGATCAGCTGATCAGATCTAAGCTGAAGGAGGAGGATCTAGTGTGAGTGTGAAGTGTAGAGTGTAGATGAAGAGTTCTGTCAGTAGACCTGAGAAACTAAGACTATACTTTCAGGGATCATTTCTATAGTTTCTAACTTGGAAAGTTGTTCTGAAAGTGTTACGTCTCTCTACCCACGATGACGAGTCGTGATACTTCTTTCTGAGCGTGAATCTGATGGAGAATAATGGTTAAACTCATCTGTTCTCTGTTGTTGATGAGCGTTCCTGCTGTGTTTCACAGTCTGGAGGAAAGAAGCATGAACTGAGTGGTTATTGTTTTTTTTTAGTAAATGTGTATATAAGAAGATTGTCTTATGAAAGTTAAGATTCACTCTAGTTCTAGTTGGGTTCAGCAGCAGACTATAAGCTGATAATACTCATCTCTGACTGGGAAAATAGCAGGTAACGGTTAATATTACTCCAGCAACTTATTGAAATGAATTGCTGCTGTCAGTGTAAACAACCTAATCAATTCACTTTAACTCAAACTATACCCAAAAGTAGATCTTATACAAATGAGTGTGTATCTGAAATAAATATATTCCAGTTAGTTTGATCATATTAGCTTAAGTGCTCCCAAATTTCTGTGGTATTTAAGTTACAGTAACTGAATTCATTCAAATAGTAGAGCAGTTAAATTTGACCTTTTCTCATTTAAAATATTGCTTTACTTCAACTACTACTCAAATACACGTTTTACAGTGTATATTGCAATCCTTTGGCTTCTTCTTCTGGTACTACTACTTTTAATTCTTCCAGGATCAATAACTCAAAATCAGGTAGAAGTAGAAAGTTTGCTGTAACTTTGTTTCTCAGGTTTTGTAACTGGAACAGCAACTATAATATTTCAGATTTGTAAGGATCTAGTGTGAGTGTGAAGTGTAGCGTGTAGATGAAGAGTTCTGTCAGTAGAGTTGAAAACCTAAGACTATGCTTTCAGGGATCATTTCTATAGTTTGTAACTTGGAAAGTTGTTCTGAAAGTGTTACGTCTCTCTACCCACGATGATGAGTCGTGATACTTCTTTTTGAGCGTGAACCTCATGGAGGGTAATGATTAAACTCATCTGCTCTCTGTTGTTGATGAACGTTCCTGCTGTGTTTCACAGTCTGGAAGAAGGAAGTATGAACTGAGTGGGTATTTATCTTTTTATTAATGTTTACAAAAGCAAGATTACTTACAGAAGGAAAGTTTGTGTAGTAGATTAGGCCAGATGTTTAAGAGCTCCAACAGCCCTGCTGTGTCTGTTCTACTCATTTGAACCATCATAACACACACTAACACCTCATACACCACCACCGTGCCAGTGTTCCTCAGTGCAGTGCTGAGAATAAATGGCCCAGCAGCCAAATAATATCTGCTCTGTGATTTTATTTCTGTCTGTAATGACAGTGCATGGGTCTTTCTCAGACTGAATTTCCTACTGTTTTTCGCTGACCTCTGTGCTCCACTGGTTATTTTAATCCTGTCTGGACTGACATCTGAGTTTCGTCATCTTGCATTTATGAAATTACTATTTGTCTACTGCTACACACTGTAATTACACTTTGGGCGCACATTGTCATGAAGATCCATGTAAACACAACAGCAAGTGGAAATGGAGGAGCTACTGAATGTGATGTCATGTGACCGAGAAAGCCAAAAAAACTCACTGGTCTTCCTGTTTTTTCATTTGCAGTCTGAATGCAAGAGTTTTATCACAGAAATATTTTTCATAAATAAATAAAATGCATTTGTTTAAAGTGCAAAACACTGCAACGAGCCCTGTGCTAGCTAATCACAGCGAATACATGTTAACGTATTGGTTAAAGTCTTTTTCAAACGATGGAAAAGGAGCCTAATAAATAAATAAAATAAATAAGTAAACATGCCAAAATATGTATTTAAATTTAAATGTATTAAAACACTGAATTCTCCTCATCAGACCAGCTGATCAGATCTAAGCTGAAGGAGGAGGATCTAGTGTGAGTGTGAAGTGTAGAGTGTAGATGAAGAGTTCTGTCAGTAGAGCTGAGAAACTAAGACTATACTTTCAGGGATCATTTCTATAGTTTATAACTTGGAAAATTGTTCTGAAAGTGTTACGTCTCTCTACCCACGATGACGAGTCGTGATACTTCTTTCTGAACGTGAATCTGATGGAGAGTAATGATTAATCTCATCTGCTCTCTGTTGTTGATGAGTGTTCCTGCTGTGTTTTACAATCTGGAGGAAAGAAGTATGAACTGAGTGGTTGTTGACCTTTTTGTTGTTGTTTGTATGAGAAGGTTAATTTATGTAAGGTATGATTGTCTGGTAGCGTGAGTCCAGTGTTTAAAAGCTCCAGCAGCACTGCTATGCCTGATTTACTAATTTCAAGCAGCACAACCCACACTAACACCTCATACACCACCACCATACCAGTGTTTCTCACTGCAGTGCTGAGAATAAATGACCCACCAGCCAAATAATATCTGCTCTGCGATGTTTTTATTTCTTGTGGGGTTCTTACTCAAAAAGTAATTTAGGTAGAATGTTTGCTTTAACTTTGTTTCTCAGGTCTTGTAACTGAAACAGCAACTATGACATTTCAGATTTCTAAACATCATATTTTAAATATATTAACAATTATATAATCATTACATTCACTCTTTAATATCACCAGGAACATAAACGAGGGTCTGCGTTTTCTGTGGAGCCTCTGTTGCTGATCAGTCTGAAAAATGGAAAATAATTGTAAATTTAAAAAAAAAACATAAATAAATATGAATGTTATCAGAAGCTCGAGCAGCTGTGTGTAAAAAGGGCAGAAAAATAAAGCTGCACCTCGAGTCTAAATAAGAAGAAAAGGGAGGAGTGTCGTGTTAATATGCTAGAACATAGGTTTTTATTCAGATGTGTTGTATTGTAACAGTGTTGAAGAAGGTTTGATTGTGATTCTCTGTAAAAGAAAGGAGAGCAGCAACAATAAATTCACAGATAAAAACAAAATGAATAAATAAAAAATATGCTTTAAATGCATTTGTTTAAAGTGCAAGACACAGCAAAAAGCCCTGTGTTAGCTAATCACAGCAAATACGTTACATATTGGATAAAGTCTTTTTCAAACGGTGGGAAGAAGCCAAAGGCAATTTAGAAATCATAAAATAAATAAATAAACAAGTCAAAATATGTATTTAAATGTATTTAAAATCAATGAATTCTCCTCATTAGATCAGCTGATTAGATCAGAGCTGAAGGAGGAGGATCTAGTGTGAGTGTGAAGTGTAGCGTGTAGATGAAGAGTTCTGTCAGTAGAGCTGAGAAACTAAGACTATACTTTCAGGGATCATTTCTATAGTTTTTAACTTGGAAAATTGTTCTGAAAGTGTTACGTTTCTCTACCCACGATGACGAGTCGTGATACTTCTTTCTGAGCATGAATCTGATGGAGAGTAATGATTAAACTCATGTGTTCTCTGTTGTTGATGAGTGTTCCTGCTGTGTTTCACAGTCTGGAGGAAAGAAGTATGAACTGAGTGGTTGTTAATTTTATTTAGTAAATGTGTATATAAGAAGATTGTCTTATGAAAGTTAAGATTCACTCTAGTTCTAGCTGGGTTCAGCAGCAGACTATAAGCTGATAATACTCATCTCTGACTGGGAAAATAGCAGGTAACGGTTAATACTACTCCAGCAACTTATTGAAATGAATTGCTGCTGTCAGTGTAAACAACCTAATCAATTCACTTTAACTCAAACTATACCCAAAAGTAGATCTTATACAAATGAGTGTGTATCTGAAATAAATATATTCCAGTTAGTTTGATCATATTAGCTTAAGTGCTCCCAAATTTCTGTGGTATTTAAGTTACAGTAACTGAATTCATTCAAATAGTAGAGCAGTTAAATTTGACCTTTTCTCATTTAAAATATTGCTTTACTTCAACTACTACTCAAATACACTTTTTACAGTGTATATTGCAATCCTTTGGCTTCTTCTTCTGGTACTACTACTTTTAATTCTTCCAGGATCAATAACTCAAAATCAGGTAGAAGTAGAAAGTTTGCTGTAACTTTGTTTCTCAGGTTTTGTAACTGGAACAGCAACTATAATATTTCAGATTTGTAAGGATCTAGTGTGAGTGTGAAGTGTAGCGTGTAGATGAAGAGTTCTGTCAGTAGAGTTGAAAACCTAAGACTATGCTTTCAGGGATCATTTCTATAGTTTGTAACTTGGAAAGTTGTTCTGAAAGTGTTACGTCTCTCTACCCACGATGATGAGTCGTGATACTTCTTTTTGAGCGTGAATCTGATGGAGAGTAATGATTAAACTCATCTGCTCTCTGTTGTTGATGAACGTTCCTGCTGTGTTTCACAGTCTGGAAGAAGGAAGTATGAACTGAGTGGGTATTTATCTTTTTATTAATGTTTACAAAAGCAAGATTACTTACAGAAGGAAAGTTTGTGTAGTAGATTAGGCCAGATGTTTAAGAGCTCCAACAGCCCTGCTGTGTCTGATCTACTCATTTGAACCATCATAACACACACTAACACCTCATACACCACCACCATGCCAGTGTTCCTCAGTGCAGTGCTGAGAATAAATGGCCCAGCAGCCAAATAATATCTGCTCTGTGATTTTATTTCTGTCTGTAATGACAGTGCATGGGTCTTTCTCAGACTGAATTTCCTACTGTTTTTCGCTGACCTCTGTGCTCCACTGGTTATTTTAATCCTGTCTGGACTGACATCTGAGTTTCGTCATCTTGCATTTATGAAATTACTATTTGTCTACTGCTACACACTGTAATTACACTTTGGGCGCACATTGTCATGAAGATCCATGTAAACACAACAGCAAGTGGAAATGGAGGAGCTACTGAATGTGATGTCATGTGACCGAGAAAGCCAAAAAAACTCACTGGTCTTCCTGTTTTTTCATTTGCAGTCTGAATGCAAGAGTTTTATCACAGAAATATTTTTCATAAATAAATAAAATGCATTTGTTTAAAGTGCAAAACACTGCAACGAGCCCTGTGCTAGATAATCACAGCGAATACATGTTAACGTATTGGTTAAAGTATTTTTCAAACGATGGAAAATGAGCCTAATAAATAAATAAAATAAATAAGTAAACATGCCAAAATATGTATTTAAATTTAAATGTATTAAAAACACTGAATTCTCCTCATCAGACCAGCTGATCAGATCTAAGCTGAAGGAGGAGGATCTAGAGTGAGTGTGAAGTGTAGAGTGTAGATGAAGAGTTCTGTCAGTAGAGCTGAGAACCTAAGACTATACTTTCAGGGATCATTTCTATAGTTTATAACTTGGAAAATTGTTCTGAAAGTGTTACGTCTCTCTACCCACGATGACGAGTCGTGATACTTCTTTCTGAGCGTGAATCTGATGGAGAGTAATGATAAAACTCATCTGCTCTCTGTTGTTGATGAGCGTTCCTGCTGTGTTTCACAGTCTGGAAGAAGGAAGTATAATCAGAGTGGTTGTTTACCTCTTTGTTGTTGTTTAAACAAGAAGATTAATTTATGTAAGGTATGATTGTCTGGTAGAGTGAGTCCAGTGTTTAAAAGCTCCAGCAGCACTGCTGTGCCTGATTTACTAATTTCAAGCAGCGCAACCCACACTAACACCTCATACACCACCACCATACCAGTGTTTCTCACTGCAGTGCTGAGAATAAATGACCCACCAGCCAAATAATATCTGCTCTGCGATGTTTTTCTTTCTTGTGGGGTTCTTACTCAAAAAGTAATTTAGGTAGAATGTTTGCTTTAACTTTGTTTCTCAGGCCTTGTAACTGAAACAGCAACTATGACATTTCAGATTTCTAAACATCATATTTTAAATATATTAACAATTATATAATCATTACATTCACTCTTCAATATCACCAGGAACATAAACGAGGGTCTGCGTTTTCTGTGGAGCCTCTGTTGCTGATCAGTCTGAAAAATGGAAAATAATTGTAAATTAAAAAAAAAAACATAAATAAATATGAATGTTATCAGAAGCTCGAGCAGCTGTGTGTAAAAAGGGCAGAAAAATGAAGCTGCACCTCGAGTCTAAATAAGAAGAAAAGGGAGGAGTGTCGTGTTAATATGCTAGAACATAGGTTTTTATTCAGATGTGTTGTATTGTAACAGTGTTGAAGAAGGTTTGATTGTGATTCTCTGTAAAAGAAAGGAGAGCAGCAACAATAAATTCACAGATAAAAACAAAATGAATAAATAAAAAATATGCTTAAAATGCATTTGTTTAAAGTGCAAGACACAGCAAAAAGCCCTGTGTTAGCTAATCACAGCAAATACGTGTTACTTTATTGGTTGAAGTCTTTTTCAAACGGTGGGAAGAAGCCAAAGGCAATTTAGAAATCATTAAATAAATAAATAAACAAGTCAAAATATGTATTTAAATGTATTTAAAATCAATGAATTCTCCTCATTAGATCAGCTGATCAGATCTAAGCTGAAGGAGGAGGATCTAGTGTGAGTGTGAAGTGTAGCGTGTAGATGAAGAGTTCTGTCAGTAGACCTGAGAAACTAAGACTGTACTTTCAGGGATCATTTCTATAGTTTTTAACTTGGAAAATTGTTCTGAAAGTGTTACGTCTCTCTACCCACGATGACGAGTCGTGATACTTCTTTCTGAGCGTGAAACTGATGGAGAGTAATGATTAAACTCATCTGCTCTCTGATGTTGATGAGCGTTCCTGCTGTGTTTCACAGTCTGGAGGAAAGAAGTATGAACTGAGTGGTTGTTAATTTTATTTAGTAAATGTGTATATAAGAAGATTGTCTTATGAAAGTTAAGATTCACTGTAGTTCTAGCTGGGTTCAGCAGCAGACTATAAGCTGATAATACTCATCTCTGACTGGGAAAATAGCAGGTAACGGTTAATACTACTCCAGCAACTTATTGAAATGAATTGCTGCTGTCAGTGTAAACAACCTAATCAATTCACTTTAACTCAAACTATACCCAAAAGTAGATCTTATACAAATGAGTGTGTATCTGAAATAAATATATTCCAGTTAGTTTGATCATATTAGCTTAAGTGCTCCCAAATTTCTGTGGTATTTAAGTTACAGTAACTGAATTCATTCAAATAGTAGAGCAGTTAAATTTGACCTTTTCTCATTTAAAATATTGCTTTACTTCAACTACTACTCAAATACACGTTTTACAGTGTATATTGTAATCCTTTGGCTTCTTCTTCTGGTACTACTACTTTTAATTCTTCCAGGATCAATAACTCAAAATCAGGTAGAAGTAGAAAGTTTGCTTTAACTTTGTTTCTCCGGTTTTGTAACTGGAACAGCAACTATGGTATTTCAGATTTGTAAGGATCTAGTGTGAGTGTGAAGTGTAGCGTGTGGATGAAGAGTTCTGTCAGTAGAGCTGAGAACCTAAGACTATACTTTCAGGGATCATTTCTATAGTTTCTAACTTGGAAAATTGTTCTGAAAGTGTTATGTCTCTCTACCCACGATGACAAGTCGTGATACTTCTTTCTGAGCGTGAATCTGATGGAGAGTAATGATTAATCTCATCTGCTCTCTGTTGTTGATGAGCGTTCCTGCTGTGTTTCACACTCTGGAAGAAGGAAGTATAATCAGAGTGGTTGTTTACCTTTTTGTTGTTGTTTAAACAAGAAGATTAATTTATGTAAGGTAGGATTGTCTGGTAACGTGAGTCCAGTGTTTAAAAGCTCCAGCAGCACTGCTGTGCCTGATTTACTAATTTCAAGCAGCACAACCCACACTAACACCTCATACACCACCACCATACCAGTGTTTCTCACTGCAGTGCTGAAAATAAATGACCCACCAGCCAAATAATATCTGCTCTGCGATGTTTTTCTTTCTTGTGGGGTTCTTACTCAAAAAGTAATTTAGGTAGAATGTTTGCTTTAACTTTGTTTCTCAGGTCTTGTAACTAAAACAGCAACTATGACATTTCAGATTTCTAAACATCATATTTTAAATATATTAACAATTATATAATCATTACATCCACTCTTTAATATCACCAGGAACATAAACGAGGGTCTGCGTTTCCTGTGGAGCCTCTGTTGCTGATCAGTCTGAAAAATGGAAAATAATTGTAAATTAAAATAAAAAATAATTGAACAAAAAATATGAATGTTATCAGAAGCTCGAGCAGCTGTGTGTAAAAAGGGCAGAAAAATGAAGCTGCACCTCGAGTCTAAATAAGAAGAAAAGGGAGGAGTGTCGTGTTAATATGCTAGAACATAGGTTTTTATTCAGATGTGTTGTATTGTAACAGTGTTGAAGAAGGATGAACACAGTTTGATTGTGATTCTCTGTAAAAGAAAGGAGAGCAGCAACAATAAATTCACAGATAAAAACAAAATGAATAAATAAAAAATATGCTTTAAATGCATTTGTTTAAAGTGCAAGACACAGCAAAAAGCCCTGTGTTAGCTAATCACAGCAAATACGTGTTACTTTATTGGTTGAAGTCTTTTTCAAACGGTGGGAAGAAGCCAAAGGCAATTTAGAAATCATAAAATAAATAAATAAACAAGTCAAAATATGTATTTAAATGTATTTAAAATCAATGAATTCTCCTCATCAGATCAGCTGATCAGATCTAAGCTGAAGGAGGAGGATCTAGAGTGAGTGTGAAGTGTAGCGTGTAGATGAAGAGTTCTGTCAGTAGAGCTGAGAAACTAAGACTATACTTTCAGGGATCATTTCTATAGTTTCTAACTTGGAAAGTTGTTCTGAAAGTGTTACGTCTCTCTACCCACGATGACGAGTCGTGATACTTCTTTCTGAGCGTGAATCTGATGGAGAGTAATGATTAAACTCATCTGCTCTCTGTTGTTGATGAACGTTCCTGCTGTGTTTCACACTCTGGAAGAAGGAAGTATAATCAGAGTGGTTGTTTACCTTTTTGTTGTTGTTTAAACAAGAAGATTAATTTATGTAAGGTAGGATTGTCTGGTAACGTGAGTCCAGTGTTTAAAAGCTCCAGCAGCACTGCTGTGCCTGATTTACTAATTTCAAGCAGCACAACCTACACTACCACCTCATACACCACCACCATACCAGTGTTTCTCACTGCAGTGCTGAAAATAAATGACCCACCAGCCAAATAATATCTGCTCTGCGATGTTTTTCTTTCTTGTGGGGTTCTTACTCAAAAAGTAATTTAGGTAGAATGTTTGCTTTAACTTTGTTTCTCAGGTCTTGTAACTAAAACAGCAACTATGACATTTCAGATTTCTAAACATCATATTTTAAATATATTAACAATTATATAATCATTACATCCACTCTTTAATATCACCAGGAACATAAACGAGGGTCTGCGTTTCCTGTGGAGCCTCTGTTGCTGATCAGTCTGAAAAATGGAAAATAATTGTAAATTAAAATAAAAAATAATTGAACAAAAAATATGAATGTTATCAGAAGCTCGAGCAGCTGTGTGTAAAAAGGGCAGAAAAATAAAGCTGCACCTCGAGTCTAAATAAGAAGAAAAGGGAGGAGTGTCGTGTTAATATGCTAGAACATAGGTTTTTATTCAGATGTGTTGTATTGTAACAGTGTTGAAGAAGGATGAACACAGTTTGATTGTGATTCTCTGTAAAAGAAAGGAGAGCAGCAACAATAAATTCACAGATAAAAACAAAATGAATAAATAAAAAATATGCTTTAAATGCATTTGTTTAAAGTGCAAGACACAACAAAAAGCCCTGTGTTAGCTAATCACAGCAAATACGTTACATATTGGATAAAGTCTTTTTCAAACGGTGGGAAGAAGCCAAAGGCAATTTAGAAATCATAAAATAAATAAATAAACAAGTCAAAATATGTATTTAAATGTATTTAAAATCAATGAATTCTCCTCATTAGATCAGCTGATTAGATCTAAGCTGAAGGAGGAGGATCTAGAGTGAGTGTGAAGTGTAGCGTGTAGATGAAGAGTTCTGTCAGTAGAGCTGAGAAACTAAGACTATACTTTCAGGGATCATTTCTATAGTTTCTAACTTGGAAAGTTGTTCTGAAAGTGTTACGTCTCTCTACCCACGATGACGAGTTGTGATACTTCTTTCTGAGCGTGAATCTGATGGAGAGTAATGATTAAACTCATCTGCTCTCTGTTGTTGATGAGCGTTCCTGCTGTACTTCACAGTCTGGAGGAAAGAAGTATGAACTGAGTGGTTGTTGATTTTTTTTTAGTAAATGTGTATATAAGAAGATTGTCTTATGAAAGTTAAGATTCACTGTAGTTCTAGCTGGGTTCAGCAGCAGACTATAATCTGATAATACTCATCTCTGACTGGGAAAATAGCAGGTAACGGTTAATACTACTCCAGCAACTTATTAAAATTAATTGCTGCTGTCAGTGTAAACAACCTAATCAATTCACTTTAACTCAAACTATACCCAAAAGTAGATCTTATACAAATGAGTGTGTATCTGAAATAAATATATTCCAGTTAGTTTGATCACATTAGCTTAAGTGCTCCCAAATTTCTGTGGTATTTAAGTTACAGTAACTGAATTCATTCAAATAGTAGAGAAGTTAAATTTGACCTTTTCTCATTTAAAATATTGCTTTACTTCAACTACTACTCAAATACACGTTTTACAGTGTATATTGTAATCCTTTGGCTTCTTCTTCTGGTACTACTACTTTTAATTCTTCTAGGATCAATAACTCAAAATCAGATAGAAGTAGAAAGTTTGCTGTAACTTTGTCTCTCAGGTTTTTTAACTGTAACAGCAACTATGATATTTCAGATTTGTAAGGATCTAGTGTGAGTGTAAAGTGTAGCGTGTAGATGAAGAGTTCTGTCAGTAGAACTGAGAACCTAAGACTATACTTTCAGGGATCATTTCTATAGTTTATAACTTGGAAAATTGTTCTGAAAGTGTTACGTCTCTCTACCCACGATGATGAGTCGTGATACTTCTTTCTGAGCGTGAATCTGATGGAGAGTAATGATTAATCTCATCTGCTCTCTGTTGTTGATGAGTGTTCCTGCTGTGTTTCACAGTCTGGAAGACAGAAGTATAATCAGAGTGATTGTTTACCTCTTTGTTGTTGTTTAAACAAGAAGATTAATTTATGTAAGGTAGGATTGTCTGGTAGAATAAGTCCAGTGTTTAAAAGCTCCAGCAGCACTGCTATGCCTGATTTACTAATTTCAAGCAGCACAACCCACACTAACACCTCATACACCACCACCATACCAGTGTTTCTCACTGCAGTGCTGAAAATAAATGACCCACCAGCCAAATAATATCTGCTCTGCGATGTTTTTCTTTCTTGTGGGGTTCTTACTCAAAAAGTAATTTAGGTAGAATGTTTGCTTTAACTTTGTTTCTCAGGTCTTGTAACTAAAACAGCAACTATGACATTTCAGATTTCTAAACATCATATTTTAAATATATTAACAATTATATAATCATTACATTCACTCTTTAATATCACCAGGAACATAAACGAGGGTCTGCGTTTTCTGTGGAGCCTCTGTTGCTGATCAGTCTGAAAAATGGAAAATAATTGTAAATTAAAATAAAAAATAATTGAACAAAAAATATGAATGTTATCAGAAGCTCGAGCAGCTGTGTGTAAAAAGGGCAGAAAAATGAAGCTGCACCTCGAGTCTAAATAAGAAGAAAAGGGAGGAGTGTCGTGTTAATATGCTAGAACATAGGTTTTTATTCAGATGTGTTGTATTGTAACAGTGTTGAAGAAGGATGAACACAGTTTGATTGTGATTCTCTGTAAAAGAAAGGAGAGCAGCAACAATAAATTCACAGATAAAAACAAAATGAATAAATAAAAAATATGCTTTAAATGCATTTGTTTAAAGTGCAAGACACAGCAAAAAGCCCTGTGTTAGCTAATCACAGCAAATACGTTACATATTGGATAAAGTCTTTTTCAAACGGTGGGAAGAAGCCAAAGGCAATTTAGAAATCATAAAATAAATAAATAAACAAGTCAAAATATGTATTTAAATGTATTTAAAATCAATGAATTCTCCTCATTAGATCAGCTGATTAGATCAGAGCTGAAGGAGGAGGATCTAGAGTGAGTGTGAAGTGTAGCGTGTAGATGAAGAGTTCTGTCAGTAGAGCTGAGAAACTAAGACTATACTTTCAGGGATCATTTCTATAGTTTCTAACTTGGAAAGTTGTTCTGAAAGTGTTACGTCTCTCTACCCACGATGACGAGCCGTGATACTTCTTTCTGAGCGTGAATCTGATGGAGAGTAATGATTAAACTCATCTGTTCTTTGTTGTTGATGAGTGTTCCTGCTGTACTTCACAGTCTGGAGGAAAGAAGTATGAACTGAGTGGTTGTTGATTTTTTTTTAGTAAATGTGTATATAAGAAGATTGTCTTATGAAAGTTAAGATTCACTGTAGTTCTAGCTGGGTTCAGCAGCAGACTATAAGCTGATAATACTCATCTCTGACTGGGAAAATAGCAGGTAACGGTTAATACTACTCCAGCAACTTATTAAAATGAATTGCTGCTGTCAGTGTAAACAACCTAATCAATTCACTTTAACTCAAACTATACCCAAAAGTAGATCTTAGACAAATGAGTGTGTATCTGAAATAAATATATTCCAGTTAGTTTGATCACATTAGCTTAAGTGCTCCCAAATTTCTGTGGTATTTAAGTTACAGTAACTGAATTCATTCAAATAGTAGAGAAGTTAAATTTGACCTTTTCTCATTTAAAATATTGCTTTACTTCAACTACTACTCAAATACACGTTTTACAGTGTATATTGTAATCCTTTGGCTTCTTCTTCTGGTACTACTACTTTTAATTCTTCTAGGATCAATAACTCAAAATCAGATAGAAGTAGAAAGTTTGCTGTAACTTTGTCTCTCAGGTTTTTTAACTGTAACAGCAACTATGATATTTCAGATTTGTAAGGATCTAGTGTGAGTGTAAAGTGTAGCGTGTAGATGAAGAGTTCTGTCAGTAGAACTGAGAACCTAAGACTATACTTTCAGGGATCATTTCTATAGTTTATAACTTGGAAAATTGTTCTGAAAGTGTTACGTCTCTCTACCCACGATGATGAGTCGTGATACTTCTTTCTGAGCGTGAATCTGATGGAGAGTAATGATTATACTCATCTGCTCTCTGTTGTTGATGAACGTTCCTGCTGTGTTTCACAGTCTGGAAGACAGAAGTATAATCAGAGTGATTGTTTACCTCTTTGTTGTTGTTTAAACAAGAAGATTAATTTATGTAAGGTAGGATTGTCTGGTAACGTGAGTCCAGTGTTTAAAAGCTCCAGCAGCACTGCTGTGCCTGATTTACTAATTTCAAGCAGCACAACCTACACTACCACCTCATACACCACCACCATACCAGTGTTTCTCACTGCAGTGCTGAAAATAAATGACCCACCAGCCAAATAATATCTGCTCTGCGATGTTTTCTTTCTTGTGGGGTTCTTACTCAAAAAGTAATTTAGGTAGAATGTTTGCTTTAACTTTGTTTCTCAGGTCTTGTAACTGAAACAGCAACTATGACATTTCAGATTTCTAAACATCATATTTTAAATATATTAACAATTATATAATCATTACATTCACTCTTTAATATCACCAGGAACATAAACGAGGGTCTGCGTTTTCTGTGGAGCCTCTGTTGCTGATCAGTCTGAAAAATGGAAAATAATTGTAAATTAAAATAAAAAATAATTGAACAAAAAATATGAATGTTATCAGAAGCTCGAGCAGCTGTGTGTAAAAAGGGCAGAAAAATGAAGCTGCACCTCGAGTCTAAATAAGAAGAAAAGGGAGGAGTGTCGTGTTAATATGCTAGAACATAGGTTTTTATTCAGATGTGTTGTATTGTAACAGTGTTGAAGAAGGATGAACACAGTTTGATTGTGATTCTCTGTAAAAGAAAGGAGAGCAGCAACAATAAATTCACAGATAAAAACAAAATGAATAAATAAAAAATATGCTTTAAATGCATTTGTTTAAAGTGCAAGACACAGCAAAAAGCCCTGTGTTAGCTAATCACAGCAAATACGTTACATATTGGATAAAGTCTTTTTCAAACGGTGGGAAGAAGCCTAAGGCAATTTAGAAATCATAAAATAAATAAATAAACAAGTCAAAATATGTATTTAAATGTATTTAAAATCAATGAATTCTCCTCATTAGATCAGCTGATTAGATCAGAGCTGAAGGAGGAGGATCTAGTGTGAGTGTGAAGTGTAGCATGTAGATGAAGAGGTCTGTCAGTAGAGCTGAGAAACTAAGACTATACTTTCAGGGGTCATTTCTATAGTTTTTAACTTGGAAAGTTGTTCTGAAAGTGTTACGTCTCTCTACCCACGATGATGAGTCGTGATACTTCTTTCTGAGCGTGAATCTGATGGAGAGTAATGATTAATCTCATCTGCTCTCTGTTGTTGATGAGCGTTCCTGCTGTGTTTTTCAATCTGGAGGAAGGAAGTATGAACTGAGTGGGTATTTATCTTTTTTATTAATGTTTACAAAAGCAAGATTACTTACAGAAGGTAAGTTTGTGTAGTAGACTAGGCCAAATGTCTAAGAGCTCCAACAGCCCTACTGTGTCTGATCTACTCATTTGTACCACCATAACACACACTAACACCTCATATATAACCACCATGCCAGTGTTCCTCAGTGCAGTGCTGAGAATAAATGGCCCAGCAGCCAAATAATATCTGCTCTGTGATTTTATTTCTGTCTGTTATGACAGTGCATGGGTTTTTCTCAGACTGAATTTCCTACTGTTTTTCGCTGACCTCTGTGCTCCACTGGTTATCTTAATCCTGTCTGGACTGACATCTGAGTTTCGTCATCTTGCATTTATGAAATTACTATTTGTCTACTGCTACACACCGTAATTACACTTTGGGCGCACATTGTCATGAAGATCCATGTAAACACAACAGCAAGTGGAAATGGAGGAGCTACTGAATGTGATGTCATGTGACCGAGAAAGCCAAAAAAACTCACTGGTCTTCCTGTTTTTTCATTTGCAGTCTGAATGCAAGAGTTTTATCACAGAAATATTTTTCATAAATAAATAAAATGCATTTGTTTAAAGTGCAAAACACTGTAACGAGCCCTGTGCTAGCTAATCACAGCGAATACATGTTAACGTTTTGGTTAAAGTCTTTTTCAAACGATGGAAAAGGAGCCTAATAAATAAATAAAATAAATAAGTAAACATGCCAAAATATGTATTTAAATTTAAATGTATTAAAAACACTGAATTCTCCTCATCAGACCAGCTGATCAGATCTAAGCTGAAGGAGGAGGATCTAGAGTGAGTGTGAAGTGTAGCGTGTAGATGAAGAGTTCTGTCAGTAGAGCTGATAAACTAAGACTATACTTTCAGGGATCATTTCTATAGTTTCTAACTTGGAAAGTTGTTCTGAAAGTGTTACGTCTCTCTACCCACGATGACGAGTCGTGATACTTCTTTCTGAGCGTGAATCTGGTGGAGAGTAGTGATTAAACTCATCTGCTCTCATTTGTTGATGAGCGTTCCTGCTGTGTTTCACAGTCTGGAGGAAAGAAGCATGAACTGAGTGGTTGTGGAATATTTTTAGTAAATGTGTATATAAGAAGATTGTCTTATGAAAGATAAGATTCACTCTAGTTCTAGCTGGGTTCAGCAGCAGACTATAAGCTGATAATACTCATCTCTGACTGGGAAAATAGCAGGTAACAGCTAATACTACTCCAGCAATTTATTGAAATGAATTACTGCTGTCAGTGTAAACAACCTAATCAATTCACTTTAACTCAAACTATACCCAAAAGTAGATCTTAGACAAATGAGTGTGTATCTGAAATAAATATATTCCAGTTAGTTTGATCATATTAGCTTAAGTGCTCCCAAATTTCTGTGGTATTTAAGTTACAGTAACTGAATTCATTCAAATAGTAGAGCAGTTAAATTTGACCTTTTCTCATTTAAAATATTGCTTTACTTCAACTTCTACTCAAATACACGTTTTACAGTGTATATTGCAATCCTTTGGCTTCTTCTTCTGGTACTACTACTTTTAATTCTTCCAGGATCAATAACTCAAAATCAGATAGAAGTAGAAAGTTTGCTGTAACTTTGTTTCTCCGGTTTTGTAACTGTAACAGCAACTATGATATTTCAGATTTGTAAGGATCTAGTGTGAGTGTGAAGTGTAGCGTGTGGATGAAGAGTTCTGTCTGTAGAGCTGAGAAACTAAGACTATACTTTCCAGGATCATTTCTATAGTTTATAACTTGGAAAGTTGTTCTGAAAATGTTACGTCTCTCTACCCACGATGACGAGTTGTGATACTTCTTTCTGAGCGTGAATCTGATGGAGAGTAATGATTAAACTCATCTGCTCTGTTGTTTCACAGTCTGGAAGAAGGAAGTATGAACTGAGTGGGTATTTATCTTTTTTATTAATGTTTACAAAAGCAAGATTACTTACAGAAGGTAAGTTTGTGTAGTAGACTAGGCCAAATGTCTAAGAGCTCCAACAGCCCTGCTGTGTCTGATCTACTCATTTGTACCATCATAACACACACTAACACCTCATACATAACCACCATGCCAGTGTTCCTCAGTGCAGTGATGAGAATAAATGGCCCAGCAGCCAAATAATATCTGCTCTGTGATTTTATTTCTGTCTGTTATGACAGTGCATGGGTTTTTCTCAGACTGAATTTCCTACTGTTTTTCGCTGAACTCTGTGCTCCACTGGTTATTTTAGTCCGGTCTGGACTGACATCTGAGTTTCGTCATCTTGCATTTATGAAATTACTATTTGTCTACTGCTACACACCGTAATTACACTTTGGGCGCACATTGTCATGAAGATCCATGTAAACACAACAGCAAGTGGAAATGGAGGAGCTACTGAATGTGATGTCATGTGACCGAGAAAGCCAAAAAAACTCACTGGTCTTCCTGTTTTTTCATTTGCAGTCTGAATGCAAGAGTTTTATCACAGAAATATTTTTTATAAATAAATAAAATGCATTTGTTTAAAGTGCAAAACACTGTAACGAGCCCTGTGCTAGCTAATCACAGCGAATACATGTTAACGTATTGGTTAAAGTCTTTTTCAAATGATGGAAAAGGAGCCTAATAAATAAATAAAATAAATAAGTAAACATGCCAAAATATGTATTTAAATTTAAATGTATTAAAAACACTGAATTCTCCTCATCAGACCAGCTGATCAGATCTAAGCTGAAGGAGGAGGATCTAGAGTGAGTGTGAAGTGTAGCGTGTAGATGAAGAGTTCTGTCAGTAGAGCTGAGAAACTAAGACTATACTTTCAGGGATCATTTCTATAGTTTCTAACTTGGAAAGTTGTTCTGAAAGTGTTACGTCTCTCTACCCACGATGACGAGTCGTGATACTTCTTTCTGAGCGTGAATCTGATGGAGAGTAATGATTAAACTCATCTGCTCTCTGTTGTTGATGAACGTTCCTGCTGTGTTTCACACTCTGGAAGAAGGAAGTATAATCAGAGTGGTTGTTTACCTTTTTGTTGTTGTTTAAACAAGAAGATTAATTTATGTAAGGTAGGATTGTCTGGTAACGTGAGTCCAGTGTTTAAAAGCTCCAGCAGCACTGCTGTGCCTGATTTACTAATTTCAAGCAGCACAACCTACACTACCACCTCATACACCACCACCATACCAGTGTTTCTCACTGCAGTGCTGAAAATAAATGACCCACCAGCCAAATAATATCTGCTCTGCGATGTTTTTCTTTCTTGTGGGGTTCTTACTCAAAAAGTAATTTAGGTAGAATGTTTGCTTTAACTTTGTTTCTCAGGTCTTGTAACTAAAACAGCAACTATGACATTTCAGATTTCTAAACATCATATTTTAAATATATTAACAATTATATAATCATTACATCCACTCTTTAATATCACCAGGAACATAAACGAGGGTCTGCGTTTCCTGTGGAGCCTCTGTTGCTGATCAGTCTGAAAAATGGAAAATAATTGTAAATTAAAATAAAAAATAATTGAACAAAAAATATGAATGTTATCAGAAGCTCGAGCAGCTGTGTGTAAAAAGGGCAGAAAAATAAAGCTGCACCTCGAGTCTAAATAAGAAGAAAAGGGAGGAGTGTCGTGTTAATATGCTAGAACATAGGTTTTTATTCAGATGTGTTGTATTGTAACAGTGTTGAAGAAGGATGAACACAGTTTGATTGTGATTCTCTGTAAAAGAAAGGAGAGCAGCAACAATAAATTCACAGATAAAAACAAAATGAATAAATAAAAAATATGCTTTAAATGCATTTGTTTAAAGTGCAAGACACAACAAAAAGCCCTGTGTTAGCTAATCACAGCAAATACGTTACATATTGGATAAAGTCTTTTTCAAACGGTGGGAAGAAGCCAAAGGCAATTTAGAAATCATAAAATAAATAAATAAACAAGTCAAAATATGTATTTAAATGTATTTAAAATCAATGAATTCTCCTCATTAGATCAGCTGATTAGATCAGACCTGAAGGAGGAGGATCTAGTGTGAGTGTGAAGTGTAGCGTGTAGATGAAGAGTTCTGTCAGTAGAGCTGAGAAACTAAGACTATACTTTCAGGGATCATTTCTATAGTTTCTAACTTGGAAAGTTGTTCTGAAAGTGTTACGTCTCTCTACCCACGATGACGAGTCGTGATACTTCTTTCTGAGCGTGAATCTGATGGAGAGTAATGATTAAACTCATCTGCTCTCTGTTGTTGATGAGCGTTCCTGCTGTGTTTCACAGTCTGGAGGAAAGAAGTATGAACTGAGTGGTTGTTGATTTTTTTTTAGTAAATGTGTATATAAGAAGATTGTCTTATGAAAGTTAAGATTCACTCTAGTTCTAGCTGGGTTCAGCAGCAGACTATAAGCTGATAATACTCATCTCTGACTGGGAAAATAGCAGGTAACGGTTAATACTACTGCAGCAATTTATTGAAATGAATTATTGCTGTCAGTGTAAACAACTTAATCAATTCACTTTAACTCAAACTATACCCAAAAGTAGATCTTATACAAATGAGTGTGTATCTGAAATAAATATATTCCAGTTAGTTTGATCATATTAGCTTAAATGCTCCCAAATTTCTGTGGTATTTAAGTTACAGTAGCTGAATTCATTCAAATAGTAGAGCAGTTAAATTTGACCTTTTCTCATTTAAAATATTGCTTTACTTCAACTACTACTCAAATACACGTTTTACAGTGTATATTGTAATCCTTTGGCTTCTTCTTCTGGTACTACTACTTTTAATTCTTCCAGGATCAATAACTCAAAATCAGGTAGAAGTAGAAAGTTTGCTTTAACTTTGTTTCTCCGGTTTTTTAACTGGAACAGCAACTATGATATTTCAGATTTGTAAGGATCTAGAGTGAGTGTGAAGTGTAGCGTGTAGATGAAGAGTTCTGTCAGTAGAGCTGAGAAACTAAGACTATACTTTCAGGGATCATTTCTATAGTTTCTAACTTGGAAAGTTGTTCTGAAAGTGTTACGTCTCTGTACCCACGATGACGAGCCGTGATACTTCTTTCTGAGCGTGAATCTGATGGAGTCATTTTTAAACTCATCTGCTCTCTGTTGTTGATGAGCGTTCCTGCTGTGTTTCACAGTCTGGTGGAAAGAAGTATGAACTGAGTGGTTGATCTATTTGTTGATGTTAATATAAGAAATTAACACAGCTTAATCTGCAATATATTATCATACTTATAAACATACAAAAGATGAGATTACTATTTATTACAGTTTAAATGCTGAAAAGTAGTTGTAGTAAGTTATGTCATTAAACCATGTCAGGCCCCAAAAGTTTAGACACAGAAAAGTACTTTCTGTGTAACATACAAAGTAATGTTAACAACAAATACATTTGATTTTCAGCCAGTTAATATTTGAAATTTATAAAGAAGTAATAAGTAAATTTTGTAGGTAACTGAGTACATTTCACAAACCAAAACTGTGTGTACTCATCAACACGCTGAGAAAGAAGTATCACGACTCGTCATCGTGGGTAGAGAGATGTAACACTTTCAGAACAATTTTCCAAGTTAGAAACTATAGAAATGATCCCTGAAAGTATAGTCTTAGTTTCACATCTCTATTGACAGAACTTTTCATCTACACTCTACACTTCACACTCACACTAGATCCTTACAAATCTGAAATATCATAGTTGCTGTTCCAGTTACAAGACCTGACAAACAAAGTTAGAGCAAACTTTCTACCTGAATTGTTTTTAGAGTTATTGATTCTGGAAGAATGAAAAGAAGTAGATCTAGAAGAAGAAGCTGAAAGATTACAATATACACTGTAAAAAGTGTATTTGAGTATTAGTAAAAATAATACAATATTTAAAATCAGAAAAGGTCAAATCTAACTGCTCTACTATTTGAATGAACTAAGTTCCTATAACTTAAATACCACAGAAATGTGAAAACACTTAACCTGATAAGATAATTAATAATGAACAAAATTATTTGAGATACACACTTAGATCATTTGCATTTATTCTACTTTTGGGCGTAGTTTGAGTTAAGGTGGATTGATTAAGTTGTTTTACACTGACAGCAGTAATTCATTTCACTAAAATATGGTCATTTGTAGGGTGTGTCTTATTTTTGTTTTGTGCAGCATTAATGAGTAGAACACCTTTCCTGCTGGCTCCTGCGCCTATTTATTTGCATACTGGGTGTCACCCCCATGTCCACAGCCGAGGACACTGTTCAACAACGCCTGTGATTGGTCGTTAAAACAGAAAGCTTACGAGACAGGCCGTAAGTTAAATCGCAGCGAGTATGCCGGTTTGAAATCTTGTGAAAGCTTGCTCGACTTTGTGCAATGCTCACAAACTTTTTTTCCCTGGAAGTGTGAAGAGACCTGTTGTGCTGGTACAAATGAATGGATTAGACACAGCAGTGCTGCTGGAGTTCTTAAACAAAGGGTCCACTCTACTTAACAGTTCTGCCTTAAGTAAGTATATCTTCTTATCTAAACATCAACAAAATGATCAATAACAACTCAGTTCAAACTTTGTTTCTCAGGTCTTGTAACTGGAACAGCAACTATGATATTACAGATTTGTAAGGATCTAGTGTGAGTGTGAAGTGTAGAGTGTAGATGAAGAGTTCTGTCAGTAGAGCTGAGAAACTAAGACTATACTTTCAGGGATCATTTCTATAATTTTTAACTTGGAAAGTTGTTCTGAAAGTGTTACGTCTCTCTACCCATGATGACGAGTCGTGATACTTCTTTCTGAGTGTGAATCTGATGGAGAGTAATGATTAAACTCATCTGCTCTCTGTTGTTGATGAGCGTTCCTGCTGTGCTCCAACGTCGGGTATAAAGAGAAGCCTTTTCAGAGGAGCAGAGGCTCATGTTGCTGTAAAGTGTAGAACAATTTTTTTATTAGAAGAAACATTTTAGTCATGTTTCTTTAATGCTTAAACAAGACATGTACAAAAATGAAGTCCATTTAAAGCATAAAAACACGCTTGCATTTGTTGTAGCAGTCTTATTAAAACATATTTTTGCAGCTAAAACAAGAGCTCTCCCTCTTGTCTGCAGTGTGTCGCTCCAATAACAAACCTCCCAGCCCCCCTAGGAGACAAGCACAGGTTCCACTATAGGAGCATAAAAGAATATTATAAACTTTCCCTCTTGTTTTAAACTTAATTTAGCCTACTTTAATGGAATTAAGTCCAAAATTGACTTAAACAGAACAACTGTCTCTAAAGGCATTTGTGCTTTTCCTCTGCAGAAAGGACTCTGCTGAAAGGTCAAACACGATGTACTGAAGAAAAATGACATGATTTCTTTAGTCACACTGAAGAGGCTCCAGCCATTCCTTTGACTCCACGAACAGCCCCATCATTCCACACCTATACTTACAGCTCTGTCTCTTCACAAGCAGCAGCCAGCTGAACACATTATTACTGCTCTACACAGCACTGTGTCCTTCTGATGCCTTAGCCAGAGGATTAGAGCGGGACACACAGAGCAGGCAGCACAGACCCTTGGGCAGGGATGAAGTGAGGCTATTCTGCTTCACATGCCGTTTTAACACACTCCCACATAAAAAGACCACTAATCGGATGAGCTTTAAATGTGAAGTTCAGCAGTTTTGAATGTGACGCTGTTGGATAGGTGTCCACATTCTTGTTTTGCTTTGTAAAGACCAGAATTTTCACATCAAAGATCATTCTCTATTTTTGGAGTTGCCTTTTGAGTGTGTTTGAAAAAAGGTCTTTGGCATGATGTGTTAGAATTAAAACTTTCAGAACATTTGTACACTGCAAAAATTAAGAAGTTGAAAAAATAAACTTTTCAAGGCAAGTTTTGAAGTTTTGAAGAAAACCACCACCAACTACAAATATTTAGATCAGATAATTCATTTTTCATATGTATAAAAAATGTTTTTAGGTGGAAACCTTTTAAACATGTGCTGTAAATTCTACTGACTAACCTTTTGGATCAATAATTTAAAATATGTTGTGTCAATGACATTTTTTCTTAATTTTGTTCATTTTGTATGCTCTAATAGCTTTTAACACACAGAACAGACAGGTAAATATTATACAACAGAAATTTAAATCCAAAGATAAGTCAGTCTGTGGGGAACGACTACACACTGATGGTGAGTGAGAGATGGGAGAACACGCCCAATATGCAAATAGCATCACCAACATCAGGTTAAAACCCCTGCAGAATTGCTCAGTAGACCCTGTTTAACTAAAGAGTAAAACTGAGCATGTGCAGTAGTGCAGAGTAGTTGGTTTGGCCTCTATTAGTGTTCAACTACAATTTGTACATTTTGCAACTCAAATGAGGTAGTTACACCATAGACTGTATATAGCTGGACAGAGCATCGTCTCTCAAAAGTGAAGCCACCACAGGTCGGGCGCCCCCTGCTGTTCGGAAAAGCAGAAACCTGTATAACCCCACCCACCCCCATAGGTTTCAATGGCAAAACAGACAACTTTCAATCACGTTTTTTTCTAATATACTGTCATTCTACCTCCTTTATTTAAATGCAACAGCTAGTGTAACCTCTGCTTATATTGTCAAATTTTTATATTCCCACAGAATTCAGCTCTATTTAAAAAAGGTGTGGTTATTGTAAAAAGGGCTGGGTTACACCTAGCCGGGGTGGGACCAATGACTGTATGGACGGGACCAATAACAGACCGTCAGCAGAACCTGCATCATGTTCTTTTTTTCCCCTTACGTCAAGCAGTAGACTAGTACTAGTAGTTAGTCAAACGTTTAGCTAGCTAACTGTACTACCGTTATTATTTTTTATTAGCTAAACTGAATTTAGATTGTTGTATTAATAATGTCGTGTTCTGCTGTTAATTGCTCTAAAAGACATTCTGGACAAAGTTCTTTGCAGTTTTTTCGGTAAGTTTGCTGGCTGTTTTTCCCTCCACTCCTGTGTCTGTGTGCATTTTATTTTATTAATTATCAAGATCTTAGGCGAAACATTTAATCTCGGTTGGATTATATAGCTAGCTTAATTTGTTAGCTAACATTAGTGTAGTTATCTAACTAACTATATTCGCTAGACTCTGTAGAATGAATATTTTTATTTGGTCGGTGGCTTCGTCCGTCACCGGTGCGTGCGGCAAGCTGACCCAGATAGCATGAAGGCTCTGCCTGAGATCCGCTGATGTACGGCTGCACTGGTTTAGACTCTGCATAATCCGTGCAGAATTTAGCCAAATGTGCTCAGTTCGTCTCAGCGGCAAAATTAACTGAGCTTCAGTACCGGCTTCGTCTCGTTGTTTAAAGCAATAACTAGTCCTGGCATTCACTGCCATTTGGAGATGTTTTTTTTCGCTGTATTTAATTCACTTCCACTTGCTACATACAGAACTATCATGTGGCTGGGTACACGGTTAATATCCATAACGTGCACAAACTGCACTGTTACTATGAAAATATTAATCTTATCGTGCTGCAGATAAGTTCTCCGCTCGGCTCGACTGGACTCCGCTCGGCTCGGCAGACCTGTGTGAGCTCTGTGGAGGCAGCCCTCAGGGGCAGGTTTATTTAAATGAGTAGGCTGAATCTCCACAGTCTTTCTCCCTCCTCTGGTCTCTACTGCGCAGACTCAGGTTTCTAAATCGCCAAAATGGCGGAAGATTTTGGCTTCATTTTCATTAAATGAATGGGAACGGCGACACGGCGTCCATCTTTACATACAGTCTATGAGTTACACCAACTTTTAACAAGAAGCTTAATAATTATAGATGAGGCAACTAGTTTACTGTAGGTTATGGTGCAATTCAATATTTCTTGTGTAGCTGACTTAAAAATCACCTTAAGGAGAACGATTCTAAATTTAGTTTTTTAGTGTAGCAAATTTTTTAATTTATTTTTATTACCAAAAATTGCTTTATTATTCTTGTTGATTTAATCATATGATATATTTTCTCAACCTTTTCTATCTTAATAAAGTCACACAATGTCAATATTCAACAGTATTATCAATTTTATTCTTATTCAGTACTTTGGTCACACAGCTGATCTCTCACATACTTAAAACTGGTGCCTGGTGGAGCCTCTCTACGTCTCCAGAGTGAAATCCAACATGTCCAATTGGGAGAAATCAGAGGGATGTGAAAATTATGTCCATTACAAATTATTAAGTCCAATACAGATAAATAAGTTGCTGTAAAGTTGATTTTGTATATTAGTGTTTTAACGGAATATATTTAGTCTGGGTTAGTCAGAAAAGTGTGTTGAAAAAAACTTAAACTTTTTATGTCACTTAAAACAATAAATAAAAATAAAAATCCTGCCAAATTTATAAAACTTATTTTTTTTTTATCTTAAAACATGGTATTTATTTAAGTATTGGCTAAAGGCCATCAGAATTGCTTTTTAGAGTATATTTAGATAATGTTACTTTAATTCAGTAATTCTATGGATTGGTTTACAGATCACATGTTTAACAGGAAAGTGTTTTACAAATTAAAAGCATTAAAATGACAATAAATCATAACATTTAGCTTCCACTCAACCTGCAGTCTGAGTCAGCCTACAGCCACTATTGCCATGATGTGACAAATGTTTAGAGATAGACTGTAACAATGGGCTTCTGGACAGAAAATTTCATTTCAGAACACTCCCAGATGGTTCTTTCAATATAGGCAAGGTCAGCTAGCACAAAAAGCACACAGCTAGCCTCAGCTGTTTGATTGACTGAATTAATACTGGCATGGCAACAATGAAAAAGTATGCCCCTGGTTCTCTACAGTTTTTTGCTGCGTTTCTGTGTTTTGTAATTCAACTATCCTTCATTGAGCTGCGAAATGCAGCATCTTTTTTCAAATGGACAGTCTCCTCTTCTTTTTTTCTGTTTAGAAGGATATTTCTGGGCCCTTCGGCACAAACATCTTTGGAAGTCCCTTTAGTCATCAAATAGCAAAATGATAATAATAGCATAAAATGCAATATCGTATTAGCCTCTTATCTCCAGCAGCTGTGGTTCTTCCCCCTTCAGCTGTTAGGAAGAACTTTGATTTCTTATAATAATGTAAAATAGCTGTGTATTTGTGTTCATCCATGAGTGGGATGAAATTTGATTTATTTTTGCAGAAGCTGAGAGGGAATAGAGTTAAGAGACGGGGAAATATACATTGTTTGATACATTTTATTAGAACATTTTTAATATCAATATAACTTGCCTTTTGTATCTGCAGCATAGTTGTTTAAATGTCATACAAACATACAGTAACAATACATTTTTCAATACATACAATGCATAAGCACATTATTACAAATATAGAATTATAAAATGTTGGAATGTTAAAGTACTTTTGGTACATTTCATACAGTTTTCTTTGATGTGGGGGTGGGTTGTTTTGCCACGTTTGCACTACTGCCAGGTTAAATAGTTAAATAGTATTTTTGAGTAGTTAAATAGCACATAAAAAAGATACTTTCCTAAAGGTTTGAAGATTTAACTATATTTTCATAAAAATATCAAGCTATTTAAATATGTGCAAAATTTCCTGTCCACCTTTTTATCTTGGAATAACTGCCCCTTTAAGAATGGACCATATTTGTCGTATTGTAAGGCGCACCTAAAATCCTTTAATTTTCCCCAAAAAAATTGTCGGTGCGCCTTATAATCCAGTGCGTCTTATGTATGAATTTTATCAGTCAGGTTGTAAGAATCAGTAAAGCTACTCTGCTGAAGTACAGCTTTATACAGGAGTTTCAGTTTAGTTCTCCAGCACTGGGGCTTGTGTAGCATTAGCATTAGCTGCTAACCTCTATTTCCCCATTCAGAGGTGAATATTATTGGCCTGTAGCCTGCTCCTAATCCTAGATAGCCGCTTATAGCCCGGTTAGCCGCTAATGCTAATGCTCCAGCCTAGTGCTGGAGAAATCCGGAAATTAAGCTTAGTGTAAATGAATCAATAATATTTAGTTAATTTAAATATGAACTAAATATTGAACAGCCTAAATATATTTCTTACATTGCCTTCACACTTAGCTTAATCTGTCCACCGTGTCGTGATGAAACATTAAGGTAAATAAACATAATTTTAGAAAATCAAAATGCATCTTTGAATCAGAACAAAAAGTTCTCATAAACATTTAAGAAAGCTTGCAACTGTTGATCAACTGTTTTATTATTTATTTATTTTTTGCAAAGAATTGTCCACCCTGTCATGTGCCTTGCTATGACTAGGTGGCCACATGCATGACAGGAAATAAAAAGTGAAACCAAAAAGTGATTAATAAATACAGTCCCCTCCAAAAGTATTGTAACAGTGAGACCAACACCATTATTTCCACTGTAGACTGAAAACACTTGGGTTTGACAGTAAAAGATTAATATGGGACCAAATATCAACTATTTAGCTTCTATTTCTAGGTATTTACATCAGGCTTTTTCTTTATAGCACTCACAATGTTTCTGTTTTCAACTGTTTTGGTTTAACTTGGTCTACCTGTTCGACCTCTGTTACAAAGTGCACAAGTGACAATTTTCTTCTTCAGGACATTCCTAACGATTGTTCTGGCTATAGACAATATTTGTGGAATAGCTCTGATTGATTGATCTTCTCTTAGCTTCACAGTTGCTTGTTTTTCACCCATAGACTCACAGCTCTCTGGTTTTCATGTTGGTTACTCCTCTTACTATAAATGCACAGTCTGCAGAGATAAAACCCAAATCTGAAACTGAGCGCAGACATTCAGCGCTATTTATTGTATGAATAATTAATGTGACAGAACACACCTGTCCAACAAAACACACCTGACAGTTAGATGTTCCACTTTTGCTCACAAGAAAAATGGGTGGGTTTAGACAGAAGGTGCTATCTTCTGAACTGTGTATTAGATACAGATGTAAATACCTGGAAATAAAAGCTGAAATGTTGACCATTTTCAGCTTTTAATATCAAGCCAATTTATTTTTCAGTCTACAGCAAAAATAAAGAGATTGGCCTCACCGTTCCAATACTTTTGAAGGGGACTGTATATAATAGTCATTTATTTTAGTTTTAAAGGCCAAAAGACACAGTAGTCTCATAACAACCCAGAGAAAACATAAGTTTTTATACATTTTAATAGAACTTTTTTTAAACATAATAAATGTCATAAAATGTATTAAACTACAGAATACTCAGTTATGACAAAGAAAAACAGGTGTTTTGAAAAATCTATTGAGAAAAATTCCACTCAGACCCATTATTATGACACTGGCAACTGAGCTCTGATGCGTCCCACTTCTATCAGTGGTCCTTGAGATGCTTCTACAACTTGAGTGGAGTCAATCTAGACCAAATTAAATTCAGTGGATGTTATCAGGAAGGGCACACTCCTGTTTATATAAGGTCTCTCTCTAAGGTGTATGTCAGAGTGAAAAGCAAGCAATAAGGTCGAGTGAACTGCCTGTAGGCCTGCGAGACAAGATTGTGTCGAAGCACAGACCTTGGGATGGATACAAGAATATTCTGGTAGCACTGAAAGTGCCCAGGAGCACGACAGCATTGGTCAGACAGGTAACTGAGAAAGAAAAGCTTATCTAGAGGGCTCAGGGTCTCAAACTTTCTGACCGTCAGGGTGAAGGTTTACATTTCAACAAAACAATGAGACTTAGCACAGAATAGAACCAAGAAAACACAAGTGGGGGTCCAGAAAAAGTCTAAAGTCAATATCCAGACCTGAACCCAACAGAGCTGCACACCAACCCCATCAATCCTCATTCAAACACATGTCAAGTCAAGTAATTAAGTTTTAGTCATTTTATTAGAGTGCATTAGTGTCAGGCTGTGCAGCAAGGGAGGCACAAAGGCGGACATAATTGCAAGCAATATATATATATATATATATATATATATATATATATATATATATATATATATATATATATATATATATATATATATATATATATGATAAAACAGAAATAAACCAAAGAAATAATCACAATACAAAACAGGATAAATAATCAAACAGCACAACTAGAAGAAACACTGAATTCATGTTTAAATATGTTTACCCTGTGATTTTAACACTTTGGATTTTCCTGTGTAGGTTTCTTGCTCTGTTTTTGCTCTACATGAAGCAAGGACAAACATATAGGACAAAATGGCTGTCTCCACAAATTTCATATTATTCTCCAGCTTGTATATATATAGTGTCCTGACTTATATAATGTGCAGGCATTTTTCATGCACCTTGTTCTAATGTGGGAGACCATGTCCATTACATGTCTTGCAAATTACATGTAATATTTAGACTCCAATCACAGTGAAAGCAGATCAAAGATGTTTCCTCCTTGTCTTGTAAAGAGATGGATAAATTATTAATGCTCAGTCTCAGGTTAGAAACGTCTGGCTTTTTGAAGTCTCTGAAGTGAGAAGAACCTTCTGAAGTTTTGTTCTGTTCTTTAAACTTGTCGCTGCTTTGTGAAGAAGCCAACCTAAACTTCCATACTGCATAAAACTCTGAGTCTTCTTGCTGAAAAAGTGAGAGAATGAGGGACAAGCACAGCACTTTTCACTAAGTGAACATGCAAAAAGCATGAAAATTTAAACAGCACTCCAGATTTCAGATTTCTCCAATGGCTTTAGCATATTTCAGAAGTACAAGGACGGTGAGAACATTTTCATAGGGTTTTTGAGAATTATTAAATTAGTTTGTCGTCAATTTAAAGGACGATTAAGGATTACTGTTTCAGGAGTAAAATAAAATGAACAGGATGTATCAACAGACACTGAGAAAACATGCTGAGGTAAAGCACTGGCAGCTCTTGTCAGCAGGGCTTCAGCTAGTAGTTTTTAGCCCTTTCTATTCCAAATCAACAAAGTGTTCTTACTCCCACTTGCAGAGCCAATATTAAACAGAAAAAAAAAGGCACAGATGAATTCAAATTACAATTTTTTTTATAAAAAAGGAACACTTATTCTCACCATTAGTCAAAAACAGGCAAAATTAAATAAAGTGAAGTAATATAAAATGTAAACATGAATATTATTCAATCAACTCAACCAACAAATATTGTCAGCCAGTCACATACTGCCAAAATAGTCCCAAAATGGTCCCAAACAGCAGATTTATAAGTTGACGGTGCATCTTCAAATGTCCCTTTCTCTGTTTCGAGTTCACTCGTCATGAACAGGCAGCTAAGAAAGTTTTATTTAAATAGCACTCAAATCTTTCATGATGCTGATATGCTCCTGGGAAATTCAGAAAAAAATCTGATTGGTTGTTGCATGGTTGTGGAGAGACACCCTAAGAGGAGTATATAAAAAAGTCTCCCCGGGTCCTAAGAAGTCCTGACTATAACTGCGGAAAATTTGAAATGTACAGCGGGAGAGCGTACGTTCGCTCTGTTAGTGAGTGCACCGAAATATCGTGGTTCATCCGGGTGTATCGAACCAAACAGCCTGAACCGAACCGTTGCATCCCTAACTGCTACATAGCCTAAAAAGCCTCAGCATCTATTGGATGCTTTACCATTCAGTACTTTTGAGATGAATTGGGGATGAAGTGGGGTGGCGTCCTGACCAACATCCAAAATCCTGAAATTATTAAATGTCTTGTCACCCCCTTTTAACAGTAGAGACACCAATAAAATCAGAACCTTGATTTCAGGATAAACAATGGATGAGCAAGTGTCCCAGAACTTTTGTAATGGTCTATATAAGGTACTACTTACAGGCCCAGAGGTTTCACATCACTAAATATTTCCACAGTGTCATAGATTACATCTCAAACTGAGCTCATTCCAAAGCCTAACCTGAGGCTGAATTACCTTTTACCTCCCGGCGGCTACAGCAGCCACACACACACACACACACACACACACACACACGCCTAATTCACTTATTTATTCATTACACACCTCATATTGATTCTCATCCTCGTCACAGCCAACACGTCAACACAGATGGTAAATGCAGCTTTCATGAGTGGGCTGCTTCTGAAACAGACAGAGAAATACAAGGTCATTTCAGGGTAGAGGAAAGTGCTTATCAGTGAACAATAGAGCTCTGCAATTTTCCATGGAAAAACACAAATTAAACATTTGATGTCATGGTCCTGTCTTTCATTTTCAAGGAAAAAAGAAAATAGCAATTTAGAATATATTTGATTTTTTTATACAATAATATAAGTAATTATATACATTTACTTACAAAAACATTATACTGCAGGAATGAGTTGTTGGAATGGAAAAGAAACAAATAAGCCAAAGTATGAAAAAACTAAAAAAAAAAAAAAAAACTTAAACTAATAAAAATGAACTAATAAAAAATTAAACTGAATAACTAGCAAACCCACTCTAATTAAATTAAACTAATTAAAAATAACTAAATTGTAAGAGAAAAAGAAAATGAAATAAAATTAAACTATAATGAAAAACTCTATTAAAAACTATTATAACCTTACATTGATCGTCATCAGATCCCAAACAGACCCTGTATTTGTTGGTGAAGATAATATTGTTCCAGGTCATAGTAGTCCTAAGTTATATATCTGCTGGCAAAGGTGACGGTGGCTGTCTAATAAACAGCCAAGATAGCAGACAATTAGTTGAAATGACCATAGTGTATCAATCCTAAGCGGATAGCCTTCTTATAGGATAGCAAGGGAAGCACTATTACACCCTCTTGTGACCCTCTTGTGTGTAGTCAAACCACACCTGCAATCATTTACATATCTGTCTGAGACCTAACTGCATGGCAAGGTTTGCAGCAATCCGGGGTGCGTTGTTTTAGACGTAGGTGAATGTAGCAGTGGGAGCCTTTTATAAGTATCAGCAAAGCGTGATAAGAATACTTTTCTCAACAACTGTTTTGATGATATTCTAATAATAATAATGAAAATCTTAAAATACCTTCAACGAAGCTGATCTGATTTCTGTGGTGTTGTGCATTATTCAAATGGCTCACTTGAATGTCCTCATGCTATTTTTAAGCCCTGGGAGATGGATGTTTGTTTATACTGTGTATATCAATTTTAAACAATTAACAACATTATGTAGCATTTTCACCTTACAGTAGCAGCTTCAATATCATTTTCATATCTTTATCATTGCCATTCAGAGCCAGAACGCTGCTACTGCACTATGTAACTTTTGTGGAGCATGACTTGAGACGTTCTTTAATATTACTCTACTGCACATTTACTGAGTTTTTTTTAGCACTATAAGGTGCACCAGATTATAAGATTATAAGGCACACTATCAACAAACATCTATTTTCTGGTCTTTTTTCATACATAAGGCGCACCAAATAAAGCACACTTTATGCAAACTAGTAACTAGTAGTAGTAACTAGTAGTAGGAACAAGGGTGTTCCTTTTAAATTCAGCAGGTTTCTTCACCTGTAAAGCTAAGCTAAGTTAAGTGAACAGAACTGTAATTCTAAAAAAATAAATAAATAAATAAAAGCAGACGAGTCAGACAAGTCAAACGAGGGCTGGATGTTAATCTACACAGATTTCTCTCCCGAAAACTGTTTATTTAGGTGAGTAAAGCACTAGCGGTTAGCTGCTAATGCCACCCAAAAGCCCCACTCAGGAACCCTGAGTGTTTTAGTAAGCCAGGGCGATATTAGCTAGCGTTTCTTCCCACGTAGCTTGTTTTAACACTGTAAACATGCAAACTACAGTCCAATATACTCACCTCTGAACAGCAAAAGAGCTAGCACCGTAGTTATCGGCTAATGCTAAAGCTGCTCCAGCAGTGCTATCCGGGGTTAGAAGCAGGATACAGGCTGATGATTCTCACCTCTAAATGGCAAAAGAGCTAGCGCTTAGCAGCTAATGCTAATACTGCTGGAGAACTGAACTGAAACTCCTGTAAATAGCTGGACTTTAGCAGAGTGACTTTACTGCTCCTTACGACTTGACTGGTAAAATTCATACATGAGGCGCACCAGATTATAAAACGCACTGAAAATTGAGTTGGACAGTAATTGTCACAATAAGGGTATGTCTGCAATAAGCATAAACTTGACAATGTGAAAAAAAACGTTTATTAATAATTTCCATTTTTAAATATTATATTATATTTTTATATATATAAAAAGACCTTTAAAGCTTCACAATCATTAAAAAAAAAAACAGAAACAAATGTCTTTCAAGCAGAATATTGCTATTATCACGATATGGACGTTTTAAAAATAAAAACAATATATCGTATAAAGCAATTTGGCACACCCTGCAGTGGTTCAGTTGAAGCATCATGATTAAAGATTTGAGCATCATGATTGTAGCTAAAAAGGTCTTTCAGATACAGATTTTGCAGAGTTGTTGTTGATGCTGAGCCGGCATGCACATCTTCGGCCCTGCTGTCGTGTGTCGTCCTGACTCATGGTGTGCAGATCACTGCTGGTGTCCTCTCACCTGAGGCTGATTACATGAGCTACACTCCTTCAGTTTCATAACAGCCGAGTTGGCGTTTATCAGCTGTGAGCATACCGGCCTCTTACCAAGTTTAGTCACTGAGCCCTGCGGTCCCGAGTGGAGCGGAGAAGCTTAATGCTGATATCTGGCCTGAAACAGAGGAGACTGTGTGTCTGTTTCCTCAACACAACACGCAAACACACTCTCCACCTTAACAAATCATCAGCCTCATCACATGACATGATTATTTCCTGTGACACGTTCACCATACCTATTATTTTTATTTGATTTTTAAATTCTGAAACTCTGAGTATCACCTGATATTGACACTGATACAATTAGGAGGAAGAGCTAATGCCAAATTACAGTGTAGAAATAGAGATTAACAACCCCTGGATTAGAAATAAAAAGAAAAAATAATTAATGCATTAGCCTAGCATTGCAAACATATTCTAGCAAAGCAGTCTTCAGTACAGTCCAAGCTAACAATTTTTGTTTTTCTAGATTATGTGAGAAACATTTTAATAAAATGTGATGCATATACACAGCTCTGGAAAAAAATTAAGAGACCACTTCAATTTATGAATCAATTTCAAAATTGAGAATCAACTACGGACAATATTTCTTACAAATTCCAAATAAAAATATTGTTATTTAGAGCATTTATTTGCAGAAAATGAGAAATGGCTGAAATAAAATAAGATGCAGAGCTTTCAGACCTCAAATAATGCAAAGAAATTTATGCCACTCCTGGTGAAAAAATTCAAGCAGTTCAGCTTGGTTTGATAGATTGTGAGGTTAATTATTTTAAGTCAATTATTGAGGTCATCACAATTTTCATGCATCTTGGCATGTTCTCTTCCACCAGTCTTACACACTGCTTTTGGATAAGTTTATGGTGCAAAAATTCAAGCAGATCAGCTTGGTTTGATGGATTGTGAATTTAATAATTTTAATTAAATTAATGAGGTCATATCGTACATTTATTGAACGATAATTCGATCGTGACAAGCCTACTCAGTGAATAATTAAATGAAAGTAAACAATCACAAAGAAAATAAATATTTAATAATCACAATTAAATAATGCATGCAATGTTTTGTACAGTATATTACATATTAAACTGTACTAAGATGTAAATAAAGCTATTAAGTGTGGTGTGGAGGACTGTAGAAAGGTTGTACAAAAAATAGACATCAGAAAAAAAATGTTCACAATGGGGGGTTAGAAATGGAATTAGACATCTGAGAAGTTTAATACCTCTAAAAACTATTATTGTAATACTTCACTAAATTAGTTTTCTTTTTTTTATTTTTTTTTATTTTATTTCTAATTTTTTCCCATTTTCTCCCCAATTTACACGGCCAATTACCCAACCCATTCATTAGGACTCCCCCTATCACTAGTGATACCTCAACACACCAGGAGGGTGAAGACTAGCACATGCTTCCTCCGATACATGTGAAGTCAGCCACCGCTTCTTTTCGAGCTGCTGCTGATGCAGCATTACCGAGCAGCCAGCGCGCTTGGAGGAAAGCGCAGCGGCTCGGCTCCAGTACATCAGCTCACAGACGCCCTGTGCTGCAGACATCCCCGTAGGAGTGATGTGGGGAGAGAGCGCCATCTACCCACCCAGAGGGAGCAGGGCCAATTTTGCTCCCTCTGACGCCGGCAGCTTGATGGCAAAGCTGCATGAGCTGGGGTTCGAACCGGCGACCTCCTGCTCATAGTGGCAGCGCTTTAGACCGCTGGACCACTCGGCGCCCATTAGTTTTCTTTTTTACAGAACCTGACTTTATTCATTCTAATCCAGCATTTTCTGCTCGTTCTGTCCTCAATACCGATACTAAGCATCGGATCAGTACTGTCTCTGTTTCTGTCCTGAATGTAACCCCCAGTCTCTCTGATCTTTCTCACTCTTTCTCATCCTCCACACTAATCTGCTCAATGGGACTATTTAGCTGCACAGAATAATCCAGCTGGATTTCTGTGGAGGCATTAGCAGAAATTGGAATAGTGTCTGCCTGTCAGTGTCTCTCTCTCATATTCTGCACTGTAAGCAATGCTGCTAATCGTAATAGTGGAGTTGAAAAGCCAAGGGGCGCTGCAGGCAAAACCCAATCTCTCCAGCCGACAGTTTAGGGCTCTAAACTGATTTAGAAATCAGTTCAAACTTGTTATTGTCTGTCCAAAGTTCTTAATGTTTGTCTTCTATGGTTCTCTGTATTTCTCTACATCCAGGTGTGAGTCTGTTAAACTGTCCATTATGAGTACAAAATATAAAATGGCAAAGAGCTAAAAAAGAATATTTAATTTTCTGTCCTTAAATGTTACCCCTCAGACTCTCTGATCCGTCTCTATCCATACTAATCTGCTATATACGGCTATTTAGCTGCACAGAATAATACAGCTGAGTTTCTGTGTTGGCATAAGCAGAATGTGAAATAGGGGCTGCCTGTCAGTGTCTCTCTCATATTCTGCACTGTAAGCAGAGCCACAGAGCTCAACTGCAGTAGTTAAGTTAAAAAGCCAAGGGCACAAGGGCCGCTGCCGTCACAGCCACATCACAAGCTTAGAATGCTAAACTGATTCATTTAGATGTGTTGAGACTAAAGCTATTGATCAATATGAAAAAAAAAATATGAATTTTCCACACAGTTTGTACTTATTAAAAGAATCAATTAAAGTGGAGTTTAATTCATATTAAATTATGTTTTTGTTTAATTGTTTCTTTTTTTAGCTTTGACCACAGATTGTCCTTTATAAAGAGGTATCTACCTACCTACCCACCTTCCTACCAATCTCACCCACCCTGTCTTTTTTAATGCACCCAAACAGGTGCCATTAACAGGCAATAGTGTGTTGATTTTCATTTGATCTTTTCAAAGACAAGGGCATTTATGAATAGTTACTGGCAGTGTCTGGCTAGAAATAACAGAGTATAATGACATATCAAAATTAATATAAATATTTGGCAGTAACCTTCTGTCAGTATCAGTGAATGCATTTTAAACACTTGCTACAGGCTTGTCTAGACTACAGTATGTGTGTTTCCTATGTACAATATCTAAATTCATATTATCTAAATCACCTCTTCTTCTATCTTTCTTGCAGATGGGAAATGCCTCGGAAACTGGCCGATTTGTTTCCACAATCCCCAAGGAGCATGACGTCTGCATGGGTGCCATATACACGACTTTCTGTACGTTGTTCTTACATACAAACTTCTAAAAAAATCTAATGTCTGTGACATTTGGCATTTAGTTTCTATTTTCTATTACTAGCTGGTTAAAACTGTATGTCTTCTGTTACAAAATTGCATAAAATACCGCATTTTTCGAACTATAAGGTGTACCGTATTATAAGGCACACTATAAATGAACGTCTAGTTTCTGGTCTGTTTTGTTTAAAAGTTTCTGGTCTGGTATTTTAACAGCGCAGCGCTTCTATGCTTCTCAGCAGAGGAACCTCACCTATGTGTTCAAGCTGTGAAGGTGTGCGAGCGGTCATTTAAAGAAACAGTAATGTGCATGGTGCAGTTGTGTAGCCAAGATAGGAATGAACATCTGACGGTTGACTGTTGTCAATGTTTAAATCTGAAATTGATTTAAAGACACCTCACTTCCGATATTTTTACAGCGCAGGTGCAAGGCATGAAAAACACTGTTGTGTAAGATAGCAATGAGCATTCCGACGCACTTTGCGCAAGGTGTAAGATTGGGCCCATAGATGTTTAGCCATGCAGATGTTTCAAGCCATGTAGTACATTCATTAAATGCTATGTCATGTTAAAAAAAATCCATTCTCTTGTCTTTACACCCGGGACTCAATTGTCACAGAAAAATTACATTGGAACGGTTTCATGAATACTGTATTTCTCAATCAGCATTCATGTATTGCAAATAATAGGGTTATATGCAGCATATTTCTGAATATCCATTTAATTAATATGAACAAAAAACATTTGGTCAGCAAACTTAAAAAACAAAAAAAAATTATTTTGTTGCTCAGAGCTATCCATGGTGCTGACTCATGTTTGTTCTCTTTGAATCATTATCCTCATGTGCATGTGGAGCGCGGCTGAAACAAAAAAACAAAAAGAAAAACAGTGAGTTATATTATATAACCCAAATTAGAAGCTTTTGGTCAGAAGCCTGTTTTGTGAAAGCGGCCAACATTTGAAACAGTGGCTTCTTCCACTAGCAAATGAAATGCCATTTAAACAACAGCAGCTGGTTTATGGGTACAAGCCAAGCTTATGGAGAGCTAATGCTAAGCTAACATTCATGCTCCAATCAGTGCACGGACAGATGGACAGTAAAACATTTACGTATGCTACAAAAACATGTTTTCTCTGTCTGTTTTTTTTTTTGCTGCTCCAGGTGTGCTGTCTCTCTTGGGGAACGTCATTCTGCTTCTTGTAGCGTATCGAAAGAGGTCGTCCCTGAAGCCAGCCGAGTACTTCATTGTGAACTTGTCCATCAGCGACCTTGGAATGACTGTGACTCTTTTTCCTCTAGCTATTCCCTCAGCATTCGCTCACAAGTAAGTCACTACCAAAACCACACTAGCCTGAAGAAACAATGCTTCCACATAAACATTGTAGGAATTAGGGCTGCGCAATATATCTCTTCAATGCTGTCTTCAAAGGAAATGCAATGCCATTAGGTGAATTAAATAAATTAAATCAATTAATAATGTTTTTCTGCTTAAGACAAAATAAAAATGTACAATAATAACATTTTTCAGCACATTTCCATTACAAGGAAGATTACAGGCACCCTGTGCTTGGCGCATCGCAATGCTCATTGCTATCTAATACTTATCTTGCACCTACATCAGCGGGCGTGGTGGTCTATAATTGGGATGTGTTGGCAACAGAGGCACGCCGCATGTTCAGCGCCCTTACACCTCCACTATTCACATACACACACACACACACACACACACACAAGGACACAAAGCAGTGCCCAAACCCAACTTTTACATCAACAATAAACAGAGTACAAAATAAAATAACACTGCGATCCTTCAACGCGTGAACGCGCAGGTCAGTTTCCTCTACAGAGAAGTGCAGATGCACTGCGCAGTTAAAATACCTATCTGCCAAAAACAGAGCACACCTGGATCTTAAAAAGATTGGCAAGTGACACCAGTTTATTTGTCTAATAGCATTTATAAAAAAACTGACAGCTAATAAACAAATGTATCAGTCATTTCCGAGGCAAAGTGGGTAAGTTACAGTTGGGAAACACTTTCCCAGGACCTGGATTAAGAACCACTTGTCTGTCATATGGGGAGACCTTTATATTCTCAGATTACTGACAATTCAGGTCTGTGAAACCAAGTACATTTCATTAAAGAACAGAAGAGAAAGAACGTAAATTTACTCAAAACTGTGTTTTGTGTTTATGTGGTGTATTTTTTCAGCTCTGGAGTGTCACAACAGTCTGCTGTTTATCATAGGACAGGAGGAAATCCCAGCAGGGCCTTAGCACTCTAAAATTAAGCAATATTCAATCCATTTCATATGTAGCTAATTTGTAAAAAAAAATTTAGGTTAAATTGCTGACCAAACTAAACTGAATCTACTTAAAACATCTTATTTACTAATCTACTTTCTTATTTTAACTTGGCCTGGTTAAATTGGCATGTTCTTGGCTCCATGTACATGAAATTAGCTGTATGTTCAAGGGAATTCCAAATGTGCTGAAATGTACAACTTTTATTTGTGAATTTAGAAAGTGAAGAAAGGGGAGAGAACTCAGGGAACTTTTGGGCTGGAGTTCAGGTGGCTTCAGCTTGTATTAGGAAGCTGTTCCCCCTCGCAAATGAGTGGAGTCAGGAAGGAAAAATAAGAGTTAAAAGGGGGAGGAGTTGGGTGATGGAGGGGTGCGAAGATGAACAGGCTACATAACCTGAATAGACAGTATTTATTGGGTGCTAGATAAGACCAACTTAAACCAATGTAATTTAACATGATAATCTCAATAACCTCTCTCTTTTTTCTTCGTAGGTGGCTGTTTGGAGAGCTGACGTGTTTGTACTACGCTGTATGCGGTGTTCTGTTCGGCTTATGCAGCTTGACAAACCTCACTGCGCTATCTTCAGTCTGCTGCCTCAAAGTCTGCTTTCCTATCTATGGTACAATTTCCACCCACATCACCATTTACAATTCACCACCATTTATCTCCAGTTTTAGGGCCTAAATGAATTAAAGGCTGAAGTAACTTGCCTGTGCAGTCTTTCTTGTCGAAACTTTACTTGGCCTTTTAAGATATTAATGTTATCTTGTTAAAAACGATCAACACTCCAGTGTTCCAGTGCTTTTGGCCCGTTTTAAACTTTCTGTTTCAGTCAGAGGAATTCAACGTTTGGACGTTTGGCCCATTAGCAGCTTTGTTCTGTTTACAGATCTAGAGTTCTGTCAGGCTTGTTTAATCAGGCTAAAAAAGCCTCGAGCCACTGAAAAATACATAAGGGTTCATGTGCAGAGAGCAGAGCGTGAGTGTAGATCAGGAGAAATGCGAGAGAATGGCTTTGATAGTGAGGACAAGAGACATGAGGCTACAACGAGATGATGAGCTAAATGCAAGAGGAACAAAAAAAAAAGAAAGGAGAATAAGAGAGATTATGGAGTTGTTCGAGGACATTAGATGGGACACATCAGTGTGACGGAGAGAGAGAGAGAGGTAAATCTTGGTCAACATCACCGAAGGGCAGAATGCATAGGACTTCATGACACATGCATAAGCCTCTCCTCTCCTGTCAGAACTCAGATTCTGAAATACCACATGACAATCAGGGCCCCTACACTCTATATATATTCACCCTATATATATACACACATGTTGACTGGCTTTCAGCTTAATCTATATACACAGATATGTCACAGTGCTTTGACCACCTTAATATTACTACACTCACTTACCACCAAGCATATAGGAGCACTTTATAGCTTTGTAGTTCTATAGTTCCGGACTGTATTCCTCTGTTTCTCTACACACTATATTATCCTCCTTCACTTCAACCCTGTTTTTTATTGGTCAGGAGTCCACAGGACAACCACAGAGCAGCTATTTTTTGGATGGTGGGTCATTCTCAGCACTGCATAGTGTTGTGTGGATGAAAGTAAATCAAACACAGCTGCGCTGCTGGAGTTTTTTAACACTGTGTCCACATACTGTCCATACCGTATTACTATTAGACACTCCACTTTAGCTGGTCTACCTTGTTGATGTCAAGAAAAGTCAGAAACAGAAGCGCATCCTTTAGTCCTAACTAGTACTAAAAACAAAAAGTGATTTTTTTTTTAAGTTGGGGAGACTGAATAAAAACGTTTTTTTGCATACGAAAAATGAATTATCTGAATTTAAGATTTGTAGTTGGCACAGCATGCTTGTGTAGTAGTTGCCTTGAAATTTTGAGTTTTCTCAACTTTTCCACCTTTACAGTGCAGGCCAGCAGTGACACAGAGATGTTTGTGAACTCAGCAGCACACTAACACACTACTAACACACCAGCACTATTTTATAATACTGGCTCTGTGGTGTGTGCTCTGTCCTTTAGGGTCCTGGCCTTTGAAACAGGGTGAAAGAAGAATAATAAAGTGTTGTAATAATGTAAAAAGAGGACAATAAAGGTCAATCTATACTTCTGCACTGGGTGACATTCTATGACATGAAACAACACAAGTAGGCAGTCATAAGTTTAAGATTTCAATGGAATCTATGTTTAAGAAAATCCACATTCTGACATATTTAGCTTCTCTTCTATGGTTGAATATTGCCTGCTCTTTATGTGTGGTGCTCATATGTGTGTAATGTATCAACATACTCTTCCCCGATTGGCTAGACGCAGTGCAATGGTCAAATTAATTTGAATAAAGTTGAGCTCTGTGTTTAATGCAACACAACCCATAATTCACTGTGGAATGCAATGAATTATTAATGTTTCATATTTTACACTATACTAAATTCTTTGAAACTTTTATTGTGGCAATATTTTTAAGCACATAACCTACAAGACATTTATGCACCTCTTCTGAACTTATGCAATCTTGTTGTTTTTCTTCCTCAGGAAACAAATTCTCTTCATCTCATGCTTGTTTGATGATAGTGGGTGTATGGTGCTATGCTTCAGTGTTTGCTGTGGGACCCTTGGCACACTGGGGCCAGTATGGCCCTGAGCCTTATGGGACAGCATGCTGCATAGACTGGTAAGTGCTACTGTGATTGGAGCACAGCAATGAACTGCCAATTTTCGATATGTTTTGATAGTCCGGTTCTTATCTCATTACTGAATAATTAATCATTTACGCCACAAAATGTTACATTGGCTTACTGTCTATCTTTCGTTGTTTTAGGTATGCTCCCAAACGTGATGCACTAGCAATGTCCTACATCATCTGCCTCTTCCTCTTCTGCTATGTTGTCCCTTGTACCATCATCTTCCTCTCCTACGCCTTCATCCTACTCACTGTACGCGGCTCGCGGCAAGCGGTGCAACAACACGTCTCACCACAGACGAAGACGGCAAACGCACATTCACTTATTGTCAAGGTGACTCAACAGAACTGTCTAGGAACTCTTTTCCTATTCTTACCACGTTCATCCCTGTGGTTCTTCAAACTTTTCCAAATCTCCAAAACCAATCACACAGCTGGTGTCCGCAGACAAATATGCTTTAGCCACAGGCAAGACGGAATGTCTATTTAATCTTAAGAACAACTTAATCAACTTAGAGTCGGTTTTCCAGACAGAGACTAAGTTTAGCTTTGGACTAAATTGCAGCACAGTGTCCGAATGTAGATTTGTGGGCAGACGGACGTACAGACAAACAGACAGATAATAAATAGATGTTTCTCAACACTAATCCTGCTTTCCCTATTCCCAAAACACTTAATATAACTAATCAGCTCATTAACCTGTACTTTCAGAGTTATTATGAGTGTGTTAAAGGAGGAAACCCACTAAACTATTCAGTAAATTGTGTTGCCAAGTCCGAGATTGAGAAGCACTAAACTAAAGTACATGCTAGCTCAGGATGAGCCAAATTAAGCTGTCCCTCCTTTGTTGACTGCTGCTTCATTGATGCTGCAAGGCTAATATTACTGGTGTAAAAAAATACTGCAATACTGCAATACTGTATCGATTCTCAAAAACACAGCATCAATATTCATTGCTAATTGTTTAAAAGCAAAGACACTGATTTAAGTTGTTTTTTGTTTAAATACTGACCACTAGATAGCAGTGTTGTACTCCTCTGATTTTAGTAAAAAGACTTTGTTCCTGTATTCATTTCTTGTTTTTACTATGACGTTGTTTTGTTTTGTTTTCAAAAATATTTTTAAAATTACATCCAATCCCTTACAGAAACACAATGTATCACAATGCACTGAATTGTAACCCTGTATCATGATACTAATGATATCACCAGATTTGTGCCACCTTATTTTAGTCTAGACTTAGCCTTAGGCTGTTTTCACACCTGTAGTTTGCTTCTCTGGTGTTTTCCCTCTTGGTTTGGGTAATTAATAAATCAGGTTAAACTTCACCTGAACAGCCTTTTATTGTTTGAGCTGATTTATTGATCTTGATACTTGATAGTTGGGTGAGATTAAGGTTGAATCGCGTTCTTACCAAAAACAAACCATTCTGGAGTTAATTTGGGATCGGAATTAAACCTGTGTGGACTGCACCCAAGTGCGATTACTGTATTCACACCTGACAAAATTAATTGCACTGAGGGTGAAAATGAACCAGAGTCTATTTTAACTGGACTAAACAGTGCAGGTGTTTAAACATCTGTCCCTAAAGATATTCACATTAAGAAAGCTAATTTTTGGTCCCTCTGTTACATATATAAGTGGGAATAATAAAGGTGCAACATGTGTATAGCACTTTTGTAATGCATATTTATTCTCTGTTCTTTCTCGCAGCTCTCTGTGGCAGTGTGTATTGGTTTTCTGAGTGCCTGGACCCCTTACACAATCGTCGCAATGTGGGCCGCATTTAGTGAATCCGAGTTGGTCCCACCCGTTGCCTTTGCCCTCGCTGCAATTTTTGCCAAATCCTCTACAATCTACAACCCTGTGGTGTACCTTCTGTTCAAACCCAACTTCCGGAAGTCTCTGAGCAGCGACACGGCTGTAATCCGCAGGAGAATATGCTCAAGCCCCTGCAAAGGAAGTCCTCTCCCCGACGAGAAGAATTCAAACCCACCAACATCTCAACGCTGCACCAACAGCAAGGACATTAACAACTCCACCCGCGTTTCCAACGGTCTTACAGAAAGCCACGGGGCGTGTCTTCACTGTGCCGAGGCGGAGTCTCACTGCCAGCAGCCTACGCTGCAAAGGACGGCCCGTGTGCTGACTGGCTCCACCCACAGCGAACTGACCGTGAGTCAGATGTCAGAAAAAATGCATGCTGACTTCTTATGAGCGTGCTGAAGACATGCTGGACGCATGCCAGGAAGAAACAGACGGATGGGAGGAAATTCAGTGTCTTGTTCGTCTTTCTTGCGCAGGACATGAAAGCAGAACATTATTTAGACAACGGACACAAACAGGAGAATAAAATGTGAGTTTCTTGATTCAGATGTTTGTGTTCATTCAGTGATGGCCTCTTGAGAGTGTCCCAGATCCAAGACTGTTCAAGTCAAGTGGACTGGACAGAAGGAGGTCGCTAGCGGCAACAGCATGTTCGAGGACACTCAGAAGTCAAGATGAAGAACAACTTTGTCATCTCAACCATATAAAACCATTGTACTAGTGAAACAAGACATGGTAAAATGTTATGTGCATAAAAGGCCTGTTTGAGGTTCCAATATTCATGAGGGATGAATTAAAAGAAGAAAAACCCTTTACAGATCTTTAACCCTTAGAAGTGAAGAGCTACAGTATATTCAAATATAATTAATATTCACTGTGTTTAATTAAATGACAGCAACAGATGTACACAATCAGATCACAGTATTTTGACATCTTCTTTGTCTCTACACTCACTGTCCATTTTTGTTGGTCCCCCAATACATATAGGAGCACTTTGTAGTTCAATAATTACAGACTGTAGTCCTGTATCTGTTTCCTGCATACTTTATTATTATTATCCTCCTTACACCCTGTTCTTCAATGGTCAGGAACCCACAGACGAGACCACAGAGCTCATTCTTCCCTTGCTGTTGCTTGTGTGAACAAAGCTAGACAGAGATAAAGCTAACAGGAACTTCAACAAGAATCAAGAGCTTTGTAAAATACCTGGTTCATTGACTATTGACTCAGTCCAGCAGTGACACTTTTAGGTGTTTAAAAACTCCAGCAGCACTGCTGTATCTGATCCACTCTTCCCAGCACAACACACACTATTACACTACCACCATGTCTGTGTCACTGCAGTGCTGAGAATGATTGCCACCCAAGAAATGCTCTAAGGTGGCCCTGTGGGGTCCTAACCATAAAAAACAGGATGATAAAGTGTGCAGACTACACACCCTGTAGTTCCAGAACTACAAAATGCTCATACAGGGTCAATAAAGCTGATAAAAATAAAACTGAGTGTACAAACATGGTGATGGCCAAAATATTGTGACATGACTGTATTTTAACAGTACTTTACAAAGGTATTAGGCACCTTAAAAAATAGAAATAGAAATCCTTACCTAGGCAGTAATTTTTATTTATTATTATCTAAATCCACCCAACAGTAAGCTGGTTTGGTAAATCAGTGCTTATTGATATTAAATCAGATGAGGATGAGCTGGTGATTGTACTTATCCTAGATGTTCATGGGACATTCAGGAGATTTTTTCTCCAAACTAGCTCAAACGATCTTACCTACTTTCTTCAGAATTAAAAAAAAAAAATAACAAGAATTTCTTGTTCATTTTTTTTACTGTGTTTGTGTTTACCTGTATTTGTTTTAATGGAATCTGATGTCTTTCCCCGCAAACCCACTCTTATCACTGAGATAACTGATTAAAAAAAAATGTTTACATTCTACCAAACAAAAATGCTTCCATATACAACCATTTTAAAAAAGAAAATATTATATATAAAGAAATCAATGTAAATGTTTACGTTTCTCAATGTATCACTTCACACTTTCACAAAAATGATTTTGTATGAAACCAAAGTCTTCTTTTATGGCATCACTCAAAGAGCCCTCTGTATTATCTTTATTTCTGAGAGTGTAGGTGCCTAAACCCTCCAGATATCACTGCATACCTGATTAACATGGCTTAGTTCTCATTTGGCACAAAATAGATTTTGTCATAAATGTGAATAAATTAAAAAACTAAATACAGTAAACACAATTTGATTTGTTCTAAATTCTTGAGTAGGCACTCAAACATCAAGTGCCCCAATAGACGTCTTACATCTAAAGCAGAGCTTAGAAAGAGGCAGAGAAAATGTTTAAAGTAAGTTTACAACCGAGCTGTAGCAAATATCTGTACATTTAAATACCTAATTATTTTTTTATGTTATTTATTTATTGACGCTTTTATTTATCTATCTAAAATCAGTGAAAATTCCTCTACTTACAAATACAAATGTGATATGGATTACAAGTTTTAAATGTGCAGTTTCCACCAAATTGCTTGATGATTGATGAGCTGAAAGTGAATTAATGCTGAATTATACGTTGCACTTTTTATTGCTGGTCATAAATGTGACTTCTAAGTGTTAAAAGTCTTGTTTACTGAATTCAGGTTTCTGAAAAAGAGGGACATTAACATAAATACAGTTACATTGTGTAAAGGTCAAAAGCATTTTATCCAAACTCATCACTTTTACACAATTTGTATTCATATTCAACAAAATCTGAATGCAATGTCAACAATATAACACTCAGAAACAAATGTGGGTTCCATAAAATACAAAATATTCAACAAACATCCAATCAGTGTGCAGAAAAGCAAGTGTAAATGATCATGAATTAAAGAAAAGGTTTCACCGTGTCTCTTCACACAGACAGTATTAATAAAAACAGTGAGACAATCAAATAAACCTTCTTTTGGAAGAAGTAAAAAAATAAGGAAAAGAAATATATACCAGTGTGCCATACATGGTGGGTGTAAGGGCCAGACTTGTATTTTAACAATTATATTTATACAAAGACACTGCATGTGTGTGATGGCAAAGAGACAATCATCATTAAAAAAACGTTATACAGAAATAAAATGTAACATAAAACAGTATGTATGCAATAATTCAGTCGTGATTAATTCACTGGTTCAACATTCCAAGTTACTCTAATAAAGAATATTAAAAAAGTTAATTCCAATATGTACTGCTCTTTGTTTTGGGTTTAGAAAGACTTAAAATGAAATTTACTGAAATAGCATCACTTACACACCAAAACCTTGTGTATACATTTGTGAAGTTTTTCATTTTTGATTTCATTTTTGTTGTGTTATAATACAACGATTAACAGACCAATATAAACGTGTTCTCTTTTAAAGCTAATTTTCAGAAATTTTGGAGATACAAGGTTTTGTTTCAATAGTGAGAAAGTGAGACCCAGAGACCCAAATTTAAGAAAAATTACAAACACTTCTAAAATCTCCAAGATCTTTTCAGAGATATTAGATATTAGAGAACAAGGTTTTGCTTCAACAGTGAGAAAGTGAGACCCTGTTTTGAGTACGAATGCTCTCGCAAAAAAGTGACCTTTTGAAATTCAATTTTGGAGATACAAGGTTTTGTTTCAAGAATGAGAAAGTGAGAGTGACTGACTCAGAGACCCAGACATTAGTAAAAGTCTATCAAACAGTGACTTGTTTTTTAAGCACCAGACTTAAGTTGAACAGTGTTCCCGCAGGTCCTTGAAAAGTCTTAAAATGTCTTAGTCGAGTTAGCTTACATAGTAACTTTAGCGGTGAGCTAGCTAACACACTAACTTTAGCTAGCTAAAGTGAGCTAGCTAATGTTACCAGGGATAGAACTAAGATTAGCAGAAAGATAGCTAACATAAGCGGAGAGTTAGCTAACATACTAACGTTAGCAGCAGGCTAGCTAACGTTACCAGGGATAGAACTAAGGTTAGCGGAGAGTTAGCTAACATTACTGGCGAGTTAGCTAACATATTAATGGAAAGTTGGCTAATGTTAGGGAGAGAACTAAGAAAATTATGACTGCATTTTTGGGTCTTAAATTTTATTAATTGAGGACTTAAAAAAGGGCTTAAAAGGCATTACATTTGGCTTTTATGATGATGCAAAACCCCTGTGGAAGTACTAAAATTTTTATTTCTTTGTATTTAATTACTTTTTTAATTCTTTGTACTTAAGTATTGCAATTACACATTAAGCTCCTGATGTAGGAATGTTAAACAACCCCAAAACTTCAGAAATGGAATGTTCCATCCATCTGGCCCCCAATATCAGGACCTTGCTTGAACTCACATTGCATTCACATGATAGCATCACACAACTTATACAACTGTTGGAATACCCAAGACGTCTCCTGAGATAACACTTTATGATCAATGGGAATACTGCTGTTGTATGAAGTACTGCCAATATATAGGAAGAATATAAAAAAGAGACCACTTAATGATGATGTTTTTCCTTGATTTTACCAAATAGAAAACCTCTGAAATATAATCAAGAGGAAGATGGATGATCGCAAGCCATCAAACCAAGCTGAACTGCTTGACATTTTTGCAGCAGGAGTGGCATAAAGTTATCCAAAAGCAGTGTGTAAGACTGGTGGAGGAGAACATGCCAAGATGCATGAAAACTGTGATTAAAAACCAGGATTATTCCACCAAATATTGATTTCTGAAGCTTTATGAATATAAACTTGTTTTCTTTTCATTATTTGAGGTCTGAAAGCTCTGCATCTTTTTTGTTATTTCAGCCTGTTCATATTTTCTGCAAATAAATGCTCTAAATGAAAATATTTTTATTTTTAATTTGGGAGAAATGTCTGTACTTTATAGAATAAAAAAACAATGTTCATTTTACTTAAACATATACCTATAAATAGCGAAATCAGAGAAACTGATTCAGAAACTAAAGTGGTCTTTTAATTTTTTCCAGAGCTGTATATACAGTATGAAGTACTTGGTTCGCTCACAATGTGAGATAAGAAAGATACTTTTCTTTTTCAGGCATGTAATTCAAAACTTTCTGATGTGCATTTCTTTATGTTCTTCCATTTCTAAACAAAGCTTTTCTGAGTTGCACTCGGCCAGTGACGTGCAGTGCATCCAGCTGATTAGAGCTGCCCTTGGCCAGTGTATTCTGCGGGCGGCATTAAGCATTTTCTGCTCTGTCACTTTCAGCATCTTATTTTTTTCTAAATTCAATATCTGAACTACTCCTCATTGGAAATTACCCTCACTGGTGAGGAGCCAGGATGTACGGAACACTCTGGCTGAAGGACAAAATGGATACGTTTAACTGAACGCCTTTTCTATTAAGCTTAATCTGGGTAGAGCTAGATTTATTCCCTATCCATCCCCCTCATCCTCAATGCATTGGAATTCATTGGAAAGTGTGTTTACCTTTTGCATTTTTGGAACTTTATTAATTTCTCCCTACATATGCACAGTGAATTCAAATGATTTTAGATTTTTTTATGTTAACAATAAATAAAGGTGACACTCAGTGAAAGAATAAAAGAAAAGAAAGAGACAGGATGATAATCAAGCAAAAAGCCGTTTTTTCATCTAGAGGTCTCTCTGAGCATGAAAATGAAGCTCAAACTTGACAAATATTTTCAATTTACCGACTCCACTCGACCAAGTCAAACTAATATTGCTAAACATACAGTGGTGTGAAAAAGTGTTTGTCCCCTTCCTGATTTCCTGATTTTTTGCATGTTTTATCACACTTAAATGTTTCGGAACATAAAACAAATTTAAATATTAGTCAGACAATACAGGTAAACACAAAGTGCTATTTTTAAATGAAGGTGTTTATTATCCAAAGAACTGCAGGCCTTACTTGCCTTAGTTAAGATCAGTGTTCATGCCCAAAAATGGCCTATATGGCAAAGTCCCTAGAGGAAAACCACTGCTAAGCAAAAAAAAAACGTTAAAGCTCATCTCAATTTTTCCAGAACACATCTTGATGATCCCCAAGACTTTTGGGAAAATATTCTGTGGACCGATGATACAAAAGTTAAACTCTCTGGAAGATGTGTGTCCCAGTACATCTGGCATAAAAGAAACACTGCATTCCAGAAAAAGAACATTATACCAGCAGTAAAACATGGTGGTGGTAGTGTGATGGTCTGGGGCTGTTTTGCTGCGTCAGGGCCTGGAAGACTTGCTGTGATAATGATGAATTCTATGAATTCTGCTGTCTACCAAAAGATCCTGAGGGAGAATGTCCGACCATCTGTTCTTGACCTCAAGCTGAAACAGACTTGGGTTCTGCAGCAGGACAATGATCCAAAACACACCAGCAAGTCCACCTTTGAATGGCTAAAGAAAAACAAAATGAAGACTTTGGAGTGGCCTAGTCAAAGTCCTGACCTGAATCTGATTGTGATGCTGTGGCATGAACTTAAAAAAGCCATTCATGCCTATTAATCCAGATATGAAACTTCAATTGTAAACTGGTTTTCACCAAAGCAGATATGATTGGATATGGCACAGCAGTGCTGCTGGAGTTTTTAAACACCTCAGTGTCCTGTGACCACTGATGAAGAACTAGAACATCAATAACTGTGCAGCAAAAGATGGTCTTCTGTCTCTGACTTTACATCTACATGATATAGCAGTTAGGTAGACATGTCTAACAGAGTGAACAGTGAGTGAACACAATGTTTAAAAACTCCAGCAGCACTGCTGTATCAGATCCACTCATAATAGCACAACCCACACAATCACACCAACACCATGTCAGAGTCACTGCAGTGCTACAACCATCCATATAAGAAATGCTCTATGGTGGTCCTGAACTAGTGATGCCCCAACACCAGGAAGGTGAAGACTAGCAAATTCCTCCTGCGATACATGTGAAGTCAGACAATGCCTCTTTACAAACTGCTGCTGATGCAGCATTGCCGAGTAACATCGGAGGAAAGCGCAGTGACTCGGTTCTGATTCAACAGCTCACAGAAGCCTCGTGCTGATCAATATCACCATTTGTAGTGATTTTTGGAGAGAGCGCCATCTACCCATCCAGAGAGAGCAAGGCCAATTGTGTTCCCTCAGAGCTCCAGTAGCCGATGGCAAGCTACATGAATAGGATTCGAACCAGCGATCTCCTGATCATAGTGGTAGCGCTTAGCCCGCTGGACCGTTCAGAGCCCAACAATGTCATAATGTTATGCTTGATCGACATTAAAGGGAGGGGGTGCATTGGGTTGCTCCCATATAAACTAAAGAATGGGAAATAACAATGCTTCAACATACTGTTGTTATTATGCAACTTCCACAGATTTTCTTGCTAGGGCAATGAATGAAAATGCAGAATTAACTGGGTGCATCGATTTCGGGGGCTTTCTAAATAAACTAAATAAGCTCTAACCTTTCTTGTGTAAGAGCAATAATATTTACTGTTGTCTTTTGTTTAAGCAATTTCTACAGTCTCTACAGTTCCAGTGAAACCAGTAACATTTATTTAGTGTGAGTCATTTATGGTTTTCAAGCAAATGCTAACTTGCTAATTTGCCAGTTTCCATAAAATGACAAGTAAAACCCTGACCCCTTTAAGGTATCAAAGACAAGCCTGCAAAGGTGAATAGCCTTGGTTTTCTTGAGTAAGCTGAAAAAGTGCTTCCCCTGCATTGCTGATCTCTGTAAAGGCTGACTCAGGAACCACTCTAGGCCAAAACATGCTACAGTAGCAACTCAAGCATTGTTTTTTTTTAATGGGAAGGTTTAAAGGATGACCACATTCAACGTGTTCAATCGCCCACAGTCTATGATTTAGAGGACAAATAACACATGGGATGCAACATTATGCATGACTGCACATAAAAAAAATCATATATTTGGCTTCCAGCATGCTCAGCTGCTGTCTTTTTTCTGCTGTTTGGGGTAATTTGGGAGGGTTTGTGTTGTTTGAGGAGGGGTTATTGGTGGTTATGTATTTATTTGTATTTGAGTTCCACAGGTGGAGCATTAAACAACAGTTAATAATCTGAAATGTTCTAACCGTGATGATATTTGTGATACCGGCTTGTTAATCCATCAGTCTGACGCAGTCTGATAGCCGGAAGGGTAACCAGCCAGGCTAGGCTAATCTAAGCTAAAGCAAGCTTCGCTAACCTAACCACAGTCCTGCAGGTGCAGCTGGCCTGCCAACTAGCTAACCCACACCACCCAGAAAACAGGCAGTAATACTCGCAAACGCACAGCTTTCAAAATCAAGATGACTCCCCAAAGCAGGGGTGGAGAGTTTCAGCTTTATCTTACGGTCCTAACGTTTACCAATTCCCTTAAATTTTCACTGTTCTGTGCTAATTCAAATATTTGATTTTAAGCTAACGTTTTGTAGTTACAGTTCTTTTACAGTTCACTTGTTGTGGAACTACTTTTTGGCGGAAGGCACAGTCCGTATCAAAGCATATTCATTATCAATTTCTTGAGGTTCTTTGATATATTTTCTTTATTAATTTTTTATAAATTTATTAATTTTTATTAATTTAGATTTTTATCAATAGAACTTTTGGGTGTGAGCTGTGATGTTATTCGTGATAACACACCCCCTCTCATGTTCTATTGCTTAATTATTCACCATTCTGATGTTAGTGTGAATGTTAAATAAGGGTTCTAAAAATGAACATAGAACTATTAAGTGCAACAAGAAAAATGAACATAGATACGATATATACTTTTAATTAAATTATTTTCCTGAAAGCAACTTATTATGTAAAGACATTGAATGGATACACTTCCCTTCAAAAGTATTTAAACAGTGAGGCCAATCTTATTTTTCCTGCTGTAGACTGCAAACAGTTGGGTTTAACATTAAAAGATGAATATGAGAAAAAATATCCACATTTCAACTTTATTACAAATTTATTTCCAATTTTTATTCCCATTTTCTTCCCAATTTACAAGGACACTTGTCCAACCCTCTCTTTAGGATTTCCCGTATCACTAGTGATGCCCCAACACCAGGAGGGTGAAGACTAGCACATACCTTTTCTGATACATGTGAAGTCAGCTACCGCCTCTTTTTGAACTGCTGCTGATGCAGCGTTGCGCTTTTGGAGGAAAACGCAGCGACTTGGTTCTGATACATCAGCTCACAGACTACTTGTACTGAACGACATTACTGTTTGGAGTGATGTGGAGAGAGAGCGCCATCTACCCACCCAGAGAGAGAGAGCAAGGCCAACTGTGCTCTCTCAGGAATCTGGCAGCTGGTGGCAAGCTACGGGAACGGGACTCGAGGCAGTGATCTCCTGATCATACTGGCAGCACTTTAATTTACAGGTATTTACATCTGGATCTGGTACACAGTTCAGAAGATGGCACCTCTTATCTAAGCAAAATATTCATTAATAGAATAAAGAGAAAAGAATATTTAATTGCAAATCCGTTGCTTGCAATAACTGCATCAAGCTTGTGACCCACTTACATCACTAAACTTTTACAGTCTTCTTTTGTGATGCTTTTCCAGGGTTTCACTGCAGCCTCTTTCAGTTGGTGTTTGTTTTGGGGGTTACTCCCTTCAGTTTCCTCTAAAACCTTCCATTTTTGTCTATGATGAACACCTTTTAATTATCTTGCTGCATAATAAAGGGTCTCCCAATCAGTTTGGTTGCATCTTGCTTTAAATTAACGTTTTCATTTTACAGCAGAAATAAAGAGATTGGCCTCAGTGTTGCAATACTTTTGACAATGCTGCAGGGTGAACAGACAGATCAAAATATTAAAAATGTACAGTTGTTTTGTACAGCTTTATCAAATATTTACATAATGCAATGATTTCTCAATGAAAAAATAACAGACCATCTGTGACTGTGGCCAATGAGATTAAGAGAAGCAGAGAAATGCAAGTAGACTCAATGCAACAAAGAGCTGGTGGGGTTACTTGAGTTGCTAGCCTTTTCTGCAAGCCTCAGTGTTGCATATGTCTTAAGGGTCAAACAATACATTCCAAGTGACTTTATCTGTGCTGACAGGCTAGCTAAATGAGCGAGCAGCACTTTGTGCACAGTCATCTAAATTTGGTTATATAAGCAAGCAGATGTAGTGTTTTCCTCTTCCGACGTTCGTGACTTTCTCTCCAATTGCTTTTTGCTTTATTATAGGAATTATCTGTCAGCCAGGCTGAGGACGTGCTGCTTTTAAAATAAAATGTCCTTCTGTATCTGTATGTATGACAGCAGTGCAGGGTGTTGCCAAGACCTTTATACAAATGTCATCATCTTATCATCATCTAATTTACAGTATGGGGAAACAACAGCCAAACCGAGAAGTAATTAATTTCATTTTTTGTTTTGTTTAAGAATTATTCAGTTATTTTCTCTTTTTATCTTCTGCACACTCAGTGGCCCCCCTTAAAGCTGCAGATATATGGTTATATGTGGAGATACCCATGCCAGCTGTTGAGGGGCTTCTCCGTTTACCATCAGCAAGATGTTTAAATAATTAACATGTTTATTATGTCTCTAGTGTTCTGTTCTGTTCTCTTATTTAGCTCATACGTCCTATGAAGTAGGCAATTGGTCATATATATATATATATATATATATATATATATATATATATATATATATATATGTATATATAACAGATGCACACAATATTGCAAAGTATTACTTAATATAGCATCTGCTCACCTGCATTGGGTTTGGAAAAGGAACTGCATTGTATTGCGAATGGATGTAGTTGCTCAGCCATTAAAGCCCATTCCAGCTCTCTATGCTCTACTGCTCTTAAAGGTATCCTTCCGCTAAAATCCACATTTTCTTGTTCTTTGTGAAATACTATAGGTCTGAATATGAAACTGTACTTCAACCCCCATTGTCTGCAATAGTTAGTAAAAGAAAATGTTCAGAAAAACAATCAAGAGAAGCTCTGAAGTCGGAGTCAACTCATGAGTTCATGACCTCGCCCACCTTGGCTCTGGACCGCCCACAGACAGAGCTGAAGCAGGGCTGCAGCAGAGCTGAAACTGTTAGCTAAAGAACGTACAGCTTCTGTTTACAGCAGCCAGTTAACGTTAGATATCTTGTGTAAGTAACTATAGGTTTAAATCGGATCTCCGGTTGATTGTGCGTTTTTTGTGCAGAGACCTTAAATAATATACAATAGGGAAGCACAGTTTGACAAGGCAGCACAAGTCATCAGAACATAGGTCAAAGTGGGCACCGCTCGCATCAGATTTTATGATATAGAGCGAACTCTGGGGCTTCGACGTGGTGAAACTGCCCAAGCACCGAATTTCTAAGTCTGAGTTAAGAGTTTAGTAGCATTAGTTTAGCTGAAAGAAACGTTATCAATACCGCGACAGGCAGCCTCTGCTCGCACCGTAGCATTGATAACATTTCTTTCGGCCGCGGGGCTGCTCACCTTGCGGCCGAGCGACGCTAAGACTCTGATGTTAAGTGAAGTTTAAGGGTTAACTTTACCTAGCACTCAGTGCTGCACCTTTACAACTAAGGCCATTTCTCTGAAAACATTTTATCCTTGGAGTTTTAAAACTGTACAATTGACTGTGGGGGAAGGCAGGTAGGCGTTCCCTGCTGCAGTGCTGTTAGCCAATCAGAGACGATATGTTTGCATGTATGAATATTCATGAGCAAGAGCCAAAAGCAGGGCTTTAGATACACCAGACCATGGCATTCATTCATACTAGAGACCACAACTAGACATTTTAAAATGAGTAAAACCATATGGAAATAGACCTTCAAGCTAATCTGAAGGCCACTTGAAGTTCGGAGTGCTGTACTGATTGACTCAATGTCCCAGGTTTTTGAAAAAAAAAAAAAATGAAAACCTCTAAAAACACCCATTTTAATCTGTGGAAAGTGGCCTTGTAGTGCTCATTTAAAAACACTGCATTCTCTCCAAGATGAGATCACTCACCCTGTCCTTTATGATAAAAAAACACCAAAGTAGTTTTATCTCACTCATTAACCATCCAATAGGAAGAACCCTTTTCCATAAAGGTACATCAGAACCTCAAAAGTAATTACGCAATTATGATGAGTTCCTCCAGGATCTTTCCTTTAGAATGCAATTGATGGAGTGCTCATTTGTTGTGGAGGATGACAGGTCTGATTTTTCCATTATTAGCGATTAAAAAGGGGGGAAAAATAGCAGAGTTGTCACAAAACACTCAGACAGAGGCATAACTAGGTTCTCATAGGTGCTGGAACAACAAAAAATACTTTCACAAAAGAGGAATTTCACTTTATTTCATATATAAGCCTTTCTAAGTACTTAATAAGAAATGTTTAGGAATATTCTTAGAAGACAGCAATGTTTACCTACTTGTTAAAAACTAATTTCTATTAAATTAGATACAGTGTAATGTGTAACACACCTCATATAACACTGTATTTAATGGAAACCATGCCAATTTGACAATGTGAATTAACTGAATAAAAAAAACAGGACAAACAGTGACAGTTGTGTACCAAGTTGTCCTTTGAGTGTCATGCTGGCCAGACGCACAACAGACACTCGCAGATCCCAAACACACAATTTATTTAAAAAAGGGGCTAGGAAAATCCGGTGTGAGTGCATGCTGGGAAATGGAGTCTCTGATTAGTTCAGAGTCCAGAGCAGGCAGACAGCCTTCTCGTTATAGTCCCAGATGTTCCATGTCTGTTTCAGTGTACAAGTAGTCCCTTTGTTTCAGTGTTTTTTGTCTTCATGTCAGGTAATGGTGTTTTTTAACTTGGTGACTTTGCTTTTCTTCTTATTTTTTCCAGAACTGTAGATCAAATGCCCACACTTTTAAAATGTTAGGTCTAGAATATACATGGTATGTACTAGATATTATGCACAAAGTATTCAGACTGTCTCTAAAAATAACGAAAATAACAGAGCACTGTTTTGAACTTAGTCTGGGTATTTCCAGTTGCACTTTCAGTGAACTCACAAAAATTGAATTGGCAAGAATTCTCTACACTTAATTAGTGCAGAATTGCTTTAGGCTCAGTGTAAGACTATTTCTCCATTGTGTGCATGCAGTGGCTTTAGCGCTGATATGAACGAGAGCCAATCTTTCAGCTTTTCCAGCAGACTACTCACTGCTTACATCAGTCAAAGCAGAGGAGGTCTCAATATTCTGCTCACGTTTCAACCAGGGCATTGATTTATGGCCCAGGCAATGTGTGTGTGCATGTGTGTGTAGCTTGTCAGTGCTCTGAGTGACAGTCTCTATTAGCGAGCTGTAGGGTGATGTTCAGCTCAGGAGATCTTTAGTCTGGAGGAAAGTCAGTCAGCTGTGGCCATCAGCACCCTGGAGCCGAGTCTGCTGCTCACATCACCTCCAGGCCAGGTTAGCACTGATTCTGCCTGTTTGGCTCTTTCTCTTTTGCTTTATTTCTATTGTCAGTTTACATTTATCAGCAGAATTGTGGATACATGGGTGCACATGGATGCACAATGGTCATGGTGACAAGTTCACTAGAAAAAATAGAATACTTACTCATCATTTTGCCTTAATATCAGCATCAGTTCTGTTAGATAAAGACAGATAAAGACAGGTCTCCAGTCTCTGGAGATTCCTGTCGATTATGGCCCACTTTTACAGAAATTGGGTGCACACCTATTTCACCATGCTGCTCTAAAAAGAGAATTGGGCTGGAGGTCTGGTAATTGTGTCGGTCAGTCCCATTAAGTATCCCACCATTCCATTATGTCTGCTGAGGTAAAAACATGCAGTTTTAGACCTTTACATCAGAGGTATAATTACAGGAAGGCCCTGGGGGAGCAAAACCCCCTCCAACTTGTGCAAGATGTAGCCTTCTTAAACACAGTTGTAGAAATGCAAGAACAGCTTTTCTTTCCACAGTTGTGGAAGTCAAAGTACCTTTACTTCTCCAAGAAGACTCAGGAGGCAAGCATACATGAGAAAAACTTAAAACTTTCTCCAAAATATTAACAGTTTGATATGAAAAGTTTTGAGATTTTAATGGAGATGGAGCCAACTGCCTGGTCAACCAGGTAGGAACCAAACTGGTGTTGGTGGGAGAGCAGAGAGAAAAGACAAAACATCAGCATCTTTAAGCACAAAACAATTGTTTCTGCGTTTATGGCAGCCTAACTGACATCCCATGGCTGCAATCGGTCGTTTAGATGCAACATCCATTGGCTGCCGTCTTTGTTCAGGTGGCATTTGCTCTGGAAAAGTAGGCCCAGGACTGCTCGTGTTATGTTTACTCTGATAAGCTCAAGAAGATTTTTGCAGTGTCATCCACGTCTCACTTTTTGTTTTTTGGCTTCCAAAACTTTTGACATGTCTATCCCCATCAAAATTCATTTTCCCAAACAGTAAGTTTTAGCATTTCATCTTTTACATTACATTTGGCAGACGCTTTTGTCCAAAGCGACTTACAATAGTGAAGTACAAAAGTAATAGAAGTTAAAGGTAAAAACATCTTTAGATAGGGCCTAAAGGAGGTCAAAGGGAAATAATAGGATAGTGGAATGAAGGAGGGGAAGAAGGAAATGAGGTTAGAAGTAGTTAGTTTGTTAGAGGTGTTAGAGTAAGTGCTCTTTGAAGAACTCTGTCTTCAGCAGTTTCTTAAAGATAGTGAGAGATTCTCCTGATCCTGATTCTCCTGATCTTCTAGTAGAACTTCTAGTAGTAGCTTGAGCTGTCTTATATGACAAGAAAGAGACTGCACAAGGTTGACTTTCATTGTAAGTATGCAAAGAGGATACCCTTAAAATCACCAAAACAAAGACCAGAACTTCTGGAACAATGGGCTTTGGAAAGATGAATTGCAAGCTGCAAGACTGTGTAAGACTGATCTCTTGTGAATTTGTCCATTTCTTTTGGTAAATTCTGATGCCATCAAATGTGGCTTCCAACAACTGGGAATTCCAAGGCTCTTCAGGCTGGAGTTTCCAAGCATTGACAACCACCTCAATTTCTCTACCTTCCAGGACAATGGCCTGCAATTCACATTTCTCGAACAGTGCCCTATTAGAGATGAGGCTGAGGGGTCATTTATTTCCAGTGATTTTGCGTATTTAATCTTGCCTTGGTACCAGACCAACTGTTACAATTGTACAGCATGATGGAAATACAGTACACACTGTATAGCTTTATGCCGTCCTTACACCAAACGATTTTCAAGCAATTCACTGCCGCAGACAAATTTCCAGTGTCGGGATAAAATCATGAGAGTCTTGCTAGAGTCGAGTTGCGGTCGCGTCATCTCGATCGTTCAGTGTAAGATGTTTAGGATTGAAGGTGTTCAGATAAAATCAACCCTGATTAATATTATTATTGTAAGTCTTGAGACTTGGCTCACCGAATAGTGACATGAACAAAGTCAACAACCAAAAGGAGAGATACGGGAAGCAACAAGGCAACTGCGGGAACGTTTGTGGAAATGGACATGGATGAGACTCCAGCAATGGCTTGGAAACCAAGATTTTCCTGGAGTGTTTTTTCTGAACAAATGACTACTCATCCAAAGGTAGCTATGGCCAAAAGGTGCTTCTGTTTTTGCTTCATTGTTGAACAGTTTCTCTGCCTGTTAAACTCCACCAGAAGCATGATGGGAAACAATTTAAAATCTTGCAACAAGTGACCCTGCAAGATTCCCAGTCTTTGCAAAATATTACCCTGTCACTAATCTGTGACTAAAAATCTTTACAGAAAACTAAAATGTTCTGCCCCTGATATCCAGAGGCATTGGAACCTTGTTTCTCAGGGTGTAGCATGATAGGTAATCTGCAATACTGCAGAGTAGAGAACCCAAATTTCCTTGTCTCTGCTTGGTGGACTGTCAGCTTTGTGTTCCAATAATGATTCAGCAAGGTACACATGGGTAAAGTCAATCTTTGACTCAATTATGAAGGTGTTGTTATCTATAAGGTGTGCTGCTGCAGTGGATCGGAGATGGCTGAGGGGTAGTTGGGTAGCTTCTCCTCATCTAGGAAGTCCACATCGTCTGTGTAGACCATTTCCAAGGGCATGCCGATGTCAGATACGGGAGAATTTGGCCTTGGTGATTGTTCTCATACGGCTGTTAGTGTTGCAGCAAGGTAGCAGGTAAACAATACTGGAAGCGACTTGTAGACGTCCTTGTGGAGAACCTATAGTAGTTCCAAACTTGGCCAACACTTCTGTGTTGTTGCAAACTCTCACTCCGTGCACTGGCAAGGAGAGTGCCAATTAGCTGTGTTTCATCATCGTTGCATCCTGCCAGCAGGAGAAAGTATAGGATCTTCTTACGCTTAATGGTTTCGAAAGTAAAACTTTTGTCATGTCTATCCCATCAACATTCCATTTCCCAAACAGTAAGATGAGGTATTTTAAAGACATGGGGATGCTGGTGATTGGTTGAGGTAAATGTGACATAGCATTACTCTTGTAGTAGAACTTTTACTTGAGGTGTCATATGATGAGCAAGAGATTGCATAAGGTTGACTTTCATGGTAAGTAAGGAGGATACCCTCAAAATCACCAGAACAAAGACCAGGGTTTCTGGAAAAATGTGCTTGGACAGATGAATCGCAAGACGTAAGACTGCTTTTTTAATAATCTCTTTTGAATTTGTGCAGTTTATTTCTAATGGTAGATTCTGAAGCTCCCTAAGGGTCCAGTAGAGACAAATTAGGATTGTTAAAGACTTCTTTAACTTGTCAGGACAGTATCATCTGGCCATGTTAGACACCGTTTTAATGTTTTTCTACTTGTAATTTTTTTTCTGAACAGTGAAATGGCTGTAAATAAGACTGTAAATAATCCAAAATACTACAGTTTTAGACATCGTAAATATGAACAAGAAAAGTGCATTTCCTGAAGGAAACGCAGGATGGTTGCGCAGCTAAAATGGCTCCCACTATTCACTAAGGTGGTTGCTATGATGTTTCTTAGTGGTTGCTAGATGGTTGTTAAGATGTTGCTATGGTACCTGTGGCGTTGCTGTGTTCTTGCTAGGTGGTTGCTAAGGTGTTGTTAAGTGGTTGCTAAGGTGTTGCTATGGTATCTGTGGTGGTTGCTATGGCGTTGGTAGCTGGTTGCTAGGTGGTTGCTAAGGCATTTTTTCTGGACAATGTAATGGTTGTAAATAAGACTGTAAATTTGAATTTGAATGTGAATTTTAGACATTGTAAATATTAATAAATGCAGTGTTCAAACTTTTTTTCTCAATAGAAACATATATACACAATACACCAAGTAATTTTGAAAAGACATTTCTTTAGTTTTATTTGTTTCAATGTATTCCCATCTTCTCTCAATATAGTTCAAATTATGTCCATATTTTTACATACAGTAAAAGCTCAGACACACATTCTCATTATATTAGTTACTATAAAACATGTTTTTGTTTACAAAATAATGGCATATGTGTTCCTTCATATGTGTATGCATTTTGATGTCTTCAAAATTAATCTTCACTGTTAAAAAAGTAGTTGAAAAAACATTAAATGAGAAGGGATCTGCTTTGATTTGAAGCGTAACGTTTGTGGAACAGTGAGCTAAAGTGAGCAAGAACACAAAAGCCTGATGGAATCAAACATTGGCGCCATCAACACAGCAAGGGGATTTGTAAAGTATTAGAGACAAAATAAAGCATGTCCAGGGAGTTTATGAAGAGCCAAAATTGTAATTATTAAAGCATCATGATCTTGTACTGAGAGACTAATAGGAATCAGAAATTTGTCTTTCATATGTCTTTTCAGATATTGCCTTTCCAGTCTTCACCTATGCAGTTTTACTCACCTGTGTCCACTGCAGCCTCAGCTGTGCTTGGCTGGCAGAAGCACAACAACTCAAGAAGGTCTAAAGCTATTATATATCAGATCTATCCATTGAATTTAGCCAACAAAACCGCTGAGCTCAATCCACCAGCCTATCATTGCCTATGAACTTCATACCTGTTGAGCCACACTATCCTCATTGCTCACTATGGCCGTATCTAGTCCCACTGGCACTGTTAATGCATGCTTAGTGCCACCAGTTCCATGTAGACTCCACACACTACACCACCCAACATGCTACGGCCATATGTAGTCCCACTGGTACTGTTTGATGTATGCTCAGTGCCTCCAGCTCCAAGTTTTGGATACCTGTTTCCACTGCAGCCTCAGCTTTCTGTTTTTGGCTGACAAAAGCACAACTCAACATGGTCTTCTGCTGTTGTATCCCATTGACCTCAAGCAAAGCTTACAATTTATAGTTACAGTTAAAAGTTCTTAGAATATTCAATTAGTCATGTTTTTCGAATTTTCTTAGAATGTTTTTATTTACCGGTTTTAAAAGTTCTAGTGAAGTCGCTGCAATATCACTTGTATTAATGTTTAGATTTTTAGGTTGGGAATGTTACTTTCAAAATTTCCATAATGTTAGTATTTGTCTAGCTGGGAACATTATGTGAGAAATGTTCTAATAACACTGTGATGTAAACCATTATTGCTTCATGTGTATTCAAAATGTCCCGTTTTTTTCTGTAACATTACAGGCAAACCTTCCTAGTACCTATTCAAAGTTCACTGTCATTGTTGATGCATGCTCAGTGCCACCAGTTCCATGTAGACTCCACCTATAACAAACATACCCTGCTCAACATTTATTTCTCAACATTTTACCTTTTTTTTAATATAAATTTTATTTGTTCATTTTGTATCAAACCCCAATCTGACAACCACAAATACAAACCACACAAAACAAAGGATAAAGGGGGGGACAACCCAGCTCCCTTTACTGTCCTATGAAATAGTCCAATACAAGATTCCAGGTTTTGTTGAGATGTTGTGCACTCTGGCCATGACTGCGTAAACGTTCCATTGAGGCGAATGTAAGCATCTCAGACAACCAACGTTTAAAGGATGGAGCAGTGCACAGTTTCCAGTCAAGGAGGATCAGTTTTTTAGCCACAACCATATCAGCCATTACCACTTGTTGTACAGGATATGGAAGAGCATCCAGTGATGTGGAGTAGCCACAAATTGCAGTAATAGGATCAAAGTCCAACTGTACTTTAGGAGCTCTTGAGAGCCAATTGAACACATTTATCCAAAAGCCTAGTAGAACAGAACAGGTGAAAATAAAAACAGGTGAGCCAAAAAACCCTCCTCTAATTTACATCTTTCACAAAGTAAGGGATATTGAAATAAAAATCGTATGCAGTTTAACCCTCGAATAGAGCAGTCTATGTAAAACTTTAAAATGGATTAATCTATACCGTGAACTTATTGAACAGAGTGAAATCCTTTTTAAGCTCTCCTCCCATACCTCCTCTGTTGTCTGACTATTAGTCTTCCTGGCCCAAGCCTCTCTGTACTGTGTGGAATCGGGAGTTGAAGACAAAACTGAAATAAATTAAGAGACCAGGTGTCTAGACTGGGGATCCACACAATAAAAAAAACGATATATCGGATGATCATTTTGTTTAAATTCAAAATTAGGAATATTTTCTCTAACATAGTGCCGAAGTTGCAAATAGCAAAATAAAAAAATTTGAGAAGAAAGATTAAACTTAGCTTTAAATTGTATAAATTAAACAATCTTTCCCTTCATATACAGATCGCCTATGGCAGAGGTCACCAATAGGGGGCCCGCGAGAGCGAGAACAGGTGGAAACTAAAGTCAAGCCGAGTGCGACAGAGAGACAGGTGAGGAATGTAAACAAAATTTGGCCAAAGAGGCATTTTTTATTATTATTATATATTTTTTTCGTTCTAGTTAAAACAATCTTACAGGATATAGCACAGAATCATAACACACGTTAAAAATCGGTCCGAACCTTGGCCTGTCGAAATTTTCTCTAACTGGACCATACTGAATTCTTATTAAATGCCCCTGCCCTATGGATTTCAAAGCTGCTTTTCCTAACAAAGAAAATGTCCCATCCATTTAAGAAAGTGGAAAATGGTGATTATGAAGAATTGGAGTATAAACTGACGTGTTCGGCGCTCTGGTAAAAGATTTCATTTAACATTTTTTTTACCATTCTAATGAGAGGATTGCCTGCTGGTTTATATTTGTATGATATAAGTAACATAAAGGCAAACACCAATATAAATACCAATCCTATTAGTGTTAGTTTGACAGGTCAACACAAAAAGTATTAATGTACTAACCTGATTTATACTTAAAGTCTGTGATGAACTGTTTTTATACCAATATACCACTGCCCATGCATCATTGTCTGCCTTTTTTCTATTCTATTCTACTATGACTCCAGGCTTAAATAGCTCCTCCCTTTCCGTTTCAAAAAAGCATTATGGAATAACAGTGTCCATTGTAACCACAGTTTTAATTTAATTAATAAAGTATAACTAATTCCAGTGCACAATTGGGACGCACTCTGTCTACAGTTTTTCTTAATAAATTGTTTGAGTGTAGGTTGAGCCCAAATGTACTGTATGTTTTCTATTACTCTCTGTTCTTCATGGCCAGGTTCCCTAACATTCTCCTATCCTTTCAGAGTCTCTCTCTCTCTCTCTCTCTGTCTGTGTTACATTCTACCTCTCTTTCAGCAGCACAGTTGCACTTGCTGGTGCAGAACTGACGCAGAAGTGGAACGACACTGTACACTGCGTCTATTCACTGTGGACTGCTGGCACTGTGAATAGTGACAGGAGAACAGCTAGAAGTAAAAAGTAAAGTATTTTTTTTCTGAAAGCGCTTTGGCTTATCCCAGACTTTTACTTTTTCTTAGTGGTTTTCTTCTCATAAACAGGTACTATACATACGGTCATTGTTTTTAAATTTAGTCTTGTTGAGAATGTAAATTTCTTTAGCTTGCAGTGTAACTTCTCTGTGAACCAGTACATACACAATACTTCTTAAAAGGTAGTTAAATGTACAAATAAAGGTTCAAATAAAGAATTAAAGTAACAGTTAGGAAACTCTGAGATGCAGATTGTTTTGTTGATTTTATCATATGTGATATGTGATACTGCGATTAATCGCACTTGTTTTTCTTCCCTGCAGGCACGTAACAGTATTAGATGTTATCCTGACTTAAATTTTTTTGTCATCGGACGTAATAGCCAAGTTTTTATAGTGGATATTTAAATGTGAATGTTAGAAATGTAAAATTTAATTATATTTATATTAGTGGTGTCAAACAAAACACTAGTAATGTTTAAGTGGAGATAAAGCCATGGAGTGCTGGAATGCATCACAAATTAGATTCTTTTTGGAAACTCTTTCACTTTATTATAAACATCTCAGCTTGGTTGTAAGGATTTCTGAATTAGAACCTATTTTGCAGAGTACAAAAGGAGAAGATTTGATAGCTGGTTCAGATCGAGACCAGATCACATTTTCATCACAAGCAAACAACTCCAGAGTTCATTTGGGACCGGATCAAGACCAAAATCTGCAAGTTGGGTGGGGGCGGGGCAGATTACAGTGGAAGTTGGAGTCACACTTGGTGGTTAATGTTGACAGCTGTACTAAATATATGTTATTTAAGGAATTTTGCCCTCACAGTCCAGGGATTTATTTTGCATATGTCTTGTATGAGTTTAAATAATAAAATCAAAAGTGTCTTTATGCTTTTAAAATCGGCTTCCAGCAGCCCAGTAATACAGCTGCTCAAAACTGTGAGATTGGAGTAGGAAAAAACTTACCTCCAGAGTGGACAGTTATGAAAGGCTTTAAATGTCATGAAATTACATGGTTACATATCAGAATGTTACCAAACTATCTTTTTCTTGGTTGTCCTTATTTCTTTATTTGTACCAAGATTTAAGTACCAGTAAGACCTGGTAAGTATTGTGTATGTACTGGTTCATACAGAGAAGTTACACTGTAAGCTAAGGGAATGTACATTCTTAACAATAATGGATATTATTATATATATTTCCATGTATTCTAAAGTCTTACAAATATGTTAAACAGTGTTTGTGAAAATAATTACCATTTTAAGCAATTTGTTTGAAAGTTATGAGAGCCAAATGGCACAGTTTCATGATAATGACCCAAAAGTAATGAACAAGCAATGAACAAGCTCTGCATCTTGCTGTCCTACAGCACACTCTGCAGGCAGTCTCTGGGCAGAAACAGCATTTCTATTGCTGATCCTCAGCTTTACGTCTTCGTTTATCCTTTTCTGGCCACTACAAGAAGGGTCAGCAAGATCAGCTGCTAAACATGCACCTCATCCCATTCCCAGTAAAGCCTAAAATGAATTCATTACATGGTTGGTTCTGAGAAAATGGCTGTGAAGACCTCATCAAGAGAAATAATATGTACCACTTCCTCAAAGACACTTTAATCATTTTACGTCTAGCCATCAACTTCACCTGAAGCAGAACTGAGGAGCTATTTCTCAATGCCGCATCAAAAGATGTCAGAGTAGCAGAACTGCATGTAATGTCACTCAATAGACAAGAAGAAACGGCCTAAAGGAACAAACTGCCTTTGAAGTTGTCTACATTAAAGACTCAGTACTTCCCTGTCGGGGAAATCTGCTTTTTTTTTCAAAGTGGGTTTCAATTCTGACACTTCAAATTACTGCACCTAAAAACTCCAGCTCAAGAACAGCTTCTGCTGGTAGCTGGTTTTAGATGGTCTTAGCTGGTGTTGAGTATTTGATGGTCAAAGTGGTTGAAGAGCGGGTCATCTGGATGAAACGTACCCTGTGTCCTGGGCTGGTAAATTTTATGGTTAAAATGTTTGAGCTTAGTTACCAGTTAAACCAGCATTGTGTTTGTTTTAACTTGATTTTGATGGGCCAGCCAGGCTATGGTCCTCAAGCAGGTTATACTGAGCTGATTGATTAGTTTGGACAAAATGATTGACCAGCTTTGCCAGATTGGTCACAATGATAGAACAGCATGCTTGTTTAAGTTGGTCAGGCATGTGTTTATACACATAGACCAAATTTAGAGTATCATACTAAAATGATACTCAACTGTATGTTAAAATATGAGAATATTCACACAAAGATCAGGCTTGACATGATCAATAAGATGGCAATGGGGCTTATGCTACCTTTACTGGGGCATATGGCACCTTTACTGTCTATGCACTGACCATTAACTTTACTTGCATGCAGTGAGTTGTAGGCAGGACCTGGAGGGGACTTTCAGAGGTATGTGTATATTCCTATGCATTAAAATATTTTTTGAAGCAATAGAAACAGCATTGAGTTAACTTATATTTTATGTTGAAGGGTGAGAGGGTCCAAGCTATTAATATTTGAAATCTAAAGAAGACATGTCCCCTTCAGCTTTAATGGCAGAAATGCCCATGCCACAGGACCACCATCAGACACAGCAGTGCTAATGGAGTTTTTGAACACTGTCCGCTTTATTAATCAGTTTTACATAAATGGTCTACCATATAGATGTAATGTCAGAAACAGAAGCTCATCTGTCACTGCCCAATTTGTGTCTGGTCCTGGTCTATTAGTGATCACAAGATACTGCCAACAGAATGCTGTTGGTTGCATATTTGACTAGGGTGTTTAAGAACCCCAGCAGCACTGCTGTGTCTGATCCACTCATATCAAAACAAAACACACAATAACACCTCCTACACCACCTCCATGCCAGTACAGTCCCTGCAGTGCTGAAAATGAATGACCCACCACCCAAATAATAGCTGTTCTGTGATGGTCTATCCTGTGGAGTCCTGACTAATGAATAACAGGGTTAAAGGAGGATAATAAACTATGCATTGGACCTACAAACTGCTCCAATACCATCAGTGGAGCTGAATAAATGTACAGAGAGTGTTAGAGGATTTGCCTACATTTAGGGCATTATATTTAGAATTCAGTGCATATAGTAAGAATTCACCATGCTCATGCATCACCCAAGTCTGTACAGTTGAATATTTTATAGATCAGAGCCCTAGAGGCTCTCATTACACTCTCCTGCCACAAAGTTTTAGCCAACATCTCATCTTAAATTTTACATCTATTCATATTGATCATGGTTGATGAATTGAGACATTGATTACCTCAACTTTAACATTCTGCACATTCCTTCAATATCCCACACTTTCTGAATATAAAATGATATAAAAACAACTGAACTCTGTAACAGCACCAGAGTGATGTAAACTTATTTAATGCAGCCAGTAAAACAATCTAACATCACATTGAAAAAGCAAAATGCTATTTGACAGTGTTCCACCACACATAAGGTGTAAACTTTACCACAAAGGCTGTGTGAATTTGTCTCCTTTGTATCCACTACACTGACATATGCAGTAAAATGCAATGACAATGTCACCTTAACTCTGCATCAGAAAAGAAAGTAAACTTTAACCCGTTTGGTTTCTTCTAAAACTAAAAGGTAAATGACGCTTTATTAAGATTTTATTAATTTTATTTATGTCCAAAATCATGTCAGTTTTTGTATTATTAATAATAATGATCACATGTCCTCTAGATCAGAATTTTATGATAATATTTCTTAATGAGTGCCCATCTACAGTACGGGTGACCTTCTGTCCTACCAGTAAGTAGTAAAAGTAATATATTTCTATTTTACGTTCTAGAAACTGTTCAGATAGATTTGTGGTGAATCATGATTAGGCCTTCGGTTTAGAGCACACAAATCAAACACCACTTGTAAAGTTTTCCATTATCCCTACTATAGTACTGTGGAAATAAAGTACCAAAACATTTTTGGATGTCTCCAAGCTTCAAATAGCCTGGGTCTGCCAATGTTGAAGAACATATCTATTATGAAATGATGTGGGTAGATGGGTTATTCACTGGTTGGAGCTCCATGGAGCTCCAGTTTCGCTACTTCACATACTAAAGCTGTAAAAAAGCTTCTGGATACTCAAATGTTCCTACATTTGCTGCCTTACAGAGTTACAGAGTTCATGGAATTTGTGCAACCCCCTCTGTAGATGGGTATATAAGGGTTTTTCTAAAAGTTAAACAACCCCTTTTAGTACGATATAAAACCTTATTTGCTTCAAGGACATTGCACAAACCTAGATACACCAAGCCATTGCGAGTGATATTGTGTGTGTGGCCTCATTTAAAATTAAGCAAAAAAAAAAAAAAAAAATATATATATATATATATATATATATAATATATATATATATATATATATAATATATATATATATATATATATATATATATATATATATACATACACACACACACACATATATATACATATATATATATATATATATATATATATATATATATATATATATGCTGTATATATATGCAGCAAATGCATTTTATTCACTTCAGCAATGAATAACATGCCCTGTGTCTACTTATCCTTCGGAGATACTGTCACTATCAATATGCAGGACCCTTAGACGAGACATTTGAATTGTGTGCAAGGCATTACTCTCTGCATTGATGTACCACAGAGTACACACGTTTCTACTGGCATTTCCATGTGTTTTTGGACGATCCCCATTTGTGAGAAAGCAAGTAAAAATCTGTAAAACTGTGCTTAAAAGTTCTGGACGGACTTGTCAATTTTAAAAAACACAAAAACAAAGACATTTGAAGCTTTAAACCGTAGCACAAGCACTGCCTTGTTTGAGATAAAGGTAGACAGTTCATGTCTGGGTCAGTGCTAGAGGGTGTCCACATGAAATAATATATATCACTGCACTGAGATCATATGATATATCTATACAGGAATCAGAAGACTGCAATGGGAAATACCCCATGTTTCTGGATGCTTTTAAAATACAATGCTTCTTGGACTACTTTTACACTTAAGCTGTTCAGTTAGATTACAGTATGTATATTGTATTCACTAGTAGAGAATCATGAAGGCCTTCAGTTTAGAGCACAAATATCAAAGCCCACTTGTCATGTTTTCTACTAGCCCTACTATGGTACTGTTGAAATAAAGTATTTAAACATTTTTGGACATTCACTCTTAAACACAAACAATTCATACATATCGTTTAGGTGAGTTTAAAATCTTTTAATTTTCCCAAAAATCGCCAGGTCGCGTTTTAATCCAGTGCGCCTTATATAACCCCAGCTAGCATTGCTGGAGCATTGTAAGCATTAGACACTAAAACTGCTAGCTAATATCGCCCTTGCTTACCGGAACACTCAGAGTAAGCTAGCTAGCGGTTAGCGGCTAATGTTGCTGCACCCAGCCCTAGTGGAAATCTAAGTTTACTGCAAACAAATAGAAGTATGTTACTCACCCAAACAAACAGTTTTTAAGAAAGAAATCTGTAGATTAACATCCAGCACTCATTTGATTTTAAAAGGATTTTTTTTTTAAGAATTACAGATTTCTTTACTTAACTTTAGCTTGCTTAACAGGCTTCAGCACTTAGCGACAAGACCTGCTAAATTACAAGAAAAACCTAGTGACACCCCTGTTCTTTAGTGGTGTCACATAATGTGCCTTATAATCTGGTATATAAATTCAGTACATTTAAGATTGCAATCATTTAATAAGCTTACAGGATAAGATGTGAAGTAGATCATGCGAAACCCACTGCCACTGAAGGTATGCGTTGTAAGTTCACAATTACTGACTGTAGCCACACTACCTACGCTTTAACCTAATAACGAAGTATCTCAATATGGTAGATAGGCATGTCTAATATAGTGGCATACACAATGTTTAAAAAAGAGAGATTTTTTTTAACACATTTCTTCTGCAACCCCAAAGCCATTTAAACTAAGACCAAACTAAAAACTGTTCTGTGGTCAGATGAATCAAAATATCATATTTTTTGGATCATGTTGACATGCGACTCTTTCTTTGCATGATCCAGCTTTACCTTGCATTTGTGGACTGTGTGAGCAGTGTGTCCCGAAGCCCATGCAGTGACTTCCAATACAGAATCCACTGCCGCCTGAGGCCCCAAAGATCACCAGCATCCAGTATTGACCACTGGCCTTGTTTCTTGTGCACAAGGTTTTCTCTAGATTCTCTTAAGATGGTGGGATATCCAAAGACTTTCCAATTGAAAAATGACTCAAAAATTGTCTTTTTGTATGAAGTCATAAAAATTAGTTGCAAAGTGCTACTATTGCATGTTTTTATTATCACTTACTTTTCAGGTCTTTTGTTGCCCTCTTCAAACTTGTTTGAGATTTCTGCCATCAAGTTTTAAATGACCATAATAATAATTTATTTTTATAAATGCTAAAATGTCTCACTTTTAAAATCTAACGTGCTTTCTATTTTCTGTTGTGAACAAAATATAGGTTCATTAGATCTTTGCATTTGGATTTTCACTTACATTTTACACAGCGTCTCAACTTTTGTGTAACTAGTGTTGTATATAATGGCTCTTTCTGAGTGCGTACAGTATATCCCACTGTGCCACAGACTGGTTTTCTGTCACTGCTTGATACACATTTCCAGCTGGTAAATAGGCTTGGATGTTGTGTGCTGTTCACATGACAAACGTCAAAAAACATAAGCTTCAACAGAGCAATGGTGAGAAATCTTAAGTGTACTCCGGCCACACTTCATATGTTTGCACTTCATAGCAGATTATGACCAACCCTATACATTTCCAATTGTCACAGGTGGTTTTCACATCATAAGCACTGCATTACCATCTTGAGAAGATATAGTGAGTAAACAGTGTCACTAAGTACAGCTGGAATACAAATGAGAACATTCTAGCCTTGTAGTTGAAGTATAAACAGTAGTGTAAAGTGAGCTCCTCAGGCATACATTGTTGACATTCCTTTTTTTCTGACATATATTTTGATCTAAAGGCTTATGCTTTAAGATTTGGGATTTGCTCTGTGAGTAATAACAGTGGTGTTGATCATAGTGTTTGAATTTAGTGAATTTATTTCAGAACCTACGTAGATTTAATGTTCCCCAGACAAAAGTAAATAGGTGGTTACGCGTCTCTCTGCCTTAACAACAGCACCATCCTGACAGCTGAAGATTACATCACCTTTTGAAATGTTAGGCCAATGGTTTTATGTTAGTGTGTGCTCTGCTGGTGAGAGTAGATCAGACATAGCAGCGCTGTCGGAGTTTTGGAAAACCACAGTGTCACTGCGGGACTGAGAACAACCAGCTAACAGAAATAATTAGCCAACAGCGTCCTGTGGGCAGCGTCCTGGGGGCAGCATTCTGTGAACACTAATAACGGACTAGAGGATGACCAACACAAACTGTGTATTAACAGATGAGCTTCTGTCCCTGTTCTTACTTTACATCTACAAGGTAGACCAGTTAGGTAGAAGTGTCTAACACTGTGGACAGTTACGAGAGGTAGTTAGTTAGGGCAGGTATATATAGGACGGTTGATTGATACGGGGTGGAGTAAGAACGTAGAGTTCGGGCGTGGTCCTTCTCCCAAACTTTTGTTATTACATAAAATCATTTCATGTTTGCACAGTGTATATGCAAACAGTATATGCACTAGATTTTTGTTATATTATCATTGTTTTATACAGTTACTGTTGTTCAAAGTAGATTCTACCATGTTTAAAACTTGTATTTATGGCATATACAAATTTATTCATTTATTTTATTGCACTAGTCTATTTTTAAAATTAATAAAAAAATTTGTCATGTCGCTAGAAGTAGAAGTTCCCAGTTGCACAAGACAAATTTAAGTGTTATCCAAGGGCTTTTTTAAGGGAAATTTCCGTAAACCGTTAAATCTACCTGATTATTGAACTTCACTTAATTAATTCCTAAGTAATTCCTTAAGTTCTGTTAAGACCCTCAGTGGTCTATTCTCTTAGAACTATATAAGGGACCCAAGATTTCATCTTATATTCATTATATTATTGAAAAATATATATTTTTCTAATGGTTTTCAGGGGTTGTCCTTTTTTTGTTATCTGCACTTTCCCACCACGCCCCCTCCCACGCCCTCCTCAGCATCAATAAAGTCTATCTACAAAGTTGTTGCTCAGTCAGGGAACTGAAGCACAAAAAAGATCATGCTAAAGCCCAGCCGCGTAAACCGCGCGCTCTATCAACATCAATGACTGTAAACGCGACTTTGCAGCGCGTGCGGGATGAACTGTCCTCCTTTCCCTCGCGCGCGTTACAGCACGCGCCTCTGTTCAGGGGGAACTACACGCTCGCGCTGCTGGTGAACGCGACGGGCGCGGGGCCGCAGCAGGACCTGGATGTGAACACGGACCTGTACTCGCGGGTGGCGGTGACCGTGCTGTACGCGCTGCTCTTCGCGCTCGGGCTGTTCGGGAACTCCACGGCGCTCTACATCTTCTTCCGACGGAGAGCAGTGCGCCACCTGCAGGGCGCTGTGCACTACCACCTCGCGAGCCTCGCCGTGTCCGACCTGCTGGTGCTCGCGCTCTGCATGCCGGTGGAGCTCTACAACTTCATCTGGATCCACCACCCGTGGGCGTTCGGCCAGGCCGCCTGCAGGAGCTTCTACCTGCTGCGGGACGGCTGCGCGTACGCCAGCTCGCTGAGCGTGACCAGTCTGAGCGTGGAGCGCTACGTGGCGCTGTGCCACCCGCTAAGAGCCAAGAGCGTGCTGTCGCGCGGCCGCACGCGCCGGGTCATCCTCGCGCTGTGGGCGGCGTCGCTACTGCTGGCCTCGCCGATGCTCTTCACCATGGGGGAAAGGCACGTGGGGGAGGAGCGCATCTGCACCACCATCGTGTCCTCGAGCACCGCCAAACTCGTCCTGCAGGTGAGAGAACTTCGGTTTAACTTTGCTGGGTTGGTCCTGATGAGAGCCAGTTTCATCATAATGTTTTTGAAGGTATTTGCGACAGGACTTGAGAATACTTTTAAAGTTCTTGAAATTGTTCGAATTGACTGACCTACGTTTTATTTTCTTTGCTTGTAGTTTACAAGTAGTTCTTGCCATAATATGGATTAGAATATTACTCAAATAGGGCTATTCACTGTATATAAATATTTACCTCTTAAGAAGTTCAGCACAGCTACCCCATAGAGCTGACTGAAAAAAATATAAAAAGAAAAATATTTAATCAGTATCATATTCTGTAGTACAAGTTTTTTCCTTTTTTTGGTAAAATATTATTCAAGTATTTTAAACTGTGACAGACTCAGGATGTTCGACAGGATCCTACACATGGTAAAATTGTCTTTATGGCCAATCTAGGAAGAGAAAGAAATAACTTTACGTTTTTTTTAATCGAAAAGGTAATTGGGAATGTCAATTTTGTTCCATTGTAAAGGCGCCTAAAGGGCACTGTACAATGTACACGTGTACATGTTTAAAAACATGGGACCTATGGGATCTGCACATCTACTCATACGTACATCAGAAGCATATGCATATGCTAGAGTTTCCTAATTTAGTGTAACAAGTGTCAAGTGTTTGATGCTTAGTGATGATGTAACTTATATGACCGATATAAAACATCTTTAACTATATTTGCATGTAGACAGATCTCTTACTCCTGAGTTTCTCTCACAGGTGAATGCTCTACTCTCATTTGCTGTGCCAATGCTGGTCATCTCCACAATGAATGGACTAATTGGACGACAACTCCAGCAAATACCCAATGAGACCTTGCTCCCTACCTACAGCTACCAAACAACAAGTTGTATCAAAATTGAGAGCGGTCGCATGCGCTCACTTCGCCATGGAGTTAAAGTCCTACGTAAGCATACAATTTATATTATGAACTCAAACCACAACATCTCTAACAAGCCATTTTTATCATTTTGGCAACACATGGGTGACATGCACAGTATAAGGCAAGATGTTTTAATGTTATAGCTCATGAGTGTATAAAAGCTGTTGACTTATATACATTTTTTTATATATTTTCTTTTGGTTAACAGGTGTGTTGGTTATTGCCTTTGTGGTGTGCTGGTTGCCATACCATGCACGTCGCCTAATGTTCTGTTATGTCACAGAATGGACGAGGTAAGTGCTTTATTGGACGCATCACACTACATATGAACCAGTACGGACTATTGCATGTATAGCATTATAAATCATACTCTGTACTGGAGGTTTCATTTTCACTAGAACTGTGGGTAACCTGGAAGGAACAGCCTTTTGTGGCATAACAGCCAGGATGTGCAGCCTGCCACAGCTGCAACCTAGGCTTTTGGGTCACGGCCCACCAGTTGAGAAACACTGATGTACAATGTATAAATTTTCTGGTCAAAAGCAGTTGAAAAGTGAAGCCAAAACATCTCTTACCCCCTCTTGTGGCTGACTAAAGTACAGGTTTTATCCTGCTCAAAAGGCCTGTCAAAATAATTACATTACTAACTTATTGAACATTATATGGAAATGACCTCAATAAGTGTTTACTTACATGTTTGTTTACATGTGATAACATTTTAGCCAGTTCTGGTATTACCAGTAATTCAATAATGGCATGGGTTTAATTAATCTGCTATCATAATATCAGTCTGTTAGTAGTCTTAAAACAAGAATAGTATTGTTTACTACAATTGTTTCTTATTTCTAATATATTGTCTATAAAATGTTTCTATGATAGGCCTATGTCTAATTCTTTGTAAGTTCAATGCACTATGCAACTTTTAAATTTGCGGCAGATAATAACCAGACTGGGGTCAAGGTCAAAAATCAGGGTTTGCATCCTTCATATTATTCATTATTCATTATTTTCTAGCTCCTCCCACATTAATAAGCCACTTGGTTACACAGATAAAACAATAGTTTGGCTTCAAAACTTTGTGATAGAAGTGAACAGAGATATTTCACTCCTATGATTGTAAAAGATAAATTGGTATTGTGCCATTTCTACTTGAATATAATTGTACAAATTGACCAAGCAAGTCTCAATTAATACATTTGCTTGTACGTGTTCTCCACAGTGCGCTGTATGATTTTTACCACTACTTCTACATGGTGACCAACGTGCTTTTCTACATGAGCTCAGCCATCAACCCCATCCTTTATAACCTAGTCTCGTCCAGTTACCGCCAGATTTTCTTCTCCACCATTGGCTACTTCTGCTGGAGTTCAAGAAAGCTGAAGGTGAAAGGAAATAACAGGAGCCTGCAGTTTCCTCATCAGGCTCTAACAACTTTGGCCACACCCTGCAACAGCCAGCACACAATCAGCTCAACGGATGTGATGGAGACTATTAACTGATATGAATTATATGAATTTCATATCATTTGGAGCCATTGTGTGAGAATTTATTTGTACTTTAGCTAAAATAGCTCACAAGAATGACTGTAGGTTAACTGTATTTAACATTTTATGGCATCAGTATTTATAAGACTTTACTTTAAATAAACTACATTTTACAAGTCTTACTTATCAGAACCTATAGTTTCTTAAATAAGCACAGAAAGCATTCCTATACTTTGTGTGTGGTGTTATCTACAGTATTTCCTTTTTGTGTTAGTATACATATTTGAAACATGCTGTTTTTGTATTAAATAGTCTTTCAGCTTTCATTGTTTTTCTGAAGAACAAACATGACTGTATTGCAGTTGTTGATGTACGCATACTCTTGTCCTAAATGAGGCAATTTAACACGCCTCGAGTCTTCACTGGTTCCTAGTAAAAGTGTGCGTTAGACATAAAACTAGCCTACAGAACCAAAAATAGTCCAGCTCCCCTACCAGAATCTGTACCTAGAGCCCTTACCTGCTTCAATTTGAACCTTGAACTCTTAGGATGCACAGAAGACAAACACCCAGATTATTTTGGGTCCTGGAACCAGGGTGCTGAAAGGAGTGTCCAAATCACTTGCTATCTTCAAAAGTCAGCTTGATCGGCACTAAAATGTGCTATATAAATAAAGATGACTTGACTTGATTTTACGTTTAGCCAAATAAAGTCTCTTTATTATTTAAACCATGTCTCTTGAATCATTTAACACTAATGTTCCATTTCATTTACACAAGTAGCCTCCTGTCATTTACACTGCACTGTAAATGACAGCCTCTGCTGTGCTGTAGCTGATTAATTTAATAATTTAAAATATTAATAAAACAAGATGGATATTCACCAGCCACATATATAATATAAGTATATCATATATAGTTTCAGATAGACTTGCTATATATTGCTTACCTAATCCTTTATGCTAAGTTGTACACATTTTCTTTATTATTAATTAATTTAGTATATTTAAGTAAATTACCACTGTTACCAAATAAGTCAAATACATTTTGTTTAAAAACGTCATTGCACTTATTTAAAATAAATGATTAGAGAGGAGTAAAAATGCACATAGCTGTGTTTAGTACAAAAATGCTTGTTGGTGGAATCTAGATAATTTTCTAGAAGGCTTGCAAGGCACATTCACATTTTAATAAAAAATGTAAATTCCTATTTCAGCTAACACTGCATTTGGGATAAAGTACCACACTGAGTCAACACATATTACCTTCTTTCTTATCTTCTTTTGGCCATGACACTTTTTTGTTTGTTTTTGCTAGGGAGACTGTATTTATATCATTTACCCTGACTGAGACCCTTAAAAAAACATTTTATATATTTAAAATATATATATACAGGATAACAATAGTAATAGTAAAAAGCTGTATGTTAATAGGTACAAATGTACATAGATCCATAGAAAGATATACAAATTTACATATATACATATTTATATGAGATAAAAGTATATAATGCAAAATTGTTACAGTCCATTTTTACCCAAAATACTGTTCAGCAGTTTTAATTATAGTTATTCATTCATTATTTTAAAGTTATGGCCTTAATATTATCATTACAATGACAGATTTTTTCCATGTGAAGAGGTAACTTAATTTAAATAACTACATGCTCTATAAGCAGAATTATTTTTTTTGTATGTTATTAAATAAAGTAAAAATCTCATAAAGAACATTTCTATTGTCATTATTATTGCATCATTTTTGTTGTAATATTAATGCAGTAATAAAGGTGTTTAAAAAAAAAACAGATAGATTTGGGTCTGTTATTCACCCTGACTGAGCTCCTCTCTCTTATTTAGAGGGCAGTGTTTGACATGGTGACTAACCCTGTAAGAGAAGGTGAACTTTATGTTCAACATAAACTGAAACGAACTGTGGAGAATCCAGCTCTGTTTCAATAGAAAACTCTCTGTAAACAGAGTAGGGATTTAATTCAGTTAATCAGGATCTGACCTCGCGCCCGGAGCGGCGGCGGGATGCACGAGCTGCAGCTGGTAACCGGTCACTGTGTTAGCTCACCTGGCTAACCTGTCGGGACAGAAAATACAGCTGGAAGGTAAAATAAACGTAAAACACGACGCTACAGTGAATTAAGGTCTGAAGGGAAAACTTACTGACGCTGTATTCAAGCCAAGAGTCTTAGTTTTTTATTAATGTTACGGAATTTAAATATATACACCAACTTAGCTAACTAGCTAACCAGTTAGTTAACAAGCTGACCTTCGTTAGCCAACTAGCTTAGCGTTAGCTAACCTAGCTTACTAAATAGGTAGCTAGTAAGCTAACGTTTACACTGCTTTTTGAGCTTGGTTACGTAGCTAGCTAGCTAACACAGCTAATTAGGTTTTTACACTTTATGTTGAAACCAGTGTTGAGAACAGGTGTGTTAGTGAGTAAAACGTTACCTGAGTATGGCCCAGTATATGTATATGGGGGGTTAGACGCTCTCATTTCTCACGTTCAAACATAATAAACCACTGGTTCTCAATCCTGTTACCAACCCTGGAGTATCACTGCACTAGAGTTTAGAGCCCAGGTCCTAACACACCTGTTCCAACTAATTAACCAATTAACCTACCAATTAACCTACCAAATTCTCCCTCGGTGAACTGGGTGTGTTAGGGAAACGTGACAGCATGCAAAGTAGTTAGCTAGGTGACTAGGTAATTAAATAGTTAACATTTGCTAGAAAAACTTTTACACTGCTTTTTGAGTAAAACGCAAACATTAGCTGCCTAGCTAGCTTAGTTAGTTAGCTAATACAGCACATTTGATTTGTACACATTATGTAGAAATGTAGCACCAAGAAATTGTGCAACTTATAACTAATACAGTTAGCTAGCTTAGCTTAGTAATTTAACAGTACCTTATTAATGTGTTGGTTCTGTACACCAACAGGATTGGCGTACCACTGCACTATTTAGAGTTGGTCCAGTTGGTCCCAACTCACCTGTTTCAAATAATTAACCTATTAACCTCTGCTACCAAACTCCCCTTGAGGAGAACTGCTTGGGTTAGAAAAACGTGACAGCATGCTTAGTAGCTAACCTTGCAATGTGACTAGCTAAATAGATAGCTAAGGTTAACTAAGAAAATGTTTACACTGCTTTTTGAGAAAAACACAAACATTACCTAGCTAGCTAACTAGGTTAGTTAGCTAGTTTGCTAACACAGATTTGCTAATTAGATTAGGGGCTGTGGCTAATTAAAAGTGCTTTAATTAACAACATCTTAATAATGTGTTGGTCAGTGTTTAGAACAGGTGCATTGTGAGCAAATGAGTACAGTATACCAGAGTACAGCCTTGGACAGGTATGAACAGAGGGGCTTAGACACTCTCATTTCTCATGTGCCCTATTTTTTTTAATAAAACACTGGTTCTCAATCATGTCACCAACGTCCTGTTGTACCACTGCACTATTAGGAGTTGGTCTAGGTTCCAGCTCACCTGATCCAACTAATTAACCAATTAACCTCAGCTAGAGATTAACTGGGTGTCTAAACCTAACAGCGTGCAAAGTAGCTAGCTCAGTTTTCTTCCAGGACCAGAATTAAGATCCCAAAAGGATCTCAAAAAGGATTTATGCAGAATTAATTCCTACTAATTGTTTTTGAGCATGAGGATGGATGCTGGATGCAAGGAAATGTCCAATGTTATTATATTTGCATCCTAAAAGGACTGTGGTACATTCTTAGAGTCCTGTAGTACATGATATTTTTATATTTTGTATATAAGTTCTATTTAAACTGGTTAGATTGCTGTGATATTACTGACTAGCAGTATTACTTGCTAGCCACATTTTCACTTCTGGTTTGGAAAATGTATTGTAGATTGCAATCTGTAGTCCTGGCTACATCAGACAGTTCATTGAATGTGCTGAATGTCACCTTCCACATGACAGAAATTCCTTAAATAGAAATAATCCATGAGGAGAATACTAATTCTCTGAACTATATCACTGATTTTGAAGATTGTTTAGTAAAATAAGCTTTATAAAAAAAAAATGCCTGTCAGTGTCCTGATGACATTTTTCCAGGTGTACAAATTATCCACAAGGAGCAAGAGCAGTGAGAATATCTCCTGCCTCTCAAGATGGAGTTCTTCACTCACCTTTTCACCTCCAAACGAGGGTCCCTAGCAAGAATCTGGCTTGCAGCCCATTGGGAAAAGAAGATAACCAAAGCCCATGTATTTGAGTGCAACCTAGAGAATACTGTCTACGATATCATTTCTCCTCAGGTATTGTATTTTGCACTTTGTATAAGGTGAAATAAATTCAATATTTAAAACATTTAGGTTCTGTTTAGAAAATATTATAGAACAAGAAAGTAGTTTTTGACAGGCTACTAATAGACAAAAACGTTTATATGGTATATGTGGGTTTCTCTGTGCTTTGCTGACAGGTAACAATTGGTCTGCGGACTTCAGGTCATCTGCTCTTGGGTGTTGTGCGGATCTATTATAGGAAAGCCAAGTATCTCCTTGCTGACTGCAATGATGCTGTGGTTAAAATCAAAGTTGCTTTTCGACCAGGTAATTATATCTGCATATTGGAACTGTGAACAAAGAGTCAGTTTATGCACAAATAGCTGTCTCAGTATTGTCTTAAACACATTAAATTTTAGAATATTTACATATATCATCGTTCTTGGAAGCGACTGCTCAATAATTTTGTGTCCTTTCCAAAACTGATTGGCCCTTTGTTTCAGTTTATTGTGTGTTGTACTAATAATTACACATACCTTCCACCTTGGATGCAATTAAAGCCTCGTCTGGATTACTGTTGCTAGTAGTGACATTGTTACCAGTGAAAAAGGGTTAGACTATTGAGGGTACACCCTACAGATAATATTGTGTTAAATTGAATTGAATTAATTTTAGAAAGAAGGGTATGGCAGTTAGCTTAACCCACTGTGTTTTTAAAACCAGACATAAAATGAATTAGATGGAGAAGAAAATGTTAAGTTGGGATGCCAAAAACATTGGTGAGTGATGGCTGCACAGTATTGCTATAATCTTATTTATTATACAAAAAACTCATAGGAAATGAGAAGGTGAGAAAAATTCTCTAAGAATTAACAACAAATTAATTCAGAATTTAACAGTAAATATAGGTCAAATCAAGACATATTCCAAATCTTTAAAGCATAGTAATTTGTGCTCTGTTGTTACAGGACAGACTGATCTGCCTAATGAAGGGATGGAGGCTATGTTTAAGGCCATTACCCTGCCAGAGGAATTTTCTGACTTTGATTTACAGCTACCTGATCTCAAGTACCCCCTGCCCCTAATATTTTATTAAATGAGATTTGTTTACACTTTCACATCACTCTGCTCTACACAATGTATATTTGTGTGTGTTATTTATTTTCCAGCACCATTGACGTTGTAGATCACTTCTCATTGAATCAGTGTCGCACAGAGGAAATAACTCTTAAAGAAAACTTTGGGAACAGTTTTCTCTCTATGGATGATATGGGTAAGAGATTACAAGCATCATGAGGAAATGTATATGCAAAGTTGTTTAACTGTAAGGATGCACCTTTGTTTTTTCTCCAATATAGGAGATGATGCCCAGTCTCATCAGGGTCTGTTTGATATGAGTTTAAACACTCTTGGTACAACTGGTGACGGTTTTGGTGATGAGGGGATGGCTTTTGATCTTGTTGGTAAGGTTTCTCTCTGCACACAGATGATTTGTTTTTGTAAAATCAGTATTGAAATAATTCTATGGATTTTTGTGTTTTTGTTCTTGTTTTTAATTAAAATAAATGGCAGAAATAAACACAGTGGAAATGTTCAGTTTCATAAAACATTTCATATGCAGTATGCCTATATTGATCTCAAGTTTGAAATGTGGCATAAATTGTCTGATTTCAGATTTCATCATGAATGCAAATGAGAATTCTCTGTTGAATGACTCAGAGGACAATTTGTCTAATGAGCTCCCGGCAACACCCCCACCAACTGCTATCAATTCCACAGGTATTTAGTGTAATTTGCATTAGACTTATTTTAACCTGTTTTATTTTTTTATATGTACTGATCATGCAACTTCTATACATTCATTTGATTTTGCCTGGTTTAGTTTAGAGTATTTTAAAAAGTGAAATTTCCAAACAGTTCTGGACACTGGCTCTCAGGCATTAGAACTCAAAAGTTATCCGTTCTTGATAAGCCGTGCAGGTCTGTGAATTAGTGATGTTATGGCTCCCCATTGTGGTATTTTTGTGTATTACAGCGCTGAAAGGATGACCTTGATAGTAGCCCACTCCACCAGTCCATCTGACCAGAAACATAAAATAAATCAACAAAATCTAATTTCTTTTGAAAGTTTTATTTGCTTTTTCTATTTTTTTTTGTACTGTTGCAGTGCAAGAGCCTGCCGTTCTAATTCCTTTGACAGAAACACCTACCATGAATGAGACAACACTTCTGGACAACACAAATGAAGGATTTGCACTCGAACCGGTGGCAGCCACACGTAAGCATCAACCTCAAGGATATAATGTTTTTAAATTGTTATGCAAAAGGTTTCTTGGGTGTTTTTTTTTTTTAGTCCTCTGGGAACTGGATAAAATGTCTGCAGTGGTAAATGTGGGCATGGTTCACCTGTTTGGTCCAAACTAAAATAGCAAATGTAAAAGGTACTGCGAACCATGGCCTGGACCAAAATTTTGCTTATGTGTCACGCAACAGTATGACACATTCCTCACGATTCCTGTGTCTACAGATCCACATATAATTACAATTGCACATAGTTAATCATAATTAATAAACAGAATTAAAAGGAATATGATGGTAATCTGTTATGTTCATTCTGCTGCATGATGGATGGACATGCACTAGAAGGGGAGCTGAATTCTATGTTGGGAGGCATCTTACCAAATTGACAACAAGACAATATTTTGATTTTGAATAGCTTATGATCCTTATAAAATAAAAATAAGTTTAATATAGAAAATGATAATGTTAAAAAATACTGTGGTAATTTTAATGTAATGTGGTATAAAAAACAAAGATAATTTTTCTAATATAAAATACAACTTGATTATTATTTTCAGCTACTTCCGAAAGGAAGAGGGGCAGCAGAAAGAGGAAGCTGGTAGTGGATCAGTCTAAGGAGCTTTCTAATGAAGCTATCAGAGCCCAGCTAGCCAACACCTCGGACATCTTGACTTCGCTGGACATTGCACCACCTACACGCCAACTCATGGACTGGAAGGAGAAAGGAGGAGTGGATTATCTGTTCTCACATTTCTGTGTTCCAGTCATACACACTGGCTTACAGAAGGTAATATGTGCACTCACACACATTAGGACTGTTTTAGAACTAGCTTGATGTCCTGTAATGACAAAGTGGGTTTAAATGGAAGAGCACTAAGGCTGCAGATGATTGAATACACCCATGGGTTTGGGGTCCTGTGTTACTAGCAATCAGCAAGCATAATGCAGCACTACTCAATATCTACCCACACAAGAATGTGTGCTCTACAACTCTTACTGAGTACAACACACTCATTAGCTTGGGCAGGACCTCACAGTTAAGCAGGGTTGAAAGCATTTTAAAGTTGTAATTGGTAAAAGCAAAAAGAGATGGTAGGATGCGTTTCTTCCTGATTGAGTCCCTAGGTAATGGCTTCCTGAAACACAATTTAGGATTGTTGGATGACTAAATATGCAGCTCACACAGAGCAGGAGTTCAGGGATGCAAATGGAAGTTTAAAATAGACTCTATAAAAATAAAGTAAAATCAAATACAAACAAAAAAAGAGAACATGTTACTGGAAAATCAAATTGGGGGAAAATATAAATGTTTGTGCTATTTTGACAGTATTAAGATTGTTGCTGCATTTAAAACCACTCACCAGTACACCTATGTCGTTCTGGACACAGCTTGTGTTGTTGTATTGTTTCAGTACAGGTACAGGCATTTATGGCTGTACATATTGGCCTGCTTAATCTGTCCGTTGTCAACCCCCAAGAAAAGTGCAAGCTATCATTAGTTTGTCAAATAGGGCTTTCTGTGTAATTACTCAGTCAGTCTTGCACTGTGGCTGGTGCACACTGGCTAAATGTCCTTCTCTCTTTCATTTCTTCCAGCTGATCCTCAGAGATGTGTTTCCTGGGAGACGGGGGGCAACTGGCAAAGCAGAGGAGGAGCAAAACCCAGAGGAGATGAGGGAGCAGGGGAGAGAGGGTATCTCTCCCTTTCTCTCTTACTCACACACACACACACAATTTTATAGCTGTATGCCTAAAACCGCTGAATGAGAGTAATGGAGTTCTGATTGAAGGGATCATCCTGCTTATCATTCACTGACATGCCATGGGGCATGGACTGGTTTTATGTGCAGTGAATTTTGCTATGCTGTAGGGCTGCAATGATTAGTCGTTAAAATCGACAATATCGATTATTTAAATTTGTCGACTACAAATGTCATTGTCAACTAATCGTTAATTTGTTACAGTACCGCATTACACAAAGTGCTGGGGACAAAAGCACAATTGGAGATGGGTAAATGGTTTGCTCACACAGTTTACAATCAACTTAGTTTGTCCAGAAGTGCCCAAACACTACAGATTATTCAGATATTTAAATGCCATTTAAATCTTAAATGTTTTGCTGTTTCTATTGTTTTTAGAGATGGCAGAAATAATCGCTGGCTAATCGACTAATCAAAAAAATTATTGAAAATTAAATAAACTAAATAATCATTAGTTGCAGCCCTACTATGCTGATGTGATGTCTGTCAGAGACACATGTTTGATTGCATGTACAATTCTAGCGAGATGTCGCCAGTCACGATTATTATCACTCACTGTACTGTCCACTGTGGGCGTTAATGCCTTCTTTAATATATTCCCAGTACACTTGATACTGTGGCTTTAGGAGTGTTAACTGTCTCCTGAAATAACACTTTGTTTTACATACTGTTTTTTAATGACTGTTGGAATGTCAGTGCATGCAACTTTATTTCCATTTTTTTATTTTCTTTATTGTTATATTATATTTTCATATTATATTTCTTTTCTTATTATATGAAACAAAACATAGACGTGCATTCAGGCAGCAATGTTAATTTTTTATTTTTCCTGTGTGTGTATGTGTGAACGTGCATATGTAGCTGACACTGAGAACAATATTTTGCTTACGGTGGAGGAGTTAAGCTTATTGCAGGAGACTATGGATCCAGACAGAGTACCAGAAGCAGGCAGCTTTATAGAGCCCTCTATCACCCACTTAGAGCCTCCGCAGTCCTGGAACAATGCCAGTGTAAGGACTGTGCGCACATGCAAACTAACCTGGTTCATTTCATGTTTACATGCATATTTGTAGATATATTTTTTTGTTTTGGCTTGGGAGCACTTTTAATCTGGGCATCAAAATCTGTTGAATAATATTGTGGCCGTCCATACTTTCTATACAGCTTGCTCTGAATTGCATCCTTCACTGGGTAACATCTAATCATTTAGCTGTCCGCCTACTACTCACCTGTGTCCTTTCCTCCTCTGCTATTCTCTGCTTTTTAAGCCCCCTACCCTTTCTGCTTATTCACTCACTCACTGTCTCTCCTGCTCTCTTTATCACAACCTCCCACTCCTACCTCATTCTGTTTCTACCAGGCTATTTTTGAAATGTCTTTCACTTTCCTTCCTTTTCTTTTTCTTGCCTTCAGGACGAGAGCCGGTTGGAGGTGTCATATCCTGAGCCACTCTCTGATGAATCCATGCTGGCACATCCATATGGAGTGTCGAGGGAAACCCCACAAACACAAGTGCAAACACAGGTAGTGCTTAATATATAAACACATACTTCTCTGTTTGTTTTTAAAAATCAGGTGAATTTTCTTAGTGGTTCCTTTGTAAAAATCATTATTTACATACTGGATCAATCAAGTTTGGACACACCTTCTCATTCAATGTTTTCTTACATTAATACTGAAGTCATCCATACAATGAAGGAACACGTAAGGAATCATGTAATAAACCAACCAAAGTGTTAAACAAGCCAAAATACTCCAAACCAGAATGTGAAGCATTTAGGTTGCTCTTATCTGGGATGCTGTTAACTTATGGTTCTGAGGCTGGGAACTCTTATGAACTTACCCCTTGCAACATAGGTAAGTCTTGGTCTTCCTTTTTTGGGGGTGGTCCTGATGAGAGCCAGTTTAATCATAACGTTTTTGATGGTCTTTGCAACTGCACTAAAGATTACTTTTAAAGATTTTGAATTTTCTTTATTTTCAGCTTGATTGACCTTCGCATCTTGTTTTTTCTTTATTTAGTTGAGTAGTTTTTGCCATAATATGGATTAGAACATTACTCAAATAGGGCTATTCACTGTACACCAACTCTACCTCTTCGCAACTTTACAACTGATGCTCTCAAATACATTGGCTTTTCCCCTTTCTCAAAGAAACACAGGCACACATGCACTCCATTGCTTTTTTTCCCTGCTCCTTCTGTCCCTTTTGTTTCAGCAGTCTGCTTCAGACACCCAAGACAGAGAGGAGAAGAGAATGACCAGTCGTGCCAAGAATCTCCTCCAGGCCCTTAGAGTAAGTTAGGCCTATCTACAGGCATCACTGGTAGCATGACTTTGATCAATATTAGACCTGTCATAGAAAGCAGCTAAAGGCAAGGGTTTAAGTGTGAGAGGAAGGAGGATTATGAGAAAAGGGAATTAAAATGAGCTGTTGGAAGACTGCTGCAGATAACAGACACTTAATCAACACACTAGATGTTATCAGTTTCCTCTTCAGTCAGATGCACACTCTAGCTGTAATACTGTTTTTTGCCTAGCAGTTCAAATAGCTGGAATTTAAAAGTAGTGATACTGCTTAGCGCTTGTTCTTCACATGTGGACTTTAACCACATTCACTTGTGGCTAAAGTGCACAGAATTTAATAATTATTATTTTTTATATTGTAGAAATATCAGCTTTGACTTGAAATACATACCCAGTCCCACACAGTTATCTTTATAGTATACCTCTATGTTTAGCTCATTTGTGGCAATGAACTTGCATTCAGTAGATTGTCAGTAGTGATTAGCGCAAAGAGAACCTATATAACACCTGGAGCAATATGCAGCTAACTCATTGCACTGGGAACAACTTGGGTTTAGATCAATGGCCCCCTGGCATAAATTTAGGGGCAGGCAAAAGTGCTGTTCCATCATGCACGATGTGAATAACTGTTTCCTTTGCCTTTCTGCCTACCTTTTACTGTAAGACCCCCTTTCTAAATGACATCATTCCCTGAAAAAGAGAGGTGTTATGTTTTTTTTTTACCAGAGCCAACAAACACTAAATGGACAAAATATTAGTACATCAGCTCATTTTATTTTGTTGCTGTAAGGATTTGATTGTACTTGGTGCATAGAGTGTTAGTGAATGCTATTCTCGGCGTTAGTCATAGTGCCAGCAGTTTCATTTTCATCTACTCCAAATACTCCAGTCCTATTGTATTAGCAGTACTTCGATAGAAGGACTAGACAACTGTGTATGTGCATTGGCATATCTGTCACAGCACTGGGTGGTATTTAACATAGTTGAATGCATACATTAGAAGGAATGTCCACAAACATTTGGCAATATATTGTGCCTCTCTGTTGTGTTGGCTTTTTATACCAATAAACGCACTTTAAATATTAGTGTACTATTTTGTACACACAATTTACGTTTGCATGGTTTATTAAACATTACAGACAATTTCAATTTCTATAGCCTGCATTTCTATAACAAACCTTTAAAGTGTTACAAATTTGCTGTGTTTAAAAATGAAAGAGTAGCTAGTGTGATAACTTTTAGCCTAAGGAAATGTGTGGATGTGTGTGTGTATCCTAATTGTGGTCTTAACTCCTAACCACCATCTGTATTTTATACCAGAATCAGGACAGCAGTCCCGAAGCCGTGTTCAGTTTTCACGCTCTTGCTGAAGGAAGCAATCGCTCCAGAGCAGCAGCAATCTTATTCTGTCTTTTGGTGCTAAAGAAACAACAGGCCCTTGAACTGCACCAAAGAGCTCCCTACAGTGACATAATCGCCACACCAGGACCTCTTTTTCACAAGTTATAGGACAGTTTATAGTTTATAGACTCTTTATATTTGGGGATTGACTAAGCACTAAACATCTGGACCTTTGAAGACCTGGTCTAAAGGTCAGTATAAATTATATGAAATGTATTTTCATCATTTTTTGGACTTAACTTCTGACACTTGTAGCATGCTGCCATACCTAGCAGTGAATTTCACACAATGATTTGTGCAACTAGGCCACACATTGACACGCATAACATGGAAAAAACAGAACCTACATGACAAATGAAATGGGTTTATTTAGACTTAGGTTTTGCGTTACTGCTTTTGCATTCTTTAATACCTAAAATTCTTCCAGATATATAAAGAGAAATTGAGTGTGTTTGAACAACACTGTTCTGTGTGAAAGGTGTTTGGAATTTTCTCTTCACATTTTATTACCAAGAGTTCTGTTGGGTTATATATGACTCCATGAGTTTTTAAAAAATAAGTTAAATATTTAAACATGTATGTTTCAGTTTGTTCTCTGTCGTGGAGCTGTTTTTTATGCAGTGTGCTTGTTGTTTAATATTCTATGAATTTAATTACTTTGTATTTAAGATTATTCTACCTGTTAATGTTAAAATGTTTTTCTTGTTTATCAAAATAAGTAATATATTTTTAAAAGCAGTATTACGTGTGAATTGGTATTTTTTGCTCCTGGGCTCCCACTACAGTTGGGAAGTGTAATTTACTTTTACACTATTATAAATACAAATAGTCTTTTGAGCTTAATGTCCATGGTAAATGTGCATTCGTTGACAAGCTGTAAGATGGAGAACCAGCCTCTGATGTAAAAGGAAGTGATCTAAGAGTAACATTACATGATCTTATATTGCATTTATGGTTATATTACAGGATTTGACACAGCATTACGCAGTTCTGTGAAGTCTCATGCAAAATTTTCCTAGTAATGTAACAGTTTTCCAGTGCCTGTCAAAAAGAGACCCCTATCTTTCTGTTACAGTCAGAAATGCATCATCAAAATTCAGAAGCTGCTATTTTTAAGTAAAAATGCAACATAAAGTTTTTTTTTTATATAAGACAGAGATATTAATATTTGGTATATTTGTGGTGAAGGTGTATATATATAGGTCACTGGAAGGCAAATTATTCCTGAAGATTATGTTTAAGATTTCTTAAACCTAACTGACTTTCATTACATTTTAATAACTGAATTATGTAGTTTTCCCTCTAAATCACACCTGGGCAATGTACAGCCCATAGGCTACATCTGGCCCTATGGTTTTCTATATTTGACCCTACGAATATCCACCTCAGATATTAGCATGTTTGCCTCCCAGTGCCAGAGTCGTTTAGGTCCCTGCCTGAGTAGAGTTTTCATGTTTTACAGGAGGAGGTGTGTGCTTGTCCGCATCCTTCTAGGGGTCCCACAAAGGGGGTGGGACAATTGGATAACCAAATTGAGAGAAAATGTGGAAAAATCAGAAATATTTTATTTATTTATTTTTAAATTAATGTATTTTGTATTCTTAAACATTGTTAATTTGTCATTATAAGTTATGTATTGTTTTTGGTCTATTTCTGTTAAATGAGTAAGCAGTGCCTTATTGCTGTTTTATGTTTTTTTTTAAGTATTTGTTCAAAAAGTGTTTTATATTCTTAGACATTAATTGTATTAGAGTAGACAGAGAGATCGGTTCTTAATGAACTGGTTCTTAAATAGTAGATCTATGCTTCTTCAGTGTTGCACTGGTAATTTACATGATTCTGAAAGGATTTTGTTCATTCAGTCTTCTCAGTTTTAACGTTCTGCTTACTTAAAAAATGTCTTGTTTAAATTGGGTTTAGGCTCACAAAAACAGTTTATGGGGCGGGTCGGGCTCGGGCAGAACTTGCACAGGCTGGGGTCGGGCTGCATTTTTGAGCCTGAACTAAGCTCTACCAGTGTTGCTAATCAGTCCAGCAGATCTGAATATAACAGCCTAAGTAAAGAGAGAGAGCCAGAGGGTAAGGTAGACACGGAGACACCCAAAGACACTGGCATCATCATAAATAATGATTAGATTATTGGTAACAAAGAGATCCTATTGAGATCAGTCTGTTGGCCCAGCCCTTCATAACAGTAACAGGGTATTATGTGGCCCACCCCTGTTCTAAGTGGTCGCAGAGTCAGTGGGTTCATTTCGTGCGGTAGTCTGTGTTTTGATGGGCACTGTCTCTTTAAGACGTATCACTGCAGCGTCATGCGACAGTCTGCTGCTCCGCGGGTTCATTTATTTATTTATTTGTGTACTTCTCTGTTCATATGCTTAAGTACATCTTTCGCAACATAATCCGACTGATTGAATAAAGCTTCTGATGGAGAAGGAGGGAAAGAACCCTCCATCTCTTCAGCGCCGGTCCGTCTGCACGAAGCCCCGCAGCATCTCCGCCCCCTCCGGTCCACAGGTCCCACCCAGAGACCGAAGCCCAAACTCCGCCGTGTTCAGCTGGGATGATGGAGAGCAGCCCGGGCCTGGAAGACGAGCAGCCGCTAACCCTGAGCTGGTCAGTGTTTTACAGCAGGTTTAAGGTGCAGTGATCTGGTTAAGACTGGAGACTCGTGGGCTGGTTTTATGTAGGACAGAACACGCAGATAGATCCTGAGTGGAACATCATCAGTAAGACTGGGATGGATCAGCAGAACGCTGTGCAGAGCTCTGCTGTGCTGGTGTGTGTGTGTGTGTGTGTGTGTGTTATAGAGCCTGCATGAATAAAAGTTGGATGAAAGCTCTCTGATATGAATTCAGATGGATTGTAAATCAGTAGTAAGTAAACGTGTTCATGTATGAGAGTCAGTTCTCCTGATGTACGGGTTAAATCTCTAATGCTGTAGTATTTAGTAAAGTCATTAAGTCTATTAGGTCTGTTAGGTTTAACACTACCTGCAGTGCTGGGTCCGTGACGTCATCACGGTGTCCTACGTCTAGGTCAGGGTTTTGCAGCTCCAGCACAGTTTACTGCTGAGTGGAGGGGGTTAACCCTTCCACACAGACATCTGATACACGACCATATAAACACACACACACACTAACTACATCATAAAGCTTTGGGCGTAATATGTGGGCCATACCACCAAATAGGTGCCATTTGCTTATTAAACTTCTTTTGTATCATTTTTTCCCAACTCTAATCTAATAACAGATATATTTAACTATTCTAAAACATGTACTGTCAAACTCAGGCAGCTTTACTGAATTTGTACAAGGTTTCTAATCCAAAGATGGTTACAAAATTCGTATGACATTTAAAAAGCATGTTTAAAAGCAAGTCCACCAATTCCTTTGATTTTCTCTTGAAAAATAATACTTTATTTTAAAGAAAATGACACTCGCATGTTAAAATAATTGATATTCATGACAAAAAAACACCCCTATGGCACTCATTCCTGTTACTTTTTGAGTAACAGGAATAAAAGCAACAGAAATTAGTTTTTAGCATAGAATAAGCAAAAGCATGAAAAATAGCTAAATGGCGGCTATGCTAACAGCATGAGGACACTGAGCACATTCTAGTCATTTTCCCAAGATTTGTATTGTAAAAATAAGCAAATAAGATCTAAGAATTAATTTAGTTAACATAGTGTTGAGATAAACCTCCTCAGCCATAGTTACAATACGATCAAATATACAGAAAAATAAGATCTAAGAATTCATTTAGGTAACAGGAATGAGTGTTGAGATAAATCTCCTCAACCATAGTTACAATACGATCAAATATACAGAAAAATAAATGAGGGCACCTAATTTTGGTCTTCCCATGATCTTCAGAAGAACCAACTGATGTAACTTCCTGTTGTAGATGTGACTTGTAGAATGTTTTAGATTTTTCATATAGGGTAATGTGTTACAATAACACGAATGAGTGAAAACCCAGGGGTACAACTTAATTTTTAAAACATAAATGGGATTTGGAGTCTCACAAAAATGCAAAAAAAAAAACATCTCTAAAGGATTTAAATAAGTATATGTCATGGTAAAGTTTATAGTTAGAGAGTGGGGACAGATAACAAATGCTATTTTTAAATTTTCTATGTAGTTTTTATTAATGTTTTTTTATTACATATCTTGCTTTTGCAATTAGGCCAATGTACAAGACACTATTCTTAATAATAAAATGTATTTTAAAGTTAATTTGTGTGAACATATATTATACATGTAATTTCCTGGGGACAGAAATGGCACCAATTTTGCCGAATATGCCATGTAATACATACGATGGGCTCATGCATAATACATTTTTATTTTTATTTTACTATTTTTGTAATTGGTAGGTACGTAGATCAGGACTGCAACTAACAAATATTTAGAAAATCTAAGTAAAATTTAAGTATTTGACATCAATTCAAAATATCAAAATAATTGTTAGTTTTATTATTGAGATAAAAGGTGAAAAAAAATCTTGTTTAACTTCTCTAACATCCCTAGGAACCTATTGGCTAGAAGCACTGTATTTCGGATTGCTAAGGGTGAACAGAGGTAAGCTGTTTGACAAACGTTTGGAATCGTTATTATGTTTTACTAGACCCAAACTCTATTTCACACATGATTTCTCCTTTAAGGGTCAAATTTTCAAGACATAGATTTATCCTAGTCATAAACTGTGTTCTATTTTTAGTCACCATTCATATTTTTATATAAATCCCTGCAACAAGCAAACAAGCAGCTCAGTACATTTCTATTATGCCTTCTTTGGGCTAACCTATGTCCAAATGTTGTGAGCATTGATGTTTCTTCTGAAATGAATGGTATTTTTAGGGCATTTATTGTCCTATTTCTGCTGTAACAAGCTCTACTTCTCAGGAAGCTTTACACCATACAGCTCTAGGGAAAAAAATAAGAGACCACTAAAAAATGATGAGTTTCTTTGATTTTACCAAATTGAAAAACTCTGGAATATAAGCAAGAGGAAGATGGATGATCACAACCCATCAAACCAAACTGAACTGCTTGAATTTTTGCACCAGGAGTGGCAAATTTTTTCCAAAAGCAGTGTGTAAGGCTGGTGGAGGAGAACATGCCAAGATGCATGAAAACTGTGATTAAAAACAAGGGTTATTCCGCCAAATATTGATTTTCTGAACTCTTAAAACTTTATGAATATGCATTATTTGCATATTTGAGGTCTGAAAGCTCTGCATTTGTTTTGTTATTTTAGCTATTTCTCACTTTCTGAAAATAAATGCTCGAAAGGACAATACTTGTATTTGAAATTTGGAAGAAATGTTTTCTGTAGTTTATAGAATAAAACAACAATGTTCTTTTCATTTAAACATATACCTATAAATAGCAAAATCAGAGAAACTGATTCAGAAAATGAAGTGGTCTCTTATTTTTTTTATCAGAGCTGTTGATTGCTTTTAGCTTACATTCAGATATTAATGTTGTTTATGAGTTCTGTATTGCAAACATAACTTTAGAACACACCACAGGTAACAGATGGAGCTCACTCCAGAGAAATTAATTTCTCTGTTGCACAGATCAGTTCTGCAGATCTTTAGATCTCTCAAGCCAACACTTCAGGCCCATGTTTAGCTGCTCCAAAGCAGTCCATTCTTTTGGCAGTTAGGTGAACTTAAATTCACTAATTAAAATGGATAAATACTGTAAATATTGCATACTGGTAGTGCAAATAGGAATAAGAATCAGGAATTATTTTTCACATTTTGATCAAAGGGATAATTTTGGATGCTGTCGTCTCAGAGATTACAGACAGAAAGCCTGTGAAGTATTAAAAGATTATCGTCAGTAGCTTCCCCTTTGTAAGTGTGAGTGGGACTGTCCTTGTCGTCTCACTTCAGAACTCCAAACGCTGTCCTGAAATAAACCTTCCGCTCTCTCTCGTGTAATTGTCCCGTTGGGGCTGGCGTGAAGCTCCTTTTAAAAAGGTAATGTTCTCATTCTCTGCACCACTGCAATGAGGAAGGCTGGGAAAACATCCGTAGTACTAATTCTCAGATAAGAGTTGCCTTTTTTAATGATGTATTGATCTGGATCAGCATATCCTCTACAAATCCTGATGTAAGTAGTTACACTACAGAGCTGATCTGCTGCGCTGATCTGATAATACTAGATTAACATCCTAGTGTGATAGTTTTTCTTTTTTCTAGTTTTTTTTTTGGTTAATTTACCAAATTATTTGTTTCCAGATGATGATTTTATCATATAAATTTTGTTTGCAAAAAGGTAATAATTTGTTGGCACAAATGTTAGCATTTTTTGTGTTTAGTATTTTTGAGAATCAAAAGGCTTAAAAGCATTAGAAGAATCCAAATATAGGCTAAAAACCCAGCAGACCTTTTTTTGTAAGTCCAATGACCTGACCTTCGTACGCTCATGTGGGTTGCCAGGTTAAAGACACAGAACCTAGCACACTGAAAAAGCACAAGATACGTTCAAGAACTTTTTAGTGGCAACATATAATCACATTCTTGCTTAAATTCAAAATAGTGTGTCAACATAGAGTGAAACCTTTGGTTTGTGTGATCTATTTTTGCAATTCTGGTTGCTTATAAAGTAATAAACAGCTGTGGCCCGAGTGCTCCTCTGATTTGACTGATAGCAGGACACGTTAGCATGTTGTTAGCATGGTGGTGTTAGCCAGAACTAGTCAGGATCACTTTAGCTATCTCAAAAACTTACTGCCATAATAAACCAGCTACACATAGGGTTATAAATAAATGACCATCCCTAATAGTGATTGTAATAAAGTACCTAGCTAAGGTTACTCAGCTAATCTTAACTGAAACTTAGTGCTTACCTGTTTAGGAGAAAATTAACCTTCTTGGCATCCGTCTTGTAGTTCTTCTGGGCTCTAAGCTGGTTCCAGCTAACAAACACATTGTCAGTATTTATGCAAGTTTAATCGCTTGTGGCAGGTGGTGTAGGAGCAGGTTTGACATTAGGGGGGGGGACACATTTGCTAAAATAAATCAAGCTCACCCTATAGTGACTTAGAACAACATTTGCAGAATTACACTTAATCACAAAATATTTTTTTTCTGTACTTCTGTTTATTATTAGTTAAATCCAACCAAAAGTTACTTTACAACCTAAACATGTTACTCCACATTACAATTATGCGTGCAATGTCTGAATTATATACATATGACAAAAACCTTATCACCTTATATGTAAAATAACATCATATTTTCATATTCATCATCATCATCATATTATTATTATTATTGTTATTGTTATTATTACTATTATTATTATTACTATTCTTATTATTATTATTATTATTATTATTATTATTATTATTATTATTATGTATTATTATTATGTTGTATATTTATATTTTTTTAATCTTAAAAAAACGCAGTAGCATTGGGTCCTGTATTTTAAATTATTTCTACTGAAATAATTCTACTTTTTACGATGGTGTCCTTTTGATAAAAGAATGTAAACTTTACGTTTCATAGAGATTTTTGGCAGCAGTTAATATAAACGTTAGATAACCCAAACCCTCCTAGTCCGTTAGCAGAACAAGACTATATAGAATAAAAAGCCGTTTTTATTGTAGTATATTGTTATTGTTGTGATTTATTGCTCTCATCACTGACCATGGTGTTGTGCTGGTGTTGTGCCAAAATCTGCACCTCCACCAGGAAATGTACCTAAAGATAATTGCTTTAGCTAACTTTAATTAGAAAGGTACTTCTGAGAGTGGGTGCTTTTCGTTGCGACGGTGCAGATTTTGGCATGCTTTCAGAATAAAACAATTACTGCTTTTCTGCGGTATCATTTTTCGGGGGGACAAATCCACCTATTTCCACCTAGTTCCTACACCAAGGGCTTGTGGTCACAGTTTTTTAAAAGTATACCAAATAGGGGTGTGACGAGACACTAATACGTAATACTAAAACGATACTGGGTTCACAAGAATGAGACGAGACGAGATTGAAAAAATATATATATATATATTTATTTAATTATTTTTAGATAGAGTTTTATTTAACAAAATCAAATAACGCAATGTTAACAGTCTGGTTTCTCTCACACATTGATTCTATAAGAAATAAAAATAAGAATAAGAAAAAATATATATATATATATAGTGCAAAGAATAAGTGGAAACCACAACCAGTCATATTAAGACTATGGTTTGTGTTTTTTTTCTCCTAAATCTCTTGTAATTTAACTATGCATAACCATAACCATTCATATTAAGCCTATGCTTGAAGTGCAAACAGAGACAGAATATTTTTTTTAAATACAGTACAGAGCTAAAGGAATTAGTATAACTGCCTATGAAACAGTCACGTGTACATTTACTTACAGTATTTACATATGGTTTGTGTCTTGTTGGTCACTCTGTTACCGTTTATTGTTTCCACTGGAGCCAAAATGCAGCCAGACATACAACTAAAAAGTAGCAGAAGCATCTTCTATGCAAATGCCCGAATTTTCCTCTTCTGCTGATAGCTGCTCTCACTGCTCAGCCACCACACTCGCTGCTATCGCCACTGTGTTGCCAGATCTCTTAAAAAGTCCAAAACTAAATTGTTTTTTTTCCCGTGAGACAAGTTTAAGATTGACGAGAAATCTCATCACACCCCTAATACCGAACCTGCAGCACACTATAATTGCCTGGCAAAACGAGGTGTGGAAATATTACTGGGCCATGGGCTGTGGATCAGATACTAAAACACCAACAGAAAACATACTTGAAGGACTGCTGTCCTCTGCTAAGATACCAGTGCTTAAACTTTGCATGTTTCCATAATATAAATATATAAAATTCATATTTGTCCTTGAAATGGTTAAGCAAATATTGCCATGCACACACTCTCTCTCTCTCCTGTTAAGATGATCTTAATGTTAGGATGATTTTGGGAAACAGTGTTCTGGTTAGTTGGGGCAGGTGTGCTGGGAGTGTTCTCTCAGGGAGCACAAAAATATACAGGGTATATTAAGACTAAGACCCAACAGTCTCAGTTAGTTTAATACACATAAGATGCTACTAATTATATAATGAAATATTTGTCTTTGAGAGTGTTTGTCCAATTTTTTCCCATTATATAATATTTGGATCCCATCCACCTGCAAGTTTAGGCCACAAGTGCACAAATGCTTATGAAACTCTTAGCACTCACAGTTACAATTGGTGTGACATGTTTAATGCTGTTACATCAGACCATGAAGCTCTCATGGTCAGTCAGTGACAGTTCATGTTAATGTGTCTGAATAGATTAAGTGATGTGTGTGTGTGTGTGTGTGTGTGTGTGTGTGTGTGTGTGTGTGTGTGTGTGTGGATGTGTATGTGTATGTGTGTGTGACACCATCTGTCTGATCTGCCTGTACTGTTCAATGTGCTGAGGTTTTACTTCTCTTGTGACACAGAAACTCAGATCAGCTCTGTCATGTGACGTCCGTTCCCAACTGTCCTCTCTCTGAGATATTTCCGGCACACGGCTCGTCGGTGGGGATGTTATTGTTTCTGGCATAATGTCGTTTTTAATTTTGCTATCAGGCCGCTCAGGATGCTGGGTTACTTGGCAACCGTGCATGCTATCATAAGTGGCAGCAATTTTCCAGTCTGTGCTGGTCCAGAGACGTTTTGTCACAGATTTGGTTTCTTATATAACTTGGATAGGTTATCTGAGTTTATATGCCACAGTTCCTCTGCCATGCAGACCCTGTTTTATTAGACATGTCTTGGCATTATGGAAGTGAGTTTATTTAAAAGAACAATGTCATGAACACGTTGAGATGTAGAACATTGTCAAAAGTGTGTTCTGTCCTTTAGCCACGAGGCAAATATTGCAGGTAACAGGTAATAGGGGTGGGCAATATTATATCGCGTACAATATATCGTGACACAGAAATATCATGATATTAAAAATCCATAATAATAATCGTGATAATAGAGATGTTCTGTCTTAAAAGTAGTCTATTATTTACTGTGAAGCTTTAGGTGTATTTATTGTATAATTGTTTTAGTTTGCAGTTTATATGCATGCACTAAATATTCTGCAATATTTTTTGCTGCATTATATTATTTTATGCTATATTATTTATTTTGCCACATTATGATTATTCCGTTATAATATTATACTATATTCCTGAAATTAATTCATTATTTTAGTTTTCCTATATCGCCAAGTATATCATTATCTCAAAAATACCCTGAAATATCGTGATATTATTTTAGAGCCATATCGCCCACCCCTAACAGGTAATGAAGTTACTCAACCTGTTAGCAACCTGCAAACATCACACAGTTGAGACATCACATATTTGTCTCTAACTGTGTTAAGGCAGAATGGGGCACAAGCTGTTTTGGATATATATCAGCATTATAAATAGTTAAAAAAAATGTGTTAAATTTGAAAAGTTTTTATATTTTTTAACTAGGTTTCAAATAGAGGCGTGCCTTATCGTTTCGTACGCAATAATATCTCCAACATTTTTGAATATTGTGAACAATATTATACCCTGAAATATCGTGCCAAATCACCCACCCCTAATTATCACATCAGGGTACTACTTGTTTTGCCGTTTTTAATCACACTGTTCTCATTTCTCATTATATATTTACTAGATACAGGTTATATCTGTCCAGTATCATTTATTTTACTTTAATTTACTTCTGTTACAAATCTCCAAAAAAAAAAAAAAATTATATCCCAGTTAGGGGTGTGCCATATCATATCGTATGCAATAATAACATTTTATTTCCATTTTGCTGCAGTAGTGTATTCATTTTTAGTTCTAAATATTTGGGTGTTTGCAACAGCCATTTCAGTTTGATATATCTAATAACTGATGAACACAGTAATATTTCAGGATTGAAATGAGGTTTATTGTACAGAAAATGTGCAATATGCATTAAACCAAAATTTGACCGGTGCAAAAGTATGGGCACCCTCATCATTTTATTGATTTGAAGACTCCTAACTACTTTTTACTGACTTGCTGAAGCACAAAATTGGTTTGGTAACCTCATTGAGCTTTGAACTTCATAGCCAGGTGTATCCAATCATGAGAAAATGTATTTAAGGTGGCCAATTGCAAGTTGTTCTCCTATTTGAATCTCCTCTGAAGAGTGGCATCATGGGCTCATCAAAACAACTCTCAAATGATCTAAAAACAAAGATTGTTCAACATAGTTGTTCAGGGGAAGGATACAAAAAGTTGTCTCAGAGATTTAACCTGTCAGTTTCCACTGTGAGGAACATAGTAAGGAAATGGAAGACCACAGGGACAGTTCTTGTTAAGCCCAGAAATAGCAGGCCAAGAAAAATATCAGAAAGGCAGAGAAAAAGAATGGTGAGAACAGTCAAGAACAATCCACAGACCACCTCCAAAGAGCTGCAGCATCATCTTGCTGCAGATGGTGTCACTGTGCATCGGTCAACAATACAGCGCACTTTGCACAAGGAGAAGCTGTATGGGAGAGTGATGCGAAAGAAGCCATTTCTGCAAGCACGCCACAAACAGAGTCGCCTGAGGTGTGCTTTTGCTTTTGCATACCTCAGGTGACTCTGTTTGGCTTCTTTCGCATCACTCTCCCATATTTCTGCCATCTCTAAAAACGATAGAAACAGCAGAACATGAAATTTAAATGGCATTTAAATATCTGAACGTTGTCTAAACAAGGAAAGTACTGATATTTAGTGATTAAATATGTAATCTGTTGTGTTTGGGCACTTGTGGAGACACAAACTTAGTTGATTGTAAACTGTCTGAGCAAACCATTTACCCATCTCCCATTGCACTTCTGTCTTCAGCACTTTGTGTAGTCCAGTACTGATATAAATTACAGATTAGTCGACAATGAAATTTGTAGTCGACAAATTTAAATAATCGACACTGTCAATAATATCGATTAATCGTTGCAGCCCTATTCTGTACATGGATTGGTCGGACCACTGCATTTTGTTGTAATTTTATAAATTTGAATATTTAAAAAGTTATCAGTTTAATAAATATCAAACATTTGTTTATATGAGTTTATTGTTTTAATACAGCCTCTGTGTTCCAGTCTGCACTGTACTTAAGCTCTGCTCTGTATTGTAGCTCGCCTGCTTCACTGCTGTCTGTTGAGTTTAGTTTATAAGGAGGTAAAAGTGGTCTGACACAGTTCTGGGTCTACTTTGAGCAGGGAAAGAGACGATGACTCAGTAGTTTGATGTTCTATCAAAACTGTGTGTGTGTGTGTGTGTCTGTGTGTGTGTGTTTCACACCAGAAGGCACAACATTTACCAGCGACTTCTACATTTCACCCCTCTTTTTTGTTAGCCCAAGTATTGCCAATCAGCCAAGATGTGCTGATAATAAGCATAATGCATCACTGCATGGTCTTTACATTTAGAAAATGTAAAGTTTCCATAATTTCCCATGTAGTTTGTTAATGTAAGTGTCCAAATTCATTGTGTTTCTACCACTACAGAATAAAGCTTGATGATATAGGCAAAATTTATATCAAAATGCATCCGTAGTGGCAGACTCTGCTATTATGCTATTCAAATACTCTTTCATACATAGTACAGTGATTTTTATTAATATTTTTGCAGCACATCATGCAATTAAACACTCCTTTTACACTCTTTACTAAAATGTACAGTTGTGTCAGTGTCCTTTAAGCTCTAATGAGATAACCTTGATATTTTTAAAAACACATATTGTCAAAATGGTGAGAAAAAGTATCACAATGCAATAAAATATTAATATATTGCCCAGCTTTTCTACAAAGTAATTAAATCACCTCTATATAGTGCAACAATAATGAGGTAATATAAATTCTTTGTAATCCTTGTATTTGTGTTGTAGAATAACATGGCTATATTTATGACTATTGTTGTAGATATTGTGACCTCTCGTTCTCTTTACCTCTATTAAATCTCATCAACTGAACTGTTAGGACCTGATGGATGTCCTCTTAAATTACCCAATTAATGGATTTATCTTTTTGATTTGTCTTCTTGATTTTCTACAATGAAATTTGTTGACCATCCCTGTCGTTTAGATTTAATACAGAGTTTCCTGTTATGTTTGTGTGTGTGTGTGTGTTCTCATCAGAACATTCTGTGCTGAGGGGTGTGTGTGTTGCTGTTGGAGGCGGACAGTGGACGGCTCTTTGCCCATGTCTCTCCCTGCTAACAGAAGGGACAGGCCCTCTGCTGCTCCACGCAGGTACTGCATTTCCTTCTCCATCTCTGCTCGAAAAAAGGTTCTCAAGTGCATGATTTGATCTGACAGCCATTAGAAACTGACAGGCTGCTAAAAATGTATTTGAACTGGTGTAAGCTGTTTTTGCTAGTGTGGTACTTGTATGGTGCTGTTAACTAATATACCACTGTTTAAAGCACGACAAATGCAGGTTTCTACTGCTCACAGGCTCAGAAAAGGAAAAACATATTAAAAAACTAATTCAGTATAAAAACATTATATTCATTTTGCTATTTTGGCACATTTATTTTAGTCCATTGGATTTTAGAGCAGTGTAAAAAAATGTTTAATGTCAAAATATCCAATTGTCAAAATATCTAAATTGGTGTTAATTTAAAAGTGACTGATTATCGCATGTTGTGCTAGATTACAGCATGTTATAATAATCAGTGGTCATTTTCAAACATTAACCCATAAATTATATTAGTTTAAATTAATTGAGCAGCTCATTAATTGTTTTTTTGTGTTGTATTTTACTTATTTTATGGTTAAAATCATGGTGTAAAAAAATTGCACCAAAAACACAAACAAGAAGAATGCACAATAATTTCAGAATGTTGGTATTATTGGTATTGCAAAATAATTACTTAGATAAATGTAAACATTTAACTAATATCACATGCTGTCATTTAATGATTATTATGAAATACAGAAAAGCTAAATATTGACTTGATACTAAACCACTGTTAAACATTTCACTCAATTACCTGTATTGCTAACCTTCTACTAATACTATTCTTTATGTTTTGTTTTGTAATGCTAATCTAGGTAAATGTGTATGTATACCTGCAACAGTAGAAATGCTGATAAAAAATATTGGATTTCAGTATCAGCCCACAATGACCAAATCAGTGCATCCATAGAACAGATTTAATTGAATTAGAGCATTATGAAATTAGAGATTTCATGAAGGATTGAATCACTTCCTAAACAACTCTAATCTTATTATATCTTTGTGATACACTGAGATTTACACCCCTGTTCAGTACAGATAATTGCAGTTTATGTTTATACTGTCATTATGTGTGTGTGTGTGTGTGTGTGTGTGTGTGTGTGTGTGTGTGTGTGTGTGTGTGTGTGTGTGTAGTAGACGGTCTGCTGGGACAGCCAGTGCTCGTAGTTCCCGCGGAGACTCCTCCATCAGCAGCAGCTACTCAACATCCTGCTGCAAGAGCTCAGAAAGTAACACTATACCCCGCTCACACCCTGCTACACCTCGGTGAGTAACACACACACATTCACACACACACACACACACACACACACACACACTATCAGACACGCACAAACACACTCACTTTGTCTTACACGTCTTACACTATTATTATGTCCTCCACTGGGGGCGTGTTCCAGATTTTGTATGGTTTGAACACCAAAAATAGACTTTATGGGAGAGATCTATTTTCACACTCCATCCAGGTCCTAACAAGGTCTCATAAGTTCGCAGCATATGAAAATTATGAAAAAGGAATACTGCATGGTTTACATATTGTGTGGATGTTGTTAATTATTAGAACTGTTCATGATTAGCAAATATAACACGCACATTCTATTGTGTGTTAGGCCTGCCACAACTATCAGCTAAGATTTTACCAGTTGCTTTCTGATTCTTTTTTTTTTTTACATTAAACCAGTAGGGAATTAACATTTTTGTCTGAAACAAGATTTGGAATATTGTTTATACGTAGGATTTTTTTTTTTTTCATTTTTCATTCATTTTGCCACTTTATTCACATGTATTAAATACTGTAAAATTGATTTTTGCTTTATTTTGTCAAAGAAAACACAAAAAAAAACTACAGTTATTGCATATTGCATATTTTTAACATCCAAGTGCATGTATTTGCCATCTTTGGCCAAATAAATGTGGTTGCCAGATATTTTGTGAATCCCTAGTTTGTTTTTTGCTACATTCTAGTCTGGAGAAGAAAATCTTATAAAATGAACCTTGATTTTTATTAGGAACACTATACCAATGCTGACTAGAGCCTTCTTTTGCTTATAAAACCTCTTTAGTTCTGCATGCTACGTTTTTGAGTCTTACTTAAAAATTACTGGCCTCAGTTGCTCGATTCTGCCACTTCGCGCTTTATAACATCAGAAAAAAACGACCGTTTCTGACGCAACAGGCCACCCAACTCCTGGTACAAGCAGTCGTCATCTCACGCCTCGACTACTGCAATGCCCTACTAACTGGCCTCCGAGCCTGCGTAGTAAAACCACTCCAAATGATCCAGAATGCAGCAGCACGTCTGGAGTCTTACTGAAGTCTTACGCTACCTCCCGGCCGCTGCTATCCTCCAATGAACGTCGCCTCGCTTTGCCAAACACAATCCACACAAAGCAATCCAGACTGTTCTCATACAGAGTTCTTCCCCAATGGTGGAACAAACTACCTTCTACCACCAGATCAGGAGAATCTCTCGCTATCTTTAATAAACTCCTGAAGACAGAGCTCTTCAAAGAGCACTTACTCTCCTAACACCTCTAACACACTAACTACTTCTAACCTCATTTACTTCTTCCCCTCCTTCACTCCTCTATCCTATTACTTCTCTTTGACCTCCTTTAAGCCCTATATAAAGATGTTTTTACCTTTAACTTCTATTACTTTGGTACTTCACTATTGTAAGTTGCTTTGGACAAAAGCGTCTGCCAAATGTAATGTAATGTAATATAAACAACCCAGTTCTGGTAAGTGTGTGATCACTGCAGCCTCACCTTTCAGTTCTGGTTAAATGAAGTGGGTCCTATCATAATCTTTCAAGGTTTGACATGTATTTTGAGATGTTTTTCTGCTCTTTTTTTTCCGCTCTTTTTTTCCAAAGCCTTTGTGTCAGAATTATGTAACTCAATCATGTGAATCTCAAAAGAATGTTTCCAGCATCCTGTACAATCCGTGCCACAAAAAAAAAAAAAAATCTGTTTTTAGATTTGAGAAGTAAGGTTTTACCCATTGTGATTGTAGTGATTCTAATAATGCATTCAGTGAGTGAATATTTTCAAAGTAAGTAACAATTCACAATTCAAGAACACTGAATCTTGCTAATTTGTGGCGATTTAATTGATTTTGTGTTGGCTATAAGAGTCAAACTTTGACTTTAATACATAATGCCTTTTTTTTCTTGTTCTTGGGTGTAAATGATGTCTAACAGCCTGAGGCCCATGTTATTTATTGCGTTTCCCCCTTTGATCTTCTCCAGACGGCAGGCGAAGTATGCAGCCTGCAGTGAAAATCACGGCATCCGTCCTCCAGCCCCCGAGCAGTACCTCACCCCGCTACAGCAGAAGGAAGTGTGTATCCGTCACCTTCGCGCCCGGCTGAAAGAGAATGTGGAGAGGCTGCACGACAGGTCAGTAGTAGGTGTTTTGACAGGATGCTGCAGTATAATATTCTGTTCTCAGTTTAAGTCTGTACTAAATGCTATTGTTAGATTAGATCCTCTAACACTAACACTAACCACATAATAATAAGAGAATGTAAAAACATTTAAAGCTCACCTTCCGTCGTTTTTTCTTTCATTTTAAAATGTCTAGTTGTGGTCTCTAGTATGAATGAATGACATGTGAGCCGTTTTTGTAAAAAAAAAGTGCTCAGGTGTCTCTGTATAGCTCTTTTTTAATGGACTGTTTTAGGGGTGTGTCCAAAATGACCGGATTCCAGCTTTGCTCATGAATATTCATACATGCAAACAGCATGCAAATATCTCTCCTCTGATTGGCTAGGAGCACTGCGACGCCCCTCCACCGCTCTGCCGCTCACTGCCTCCCACCTCCTAACTGATGAGCGGTGATGTTGCGTCGCTTCAGCTCCGCCTCTGGGAGTTTCTCGAGCCAAGGTGGGCTGGTCTGTGAGTTTCTGCCTACTTAGGCAGAAAGATAATTCAAAATTCACCCGTTTTTCGGAGGGGGGAGGGGGGATTTCTTTGCTTAGCTCCTGCAGACAATGGGGGCTGCAAAACAGTTTAATGTGCAGGTGTACACATTCAACTCGGAGAGACTTACTGTATTCCACAAAAAACAAGAAAAATCGGATTTTCGCGGAAGGTGAGCTTTAAACAATACATTGAAACCTAGGATCCTTTATATTCATGACAAATGGCCCACCAAAATGTCAGAAAAATTATGACGTGGCATTTCGGCAGTCATATATAGGATTAAAACAATGTTTGTTTACAGTGTTTGCAAAGAGTGGACCAGCTTAAGCATAGCAAGGGAATTCTAGGAAATGTAGTCTGGAGTTCTAAACTTTTCTTATCTCTAACTTTTATTATTTAAGTCATTTTTTTTTTAAATTAGTTATTATCAGTGTAATGAAAATAATGGTATGCAATTGAACTTTGTTATTATTATACTGATACTGGGTTGTACTCTACAATGAAACACTGTTAGGCTAAATTGTATCATAGATATTTTCAAGATAAACACATCCTAAGAGTTGCGTTGTGTGTTATAGCAAATTTAAATTACATTACGTATGTGCAGCAACAGAGGGACCTCTTCACACTGTAGACTGTGCTCATAACTAGGCTGGAGGTAGAGTGAGGTAGAGGTCTGCACTCCCGCGGGAGTCCCGCGGGACCCGTTACGGTACGCGTCCACTGGCACTTAAGCCCCGACGCATCCCATTCATTTCAATGGAGAGAGCCGCCGCATGCCGCGGTGCATACTGGGTTGCGTTGCGTTGAGCGCAGCCCCCCCCTCCGGCAGGAAAGTTGAACAGATCTCAACTTTATTCAAATGAATCCGGCCGCCGCGCTGCGTCCAGCCAATCAGGGAGCAGCAGGCTGCCACACCACACACAGACGAGCCTCACACACACAGAACAGGCGCCTTTTAAACACAGAAGAGAGGCTTAAAATGGCGGAATATGGATTTATACAACTATAGATCACAGTGAAGTTGACTAAAAAGGTAAAATATTAAACTTATGATTGACTACATCTGTTGCTTCATTTGAATTCAAAAACGTTACGGACACGCCCACACGCGGCGAGCCAAGAGATCCGGCACGGCGACCTGCGTTGAAGAAAAGTGCCAGTGGACGCGTACCGTCAGAATATGTTGCGGCGCGGGACAAAACTGAATTGTTATTGGCGGGAGCGGTAATTTAATCAATACAGGCCATGCGGGAGCGGGACCACATTAACATGTGGTCCCGCTCCCGCAAATTGATAAATAGTTAAGAAAATTATAATAATCACGCTATGATTCCCATGCAAGCAACAAAAAAACACAAGAAAAATCTCTCGGAGGATGGACACACACACACACATTTTCAGCATCTCCAGCAGGCGTGTGCAGAGGAGGGGGGGGGGGGGGGGAGGGGGGTGTGTAATTTAAAGGACGACATTTACTATACTGGTGCAAAATAATAATAATAATAATAATAATAATAATAATAATAATAATAACAATAATAATAATAACAATAACAATAACATTGTTATTGTTATTATTATTATTGTTATTATTATTATTATTAATAATAATAATACAAATATTAATTAAACTAATTGAATTTAATTTTATATATTTTTACATTTATTATTTTATATAATATAGATCCACTTCTAATCCACTTCTAGGATTCTTGATGCACCTGATGGCATGTGTTTGGACTGCGAACTGAATTGCTGTTTTAATAAATACATATGTAAATTTGAAGCACTAAATGTAATTAATTCAATTCATATTAGGACTGCGGGACGGGAGCGGCGGGAATGTGTATGTGGCGGGCGGGAGCGGGATTAAAAGAAGTGATTTTTTTGCGGGAGCGGGCGGGAGCGGGACAAAAAGACGCGGGAGCGGGCGGGAGCGGGTTTAAAAAAACAGTCCCGCGCAGACCTCTAGAGTGAGGTTGAGGTAGAGCTGGTTTATGAAGAGCTTACCCACTTCCTATTTCTCCCGTTACATCAGAAATTGACTGCAAATCGCGAGAGGGGTTCCAAATGGATGAGGGTGAATGGAGATAAACAGCTAAAAACACAAATGAATAATAGTAAATAATCACTTGGCCAGAAAATATTCCTTTGGAAAGTATAATTATGTATTTCGTTAAAATTAAAGAAAACTTACCTGATTGGTTGGTGAGCTGATACTGAAGCACAGTCAGGGCACTTTTATAAGGTTTATAATTGGTGTTTGAAAGCTTTATTTTTTAGTTATGTCTTTGATACTGAAACATTTGATATTGTGAGGTAGAGGTCACCAGTGAACACACACATAAAACCGCTTCATAGTTCGGAAAAATTAGTGCAGCCCACTGAAATGCCTAAAGAGCTTAAGCTAATTAACTATCGATATTGGGATATTCAACAGGGTTATGGCACAAAGCATTTTTGTCCGTAGCATACACCACGAATATGCAATGTTACAGCGATTATATGCACTGCTACAAAATGTAATGTAGTATTTGTTGCCTTTGTTGAAAAATTAATTGAAAAATATTGAGCTCTGAATTTTACAAACTTGGTAACAGTGTAGAGCAGTGGTCATGAATTCTGGTCTGGGTAGTATCTTTTTTTTGTCTTTTCCAGCCAGACGGTAGAGTGATTTGACACTGGCTTTCCAGGATTGTGAAATTTAGTTCCACATGTATACTTCTTTACTACCTTCTCCCTCTGTTTCTCTTCATCATATTTTTATCCTTGCAGGGATTCTGAGATAGGGGAGCTGCGAACGCAGCTCACACGGATGCAGGAGGACTGGATTGAAGAAGAGTGCCATCGAATCGAGGCCCAGCTGGCCCTCAAAGAGGCTAGGAAGGAAATACGGCAGCTCCAGCATGCTGTGGAAACAGTCCGTACAAACCTGGGCCTCCCAACCCCTGATCCGCAGGACACCAAATCAGAGGGGCTTGGCGTTGGCAGGTCGGAGGGGCTGGGGATTGGCAGGTTAGTATAGTATTACAATGCATTGATCTGAAGGTGGCTACTCTGAATAATAGCAAAATCATTTAATCAAACAACAAAAATAGTACAAATTAAAAAGGTCATGATGTACTAAATGGTTTCCGAATAAATCAATTAAATAATCCAATACCTCTACAGGTTAGGGTCCCGCTACGGAGCCTCAAGGTCCTGCGGGTGCTCTCCGGCCCACACCATCAGCCGAAGCGCCACCTTCACCAGGCTTAGCAGTGAGACCTCACCTGGAACTGACAGGAATGGAAATGTCCTCTCAGAGCGCCACATTCCGGCCAACCGCGGAGCGGCTACTTTGCCCAGAGGTGACGGACGCACTCATCTCCTTCTGGAGGCAGCTCTACTGTCTGAGCAGGTCCCTCCCTCTCCACTTTGCTCGACCTTGTCACGCTCCTCCACCTATGAAAAGCTGTGTAGTGGTGAGGCGGTCTTACCGATGAGTCGTGCCTGCCATGCGGTCAACAACAACTGCAGCTGCACAGTGCACACCTACCTCCCACACCATCACCTCTTCTTGCACCTCCCACAGGATGATGCTCCACCTCCTCCGCCTCCTCCTCCACTCGCACCAACAGCACCCTCTAGTACATCTGAAGCAAGCGACAGGCCAGGGTTCAGATCACAGGCCTGTAGCCCCACCATCACATGGATCTCTGAAGAAGGAGGTGGGGAAGAGCTAAGCGTAATCACCTCCGCAACTTGCGCGCCAGACATCACTCTTGCCGAGCCGCAGACTTTCTCACTGTCTTCCACAGCTATTTCCCCTGCCCAGCTGTCGTACATTACAGAGCCTTTGCCCCCTGAAAACCTTGTTGATTTAACATCATCAGCTACATCTACACCTACAGTGCTGACTATGCCTCAGACTCAGCAACCTTGTCCTAGGGCATCTCCTCCACCTCTAGAGCATTATCCAAAGGAAGTAAAGGTTGTAGAGGTCAGCAAGGAGGATGGGGTGGGCAATGCTAGTACAGAGGATGAGGAAGAAGACGAGCAAGAACAAGTTCCTCAAAGGAGCCACTGGAGCCGCTACTTCTTGATCGATCTGCTAGCGGTAGCTGTGCCAGTAGTCCCGACAGTGGCATGGCTGTGTCGTGGAGCACAGCGTGAGGGAATGCCCATGTACCACATGGGCTCCCTTCTACGGGGCTGCTGTGCTGTGGCGCTTCATTCCCTAAGGAGGGTCAGCAGCACTCGTCGTCAAGGCCCAACTGGAACAGGAGGAGCAACAACAATCTAAATACCTGCCCTACAGACTTTACCGTAGTGTCCTAGTTTTGTCAGCAATGCTCCATATAACTTGGTTCAAACGTCCATTAATTAATCAAATCATATGCTAAAAAGCTGTGGCACAAAAAACCTGGGGCGCATACTCAACAGTGTAACACCATTGACGTAGACTTTTGCTTATTTCCAGGCCCTTACTCATTTCCACCAATTGTCTCTCTGTTTCCCTTTTTCCTCTCCATGATTCTACTCCTATCAACATTTTTTTGGCTTCCATCTTTTGAGCCCTTGAGTGGAAAATACACTTTCAAAAACAGTAGATCTTGAACACTGAGATAAAACAGCATCTGTTCTTTGATCCTTAGATAATAGAGCACGGCTCCCCTGGAGTCGAATGTGTTGTGGATGACTTGATGTATCTGAGGCTTTTTTGTTTTTCATTCTGCATTACATCTAGGTATTGCTCATTCATAATATGTATCAGAAATGTGGAATCCAATACCAGCTTTTTTTAATACCAGAAGATAAGAGAGAAATGGGACTGCATAAGCAAGTGCTTGCTTTATTTGCCTTTGGCTGAAGGAATGTCTTGAGGTTTCCAAGAATGTAGTACTGTTTGTTTAAGAATCCCAAATGGTATTCATCTGGCTTTAGATCGGTATGGATTTTACACACTTGTATAATAAGATGCAAACTCAGGCTGAAATGTAGATATAGAAAGCACACAGGATTCCAAGACATACCAATGGCAAAAGGCCTGCTAGCTTTAACTTTCAGTTAATATAGACTACTATATTGTCCGGTAAATATATATTTTCCACTGTACATCTGAACCTCAATGTTCTGTTGGACATACAGATTAACAGTAGATATGGATGTAGTGCATTTAATCTTAAGCTTTAACAAATGTAGTGATTTTCCATTTTAAACCTTTAAGATTTGTTTATCCCTCAGTTCAGCACTATGGTTCACTTTAAGCAAGGAGCATTATATGAAATTCAGGGTTGCGTTGCATGCGTTCAGATTAGCTCAGTGTAATGCTTCTCAATTTATGCATTTTGATCAATCATAGGTTGTCAAAGACAACGATGAAAGTCATGTTTAAGTTCATTTGAGATTGCATACATTAACTCCAGCAATGGATTTAAATCAGGGATGTCAAAAACCAACCCAAGAACTCTGCATAGGTTGGTTGGAGCTTCTGGTAGATTAGAGAGGGGGTAATGAACTGTTCATTTTGATGGATGAAAACAAGAAAAAACCTCTGTTCTCAGAGCACTGGTTATACTTGTGTTAGAAATGTAGCCAGGAGTGACAAACAATTTAAATGGTTTTTGAAAAAGGCATACATTTCTCTGTAAATAACTGTAGTTAAAAAATAAAATGTTTATTTAAATGATTCTTACTCTTTTCTTGCATATAAATCAGCACCAGCTGAAGTTCAATACATAGTGTTTAAAACACCACGGCTCATCTTTATGGCTTGCACAAATCAATACTAATATTAATTACATTTATAGACAATAAATTAATGCAATTGAAGAGAGGTTGTCTTTTTATAAACAATGTTTATTTTCAAGTAGTTTATTGTTTCATAATTATCCAAATTTCCCCACCAGAGTACAGACTACCAGCTCAGCCAAAGCCCTGTCGCAATGATCATGTTCACAATGCAGAAATCAAATACAAAAAAAGGAAGCAGAAAGGAGGGGAAAAAAGAGAGGCAAACATCCAGTGGGTGAGAGCATTCCATCGGTCATGTCTAACAGGAAAGGAATGAAAAGGTAACAAAATATACACATGGATTACAGAGCTAAGCTAAGTGGTATAGCTATCGACACTAGCCCCTTTCGAGGACCACGAGCAGGAGTCCATGTTCCCCAAAAAGGTCGACCTGCAAAAAGAACAAGAAAAGAACTTTCAGAAAGAACACTAGATGCATCAAACTTAAGGTGTTTTAGTAGACACATCAATAAGGATTAGACATTAGTCTAATCTAAGAGCCTATTAAATAAACCCTGCAGGACGGTTAATCCAAGAGTTTGTCCACGACAAGAATAATCTGAGGGATTAATGTCGAGCTATTAAAACGATCCATGTACCTGGAGAGACTAGAAGCTAAAACAGGTAGTTGTTGCACAAAGATAATCACAGATTTTTTTTTTACACTATACTACACGATGTACATTCCTTCTAAACCAACAGGCTGGTAAAGTTACATCCCAGCTTCCACACTCACCCTGAAAGAACAAATAGGGAAAAACCTGAGTTGGACCGCAGAGCTTTTACTCCAAGCCAAGGAGCTCCACATCAAATATGAGGGTGGCATTGGGAGGGATGATGCCAGGGTGGCCTTTGCTCCCATAAGCAAAGTCCGGAGTGCAGGTCAGCTTTGCACGCTGTCCTACGCTCATCTGCAAAATAGAAAAATAGATCTCAGAAAAGAAAGGGGCCTGGGTCTCGTCCTGTTTTGTGCTGAGAGGCAAACAGAGATGGATATCAGTGCAGTAGCACAGCATTATGGACATTTAATGACTGTAATGTGGGATGTGAGGGAGGAAAACATTCCCTGTATTGAATTAGCCTTGCTTTGAGGGCGAGGCTGTCTGATAGCATGCTTTAGTAGGGCAGGGGGATTTGAGATGGCTGCAGAAAACATGCTGAATCAATCAATCAATGGTCTGTACAGAATTCTGGTTTTACTCGCAGTAATGTAACTAGTTAGCTAATAATAGCTACCTGGGCCACTCCTTCATCCCAACCACGGATCACTTCCTGCTTGCCAATCTTGAATTTGAAGGGTTTGCCTCGGTCCCGAGAGGAGTCAAACTTGCGTCCGTCCGTCAGAGACCCTGTCAAAATGAGATTTAACGTCAGTAAGGCTCACCAACAGTTATCTGCACCACATTTTACACAGCTGAGGCAGAGGTTGCTGATGCCTGAACGCGGAAAATCCTATCAAAACTGACCAAAAATATCGTTTATGTTTCTAATGTGTCTAGGGCGGATTCACTGCACTTAACGTTAGCTAGCACAGTGTTAGTTACGCTACTCTACACACAGAATAAACACGTTATAGTACAAGCTTCGTCCTATATCTGTTAGTTAACTAGATGTCTGGCTTGTTTCTTAATAAGCTAAGCGAGTTTGATAAATTATGACAGCCTTCGTTCACACCAGCAACCACCTCGCAACAATGCTGCGATTAAATCGGGTCATTTTTTTAGCCATGTTAAAACAGGGTTAGCTTGTGTTAGCTAGCTATTCGCTGCTGAGGCGATTCGAAGCTGGTGATTATTCAGCCCTAAACACAATTTTCACGACGAAATACGACACATTTATGTCTATTAATATTGTAAATATATATTGTGATAAATATCCTGCAGAAATGTTGCTTTATCTCGCGTTTCTAGGTTATTAAAATGGCCTATTGTTAGCGCAGCATCCCGGCCGGATTAGCCTCGAGGCTAACGGATCGTCGGCTAACCAGCTTTGCTATCGAGCCCCAATTAGGCTAGCTAAGCTAGGTTAACTCCTCAGCTTTAAACCAGATTAATAATAAAATAAAGCACGCCGTTTATCCACTTACCGACATAGTGCACGACGCACGTCTGTCCTTTCTTGGGGAAAGTACTTCCTGAAAAAGAAAAATATGAATTAATATTAAATACTGTGCGCTAGATGAATTCCAGCGGTTAGCCCGCTAATGCTAAACCTTCCCGTATGGAGAAAAACTGCGGAGAAACGGGGGAAAAAAACACGGATTCAAACAGACCAGACCAGACGTGGAGCGCACGCAGGACCGCCACGGTACATTAAACCCCACACAGACCCGCGCCGAGCTACCGTACCGTCTCCAGGAGTTATCGTCTCGACCTCGACTCCCATCCTGACTCGTTGTTCGCGTCTCTTCTCCCGGGTCTCTGCACAAAATGCGCTCTGTACAATCCAGTAATTGTGATTCTAGACATAAAGGTTGAGCTTGTGTCCCAGAATCACCCACTCACACACATCTGCTCCCCCTAGCGGCGCGTTTCCCGCCGGGGAGCCGGTAAACATCCTCCCCTCTGCATCTTTCAAAACCATATTTACTCAAGTCATAAGTGAAACTGCTCAACCTGAAGAGATTTATGGGTAAAAATCATTCAGATATTCACCCGGAGTTTATTTCTTAACATTCATGTTCGAGAAGCAAAACACGGTTGGTCCCAGAGTTATTAGTGTGTTACAGTGTGATTTAACAGTTTAACCCTTTGTATATCAATTTTCACTATTTCTTCATTTGTTTTACATAATGTGAGTCAGAATATTGTTCTTTACTATGTCTCAAAATATAAGTCATAGACCAATAGAAATGTTCCAACATGTCTTGTAACTAGTCCTTTATGCTGACTTAGATTTTGGTCCTCTGTATTAGAGAAATACTTTTCTTTGCATGTTTCATAACATTAGCACAATATTTGCTCAAGTCAAATTTGAAACTGCTCAATCTAAATCAGTGTATGGGTAAATATCACTCAGATATTCCCCCTGAGTTTGCTTCTTAACATTAATGGACATCAAATAAAAACGGGCGAGTCCCAGTATTAGGATTCAAACATTTGACCCATCAGAGCCCAGACTTTGTGTATCAATTTTAAACCTGTTTTCATTTGTTTTACATAATGTGTATCAGAATATTGTTCTTTACCATGTCTCAAAACATTGCAATTAATGGACCAATAGAAATGTACCAATGTCTCGAAACAATTCTGTTACACTGACTTCCATCAAAAGTAAAGGTTTTCTTTCTTATGTTGTAAAGTTTCCATTTCAGAGACATGAAGTCTCTGACGAAACATTAAAACAGGGTGTGTAGTCCTGGACTTTTCTGGATTTTGGTCCTCTGTATAAGAGGATTACATAATGTGATTCATAATGGGATTTGTTCTTTACCATGTCTCAAAACATCACCATTAATGGACCAGTAGAACCCTGCCTTCCATTAAAAGTAAAGCTTTTGTTTCATGTAAAGTTACCATTTTGGTGATATGAAGTCTTAAGGCCAATTAATACTTTAGATGACACATTAAAGCAGGGTGTCCACCTAGTGTAGTCCTGGACTTTCCTGGATTTTGGTCTTTTGTAGTAAAGAAAATGCTAGAGAAGTTATTCCCCCTAAATTTATTTCTCAACAAAAGGATGGTCCCAGTGTTAAAATTTAACCATTTAACCCATAAGAACCCAAACGCATTTCTGAATATTGATACCAATTTTAAATTAAAATCAGATTAATTTACTTTATTGCAGAGACATGACTGTAAATATTCTAATCCTTTTAGGCAAGAAACCATTTTTTGGTAATTACACTATACCATACTGTACCCATGTTCCAACATGTCTTGGAATTAATCTTTTTACACTGACTTCAATTGAAAGTAAAGGTTTTCTTTCTCATGTAAAGCTACATTTTGGAAATATGAAAGACCACCTAGTGTCGTCCCCAACAGTCTTGGATTTTAAGAAAAAAAATAAAGAACTTTAATGAACCCAAACATTTCTTATAACTAATGGGGTTAGCAGCACTGTAAAAGACCTTTAGCAGAACCAACACCTGTTCAAACCTTGCAGTGTTTCACAAGCAGGGGTTGATACAGACCAAGGTCCAAAAATGACAAATGAAATGTTTTCATAAAACTCTGTACTCTGTAACATTACACTAGATTTTAAAATCAGGATTTAATAAGTTAAATATGAGATAAAAAGCATGTCTGTCCTCTTATTGAGTAAGTTGCTGGGGTTGGGGTTACTTCCTGCCAAATCAAACAGCCTCAGAGGCCAAGGTAATCTCTGGCCTGTATTTACCCATTAGCACCAAACTACAGGGTCCTCCACACCCTTAAAAAGAGGGTTTTCGAAAGTTCTTAGTAAAAGATGATTCTGCATAGAACTCAAAGAATGTTTTGAATGCTCAAATATTTTTTCTGTCTTGCATATTTTTCTCTCTAAAGCTTGTAAGTTTGTATAATGCATTACATAACATAAGGGTGCCAGAACAACTTTTCCTTGCAATTGGGCATTAAAATGAGCACTGAAGACACTTAAAGGTCCTGCTATTCCTCATGTTACCTTTTCTATACATTAGATCTCGGATATCAGATCTATTATTATCAGTAGTCAAATATAGTCAATATTATGCTTTTTATTAGCACTGTTTTGTGTCTCCTTAAATCATCCATACATACAATATGGTCCACATTCTATCTGTTGACATGTAAACATATTTACATGTTTGGATGTGTAAAATAACGTATTACAGTATAATACCTTATCATCTGTTATGGCTAACTATGCTAACCTGGGACAATGCTAGCATTTCAGTTAATTATGCAGATATCAGCTGTCAACTCAAGTGTGAATTCATTCCCAGCTTTGAATTTTAAGGTAAATGGAAGGTACTGCAAGTTCTTCACTAACCTCTGGTTTCAAAGTTTCCTTAGTGGCCATATCAGCCAGTTAATTTTGCAATTGCAATTCAATTAATATTTTTTAGAAGGTTAATCACAGCAGTATTCTGTGACTTATCACACCTTTTCTTTTGTTTACGACTTTAAGGGATTTAAAGTTGACAGCACTAGATATAATCATGCTTTTCTGGGTGTGTCACTTTAGATAGAATGTGTGTTATCAATCAAGGGAATCAAGTGCTAAGAGACAGGACATTCAGTCTGCACAGAGATGGGTTTTTCAAGTAGAGCTGGAACATTGTTCTAGTATAGTATAGTATAGTACTTGAACTTATATCTTTGATCCTTTGTAAATCCTGGAATAAGATGCAGGAATCTGATATCACATCAAAGTAAAGTTTCTAGTATTTGATTGGATGGTGCCCACTGTCTTGTTCAATATCTGCAGATTAGGACTGATCCTTAGTCCTAAAATAAATCCTAACCATTGGTTAGCCTGCAATAAATCGGTCACAAGTTTAGTCTTAGGCCCAATACCCCTACCCTTGTTCTAAAGTGTCATCTTCTTCTTAGAAATGTGAAATCCTCCTGAGAAATGGGACAAGATTTTAAGATTCTGATGTATCGTTAATCATTATTAAATATTGTCCACCCATAATAAATTCTGTGGTAGGGAGCAAAAGTTAGCTGTTTTCTAGCTTCTTGTTTAAATGTTCCTGTTCCACCTTATACAGCAGCTTCAGGTGCCAGAATGTAAAGGAAAAATCTGGTGTGAAATTGACTTGGGTTGTAGTGAAATGTGGTAACGAGTACAAAGTTTTGTTGAATAGCCCACTGCCATCAGCATTTTGAAAAACAGCGCTTTACGCCGATGCTCCCAACACGCTTACTAGTGATGCAAAGAAAAAAGCTATTTTTACAATATTAGTATGTTCTAGAATTCTGTAAGTAAGAATTCTGAGGGCCCTGACATTTAAAGCTAGGCATTGAAAACTTTGAAAGTGCACAGGTAGTTTATTAAAAAAATACTTTTTTTACACACCACGTACCTAGAGGTAGTTATCCGGGCTCCGCCATCTCGAAAACAAGTCACAGTAATTTGATTGACAAGTACAAACAAATAGGTAGGATAGGGGAAAAAACTGCAAAATTAATACAATGGAAATGCACGATAGAGATATTTTCAGGAACAGCTGGAATTCATTCACTTTCACGGAATTCACTTAGCACGGAATTCACTTATTCACTTTCCCCCCCTATTTGTTAGTTGAACTTTGTCTCTTTTTTTTTAAGATAGTGATGTCTGGAGAACTACCTCAAGGCATAGGCGTAGGTGGATTTGTCCCCCCCAAAAATGATATCAGTTCGCTCAGGTCAGCTGTACTATTAATGAGGAGACAGACCGGACCAATCACGGAGCCGGTTCAGGTATTAAGTCACGCCTCTCAGTAGAAACAGCCAATCAGCTTGCTGGTTTTGCGGCGCGCGGAGCAGAGGCAGTTTGCTGTTGGGGAAGCCCCGCCCCCTCGCTGTGAGATTTAGCAGCGGGATCGGGACGCAGCAGCTTCAGCTGATTTTAAAACAGATATGGATATACGGAGATTTTTCTAAAAGAAAGGTAACGATAGGCTAACCACTTCAACTGTGATGATATGTTTCTGATAGCTGGTTAAAAATACACGTCTCTGAATCAGCACACAGTTTAAACCCACTGTGATTAATAAACTGCAGCTGTGTTAGTGAGTTAGCTTAACTTTGGAATTAGCTAGATTGGGAGTCAGGGTTAAAGGAAAAAAATAAAATATATATGTAATGTTTCCCTGTACCTGATCAGCTAATCACTTTAATTTTCAAACTGTTTATTCATTTAGGATTACAGGACTTACTGTGAGCTATAATGAACGAAAATTGATTTAACTAACTAGTTATCTAGAAGCTGGATGTAGATGATCGCCAGAATTTCGTACAGTACTTTAAGTTGGTAGTTTAAAGCAGTTACTTAACCCCGATCACTGCCCTAAACTAGTGTTTTCCACCTGATCAGCTAATAAACAGTCATTTACTGAGTTTACCTGTTAAAAACCTTTAGCCCCCTATGGAGCCTAAATTAATCATATATATCCACCAGAGGAAGCTCTAGAATATGCAGAACAGTGTTAATATGCAGTAGAATATATAAGAACTGGGTTGAGAAACACTGCTGTAACGTGACTTCTGTTCATTTGTATTTCACAGTAAGACCACATATCCTGACGTTTATAAAAGTCCCTATGAAACGTAAAGTTACATTCTTTTACATAAAAGGACACCATCTTAAGAAGAGCTCTCAGTAGAATAAAATAAAAGTGCAGGAGAAAATGTAAATATACAACAGAATTGACATGCCAATACATAATAATAATAATAATAATAATAATAATAATAATAATAATAATAATAACAATAATAATCTGTTATATTATTTTAAATATTAGGTGATAACTCAGACATTGCTTGCATAATTTTTCTAACAACAGTAGCTGTAATGTGGAGTAACATGTTTAGGTTGTAAAATCACCTTATAATAATAATTTACTTTTAATTAAAAGTAATTTCCACAAATGTTGTTCTAGGAAACTATTGGGTGGACTTGGGTTCATATTGGCAAATGTGTCCCCCCCCAATATCAAGCCCGCTCCTACGCCCTTGCCTCAAGGTATTATATGTATAGCAGCCTTTTTTTTTGCACTTAGGTTCTTAGTGCCTCATTTAAAATTTTAGGGCCCTCTGAATTCTACCGATGAAGTATGGAGCTACTTTGAGCTTGTTAACGGTGCAAAAATCACTAGCCCCCATCACTAGTATTGTAAGTATGTTGGGAGCATCAGCTACAACCGTTATATTTTGGAATGCTGGGGACAAATAGAGGTGGACTATTCGACAAAAGTTTGTTCTAGTTATTATGTTTGATTACACCCCATGTCCATTACACACTAGATTTCTCCTTTAAGATGGGACTGGAAGCTGTGTTAGCTAGCTAGCTACTGCAAGGCACTGCTAGTGATTTTTGATGCTTGTTATGAAGAAAAAAGCCATAATACATTGAAACTGAATTAAAACTAAGAAAATGCAATGATTATCGTGAATGATCCTTATTGAAGACATTGGCAGGTTTCTCGAGCCATCTTGCTGGTGATTACTAAGAAACTAAGGGTTAGTGCTAAATGTTAGAGGCAAAGAAATGAAACCTGATTGCGCCTAGGATGTACCTTCATGGTATTTACTGGTCCTGGTCTTAGAGGGTCTCCTTTTCTATAAGGACTGCAGATGTCTGCTACCAGAAATGAATACCTTAATATACATGTTTAGTAACTCAACCTTTTTCACACAAAACAAATTTACACAAAAATAAGCACAGAACCACTGCCTGCTGAAGATAAATCGGTTTCATTTATACCCATGTAACCTTTGCCCTTTCAGACGGCATCTCATAATCCCTTGGCGAAGACTGATGAGTGCAGGTTTGAGATGTGGGCAAATTGCTTTTTGAGGTGGGTCGCTTCAAACTGCTTTCTGTCCTAGTGGAGCTGCGGATGTGTGGACTCGTGGTAATGTTGCACTGCTTCCAAACAGAAGATGAAGGAGAATGTCTCTGCTGGGAATAAGATTTCTTTTTCACAGAAGACTCAGTGTTAGTGTTTGAATGGAAGCTGCTGGTCTTGGGTCTGTGTTGCTGGCTGCTCTGCTGAAGCTTGGTGTCCTTTTCTTGACCTTGAACCATTTCTGCCCTGGATCTGCAGAGAATGTAATTCAGGACAGCACCCATTTCATATTCACAGATAAGTTATGAGATTCAATATTTTTTTAAATATATTAGATGAGATGCAAGTTAAAATGAATAAGTTAAGTGTTCCTGAGTGCTGCTTAGTGCTGCAAGTTATGATTATTTTGGTGGTCAACTAATCTGTTGATTATGTTATTTTTCAATTAATCAATAATTATTCTTTTATGCTCATCTGACAAATGTTTATAATCAACTTTAGAAATTATGGTGACTAATCACTGCAGAATCAGAGTGATATAGGACACAACCTACTTAACAGACTGCCCTCATCTCCATGCTGCCCTTATTTGAAGCTTATAAATAATCTAAGCTTCGACACCACTGTGATTTACCTTATTTCTTCTAGGTCTTGTTGGATCTGTCGGTGGGGTGTTTTTTCCTTGATGAGGTAAAAGTAGAAGAAGACCAGACCCAGCAGCAGCAGGACAATTGGTATCGGGGCCAAAAGCAAGCGCAGTGCTGTGACAACTCCTTCACTGGGGTTACACACTCCTGTTTTATACCCTGTCAAGCTTGGAGGATCAAAACATGACATTCAGTATAGCCATACATACTGACACAGACATCTATGGTAATGAAGACACAACCCCTCACTAGCCTAGGGTACATGGACATAGGGAAAAGGACCCCATGAAGAAGACAGTTTGAGTGAAGCACTCAAACACAGTTAAAAACAGTTATTGTCACTATCATTGTGGAGGTCATTAATCCACATGCTTGTTCCTAATTTACCCCTTATTTCAGATAATCCTGTGTTCTTTCTATTGTTCCAGTTGTGTTATGCAATGTTCCCACAGTGTAAAAGGCTGCTGGTAGTGATAAAGCTGTCTTATGAAAGTGATAATAAGGGCACACTTGTCACAGTCCCTCAGCAGGTGGGTGAAATCTGACATTTGAGAAAAATGGTGTACTGTCCCTTTAAGACAGTATGAGGGCTGGGTACAGTGCTGTATAGTGTGGGAGAGGAAGAGTGAGAGGGAAAGAAAGAGAGAGAGGGAGAGAGAGAGGTGACTCACTGTAGCGTCATGGTGGAGATGGCGGCTGATAGACCACCTCCGAGCTTGTTACAGAAGTAAGAGCAGGAGAAAAACAGGGGCTCCAGGCCCACACAGCAGGGGTTCTGCACTGTAAACTCATCCACTACATCTGGCAGCATGGACCTGACAAACATATGCAGTACATAATGCACACTATTCAGATTATTAATATTTATGACATGAATCTGAGTTCCCTTCATGCTCTGGATGACTGGATATAATAACAGGGTTGAAAATGTCACACCTCACTGTGGTTCGTTGCGTTTTAACCCAAAAAAAGCCATGGTGACGTATGAGTCACAAACACTTTAAATGAAGTGGAAAGTTCCGTAAAGCACTTTGTCTGTCAGACATGACATATATTGAACATCCTGAGAGCATTATACAGGGCAGTGTTTAAAGGTGTGTTCATTCATTTGACCTTATTCACAGAATGAATAAGGTTTTAAAAGTGTATATTTGGCTCCTACAGCTCAACTCCGACCATTTTAACAATTCACATGCTTTAATTAAATCTTTTACACTCTTTATAACTAGTTATGGAACATTTTTTCTAGGACAAAATATTAAAATACAAGCTATAATATTGCTGTTGTATCATTTATATTACATCAGGATTTTAACCTTAAAATATTTACAGTCATAGGGTCACATGACAAAACATGAATGAGCTGCTCACTGAATTAGTTTGATTTAATGTTGAATTTGGTATCAATGTTCAGAAATAGACTTTTATGGACTCTTAAAACATAAAAAATAGATAAAATAAATCAATAAATTATGTAAATATTTATATTGCATGTTCTATCTGAGCCCAACCAACTCTGCCCCATAAACTGTCATTATAAGCCCAAGCCTGATTAAAACCAAACATGTTTTTAGTAAGTAGCATTAAAACTGAGATTTTTCTAAAAACATTTTTAGGCTGTTTGAAAGGGCAAATATGTTTAGAATGATGTTATTTAACACTGCAACACTAAAGAAGCATAGACTTATTTAAGAACAATGTTTATTAAGAACAACTACACACGGTGATGCAAATCAAGTGCGTAATGCAGACAAGTGGTGGACCTTACGTGTGCGCTTTGCCAGAGCTGCATGATTATAACTTTCTAACTTGTGCAACTTTCTTAAATAAACACATTTGTTACTTTTACTATATTCAGATTATTACGACATAGCTTTATATAAAATTAAAATAGCATTAAAAAACAAATTCCTACGTCACAGACCATTTACGTAAACCTGACCAGACCCAGCAGAAGAAAAGTGGTGGGAAATCTGGGCTCGGGCAGAGAATCTAAACCCACACCGTGCATGAGTAAACCTTGGTCTGAATCAGTGAGGACAACACTCACTCACTCACTCTGGACGACACAACTGGATAATTGTCCAGATCTGAAAACCCCCCTTAATAAGCATTTGCAACCCCCAGGCTAGAAACCTGTTGTCTTAAAATAATTTATCAAAATGGAAATAAATAAACAAGTAAGCAACATAAACTCTCAAATTAATAAATCCATATATATGGGGCAATGAAGCATATACGATTAATATTGTTGTATTTATTGCATTTATTCATCCATCTTCTCATATGTTTCTTCTGGTGAGGATACTGGTGGGTCCGGAGCCCACCCAAAACCACTGTGTGCAAAACAGAAATCCTGCTATTCTAAATTGCTTTTTACTTTGCAGGGTGATTGTGGGTCCCAAGTCTACCAGGAACCACTGGGCAGGATTACAGCAAGTCCATTGCAAGGTAAAACACACAAACAAACATACACACATACAAACCTAGGGCCATGGAGGAAACTATGGAATTTCAACATTTGTACAGATTTTACTGTAGTCCATCCTCCAGTAAGCTAATTATAGACTATAGTCTGACACACTATTAGATATTCATAGTGAAAGCAGTGTTTTAATTACTCTTGCCTCTTCCCTTGATTGCCAAAACACAAACAGATTCACACTGCATATATATATATATACACACTGTATAATGTCACTGACATAAGGAGCCATCTTACTGATGTTAGCCACTTGGCTATTATGGCTGTGCAACATACAATATAACAGCCATCTAAAATTGAATGATTCTGTATGATCACATAATGTAACTAGACTGGAGGCAGAGTGAGGCAGAGGTCCACAGTGAACACACGCACACCAAACTACACCTAAACCTGGGAAAAACAAGTGCAGACGAGCCCAAAAAGTTAAAAGTACAGACTGGAAATGAGTAGCACATTTTGTAATGTAGGTAGCACAGCTGTTAGCATCTAACTGGTTGGTGTGGCGCAGTGGATAACACTACTACCTTCTAGTGAGCTACCACACCTGACTGAGGTTCAATTCCTGGTCTGAGTGACTACGCTGTCCTTGGGCAAAACTTCTAACCCTATATTGGTCCACCTTTCTAACGGGAATAACATTGTAAGTCACTTTGGATAAATGTGCCAGCTAAATGCCATAAATGTAAATGTAAATATAAATAGCTTAGTGAGAAGCCAACTTCATAGGGTAGTAATTTTAAAGTCTGAACATATATGGACACAAAAAGTATATGCTGCATGTCTATAAAGAATAACAACTTCTTGTAATTAGTTCTCATACCCAGCTTTCATTGACAGTTGATGGGACCAGTTTAGATAGAGACGCTGACCAGTATAGAGTTGGATCAGTTAAATCAAACATGTTTGATATACTTAGACTGGTATGGGGTGACACTACTAGCTCTGTTGGGCAAACAATGGGGTAGCATAACAAGACTTAAACTAACATACTATTAATTAATCATAGTAAAAGCAGCCTCGATTATTCAAACATCACTGACATAGGGAGCAATCATACTGGTGTAAACTGGTTAGCCTGACTTTCGTTTCTGTTCCACCTTAAAAGAAACAGCAGTTACAGTCTGGCACCTGTGCTGCATTTATGTAACATCAGTTTTAAAATTCATCCAGCAAGACGCTGAAAGTCTGCAGAAGTTGTAAATTATAGACACGGCAGAGCCTCTACAGCGGTGCTTGCTGCCCTGCTTACGAGAGATGAATAGGACTAAAGTAGACAGATCTAGGTCTTGACTTTACTCACCATGGTAACAAGAACAGTGTTGCTACACTAGCCCCGGCCAGAATACACATCACCATGTAGACTGGAAAGTTCTCAGTCACCGACGCGAAGACTATCAGTGCTGGGATGAGAAGCTGAAGCAGGACAGGAACAAACAGCATAGAGTTACAAAAAATCTTAAACCCTGCAAACAGTCTATTTTCACACCTTCTACTTGTGTCATTTAAATAAGAATGGAGCTTGTGAGTGTATCTTCGCCAGTGGCCATGGTGATTTCAAAATTAGGGGTGTTCATGTAAATTTCTGGCCGATTGCTATTTTGCCAATGGAAAACACAGGTGAGCCATTGACTGAAATGAACCTAGACAGATGCCAACAGTCAGACATTCATTACTACTTTAGCAGTGAACCGTCAACACAGGCAACTGTCCAATGCGTTTCCTGTTATTACAAGAGCAAAGACACACTGACACACCCTAAATCAAGCTGTGTGGTGCATGGTTGGTGGCTCATCTAAAGACTGCTAAAATAGAACCCCCATCAAACAGAACTATAGTATAAAACAAAGAGGGGTACCACTGTACCAATAAGCAGTTTTTTTAACTCTTATTTACAGGAATTTATTATAGAGAGTATACATTTCCGTAATGTTCCCATCTGAGTGGCAAAGGATTCTACAATATGGCTGTGCTTCTTAATGGAAAAGCCCAAAATCTTCAGTTCTTTATAGACAGTTCTTTATACCTCAAAATAAGGAAGTTACAGGTACAAAAAGAACAAGTTCATTCGGTCCATAGCCTTGCTGCCCCTGCATCGACCTATGGACAGCTCTCTTTCCCAAAAGTTGATTTTGCAGTGTAAGCATGGATTTACAGATATTTATGTCTCCATAGCTAATGTCTGTTTAATATTAATAAATTAAATAAAGTTTAATATTAATCATTCATAGTATATTTAATCATTCATAGAACAAGAGCTTAATCACATATTTGAGTATAACTAGTTTTTTTTATTTTTTCTCTAACATATATCTAAGTAACTAATGCGCATTATCTCTGCTTTTATCAAGAAGATGGCTTCTGAGAGAGGGTGCTTCTCATGGCGGGGGTGCTGAATTCGGCACAACACCGACAAGCCCACTGAGCAGTGAGCAATGACGTAAGCGGGCTCAGGCACTGGTTGTTTAAACGCAGTACGAGTGCAGGCCAGTGGGGAAGTGGGGAGGAAGCAGAAGCGGGCTTCAGCATGATTTAACCGTAGCGTGCCTAGTGTGAGTGCACCCTAAATCAGTGGTTCTCAATTCTGATTCAGGAGTAGCACAGGCCTGTTTGTTTTAGTGTTTTCCTACTGTAATAGTTGGATCAGGTGAGCTGTAATTAGTATACATTCTAAAATTTCTTTAGAATTTAGGACCAGGACTGAGAACCACTGCACCAAGCAAAGCTTAAGTTCATTGCCTGGATTCTGGTTGGTTTTGTGAATTGCAGCAATCTTTCAGCTCTTTATCTTCTGTCAGTCTAAAAAAGAACAGCTCTAAATTCTTTCCAAATCTGTTTGTAGTCAGTCACACAACAGCTTTGTCCCATTTAGTTTTCACAGCAATCACACTGAATGCTAACTCTGCCAGTGACTCCCCCAACTGTGATGTCATGTGCACAGCCGTATAATTTAAACTACTGAAGTAAAGTTAACAACACTGATTATCTGGCTACAATGTCCTGTGTCAAAGGGTGGACTACATTATGCATGAATGAACAGTCAGTCCTTAAAGTTGGTTTGGTAAAAACAAGATAATAAGCAAGCTTAAAAAGATATAAGACACTTTGATTAGGGCCAAATTGTGATACTGGGCATCAGGCAGATCTATTGTGTTTTTTTATGGTGTGCAGTAATCAATAAATACTAAAAGTTCTCCAAGAAAGAACAACTGGTGACTGACTAACGACAGGATCATGGGTGCCCAAGGCTCATTAATTAAGTAAAATTGCATTTTTTAGGCCATTTGGCAATTTACTGTACATAACAGTTTATGTTCATGTCATCATACCTCCTACATCATGTTCACAGTTCTATTCTGTCTTATCTTGACCTTCATCATAACCAAAGGAAGCAAATGTGCATACTTACAGGCAGTCCGATAAACAGCGTGTTCTTCTTACCCAACCTCACCAGAGTCATTTGCCACACAGGTACAGATACACAAGCTGCAATCTGGATTAGAGAAAACAGGAGGGTATCTACTTAATCATGCATAGGATCTGATTCTAAGCATGAAATCAGATTGAACTTGATGCAAGATGTACATTCGAGCTTAGTTCGCCTGGAACAAGACATATCTACTCTTAACTCTATGGTCATGACTGGATGATCACAGGCCATCAAACCAATTTGAACTGCTTGAATTTTTGCACCAGGAGTGGAATAACATTATCTAAAAGCAGTGTGTTAGACTAGTGGAGGAGAACATGCCAAGATGCATGAAAACTGTGATTAAAACCAGGGCTATTCCACCAAATATTAAAACGTTATAAATATGAAATTGTTTTATTTGCATTATTTGAGGTCTGAAATCTCTGCATCTTTTTTGTTATTTTAGATATTTCTCTTTTTCTGCAAATAAATGCTATAAATGACAATATTTTAATTAGAATTTGAGAAAAAATTTGTCCCTAGTTTATTGAATAAAACAACAATGTTCATTTTACTCAAACATATACCTATAAATAGCATAATCAGAGAAACTGATTCCGAAACTGAAGTGGTCTCTACATATATATATATTTGTTTAAAATGGTTTTTCAGAAATACTATTATACATAAAAATATAATTTGGTCACTTGTGAATTTTCCATTATGCATTATTATACATGCATTTTGCACTGTGCTTTTAATACATAGTGTTTTTCCAGATGCTAACTAAACGTAACAGAAAATGGTAGCTAGCTAAATCCTCCACGTACATTCAGCAAACCAATGATGTCGAAATACAAGTGATATATGTAGTGTGTTTAATCTGGAAAATGATTGCCTAATTTTTTAAAGCAAATAAATTTCTAGTTGAATCCTCAAATATTAACTTTAAAAAGATTAGTGAACATCAATTTCTAATGATTATTTTTTCAAATTTTAATGTTGTTACCTACCTGCTCTTTTTTTTTAGTAAATCTTTATATTGGTATATTAGTTTGTTCCAAATAAAAAATAAAGCCTATTCCATTTTAATAATATTTTTTTTTCCCACCACAAAATTGTAAGTATTAACAGGTCCAGGGCACTCACCAATATAGTCAGCATGAGGTACTGGAACTGAGCCCCCAGTCCTGCTACATGGATGCAGAATAAACCAAAGTTTCCTAAAGACATCTGATAAAGGACCAAAACAAATAAAACCTAATTAATTAAAGATTTAAAATCCTGCTGTCTAGCAAAAATGGGTTTTTGGGGTTATTTGTATACTTGAATACTTACATTACTAAAACCGAAGTAAGGCCTGATTTTTATTACCTTTAACCACCTTCTTCTATAATTCTATAACTCTCTTATATAACAATAATTATATGTTTTCTTTTAGATGTCTTATATATTGTACAACTTGAAAAGAACACACTGTGAGTGGAGCATGGATACATACACTTACAGATACAGACAAGCTACTAGCTGCACGTGAATGTTTGGAGTGATAAAAAGTAATTGTCCAAACCTGGAAGGCGAGTGAGGAGAAGAGGAAACCCAGGACCAGGCGCTGATAGGAGACATGGCCAAACAGCTTCTTAAGATCCTGTAAGTAGGACCTACGGTTTCCTTCCTGTCTATCTGAACACCCTGGAAACAAACATCCAGGTTTAATGCATAATTTAAAAAGAATGTATGAGCTAAACTCCTAGGGGCTAAATAATCCAATATATTCAGTACACATTCAGTTTTTCATAATATGGACATTTTAACAGTAGTGCAACTCACCACTTTGCTCTTTTACTCCCAGAAATAGCACCATGCTGCAGAGAAAGAAGAGAGCCCCCAGCACCAGAGCAGACTTCATGAAGGCTTCTCTCTAATGAACAAAAACACACAAACTCATTTCAAATTATTATGACACCTAAATTTTTATTACACATACTGGTAATTTTCTGACATTCCATTCTAAATTCATAAGCATAAGTATGGGGGTGACCTCCCTCTTTGCATTTCTATAAATCTTGTAGTCTAGCACAACCTCTGCAAAGAACCTCCAAGTCATTATCCCTCCTCCATCAAACTTTAGCTTTTACAAACTTTTACAAACAGTTTTACTACTGTTAAATTTGTCAATTTATTAAATGTTTAATAAGAGTAAATGAAATATCTGAATTTAGTAATGAAGAGAAATGTCCCAATACATTTGTCTCTATACATGTGTCATATTTCTGACTTCAGCTGCATTTAAGATTTAAGCTCCCTTTCAAAGAAAACTAAACGTGTAGTGTTTGAGTTACATTAATACATTAAACACTATGTAACTGATGGTAAATAAGTTAATAAGTGAGCCATTCTGAAAACATAATGATTGTAATAAGAACACGCTGTAATAGGTGTTAAATCTGGAAGTGCTTTTTTCAAAATGGAGATTCTTATTATTAAAGATGGAGTAGATGAAGTTGTATGATGCATTGGCACCATTTCTGATAAAATCGTAAAGATTAGATCTTTATCACCGATAGCGCTTTTCCACCAGAAGAACTCTGGTTCTTAAATCAGTTCTGTTTGGGCTTATAAGAACTGTGGTGTCTTTCTGTGAACCAGACCATATTTCCACCAGTTTTAGTGCAACCGTCAAAACGTCACATCATGCGATGTCAACAGAGGGTGTTAAACAGCAGTAGTGAACATAATTCATGCTGAAGGACCTTGTATTTTTCGCTTTCTGCTGCGAATCAGAACAGTGCCAGTTTAACATCAGTGGAAATCGCTATTAAAAAGCTGGAGATAAGAGCTACAGATAAATGTTTGTAATACTGGTCAGCTGTAGTTAATGATGCAATGTAGCTAACACAGGGAGTGACCAACGATTGTAGAAAACATGGATTCTTTGCTTTTGTTTACTTTTGTTGTTTGGAATGAAGCAAACATTTTTCATCTTGCTAAATTTGTACATTTGTAAGAGTGCAGTAGAGACTAGAATAACCTGTTCATTATGCAAACCTTCCCCTAGAAATAGTGTCAAACTTGAGATGGAAAGACAGTTACAGGGTAAAAATGACACACAGATGCACGTGAAGAATGAATCATATATAGGTGATAATTACAAAGAGCAAAAAGTGAAAAATAGAAAGTAAATATACTCACTTACTATATATAGTCACAATCAAAATCTTAGTATTCATAGGTTTATAATTACATTGTCAAAAAAAGTAAATAAGAAATGACTTTTTAGCATTGTTGCTAAAAGTCTGTTTCTTGGATAGTGCCTAATGTTCCTTAGTAATAGACATAACACAATATCATAGCAATTTTAAGGCTACATGACATCTACATATTTCCTTCATTTTAAATGACATTCACTTACAGTATATAATCCTTTATAAATGCTGATTTCCAAAAAGCATAAAAAATGGGTTTGTCCAATTTTCCATCATAACTGAGATGAAGTGACAACTAACCCATGCTAGAAAAAGCCTATAAGTGTGTGTATATAGGCTTATTTCATGTGGAATAAGAGGTTGTTCATGTAAGTGTTGTGTAGCATTTTAAACAAAATAACAAGTGTATGTCTTTTTGACACTTCAGTTGTTTCTGATCCATTGACCATGTAATGTCCATGTAATGCTCCTGTACTCTGTGTGCTTTTACAGTCGAGGAGCTTATCCTGAGCCTATATTTGACTGGGTTTTTGCTGTGCTGTTTATTGTGGGCTGTGTTTTTTGAGAGTGTGTGGGCTGTAGTTATACAGTGTGATGCAGAGGTGCAATGTGGGAAGCTGGGGTGGTGCGAGGGAGCTCATGGTTTTCATCCAGATCCAGACAGGAATCCTCTCTCTCTGCATTATAAACTCTCAACACCTGCCCCTGAATCACAGCGGCCAGCAGCATCGCCAGCACCTCCGCACTCATCCCTGAGAGAGAGAGAGAGAGAGAGAGAGAGAGAGAGAGAGAGAGAAAGAAAGAGAGAGAGAGAGAGAAATGTAGAACCAGTTTATATGCATCATGCGCTGTCAGTTTTGCAGCACATGTCAGTGTATACTAATGCATCTCAAAAAATTTGAATATCATTGAAAACTTACACAGTGGAGCAACACCAGCAGATGACATGTCTCTCCAAATCATCACTGACCATCAGTAAATTGTACATTTCATTTGGAAATCAAGGGATCAGTGTCTGGAGGAAGAATGGAGAGACACACAGTCTAAGCTGCTTGTGGTCTATTGTGTAGTTTCCACAATCAGTGATAGTTTGGAGAAACGTGTCATCTGCTGGTGTTTGTCCACTGTGTTTTTATCTAGCAAGCTCAAAGTCAGTGCAGTGTTTTTCCGGAAAATCTTACAGAACTTCATGCTTCCCTCTGCTGACAACTTTTATGGAGGTGCAGATTTCATGTTCCAGCAGGACTTGGCAAACTGCCCGCACTGTCAAGAATACCAATTGGTCTTATATAATATTCTACTATCTTGAGACACTGATTTTTGTGTTTTCATTGGCTGTAAGTCATAATCTTTAACATTAAAAGAAATAAACAATTAAAATACATCACTCTGTGTGTGATACATCTATATGATATATAAGTTTTCCATTTTGCAGTGAATAACTAAAATGTTGAGATGCACTAGTACACCTCTGAATTCATCCTGTTACATCAGCAATCACATCGATAAAAATAATAATCAGTGATCCAGTTGTATTGGCAGTCATATATGCCCATGCCATAACACTACCTCCACCATGTTTGACAGATTATATGATATCCTTCAGATGATCATGAGTGCTTCCTTTTCTTCTCTTTATTTTTCTCTTCTTATTATTACAGTACAAGTTTATCTTGGTGTCATCCTTGTTCCCAAAACTGGGTAGGCTTTTTATGCACGCATGCTATCTGAGTAAACTGGTCTTTCTGTTCTTGAGTATTACCAGTTGTTTGTTTGCACTTTGTGGTAAACCCTCTGTATTTACATTCACAAAGGCAACTCTCACGAAGGCTCGGATAATGGTACGTCTCTACTTCCTCCAGAACGTTCTTAACTTGACTGTTTGTTGTGAGGAAGTGGCTTTAATGGTTTCAAGGCCTTTGGGGACCCCAAGCAAAATGGACCCCACCACACATCACTCCCCCCACTACACAGTGCGCGGAACTGAGTTCAGAGAAAGCATGGCTACAAATACAACCATATAAAACCCAGTTAATCCAAATAAACTTAAGATGAGTAAGGTTGTGAATGTAAAGTTAATCAAATATTGTCAAAAATAAAGGCTCAGTTAACTCATTGTACTGTTAAAGACAGTGAACAACTGGTCAGCATGGATACTGCTGAACATGTTCCAGTCTGGTTATATTCTACTGTCAGCAACTATTGGAAGGCGCCCCCTTGAGGGGGATTCTGATAACAGTTTTGTTGTACTTTCCTGCTAATTTGTTATAAATATCAGTAAATTTTCCAAATAATGTGTGAGTCTGTGAAAATGGAAGGACTATGTAAAAAGGGTTAATGCACCGCAATGTTATACACTACATTTAGTTGTTGTGAAAAAAAAAAATCAAGAAATTTCAGTGTAGCATAATAAATTTGCCGCTGCTTGTCGCTAGGTAAGCATGGTGGCATCTATTTTCAGCCATTTCAGTCACAATTGTGGAAATCTAAGCTGGCTGTAAATAAACAGAGGCACCTTACTCACCCAATTAAATGTTTTTTAGGAGATAAATCTGTGTAAATTAAAGTCTAGTACCCTTTTGACTTTTAAAGAAAATGTTTTTTTTTTGAAGAATTAAAGTTTTGTTTACTTCGGCGCTCTCCAGCGGCAAAACCTGCGGAATTACAAGAGTCCACCTTCCCTATATTACCTATATTAACTGGAAAATTTATACACTTCAGCTTTTATTATAAAAATAACAACTCTTACCCTGATACTGGTGGCTGAAAATGTGTGTAATAAAGCGTATTTTCAAATCGCTGAGCTTATTTTTTTGTGTGGACCGCACCATTGTCTGCGCCACCTATTGGAGATATGGCATTTCTTCACTGTGCCTATAGGATCTAGCGCCTCCCAGTGGTGCTTAATGACATGACATTTGGTTTGATTTTGGTTTGTAAGCAGTGCATCGTTGCTAGGTTACCTGTATGTGGAGGAGTAATACATGGAGAGCTCCGGTTACCGTGCATTACTAGCTGATAATGTCACGCACCCAATCACATTGCAGGGTCGGAACTAACTGTGGTATAATCAGATTTAGAATCTATAATTTTGTGACTTTCATAGTACACTATATAGTGAGTGGTGTGTAATTTGGGATTAAACCTATGTGTTCTTTGTGTCTTTCTTTGTGGTGTTTTGACGTCTCTCTTTATGAGGTTCTATTCACCATACAGGGCAAGCCAGCTCATGCAAGCATTTTCCTTTTGTGTGTGGAAGGGTAATCTTGGTTTTTAAAAATAATATCCGGGTAAATGTTTTTTTCTTTATAATGTGTTTACATCAAATAGATTTTAATTTATTAATATGACAGTTTAAAATGCTTACAAACAGAGTGTATAAAAACAGTAGATCATAGAGGATATAATCCTTAAATTAGTATCACTTATGTCTAAGACCCATTAGCTGTGGCCATTAACAGATTTATCTTTCGTGTTATTTTGTGAAGCCTCTCAATCAAGTTTCAGCTGTTACTGTTCTCTCTGACTGTTTTCCCAGAACAGCAGTGCAGTGTGGGAAGTGTGCTTACTGAAGGCTGTGGCTGAATCTCTGTCTCTCTCGCTTCCTCCCAGGAACATATTAAGGGAAGTATATGGGACGTGATAGCACTGTAGAGACAATAGGTTTGCTTGATAAGAACAATCAGCACTAAGCAGAATAGAAGTAGATCATACAGACATAACAGTTCAAGGATTCACATCACTGAGAAAGACATTTCCCTTTGTGAAGGAACACATTTATATCCACATATTCAAAGTAAAGTAGTTTATCTCTACACCTTCACAAAAAAGTGTTTTGGCCTGGTATGTTTTCTAATTGAGGCACAAAGCAGCCAATCAGAAAACAGAATATTCCCACAAACAGTGCTACCAGCATGTCACCATGCAGTGAGTCAGGAGAATGTGAAGTGTTCGTTCTTTTATGCAAACTAACAGACGAGGTGTGACAAGAAGCTAGTTTGATTCTAATGAATGAAAAAAAAACTTTCTATTATAAAATACTTTATATATTATACAAAAACAGTATACTATTTTAAAAAAGTAAAAAAAAATGCTTGTTATTTATATTTTTCCTTATTCATTCAAGTACACTCATCTACAAAAAAAAAACCCTTTTGATTACTTTTAGGTAGTGTATCTCTTGGTGAGAGATCGATGATTGCTACAACATGCTCAACATTTGCTCAGTTGATAGATTTTGTTCATCAGGTTCATCATCATTGGACTAAGAGAAGAAGCACAGTCGATTCGACAAATATCAGCCATGTCAGCCAGTCTTTCATCTTGTGTTAAGGCTAGAGGCAGCCCAACATTTCACTAGAGCCTCCTTTTTTGTTGTACAGTTTAGTTTTACCCATTTTTTTTTACCCTTTTGCTCTAATATTGTAATCAGTTACATATCTTAACATTACAATCACACATACAGCTCTGGAAAAAAATAAGAAATCACTTCAGTTTCTGAATCAGTTTCTCTGATTTTACTATTTATAGGTATATGTTTAAGTAAAATGAACATTTTGGTTTATTCTATAAACTACAGACAACATTTCTCCCAAATTCAAAATAAAAATATTGTCATTTACAGCATTCATTTGCAGAAAATGAGAAATGGCTGAAATAATAAAAAAGATGCAGAGCTTTCAGACCTCAAATAATGCAAAGAGAACAAGTTCATATTCATAAAGTTTTAAGAGTTCAGAAATCAATATTTGGTGGAATAAACCTGGATTTTAATCAGTTTTCATGCATCTTGGCATGTTCTCCTCCACCAGTCTTATACACTGCTTTTGGATAACTTTATGCCACTCCTGGTGCAAAAATTCAAGCAGTTCAACTTGGTTTGATGGCTTATTATCATCCATCTTCTTCTTGATTATATTCCAAAGGTTTTCAACTGGTAAAATCAAAGAAAGTCATCATTTTTAAGTAGTATCTTATTTTTTTCCCAGAGCTGTACAATGTTTCACCACCTTCTTTGCTGTATAAGTTTTGTCAGTAAGTGTATTTCTATTTGCTCACTCCTAAAAGAGTAAATAATTCCCTGAACATAACTACAACTGCAATTTTCTATCATACAAAAAAATTGTAGCTTACAATTAGGCTTAGTCGGAGTCAGTTGATGATAGAAGCAAGAAATGTCATACACTCATGAATGTCTCGAACAGACAGCTGGCAGTTAGGTACCAGCCCACACTGGCTGAGGAGTTGGCCGCAGTGTGAGGGATGAACCAGAGGAGGGCATAAGACAGAACGCCCACAGGCATGGACAGAAGTGACCTGAGAAACACAAAATACACACTTAAAAAACTTACAACCAGAATCAGTCAATTTGTTTAAACGGTATTTGATGCTTTTAAAAGTGAAAATAGATAGAAGATGCACATACACGCACTGCACAGACACACATATAATAATAATATTCATAATAATATTCGTGTGTAATACACGTCTAAAAATTCAAATGTACGCAATTTACACATCCCTTCCATACAACGCTCACTTAATTGAGTTTAACCACACCTCAAAACACACCCACCAGTGAAGCAGTTTGCCCACAGGGCATCGCCTACTCCTGCTCACCACATACCCCACCAGAGGGTCAGTGAGAGCGTCCCACGCCCGGCTCACAAACAGGATCAGAGAGACAAAAAACGCCTCCATCTAAACAGGAAACAGACAAACTGAATGAAGGATGAACCCAGAACAGTGCAGAGCGCATCCATTATATCTATTCCAGTTTTTTTTTTTTTTAAAAGTCAATAAAGAGCAGAAACGCTTCCAGCTGCTTTTCATAAATAATAAACACAGTCCTCTCAGCAGGAGATGATATGAAGGAAACGCTGCTTATCAAAAGACAAGCCTCAACAAATACACACCCACATCCAGCCAAAAAAATTCCCTTCATCATTTACGTTTGTTTGTTTTTTTTTTGTTTTTTTTTTTGTCATTGAGTGAACAGTTTCAGGCTATTACTAACTGGTTTAGGGAGTATTCTCACCTGCACCACATCCAGCAGAAAGATCTGGAAGGAGAAAGCCATGGCCATGTTAGTAGCCTGATATGGAATACCCCCAACCGCATAACACAACTTCATACAGAGAGGAATTCCTCCTCCAGCAGACTGAAAGAGAGAGAGAGTCATTAGTAAGATGAAAAAGGCAGAAAGAGCAAGAACACAATAAAGAAAGTGGATACACTAAGAGAGTAAGTATAGAGAAAAAGCAATAGAGAAAAAAAGTGTGTGTGTAATATTATATATGCAAAGAAAAGAAGTTCATATTCATAAAGTTTTAAGAGTTCAAAAATTCATATTTGGTGGAATAACCCTGGTTTTTAATCACAGTTTAATGCATCTTCGCATGTATCTCCTCCACCAATCTTACACATTGCTTTTGGACAACTTAATGCCACTCCTGGTGCCAAAACATCCATCTTCCTTTTGATTATATTCCTAAGGTTTTTAATTTGGTAATCAAAGAATCTCATAATTTTTAAGTGGTCTCTTACTTTTTTCCCCAAAGCTATATTATATACATATATAGGAGTGAGGTGAAGAAAATGTATAATGAGAGAAAGTGGGTGTGGAAAGAGTAATAGAGAAGGTGAGTAGAGAAAGGAAGAATGCAATAGATAAATTGAGTAGAGACAAAATTGCAAAATTTGACTAGTTTTCGAGTACGTAGTATGCAGTATAGATAGTTTCTAAGTTTGAGTATATTCAAATATCCACAATACATACTCAGAACTGATCATTTTTCGAGTGATGCACATTTCTTCCTATAAGTACAAAATGATTGGTATAAGTAATGAAATAGGAAAACAGAGAAGTAAAAAGGTGTGATTACCAGTAAAGAGCAGTAGTAGTAAGCATGAGAGAAAGATTTCATGAACAGAATGTCCCACCTATTACAGGCCAGTGTGCACCCAACCTTACTAACTAGAGAACACCTCATAACTTATGTAGGTGCGAGTGTTCCAAAGCTGTCCCCACTGGTAACACTTCATGATCAATATACCTACATGTGAGTGTAAAAAGTGAATACAATGCTGACTATTACAAGGCAGACTGATAGCAATTTAAAAGAGACTAGAATTAAACTTTAAATTAAAACTGTTTCTAAATCACATGTACTCAATTTCAGAAATGTAATTCTAATTAGAATTTCAGTAGAACATCAAATACTTACTCTGTACTTGTCTTTTCCGGCTGCTTCATCCTGTTCAGCAGCGGGACAGCATGGAAACGTCTCCTTCCAGGACTTAAATTTCTCCTGCAGTGCCTTAACTGAAGTCATATCGGTGCCACTCTTTTTGAGTTAAAATCTACTTCACCTTTTATAAACTACTTTTAAGCAGTTTTAGGATTTATCCATAGACATGTTCGTCTGTAGTCCTAATGCCTGGGAAGAGTGAAACTTAAGAAGCTCACCTGTGTGTACCTGATAATCCCCATTCTTTAACCCCACCTACCAACCACCGCTCCGGTCAATCGCTCAATTAGGTTTTACAAAAGACAAAACAAGAAAAAAAACAACCTGTCTCTTTCTCATGACCATTAGGAAATGACGTAATGAACACTGTTAAAAATAATACTGATCAAATGGTTAACAATCCACTCCTGTGTTCTTTTTTACTTGGTAGTCTGGCATTAAATTCGTTTTTTAAAATGTTGTTTATCATGCAGTTTCTGTTGGGTATCCCTTTACAAAGTCTTCCGACTGTAGGCATGGCCACTAATGTACACCAATCAGACAGAACATTAAAAATACAGAGATGAGTAGTGAATAACATTAATTATCTGGTTCTAATGGCACAATGGTGTGGAATCTACATATTAGGAAGCATATGAACATGTGTCAGTTCTTCAAGTCGAAGGGTTAGACAGAGGAAAATTGGACAAGCATAAGAATCTATGTCACTTTGAAAAGTCATATTGTTATTGGTTAAATGACAGTACCTATGGGTCAGTACCTATCAAAAGTACTCCAAGGAAGGACAACACAAGAAACAATGACTGTGTCATCATGAGTGCTCAAAGCTTGTTGATGTTCTGGGGGATGGGGTAAAGACAAACTGGTCTGGTGTGATTTCTGTAACTGTTATGCTAATGCTAACTTTGTGATGTGGAGTCAATTTCTTGACAGGTCAGATCAATTTTGGTGGAGACTTTGGTGACACTATATATAAGGCAGATGTTTTTGATGTTATGGCTGATTGGTGTTGCTCCTATCTTCAAGATACATTACTGTGGTTCTATTTTGACGACACCACACAAAGTTAGAATGTTTTCAACTTGGCAGACACTTCCCCTGCTATTCTGTTTACAGTGGACTGACATTTTATCATACCTGCACTTTGAAACAAAACAGTGCAAATAATATTTCTCTGTTTTTTCTATTGTTCTTATTATGTACATATGTTTTAATTGTAAAGCTTTTCACTTGTGTACATTTTTTTATAATATAATAATATTTATAATAATTGTATTTGCTACTGTTTGTTTTTCTCTACCTTGCTATTGCACAATGTGAATTTCAATGTAAAATCAATCAAACAATTTCAATAGTTTCATTTGACTGGAAATGTTTCAAAACCCTGGATTATAGTTCTGTTCACATTACAAGCCACATTGCTCATTTTTTTGGCTCAGATGGGATTTGGCTATCTTGATTGTTCACAAATTTACAATCGCAAATGTAAATGATCTGTATCTGTATGTAATGTGAATAAATCTGTCCCTGAAATGCCTCACATGCGCACATTGATATGTGTATAATCTTCACCTTCACCAACAGCTTTATAAAAGGAGAATTGGATGCATTAGCAGCTCATATGTGGAGCATCTATAGCTTGAGACATAAAGAACAGGCGGTTTGCTTTTGCCGCTTTTACAGCTATAGCTGCACAGCTGCACCAAGAGATGTGTGGGTATGAGAGAGAAGCACGTAGCGCTTGCGTAAAAGCAAAAAGCATAAATTTGCAGATTTGATCGTTCACATTCATGTTGCATGTTCATGGGTCGAATACGTATACGATTTAGGACCACATATAAAAATGACTCAAATCTGATTTATAAAAAAAAAAAAACTGATTTGGCACGTTCACACAGCCATGAAAAAAAAATCTGATCTAAACCACATTGAGCAAAAAATCTGATTCGAGTCACTTCAGCCTGGTAATATGAACGTAGTCTATGATGGTGCTACAACCCACATTTTGCAAAGTGTGCCAACCTACCATTTACCCTGCTATTCCTGTCTATAATCACACAAAACCCAAAACTCATGCAGTGAATGACCTATTATGCAGTGAATGAACTATTACATTCTTCTATAATCCATTTCTATACCAGTTACTGTTATGGTCAACACGCTTACAAAAACAAGGCAACATTTAAATCACATTTTTATTTTTAACACTTTAACATTCCATTCTTTTAGACTTAATGTACAGTGAATGTAAAAGCTTATCACTAAAACTGACACCAGACTTGGTTCCAGCTTATTCACATTTTTATCACATCAAGTGACCAGCATTTAGATCCAACACTGCATTGTTGTAGAAACAATTCACCTAAAAATCCCTTGCAAAGCACATTTGTTCAAAATAATGAAAAACACTAATGTGTGAAGCCATGCACAAACCTGGAACCCCCCAAAAACATGAACAGTTTGGTGCAAAAAATATATACATGAATATTACAAATATTAACACACTGGATGGAGTGGTCAGTTCTCAACCCTTTGTGAGATAGATCTACCGGTATTTATAGTTTCCTCTCCCTGGTCTGCAGTTAAAAACTATAGAATTAGAATTTTACTCCTGGGGAGCAACCTTCCAACAGATTTTAGCTCCAACCACTAATCCATCTCACCTGATCCATCCATCAGTTATTGCCTGCAGGAGTGCTTATTTGAATATGGTCTTTTAGGTTTGGATGAAGGTATAACCTGCAGGACATGGTATCTTTACAGAAGCAGGGTTGGTTTGAAACTTTCTGTGGCCCAACACACTTCTAAAAGTACAGCACCCTTTGGAAAATAGGGTTCTTAGCAGGAAGTGTTCTCCAGGAGAGCAATATACCAGTGCTGTTGTCCCCTCTGGATGTGGTGGAATAGCAACCAAAAAGTCAGAAATCAAAAAGTTCCAATCCTTGAGACTTGCCTGTTTTCTTGCAAACGCGAACTCCCTACATGTGAGCCACCTTTGTGCTGTCCTTGGCTTGGCGCATTCCAAACAGCCACTTAATGACCCTTGCATTTCTCTCAATTACTGAAACGCCATAAGCGGGTCTTTCATCCTTGGGCGCTTCCTCCTCCTCTTCATCATCTCCTCCTTCAGCTGTGTGCTCTGAGGCAGGAGCACTAGCACTTCTGAGACGTGAAACAGATGCAATGTCAGAGCCAGGTTCCAGATCATCAAAGTCAGAGGGGTCGAGTCCGCAGTAGTTAAAGAAGCGTTCGACCTCTGCACCAGCACGTGAAAACCGGTCGCTGCAGTCCGACTTGGAGCGGGTGAGGGAAGTACGCTTCCTAGAGCTTACTGAGGATTTGCGGGTAATGGCTGGAGAATCTACTGGTGGGACATCGCTAATGGACACCGGTGATGCGATGGCGGGAGAATGCAAAGGTGGGACATCAAGGTTAGCATCTTTTGGGGATCTAACTGAAGAAGGCAAAGTCGAATTTGGGCTCTTCAGGGATTCTGCAGAGAAGGGTGAAGTAAGGACTGGGCTTTTGGGGGATGTAACTGGACTTGTTACATCCACTCTGCTTTTGATTCCAACAGGCTTTAGAGGCAGCGGCTGATGCTGCGGCTGGGTGTATGGTCTAAGTAGCTGCAGCAGCTGCGAGTGCATGCGCTGCTCTGGCAGTTGCACAGGAGGACGGTTCTGAAGCTGTGCTCTGCCTGGCTTCCTCATCTGCGGAACCTGTGGTCTAACATCAACCCTTCGGACTGTGCCAGCACTAGAGGTTTTAGCCTTTTGGCACTCTACTAATGGCTTTTTTTGGGATGTAGGAGATAACAGAGACATGACAGAAGATTCTTTAACTGAAGGTGAAGTAGGAGAGAGGGGCTGGGATGACTTGGTGCATTCAGGATTTTCTTTTTTCCGAGGACTGCCCAGTTGCAAAGAAGTGGAAAGTAATGTAGTATCACTAACACCATTGATCAAGTTACTCAAGTGCTTCAAGTCCAGGGGTGGAGGCTCACACCTTGCAGGGGACTGGGTGGGCATCTTGCGAGTGGGTTGCATAGCCCCTGGTCGAAGCGGCCTGCTGTCGTTGGGGGTCATCAAAGGTTTGCGAATTACTGGCAACTGCTTGTTCAGTGCCACCTGATGGCTCTTGACATACTTGGCCTTGTCAGCCTCCAGGCGCTCCACAGCGCTCGGCTTGCGAGGGCTTGGTGATAACTGCGCAGCATCAGGAGGCCTTGCCAGACGTCGTGGAGATGGATCCAGTGTGTCCACAGACATCGTTAAAAATGGGGGTCTCTCAGTAATTAGTCTCTTTAGTCTCAGTCCTATTATTTCCTGTCAGAAGTTTGTGAAGAAGCAGCCCTAAAGGCTAAGGTTTCCGGTGACACATTAAGGTAGATCTCTGCTGTCTCTGGATCTGCAACAAGAAATGAAGTGGATAGACATCTATTACTGGTATAATCAGACTGTGAAATTAGATTATGAGTCTAAAGGCTAAGCTATAACTCATAGCAACAGATGCACTATCAGAGAACTATTTATTGACACACTATAGGTGTAAACCTGATAATTGAACACTTATTAATTATTTTCTAGAAAGGGTAAGGCTGAACAAGCTTACTCTATTAGAATATCCAAGTTCACTGTGTTATAAATTTTTTAATTCATGTATTTGTGTAGCTCCCCTTATGCTACCAAAACAGCTCCGACCTATCAAGGCCAGCTTTAATGTTTTAAAGAGTTTGTGCTTCAGTAGCTGTACTGTGGGATCAGAACAGACAGTCTAGCCTTGGGTGCCCCTGACCCTGTCACCAGTTCGCTGCTAGTACTCCATTTTAGGTAGTGACTGACCACTGTATACTGGAAACACTCCAAAAGACCTGCCTCATGTTTAATAGATGTTCTGACCAAGACGTCCAACCAATGTGGCTTTTGTCAGAGTATCAAAGATGCATACTCTTACACCAAGCCTTTGTGGATACAGCCTGCTGGAACTTTTCATGACCTGCTGTAATATTCTGGATGCAAGAGTCTATAGACCTAGTCAGTAGTCTTTTACACTGGAAACTTAAATGTCATTAGAGTAAATGCCATTTTGAAAAGTTATTAAATTAAACCCTACAATATCTTCTACCCAAGACTCTGATCAAGCAATAAACAGGTTACTTGGTTCCATCTTGCAGTTTCTATGGCTTGTATATTTAACATTAATTGGCTTAAAGTGTTAGCAAATGTAAATTTGCTATACAGTCATCATTACCGCCTTCATGTTTATATTGCAGATCATACAATCTAATACAGTGTAGGAGAACATCCACACTGGCTTGGACCAAGCCAAACTTGCAAAACACATACAGCAGCATGAAAAAGTATTTGCCCTTTTACAGATTAACTTTTTTTTAAGTTAACCTGAGTAAGAAAACGCTTTTTAAAATTATTTCATTTATTAAGGGAAAAAAACTTAAAACCAAACCAATCTAGCCCTTTGTGAAAAAAGTTATAAATAAAGCAACTAAAAAATTAACTGTGATTAATCACACTTTTTGTAAAGCTGAGTTAAATTTTACTAATCACAACCAGGCCTGATTACTACCAGTCCTGCAGAATCAAGAAATCACTTATCATATTCTTTGGAATGCTATCAATAAACTTCTATTTTCTGGTCTATTTTCATACATAAGGACTATAGGGCATATTAAGGACACTAGTAAGAATGCCTACATCGAAGTGGGTATTGCCATGTTTCCGATCTAATGGGGAAGAGCCAAAGTAAACAAAACTAATTCTTTAAAAAAAAAGTCAAACGAGTGCTAGATGTTAATCTTTCTCTCCTAAAAAACGTCTTTTTTTTTTTGGTTTAGTCAAGCGCTTCCGTTTAGTTACAGTAAGCTTAAAATACCAGTATTTTGTCCAAGGGTGAGCGCTAGCTGCGGTTAGCAGCGCTAGTCAGCCCCAGTTAGCAGCGATACTTAGCCCCGGTTAGCAGTGCTACTCAGCCTTGGTTAGCAGTGCTACTCAGCCCTGGTTAGCAGCATAGCCAGCCCCGGTTAGCAGTGCTACTCAGCCCCGGTTAGCAGTGCTACTCAGCCCCGGTTAGCAGTGCTACTCAGCTCCGGTTAGCAGTGCTACTCAGCCCCGGTTAGCAGTGCTACTCAGCCCCGGTTAGCAGTGCTACTCAGCCCCGGTTAGCAGTGCTACTCAGCCCCGGTTAGCAGTGCTACTCAGCCCCGGTTAGCAGTGCTACTCAGCTCCGGTTAGCAGTGCTACTCAGCTCTGGTTAGCAGTGCTACTCAGCTCCGGTTAGCAGCATAGTCAGCCCCGGTTAGCAGTGCTACTCAGCCCCGGTTAGCAGTGCTACTCAGTTCCAGTTAGCAGTGCTAGCTAGCCCCGGTTAGCAGTGCTAGGCAGCCCTGGTTAGCAGTAATTCCCAGCCCCGGTTAGCAGCGCTCGCTCCCTTATACTCTGTAATTCAGCAGAGTGGCTTTATGCTTCTTACAACCTGACCTGTATAATTCATACATTAGACGTAATTGGGTTCTGCAGCAGGACAATGATCCAAAGCACACAATCTAATCCACCTCTGAATGGCTTAAAAATTTTTTAAGGTTTTGGGGTGTCCTAATCAAAGTCTGATTGAGATGCTGTGGCATTTATGCTGGAAAACCCTCCAATGTGGCTGAATTAAAACTACTCTGTAAAGAAAGAGTGGGCCAAAATTCCTCCAGAGAAGTGAGACTTGTTGGCAGATATTTTTATTTATGAAAGGAAAAAACTATCATTTAAAAAGTGCTTTTTTTTATTTACTCAAGTTATCTTTCTCTGATATTTGTTTAATAATCAGAAACAATATCAGTATGAACAACAACAACAAAAAAATGTGTAGGGTGGCAAATACTTTTTTATGCCACTGTACTGTTTATAGTCATACATTTGACAGTTGTTCTTAATATTGTGGACAAATAACATTTTGAATGGCCTACAGAAATGACTTTCAGCTTTTTATAATCATCTGCAAGGTTTCCTTTTTGGAGATTTTATGTTTCTGCCTGACAATGCAAATAAACCTGTACACACACACCTCTTTTTAAAACCACTTTGTGAAACACTGCAGAATTCTAAAACAGAGCAAGGCCGGTCATGTCCGCAGGCATCTCTAAACAGCTCTTTAGCGTCACAACTTATCAGCGGGTAAATCCAGACAATAGCACATGATGATCCAAGGCTTTAAGAGTCATTGCACCACTGACGTCGCTCCTCTAACCAACCCGCAGGATCGATTTCCACAACTGTGTGAAGTGCCATTCTTACATTACAGCTGAGGAATGCGATGTGGGCTCGAAAAGAGGCCCAAAGTCACAAAATGATAAAAAGCTTCGCAACTGAAGTCAAACCTTGGTGTCCTGAGTCTGTTAATAAATGCTAACATTGTTTCCGTGCCCTCTCAGGAGAACCGTGCTCTTATAAACGCTCTGACACAACGTCTGCATGTTTGCCATTCCTGCAGCACACAAGCCTCAGCTCCACCTGAGGACAAAGGGCAAAACTATCTCTCCCTCTATCTGTACTCCCCTGCTCCTGTCTTCCCTATTATTAGCATCCTTGTCTTTTCAGTTGTTCTTTCCAAAGTTCATTCCTCATTTTTGGTCTTTCTTCATTCTTGAAAATAAAATATATATTCTGTAAAACAAAATGCAAGACAAGTATTGTGCTAAAAGCATTAACAAGGTTTTCCACACATAATTGTTCGTATTGTGAATCATTTTCTCATCATATAGACTTGTATCAAAAAAATACAAGGACATCCAATGTACTTAAAGAACACAGACCAAACTATATAATTATTACATTACAAGCTCAGAAAGTACACGTAGGTTCGCAGGTCATTTTGGATAATAAATAAAATGCTTACATTTGTGCTGTAGCCATAGTGACTTCTGGTTCCCATCAACCCCACATTAATATAGAAATGTATGTTTGTAATATACGTTTCTCCACAATTAACCATTTTAGATCAATATCTAGTCAATTCTGCACACACTTTCTTAAAACAGTAGAATTTATTTTAAATAATACTAGACTACATGGAAAAGGAGGTTCATCCTTTAGTGTGTCACAATTATTGCACAGTATTTTACATTTAAATATATTTTCACAATACACAGTAGAGATCCTTTTTAAATATTTAAATAAGGGTTTCTTATTTAATTTTTGTGCACATCCCCCAATTAAACAACTACATTTTGTACACACACTGTAATAAAATGTACAGTTTTGGTGATTGATGTATTGATGATGATATCCTCAATATGCTTATTGTCAATACAATAAGAAATCACAATTATCACGATACGATAAAATATCAATATATTGTCCAGCTCAGCCTTAGTCATTCCCATGATACTCCCATGAGTTTTAATAAATCTTGTATAATAAAACAAAGTATAAAATCATTAAAGGCTAAATAACATATGAAAGCAGGATAACAGAAGAACCTAATAAAGTTAATCTGACTGGATTTGGCATTGTCTTAAAGCTCAGGTGGTTGTAAACATTGTAAGAGCAGCAATTTAGCTATAGCAAAAGTCTATTTACAGTTATATTTTAGGCGTATTGATGGATGAGTGGAAATTTCATGTAAAGTCTGGGTAGATTTCACTGGTATGATTTCTGTGGAATGATAAGACTTGCCTCGACATGTACTGAAAGTGAAATAAAGTGAAGGAACATGAAAACACACCAGCATTTACACAATATATCAAAATATGTAATAACTAAAGAACCATGTGACTGATGTGACCTTTATTTACAGAACACTGTGGTAAATGTACACAATACAACAAGCACATTTGTTAACTGGACCAAAACACACACAGTCACACACTAACACTCTAACACACACACCTCTACTAACTAACTCACCTGTGTCTCAGGTTGGTCTCTCTCTCTCTCTCTCTGTGTCGGTCTGTGTTTCACTCTTGAAGCTCCTGGATTCTGAATGTCTCCTGAGAGTTATTAAAGCGCTAATGGTTTCAGTAAAGCGTGTGTATAAGTGTGTGTGTATAAGTGTGTGTGTGTGTGTGCAGGAGTTCAGTGAATGCAGGGAAAGTATAAAACTTGCCGAACCTGTTTGACGTCTACCCCCTCGTCCCGCCCCTCTCCTCTATCCCGCCAATCAGAGGCCTCCCACATAGCGAGGTCGAGCGCGCGCTAGCAGGTCATGTGACCAGCCTACACATTTCACCTACAGCCGATGAGTTCCGTCGCCTCTTGACCCTTTCCGGATGGCTGGATGGTTTACTTACTTAATTGTTTATTTAATTATTTATAATGAATTTAAACAAACATTATAAAGAGCTTATTATGTCTTACTAATTAATAAAAAGTTTGATAAAGTCTTATTTATCAAGTTATTATTTTTTTAATTAAATATACAGACTCTACTTCTACTAATATTTTTTTATTAAAAAAAAAAGAAAAAACTTGTACACTACCCTCATAGCAAAAAACATAAAAAAACGTTAACTCTTTGGTTGTATTACATCTTCTAAGGTTGATGATGAAAAAAAGTACATTAAAACATTAAATATTTTATTTAAGATTGCCTTATAGGTCTAAATGGTTAATGTTGATTTTTTTTAATTTACATCGAATAAACTAAATTTAAAAGCGTTATTATTTAAATGTCCCTTTCTACATTACAATACCAAAGTACAGGCTATAAGAATAGAATGCAAATAATTTTGACATTGGAGACTAACATTGTTTTAATGCATTGTGGCTGGGAAAATGAATGTTGATTAAAAGTCATTTTGCTATCTGGATAATATACATGTACATATAATAGGTGAACTAACATTGATTGGAAAATAAGGTCAAAGGTATTTTTTGTACAAAGGGAAACAAACAACACAGGTTTTTGCTCAGGGCAGGCTGTGAAATCACATAATCCAAATGTACAACTTCAGTATTTGAGAAATGGATAATTTGATTTGGATACTGTTTCACCAAGAAAGCTTAAAAACTGTTCTGTTAACTGTTAATTTTCATTTGCCCTATACAGCCACCTCAAACCTCTAGGAGCAACTTTGTGTTAGGTAACTTGCTCCAAAGCCATGGATGCTGATCATGGGGTTCAAATCAGCAAACGTCTGATCCCACATCTCTAATCTAGAACAGAGCTGCCTAGGTAGAAGGTAAACATTAAACTGACAGGACCAGATACTATACATTGCCAAAAGCAGAGAAGACCTTACAAAAATACACTGTTGTTGTTATTGTTGCTAGAATAGAAACCAATATATACAAAGTGGAACCTTATTGGAATCTTATTTCAGTGGAAGTCAACAGAATAATATCTTATTGATTTTGAGCGATTTCTATTAGCCAATTTATCTTGAAATCCGACACAGTGTAAAGAAGAACAAAAACGAAAATCAAATTATGTAAAAAAAAAGTGAAAGGATTTGCAGGGCAATAAAAAGCTATTAAGTATAATGATGGTTTTACGTCTTATAAATATGATCAACAGGTAAAGGTATTAATGCACAGTATTCTGATAATAAGTACAGCAATGTATGTTCACAGTTTATGTCACTTTCAACTTAAACACAGCTATTAGACACTTGTAACCCTGTACTTCTTTGTGTCAGTGTTAATCTGGCAGTCATGTGGGTCCAGGGGTTAATCAGCTCTGCAAGTGTATAGATGTCATCATAGTATATAATGCAATGAATGAGCAGAGTAACAGAATTAGGAAAGAATACAGGAGTAGAAGTGATTTTATTGCTTTTTTATTAAACTTCTCTGATACTGTCAGAGACACACACAAAGAAACATACAGTAGGATGGATCTTGTGGTTTTCTAAGATGTGGATCTAAAACTTGGAATCCAGTTCAAGGTGGGTAACTTGACATCTAGAACCACTCTTCAATCAAGGCCACAGTTACCTCGGTACCTTCCACATGGCAGATCTGAAATGCTTTAGAGGAACGTAGGGTTATAACGCTTTACTTTGCTCCAGAGCTCTTCCTATGCCTTCACATGCCTGCCCTGCTGGTACCTTCATCTCCCACACAAACTGGGAGCAGCTCTGCCCTGGACACTTGACTTTTACAGCCTCTGCTATAATGGCTCTGGTGAGAGTGATGATGCTAGGCTTCTGGTGATTGTTTTATCAGACAGAAGCTTTGAAAGGTCCAGGGGCCTCATGTACTAAGACTTGCGTGGACTTCCTACTAAATTGTTCCGTACACCTAGAGCTGAAAAGTTCCATATGCACATAAAAATCTGGATTTATCAAACCCTGCGTAGGCAGAATGCCACATACTTTCTCCTAGTACATCGCAACTTAAAATTAAGCTGCACGAAAACATCACATCTGCCATGTCTCCTCCATCAATTACGCAGAGTATAATGTTATAATAATAATAATAATATTAATAATAATAATAATAATATGCTAGAGTATAATATACCCATCGAGAAAGTGTCGCAAGTCTTCTAAGTAATTTTATAGTTACCAATGTTTTAAATGAATTATTCTAAGCTGGATAATAAATGCTTTCATTAAATGCTTTAAATGAGTTGCTTACCAAGAAGCCACCCCTCACGCACTCAGCTTGTAATCTTATCCCAAACATGCTCTTGGAAATCTGAAACGGTTTATAAGCTAGTCATCATCATCGGGCAAAAAAACATAATGGTCACGGAAAATATGCTCTCGACGAATTCGGCCATTAGCAATATCTTTCAATAATGCCAATGCTGCCATCTCAAACAATTCCAGCGCAACATTTTTTGCATGTTTATATAATCTAGGCTAAGTGGAAACACATTGAATGATTATTTCAGTAAGCCAATAAAATTGTCTGATTAATTTACTGTTTAATTGTCTGATTAATATTTTACTTTATTTTGCCCAGTAATGGCTTACTCCAATCTGTGTGTAAAGGATATCTTAGTTGTAATTTTAATGCATCGCCTCTTAATGTTTCCAAATGACAAAAACACAATACATACGTACAAAAAACATACGTACGCCTGAAATGAAAGTTCCATGGGCAAACGCACTTTCTCACGTTCAAGTCACATTAGTACATCTGAACGTGAGCATGAAATATGGCGTACGCAATGTTTTTGTGCGTACCATGTTTTGGGCCCCAGGGGTTTTTCCCACTGTCCCATAGGGGGCAAGTTTAAAATGTGAAACTCATATTATATAGATGTGTTACACAAAGAGTGATCTATTTGAATCCTTTATTTCTTTTATTGTTAATGATTATGTAAAAACCCAAACGTCAGTGTCTCACAAAATTACAATATTATTTAAGACTGTAAACCATCACTGATTGTGAAAACTTCAAACTAGACCTAGACCGGAAATGGTACCAGTACCAGTGTTGTGACGAATACAGGACCCCCACCAGGAAAAGCACCCCCTCTCTGAGTGTATTTCTAAATAAAGTTAAAGCGCTTTTAACAAGAAGACGGTGCTTTTGTGCTGCCAAGAGGGTCTGTTTTCCATGCCTCTCGGGAGCGGCTGCAGGTGACGTGACAATTTTTCATAATTTCTAAGGAGTCAGCGTAGCTTAAAACAGCATCTTGGGTATTTTTATTGTCTAAAAAAAAGTTAAGGCCAAGAAGTCGTACATGCACACTCCCGAGAGAGGGTGCTTTTCCTGGCGGGGGTGCTGAATTCAGCACAACACCGGAAATGGGCCTTTAAGGAAAATGAGTAAACTAAAATAGTATATTGTAAAAGTGTAATAATGGGTTTCGTTGAAAGTAAATCCTGAACACATAATTTTAAATAACTGTGCTGTGAATCAACAGTTAGAATACAGTTGTGAGCATGTCAGAACAGGCTGCTCCTTTACTTGTTCTAAACTTCCTGAAGCACAGAACGCACAGTGCTGAACAATTATACACAAAAATATAATATAATATGATCTTTCTGTGTTATATCTATGATCATAATGTTCACCAGTGTGTGTGTGTGGTTGGGGTGGATTGTGTTACATTTTTTGGTGATTTTTTGGTGATTGTGGGAATTTTAATCTCCATAAAGAGGGGATTTCCATACCTGCTTACTGCTCCCCCTGCTGGTGAGAGGGAGACACTGCTGCACACACACTGCATATCATCCGTGTCCTTGACCCTTAGTGGTGATAAAATACAGGCCAGACTTCCCCCAGCTTTAATTAGTAACTGAGAGGAGTCAGCTATTCCTGAGCCGTGTGTCACACTGAGCACCGCGGACTCTCACAGCAGAACCGGCTTCTGTACTGATGGATGAGATCCGGACCATTAAAAAACACTGAAATTCACACACAGCACACCCCCTGCTGGCGAGATAGAGAAGTGTCTGCACACTACAGACATTCATTGTACATTACATTACAGTAAATTACAATTAATACATTACAGCCTATCGTTGGACAGTTTTCTGGATAGGGATCAGACTCCATTAAATTATGAATATAATTTTTTAATAAAAAAAAAAGAAAATATAGTTTAGAGGTTAAGCATCCCCTAGGGCTTGGCAATATATTGAGTTTTTAAGAATTGTCGATATATAGCTCGTGTAAAAATGAAGAGAGTAAAATGAACATTGTTGTTTTATTCTATAAACTACAACCAACATTTTTCCCAAATTCATTGTCATTTAGAGCATTTTTAGTTGCAGAAAATGAGAAATGGCTAAAATAAAAAAAAGATGCAGAGCTTTAAGATCTTAAATAATGCAAAAACAAAATTCATATTCATAAAGTTTTAAGAGTTCAGAAATCAATATTTGGTAGAATAACCCTGGTTTTAATCACAGATTCATGCATCTTGGCATGTTCTCCCCCACCAGTCTTACATACTGCTTTTGGATAACTTTATGCCACTCCAGGTGCAACAATTCTGTTCAACAGTTCAGTTTGGTTTGATGGCTTGTGATCATCCATCTTGCTCTTGATTATATTCCAGAGGTTTTCAATTTGGTCCCTTATTTTTTTTTCAGAGTTGTATTTTCATATGAGATAAATTAAGACACAATATTTTTTTATATCGATATAGACTATGTTGCGTTTCAGTTAGCCTTTTGTTCCCTTCACAAGGGTATGAGATTAGACCTGGCACTGTTTCAGCTCAGATTAAAACACACTTTAGATACACTCTCAGCCCCTCCCCCCCCCCAAAGCACACTGTTTTTATGTGTCCCTTGTTTTAAGGCTACTTGAAGTGAAACAAAAAACATTTATTTGAAGAATCTGTTGTTTATAATTAATTTGTGTAAATTAAATTGCCTTTCAGTTGTTGACGATATAAAATGCAGTAAAAACTACTAAGCTACTTTTAGCACTGATCGCTAAAATTATAAAATTGTTTAAAATCTGGAACATGTAGCTTTGTCTGAGAAGTGTATTTTTGTTATTACCATATGGGATGAAAAAAGTGCTATATATAAGAGTGCTATATATATTTTTTTTTGTTTTGTTTTGTTTGTTTAGATTTTTTTTAATGGTGATATACGGCATTTATCTTTTTTGCTGAATGGTGATCTATATATATATATTGTTTTATATATATATATATATATTTTTTAAATTATTATTTATTTATTTTATTTATTTTTTTGCTCCATATCACGCATATAGGAAACTTCCACCATTTGAAAGGTATCCAGATATCATTATAATAAGTGAATATACAGTACCAGTCAAAAATGTGGACACACCCCTTCTCATTCTACGTGTTTTCTTTATATGATTTTGTTAACATTGTGAATGTAATATTGAGGATTATATTAAAGCTATACAGGAACACATGTTAAATTATTTTGTAAACAAAAAGTCTTAAACAAACCCGAATATGTTTTATACTTCAGATTTTTCCACATTTATCTTTGAGGACAGATCTGCACACTCTTGGTATTTTAATCCCAGTATCTTTATGGGGTAGAATCACCTGGAATAGTTTTCTTAGCATCTTGAAAAAGTTCCTGGAGGTGCTGAACAAGAGTTACTGCTTTTCCTTCAGGCTGTGAAGCTCCAGCTCATCCCAAATCACCTCAAATCACCATCTCAGTTGATCAGGTTTAGATCAGGGGATTGTGGAGCACAACCACTTTTTTACCACCATATGTAACCACCTTAATTGGATTAATATCTTTAATATTATTCTACAATGTAGAAAATAAATTAAATACATAAATAAACAAAGGAAAACACTAAATTAAAAGGTGTTGTATGAGACTGGTGCAGTAGCTCATTTATGGCTCTTCCTGCTGACTACAGTATACAAGTATTCGAGTAGAACAGGTCTCCATTTCCCAACCTATTCTGGAGTAATGAAGCTCCATCCTATATCTTTGGGATTGGTTAAGTAGCATTTGCGATACACAGCTCTGGAAAAAAATAAGAGACCACTTTAAAATGTTGCGTTTCTTTGATTTTACCAAATCAAGAGGAAGATGGATGATCACAAGCCATCAAACCAAGCTGAACTGCTTGAATTTTTGCACCAGGAGTAAAGGCATAAAGTTATCCAAAAGCAGGGTGTAAGACTGGTGGAGGAGAACATGCCAAGATGCATGACCACTGTGTTTAAAAACCAGGGTTGATTTCTGAACTTCTTAAAACTGTATGAATAAGAACTTGTTTTCTTTGCATTATTTGAGGTCTGAAAGCTCTGCACCTTTTTTCTTATTTCAGGCATTTCTCATTTTCTGCAAATAAATGCTCTAAATTACAATATTTTTATTTGGAATTTGGGAGAAATGTTGTCTGTAGTTTATAGAATAAAACAACAATGTTCATTTTACATATACCTGTAAATAGCAAAATCAGAGAAACTGATTTAGAAACTGAAGTGGTGTCTTAATTTTTTCCAGAGCTGTATATCTATGGTCTACAAAGGAAAAATCCATACCAGGATTTTGTTCCAACTGACTGGATGGCACCACTACAGCTGAGCTGCATTCTAGGGTAGATTTTTAATTACCAGACCTGGATTTGCCATTTCTGTCTAGAACTAATATTTAAACTTCAGTACCAGACGAAATGAAACAGAGAGATATTGTGAAATAATCTTTTATTCTCTTACAAAGGAGAATGTTTCTAAAAAACATATATTTTAAAGATATATTTACAGCAGAATAAGAGTTGCACCATCACCCATGATTGTGGATTATGCTTCTTATTTACAGAGCTATAATCTTCCATATACCTAACTTTATTTACTTCTACTTCTCTCAGTTACACTGAAGAATGTTCTGAAGTAGGAATGGCTCTATGTTTTATGTCATACTTTACATTTTTGAGCAGGACAGTAACCACCTCAATATGAAGTGTGTGGAGCACTGAAGAGTTTCCTATTATTGAGCTTGTGAAAATCCAAGGCCTAAGGCATTTTAGGGTTCTAAAAAGGGTTGTCTCGTTCTTCAAACTTGACCTTATAAAACAACTTGGAAGATCTACGGGAGCAGTACACTGACATTTATGGCATTTGACGGGACACTCTTATCAAGATAGAGAATTAGATTTGAATCATGTTACACATGAGAGAATGTAGAATGGCTGGTTGGGGGAACTGAACTCCAGTTTGCCACAGGAAGCACAGGGTTGATATGTGTATCTTTGAATGCTATTACGTTGCAATACCGAAAATTAAGTTTAAAAACTGTCTGAAGTGATTTTAAGTGGTCCAGCGAGCTAAGCACTGCCACTATGATCAGAACATCGCTCGTTCGAATCCTGTTCATGTAGCTTGCCATCAGCTGCCGGAGCCCCGAGAGAGCACAACTGGCCTTGCTCTCTCTGTGTGGGAAAATGGTAGACACTCCTTCCACACATCACTTCAAAAGGGTGATGTCGATTAGCATGATGTGTCTGTGAGCTGATGTATCGGAACCGAGTCGATGCACTTTTCACTTTTTTTCCGAATGCGCTCTGATGCTACTTAGCAATGCTGCATCATCATCAGCAGTACAAAAAGAGGAGGTGGCTGACTTCACATGTATCGGAGGAGGCATGTGCTAGTCTTTCCACTTCTGGTGTTGGGGAGAGAAGGGATTTAACTTAAATTTTCAGTTTCTCCTGACAGTGATGATATGTTGGAATTTAACTCTTAAGAATGAAGGTGCTATAAAAGTTTTTTTTTTTTAGCGATGCCATAGAAGAACCTTTAAGCCCTCTGAGCAGTCTCTGTGTGCCTGTGTGGCAAAACCACACCCTCTAAATGTTCAGAACTATTCAGCCCTGCAGCAAAAAAGAGGTCAAACAATGTTCTTTATGGAGATTAAGTTGTTCTTCTTGTATGGCATCATATAAATAACCCTTTGCAGCACCTGTATTCACTTGAACAGAAAGAGCCTTTCTCGTAATTACTAAATTTTTCTATAACATCAATTAACTTGTGGTTATCTATGAATCTGTGACACTGACAATCTTCCACCAAGACAGACTTTGAACATTTTTGGACAGTGAAGAAGTTGGTTCCAGTAAAGAGGAAAAGCACCTAACTGCAAGCACCAATCCTGCTCACACTATAGGCTAAATGTTTCTTGGCTCCAAGACATAAAAAAAGTTAGAGGAAGCTCTCTTCTCTTTATAAAACTGTATATAAAAAATAGCAAAGTGCTTCAGCAATCCATAAAGAGGTCTAGATCATTCCATTTGCCCAACAAAAGCTCTTTGTTTTATAAAAAAAAACATACAAAGTGTCCTAAATGATTTCTGTTCAGTCTTAAATGTGAATTGCAGTAGTTTCTTGGCGTGTAGGCTTTGTTGCAGAGCCAATCTGGGGTCCACACTCCACAAGTGTCCGTTGTGGATGTAAGTATTGATCAAACATCTTTAAAACCATAAAGTTCCTGAATCAACTTGCTTGACAAAGGCAAGAGGCAACAAACTCTAATGTCTCCAGAACTGCGTTCACATTACAAACCTTAATTGTCAGATGAATGTGTGTAACACTTTTTCACTGTGTAAAATAAAAATAAATGTGAAGAAAAAATTTGCAGATCTCAATAGATTCATTTTTTATTCACACAAGAACATTTAACAAATATCAAATATTGAAAGCGCTAAGTTGGGAATTGGAAAATCTCAACATCTGATATGTGTTCTATGTTCTAATGTGAATAAAATGTGTCTATGAGGTTTGCAAATAATGTCATTCTGTTTTTATCTGCATTTATTTACATTTTACCCAGCATCCCAACTTTCTGGAACTGAGTTTAAAAAAATAAAACAAACAAACAAACAAACAAAAATTGCTAAAGGAGTAAATCTTGAACATTAGGAAATTAAAAGTAGGTTTCAGAAACACTACCATTGCTAAAACCTCAAATTGTATTACAATATGTTTTTATTATTTTGGAATAATTCTGGGTTTTCTGCTTAAACTGATTTATAACCGGCCGGAAACGGCCCATGCATTTTATTTTGGCCAAATGTTTGCAAATACAATGGGTGTACCATTTTTTATCATACACAATAAACGTCAAAAAATCTGTAAAAAAAAAGAAAAAATCCAGATTGTGATATCGCAATTAAATAGTCTTTTTTCTTTTTACTTTTAATTGTTTGTTTGCAGTGCACTACATGTGCAACATTTGGTTTTGTTGTAGATTATTGTTGTTACTTTACCTTGTTTTTTATTTTATACAAAATAAGGGTCTTGTGAAGTTACTGTTTACAAAATAGACAAACCTTTACAGAATTTTTTGTTTTAACTTATTTTATGAAACTCTTATATTTATACTAAATAAAACTCGAAATATAATTAATTTTACTGTAGTATTATATTTCTAAAATTAATTAGACAAGTGTCAGAGTTTTGTCACTGAATATAGTTATCGCAAAAATACCCTGAAATATTGTGATATTATTTTAGGGTCATATCACCCACCCCTAGAAAATACTTCATTTAATATAATTATACCAGATTATAATTAAATATAACATTAGAATCTTTGTATCAGTGCATCACAGTGCACTAATTATCAGTACAGCTCTAATTGCTTCATACTGAATCTGTCCAATCACAGCCTATGTTTGAAATGGGGTTAAACGTGATTAGAAACAAATCAGATTTTGTTGTGTTCACACAGATCTGTAAATTCTGATCTGAATTGGGCAAATTTCGTTCTATAATGTGAACACAGCCTGTAGCTGAGTGAGTTTGTTTCTCTCTCTCTCTCTCAAGACAGTATGCAGTTTTTATCTTTGTCTTTGTCTTTGCTGCTCAGACTGTGTGTCCTCCTCCTCCCCCTCAGGCTGCCTCTCTTTTTCATCTCCTCCTCCTCTCCTCTCTCTCCATCCCTGGCCCTATCTTGTCCAGAGAGTTGCGGGGGCAAGGGAATACGCTGTCCCAGGAAGAAGCCTTCCTCCTCTGAGTCTGATGAAGATGAGCAGGTGGAGCAGGAGTCCTCGTGTCTGTAACGGGTGGAGTGAAGGGTCAGCCGGGCACTGCCATCTCCATCAGGGGTGCTGGTGGAGGGTTGTGGGCGCTCCCCTCCTCTCCACTCCAGCGTGTCCAGGCGGGGTCTGTCGCGGCGTGAGCGTCTGAAGCGTCTTTCTGTGCCCAGGTGGAGCGAGGAGTCTGAATCCACATGGCTGCGGGTGGATGGGCCTGCAACCCCCCGCCGGAAACTGCGATGGTATGAACCGTCTGAAAAGAAAAGAAGGCAGTTTTTTAGTTGATTAAACGAAGCTGTAAAAGATAAAGATTCAAACATTACATACTATCATATTTTTCTTATTTTAAGATGCACATAAATTCCTTTAATTTTCCCCCAAATTGTCAGTGCGCCTTATAATCTGGTACATCTTTTGTATGAATTTTACCAGCCAGTCACTCCGCTAAAGTGCAGCTTTATACAGGAGTTTCAGTTCAGTTCTCTAGCACCAAGGCTGGATCCCCAGTTGCGCTGCTGGAGCAGAATTAGCCGCTAACCGCACTAAGCACTAGCTCTTTCGCTGTTCAAAGGTGAGTATATCGAACTGTATCCTGCAATTGTATCGTGTTAAAACAAGCTATATGGGAAGAACCGCTAGCTAACATCACCCAGGGTTACTGGAACACTCAGAGCTTCTCAGTATAGCGCTATCGGGCTGCATTTTCTAGCGCTAGCGGTTAGCCACTAATGCTGCTGCACCCAGCCTTAATGGAAATTAGGAAATCTAAGCTTTTTGTAACAAACAGAAGCACTTTACTCACCCAAATAAACAGTTTTAGTAGAAAAACTGTAGATTAACATTCTTTTTTTTTTAAGAATTACAGTTTTCCCCACTACCACCACCCAGCAGCCAGACCTGCTGAATTAGAAGGAAAAAATGGTAACACCCCTTTTCCTTACTAGTGTCGCAGAATGCGCCTTATAATCCAGTGCACCTTATAGTGCAAAAAATACAGTTCTTCAAATAAACTTAACATAAAATAAAGATAGGTGTAAAAATAGTTGCACCCACAAGGACATATTGGACTGCAATGCTATCCAGAAGGAATATAAAGGTTCCCAGGAACAATAAATGATTAAAAATGTACGCTAAAATGGGTAACTCTTGGTCATATTTGTGTTGTGCACCCCAAACCATGACACAAGGCTTTCTGGATATGTGACGTGACGCGTGACATCAAACCGTTCATCTTGCTGTTGAAGACTATGCCACTCCATGGCCCCTTCAATACAGTCTGGCCTGACTTCTCACAAATTTGATTTTCTCATATAAACTGTTAAGCAGGGTGGTGGTAGTGTGATTGTGTGGGGATACTTTGCTGCAATTCTAAGCCTTAATGCTCTTACCCAACAGATCCATCTGAGGGGGCATTCCAGCTCGAAGGCGTAGTTTGTGTCCAAAACCTCCATCAGCTTCCTCTTCCTCCTCCTCCTCCTCCTGTTGCTCTCCCTCATCCCCCTCTCTTCGATCCTCCTCAAGCTCAGGCTCTTCCTCATCTTCATCTTCATCCACTGAATAGCTGCAGCTGATTGGCTCCCTGAAGCTGACCCTTGTCCGTCCTGGCTGTGGAGCGGGTGGAGGGGGGAGGTCCTCAGGCTGAGGGGCATCAGATGAGGGCAGGATTGGCAAATCATCAGGGCCAATGAAAACAGGAGGTGGAGGAGGAGGGAAAGAGTCTGTGTGGTTTAGGGAGTCAAACACAGGGGAGGAATTGGGTGGAGTGAGGATACCTAAATAAAGATTGAAAAAAAAGAAGGATATGAGTGGGAATGAAAAATAATATTTAATTTTTAGGTAAAGTAAAGAACCTTTACATCAAGGGTTAATCGCAAAAAAACATTACTTTTATATTTATATTTACTTAGCCTTCTACTTAATTACAGACAGTATAATCCAAATATATACCTTGTTTTTCTGGTCAATCTATTTTATTTGTTAACATACATCCATTCTTGTATGTGTGCAGTACCCATACCCATTCCTTGACAACCATGCTTTTGTAATGTTTACACAATGTAAAATGTGATTTTGAATTGCCTTGTTGAAAATTGTACGACCCATCACAGAAGTGTACTGGTACAACCCCACCATGATGAACCCTGGCTTTTGGACATGTTTCTGATAACAGTCTGGATGGTCCTTTTCATTTTTGGTCCATCCCATGTCTGTTTTTTCCACAAAACATCTGGAACACCGATTTGTCAGACTGTGTAATAAATCAATAATCTCTCTCTCTCTCTCTCTCTCTCTCTCTCTCTCTCTCTCTCTCTATATATATATATATATATATATATATATATATATATAGAGAGAGAGAGAGAGAGAGAGAGAGAGAGAGATCTCTTATTTTTTTCCTGAGCTATATATATATAGGAAAAAAATAAGAGATCACTTCCATTTTTGAATCAGTTTCTCTAATTTCACTATTTCACTAGTTTCGTTAGATCGTGGCGTGGCAATCCGACTCATTTACACTTTCTCTGTCTGCAGACAGTCTGGCGGCGCTGATTTCCTAAATAAAAGCAGGGCATACTAACAGGGCAATCAGAAAACTTCAAGCTACACCAGATTATTCTTTTACTTCACTTTTACAGCTTGGTGGAAAGCTGGATTTGATGGTTTTTAATTTGGTAAAATCAAATAAACTCAATTTTTAAGTGGTCTGTTATTTTTCTAGGAGCTGTATATATGTGTGTGTTAGAACTTACTTGAACTGCTTATTTCCACCAGTTTGCAGCTGTCTTTTGATGTTGAGGTCCCTCTGGAGGTACAGCTTGGTGGAAAAGGCCCAAAATCTGCATATCCATTCAGCTCTACCATGTATTCCAGCCTGCAGTGTTTGTCAGCCTTTGACTGGTCTCCTGAAGAAGGTGGAACCCAGCCATTGGCTAAGGAGGTGAGCTGGGAGGGAGAATGTGAGTTCTGAGGCAGTCTCTCTCTGTAAGGTGGAGGTGGGGGGCCGTCATTGTGTAAATGAGTGTGCACACCTTAAAAACAAAAAAAGAGGGAAATATATCAGAAGGAAAATATTTTATTTCAATATAAAATTCAGCAAACAGCAGGACACACTTTGTACAACACTTTTTGTTTACAAATGTATTCCATGTGTTCCTGTATAGCTTTAATGTCTTCAATATAAAATTTGCAATATATACAAGACATCATAATAGAAAGAAAAAACACACAGAATGAGAAGAGGTGTGTCCACACTTTAAACTGGTACTGTACATGTACTTTATACCAGTAATGTCATACCTCTGCTCTCTGACGGTTGAGCTGATGTACTAGCAGTAGATGTTTTCACAGTGGCTGTGGATGCACAGCTGCCCTCCAGTGGCCGAAGTGGTGAATTTCGGTGCTGCTGCTGTGTGTGTTTGTGTGTGGCAGGTTTGCTCTGCAGGGCCGAGTCGCAGGAGTCCGAATTGTCGGGGTCTTCTCCCAGGGAACACGGCCGAGAGCAGAAGATGAGTCCCCCGCGGGGGAGGAACGGTCTGCCCAGAAGGGGGAGTCGGCAGTGCGCGCAGCAAAAGCAGGCCTCGGACGCATGCCAGTGCTGACCTTCATACGTCATCTGACCCTGGTCTATTCCTGCAGAGAGGCAAAGGCAACATGTAGATGAGGCCATACTACAGGACAATTTCACACACAATCTCTTAACCATGTTGTATTCTGGCAGAAAAACTGTTAATTGTTTTTTTTTGGAATTTTCTTAAAAATAGGGGTGAGTTTAACTCCTTAAAATGCCTTGTCCCGTATACGGGCTATAGATGTAGGTGTAGATACAAAATCCTTTTTTTTTCTGCGATAAAATAAGTTATTTACATTCTAAAAAAATTGGAGGGCTTTGAAATCAGGACATTTGGAGAAAGCTGCCTGTTTTTCTTTACTCCACTTAATAATTGCATATCAGTAACAGGAATCAGCCCAAATTTTGCAGGTTTAAGAATAGACGTAAAAACTAGAAAAACATAACTAAACTAAAGGTTTGGAGGACATAACTGTTTGATTTGTATTCAGGAAAATATTAATTTTAAAATAGACTTCAGAAAAGAGCCAATTTTATGATTTTATTAATTATTTTTTGAAGTTAGCAGATTTACTTGAATATATATTTTTTATATTTTCTATTACAATTACATTTATGCTTTTCAGTAATGTTCCTTATCAAACTATAGCTACATGAAAGCTTTTTATGTAATGCTTGAATAGACATCCTCAAGATTTAGGTGTGTAATGTCAAAAATCCTGGCCTGTAATCGACCTTCATTTGAATGATCCGATATCGATTTATATAAACCCAAGATTGATTGTTGCAGATTTAAACCTTTTTTCTTATATTTTTTTACTCACGTTCATTTTATGCCTTGATTCTTAGCCCATTTTCCACGAATATGCGTACAGTTTTAAAAGTCTCAAGTTTAATCTCGCGAGAACATTTTTTCTAGCACTGCCCTCTGGCTGTGGTGATCAGTAAAGCATGGCTGGAGCAGCAGTGATGGTGCCCAGGATTCGGCACTGCGGGGGAGTTTCTGTATACATGTAATTTTCTTCTGTATTTCCACTCACTTCTGCATGTGTTTATCAAACTAGTAGATCTTACACTGTTTTAAGTCGTTTTCCAGTGTAAGTTTTGTCTGTATTTTATTTAAAGTAAGACCCGAATGGCTGAAGCTACGTTAGCTTAGCAGATTAGCCGATTCACTCGGGAAGCTAAATACGTTAGCAGGATTTCTAAAAACCAAGTGCGAGACATGCTAAGCTAATCCCCGTCGGCACGCAAGCAGTGTTAGGCAGTCGTACAGTGTAAAAGGTGTAACTGTTAGCCAGAATAACTGTAGATTAACCTGTAACTCAGTGATTTAATGTATAAATAGTTAGTGAAATTATGATTGTGTTCTCATTGTTAGCGCTGTTGGTAATGCAGTTTGTTTTTTTGGAGAGTTTTTTTCTTGTAAATTTAATAAAGTTTTCTCTCTTACCATTATTCAGTCAGCTTCTTGTCTTTTTATTGTCACTATGCTTATTGTAGTATCACATCTGAACTAGTGGGTATGGGTAAATTTGACACTTTTATTAGCAAATAAATAAGAAATTGAAGCATGTTATGTTTTTGTTTTATGCAACTAATTGTCAGTATATACAATATATACAGCGCTGTTAAAAATGATGGCTTCCAAAGCCTCATTAATGTTCTGGAACCATGTTTTACCCACACGTAAACATTTGAGTGAAGTGATTATTCCAAATCTGTATAGAGATATGGAGCACGGTGTTGCAATTAACTAAAGCTACATTAAATGATATTTTTTAAAATGTTACTGCTGTGTTAAATATAATATAAACAGTAATATTTTAATAATGGTTTTAAATAAAGTTTGCGTGTTACTTGAATAGTTACAACATTTCATATCCAAACTACAATTTTCATTGCAACTAAAATTTCCCTAAATTGAATTGAATCAGGACCTTGTAAATTGGAATTGGACCTAGGAAATCAGGGGTGATACCCACTCCTACTTAAAAAGCAGTGATAATGGATATTTCTTGATAATGGGCATTCCTTGCAGGTGGAAAGTAGAATTTGTAAACTACACATGCATTTTTGAACACAGAATGGTCACTTGAAGTGCAAGAGGTATGTGAGTATGTGAGGCAGATAAATAATATGTAAAAGATTTTGCAAAAATGAGACAAAAGTGCTGCTTCAGTTGTTTATAAAGATATGTCTAGTTGTAAGTGTTCATTTGTACAATCATCGAAAACAAAGCACAATGTTTATCATAATAACAAAATTCATTATGATAATTTTAACAGATAATTATACTAATTCACATCAGATTCTGCAGATATAGAGACCACAGGCACCAAAAATGCCTATTGCTTTACAATATAAAAAAGTGTAATTTTGCTGGGTCTTTTATTGTATGTATGAGTTAAGAAGTCTTACCAATATGCTCTCCACATGTGTCACAGTACTCAGCGTAGAATGATTCGTAGCAGGTGCAGCAGTACGGCCGGCTCTCTCTCATGATGTAGCGCTGACCGCCCAGTGCCGTCTCACACTCAAAACAGCAGAAGTGCCTCATGTGCCAGTGGCGGCCCTCTGCCTCCGTACACTCATCAGCTAGAATAACCTTAACACCATGAGAGGGAGAGAGGAAGAGGGTCAGTGTCTGTGGTTCAGTGACTCTGGTTTTCTGATTTGAGGGTGTTTTAGGTGACTGAGTAGATTTAAGTAACAACAGGACTGAAATGTGGTGGATAACAAGTTTCTCTGACAGCAGAAGTCAAGTGAAGGAATTGCTGCCCTCTTGTGGCCACTGAGGTAACTTAAAGGGGCCACAAATATTTAGACATTATAGGATTTTGTAACGCTATACAATAAGGGCCACAAAAAACAATACTTATGACAGTAAAAAACATTGTTAAATGATTTAGTAATGTTTCAACTAATTATTAATTCACACTAGTTAATATACAGCTCTGGAAAAAAGAGACTACTTCAGTTTATCTGATTTTGTTATTTATAGGTATATGTTTGAGTAAAATAAGCAATGTTGTTTTATTCTTTAAACTACAGACAACATTTCTCGCAAATTCCAAATAAAAATATTCCTTTAGAGCATTTCTTTGCAGAAAATTAGAAATGGCTGAAATAACAAAAAAGATGCAGAGCTTTCAGAACTTTTCAGAAAAGTTTTTTTTTTATCACAGTTTTCATGCATCTTGGCATATTCTCCTCCACCAGTCTTACACACTGCTTTTGGATAACTTTTAGCTTGGTTTGATGGCTTGTAATCACCCATCTTCCTCTTGATTATATTACAATTTGGTAAAATCAAAGAAACTCCTCATTTTAAGTGGTCTCTTATTTTTTCCCAGAGTTATATATTAGTCGCGGTCATACAAAATCCTTGTATCTTCATTTTTCTTGTTTTTCACAGTTTTACATAATTAAAATCTGTCAGTTTCACTGTGAATTAACCAAAAACAATCCTCCAAATGAAAAATGAAAATACAGAAGAATTGTATCTTTCATGTAATGCTGACATTCTAGAGATACTTGTTCAAAAATAAAATACAATAAAATAAATAAATACACACTTTATATGTCTCATGGCCAATTTTGTAGTTTTGTTACTATAACAGTTGATTTATCAGGTTTGTTGTACTGGTTAACACTAAAGTGCTGAGGGCCTCAAGTACATTCCTGTATGCTCTGTAAATCGGGTTCCTTTTGGCAAGTAGCCGTGTTCACTTTGCGCCATGGCAGAAAAATAAATGGAGAAAGTCTGATCTCTTTAAAAGTGAAAATTGTGCTGACCTCATCGCAGGCCTGGCAGCGGGGCTTAATGCGCTCAGCGTGGTGCCGCCCGCAGTAGATGTGACTGTCCTGGTAGAAGTAGATAAGGTCCACAAGCAGCTCGCTGCAGGTTGCACACTGGAAGCACTGCGGATGCCAGCAGGTGCCATGTCCGGCCCGGGATGCAAACACCGCAATATCACCCCCGCAGATCTGCCTACCACACTGCAGGAGAGACAGAGAGACAATATATAGGGGTTCCTATTAAAAATGTAGTTTCATGTTGTGATTTTCACATAGACAGAAATCACACAGACAGAAATCACAAAGACAGAAATTAAATACCCACAATTAACCTGCACTTGCTTTTCAAACATCACTCTAAACAAGCATCTATAGCTCACATCTTTCTGAGCTGAAATACCTTTTTATTTAGGAAACACCACCACTGGTGCAAGCTGCATTCATATATGCCATTCAGTTTATCACTGGAATTATGAGGCTAAAGCTGCAAATAAACATATGGGATCAATTTCTCAGACAGAGATTAAGTCTAGTCATAGACTATATTTTATTTTCAATGGAAAATCTCCATTAAAAATGCTGTATAGTCCAAGACTAGGCTTGGGTTCCCTAGAAGACAATACTCCTCTAAAAAAATTGAGTAAATACATGTCCAAATCATTTTTTAAACCATATCCAGGTATTATGATTCCCCAAGTGCCTTAGGGTACTGTGTACTACAACTTATTACTCTTAAGCTATACACTATTTCCTTGTAGCTCCGTAGCCATTTATAATTGGACCTTGATAATAGCAGCTTTACAGCTAATACTAACTTCACCTTCCTCACAAGTACACAAGTACATACTGTATTTATTGCATTTATTGTCTTGAGCTTTTGTACTTATTGTCCATGCCACCCTGTGTTTTGTCTTGCATTAATGCATATCTAATATCTGTCTTTGCACTAATGTCCTTCTATGACTGCAATGGTGATCTAGCCTAACAGTGTTTTATTGTACTTTAGAACCCAGTCTCAGTATAATGACAATAAAGTTGAATTGAATTGAAGGCATTTTTCTCAAACTGGTGTTGTGGCAAAGTCTGTCTCCACTGCACTTTCATGTTTGTGTCACTTAATTTTTTACTGAACCATTTTAAATAAACTTCTGCTAGGTAGAGCTGTATATAAATATGAACTTAGTAATATGATAAAAATCACAATATTGCGGTTATAATTCAAAATACCACAGTATACTGCAATACTAAAGCAATATGCACATTTTAGCATTTATTTTACTATCAAATTGTCAAATCAGAGTAAAACTATAGTTTACTTTCTATCCAATCAGAACAGTAGAATCTGAAGACAGAGCAAAATCTAGTGCCATCTAGTGGTCAGGATTTGAACACAATACATTAGTAACCACTGTCTGCCACCCATATTTGCACACTAAAGAAAATTGATTTGGTTTTGTTACAATTATTTTTTAAATTGCTACAATAATGCAAAGCACAATATCGTAATACTTTGATTTGTCAACAGTTACACCCTTACAACTAGGAAATTTCTTCCTAATTTTAAACCAGAAAAAAAAGAAAATTGTTTTGCTTTAATTTTGAACTGTAACTTAATTCACAGAACCCCCCAAACGGCTTTAGTGACTCATCTCGTCACTCGCCATTCCTGTAAAATGAGTTTTTAGCATGTAAACACATAGCAACATTCAATGACTTCACTTCGCTAAATCAGGCCTATAAAGTCACTCAACCTACACAACGCTTATCAATCTACATTTTCACAAACAAATCTGAAAGGTCAAATCAGGTCAAAAGGCAACTTTAATGCCCATTCGAATTAGACAGTTGTTCCGGGATTACTCTGTTCAGCTGGGTGAGTAGCAGGCAAAGCCACATCTGTTCGGCAGCTCCATAAATCAAGGCTAGATGAAACAAAGTGTCGCTCCCAGCCTCCGACACACCCTCTCAACAAGCATTCATCAGCCAGGGTGCGTTCAGAGCGCTGGGACGTGGCACAACACTTCAAATGCTGTAGCTGAGGGGTGCCTGGATGCACGCAGCTTTATGTTTTCCATATGAGGCCCTAAATCTGCATTCCTAAATCATTCCCTACTTCAGACCAAGCTGAGACACTAAAAATGTCTTGATCTGCTGCTTTACTTTGCTTTTGTTTTGCTTTACCTGCTGGCAAATGGCTCCGGTCATGGTGACAGGGAAGAGGCGGACGATGCCACGGCCCAGGTTTTCTCTCTTCCTCTGCTGGCTGAACAGCCTCAGCTCCTTTTTCTCTTCGTCGTCCAGGGAGTTACAGTATTGGGGCTGCACAGCACAGACAAAAAAAACACACAGACAGACATACAATGTTAAACAAGGGAAGTTACACACGTTCACAACACAGTCTCACACCAAAAACAAAAGGGTGGTTTGGGCTGTGGAATACAAGCAGACAGACTGGCCTTCTTTGACTTCCTTTTTACCCTAAAAGTAGTCAAAAGCCAAGAGCCTCTGTACTCAAGTTTTTTGCTATTAAAGGTGGATTTAGTGATTTTGTACAAACCATTATATGTACGCTAGTTACAATGAATTCAAATAAATGACATCCACTGCTTAAAAAAAAAACCAAAACCAAAAACATTTTTTATCAACATGCCTCTTAAAGAAATCACCTACCAAATTTTTGCACTATAAGGTGCATCGGATCATAAGGCGTACTATCAATAAATGTCTATTTTCTGGTCTATTTTTATATATATATATATTTAAGAATGAACTGTAATTCTTAAAAAAAAAAAACATTTAAAACGAGCACTCAATGTATATCTACAGATTTTTCTCATGAAAAACGTTTATTTGTATGAGTTAAGCGTTTATTTACAGTAAGCTTAGAGTTCCAGATTTACACTAAAGCTGGAGCATTACCATTAGTAGCTAATCGCTAGCTGCTGCTAGCGGAACTAAACTAAACTCCTGTATACTGCTGCACTTCAGCAGATTGGCTTTTCTGCTACCTACAACTTAAATGGTAAAATTTATTTATAAGGCACACTGGATTATTTGGGCGCACTGACCATTTTTGGAAAAATTTAAGGATTTTAAGTGTGCCTTATAGTATTCAAGTTTCAATATAGTGATGCATCACTGATGTTGTTAAACTTGTAATGAGCACAATCTATCAAAACAATCTAAAATGTATATGTATCTAAAATTTTATATATTAAGAGCTAACTGATCCGACATATGCTTTGAACAAGCTTGTGTGTTTGTTCAGGGGGAAAAAATTCAGAGAAAGAGGTTAATAAAGCTAGTAATAGTAACAGAAGCTGATACAACTAACTACACACTGACACACTATGTCATACTGTTACCTATAAAAGTAGTAAGTATGTCACATACTTACAACAGTAGTATCAGTTGCCTGGAACCTAAGTTATCCCTGTGATATTAATAGACTGTAGATTTATAGATTCACAGAGTGTCAGATAACTTTACGCAGTTTAAAACTAGGTTTAGTTAGTATTAGTTTAACACTTCCCAGTATACAAAGCTAAGAAACAACCAAATATGTCCTGACTAACTGATATCATTTGGGGGTACAAGGCTATAATAGTGAGTGTGAAGGCCTCAGACCTCACTGTCGTGAGCCGGAAGCTGGTGTAGAAGCTGTTTAATGCGATATCGCTCTCCCGGGCTGTTCACGTAAGGCACCTTATCCTCAGGAATACAGCTGAAGTACTGATACACCTGCAGACACAAAGACAAGGGGAGACTTATGGTGTGTATACATAGAAACGAACAAACACACAAAAACTCTTCATTATTAAAAGCAGGGTTATAAGTGGGGTGTGGGTGAAAGAGAGAGCTGTTGTGTAATGAGATTCAGTCCAGTGTTCAGTAAAGTGTAACCTGAGTTCTCTCTGCTTCCTCCTCCGTAAAGAGAAATGCAAGCTCCCAGTGAACTCACAATAGACAATACACACTCGCTGGCTCAGTTACCACAGCTTTTAGCTGCTGCTAGGCACCCGCTGCCCAGTACAAACTGTACAATAGCAGTTTTTTTAAAAATTAACCAGTCTTGGTTCCACAGCCATGTGTGGAAGTGGGTCTGTTTTAATGAAGGAAGGCACATGTAGTACATTAATACAACATAGTATTACTACGTTGGGAGGAAGCAAATTATTCTTACTAATGGTATCAATGTCTTGACGTTTCCAAACCTACAACATCTAATATGGTAGGGTTGCTGGATGAAACATTTAAAAATATATACAGTATACTTTAACACAGAGAATTATTTACATTGCATTTTTTTTACATTAACAATAAAACTCTCTTAAAGCCAATTTATACGTCTGCATCAAACCTACGGCAGGAATGTGTGGGTGGGAACACGAGGGCTGGTGGACCAGTCACAGCTGTGGCTGTCTCCGTCGCATTGTTACATTTCTAGGGAGGTGCACGTCAAGCTACGGCATAGGCTATGGCATAAATTATAAGTATAAATTGGCCTTTATACATTATCTGTGCCATTACACATTCTCACCAGAGAGGTCTCTAAATTAATCCCCAAATCTTACTCACTGTTTCTTGTATTATATCTTTTCACTTAGTTAATTTCACTTAATAACATATCCTTATTTAAACATTATGCTTTTGTACTACTGATGATGTACACCTTCTGCACAAGTTACATTTCCCTGGGTTCTTAATAAAATGTCTAAGGCATGGTTTAAATGATAATGAGCTATTGCTCCCCAAATAGTCTTCTCTACTACATGAGACTTTCATATAACCGACGTATTCTCATTTGTCCCTGTTTGTACTAGCAAAGAAAAGTGTACTCACTTCGTTAACACCAATACATATGATTATGCCAGTGGTTCTCAAACTGAGGTACTTGTACCACTGGTGCTACCCTAAACATCCCTCAGATAATTTGCACAATGCATGCACAAATCTGATGAGGATTAGATCTTAAAACTTTTCAGTGTGTAAGCCCACACTTCAGTTCTTTATTTATATAATTATTACTATTCATTTTTACAGGCCCTACTGTAGAACCATGTAAAACTCCATAATTACTTAACAGTTCCTGCATTAGAATTAATACAGTAGCTGATTAGTTAACACTGGGTTCAAGGAGAAGCTCTTCTGTTATTTCCCTTTTTCTCAAGTTTTCTGAGATGTCTCAGTAGGCACACTGCACTGACCATACAACTACAGTCAATAATCTACCAATTGCAAAAGTGAGCAACACACCCTTTAACTACAGTAGGTGGTACTCGGAAATTATATTTGGTACATGGTCTTGTTTAAGAAACACTGGATTATGCAATTAAGCCTAATTTTATATTCAAGTTTCATCTATCATCACATTCAAAAGTGTGCAGACTTAAGCAGGTTTGGAAAACATGAATAGAAATAGGAGCCATGCTGGTAGAAGCAGCGATTGAGGGGATGGCAGAAATATTGGGGGGGGAAAAATTGTAAACAAAATAGCAAACAACCAAAACAATCATTAGTTGCAGCCCTACAAGATCACATGAATTAAGACCATCCCGGGCACTTACAAACATTTGTCATTTAAAGTGAGTCATATGGAGAAATTGCATTTAACAGCTAGGTGCCTCTAGTTGTGTTTTTAAATAACCACATGGTCTGCTCAACACATCAACAGCAAAAACACAGCAGTGAATTTATCTGTGTGATTAGAGGGATGAATTCTGACTCAGGATGACTGTGTTCAACCTTTCTGTGTTCAAACACAGTTTCTAGCATCATCCAGACGTCTGGTTTCAGTTCTCTTTGTACACCAAGACACGAGGGGCAACCAAAAATATCATGGATAGGGTATGGACTGCTTGTCTGTGGAAGTTTTCCCTAAGATCACCCAATCAGGCTGCATAAGTTCATCTGTCTAATTATACTGAAGTATGGTACAGTGGTTTGGGTGGGCAAGTGCAGTGATACGCCATATTTATGCAGGTTTGTTTACCTGTTCAGGCTTGAGGCCGGGTGGGACCCAGGCGTACTCCTCTGAGGCGCAGCCCGAGTCGTCGTCCGAAATCGAGTGCCTCTGGAAGTCGGACACCAGTTTCATCATCATCCTCTCGAGCTGACCGGGCACAGCGCGCACCGCATGTTCCTCACGCACACACTTGCAGTGCACACATATCTTCCTGCAGAGAAAAAACAGGGATTTGTCAGGACATGGCAACATGGGAACACCTTTAAGCCAACTGCTCTCAGCTCAGTGTGAGACTTTCTGTGTAGCAATGGGAAAAACGGGAAGGAATTTCAGAAACATGATAACTTAATTATTCCATAATTATAAGGATTTACATTAGTTGGGAAGACATTTCCTGCAGGGTATTTTCTGACAAACATCAAATCAGAGGTAATTTTCAGAGTTATTAAATACAAAAAAAAGAAACAATAATCTGGCTTAAAAAAACACACAAAAAACAATCATTGGTTAATTATAAACACATTTATATTAAAATATATTGTACATTTAAAACGAAATACTCCACAATTATACCTCTTTAATCTTTAAATCTAAAGGCCTGTAATTAAATCCGACTCGATACTGAAAAACACGTAGTGGATCATTTATAGTGGTTGCTGAATAAATTATAGTAGGTACTACATAATTCAGTAGATACTGAACAATTAATGGTGGATTCTGAATAACAAAGTACATACTTAACAGTTCATAATGGATACTGAATAACACAGGGGCTATTAAATAACATAGTGAAAACTAAATAATACAATAATACAATAAGTTCATAGTGGTTACTGAATAATAGATACTGGATAATTCACAGAATAGTACATAGTGGATGCAGAACAGAGTACAAGGGATACAGAATTCTTCATAGTGGATACAGAATAGTTTATAGTGGATACAGAATAATCCATAGTGGAAACAGAATAATGCATAGTGTATACAGAATAGCTCATATTGGATACTGTATAGGTTTTAATAGATACTGAACAGTTTATAGTGGAAACATAATTGTTCATACTGGATATGGAATAGTTCATAGTGGATATTATAAAGTTTATATTGGATACTAAACAGTTTATAGTGGATACAGAGTTATTCATATTGGATATGAAATAGTTCATACTGAATACCTAATAGTTAGTAAATATTTAATAAAACAGTAAATTCTGCACAGTTAATTGTCAACACTGAATAACACAGTGGATAGAGAATATTTCATAGTAAATAAAGAATAGTTCTTAATAGAGACAGAAAATTCACAGTGGATACTGAATAGCTCATAGTAGACACTGAATAATATATAATGAATAATTAACAGTAGATAGTGAAATATACACCGTTGATAATGAACGCATTGTAGTGGAGAGAATATGGTTTATGGTAGATACTGAAGAGTTTGTAATGGATACTGAATAGTTCATAGTGGATATTAAATAGTTTAAAGTACATATATTATTGTAATGCAGTTAATACTACACAGTTCATAGTGACCACTATATAACACAGTGGATAGTTTGTAGTGGTTGCTGAACATTTCATAGCAGTTACTGAATTATATCTAGTACTGAGTGAATAATAGGTTATACAGGGTTAAAAAGACAGAGAGGGGATATGTCACAACATGTCGGGCCAGACTCCTAATGCGCTTGTAGACAGGGAAAATCCTTCTTTTTGGCAAAAGCAGGGCTAGCAGTGCGGCGTGACGTGGTTTTAAACACACTACGCAGAGTGTGTCTTTAATACCGGGATAGCTCAGAGGCTCACTAGCAGGAGGTATAATAAACCCAAGGGGGGCTAGCATGACTTAAACTGAAGATTAAAGGGAAAACAAGTCATTAGGGACTAGCCAGACTCCGGCAGGCCTCCCACCAGCCTTTTTGTTTGTGATAAGGAGTCAGTTAGTCACGCATATTTACAATCACTTCCATACACTCAGTTACCTCTGCTTTGGGCACTGGTTTCAGTATCAAAGATTCTGTGAATACAACAGATTGCAGCTTTGAGTAACTAAAAACAATAGCCACTAACATCATGACAAAATGGAAAAAATTGTTTTAGTTGCTGTTAAAGCTTGATCAAAAATCAAAAACTCCAATTGTAAGAGTAAAATTGTAAAGTTGTAAGAAACCAGACATCCAACAATTCATACACTTTTGTGTGTACAAAATATTTTTCCATGTCCTCTTAGTAAAATGTACACTGTAAAAATATCTAATAAAAAAAGTTGTAGCTTAAACTAAAGGTTTATGTTTTACTCAGTCTTACTGTAGCATAAGGTTTGCCTAATATTATTAAAGTTTTTTTTTACTTTAACCATTAGCTGCAATGTTATCCACATTTATCAGTGCCAACATATGCTACAGGTTCCCAGAAATGTTACTTTTTTCACTTTAACCTGGTCTGAAAGTAAGAAGTAGAATTATGTGTAAGACAATTAACAAGCTAGATTAGCTACTATGGGCTAGCAGTCATTTTAGGGGCAAATATAAAATAAGAACAAAGAGAAACATTCAATAATATTAAGAAGCAACAGTAATCGTTTTAATCAGCAACATCTTTCATTTGTAACAGTGCAGATTTGCAGATCAGTGTTTACTGTGTCTTACTGAGGACAAGATTAGCTGGAGTTCTCTGAGGTTTCAGGTTCTTATCATTAATTATTTTTTCTACATTTGCTGAAATTGCTGATGGCCAAAATAACAAAACATTGGCTGGATTGTTGCAATTAAATTAAGCCTGTTTTTGCTCAGAAACATATTATAAAAAAAATAAACTGACAAATTCTATTGAAATCCAAAAATTTCAACACATTTAGTCCAGCAGAGGCACGGGGTGATGTATGGGTTTAGGGGCGTGGCAGAGGGAAGAGCTGATGGGGTAAGCAGCATTGAACGTCCACGTGCCAAGTACATGGACACATCAACCCTATCTATAGCACAGTTGAACCTGAGAGAATTGACTGCAATAAAAGCGTTTTTTTTAAGTTTCTAAAATTATATACTAAACAGGTCTGGTATGTTTCACAACTTCAAAAGAACACGTTTCAGCTATTAATGAAAAAAATATGGTTTAGGGTGTAGTGCCTCTCTAAAATCATCAGAGTATTTCATGGGTGTCTATTCATTACTAAATAAAATTAGTCAGTTATTAATATATCTTGCAAGAATTATAACCAACATTGATAAATATAGCTAAAAGTTTACAGAACTTTTAAAGAAAGAAAATGTAAAAAAAATGTTAAGCCTTTCTATTGGTAAACTCACTCTAAAACATTGTAAAGAACAACTGCCAGAGTAAAACTTACAGTCAGAAGTATTATGAACAAAAAAATGTGATTGCTACCACCACACCAGTGTTTTAAAATCCAAACCTAACCACTAGATATAAAGCTGTCACACACGCACTCAGACAAACATTCTTACGTCAGTACAGGTACATAATCCACGCCCAGTGTTGATGTAGTGGCAGCGCTAGCTCATGGAAATGAGACACTGTGTGTGAGCCACGGCATTCCTCATCTGTCTGACTGAATCATCACTACAGAACCCTGTTATTAGCACCACACACACTTACACACACTGTCATAGTGTTTGTAGTGTTTACCTTGTGGAACTTTCGAAAAAATTCTAAATACAATACTTTTTTAGAATATTTACTGTAAGGTCTGGCAGACTAGATCATTTTTATTGTATTATAATCTCAGATTAGAGAGCAGTAACAGAGATATAGAGAGAGAGACAACATGAATGAGCTGGAGAGAGAGAAGCAGTGCTAATGAGAGCGAGCGAGAGATACATAGCACGTGTGAGAGACAGACAGCGCGAGTGAGCGAGAAAAAGAGACAGAGCAAGCCTGGGAGATTTCAGCACAGCGATGGCCTGTGCACGCTCTCCCCTTCTGTGTGTCAGGGCGCCATCATGGTTGTTTTTACCTCGCTGCACACGCTCTCCACTTTTATATGCGTTTCATGCAAGGCATCAAAAATAGGCACACCATTTTTTTAAGATCTTTCGGTACTTGGTAGTACCTACACATTCCGATCAGGGCCTTTTTGGTATCAAATTTTGATATCTAGCTCTGTAAAGGATGTATAATCATATCAAAGTTAGCAGATAACTGCTTTACAAAATAAGAATAGAATGTTTAATTTTTTTTTTTTTTTGCTTTTGACGTAACTTTGCTTTCTATATTTCCATTGTGTGAGAATTTTATGATGAATATGTCAATAGAAACGTTCTGAAACCGACTAAAATTAATGGTTCTTACAATGACTTTCATGAAGCATTACTTTCAGTAAAACAAGGCCAGGTATGAAACTCCTAGCAGTTCTGACCAGTTGCTTACATGTAACCTGTACATTATCCTGCACCATACACAATCACACTGCAACCAAAATAAATTAATGATGTAAAAAGATGATCTGTAATTTTCACTACTTACTACTAAGCCATTTTGATTATATATGAATGTCATATTGCACCCTGCTTCTACACCCATCATTAAAGGATGCCATAGACCAGTGAAGCTAAGTAAGTACATTCAATCGCTATAACAACAAGCTTTTGACACAGTCAACCATGACTTCCTCCTAACTATACTCTCAAACATGGGGATCGCAGATAATGTGCTGTCATGGTTCAGATCATACCTCACTAGGCGCTCGTTCAAGGTGTCGTGGCAAGGACAGCTGTCCTCAGCCCGCTCCTTATCCACTGGGGTTCCCCAAGGTTCGGTACTGGGACCCCTTCTCTTCTCCATATACACCACCTCTCTTGGTCAGGTTATCCGCTCACACGGATTTTCCTACCATTGCTTTACTGATGACACCCAGCTATACCTGTCGTTCTCACCTGAAGATCACTCAATCTCTGCACGGATTTCGCAGTGTCTCTCTGACATATCCTCATGGATGAGGGAGCATCACCTTCAATTAAATCTCTCAAAGACTGAACTTCTGGTTATACCAGCAAAACCATATTTTCAACACAAATTCTCTATAAGTATTACTGTGTAGTAAAACCACTCCAGATGATCCAGAATGCAGCAGCACGTCTGGTCTTCAACCAGCCAAAACGGGCACATGTCACCCCGCTGCTCATTGAGCTCCATTGGCTACCAGTTGATGCTCGCATCAAATTCAAAACTCTTACAATCGCCTACAAGGTGATGTCAGAACAGGCTCCTTCCTACCTGCACTCGCTCCTGATGGCTTACTCTACCTCCCGGCCGCTGCGCTCCTCCAGTGAACGTCGCCTCGCTTTGCCAAACATTCACACAAAGCAATCCAGACTGTTCTCATACAGAGTTCCACAATGGTGGAACAAACTACCTTCCACTACCAGATCAGGAGAATCTCTCGCTATCTTTAAGAAACTCCTGAAGACAGAGCTCTTCAAAGAGCACTTACTCTCTTAACACCTCTAACACACTAACTACTTCTAACCTCATTTCCTTCTTCCTCTCCTTCACTCCCTTTGACCTCCTTTTATCCCTATCCAAAGATGTTTTTCCTTTAAACTTATTTTACATTGTACTTGACTATTGTAAGTCGCTTAGGACAAAAGCGTCTGCCAAATGTAATGTAATGTAATGTAAAAAACAAAAATCAAATAATGTTTCTTCTTTTTCAGACAAAACCTGCCAACATCAACACAGATTATATGCATTTTCAAACACACACTCGTACACAGCTTCAGAAGCATTTGCAGGTGTATCTCACATCATACACACACATGAAGAATTTAAATATGGTTTATCTCCACTGCAACACAATATGAACTGCAGAGAAACTTACCAGGAATACCATCCACTTCAACTAGTCCTTCAAGCCATTCTTGCAGAACAATGCCAATGTCCAAACTCAGATGACCTAAATTTGTGTCTAACTGACATACTTATATAACAGTGATATAACAGAAGCAGCTACAATAAACGTCAATCAGACAAAAGGAATTTAAAAGCATCCAGTCCTGGGATCAGGCTGCCGGATTGAAAGCAGAAAGACTGTGTCCAGATTTAATTCTGCTCTGGCCTGACTGTGACCTGCTGCTTCAGAGCAGAGCAGCAGCCATGCTCCCTCTCTAAACACTGCAGCACACTGACTGTACAGCGATACAGAGCCTGACTGTACAGCAGAGAGATAGACAGTAGGAGCAGAAGAGAGATGAGGGGGTGTGTCACGATTTAAGGGATTAGTGGAGATGTCCACAAACCTCCAGTGAGAGTTTGACTCCGCCTCATTTTTATTGGATATGAGGTCACTATAATCACTCTTGACCCTTGAACACACACTTTCTGAGCCTTTACGTATGCTCTCTCTCTCTCTCTCTCTCTCTCTTTCTCTCTTTTTCCGTGTATGTGTGATGCTGTATATATTATGTATATACATATATATGTATATATGTAATATTTGATGGTTGTTCTTTTTAAAAAAGTGAATGTGTGTGTGAGAGAGGCAGAGAGAGAGAGAGAGAGAGAGAGAGAGAGAATGTGTCCTCATGGCTACAGATGGAGGACAAAAGCCGTTTTTTGACGTCTTCTCTTTATTCCCTCGCTCTCTACATGGCAATCCTGCCTTAACTTACTGGATAAGCTGCCATTTCCACTGTTTATCTTTCTCTCTCTTTTTACCTCTTTTACTCTCACTAAGACAAGCATGTATAGAGCCACACATTGATTGCTTGTATTGTGTCCCATGCCTTTTGCTACCTACTGAAGATAAAGAACATTGCACTGCCCTATGGAATATAATGCATGTAGGGTTTTATGCACTGAAGGTGAATGTGATTTCTACCTGAGGCATTTGTCTGTTTGCACAGACAATTCTAGCCAGATGGCACCAGTTATGACCATTATCACAATATGGTGAATCAAGGAATGTTGTCTCATTCATGTAGCGCAACATATTCTTTCTTCAAAATTACATCTTTTACAGGGACATCAATGCATTTCTTTAAAAGATAATGAAGGACATGCTGCACACACTGCAATGGCATGACAACAAAACAAAGAAAATTTTGAAATAAAAAAAATGACAATGATGAACATTTTCTTTTGTACACCTTTTTTTTAATTTATCCTATTTTCTTTCCTATTTAGAAGGCCAATTACCCAACCCACTCATTCGGACTCCCCCCATTACTAGCAATGCCCCAACACCAGGAGGGTACAGACTAGCACATGCCTCCTCCTTTTTTCAAGCTTTTTTCATTGCCAAGAAATCGCAGTGACTCGGTTCTGATACATGTGCGATATCCGATACATGTGGGGAGAGAGAGCACCATCTACCCACACAGAGAGAGCAAGGCCAACAATTGTGCTACAATTGTGCTCAGGGTTACGATAGCTAAAGGCAAGCAACATGAACAGGATTCAAACCAGCGATCTTCTGATCATAGTGTTAGCACACCACTCGGAGCCGTTCTGTTGTACAAAAAGACTGGAACAAAATAACACCTGAAACACTTTATGGCTTCGTACCCTCAGGTTGTTAAATTATCGGGTTGGAAAACAATAAGTAGTTAGGGATAGAGATGTTTCTGGCAACTGGATTAGAAAAAAAAAATTGTACGTTTTTATTACACACATTTGCAATGCAGTACACTGTCCTCGCAATGCACTTTATTTATTTTGTTATTATGGGGCTGGATTTAGAGCTGTTACAAAAGCAGTAAAAAGATGCTCTCTATTTCTTTCCTTTTTTGCTCTCTCTCTCTCTCTCACTTTCTCTCTGTCTAAGCAGTGCAACTCTTTCCTCATCCATTTGCTCGCATTTTTAACTCAAATTCCCTTTTAAGGGAGAATAATCACGAGGTCTTTGCACCAGCCTGGGTCGCCAAAAATGTGTCTGAAACTCCAATAGCACTGTATCAGTGACAGGAATAACAAGCACTGAGCAAAATTCCAACCTAAACTCAACATGCAATCGTATGGCTGATATATATGGAGTGAAATCTGCAGCTGTCACTTCAGTATTAAAACCCAGAACTGACCTTTTATATAATTAATGTTCGTTTTAGAAACAAACACACACTCCCCCTCTCTCTCTTTCTCTCTCTCTCTCCATACTTCCCCCTTAAAAGTCAATGTTATAAACTGAAATTATATTCCAGTTTAGTATTTAAGAGCCCTTAGTAAGATGACAGTGTTTTATGAGTTGTACCCTCTTTACTGAATGAAATAAACAATAATATTGAATTTTATTAATGACATATTAACTATAGTAAACTTAGCCCTGAGACCTATTAGTCAAGATCCATTTACACAACCTATACTAATTCTAAACTACAGCCGAAAGGACATACTGAGGATTGAAGTGATGGCTCAAATGTGGGGGTGTGGCCAACAGAGACAAGGAACACTTTTTTGTAGTTGGTGGTCATCACAGCTTTCACATCTTATCGCTACAAAGGGGCAATAGATCGTTTTTAGCGGATATTTTGCAGTCAGGGTGTAAGGAGCAGTAAAGTCACTCTGCTGAAGTACAGCGTTATACAGGAGTTTCAGTTTAGTTCTCCAGCACCGAGACTCGAGACTGGAGCAGTATTAGCATTAGCCAGTACCCACGCTAAGTGCTAGCTCTTTTACGGTTCAAAGGTGAGTATTATTGGCTTGTAGGCTGCCGCTAACCCTGCTTAGCACTGCTGGACTGTGGTAAGCGCTAGCTCTTTCGCTGTTTAGAGGCCAGTATATCAAACTGTAGTCTGCATGTTTACCGTGTTAAAACAAGCTACATGGGATGAACCGCTAGCTAATATCTCCCTAACTTACTGGAACACTCAGGGTTCCTCAGTATAGCGCTGTCGGACAACATTACTCACTAACCGCGACTAATGCTAATGCTACAGCATAAGTACTGGAGAAATGTGTGAATCTAAGCTTACTGTAAATAAATGGAAGCGTTTTACTCACCCAAATAAAACATTTTCAGGAGAGAAATTTGTGTAGATTAACATTAAGCACTTGTTTGACTTTAAAAGAAAGAGTTTTTTTATTTTAAGAATTACAGTTTTGTTTACATAGCTTAGGTTTACTTAGTTACCCCACCACCACCACCATCCAGCAGAGAGACCTGCTGAATTAAAAGGAAAACATGGCAACACCCCTGTTCCCTACTAGTGTCGCCTAATGATCCTCATAATCCAGTGTGCCTTATAGTGCGAAATATACAGTATAAAAGTGAACTTTAAAAAAAAGACAATTGAAAATCTTTGATATGGGCTCTAATTATTACCTCATTGACAGAAGGATCTCTTATAAAAGCTGTTTATAGTTCAGAAAAGCTACTAGACATGTGATTAAAAGTAGAGGACAAAATAATTTAATAGGATTTGAATTGAGATAAAGGTGTTGTGGCAAGGATAATCATTTAAACAAAAAATCATCTAGGGGTTAAACATTATATAAGTGGGTTGTTTATCCCTATTGTTCTCTTAGACAGAACAAACAAACAAAAATTAACACACTTCCTCTGAGTACTAAAGCAGTGTGGGCACACAGCAGCTTAGGATCAGCACAGGTCAGTGAGGCTGACCATGCTGGGTTAAGCTGTTTTGGCAAAAGGCCTCGTGCCCCAGTCTACAAACACAATCTGGCCACAGCTGTGAGTCCTCAAGATGGCGTGTGAAGTTGTGTGTGTGTGTGTGTGTTTGTGTTCATGTGGTATGGCAGCATACAGTGAGTTCACCATTAACAGCTGCTGACTTTAAACACATATATACACACACTTACACACACACTGTTTTACTTGGCAAATGTAGAAGAAACTGCAGACCCCCACTGGCAGGGTTACCGCTAACCCATCCAGCTCACAGTACGATTCTTTTGACAGCTGTCACCATTTTAATTGATGCTCAACTATTTTAGCATTTGTATTGTGGCTGGATGTCAACCAAAAACATGGCAACCTCAGTTTGACCCCACATCACCACAGCTGTTATGTCAATCACTTGACTTTAGCCTTTGATGTTGTATTCCCAGTGGTACCACCAATCTGGCAACCCTGATATGAATTCATCTTTGGTCTATTATATTGATGCTGATTTAACTGAATAGCCTAAAGACCAAAGTTAAAGTGATAGGAAGGTGATTCAATGTCTCTTGTGTCTTTCCGTTCAATGATTTTGTTTATTTAATTTATTTTCTGCATTACAGATTAATATTAAAGACATTAAAAAAAACTAAGGAACACATATGGAATTACATGGTGAACAAAAAAAAACGATTTTGGCCTCCACCATCCCCTGACCTAAACCCGGCTGAGATGGGTGATTTGGGGGAAAAAAAATATTCTTCAGCACCACCAGGAACTCCTCCTTCAAGACGCTGAGAAAACTATTCCATGTGACTCTACTTCATAAAGACACTGAGATTAAAATATCAAGAGTGTGCAGATCTGTCCCCAAAGCTAAATGTGGTACTTAGAAGAATCTAAAGTATAAAACACATTATGAATTATTTTAGAAACCAATGAGATGAGGTGTGTCCAAACTTTGGATCAGCTATACTGATGAAAGCTACACTGAAATCCAGTAAGACCAACATAAAAGGATTTTTGTGCATCGGTTCATAGCCTGAAGTCATTTGCTACATACAGCCCTTGTAATATGGCTTCATGTCACTAGAATCTGGATTGTATCTTGATAAGATTTTAGCCACATCTATTTAAAATTGATAGACAAATTCACATTCAGCTGTTTAGAATGAAAACTATCATACAGAAAGCAGTGGTTTATCTGTTCAAGATTACTTTAGAACTCAAGTACTCTTTAGTATGATAAAAAAAAAAATAGATATAGTGAGTTAGCATAGGGCTGGGTATTGAAATTTGATAATAAAAAGGCACTGACTGAAATGCTTTGGTACTACCAAGTACCAAAATGTCAAAAACAAAATTGGTGTCTTTTTGCAATATTTTGCATGAAATGCGCCAAATGTGAAGAGCACTGCGAGGTAAAAAACAACCACGACAGCGACCTGATGCACACAAGCGCAGAGCACACACAGAAACGCTTGCACTCTCTCTCTCTCTCACGTGTTCTGTCTGTCCCTCTCTGTCTTACTTGCTCTGTCTGCCTCTCTCTGCTGAGATATTATAATACAGTAAAAAAGCTCTGGTCTGCCTGACCTAAAACACACTACATTAATATTACTGCACTCTTTCTCAAAAATACAGGGAACTAGCAGAATAAAAAATAATCATGATCATAATTAATTTTAAGTAATAGACACCACTTACATAATTTCATTTTGTTGATGTAATTGTTAGTTACCATTTTTAAAAAAGGTATTGAAAAAAGTATCGCTCGGGTACCGAACACAAAGTATAGTATTAGTACCCATACACAATAAGAAAAATATGTACAGATTTGTACTTAAAAGAGTTACTGGGGCTGTACCTTATATTGAAGTACAACAGAGAACCTTTCAGTGAAAATATTTTTTGTACCAGTAAAGATAGTCTGGCTTTCAAATGAAAAATGGATAATAAAAATATATATTGTTTATTAGTACAGTGATACAGAATACTGAATGTACCTCTTGGCTGCTAAAAAGGTAGAAATCTCTACTTCCTGCTGTTCGGAAAGACTTTGTGCTTCAGAGGGAACAAATCTGACCCTGTAAAGACCAGTATTATATATACCTTTAAAGGTACAATTATGAAAAGTGTACATTTGAGTACAAGAAAAAGTACTAGTACTTTCATTGTACCTCTGTTTTTAGTATGTAACGAACATTTTAAACAATACCCAGCCCTAGTTAGCTATATAAAAAGTTAGCTATAAAGAGCTTGCTAGCTATGTTAGCCTCCGGTGCAAAACAAAAGAAGCAAGCAGAACATTTTATCAATTTGTCACATTCACGACCAGCCCTCCGTGCTCCTCAGTGCAGATGTGAGTCTGATTCCAGATGTCACTAATCCGAGCTACAGTCTGTCTGCTAGTTTACATCACTGATCTCCATTATTACAAGTTCCGGCCAGCTCAGTTGACGGGTCATCTTGGGCTGTTGGAGGCTGCATTTGTGTAAACACTGAACACAAATGGCTGGCAGCAGTTAATCCTACAGTGTGATGGACGGAACAGAGAGGGAACTGTGGGCAAACATATGAGGACACAAACTAAATACAACAAGCTTTCTGACCTATATGACTCTAGGGCTGACCTCATTAACATTACAGTAAGTCTGGGCCCTGCCCACTGAAGTTCATACAGTAGCGATTATATTTCCAGATTATACACTGTCAGACAAAGGTCAGTAGACACCCTGTCACCTTGTGACATTTTTAGGGCATATTGGATTTTTGCTGTTGCTTTTGAATGAAAATGAAGAAATGATGGCCAAAGTAACATGAAACTGCTGTTATAATTTCCCCATAAGAAGTAGATTTGCTGTGAATAACTAAGAAAATGCAAGTATTTTCAAAAACACGTAAATGTGTGTCTGCCCACAATTCCCAAATCTGTGCACCTATATAAATTATAATCTGACTGTTTTCATTTTCAAGCTATTATTAGTAATATATAGTGCAACTCTTTTGTCCTTATACTTGTTAAAAGTTGCAACATAAATAAAACGTAAATAAAATGTTTGGACTTCAGAATAATACCAAGTAAATATTTTTCTCAACTAGTGGCTGATGGCTAATTATCAGGAGACACAAAATAGCTAGAAAATGCTACAGGAAATTATGTTCAACTAATTTGTTACAACCAGGTTTAGCCACTGTAAATCTAAATGAAAACACTGTAAAACTCTTTTGTCTTTGCCTACAGCTGAAGGCTTTGGATAGCCTGATGTATTAGCTAATTAGCCTCTCTGCTGTAAGAGTCTCTGTGCCTCTAATTGCCATCATTAAAGGCAGTATCAAATCAGTCTGGCTAAAATTAAACCATGGCTCCATTTTTATCCACACTGGAAGCCATTTGTTATATTATTGTAGCTGACCATAATAAAAGTATAATATTCTGATCAGTGAATTAGAATATTTTTAGAAAACTGGTTTAAGATTGAGTTCAATTGAAAAAGCACACAATAATAACTTAAAATACTGACAATACATTTTAGAAAAGCCAAGCAATAATAAAACAATAGCAGTAACCAATAGTAAATAAAAAATAAAAAATCAAAGCCAAATTGTGCACACTTCTCTTCTATGCTCTCAAAATGCAAGGTTACCCTACTATTTAAAAAAATATGTTTCAATAGTATACAATTGCCAAATGTTAATGTATGGTAATTCTGTGCAATCACAGGTTGCAAAATATTATTAGTACACTAGGAAGCTGTAGATCTTTCTTTTTTTAAAGCATATGAAGAACAAAATGGCAAGGCAGGCATCTTAAAGGTTTTGTTTACATATTATTTACTATTATTGTTTACTTTATTATTTAATATCTAATTGTTCACAGAGTAAAAAAAAAAACGAAGTTATAAGCTACAGTACCAGCCAAACGTTTGGACATATTTCTTTTTATTTCTTTCTTTTTGATTTTTAACATTGTAAATTTAATATTGAAGACATTAAGCTGTAAAGTAAAATGAAAAACACTGAATAAGATGTGTCCAAACGTGTGGCTGTTTATTATATTACAAACTACACAAGTTACTCTACGTGCAGTTAACAGTGAAGGTCAGGTTGATGTCATGGAGACCAAAAAACAATTCTATGAACTGGCAAATCTATACCTCATTACCATCCAGTGTTTACATTTTACAGCAGCCGCCCAACACTGCAAACAACTGCCACCACTATTTCTGAATTCTATGAAATTTTTTGACAGCACTACATTACATTAAAACCATAGAGACCACAGAAACCACAGTAGATCATGTGACATAGAAAGGTAAACAAACAAATAAAGAAAAGACTGAAGCTAAGTTAGCCACCTTAGCTAAGTATCCTAAATCTGTACAGCTCACATCTTTCAGCTGGAATACAGCCAGTTTGTAAACAGATTCTAAACTGATAATAAGCATGATGATGCAATGCACAACATTATAAGAATTATAAGGCTCACAGATTTTTCTCCTGAAAACTCCAGCAGTGCTAGCCAGAGTTAGCAGCAGGCTACAGGCCGATAATACTCACCTCTGAATAGCAAAAGAGTTAGCACTTAGCGCACTTAACTTAGCGTTTTACTTCAGTGGAGTGGCTTTAATGCTGCTTACAACCTGACTGGTAAAATTCATACACATATTCATATATATATTTTTTGGTGTCACAGTGACAATATTGTGCATCAAAACAAAAAATATTATACTGCCCATAGGGCTGGACGATATGGACAAAATTTATATCACAATATATTTCTTAATTCCGGTCAATACAATATGATTCCTATATCAGTATGAAAAGTATAGCCACTGTATGGTGTTACATCAATGTCAAGTCAGGGGCTCAAAAATACTAGGTGAAAAAAAATGATCAGCGTGTTTTAACATTTTGTGTGTTAATTAACTTTTTGTGAGCACAAATGTAAAACTAGCAAGCAAAAAAAAGGGAATGGTGTGTGCGCTCCTCTCCTCTAGGGTGCTTTTTTTCCTCGCACTCCAGGCACTAAACCCAGGTAAAAAGAGCCGGAGAGCGGGTTGTTTGGATGTTAGCATAGCCATAGCTAGCATAGCTAACTCTCTATCTGTTCTTCTTTTTTCGCCCTCCTCCGGCTCGTGTAGGTAGGCGATCCATCACAAACCCTGGAGATATCAGCCAATAGCATTCGCTGAGGGAGGCGACCCTGGCCCCGCCCCCAAACTGTCAAAACCACCCCTTTCAAACCTCGAGCCCAAAACACTCAGTCGAGCACAAACTGCTGCCGAACAAACACAGCGCACGAGGAAAAAAAGAGGAGAGGGACAGAGGAAAAAAATTTAGCTTGAGAGCAGCATTTTCTTCAGCACGCACACAATTCCCTTTTTTTTCCCCGAGAAGTTAATTTACACACGCAAAATGTTAAAACAGTTGTTTTTGTACAGTTGGGCCTGTGTTCTTTAAGCACTAATAAAATCTGAGATATGCTTATTAAGCATATAGTCAAAACTATGAGAACACCTTCACCACTGCCATCTGCCTATGAAAACAGTCCATTTCAAAGATTCAAACACCCTACAAATGTTTAGAAGTCCCTGTTTCAAGATAAACAATGTTGTTCTACTTTACCCCAGATCACCATGTAGTCCATGATTCCTCTCATACATCCTTCAGTTCCGGCCTCCAACGGTGAACGCGGACAAGAAAAACGTTCACTCGCTAATGAAGGTTGACTTTAACCAGCTGTTCTGTTCTTCAATAACTCCATAGCGAAGTGTCAGATCCTTCTGTGCTGAGTCAAACCAATGGATCTTCCTCAGTCTCCCTTTATCTCTTCTTCTTTCTCTCCGCTTCTCTTACTTCCTTTTGCCCCCGCAGGCCAGTGCAGCCAACACTGAGAACCCAGACAATAGGTGACTTTGCTCAACTTGCGCAAACATCACCCCTCCCCTTCCCCAGCCCTCTCTTTCTTTCTCTCTTTCTCTCTCTCGTCTCCCTTTCTCTCCTCCCTCGCTCGTTCAGTGTTTCATATTTCAGCAGGACTCTTTCAGCACTCTTCAATATGTATGGCTGGCTAGAGTGGAGGAAGGGAGATGTGTTTTGTTACTATATAAGATGAGATACTTGAGAAGTGACGTGGCCACATCTAATACAAGACATACAGTAACAGGTCTGTTAGATGGGTGTGGGGTCAGGTAACGTATTTTAAGGTAATTAGTTAAAGACACTTGTGTATACAACTAGTGTTTCACTGTGCAATTCAATACCGGAGCTTTCAGTACTTTCAGTACTTTTAGTTCAGTTCTTTAAGTAGGGTTAAGGAGTTGTGTTGACATTGAGACTAATAGTATATACTAATTACATAATTAAAACAGACATTTGAGTTACAGTAGTCATGTGACCCTATGCTAGGAACAAGGTGTCAATTAGTGCTGGGCGGAATACCGGTTCATATGGTATAATGTAGGGGCATTTAGTATGCATTTTGCACATAGTATTCCTATACAGTAGCTGACATCTACAGTATGTTTCTAATAAATGTTTTGAATAAAAAAAAAATCTGAAATATAAAAAAACATTGATTATGATTGTGCAAGCAATGCTGCACAGAAGAATAGAACACCCTCATGATTTCAAAGGCTGGTTGTACCCTAAGCAGCGGAGTGTGTTTGCCGTAGAAGTATAAATTGACCTTAAGTTACTATAAACTGGTGCTTTCAGGACACATAGCCCTCAAAGGAGACATTATTATAACAGTGTTAAACTAGAGAGTTTCTGCAGACACTGTGAGTGTGTTGCAGTTGGTGGGAATGTTCTAAATATTTAAAATATATAATTGTCAGAATAATTACTTTATTTGGTGAGACCACTTTGCTGAAAGATGATTGTTGTAAACATTATGCTTTTGGAATCAAGCATGAAATGTTTAATTTATTGCTGTGAGGCGGATAATGAACTGGACAGATGATGAACTGCATGGTTTCTATGGTATTCCATGTGGATGCTTTGGAGTTGATAAGTGTTTGCTAGGGTGTTGCTCTTGTAGACTATTTGGTTGCTCTGATCTACAGTACTTAACTGTAGTTGCTATGTGGTTGCAATTGTGTTGAGTGGTGGTTCCAAACTGGTTGCCAATGTATCATAGGTGGTTGCTATAGTATTTAATAGTAATTAATATGCTACCCTTGGAATTTTCTATGGTGGCTGCTATGTAAATTGCTTGATTTTGTATATAGTGGTTGCTAAGGTGTTGCTATGTTTGATGATTATAATTTTTTCTAAGTATTGGAGCTCAAAAACATTTGGCTAAAGGGGGAAGACACAAACATTTGTCACATGAACTGATGTGTTTTTATTTTTTTACAGGTTTTCTCTTTTTTTTGTCAAATTGGTAAAAAAAAAAAAAGCAAAGTATAAATCTATGTTGCTAGTTCTATGATTGTGCCACATTTGGTAGTTACAATTTGTGGTTAAACGTTCATGGACACATTTAAGTAGTTTTGGCCACAAAATTTGTGTTTGCACACTTACTGTAGAATCTCAAAGCTGTATACAAGCACAATATTAATATATATAAGTCAGCTTAACTACCACTAAGGCTGGACAATAAGGCCAAAATTTAAATCACATTATATATTTTAATTTCTGTCAATACAATATCATTCTGATTTTAATATGAACCATATAAATGCAACATACTACCAAGAATGCTAATGCCTGTACCTCCAAAATCAAGTAATGTCAATTATTGAAAATGTTGTAAATAAAGTATAATGAAATATCCAAACTGTGTTTAAAAATGTCATTATTACATACACATTTTCTGTTATATTTATATATATTTTTTTAATTCTGCTGGGGTTCAAACAGTGCTGATATCTCAAAAACGTAAGTGTAGTAGCAGCTCCAAAAACACAGGAGGAGTAATAATTGAAAAATAAATAAATTTATTACAAATAAAAATTTTAAAAGAACAACAGTGTTCTGCTTTGCACTACATACTAACTTACGCACTAACTAACTAGCCCTCCACATGCGGGCTGCTCTGTAGCTCAGCTTGATCTCTCTGGGAGTTGTTTTATGTGCTTCAAAACGGTGTTATATTACAGACACAAAACAGGGTCTTCAGGGTGAATCTTGGGAAATATCCGTCTGAATACAGATGATGTTGCATCACCATTCACGATATAATCATTGGTATAATATGTATAGAAAAGAAGAATGTGGTTTTGGATGCAGCCAAAGTAATAGAATAGATCCCCTTAAAGTAACAGTCAAATATCCCCTTTAGGCCCTGACTTTATACAGTCAAATAAAGGCATTGTGGGGATGTAGGCATGTTCAAATTCTTCTTTAAACATTTAAATAATTAAATACTTTAAAGGTCATTTGATGAAAGGGCACCACAGTGTTTAAGATGATACTCTTAACTACAAACCTGTCAATCAACCCATTGCCACTTTCCTATTAGGACATCGCTGACAAAAAGACCATTGTCATCCAGCTTGTTCGTCTCTCCTTGCTTGTCAGTCTTACTGACTTACTTCTCACCCATCTCTTCACCTCACACACAGTTTTATGCTCACAATAACTTGGAGAGTCTTTTGTAACAGGCTTTGAGAACCTATTCCTCAAATAGTACTCCACGTCCATTAAGGTATTATAAGGTATTATAAGAGATAAACGAGCTTACTTTGTATCCATCCTAGATAATTACAAGCTTTAGAGGCAACAGTTTAAGTAATGTGGCAACTGAATCCATGTGCTGAGCTCCCGCTAGAGGAGAGTGTTAGAGGGGTGGGGTTAACCTTACCCCTGGACAGATGGATGATCCAGCAAGGTTTCCACAGGCAACGCTTAGCCTAGCAATTAGCTGCCTGTCAGTCTGGACTAATTGAGGAGGTTGATACCAGTTGCATGTCCTACTAAGGCTCTGTCTTAAAAAGGCCTTCTTGTGGTAACTAACTGAGACGACTGCAATTTTCCAGGCAGTTCCAATGAGGTACTTACTTACCTAAGGGCACTTAAAAGTATTTCCACTTAGAGCTGAATTATATTTCTGCATAGGTGAGTGTGTGCAAATTTGCGTTACTATGCGGAGAAGGTTCATGTGGTTAACAGTAGCAAATAGAGGACAAAATCTGAACTATAAGATAAATATAGGGCCTCCTGCAATAAATGTGAATGTGATTTCTGCTTCTTTGTCCCCATGGACAGTTCTTGCCAGATGCCACAGTTCACAATCGTTACTATCGATCGAAAAATCTTAAATGCCTGCCTTACTTCGGAAATTGAATGCCCTTCAAACTGGCACCCAGTATCATGTCTCTCTTGAACTCTTGAACTATAGTTAATGTCACTTTTCTGTTAGCGCACTGGTCACTAACAAGATAACACCTCACAACTTCTACAGGTGTGGAAGTTCCCAAGGCATCATCTGATGTAACAGTTCATGATCAACTTACATATTGATATCCAATGACATTTAGAATGTCACTTTCCTCAAAGTGTATTACAAATATCGAAGCACATACTGCTCTGGAAAAATATGAGACCACTTTACAATAATATGTTTCTTTGTTTTTACCTAATTAAAAAAACTCTGGAATATAATCAAGAGGAAGATGGATGATCACAAGCCATCAAACCAAGCTGAACTGCTTGAATTTTTGCGCCAGGAGAGGCATAAAGTTTTCCAAAAACAGTGTGTAAGACTGGTGGAGGAGAACATGCCAAGATGCATTAAAACTGTGATTAAAAACCAGGGTTATTCCACCAAATATTGATTTCTGAACTCTTAAAACTTTATGAATATGAACTCATTTTATTTGCATCATGAAAGCTCAGCATCTTTTTTTTATTTCAGCCATTTTTCCTTTTCTGCAAATGTATGCTCTAAATGACAAAATTTGAAAAAAAAAAAAAAAAAAAACTCCTATACCTATAAATAGCAAAATCAGAGAAACTGATTCAGAAACTGAAGTGGTCTCTTAATTTGTTTCAGAGCTATGTGTGCCCTTAACGCTCTTTAAAGTTAAAACTTTAAACGATAAACATGGATACTGAAACAAACTGAGCTTTCTATCTGTTTTCTGTGTTAATTTAATCTGTATTTATTTGTGCACATTCTCTGAACGGATATGTATAAAACAGAACACTACCACTTAAAATTGTGGAAGCAAATATGTAGCCAACAGTTCAAGCGAGACACAACCTCTAGCACATGAAAACAATGAATAAGGAAACTCTGGTAGAAAAGAAGCTTGTGGTGTAAAGTTTTGATATTTTTACTGCCATATACAGTGCTTTTTTGTAGTTAGTGTATTATCACGTTGATGCCTCCTCCATAATCATGCTGTTGTTTTCAGACACTGGAAGGACAGTTGCATGCTCTCGCAAACCACTGCAGAAATGGTGGACCATTAACTCTACAGAGTCCCAATTTGTTGCTACATGTATAAAAAGACAGCTTGGGGCACAGCTCTGCATTTTGTAAAATTTAATCAAATTATCTCACAAGCCAGACAACGTTGTTTCCATATGTCAAGACGGATGTGTCCTCTGACGCCTCGGTTAGAGCACATAATTTGGTGAGTTAGCAAGAAGATCTGATATAGGATGCTGTCTGAGAAATGCCATCTGTCACCGTTCTTTCATCTAAATAAGAACCATGATCCAAGTGGGTGTTCTGATCTAATACCACACATGCTCTGAAAACATGGTCTCCCAAAATACAGCAGGATAGTCTGTATAAAAACATTCAGATTTGTAATGGTCAAAATCTAAAAAAAGATCTTCTTTACGTCTCTGTAGTTTCTTATAGATAAAAAACGCAGGGGTAAGATCACAAAGAGTATAGATGTCATAAGGTTTAAATGAATTAGGAACTCAGCCATCACTGATCTCAATACAGTCTCACATTGTGCTTAGTTTCACCAAAATAATATCACTCTCATTATGAGCCAGACAATTATTCATGCAGGAATAAAGACTGCTTAAGACTTCTGCACAAGTCAACGCAGAGTATATATCCTACGTTGTTGTGCACTGTTATACTTGTGCATTTTGGTGTCAGTGCCCCTCTGCAGGTTAACCACAAATATGGGAATGTGTAGGTGGGAACAGGAAGCTCAGTGAACCAATTATAGCTGCTGCTGTATGCGTTAATACAGAAGCACACATTGGCCTTAAGAGTCTTTTCACACCTACAGTTAATTGGTTCTGGGAGTTTTTATCATTTGAATGATAACAGTTTAATTTGTGTGCATGTAATCCATGCATAGTATAGAGGATAAATAAATAAACTACTGGTATATTCCAGTTGCAACATGCAGAATAAGCTCAAATATAGTATCAGTTTTTTAGTTCCTTTTAGATTATAAGTCTTTTTGCTCAAGACTTGATTTATATCTTGTAGAGTTTTTGGGGGTTTATTTTTTTATTGTCTTTCTATCGGCCTCATTAGTTAGTGATAAATATTTTTCACTTCTACTCTTGTATCCGAACTGTAATTGAAAAAAAAAAAAAAGAAAACAGGAGGACCAGTGAGTTTTTTTACTTTCTCGAACACATGACATCGCGTTCAGTAGCTCCTCCATTTCCCCTCGCTGTTGTGTTTATGTGGATATCTGTGGAAATGCATGCCCAAAGTACAATTACGGTGTGTAGCAGTGGATAAATAGCTATTTTAATAAATGCAACATGATGAAACACAGGGATGTGCATCCGGACGGGACTAAAATTCCCGGAGGAGCACAGAGTTCAGTGAAAAACAGTAGGTAATTCTGCCTGTAATTTTCTCAGAGGATGTCTGAGAAAAAACACACACATGGTCGTTCCGTAATGGAATAAATCACAGAGGATCCCATAAAAGAGAAAATTACCCCAGGAACCGCTGAGAAACTATTGTCTCTTTCTATATAGGGATTGTCCAGTATTCTTCAAATTATAGCCCTTAACATAAGTCAAAAATAGTGCTATAAAAAAGAGAAAAATAACTGAAAAGAGCAATATATTATAATATAATAATAAATAACCATAATTTGAAAACTGAAGAAAATATTAGCAAAAATCCAAATCATTTGGAGACATTCATGAGGTATAAGAAAGACAGCTGAGAGAAGTAAATGAAGAAAGAGACAGTTAAGTAATATAATAAAGAGCTACTACAGAATGAATGAGACGTGTAGAGACAGAGGGGGCTAAGCGTGCTAAGGCTGATGGCTCAATAGCAGCAGGCTTGGCAGCAGAAGCAGCAGGACTTGAAAGGACTAATCTTATTAGTCTGATGGCCTGAACTGGACACAGAATGAGGGGCCAGGCAGATGGACATGGGGGAGTCAGACAGCAAATAAAGGAAAAGAGGGAGATGAGGGTCCTTAGAAAGTAAATTAATTCAAAGGACATGTTTTAAAGTTGATATAATAGTTTTTAAATGTTGGTTTAATTGTAAGGTTGGTTTGCACCTAATGCTTTATTCAAAATGGATTTGCAGCTGTTTTCACCAGGGGTACTTCTCTGCACTGCCATCTGTAGTTTTGGTGAATATTGCAAAACCAGATGCAGCAAATATAAACAGCCATTTTATCCAGAGCAGTTCACATGCCACATGCAAAGTTATATTCAACAAACTCAAGTAAAAGTATAACTGTCTTAGCGCAGCCACTGTAATCAGGAGATCACCGGTTCGAATCCTGTTAATGTAGCTTGCCATCAGCTACCGGAGCCCTGGGAGAGCACAATTGGCCTTGCTCTCTCTGGGTTGGTTGATGGCGCTCTCTCCTCACATCACTCAAAGGGTGATGTTGATCGGCACAAGGCATCTGTGAGTTGATGTATCAGAACCGAGTCAGCGTGCTGTGATGCGCACTCTGCAATGTATCTGAGGAGGCATGTACTAGTCTTCATCGTCCTGGTGTCAGGGTACTAATAGTGATAGGGTGAGTCCTAATGAGTGGGTTGGGTAATTGGCCATGGAAATTTGATGATGCATTGGCAACAGTTTGAAAAGAGGCAGTGGCTTGACCTCAGCCTCCCAGTGTTGGGATGCTTTGCATGAGACAGACAAGTCCTAGTGAGTTGATAAGATATTTGGCTAAGTTATAGTATATAGAGAAACTTGGGGTATAAAAACAAGGTATCATAGAGCATCTTGCATCTTTTGATAATCCAACCACTCACTTTAACAATAAAGAGCAAACCAAAATAATGTCTGAGGGTAAAATATAACAAAATATAATTTTGCTCTGGCAAAATCCTCTTTAAACATGTCCTAAACATCTTCAGTTGATGTTCTGCATCTGATCTAAATTTTTATCATTTTAAGATGATAAAAAATGATAATAAATGTTTTTTGTGCTATTTTGTATTTACAAGAACACTGCATTTCTACAAAGGATTTTAAAAGGCATATCTTTAGTTTTGTGTATTTAGATACATTACCTCCATTTATGAACATAAAATGTTTAAATGTCCATGTGATTTAACTTCAGTTTCTCATTATATAATCTGTCACAGGGCTTGCAATCCCATTTGATTTCCTATTTAATAGAATGCCTATTCTCTGAAATACACTGTTCCACATCCATGGTGCACACTGTACTGGTTTTCACATTATAATATCAATTTCCATTCATTATTACTACTTGCCATTGGAGCTATGAGATTAATGTAGCTAGACAGACCTGCTGCGAATACAACAGTGTAAACCACCACACTCTTCCATCAAACTAAGCTTGTTGTAATGTTGTAATCTCAAGCAGACTTACTTATGTGATTTATGACACAGAACATGGTTATCAATAAAACTGAATGCAAAAAAAATCACTTTAATAGTACATTCCAGATTAAGCAACAGAGAACTGAATTGAACAGACACTGATTTACAGCTTTGGAGGGCAGAGGCGAGGTTGGGGTTCAGGGTGACTTTCTGCTTCGCTAATTCACTAATCTCACACACAGACACACACACACACACACTGCTGTACCCTCTGGAATTCCCCATGTGTCCTGGAGCATTTTTTCTAGTTGAGTGCCTGGCTACTTCACACAAGCCAATGGCTGAGGGACCTTCTGAGATGTGCTTATTTGCCTGTCGACTCCACATGTGTCCAGTCCAGCTCTTAACTGACCTCTGTATGATTCGCTCACTAACATGCTCTTTCCTATCAGCTATTTGCAATGTCAGCCAAAACCCATTCATGTCACTCAGTACTTGCTTAACATTACATATTATCACACTTTCTGCTCTGTTAGCTTGGCTGGTATGACAAAGAAATCTCTGCAAATCTCTCAGGCCAAGTTCTTGGATTAATCTACCAGAATTCTGCACAATTTAGCAGAAAACGTCATGTGATGAACCTTCAGATTGCATGAATGCTGCTGTAATTTATCTCAAGACTAAATTACTAAATCATTTAGTGAATCGTCGTTATGGCCATTTGCAAAATTTTTATTTTTTATAAATGAATCACTGGGCAGGAAGAGCAGTGGCTTGTTTTGTAAATAACATGCATGCGCAACAGAGCAACGCTTCACATTAAGTTTCTCTTTAATCCCAGACACAATGTAAAGAGCTGTGAATGAGTTCAGGCTGCTGCTTGGTTTATTAAAGAAAATTAGCTGGAGCCTCACTAAAAAAAGAACATATTATTTGGCCACAGTCAGCTTTTACGCCGCAGCCGCAATCTGTAGCCACGTTCGGCCAATTCATTAGGTACACCTAAACACCAATGTCTTCTAATATTACTGAAACAGAAATATCAGTTAAAATATTTATGAGCTCTTTTATCTAGTTTATCCACCAATGAAGCCCTCAAATCACCACAGACATTTCCACTGTACTCTCTATAGTCTTTAGTCTTTTTTCCTTCATTTTGCCATAAAAGTCGCATGGTCTGGACTTTAAGACACTGTCACATTGATATGAATTGGACATATAACGGATTTCAATACCATATATTAAAGTGACTCAGATAATTTATTCAGCCACACAATCATTTGTTCTGTGTCACATAAAAAGATTGGAATTGGGCCACAATTACCTGCTGTGTGAGCATAGCTTTAGTGACTTGTTCCCACTTCTGAAAACATGTGGCTCAAATCCATCTCAGACCCCCTCTTGAAGTGGTTTAGGAAACCGGATTTGTTAACGTTTTAAACACTTCTTGGGTGCTTTTACACTAGGGGTGTGCCATATCGTATCGTGCTTGATAATATCGCCAACATTTTTTTTAAATACCGTGAATTATATTATACTATGACATTTTGTTTTCCATTACATATGTACTAAAGACAGATTATATCTGTTAAGTATAATTTGTTTTACATTAATCCTGGATATATGGAGATATATAACAATAAAAAATTGTTGCAGTAGTGTATTCTTGAGACATTTTTGTGATATTATTTTAGGGTCATATTGCCCACCTCTAATTTACACTTCCATTTTTTTGTAGTTTGGTCTTAAGATATATTTCTGACACTCAAAAAGCATAGTCACAAGGTGTAAACGGGGTCTTTCTTTATTGGTCAAATTTGACTTTGTGCCTTTAAGACCTTTTACTGAAAGCACACCTTCTTTACTACTGCTGAAACCTGTTCTATATCTTATCTGCCTCCCAAAGAGCCAGGGCTAATGCTTGTTCACAGGTATCTGAAGGTTTGAAGGTGAACAAACAAAAGAGACTGAGTCTCTGTGTGTGTGTGTGTGTGTGTGTGTGTGCGTGTGTGTGTGTTAGAGAGATTGAGTGAGTGAGTGAGTGAGTGAGTGTGTGAGAGAGAAACAAAGCAAGAGAAAGGTAGACAGCGTGAGAAAAGAAAAGCGAGAGATTAAAATCCCCATTAAAATGCAAGCTTATTATTCAGTTCTTAATCTTAAGGCTTATTGTTTGGTAAATACTAAGAGTTATTTGTTAACGGTTATGAAATTAATATGCAAGGTTTACAGGCCTTTGAAGTTTTGGAGGTTTTGAGAGCCTACTTATGTTTGATAGAGGACTTCTAGTGTAGCAGATCCCCCAGAGGCTTAGCTACACTAGAAGTCACAACACCCTATAAACGAAACAATAATCAATCTAATATTGGTCAAAAAACAAATCAGGCTTTTATAGTAAAAACGTATATTGTATTTCACAACAAAAAGCAGATATAGTTCTTTTTTTATTTATAAAAGAGATTTTAAAAAAAAGTTAAATAGCATCTTTAGACTTTTAAAATGTTCTTTGCACTTACTACACATTTCTACTACAAATGTGGTTCTTTATGGAACCAATAGTGTGCACTTTCAAGCACCTTCATATTAAAAATACAGCATACTGCTTCTATCTATTAGCTTATATAGTTTGCCAGTCACGTGTCACATGTAGCATTTCCATGAATAGAATATCACTGGATCAACAGCTGGCCTCAGATAAATATGCATTATAGTTCCAAAAAATGCCATTCCAGATACACTGATTTCTGGTGGCTAAACATAGCAACGTAATCTTCTCCAGGGATCTAAGGACAAGGGAACAGACAAACATCTTTTGTTCCAGGATTGTTATGGAGAACAGAGTCAGTAATTTAAAAACAATCACTCTTATTATTAAGCTGAAAAACTGTACTGATGGAAATCTGCCAGCAAACACTGCACTGATATAAAGCACGGTGAAAACTAAAGTGTGCGCATGGGGTTAGTTCCAGAATGAAAGCAAACAAGTTAGATATTCTCATTATTCATTTTTAATTTGTTTGTTCAGAATGAGAATACACTGGAAGTGGAAGTTACATAAAGGAGGTATTTCTGTCCTATATAATGAAGTTGGTATTGCAATTTAAGTGTTGTGTGTATTAGGGGTAGGCGATATGGCCCTAAAATAATATCACGATATTTCATGGTATTTTCACAATAATGATACTCGTGGTGATATGACAAAACACTGAATTAAAAATAAATAAATAAAATACACTACTGCAACAAAACGAAACTTATATTTTATTATTGTATACAGTATGATATTGCACACCTCTAACTGAGATATTTAAAAAAAATACCAGAATTTTATCAGATTTGTAACAGAATCAATGATTCAGAATGTCATGATACTAATAATGCACTTCATATATCTCCATATATCCAGGATTAAAGTGAAATAAATGATACTGGACAGATATAACCTGTCTCTATTAGATATATAAAATGGCAAATGAGAACAGTGTTAATTTTTCTTTTTCTACGATCTTGGCACGATATTTCAGGATATAATAACATTCACAGTGATCTAAAATGCTGGCGATATTATAGCGTACGATACGATATGGCACACCCCTAGTGTGTATGTAACTTGGAGTTTAGATTCTCTGCACGAGCCCCTGGTAGGGCTAAAGAACATTATTATAATTTGTTTAGAAATTATTTTTTATTCTTAAACACTGTTCATTATTTTAGAGTAGATAAAAAATTCACTGTAAATTATGTTATTGTTCCTGGCCAATTTCGGTTTAAAGATTGTGCAGTGCCATAGCCTTATTGCTGTTTTTTGTGGGTTTTTGGGCGTAGACTATAAACTAAATATTAAAATGTTTGTTTGTTTAGGAAGTATTTTATATTCTTAAAGATTATTAGTTATATTAGAGTAGAAATAATTATTGTACATTATATTTTTGTTTTTGGCCTATTTCGGTTTAATGATTGTGCAGTGTATAGCCATATTGTAGTTTTTTGTGGGTTTTTGGAAGTAGGCTATGCGCTAAATATTAAACTGTTTGTTCAGAAAGTGTTTTATATTCTTAAAGCTTGTTAATTATATTAGAGTAGAGAAAAGTCATTGTAAACTATATTATTGTTGTTGGCCTGTTTCGGTTTAATGATTGTGAAGCGTATAGCCAAATTGTTGTTTTTTGTGTTTTTGCATATAAGGCTATAAGCTCCATATAAAAAAAGTTTGTTTAGAAAGTAACCATGTTAAATTATAATAGATTAGAGGAAAGTCATTCGAACATCATTCTCGTAGCTTAATTTACCATTGTTTAGACCTGTGGATCATTGTTTGCATTGTTTGTGTTTGAATCTTTCGAATATCTGTTTTTAATAAACGTTTTTCTTAACATTTTCTTTTTTGGGCCCGACCTAAGCTTTAATGTAAGTACAAACAAAATGTACACGCCTTATGAAACGTAAAGTAACCATATGTCCAAAAAACACAAAAGGTGTCGTTTAAGGCAACTGCGGTTTAATTTTAATTTAATATATATGCACACACACACGTCTTTGGCTTTGTTGAGATTTTTAAATATGGGCCCTTTATATGGGTGAGCTTCACTGGATTGAATCAATCATCTGCATCACCCATCCACCAGCAATATCAGCAAAGCTAATCTCACATCTACAACTAATAGCAGTTTAACGGATATCAATGCAATATATCTCTGCCATGTGTTAGCTCAGTTGCATCTAATTCCAGACTGCAGGGAGAAATAGGACTCGTAGTCTTACCTCCAGCCGTGCATGCGGAAGCCCGGACACTGCTCTCCACATCTCATGCACGGCTGCCCTCTATCAGGGTCTTCTTCCTGAAAGAACCAGAGAGAGAGATTAAGCTGAGTATGTATCACTGAACTCGGTAGATAATTTGTATTATTTTCGCTATTATAATATCATAAGTTTTTATGAAAAACACCTCTAAAGCATTGCAACAACACCGTAAATAACAGCAAACTCAAACTGCATTAATTGCATGATGCAACAAAAGGATCTCTTTATGCTGCAGACTGTGGTCATGTGATATAAACAGGCTGGAGGCAGAGCGAGGTAGAGAAAAATAAATGAAATAAATTAGGGAGCTTGAACTATTGATTTTAATTTACAGAATTATTACATCGATATCGGGACCATATATATTTTTCCATATATGGGGTAGTATTTGAATAGCAGTTTTTAAGAATCTGTCATTATAGCGATACACATTGTGTATCAAAAATATTAAATATTAAATATTGTGATGCAAAATCTTTACCATTTTGCCCACAAGAGCCTCATGGGAATATAGGGTGCTATATGAATAAATGCTTTTCTCATGCCAGTGTTATGTGTCAGCGACATGTAATGAACTGAAACCAGGCAACAATGTGAGCTAGCTAAAATGCTCATTTCTCTGGCTTGCTAACAATACATCACACTGACAGAAAACACAACAAGAGGACAGCAACATAACCCAGAAAGACTAAAAAATAATTGGATTTGTTAGTGATTAAGAAACTGCAGTGAAAACAAGATGTTTCACTTAGACTGTGTATAGCTGGACAGATCATCGTCTCTCAAAAGTGAAGCCACCACAGGTCGGGCGCCCCCTGCTGTTTGGTTTCAGAAAGCTGTGTAACTCCACCCATCCCCATACCTTTCAATGGCAAAACAGACAACTTTCAATCACGTTCTTTTCATAATATACTGTAATTCTACCTCCTTTATTTAAATGTAACAGCTAGTGTAACCTCTGCTTATATTGTTAAATTTTATATCCACACAGAATTCGTTTTTAAAAACGTTATTCAGTTATATTCAAAAAAGGTGTGGTTATGGTAAAAGGGCTGCTTATGGGCGGGACCATTATCAGATCGTCAGCTCCGCTCCGCTCCACTCTGCAGTCTGTGACCGCGAGGCAGCACTCAGGGGCGGGGTTATTCAAATGAGTAGGCTGTCTCTCCACAGTCTTTCTCCCTCCTCTGGTCTCTACTGCGCAGACTCGGGTTTCAGGATCGCCAACATGGCGGAAGATTTTGGCTTCATTTTCATTGAATGAATGGGAACGGCGACACGGCGTCCATCTTTTTTTACAGTCTCTGATGTTTCATAACAGGGTGATAAATAGAATTGTAAAATAACATCTAAGCATTTTCCCCAGACTAAATTCAAATTGCACTTTATACAACAACAAGTAACAATTGAAATACACCACCAATTATTTGGTAGCCTTAAGGAAAATATATCATGAATGTATTGAAAGGTCAGATCTGGCTCTCTGTTGTAAAACCAGGGATTAATTATTTGATCCTACCTTCATCAAGTTAAGGCGCATTCATATGGCCAAGAACAGTGTTGGCATTTTTCTTAAGCTCTCCTGAACAGAGATGAAGTATACACTGTTGAAATTCTGTAGATTTGTATGGTTTTATGTGCTAAACAGTGTTTGATGGACTGGGGTGGAGGGGTGGATTGGGTTGGAGGGGCACAGATGTGCTCTGTCAATCCAGTTTGATGAACTGAGGGAGGGGGTTACAAAGAGGATTAGTTCTTAAGTGAGCTTGTATATGTGTGTGTGTGTGTGTGTACGGGATCTGTTCACCACAGACCACTGACCAGCACTATTCAGTACCATACGCTGTTATAGCACACTCACAGCGTACTCTGAAAAACTATTATATATATAGTATTAATTACTGGAGTTGGAGCACCATCATCAACTTTAAAAAGAAGCAGTTATTCCCAGCAATAACAGACATTTTTTTATTTTATATCATATTTATTTAAGTTTATTTAATTTTGTTTGTTTTATGGCAACAAATACATAAAAAATCTAAGTAATTTATACAGTAAGTGGTAACGTTTGTAATAATTTATAAGAAAATAGTGACTACAGGTGATTCATCCAATATTATGCCACAGTTAGTTCCGACCCTGCAATGTGACTGTCTGAGAGGCGCTCTGTGAGTGCCGTTACCAGCCGGTAATGCACTGTAACTCTCCATGTAAGCTCTCCATGTATTACTCCACCACATACAGGTAAACTAGCAACGATGCAGCGCTTACAAGCCAAACAGCACAACGAAAAACAGAGCAGCAATGGAACTATTTTAACATGCAGAGTGTTTATAACCAAACATATTGTATTTTCTTGTCCTTTTTAACTTAAAATCTTTCAGTAAACAGCGATAATGGAACTGTGGTATAATCGCAAAAACACTCAAGGTTCGTGCTATAATTTGTAATATTATATTGTTATAATTAGTGCTGGACGATATGGCCAAAATTCATATCACGATATATTCCTTAATTTCGGTCGATACGATATAATTCCGATATCGATATAAATACTTAGAAGGCCTCAGAAAACTGCTAAGAATCCCTGCAATGGAAATACGTACCTACTAGGGGTGGGCGATATGGCCCTAAAATAATATCACAATATTTCATGGTATTATCGCGATAACGATACTCTTGGCGATATGACAAAAAAACAAAAAACTTTTTTATTATTGTATACAATATGATATTGCACACCTTTAAGATATTTAAAAAAAAACAATAATTTTAGCAGATTTATAACAGAAGTCAATAATTGAGAATTACATGATACTAATAATAATAATGCACTCCAAATATCTCCATATATCCAGTATTAAAGTAAAATAAATGACACTTTACAGATATAATCTGTCTCTAGTAGATATTTAATAGGAAATTAGAAATGTGTGAGTTTTTCTTTTGCTTAAAACAGCAAAAAAATTAGTACCCTGATGTGATAATTAGGGGTGAGTGATGTGGCACGATATTTCAGAGTATAATATCGTGATATATGATATGGCACACCCCTAGTACCTACTACTGTCTACTTAATTTAAGTCTTTGAAACCTCCTTTCACGAAAACATTATAATACTTAAGAAATAAACAATAGTCAAGATAAATCAATGCTCAATTTTATTTGCATATAGCAAAATAAAAACATGACATCCCTGTCAAACATAAGCCAATATAACTATTACCAATAAAAAATAACTTAAAATTAGGATAGAAGCAGAGCTTCTTAGTCTTTTGTAAACAAATTTAACAGATCAAAACAAAAGTGTTCCAACTAGGATAAAGAACACAAGAAGCCTTTATACACATAAAAGCAACAAGATTTCCCCGTCAAATAAACAAACCTATAGGCTTTATCAACTATAAATAACTTAGTTACAATATAAGCTACAAAAGTGCTTCAGCCAAAATACAACTCTTTAACATACAACATAAAAGGAACATGATATCCCCGTCAAATAAACAAACCTAAAGGATTCATAAACTTTAAATAACTTAAATAACTTACAACATACGCTATAAAAGTGATTCAGCCAGTATAAGGAAAATATTGTATGTAGTGGAACTGATTGAGGTGGTGGAACAGATTAGATGTTTTAACGTTACCGCTGCTGGTCGGCTCCACTCTCCGGCACAATTAGCAGCAAACTGAAGTTTAGCAGACCTTCGAGAGTCGAACCAAATCCTCACCACTGAATTAGACCTCCATACTTCAATTAATCACTTGTGGAAGCGGCAGGGGCATTCATTTTGCATCAAAAATGTCCCGCGCTGGGAGCCAAGAGGACCCGCGGCTGACAAAGAGGACCCGCAACTGACCGCTGACCGAGCGGACCCGTGGGCGGACCGAGCGAACCAGAGGCGGACCGAGCGGACCCGTAGGCGGACCGAGCGGACCCGTGGGCGGACCCGAGGCTAGGCTCGGCTCGGTTCCGTTCCGTTCCACTCCAGCGCGGAACATTTCAGATGCAAACCGAGCCTACCTTAACCTTGGATCCGCTCGTGCCGGCTCCGTTTGGCTCCAGCGCGAGGCATTTTAGATGCATAGCGGACCCGAGCCTAGCCTAGCCTAGCCAAATCTAGCCTAGCCTAGCCTATCTGGCTACGTGCCTATGTGATTACGTCATCACGCACAGAGATAGTCCAGCTACGGAAGCTGATTGTGTTCAGCTGTGCGCCGAGCTGACGCCAGTAAAACGCATGTCCGTGACAGATTCTGTAAATAATACATATCGATATACCACAAAAATGATATCACCGTTATTGAAACATTTCTTATCGCGATAAATACCGATATCGAATTATTGTCCAGGCCTAGTTATAATTATATTGTCAATACATCGGGCAATATCAATATATTGTCCAGCTCTGCCCACACTACAATATTCTTCATTTTAATCCCTCATTCCTTCCTTTAACTCTTAAATATTTTTTGAGTAACAGCCACCAAACTGCAAATACTCCTTCAGGGCAGGTCCCACAGCTATACTTACCCAACTTATTTGTCTGTCATCTTTTCATAAATCATTCCTTCCATTCAATTGTGCAACAATATTGTATTTCTCTCAGGAAACGCACTTTTATAGTTACAGAAGCTGTACTTTGGCAATGCATATTTTACAGTGGACACATAACTAGTAGTTGCATTGTTAATATATAAAGAATTAATATGTAATTACACAATTTTTAGAGAAAATTAAAATCACTGAAGTATTTTGGCTCTGAACAGATCTGTATTGAACAGACAACCATATCTGATGGTACAGTAATGTCTATGTGGACTGACCCTTTAAAAGACACAGGAAGGAAATGTCCACAGAATAGATGCTACACACCCTTCCCACCTCGTTTTCCACTCAGTCACGCTGGCTTTTTTCCCCTTTACCTCTGCCATCATTCCACTCCCCTGTTTTGTCTTCTGTTATGGTGTCTATTGCTGACTTCAGAAGAAAAGTTTCACTGGACTGGACTGAACTTTAGCGGTTGAATAAAATCAGACAAAATGTTTTTTCAATAAAAACACATATGCGATGAAAGCATAGTGTAGTACACTGACACTAACCACCACCCACACAGCACTGCACCTGCAAGATAGCAGAATGCAGTACAAAACTTTCAGGTGAAAGTGACTGGAGTTTTTTCAGTTTAGGGATACTTGGTCAATCATTTCTGCATTAAGTCATCTATCAGTATGCTAAAACAATAAACTGATCGACAGCTTGAAAACAGCAGGATAACAGCGGATTGCCATGTTGCTAGGCTTAAGATTAAGATAAATTGAAGCAGGTTAGCCATGATGCCAACAGCTGTGCTCATCAGGGATGGAGATGGTTAGTCACTAACAGTAGAGCTTAGCATTTGTTTTGGTCTGAGATCGCAGTGCAACTGGCAGAAACTTTAAATACTGCTCTTTTAAGCAACATAAAGCTCCTAAGAGTGTACGACTAAGGAAACATCAGCAGAAGTGCACAAAAGTGAAACTTTTCTTTAATGTCCGGCAGTTAATGGGTTTTATATTCTAATGCAGTTTCTTTGTATTGATATAAATCATCCATGTTCTTTTTTAATTAACAAAACTCATTTTAGTTAAAATGGATATTAAAGAAAAACAGTAAAAACTGAGCTACATGATTTCTCTGTTCACAGTGTAAACTATAAAGGGGACTCACAACTGATGAAACATCAGACCCCATCTGGGTAACACCAAATTGTGGGGAGTGTTGGCCAAGTAGGTCAACATTTTAACTGATCCACTTATTGCTATTACGAAATGTTCAAGAGGTGGCAAGCTAATAAACAACATCAAACAGAATGAAATTTTAACTGGAAACTTGCAAATTACTGTAATTTTCACACTGTAGGGTGCATCGTATTAATCAATGAACATCTATTTTCTGTTCTATTTTATACATAAGGTGCAAGGAACAGGGGCGTCGCCATGTTTTTCTTCTCATTCAGCAGGTCTCTCCACTGGGTGTTGGTGGGGTAACTAAGTTAAGTAAAGCTAAGATTAGTAAACAAAACTGTAATTCCTAAAAAAAAAAAAAATTAAACAAATGTTGGATGTTAACATACACAAATTTTTCTCCTGAAAACTGTTTACCACTAGCACTACAGGCTATAATTAAAAATACCTCTGAATGGCAAAAGAGCTAACGCTTAGCGTGGTTAGCGGCTAATGCTAATATTGCTCCAGCCTCGGTGCCAGAGAACTAAACTGAAACTGCTGTATAACGCTGTACTTTTTTTACTGCTACTTACAACCTGACTGGTAACATTCATACACAAGGTGCACCAGATTATAAGGCATACTGATCATTTTGGGGAAAATTAAAGGATTTTAAGGGTGCCTTATAGTCTGAAAAATATCAATGTTATGTATATTGTGTCAAACATTACCACTGCAAGATCACACTAATCCCCAAGCAAAGATGAGACAAGTGTACAGTCTGTACAACCAAACCTATGGTTCTGTATTCATAAAACTTTTATGGATATGGTTTCAGAGTGCATGAATCAATTGTACCACAAAACCACTAATGTTGCTGAGATCACCTCAGGACTGGGCTGAGGTTGTTTGACGTGTTGACATATGCAAAAGAAATCATGACGCAGTATTTGGAGACCACTTGAAACGCTGACAACCCTTAGGGTGTTTTCACACTTTGGATTAGTGTTTCAAGTGATCTCAGACGGCTGGGTCGTGGTTTCTTTTTTTTTGGGTTCTTTGGTAAATATGTCAAATGACCTCAGACTTCTCTAAATGACCCATAACAAACCAAACTCAGGTTATCTCAGGAGGTGTTCTCATTACAGTTTCTGATCTATATTGTGGTCTGATGATTTTTGCATTGTGGAAAGAAAAGCAATGTAGGTATGCTTGGATTTAGTTTATTTAAAGCACCTTAAATTTTACTGTATAAACACCAAACACTGCCGCAATCATCCAGAGCTTAGCAGGTAAACACCAGCTCCTGTCATTGGGTTTCTGTGATTTAGCAAACACACAGCCATGCTATCATATTACAGCAATGAGAAAGCCCAACATATACAGTGATTTTATCTTGATTAAAGGGTGAGACGAGGCACGTTGCAACACAGTCAAGTCAAGTCAAGTCAAGTCAAGTAGTTTTATTGTCAATACTGCATATGTACAGGACATATAGAGAATTGAAATTACGTTACTCTCCTTCCCAATTTTACAGCAAGTACAGATAATAGATATAATAAAGGAGAATGGGAGACACTATGTGTACAATACAGCAGGGACACAAATAGACATACATGAGACAAAAACAAGGTGCAGTGGTGTGGGGGAGGAATAGATATATAAATATAAGTAAATAAGTAAAAATAGATATATAATTATAATATAAAAGAGTGGGAGACACTATATGTTCAATACAGCAAGACACAATAAACATACGTAAGACAATAGTGCAATATTGATGGTGATTGAGATGGAATGACAGTAAAAATAGTAAATAACAGTAGTGCAAATACGGTATATGGTATTTAGCTTAAGGCTGGTAAAGTGAATGGGTGCGTAAGTCCTTAAAGTTCACAGTTTAATTAAGTGGAATTAAAGTGCGTATTGACAGTGCAAGTATATCAGTAGTGCAGGTGTTGTGTAGTGCAATTCCGTTTGGAAGGGACCAGTACTTTGTGCATTGTAGTGCAGAGTTTCAGTACTTTATTAGTGGGGGGGTCAGGATGCTGAGTGAGTGTGTGCTGGGGGCAGGATTGGGATGGGGGGTAGAGCAGGAAGAGAGTTCAGCATCCTCACAGCCTGATGGATGGGGCTGTCTCGCAGTCTGCTGGTCCTCGCCCCGAGACTCCGCAGTCTCCTCCCTGATGGCAGCAGGCTGAAGAAGCTGTGTAGTGGGTGAGAGGGATCTCCTGCCAGACGGAGGGCTTTCCGTGTGAGGCGGGAGCTGTACAAGTCCTGAAGGGAGGGGAGAGAGGTGCCAACAATCTTCTCAGCTGCTCTCACGATGCGCTGGAGGGTCCTGCGGCAGGATGCTGTGCAGGCCCCGTACCACACGGTGAAACAGCTGGTCAGTATGCTCTCGATGGCCCCTCTGTAGAAGGTGGTCATGATGGGGGTGGGGGCTCCAGCTCTTCTCAGCTTGCGGAGAAAGTAGAGACGCTGATTTGCCTTCCTGGCCAGTGACGCTGAGTTGGTGCTCCAGGAGAGGTCCTCTGTTACGTGCACACCCAGGAACTTGGTGCTGCTCACCCTCTCCACAGCAGTTCCGTTGATGAACAGAGGGGTGTGCAGTGTGTGAGTTCTCCTGAAGTCCACAACAATCTCCTTGGTCTTCTCTGTGTTCAGAGAGAGATTGTTGTGTTTGCACCAGGAGGTAAGGCGGCTCACCTCGCTCCTGTAGTGTGACTCATCGTTGTTGCTGATGAGACCCACCACCGTCGTGTCATCCGCAAACTTGACGAAGAGGTTGGAGGTGTGTGCTGGTGTGCAATCGTGGGTCAGCAGAGTGAACAGAAGGGGGCTCAGCACACATCCTTGAGGAGCCACTGTGTTCAGTGTGGTGATGCTGGATGTGCTGCTGCCAACCCGCACTGCCTGTGGTCTTCCAGTCAGGAAGTCTAACAGCCAGTTGCACAGTGAAGTGCTCAGCCCCAGACTGTCCAGTTTGTGTATGAGCTGTTGGGGGACGATTGTGTTGAATGCTAACTCACAGCCTTAAGAGAGTACTGATTTTGAATAATGAGAAGCACACTTTGCAGCCTCTGCATAGCATAAACATATTTTAACATACAATGTAACCCATCTGTAGCAGCCACCACACACCTAAAGCGATGGGCAGCCACCCAAATGCCTTGAGAGCAATTGGGGGCCTTGCTCACAGGCACCTTTTCTGTGAATGTTGGGGGAGGAGTAAGTGTTGATCCTTCACCCTCCCTGCCCCCACTTCCTCACAGTCAAGGGCACTGAACCAGCAACCATCCAATTCCAAACCCACTGTCCCACTGCCTGAAAACTGTCTTTTTACATTTGAGAGAGAAGGCTTTCAACTGTTTTCCAAACACTTGAATAGAACTACACATAATTCAATGTTTCCTCTGATTTGGTTTGCATTTCCCGTACATTTGTGGGCCGTTATACATCTGTACTTTTAGTATTGCAAATTTTATGTATAGACACTACAGAATTTATTCAAATACTTCAATCAACCATCCCATTGCCAATGAATAAGACTGACCTAGTTCCACTGGCAGGCAAATAGGCCCACACCATTGTGGTGGTAACTCCACCATGTTTGATAGTTAATGTGGAATCCTCCATCATGAACTTCCTCTCTCCAAAGCACTTTTTCAACTCTGGCCAGGCCTTGTCAGATGTTTATTAGATGTTGTTAAAAATTAAGACCACTTAAGTTTCTGAATCAGTTTCTCTGATTTTGCTATTTATAATTATATGTCTCATTTCTCCCAAATTCCAAATAAAAATATTGTCATTTAGAGCATTTATTTGCAGAAAATGAGAAATGGCTGAAATAACAAAAAAGATGCAGATCTTGGCTTATTCTTCTCCACCAGTCTTACACACTGCTTTTGGATAACTTTATGCCTCTCTTGGTGCAAAAATTCAAGCAGTTCAGCTTGGTCTGATGGCTTGTGATCACCTATCTTTCTCTTGATTATATTCCGCAGGGTTTTTAATGTTTTAACGACAATATTTGTTTCTGTATGCTCTTTTCTTTAGGAACAGCCATTCATTTTTCAACAAGACAATGCCAAACTACATGCTGCAAACATTACAAAGGCATGAATGCAGAACAAAACTGGTATGGGTATTGGGCTGGCCTGTCTGCAGTTTAAATACTTTTGGACCTGAACTGTATTTCATACAGTGACAGAAACCACATAAGCAAATCCTGTTGAGACATTACTCAACATTTCAATGCAGTTTAAGGCAAGTTCGAGATATGTAGGTATGCAGTTTTTACAATACACATTTGGTGTCTATGAGCTTCAAATAATTAGTATCCACGTTAGCATCATTGCTCAAACAACATTTGACCCCAAAAAACATACTGATGACCAATTACATTTGGTACAACTGCTTTAAACATGCGCATATATGTTTGTGTGAGCTCTCCAACAAAGCTACAAGACTGATCTTCTGGAGCTGCAAGACCATAAAATGAGGAACGAGTTTTCCCACACAAGGTTCCTTTACATGCCAAGCCTCAGGTGTTTGCATGAAAGCATGCAGATCACACTCATAAAACTCGTCGCTCTCTCACACACTCAACCACATTCACACAGCGGGGGAGACGAGGAAAGTGTGTGAAAGTGGGAGGCTCTGTTTCGAGGACAACATCAGGGACGTCTCAACAACGACTGCATGTCTTAGCCAGCTGGCTGACTCCTGCTCTTTACTGCAGCAGTGAGAAACTTGGCTGCAGGCAAAGTGCATCGTCGGCCTTTAACAAGCGGCAGGGGAGGCCCATTGTTCACCATGTTGTCTTAGGCTTAATCCTTTGAATGGGCCATTACGGAAGCCCACTGGAATTTACTAGGCGGTCTTCAGGCTAGGACACTTCCAAATGCATACAAAGCCTTACATACTTCTTATCTTAATGCAGAAACTCAAAGACATCATGTTATTTTTGTTGTTTTGCTAAACTTATTGTATTTAGTGCTGTACTTAGTTTGCATTACAAAATTATTAAGAGGCAGTAAGCTAATTACATTATTAACAGTGTGGTGAGCTACATGATGAATTATATTTACATTGACTTGCAATTGTCCACACAATGAACATTTCTGGTTATTCATTTTAGTATTTCCAATAGGTTCGCATATAAAGTATGTACAGATCTGGAATGGTCTAATTGTAGTCTTTGGCTTTGGACATATGGCCTAACATAAATAAGACTTTCAAATAACATAATGTTCACTAAACTACATAGGACCACCACATTCATATTGACACGGAACTCAGGCATATTCTGAGCTTAAATGTATTTTAATTTTTCATAGAATACCTTACCTGTTGGCTATATGCAATGCAACACAACCATTAGTAATTAACATTTTCACAGTTAAAGATTGTGATACACTTAACACAAATATTTGGTTGTAATACTGCAAATGAACTGATGATTCACCTTAAATCAGTGAAGCTCATTAAACTTCACATAATTCATTAAAATAATGGAACATACACTGCACTGTGACATAGTTTCAGCTGTCTATACTGACAATATCCTGATACCCTTGCAAAAAGTGTTTTGGAGCCAGAAATATAGCAAATTAGAAATATTGCACATACAACATACTAATATATAACTTTGGAAAAATTTAAGAGACCACATCAGTTTCTTCTGATTTTGCTATTTATAGCTATATGTTTGAGTAAAATGAACATTGTTGTTTTATTCTATAAACTACTGACAACATTTTTCCCAAATTCCAAGTAAAAGTCATTGTCATTTAGAGCATTTATTTGCAGAAAATTAGAAATGGCTAAAATAACAAAAAGGTGCAGAACTTTAAGACCATATCATAAAATTTCAGAAAAAAGTTCAGAAATCAATATTTGCTAAAATAACACTGGTTTTTAATCACAGTTTTCATGCATCTTGGCATGTTCTCCTCCACCAGTCTTACACACTACTTTTGGATAGCTTTATGCCACTCCTAGTGCTAAACTTTAAGCACTCATCATTTTTATTTGGTATGTTAACATTGACTACACCAGTTGAATTGACAACACCAGTGCCACATAGTTTAATAATAATATTTGTTTACCTTTTAGACCAATCCTAGACTATAAAAATATAAATATAGCATTGTTGGTCTTCTTCACTTAGTGGACAACAAAGAGATAGATGAATCCCCAACAGTGGTAGCCTAATAATCCAGGCTTACGTTTCTTAACACTCATGGTTCCTTCAGGTCCATCAGGTGTTCAAACTTTTTACTGGCACTGTGTCTAGTTAAGCCATAGGAGCCAATGGATGTTTTCCCAAAAGACTTCAGAAAGAACTGAGCTCACTACACTTGTCAGAAAGAGTGCAATAATATTGTTCCTCTAACGAGCACACAGCCAGAGATACACAGCGGCAGAGAGAGAGTCAAAACAAAAGGCTGGATAGGCCGGCACCTTCTCGACGCCAGGACTGAGAGATCTATGGAAACACGTGTGCTAAAACAAACACTGCTGGTGGGATCAGTGCACTCTGCCACTTCACTGAACCACGACCAGGCTGGAGCTTTTCACTTCTGAAAGGAATGAATGGGAGCAAGACGGGAGGAGGAGGATTGTTTTCAGCTCCTTTCTCTTTCCCAAATGCTTAATTGAATTCAGCTTGTCTAAAGGAGGCACGAGAGGGACAAGAGACACTGAGAGAGTGTGTGTGAGAGAGACAGAGAGAGAGAGGGAGTTAGAGAGAGAGAGAGAGGCCGAGATTTTTCACTTTTGATTACACAGCCATAATTAAATTCTGTGACAAGTTTAATTGCTTTTACATACCATTTAAATGTTGGCATCAAACGCACGCAGTTACGCAGAGAAAAACCCGTCAGCCTGGTTCTGTACTGAACAACTTAAATGGTTTTGGCTCACCCTACTAAGCTCATTTTCATACCACATCGGACACACCGGTGTCTTAATGTAGTACAGTTCAATTCCTTTAGATGTTTTCGATAAATAAATGCTGTTTTTCTGCATTCTTTAAAAAAGTCATTACATAATTAGACACTTAATTATATAATGAATAACAAAACATTTTATTTACTTTCTGTACCAACAGTGTCAACTTCTGCACCTCTGACCTTATTATTTGTATTGACATCCAATTTTTCCTTTAGGATTAGCCAGGACAGAATGCTAGCAAGGAGAGACTAAATACCCAGGTTGAAGTTAACTTTATTACTCTATTTGCATACACTGAATTGAATTTAATTCATTAACATCACTAATCATGCTTGGTATCAGTTTACTACCTCTTTCAGCACAGTTTCCTAGCTGAACTATCCATGTTACACAGGGTTAGAATGGTAACAACAGCTAAGCTAATTTAGCATTAGCATTTGTTTGTTTACCGAAACTGGCTGCCTTTCAATGCGGAAGTGAGAAGTCACATAAGGAGGAGACTGTATTCTAATCTGAACAATGTCCCCTGCTGACATTGCGGCTGCACTAGCATCTTTATTCACCTTTTTTCCTTATAATCGTTCTTTTTCTGTTTTGCATTGCATATTTATGATACACACTGAAAAATTTGTTAGAATTACTAATCAGTAATATCCTAATAGATATATTTATGGGAAATAATGCTTCCCAGCTGGCCTCCATTTTGATCAATACTTCCAAAATAATTTCTCTACTTGATTCAATGATACAGGTAATATATTTAGGGCATGCTATTAGCATTAATATTTTTGTTATCACAGTGAATGAAACGAGGTCTGGACAGGTCCCTACAGAAGATCTTGTAGTTGTATGGTCTGTATTTCACACCCACAGAATCCAGCATTTCATGCTTTTCAATATCACTTCTCTACACTGACATATCAAATGTCATGGGAAATAAACTGGTATCAAAGTCTTGCTTAAAATACTAAAATCAATGATTTTTCAGGTCTGAAACAAACATTGCATGGCACTGTAAATAACTTTGTCATTATGTCACTATGTTTTTTTTAAATAACAATACAATGAAAGTACAAAAAAATGACATGGCCCTAAGGGTTAAATAAGAGGATGCATCGTTTATTTCTGTCATTTTTAGGTCATTCGCCTTTATTTAACCCACTGCTGAAATCAGCTGGAGCTCAGGGGAGAATAATGCTGTGTAAGCAAGTGTACACCTGGCTGAACTGCGAGCTGTTTGCCCTGCTGATATTCCATCACTGAAACACAAAACCTGCAAGAATCAAGCCTAAAGACGTCCAAACTGATCATGACGCTAAAAGCAAACATATAAATCAAGCAGGAAGAGGACGGTTTGAAGATAAAATATAGGTCTTTAATTGTGCACACGGCTTTGGTGCTCTGTGACGTGTCTCGGCAGGATCTAGCTAATGGATTTATGATGAAGCATAAACTACTTTCTGAATGGAGCGAGATCTGAGCCAACCTTGATATCCAATCTTTACTCTGTTATCAGTGAGCGGATATCAGAGAGGCTGTGTTACTTTTCAAAGGTTTATGTTTACACGAGATACACAAAGAGGGAGAAGCTGGAGAGAATAGAAGAAACACATCAGTAGAATACAGTAGTGAGAAATGAAAGCTTTGGCATGTGCTGGGGATTTGTTAAAAGATGGCCTCGCTCCCTTTACCGTGAGACAGGATGCTCTCGAGGTTACTTCCTGTCCACACCCTCAGGGAAAGTTTCCCCCTGACTGGATTTGTATAGGGGTCAAAAACCTCTAAACGCAGTACTTGCGTCAGCTATGCACAGCAAACCAAAGCACTTTTATTAAAAGGACAAATGTGGGGCTACATCAAGTACATTTCCAAAGTTTTCCATACACACTTAGACTTTTGTCAGAGTTATTGTCTGAGTATTCTGTGGGGGTGGAGAGTATCAGTAAGCTGTTATTAGTTTATTAGTAGCTCATAAAAAAAGACTTAATTTAGAATACTTGTACAAAGCCTGCAATTAACAACAGTTGGTGTGTGGCAATTTTAATGTCTTAGTTAAACATGCTGAACAATGGAATTGTGTTTATCTTGGCAGAGTTCTATACATGGATGTAACACACTGTAAACCTCAAACACTGTCAACAGCCAAAGCCTTGTCCAAATTAAAACGGAACTGGCTGATTACAAAACCCTGGGCTTTGACTCCAAGCCATTATAATTTGTAATAAATGTTATGTACATGTTATAAATGTTAAAAACATGTCTGTGTAATTATAATGGGTAAAAGAAAATAGAGAGTAAAAGATAAAAGATAAAAATCACTTGCCATCAATAAAGCACATTTTATCTAATCTGTTTTTATATATACACTATATGTGCAAATGTTTGAGGATACCCCTTCTAATGAACGCATTCAGCTACTTTAAGTAGTTAAAATGCATATACACACACCTTGCCTGGCCCTCATATAGATTACTACCAACAGAATAGGACTTTCTGGAGCAGATCATTATAAACCTACCGGCACCACACCTAATGTGGGTTATAGGGGTATAAACCCCCCGTATAAGCTTTAAAGCAGTGGGACTGGAATACTTTTGGGAATGGCGAATTGGGGAGTTGGTTTTAAATTGCTGTGGTGATCATCCAACATGCTGACCTCACTAAACCTCTAAAAATGTAGTTACTAATTGCAATCAAATCCTCACAGCCATGTACTAATCTCATAGTAAGCTTTTCCTGCACAGTAAAGACCATAACTCAAACAAAAGCAAGACAAACTCTTTTTTTTAAATAACCTTGATTTCAGAAGCAAAAATGAATGAGCAGGTGCACTTTTGTCCATAAAGTGTAATCATATATATGATTCAATACAATAGTCACAACCATGGTACAAGCTACTACTACACCAGCAACTATAAGCATTTCATGAGAAGGGCTGGTTACACATTTATTAGCTAAAGGTAAAAGGGTCACGGGCCTGCCCTTGCTCTTGCTCTGCGGCATGCTGTGAGACCTGAAGCCCACTCGCCTGGCCAAGATCAAAAAGACGTCTTTATGAAGCAGATTTATGGGCATTATTATGAGGGAGGAAAAAAGGTCAAATTTAAACTATAATCCCACAGACATACAGCTTCAAACTGGGCCTGAAAGCAACACGAAAAGAACTAAAGTAGGCTTTGTGTTGAATGAGAATAAGCCTGTCCTGGTTTTGATGTGTTCAGCTTTTGAGTCCACTTTCAGTCCGTTTCTTTTCCTGACTGCGATTTCCCGCCAGTTAAGGAACATTTAGAGAATAGAGAGCACTTCCTCCAGGAAGCGAAAGTAAACAGATAAGGGACAAAAGTAACCCTAATGACGTTGTATAGAGTATACTACAGCAATGCATCCTCTGTGACTACAAAAAAGAAATTTAGCCAAATTTTACCATGCCCCCATCCTACTTGCATAAACTAAATTAAATAAAGTGTTCTGAATCACTTATCAAGCTCTGTATCAGTTTTCTTCTCACAACCTGGCAGTTTTAGTTAAAGATGTGAGCTGTAAAAGGCTAGCATAGCAATATAAGCTGCAGTAAAGTAGCCTTAGCATTTATTTGTTTACCAAAAGACTGGATGCCTTTCTCTGTGTAACTTTCAACATTCATGGGATCTACTGTGGATTTCTATGGTCTTGATATTGCTTTAACATACAGCTCTGGGAAAAAAGACACCACTTAAAATTGCTATGGATATGTGGAATATAATTAAGAGGAAAATGGACGATCACAAGCCATCAAACCAAGTTGAACAGGAGTGGCATAAAGTTATCCAAAAGCAGTGTGTTAAACTGGTGGAGGAGAACATGCCAAGATGCATGAAAACTGTAGTTAAAAAAAAACAAATATTTATTTCTGAACTCTTAAAACTGTATGAATATAAACTTGTTTTCTTTGCATTATTTAACGTCTAAAAGCTCTTTATCTTTTTTGTTATTTCAGCCATTTCTCATTTTCTGCAAAAATGCTCTAAATTACCATATTTTTATTTGGAACATGGGAGAAATGTTGTCAGTAGTTAATAGAATAAAAAAAACAATGTTCATTTTACTCAAACATATACTTATAAATAGCAAAACCTGAGAAACTGATTCAGAAAATGAAGTAGTCTCTTCTTCTTTAGAGGTGCATTTTGACAGTAGTACTCTTAAAATGCTGTATGGCACACTGTTCAGATTTACACAAACATGTTTTGGACACTTCTTCTAGTGAATGCATTTCGGAACTACAAGTTGCACCAACTGCTAACACATATGTACAAGGACACATAGAGCTTAGCTAGTCCCCGCAGAAAAGCACTGCCAATCGAATAAAACACTCTGGAGCGGATAAACATGAACCTCCTGTAACAGTGTCTCATCCCAGAAATGGGCTAGAGGGGTATATGGTCCCCAATATTGAGCTGCTTTCTGCAACAATGGTGCTTTTAGATACTTATGGGATTAGCTGAGGAGTTAGGGAGCGATGGCAATGATGGAAGTGGCATGGATATCATCCAAATTCCTGACCTCAGTAGTGCTTTTGTCGCTGAATGCAATCAAATCCTCACACTTATAAAGGAAGTGTTCCAAAACCTACTACAAATACATCCAGGGAGAGTAGAGACAGTTGCTCCAAGGGTATTTTATATTACCCTTGCTTTTAGAAGAAACAACCAATGAGGTATCTTCCAATAATTTATCGTGTAGGTATAAAACGCTAATAACATACATCACATTTTATTTATAACACTTAAGATGATTATAATTTACTCTGCATAACTATGTCTGATATTACATCTGTTAGAAGATGTATTTGGATAACTGAGTGTAACATAATGAGTTTAACAAAATAACTGTAGTAGGACACAGTTCCACACACATGTTCTGTAGAATTACTCCAACACTACTGTCTTTATCAACATACCATAAAACCTTATAGATGACTTATAGATGCAATGTACGATCTAGTAAACTGTATATCCTAAATCTTAAAGAATGTGTCTAACAAGCTTATGACAACACTTTTAGTACCTTTTAGTTCTTTGAAATCAAGCTGAGGGCCTCAATGTGCCAGATGCCAGCACAATTTTAGGATTTTATGCTTCAACACACCTGATTCAGAAAGTGTGTTAAAGGGGAATTCCATTGTTTTTCAGGGTGGTTGGAGGTAAACTGGTGCAGAGTATAAAAAAATTAACAGACCAATTTCATTACAGGAAGACAGTTTTTACAAGTGACTGGGGCGTGATCTATATAACCGAAATATAGTCATTTTATTATATCCAAAACCGAGCACTTCACTGATCAGTCATAACATTAAAACTTTAAGTAAACAAAATGATGTTGATGTGTGGGCAAACATAAGGATCTGAGCCACTCTGACAAGAGTCAGAACATCTTCAAAACATTAGTCAGAGATTGTTCTATGTGCTCAGAACGCAGTAATAAAAGTGTTTCACAGATGGACAGCCGATGAACTTGTAATATTTTAAAAGGTAAGAGCTTATTTATGGGTATAGGTCCAAAGCAAGTTCTAATTGCATGCCACAGAAGAGATACCAAAACACAAACTGCTGAAACGTTTACACTTGCTATGTCTTGTGGAGCCTGTGCCTTGACATAAAACTGGTAAATCCATGGCAAAACCATGGACAATATTGGTAATATGAACAAATAACTCTTTATTGGGGGACATGCTTGCCTTGCCCCTGCTTTATTTTAACTTACTTCTGGCCAAAGCTTCAGGACTCTCAGCAACATTGCTGTAACCATTTAAGTGTAATTAAATTACGTGTATCTTTTTTTTTTTAGAGATGATAAACCCATACACCCACCAAGAGAGAGCAACTTGGAGCTCCTCGCCTGTGCACTTTTAAAGTTCTCAGTGTCTTGTTTTAAATGGCAGGGCCCTCAGAATTCTACCAATGAAGTGTGGAGCTACTTTGAGCTTTTTAATGGAGTAAAAATAGCCATTTCTTTGCATAGGCTATGCTTAGCATTGTAAGCCTGTTGGGAGCATTGGCTAAAAGCGCTGTATTATGGAATGCTGGGTGAACGGAGGAGGACTATTCGACAAAAGATTGTACTCGTTACCATATTTCACTACACCTCAAGCCCATTTTACAGCCGATTTCTACTTTGATAAAATGTTTACAAAACAAAGTCTTAAAATAGAAATTTTGATATTGTTGTGACATTTCTGTTACATCAGGATTTTAACCTTCAATAATTTGTACCGTCATGCAAGAGAAAAACGGAATGAGCTGCTTACTGAATTTACCTGATTCGATTTTAAAATTGGTATAAATATTCAGAAATGAATATGTGATTTTATGACAGGGTTAAACACAGGAAAATTCCCCATATAGTCATGAAGGACCTCCATAAAGCTTCAAACCAACCCAAACCTGCTCAGGTAAACATGACGTCACTGTCGTGTTAGCCCCGCCTCTTTTACGCACTACAGTGCTCACAGAGAAAAGCCGTTTAAAATGCTAGTTTCTGGTTTAAAAGAGAGAAAATAAGCCTAGTTTTGTGAAATATCGTGTTTAAAACGTTCAGAAACGTGATAAATGTCTCAGAATCCCGTTTAATAAACTTCACTCTGAGTTAGGGTAAACTTCGCTCGGTCTCAGGTAAGTTTTTACTGAACAGTGAAGAAACAAAAGCACGTTAGCCGCTGGCTGGAGCCCACCTTAAACATAGTTTCTTTCAAAAGAGGGAGAAATAAAGCTAACCAGGCGAAGAAGCGCTATATTCACGTCCTTTAGACGAGTTCAGCCGGTTAATAAAGTATTAAACCCGTGTTTTCTTACCGAGCGGTTCGACCGTCGCTTTTTGGATCCGCGCGTGAACATCTTGGTTAACCGTCGTTTGGAGCAGCCGCGGGGCTCCGGTACCGTAGCGGGGCTTTCACCGGCTCCTCACATGGTTTAATCCCCGAGCTGAGAGCTCCAGAACTCCGGGAGGCTCACTGGAGGCTCCGGAGTCTCCCCGCGGTGAGAAAGCGGTGAAGCAGTGAGTAGTGTACGGGCTACACCTACAGGACTGCCGCCGCCGCTGATTCACTACTAGAGCCTGACTGCAGCTCCGCACGGCCTGCCCCCTCCACCCGTCCCCGCGCTGCTCTCCTCCACCACTTACCAAACACTCCCGATATAAAACAGCCGGCCTGCGCTCACACACACACACACACACACACTGGATAGAGAGCGCAAAGGAGGGGGGAGCAGAGCAGAGAGACGCTCAGCACTGGCTGAGGGATGAGAGAGAGAGCGTGTAAAATAAAGTTTGAGTCAAATGATGTATCCTTATTATACAAATTCTCTTTACTGCTGAAAATGAAACTTAGTCTAATGTTAAGCTGAGCTGAAGGTGTTGTTGCCATGCGGGAAAGCCAGACATGACTCTTCGTGTACCAGCTGTTCTCCAGTTTCAGAAAGTCTTTTGAAGGTGTAGGTAAAAATACTCAGCGCTCTCTGGCTTCATCTGTAATTTCTCTAAAGAAAAGACTTTTACTTTTAATAGTTACAGAGTTATCTGTGTTTGTGTTTTTTTAGTTATTGTGGTAAATACTGTAGTTATGTGTAAGGGTTGGCACCCGGTCATGGCCCCCTCCGGCCACCAGAGGGGGGCCTCGAGTAACCCCGGCACCTAATCAAGCTCAAAACAGTGCACCTGTAAGTGCTATTTAAACTCTGGGATTCAGTCACACAGTGCTGGATCTTTGAACCTTTCAAAGTGAATCTATGCCCGTTTCCTGAGCTGTTTTCAACCCTTCTGACTCTCTTTCCCTGATTCATTATCGAGCTTCCTCTTTGCCTTTTCTTTGTCTGAGAGTTTGAGTGGCGTTCCCTCTCTCTCTCTCACTGCTCTTAGAAGCTTCCCCTCTTCCATTTTAGAAAGGGGATCACTCCCTAAGTTTCTAAAAGCACCTATAAACTTAGTAGTTTAATTTGGGAAGGTTTTATTTACGTTTACCCCAGTGTACATGGCCTTGTACGTGTTTAGTTTGTCAACCTATTTTGAGAATCAACAACTTTTGAGTTGCTTTTCTCAGCCACTTCCCTATTTGTGTTCAGTTGTGTTTTATTCTTGAGTTTACCTGCATTGAGGTCTATGGTCCTGCACTTGGGTCTGTTTACTATCTCTTTCTGAGGGCTTACTTACTAGAACTCTGTTCTAGCTGTTTATTTCCTTTGCTACAGACCAGTTATTAGTTCTTAACCCATTTAAAATAAATTTATAAACAAAAAAAACACACATACCCTCCATTTTTTCCAGTTATTTACAATATAGAAATTGTATATATAATATAATATATATAAAAGTATATATATAAGTTGTTTTGTTTTTTTTTTCCTTAAAAAGTTTACTGCTAATGTTTCTATTATTTACATTTATGGTCTTTTGTACCATTTCATGTTATTTTACTGGACCTGAAAAGCTTGAATGGCAAAAATAAATGAAACAAAACTGTGAGTGTTCTAAAATGTTTTACTGGTAGTGTATATAGTCAAAATATATAATTTAAATACAGCTCGGGTCGACAAACAAAAAGGTAAGCGGCCGCAAACCTTGCACTGCTCACACACACACAGACCACACACACACAGAGAAAAACGAAAAACCCGAGAATGGGTGGAAAACAAAACCTGAAAATGGGTTGGAAAAAATACTCAGCGCTCTCTGGCTTCATCTGTAATTCTTCTAAAGAAAAAACTTATACATTTAATAGTTACATAGTTATCTGTGTTTGTGTTTTTTGTTGTTATTGTGGTAAATACTGTAGTTATGTTTGTTTTCTATCCATTTTCAAAGCTCTGTTTATTTCCTTTGCTACAAACCAGCTCTAAGTTGTTAACCAATTTCTAAAATTCCTAAAAATACAAAAATCCGAAAACGGGTGGAAAACGAAAAACACGAAAACTAGTGAGCGCGAGGGAGGGTAACAGAGCAGAGAGACGCTCAGCCACAGACGAGAGAAAGAGAGAGAGAGACAGAGAGTTTTTATTTTAAATTACTATTTTTTTATAAAGCTTATAAAGTCAAATGATGTATCCTAATTTCTCCCAAAGTTATATAATTCCCTTCACTGCTGCAAATGAAACTTAGTCTAATGTTAAATTGCTTGTTTTGTATCAATTTCCAAAGCTCTGTTTATTTCCTTTGCTACAAACCAGGTGTAAGTTGTTAACCAATTTCTAACATTCCTAAAAAAAAAAAAAAAAAAAAACTAGTGTAAAAGAAAAACCCAGAAACTGGTGGGAAACGAAAAACTGGCAAACGGGTGGATAACGAAAAACCCGGAAATGGTTGGGAAAGAAAAAAACCCGAAAACGGGTTGGAAAACAAAAAAAACCCCAAAAAAACGGGTTGGAAAGAAAAAAACCCGAAAACGGGTTGGAAAGAAAAAAACCCGAAAACGGGTGGGAAAGAAGAAAAAAAAACCCGAAAACGGTGGGAAACAAAAAACCCGAAAAAAAAAAAAAAAAAACGGGTGGGACACAAAAAAAAAAAAAACGAAAATGGGTGGGAAACAAAAAAAAAAACGAAAACGGGTGGAAAAAAAACGAAAACGGTTGGAAAACAAAAAACCTGAAAACGGGTGGGAAAGAAATAAACCCGAAAATGGGTGGAAAACAAAAAAAACCGAAAACGGGTGGGGAAAAAAAAACGAAAATGGGTGGGAAAGAAAAAAAACCCGAAAACAGGTGGAAAACGAAAAATTCGAAAACGGGTGGGAAAGAAATAAACCTGAAAACGGGTGGGAAAGAAACACCCCCGAAAACGGGTGGAAAAAAAATACCCGAAAATGGGTTGAAAGAATTGGAAAAAATACTCCGTGCCCTCTGGCTTCATCTGTAATCCTTCCAAAGAAAAGATTACTAATAGTTACAGAGTTATCTGTGTTTTTTTGTTGTTATTGTGATAAATACTGTAGTTATGTTTGTCTTCTATCAATTTACAAAGCTCTGTTTGTTTCCTTTGCTACAAACCAGCTGTAAGTTGTTAACCAATTTCTAAAATTCCTAAAAAAAAAACAACAAACGAAAACGCGTGGAAAACGAAAAACCTGAAAACTGGTGGGAAACGAACAACTGGAAAACGGGTGGGAAACGAAAAACTCGAAACGGGTGGAAAACAAAAAAACCCGAAAATGGGTGGGAAAGAAAAAATCCGTAAATGGTGGAAAACGAAAAACCCAAAAACGGGTGGGAAAGAAAAAAAAAAAAAAAACGGCTGGTAAAGAAAAAACCCTGAACCAGAACAAAAAGGTAAGCGGCCGCGAACCTTGCACTGCTCACACACACGCACCCACACATGAAACGAAAAACCCGAAAATGGGTTGGAAAAAATACTAAGCGCCCTCTGGCTTCATCTGCAATTCTTCTAAGAAAAAGACTTATACTTTTAATAGTTACAAAGTTATCTGTGTTTGTGTTTTTTTGTTGTTATTGTGGTAAATACTGTATTTATGTTTGTTTTCTATCAATTTCCAAAGCTTTCTTTATTTCCTTTGCTACAAACCAGCTGTAAGTTGTTAACCAATTTCAAAAATTCCTAAAAATACAAAAACGGAAAACCCGAAAACTAGTGAGCGCGAGGGAGGGTAACAGAGCAGAGAGACGCTCAGCCACAGATGAGAGGGAGGGAAAGAGAGAGACAGAGAGTTTTATTTAAAAAATTTTTTTTTTTTTTACAAAACTTATAAAATAAAGTTTAAGTCAAATGATGTATCCTAATTTCTCCCAAAGTTATATCAATTCTCTTCACTGCTGAGAATGAAACTTAGTCTAATGTTAAACTGAGCTGAAGGTGTTGTTGCCATGTGGAACAGCCAGACATGACTCTTCCTGTACCAGTGTTCTCCAGTTTCAGAAAGTCTTTTGAAGGTGTAGGTAAAAAATACTCAGTGCTCTCTGGCTTCATCTGTAATTTCTCTAAAGGAAAGACTTTTACTTTTAATAGTTACAGAGTTATCTGTGTTTGTGTTTTTTTGTTGTTATTGTGGTAAATACTGTAGTTATGCTTGTTTTGTATCAATTTCCAAAGCTCTGTTTATTTCATTTGCTACAAACCAGCTGTAAGATGTTAAACAATTTCTAAAATTCCTAAAAATACAAAAGAGCAGAGAGATGCTCAGCCACAGACGAGAGAGAGAGACAGAAAGTTTTATTTTTAATTATTATTATTTTTTACAAAGCGTGCAAAATATTGTTATTGTGGTAAATACCGTAGTTATGTTTGTTTTGTATCAATTTCCAAAGCTTTGTTTATTTCCTTTGTTTATTAAATTATACATTCTATTTGTGTCTGCATCTTCTAAATTTCCAAAGAAGCGGACAAACTATCAACCTGGCAACCGTGGAATGTTGTTAGTGAACCAGTAAATGCTGCCACCTAGTGGCTCAAAATGTAAGACACCAGAGAAAAACTCTAAATGGCTTCATTTACACCCAGCCTTAGAGAAACCTGATTATCCTTCTTGTAAAAAGTAACAGTGAGTGCTTTCACAAGTCATAATCACTGCAGTGCTTGTCATAAACACTCTGGATGAAAGAATGACGCCTGTTGCTCAGGAAAGAGCAGAGCTTAAAATGACCTGTTTAGTCTCACAGAGGGAGCCTTAAACTCTAATAAAGGGTTCATTTATGAGAATTGAAATACTCTTTTACACAAGCTACATACAATGTTTGTCCGATGCTTGTGTTTTCTTTAAACAGCAACAGCCCATTAAGGCCAGTTTTTTTGCTGTTTAATTATTTATTAATTTTATTGCTTTTGTATATTAATTATTTTTGATGCTCATTACGAGTATTTCTATCCTCTTTTATATTATTTAACTCTATTTACATGGTGCTATTATTGTAGCTTGTACTACAAAATATATTATATACTGGAAAATACCAATCTGTGCTTCAGTGGGCATTTACAACTTCACCAAATCCAAGGTGTAAGAACTTTTCTGTGATTATAGTATCAGTGAAATAAAAGGGAATAGTGCAAAAGATGACTAGATTATGACTGTAATATTTCAGCACTTTCAATGATTGTGTTTACAGATGCAAAACTCTAGGTAGAAGTGACTAAAAGAGTCATTATGTTTAATTCTACCTTATAATATATATAATCTAATGTCTGAGGTGTGTACTAGTTTTATAAGGAAAGGTACAGGTACAGTGGTGTTTAAAAGTTTTTTTTTTTTACTTTTACAATTTTCTATATTTCTGCATAAGAATGACATAAAAGTAGATTTTAGACTGTTCCTTCGTACAGAACAGCTTCAACTCTGGGATGTTGGTGGGTTTTCTCACATTAACATCTCACTTCAGGTCCTCCCACAACATTTATATTGGATTAAGGTCAGGACATTAACTTAGCCATTCCAAAACATTAACTTTATTCTTCTTGAACTATTTTTTTGGTAGAACAACTTGTGTGCTTAGGGTCGTTGTCTTGCTACATGACCTTCTCTTGAGATTCAGTTCAGGGACAGATTTCCTGCCATTTTCCTTTTGAATTCTCTGATATAATTAAAATCTATTCATTAACATTAACCAATGTGAGAGAGAGGCCTTCAGTTGTTTAGAAGTTACTGTGGGGTCCTTTTTGACCTAACTATTACACACCATGCTCTTAAAATGATCTTTGTTCATCAACCACTTATGGCAATGGTTTTGAATTTTCTCCATTTGTACACAATCTGTCTAAAATCTTTAGAGATGGTTTGTAACAATTTTCAGCCCTGATGAACATCAACTCTTTTTCTGAGGTCCTCAGAAATCTCCGTTGTTCGTGCCATAATACACTTCAAGAAACATGTAAAGAGCAGACTTTAACAGATCCTTTTCGTTAAATAAAACAGGCTCCGCCCTCTCACACCTGATTGTTATCCTATTGATTTGAAACACCTAACTTTAATTCACCATCAAACTAACTGCTAATCCTTGAGGGTTCACATACTTTTGCCACTGACAAATATGTAATATTGGATATTTTTTCTCTTTTTAATGATTATGTTAAAATCATTACAAATCTGCATTTCTGGAGTTGTGCAGCTAACTCCAGGCAGTTGTTAGTAGGTTTCTACCTTGGTAAGTTAGCATTCCAAGTGTTTTTTTATATATATTGTTTGTAATTGACTGCTATGGTGTTGCTAAGTGGTTGGTAGGTGGTTGCTATAGCATCCTGGGTGGTGCAATGGTTGCTGTTGTGTTGCTGACGCTGCCTTCAAATCCTCCTCAGAAGGTCATACTTGCGACTTTAAAGCAGAATTTGAAGAGAGTAGTGGTTTTATTGTTATGGCATTCCTCATTGGCTAGTAGCTGATTGTTTTTGTGTTGCTAAGTGGTTGCTGTTGGTGTCCCAGGTGGTTGCTGTAATGTTGGAAAAAAAAACCATCTGAATCTGAATAAGCCTTAAATCTCCTCACAGTGTTTAGATCGGGCTTCAGGTTTCGTAAATGATCTAAAGTTTAATACTTTGTCCAAAGCACTGCACTGCACTGTTTCACACTTTCCAGCAGCAGAGAGATTTTATTTCTTTCCCATACTGCTTGAAACCTGTGGCATGCTTAGTAATGTAAAACTTTTGATTGAATTTTGATTTATTTAAAAAATATTACTGTTATAATTGGGAGGTTCGTTTAATAAAATTGGATTCATACTTAACGGGTCATAACTTTTATTATACTGTCATTAGCATTGGCCATTTAGGAAAATCTGGAAAAAAATATCACCTACAAAATAATTTGGAACACAATGTACTACACTCTCTACACTCTTAGCGATTCTGGGCAGTGTAATTATAAATGCAAAATTATGGCAAAAATCTTCATCAAATCTCCAGAAGGTGGTGCTACATGCATTTCACACAAGGCTTTCATGCTTTAAAATAGCAGAGCTGTTCAAAATCTTATGATTTTATTGTTTGCACCCACACATTTCGACATGGTTACAACAGATGTTTATTGAGCAATGTGTCATAAAAAAAGAATGGTAACATTTTAGAGAACATATTTAACATTAAAAAAAAAAATACTGCAGAACTACTTTTGTCTGTATTATGTTGCAAGGATGAGCATAAAGATGCAGGAGAAACACTTTGACTTGGCTAAAATAAAACCAAAAAACCTGAGATTGTAATTGTTGACAGAAAAGAAATATACAGCTCTAGAAAAAAATTAGAGGCCACTTCAAAATGATCAGTTTCTCTGATTTTAATATATATATATAAACCACTGACAACATTTCTCCCAAGTCACAAATACAAATATTGTCATATAAAGCATTGTTTTTAGAAAATGAGAAATGGCCAAAATACTGAAAAGTGTACAGTGCTTTCAAACCTTAAATAATGCAAAGAAAACAATGCTAATGTTCTAAGAGTTCATAAATCAATATTTGATGGAATTACCCTGATTTTTAATCAAAGCTTTCATGCATCTTGGCATGCTTCACACAAATCTTTCACACTGCTTTTGGGTGACCTTATTCCACTCCTGGCACAAACATTCAAGCAGTTCAGCTTCACATGATTACATTCAGAGGTTTTTCAATGGAGTTCAGGTCTGGAAATTGACCCTCAACTTATTTGAATGTCAGTGAGCAATGGCAGAATGATAACAAGTGACCTATAAAAAGAATGGCAAATGGCAGCTGGGGTGAAGTGCATGGAAAGAACAGTTCAAAACAATCTCTTAGAGGCAGGGCTCAACCTACAAAAAGGATCATCTTCAATAAGAAGCAAAGAAGAGCCTGGCTGAAGTTTGCAAAAGATCATAGGAATTTGACTATAGAGGACTGGAGCAAGATCATTTTCAGCTTTGCTCAACACCTGGCCATGAAATGTCTAGATGGAGACCTGCAGAGGTGCACAAGGTGTGGATGAAGGACCACCCGATCAAGACCCTGTCGTGGCCAGCCCAATCTCCAGACCTGAACCCCATTGAAAAACTCAGGAATGTAATCAAGAGTAAGCTAGATGGTCACAAGCCATCAAACAAAGCTAACCTGCATGAATTTTTGAGCCAGGTGTGGCATAAGGTCACCCAAAAGCAGTGTGAAAGACTGGTGGAGAGCAAGCTGAGACACATGAAAGCTGTAATTAAAAGTCTGGGTTATTCTAACAATTATTGAACTCTTCCATTGATAAAACTTTAGTATCATTGTTGTTTCTAATTGAATATGAACTTGTTTTCTTTGCATTAGTTGAGGTTTGAAAGCACTGCCTCTTTTTCGTTAATTTGACAACTGCTCATTTTCTGCAAATAAATGCTCTAAATTACAAAATTTGATTTGGAATTTGGGAGAAATGTAGACAGTAGTTTATAGAATAAAATCACAATGCTCATTTTATTCAAACCTATACCTATAAATAGTTAAATCAGAGAAACGGATTATTTAGAAGTGGACTTTCCAGAGCTGTATACGGCATAGCTTAAGGCAACATTTTACAGTAAGGGAAACTATTAGTAAAATTCTTTAAAATTGCTCTAAAATCTAGTAGACTGTGTGGAAAGCTATAAGAAATTTTAATTACTGCACTCTTGAATAGAAAACAGTCAAAAAAGAAGCAAGGCACATGTCAGGTCCTTAGTTTAGGTACAACTAATCATAATTAACAATTGTTGCACGTAGAAAACAACGAAATTCAAACTTGAAGTTCCAAGACAAAGAAAAAACAATGCAAACAGTGCACAAACAACAGCATAACCCAATCACAACACAACTGTTACAGCACAGAGGGAAAAAAGAGCATTCTTCTTCCAATACAGTGAGGCATGATTTTATCTTTTAAGTATTTACTACCTCCTGTAGGATCAGTTTACGTCCATATCACTGGAAATTATGAAAAAGAAAAATGCAAAATATGTATTTTTTATTCACTGGATCAGTTTGGACAAAAGATGTACATATCTCTTTCCCAATCTCCTACGTTGCACAAATTAACTCTAATATTTCAGTTTCTACTGATTTGTAATTTCTATACGTTTATGTCTACTACTTATTTTTTATCTTTATAATCATATATTTTACCCACATTTTTCATGTTACTTGACAGCTGTACTGTCTTTGACTGTGTGTGACAAACTGATTGGGCTGGATTTAGCAGGTTTTGGGTAAACCCTAAATCCACTATTCTACTTCCATGGCACTTAAATTTGACCAAAATGCCACAATTTACACATAGCGGAGTAGCCTTTGAGGTAAGAGTTTAATATGGCAACATATGATCAAGTTATTACATAAAAAGACTTCTACTTTTAAAGTATACTATTGCTTCATTTCTGTTAAGAATAATAAACAAAGTTATCAAATATTAGTTACTTTTTAAAAATCAAATTTGTTTGCAAATGTAAATCTATGATGTTTGCCTTAGTTAGACTCAAAAATAGCACCTTTAACTTAAACTGAAGCAAGGCTTTCATCTCCCTTTCTTCTGTAATAGTCCCTCAATTACTCATCACACACGTGTTCATGTGATGATAAAACGGGTCCACTCAGCTTGGATCCACTGGTAAAATCACTGTTGCCTTTCTCATTACTTCTGTCCTTAATTTAAAATAATCTCCACCTGATATCAACAGACACATTTATACCACCAGTGAAATAATATTACTTTATCATCTGAATTTTATGCAGGTAGACCTTGGTTCAACCAAAATGCCAGTCAACGGCTTCTCCAGCCTTTTCCACTATGCAGTAATCAGTACAGAATTCAGTCTTATAAATAAGTGGACACCTACATTATTTAGAATTTCAAAGCATCCTCAACTCCACAACATTCAACTCATCATACCATCAGACCCCTGAAATTCTTCACCTGCCATTTTTAATCTTCCTTTTTCTGAGTGTTTCCATGGGAGTTGCTGAAATAGTGTTCAAACTCTCTCATCTGTGGGGGGGGGGCAAAGAATATTTTTAACGTTAGTACAGCAAGAGTGATACAGTAATCAGAGTTATTTGGTTTCATAATTTTAAGTTATACCACAGTTACTTCTGAACCTACAATGTGATTGGCTGAAAGGCTTTCTAAGTGTGCCGTTATCAGCTGTTATCTAAGCAATAATAAAAGAAGGAGTGTTATAATGTGTAATATGGCACTGCTGTGCTGCGGTCGTAGGCACAAGGCCATTATAGCACAAACCTTGAGTGTATTATTGTGATTATACCACACTTCTATTATCTCTGTTTTGTTTAAGTTTTTGAGTTAAAGAGGATGAGAAAATTCAATGTGTTTGGTTATAAAAACTACAGGAGTTGGCTGGTAAGCACTGCATAATTGCTAGGTTACCTGTATGTAGTGGAGTAATACACGCTTCGGTTAATAGCTGATAACAACACTCATAGAACGCCTTTCAGCCAATCACATTGCGGGGTCGGAACTAATGGTATAATCACAGTTTTTAAATTATACCACAGTTAGTTCTAAACCTGCGATGTGATTGGCTGAGAGGAGTTTTACTCTGCTACATACAGGTAACCTAGCAACGATGCAGCGCTTACAATCCAAACAGCGCAGCTACAAACAGAGCAGTACCAGAATGAAATGGAAACAGATAGTATTTTCTCGTCCTCTTTAACTCAAAATCTTTTAATAAACAGCGTAATGAAACTGTGGGAAAATCACAATAAAATACTCTACGGCCGCAGCACAACAGTACCAATACTAAGATTTAGCACTCCCTCTGGTGTATTATTGTTTAAATGAAATTCTGTCTAAATTTTATTTAAATAGTAAAAAGTAAAAATAAATAACAAAATTAAATTATAAAAACTGAGACAAATGCTTCTAAACTGTTCTAAACAGTGACACGCAATTACCATAATGAATAAAATGTTCAATATCTAGCAAATGTATTACTAAAATGATACCATGTCAACATCAGGGGATACATATTATAAATATAAACTATATGCAATGAATCCAGACAATGCCGGATCAGGCAATAGGAAAAAGAAGAATGAATCTGATCCAATTCTGTTTAAGATCTAGCGTGAAATAGCATATATTCACACGGGGATGTCATATTGTTACACCTGTTTCTGCAGTTTAAGCTTAAAAGCATAAGTTTAATTTTACAAACTCACTCTTAGCGAAGAGCTCCAATTAAAAAATAATAACAATTTTGTCAGAAAAAATATTGAATATTTACTGTATTTGGTATTACATGGAAACAACATAATTAAACACTTTGTGTGTGTTGGTGTGTGTGTGTGTGTGTGTGTGCATGTGTTGGTGTGTTCCATACCTGTGGAAGCAGCTGCACGCCCTCTAGTGTTCTTGATATCTTGGAAAACTGTGTAGGCATCATAACCAAACAAAATACCAGCGATTAGGCCAAACACCTGTAACAGAGAGAAGTACATATTCATTATACAACCACACAAAAAATATATATGTACTTAATTACTTTATTTAAGTGTGTGCATCATTTTAACATTAAATCATATATTATATCAAGACATTGCATTTCTGTTTATTTATATGACTTGAATATTATCAGTGTCACACAGAACCTTGTAACTTGTAACGTTTGAGTTCTTTTTTTTAATCTTTTAAATTATTTTAATCTGAGTACTGTTCTTTATGTTATTTCTAAAGTTTTTGATCAACAGGTCAATAACAATTGCCCAAAAGCAACTGGAATAAAAACAATGAAATCCATTGAAAGTTAATCCATTGTAAAGTGGTAATTGTCCGTAACCATAGAGATACAAAACTTTTTGCATGACAGTTGTGACAATAACATAAAATAACAGACACCTTCACTTTCATAATAACAGAGTATATTATATTGTATTATTTTATTATAAGATAAAAGAAAGTGGTCTGACCCCGCCTGCAATGCGCGCTCCATCACCTGACCCACCAATCACACAGAACAGAGAGGTGGCAATGTACAACACTGCACCAATCCCAGCACGGAACAAGTCCTGCAACACACATAAAGCTGCATTTACATCTGTGTGTTTATTAGATTCACACGAGACATCTCACAATTTACATGCTTTAACAACAAAATTATCTCTACAAGATCAGTAACATGCATTGTAAAAAAAATAAAACCTGGTGCATCTCAGAAAATTGTATTAACATTGAAAAGTTACTTCATTTCATTAATTCAGATCAAAATGTAAAACTCATATTATATTATATAAATGTATTACTCACAGAGTGATCTGTTTTAAGTGTTTATTTCTTTTATTGTTGAGCCATGTCATCTGCTGGTGATGGTCCAATGTGTTATTTATCAAGTCTAAAGTCAGTTTAGTGTTTTCCCAGAAAATCTTACAGCACTTCATGCTTCCCTCTGCTGACAGCTTTTGTGGAGATTCGGATTTCATTTTCCAGCAGGACTTGGCACACAGCCCAAATTGCCAAAATTACCAATTGGTCTTATATAAAATTAATTTTTTCTGAGATACTGACTTTTGGGTTTCCATTTCATTATGATCAATAAAATGAATAAACAATGTGTGTAATACATCTGAATAATATATAGGTTACACATTTTCAGCTGAACTACTGAAGAGAAAGTTTTAAAACATAAAAAATTATTTTCTGATATTCTGATTTTCTAATATCAAAATTGAATACTTTACAGATAAACTGCAATTAACATAAAATATTAGTATCAATGAGACAAAATCGTTCCTAAAATGACATGCATTTGCACATTCATTTGTGGCAGTACCGGCTGATGATCTAAAACCACATAAGAAAGTGACTCAAATCTGATTTAAGAAAAAAAAGTCTTGTGTTGATCTTCATCAGACTATGGCAACAAAATTAGAGTGGATTCATAAATAAATACACTATAGAATCATTATTTAATAACAACTATTAACACAACAAATTTATGCAATAAAGAGGGAGTGCATGTATTTAGTATTAAACTAAGATAATTGCAAAGTTTTGGGACCGGTTGAACTTGTTTTAGGAATGAAACTGATAATCATGGTAAACGCTCCATGATGTGCATTTATACGCATTGTGTGTGAACAGTGTAAATGTTAATTTGTTACATACAGTCCAGGTCCAGTTGATGAACTGGATCTGTTTGTCAAAGTCCATCATGAAGATGACAAAGAAGATGATGGCAAAGATCATCTCGCAGATAGCCAGAGCTGAATAACCTCCATACGCCGACGCTGCAAAGCAGATAATGATGATAAAGCTCAGGACCTACAGAAGAGAGAAACACAGAAAAACACAGAAAAAATGAAAAACTAAGAAAGAGTGAATGAAAGCAAGTTTTTGTACATGTTAATGAAGTAATGAAAAATAAGTACAAATATTTTTTTATATTTTAACCCTTGAATATAATTAAATCAGTAGTCTGTGAATTGTAATAAGGGTAATATACTTTTCATTCTGTGTAAATATGAAGTAGTGAAGAGTGGGTATTACAGCAAAAACATGATATGAAAATATACTCAAAATATATATATTTTTATCATTATTTACCGTAATGTGCCAGAAAAAGTAGTTGTATATTTGTAGAGTCTATCATGGATTTTCTTGGTGCTTAAAGAACAATGGAAAAACTGCATTATCTATTGCAAAGAGCAGATTCAATGGTTTTAAGCAAATATTAATTTAAAAATTGTTGGTTCTTATATGATATTTCAGGGATGCACCAAATAAAAATATTTGTCTGGTTCTTAGGTTCTTGGTCTGGTATGACAAAAAAAAAAAACTGTACGTATAAAAAAAAGTTTTGGACAAATATTGTCAGTTGACAAATATTCCCTGGATCCCTGTATTACTTTTTTCATATTGCCCACATCAAAGAACCCCTTTTTTTCTTTCAGCAACACTTTATAAAGTTCAGAAAACTAAAACTATTTACGATAGGAAACAATGAATAAATATACCATCTAATCAGCACTTTACTACAATCATTATTGTCATTATAATTTGTCTAAATCTGTTTATGTTTCTTTCTAAGCTATAGCTGACTAATATATTGCAGTAACAACATCATACTTTCTGCACAATAAATATGCTGTAAAATCCCATTACACTATTAGCAGCAGAAAGCAGAACAAAAACTACTCCTACTGCACTTCTCACACCAACAGATTGCTGGTGCTAGGTGTCTGTTAACAGCTACACTCTAAATTCCTCGTCTCCCGGGAAGTTTGTGGGGCTGTTTAAGCCATTTGTTTTTTTCTTCCTTTTTTTCGTAATTACCAGGGCATGGTGAGAAGAAACGGGGGAGTTAATTCCACTGCATTCCACACCCTATGCTAAATGGAGGTTAGTTACGTGAGACCCTTTACAGAGTTTCACACCAAGGACCCACAATTTTTAACATGAATACCACTGGGAAATGCATATGTGCACTAATTACACTCACCTCTGCACCTCATTTTACTGCATTCTCTACTTCTATTTGCTCCTATTTCAGCATTAGATGGAGACAAGCTGCAGTACTTTAAGTGTGGAAATAATAATAATAATAATAATAATAATAATAATAATTATAGTGGTAATAAGCCCCACCATCCTTTTTCAGTTAAGTATGACACCACAGCTCAAACCGAAATACACTTGCTCATACAGCTCTAGAAAAAAATAAGAGACCACTTTAATTTCTGAATTATTTTTTCTGATTTTGCAATTTATAGGTATATATGTTTGAGTAAAATGAACATTGTTGTTTTATTTTATAAACTACAGACAACATTTCTCCCAAATTCCAAATTAAAATATTGTCATTTAGAGCATTTAATAATAACAAAAGATTACAGTTTCAGGCCTCAAATAAAGCAAATAAAATAAGTTCATATTTATAAAGTTTTAGGAGTTCAGAAATCAATATTTTGTGGAATAACCCTGATTTTTAATCACAGTTTTCATGGATCTTGGCATGTTCTCCTCCATCAGTCTTTCACACTGCTTTTGGATAATTTTATGCCACTCCTGGTGCAAAATTCAAGCAGTTCATCTTTCTCTTGATTATATTCCAGAGGGTTTTAATTTGGTAAAATCAAAGAAACTCATAATTTTTAAGTGGTTTCTTATTTTTTTCCAGAGCTGTATATATATTTTTTAATTATGTTTATACATTTTCCTTCACAGAGTGTGTGCATGTACTGTCCCCTTAAAACATGATAACGTGTGTATCCACTTGACTCTGCTCCATTTAATGTTCAAATGGAAGCAACATGGAGAAGTCAAAGAGACACACAGAGCCAACTGACATTTAAGAATCCAAGAAACTTAAGCAGCATGTACCTAAAAAACTAAAACATTCCGTGCTTCGTCTATTAAAAAGGAAGAGTCTTCTAGTATATGTTAGAGGACCATAAATTAAAAGCTATTTATTCAGCCTGCCCTTTATGCAGTGTGAAGTGCAACTGAAAAAAAGTTTGTCTATATACTGTACTATACTATACTATACTATATATACTATATAATTATAGTGTATTTATTATTTTAACTGTCCATCTTTTCTTGAAAATCAATGTTTTAAAATGCAAAATGCAAATGCAATTCTCAATGCTGCAGTGACACGGGTATGTTGGTGGTGTTTAAGTGTTGTTGTCCTGGCATGAGTGGATTAGACAGTAGTGCTGCTGGAGGTTTTAAACACTGTGTTTAATCACTGTTTACTCTGTGACACTACTACCTTACTGCTCCACCTTGTAGCTATAAAGCCAGAGAAAGAAGCTCATCTGTTGCTGCACTGTTTGGCTACATTCTTATTACCAGGCTAAAGTGACTCAAATCAGATTTTTTGCACAATCTGATTTTTTCATGGCTATGTCAACGTGCTGATTTCTCAAATTCAGAGTCACGTTCATATGTGGTTCTAAATCAATGTGCGCATGTGAGGCGTTTCAGGAACACATTTGTTCACATTACACACAGATACAGATCACCCATATATGCGAATGTGAACCGTCAAGATAGCCAAATCTGATCTGAGAAAAAATCGGATTTGAGCAATGTGGATTGTAATGTGAACATAGCCTAACAGACCACCGCCATGCCAGTGTCACTGCAGTGCTGAAAATAATCCACCCCAAAATAATACTTGCTCTGTGGTGGTCTCTCATGTGGGGTCCTGACAGTTGAAGAACTGTGTGAAAGGAGGATAATAATATTAAAGTATGCGGAGAAACAGAAGGACTACAGTCTGTAATTATAAGATACAAAGTGCTATAAGCTGAAAAAGTGGAAACTGTCTGTAGAAACAAGGTGATCATAATCGGTTTATATGTGTTGCTTGATAAGTGCTGAAAGAGTATTAATACTAATGAAATGCAATAAAGGGTTTATGCGATTTTAAGCTTTACATTACCAGACTCTTCTTTTACAATATAGCTGTGTAACTGCTGGTCTAGCCACTTTTGGGACACAAGTGATGCCTGTGTAATGTTTCTAATTTGACAGGTCTGCCCATCATCAGAAAAAACTACCATATTTGACCTGTATTTACATAAGCCACTCTTGATAACTAAACAAACTCACGGCATGCTTGTTACATTACATTACATTACATTACATTACATTTGGCAGACGCTTTTGTCCAAAGCGACTTATACAATATTGAAGTGCAAATAATAGAAGAGGTTAAGTACAAAAATAATATTGAAGTGCAAATAATAGAAGAGGTTAAGTACAAAAATAATAGAAGTTAAAAATAAAACATCTATAGATAGGGTCTTAAGGAGGTCAGAGGGAAATAATGGGATAGAGGAGTAGAGAAGAGGAAGAAGGAGATGAGGTTAGAATTAGTTAGTTTGTTAGAGGTGTTAGGAGAGTAAGTTAATTGTTAATTTAACAATGGGCAGTCTATCCGGTGAGCTTCCAAAAACTCAAAGTACAAATCATCATCTATGACTCACTGACTGTTGCAACAGTAAACTTGATAAAACAGCAATATTTCCATTACTTAACGACACACACACACACACTTATTGACACTGATATCTGATACACACAGGATATACAGTGCAAACCTCTTAGGCAAGTCTATTTAAATGTAACTCTTTGTCTGAACAGGTTCGCTAATTGGATCTCAGACACTGATGCATAAGGATATACTAGGAATAAAAATTTGTAATAATCAGTGGTGTACAGAAATATTACAACATCATGTCCCGCAAAAAAAAAAGTCATTTTGTACTCGTCTTCAGATTCAGATTAGCCTAGTTTAAGTGGGTCTTCGGTGTGTTTACACCTGGTCTTTATGTGTTCAGATGAAATCTAAGTGTGATCTGACCACAAAAACACCTTAATATGATTAGCTGAAGCAACAATTGGGTGATAACTCCAAATACTAATACTTAGATTGGCCTTAATTTTACACATCATGTTCACAAATGTTCACATTATTATACGGGGTCAGCTGCTCAGTGCATGTGTGAAGTGCGCTTCACAACCTTACACTTTGCACACATGCAGGATTGAGCATTTGTGCTTGTAAATATGCCACAAAGAGAAGGAGCAACAGCTGGCCACCCTTGGTCAGCAGCATCTGCTCAGTTAGCAGAACATAGAGAAGAGGGCGTGTCTGTCATGCAGGACATTCTGGAAATCTTGCTGACGTAATCCAGTGCGGTCAGTGCTTGCTTTGAATAGTACCATAGTGGTTGAAACAAATGTGGTTATTTAGTGACCCAGTTCTGCGGCGGTTCTACATGATTTTCATGCAAAATTTTAAATATCAGTACCCAGTAAGTACCTAATGTAACAACTAACTTTCTCGAAATAATACAGCTACATACAGTAATTTAGTGCAGATGTGCTGCTAAATAATAATACTGCACTATTTTTTTGTAAACAGTTTATATAATGCTTTGGGCTGATATGTTCTATTTGTTAACATAATTTTTTTAATGTCAATTTTATATTGTGTTTAATATCTTATAAATAGAGGTGGACTCTTGTTTGTTTGTTACCTTTTTTAAGAAAACGCCTTAATGCTAGAGTGGTGAATAATGCTAACGGCACCTAGAGGACTCCAGAGGGCGCTCTACTAGAACATGGTTGTAAAATGAAAGGATCGGTACTGGATTGGACCTAAACCGAGACCACTCACTGCAATGGATGAAATGGATTTCATGTATCGTATGAGCAAATTGTGCCAAGAGCATAAGAGCATCAGCATGCTACTGGGCAAGTGATCTGACTTGGCTATAAGTCCTAAATAGACGATACATGATCCAATAAAATATTTTTCTGGACCACTCTCTGGATTAAGATGACCAAAGTCTGTATTACAGTAAGAAACATCCTGACAGATAAAACACCAAAAAACGAAAGAAATCGTCTTTCAAAAGCGGAAGCCATTACAGGTCTAGTGCCTCTCCTGGCTGGTTGCTGTACAATGTGTTGCTCTGGTAATCCGCACACATTTCAGTGACAAATCATCTTATTTTTCTTTTCTCATATTTCTCCTCTAAACTGTCATTAATGTTTTAATACTAAAGTTAGTTTTTCCTGTGCTAATATTCACACACTTTTTTTCCTCCCACAGAAATCAGTTAAAACATTACTCTGCTGTGTCATATGAAATATTGACCAACAGCCTTGGCTGAAATAGACTGTCTAAAATTTTGGACAGGGACCAAAAACTATTTTAAACATGACTTTTTTTATTCTTTTAATGGTTCATAGCAGCTCAAAGTTAAAATTGGACTGTAGTATTTAGTTTGTCTCAGTGGCAAAAATAGCAGAGCTGAGCTCCAGTTTTGTAAGGTAATTGAAACATAAATCATTTCGTAATAAAGTAAATCAACTATACTTTTACTGTTGAAACAATACACATACTGGACAAACTGGTTACCCAGAGGAAAACCTGATCCTAATTTCTGATAATTTAGGCTGGACTGTAAACACAGAGCGTGATGTTGGTTTCATTACTATAGAACGAAAAGGACTGGTACCACCGTGTCCAAGTTTTTAATAGCTATTCATTATATAAGAAAATTTCAGTGTGCCTTATAATCTGGATCAATTTATGTATAAGTTCGACCAGTCAGGTTGTAAAAAGCAGTAAAGCCACTCCTGAAGTACAGCGTTATACAGGAGTTTCAGTTTGGGTTTCTCCAGCACCGAGGCTAAAGCATTATTAGCATTAGCTGCTAACCACAGCATTAGCTCTTTTACCATTCAGAGGCAAGTATATCAGACTGTAGCCTGCATGTTTACTGTGTTAAAACAAGCTACTTGGGAACCGCTAGCTAATAGCACCCTGGCTCACCGGAACACTCCGGGTTCCTCAGTGTAGTGCTGTCGTGCTAGCACTGCTACTAACCGCACTGTTGAAAATATTGTAAATATAAGCTTACTGTAAATAAACAGAAGTGCTTTACTCACCCAAATAAAAATTTCAGAAGAGAAATCTGTTTAGATTTATATCCCGCACTCATTTGACTTTAAAAGATGTTTTTTTTTATTAATTACATTTTTTTTACTTATAATACGTTGTGCCTTATAGTCCGTAAAATACAATATAACAATTGAGACAGAATTACTGCATAAAATTGCATAAAACTGCTGGGTTAAAAAAAAAAAAAAGAATTTCACAATTTCACATTCTGGAAAATTTGACTTCCACACCTAAAATCTAACTTTTGCTTCCAGTATTTTTAAATATGCATCATTTGTGTTGTTACTGAATGCATTAGTGAAAAATATTAATGTAAAACATGATTTCAAATGTTTAACTGCTAAACTACTTACAGTACATCTAGTACATCACTTTGCTAGTATTTTTTCTGTTTTAAAAGCAAATCATTCAGTAGATTTTGTCCAATATTTCATATTTGCATTTAGCCCAGGTAATAGTGATATGGTAATTTTGCACTACACCATTAGTCAAAATTGCAAGCTGTATTTTTTACTGAGTTTTTAATGCTCACATGTAATACTCCATAGAGTAATAAATAAGTAATAAGTAAAGTCCGGTAGATGATATTCAGCAGTCTAAATTTAAATGATCATAAAAGAGTATTCCTTTCCCTGTCTAAAGACTCTATCTGGGCCAGCTAAAAGACTCTACCCATTTGTGTAAGAAGTTTTTCTCCTGCCCACTGTAGAACTGTGGGTGTGTATTGTGGGCTCTTTTGTTTATTGTTGATTGTGCATTGTTACTACTGAGTTACAAGCTATTAGTCTATTATTCTATTATTATACTATTATAATTATCATTCAGTCAGGTCTATTTTTAAAGCCCAGTCCCATGTCTAAATATATTGATACAGAGCTCAAAACTTAATCAGATACATTCAGCTCATTTATATATTAGTACTGTGGGCAGATGACTGTAAATGTTTTAAATATTACTCAGAAGCAATAGTAAAGTACTCTATTAGTAATCAGATCTACAGTAATGGCCGCAACAGACATTCCCCTATAGACGTCAGGTGATATGAAGGTCTATAAATAGAATCAGGGGAACTCCAGACACAACAAAGGTACAACTTTAGCGTTGCCCAGATAATGCTGTCCACAAACCCCTGCGGTTTTACCTTAGATATATTTGTGAATTTTGCAAAGCTGTCAAATGTCAGAGGAAAAGCATCAGTTCTGTAATGATGGGACAAAGGGTGATGGACAACAAGGTTCAGGGTCTCAGATACTAATGACATCTCCTCACTAACACTACCCAAACATATTAAACCTTTTCTTTTAAAATATCTTTCCATCACCAAAACTTAGATGTCCATAAAACACTGGCTCAACCCCCTTAAGGTCAACCTAGGACAAATTACTGTACGTTTTAAAAATAGTACCAAATCATTTGAAGAAACTTAAGCTGAACATAAGCTCATAGGTTAAGGTGAAAAGCCAAACCCAATTACTGAGTATAGCTAGTCTTGAGAAGCAATTTAACTATTTATTATATTTAAATATTTATTTAATTTAATGTATTGGCAGCATGTTATTGTCAATATCAATATTAAACTGAATACTGTTTGGCTGTTTATTGTTTTGTTGAGGAATTGTTGAGGGTCTCAAAAACTATTGCAACTGTGACCTAAAAGATCATTAGAAATAAGGAAGCTGTGCACATGTATTTGTAAACTTGTATTTGTGTTTGTGTATACATATATAGAAAAAAAGGGTGGTGTAGCCAATAGATGAAAGATGAAGGCCTGGCCAGAACTAATCCGAAACACCTGGCTCTAATATTATAATAGTGTTTGATTATTTTGACCAGGCACGTTAAAACAGATTCTGAGCTAAGATCTAAGAAGTGGTATTAGGAACCACTGGCTTGAACACGTCTGCAACACTTCAGCTTTTTCATTTTTCACTTTTTTTCCAAGTCAGGCATTCTAGGCAGGCTAAAAAAAGGCATTTTTTCCACCATGGACGCCAGTGAAAAAAACAGAGAGAGAAAGAAGGCATGCATTCTTATCAGCCCACTCTTCTGAACTGGAGTGAGCAGGGGGTGTGCCCATAAATTATGGCCAGCCTTTTTTTTTTGCCCAGCCCCCCTGTCCAGTCTCAATCCGCTTAGTCTGACAAATGTTTAACACTGTCAACACACTCCCTTAGCTAACAGAATGAACTACTGTAGCATGCCAAAGATTAGAAAAGGTTCGGCTACTGAAAACACATCACAGTGTTAGAGTCACAGCTTCAGTGTTAAGAGTTACTGTTATAGTGTGGTTTACGCTGCATTTACACTGCTCTCTCGCTTTAACGGACATGAACACACAGAAATAGGTAGATTTGGCACCCCCAAAAATAAGACAGCAGAAAAAGCAGAAACTCTCTAAATTCTGCACCTCCGCCATGAAATTCACCCCCTCTCTTGAGCGTGTTTCTTAAAATTTGCCAAAGCAATTATCTCTGCTTTCATCAAGAAGATGATGTGTACCCGCTGCCGAGTCATGTCGGGGTGCAGATTTAGGCACTACTATGGTGCCGAATTCAACACCTCCACCAGGAAAGACACCCCCTCTGGGGAGAGGCTGCAGGTGACGTTTCTTTTTCCTTATTTCTTAGGAGTCAGCGTAGCTGAGAAAAGTATCTCTAGTATTTCTATTTTCTAAGTAAAGTTAAAGCCAAGAAGACGTGGGTGTGCGCTGCCAATAGAGGGTGCTTTTCCTGGCTGGGGTTCTAATTTCAGCACAACAACTAATAACTGATCAGTTTTTATCATATATGTATATAATTCAGACATTGTACGCATATTTTTTTCTAACAACAGTAAATGTAATGGGGAGTAACATGTTTAGGTTGTAAAGTCATCTTTGGCTGGATTTAACTAATAATAAACAGAAGTACAGAAATAATGTATTTTGGTTTTTTTGTGATTAACAGTAATTCTGCAAATGTTGTTCTAAGTCACTATAGGGTGGGCTTTCATTCATTTTAACAAATGTGTCCCCCCTAATGTCAAACCTGCCCCTAAACTGCAATCATTTTCACCAGAATGTTTAAATTTAGAACAAATGTTTCATACGTTGCACTGAGAACAAGTATCAGGCAAACACTTGCTCTCTTCTGATTGGATAGACGCATCACATGGACAGATTAATTTACATAAATTTAGTATTGGCTCAGCTTTTCGTTACACCGTATCCAAACACTCTACATGCCAGACCCATGATGACCCACCTGGCTAGGTCTGATAGAACCAACGCTTCCCAATTAAATGAATGGGATTAATTACTGTGTGTTTATGTGACAGAACAGTGTGAATGCAGCATAAGCAACAGTATGACAGGTTTAAATGAATTGATTAAGTAACTACTGACTAACAGTGCTTCATAGTGACATTAGAAACATAACCATGGTAACAGACAATTTCTTAAAAAAGAGAAAATGGCAAGTGATCATATTTCATTAGTAACATGGTCAGGATGTATCATCAGAAATTAAGTTTAAGATCAAGAGTGTAAGCACTAACAGCTCATCAGCAAAGCTTTAGTCAGTATCTTCTGATTTGAACTGTGAGGTGCCTTTCCACGCTCAGGGTTGCCGGGTATATATACAAACAGCATACAAACAGTGAGCTGCAGCCATAGAAACAGGCAAGCTATTTGTATGGTTAGGCTTTAGTATGGTTTCTAACCATAGCTGGGTAATTTATCATCACCACTAGTGTATTAGAGACAAGTATTGTTTTGGAATTGATCACTGAATTAATCCTGTAACCAGGTATATTTAGTTTCTCTTTTTACATAATTTTTTTTTTGGCAGATAAGTACAATAATAATATAATTACTGGCCCATAATTCATATTCTGGTGATCCTCTCATATACAGCTCTGAAAAAACATTAAGAGACCACTTTAGATTCTGAATCAGTTTCTCCAATTTTGCTATATATACCTATATCTATAGGTACATGTTTGAGTAAAATGAACATTGTTGTTTTATTTTATAAACTATGGACAACATTTCTTTCAAATTCCAAATACAAATATTGTCATTTAGAGCATTTATGTGCAGAAAATGAGTAATTGTTGAAATAATAAAAAGCTTTTTTAAGAGTTCAAAAATCAATATTTGGTGGAATAACCCTGGTTTTTAACCACAGTTTTCATGCATCTTGACATGTTTTCCTCCACCAGTCTTAAACACTGCTTTTGGATAAATTTATGCCACTCCTGGTGCAAACATTCAAGCAGTTCAACTTGGTATGATGGCTTGTGATCATCCATCCTCCTCTTGATTATATGCCAGATGTTTTTTTAGTTAGGTAAAATCAAAGAAATTTTTAGGTAGTCTCTTATTTTTCTCCAGAGCTGTATATTAATATTGTAACACAAAAACTTGAGCAAAATAATTTAAAAGTTTTAAAAGTCTTTGGTAAAGTCTGTTGTCTTAATTTTTCATCTCATTTAAACTCTTTTTTAAACTGCATTTTACTTCTTACATTCAATTGGTGTGTGATGTAGGTCCCAACTGAAAGGGATCGGCTATGTTGGCTCCAGCTGCCCAGTCAGAATGCCAGTAAAAGCTGGAGGGCTGTAGGGGCGGGGTGAGGTGATGTAAGCAGCCAGTCTTCAGCTCATATGTATCAGAGCTTTATAAGTCGTGGGGACTGGCACAAGCTGCCTCTGTGATGCCCAGTGGCTTACTGAACTCCAGCTTTCATACAATGAGCCTCTATGCAGGCCTGCTGTTCAGGACCGCTGTTTCGGCCCCTTTAAAAACACCCACTACTGAAGGATCACCCGCCCCTCTGTACCACACACACCGACCAATGCCACGAGGAGTCAAACAGGAACACACAGAACACACAAAGCCTAACAGGCACAAATAAAGGAGCATATCATGACTGTCATATCAAAACCTCATTTGACTTTTTAACACCAGGTGAAAACACCAGCTGCCCTTTATAGTGTGTAAACACCATGTGACAACAATTGTGTGGAATAAAATCCTAAATTTAATTTTCATCATGCTTTCTATTATTAAAGGAGCATTAGTTGACTATTTCTCCCTTTTTAAAGTATTTTAAAACTGTGAATTATGTAGAGCATCTCATTACTCCACCTACCTCCATGTCATCAACTCCCCAATATTCCACCCCATATCAACCTCCAATTACTTCACCTGAATCCCCTATACTCCACTCCATTCATCTGAACACACCATTACTCCACCCCCTCTTCTCAGTTCTTCATTACATCACCACAACTCCTCAAAACCTCACCCCATCTCTATGCCATTTTCTTAATGGCCTATTACCCCACCCCTATCTTTCTAATGCTTCATTACTCCACCCCATCTCCCTAACACCCCAATACTCCACCCCATCTTCCCAACACCCATTTACTCCACCCATCTCCTTAAAACCCAATTACTCCAACCCTATCCCCCTAATGCCCCATTACACCATCCCATTCCCATCTCCTCAATGCCCCATTACTTTACCCCATCTCCTCAACACCCAATTACTCCACCCCATCCTACTAACACAACTTTAATAAACCCTCTCTTTAAATAATCTCCTCAACACCCAATATCTCCACGTCAATTGCCTCAACACCCACTGCATGTGACATGCAATTTTTATCAATTCCATTTTTTTTGGCAAATTATTATGAATAGTTTATACATAATCCCTACAAACATCAACCCACAGTCAGACACTGAGCCCTGAAGGTCACATACACACTCCTGAGGCATAGACTCATGAATGTACTATTTTGTACACAAACATACTGCACAGCTCTATGAACTTTACACCTAAACACTGGCAACAGCTATAGAGCCGACACAGTGACTAATGCTAATGCCACACCCACTGGCTTCAAACGGCTAAACGCCCTCATACAGAGGTCAGCATATTTCTGCATATGTTTAAACTTCTGTTTTAAACCCAAAGTTGTTCCTCTTACTAACTGTACCTACAGGAAGCAATAGCTGGAATAGCTGGTATTTACTAAACTGAAGAAGGTACTTGCCAGTAAAAAACGACATAATATTTTCATGAATGAAACTATACTCAAATAGTGCTGCTTTCTGTAAAGGTACTGATATGTAAGAAACAGCAGCAGTACAGTTTTGCAGCAGCTATGCCCTGGAAAATATCTATAGATCCTTTATATTATTAATTATCTGTGGCAAATTAAATGAATGCCCATTTGCTGTTTAATTAAACAGCTTAACATATCATTTTCTCAGATATTCTCTTTTCGTACACATTATTCTCTTATTAATCAACACTAATCAAATATAAATCTAAATATTTTCACACAAAAAAACGAGCTCCCCAAAAAGCCAAGCCAAGCATTTTCTGCCTGTGGTTTCTACAGTGCGTAATGTTAAGAAATCACATTTCAGGGGAATTGTGCCCAAAACTACTGACAAGTAAAATATGACTGCCAAGAACCAAGAGGGTGGTGCATCATTTCCTTGTGCAGAGTAAATTGCACAATCATAATCTTCATGAAACAGTCGCAGGAAACCTTGAAGTGACATTGATGTGCCATAAATAATTAAATATTTGAAGTCTGCTACTGAACATCTAGACACTCTTCAAGTCAGAAGAGTTTTAGAAAAAAAAACATAACGCAGATATAATGTATGTCTAAACATTTAAAGGAAATTTATAGAACACCTTGCCATCTGTGAAGGTCATGCAAGTGGCACTAGCAATATTACTCAAATGGGAAGAAAGTTTTCTACAAAATATCAACAAAACCTGGATGCAAGCGTCAAAACATCTGTTCAAAAGCTGAAGATGGACTGTGGATGTCTTCTCAAACATAATCCAAACCATACCAAAAAATCATTCATGCACTACCTGAAGAGATACAATCTAAACCAAGAAGACCCCAGAACATCTCAGCACTATAGGTCTTCAGCAAAGAACAGGAAGAAATCAAACTACAAAAGATAAAATATGTTCAGCTTCAAAAAGTCTTTATACATACTAGTGTGACAGTTCAGTACATATAGTCGCACAAATAATACAGTGCACCTTCTACCCAGACATTTTAAGCTGTAAACGGATGGATTTGCATGACGGGAACTGTGGTGGTTTGGGAGTATTGCTTCAGTAACTCTCGTCTGTCCGCCTCATTTTCTCCATCATCTCTCTCTCTCTCTTAAAGCAACGAGTAAAGGGAGTGACTGCTGCACTCATTTGACCTCACTTTTTTTTTATCTCACTGTTCTCTCCTTTGGATTTGTAACAACTGTTATCAGCCTGTAGCCTGCTGCTAACCCCGGTTAGCACTGCTGAAGCAGCATTAGCATTAGCAGTTAATCGCGCTAGCTCTTTCTCTGTTCAGAGGGAAGTACATTGGACTGTAGCCTGTGTGTTAAAACAAGCTTCGTGGGATGAACCACTAGCTAAAATCACCCTGGCTTACTGGAGCACTCAGGGTTTCTCAGTGTAGTCCTGTCAGGTTCCATAGTTAGCCGCTAATGCTAATACTCCAGCTGGAAATTCAGGAATCTAAGTTTACTGTAAATAAATGGACATGCTTTACTCACCCAAATAAACAGTTTTAAGGAAAGAATTGTTGTTTGACTTTTAAAAAAGGTATTTTTTTATTATAGTTATTATCTTTTATTATAGTTATTTTTATTATAGTTATTATAGTTTTTTTTATAGTTTTATTTACTTAGCTTAGCTTTACTTAATTTACTTAAGGCTGGCATTACAGCTCGGCAAAGATATTACAAGTTCTATTAATAAAATTATAAAGTTGAAGTTCAGATTATGTAATCATCAGCATATAAAGCTTTGTTTTGAAAAAAACTAAAAACTAAAAAAAAATGAAACTAAATGTTGTCCTTCAGAAATTTGAATTCTTACTTTTTTGCTGTAATTATGGTTATTTTATTAATGTAAGTAATTTAAGTAATGTATCATATATTGTATACATTTCCTGGCATATCTGTCCTGTTATCTGTGCTGCTTTATAATTCACCATTTGGGATAAGTAAATCATTACCTTTTTATATGTTTTTAAACATTATCTTGTCCATGTAAATATTGTTGTCAGACAATGGTTCATTTATTGTTGTGTTTAAACCACAAGCACTAGATAGCATTAAATAGTTGCACTGTGTCTTAAAAGCACACTGTTCTGATTGGATAAAAAAGTAAAACTGTCCTTTACTCTACCGGTAATTGTATCCATGATTATTTTCTGTACTGTCCCTTTAAGTTAGCTCTGAATAGAAACCACTCTTTAATAAATGCACTGAACACAGATTACTCCAAGACACAACAGCTAAAGCGGAAGAACAGATAACAGAAAGAAGCAGCTAACTCTTATTAAACATCATTCTCTATATGTACACACTTAATCCATGTGTATCAAAGCAGACGTTTTGTAGCATACGGAAAGAAGCAGTCAGTTTACGACTCTTGCTTTCTACTGAAAATGAAAAGTATAGTTTTTGCAGATGGTGGCGTTTCCCTGCATCAGCTCCTATTTATGGCACTTCCCGTTTGCAACTCTAAGGCCTTTTTAACACAGTGGCAAGATAGATTAGTGTGAGTCTGCACTGTTCTGACAGACTGGAGATATGTACTGGTCTTAAAATGTGTAAGACTGCTTTCAAAAGCTTTTAAAAGGCCAGTATCCTACATTCATGCTCCATGTTGCAGAAATGATCCTAATTTTCTTCTACACAACCATTTTCCAACCACTATTCACCCTTAGATTTTAAGCTTTGGGTTTTTGTTACTATGTCGTTAAAGAGTGTATTCACCAACAGTGTCCGCTGGTCTTTCACTCTCTCAGTGCATTTTTGATCCACATCATGGAGCTGATAGAAAGTGTGCAGATGTGGGGTTTATAAAGGATCGGGAAGGGTAGAACTGAGACCCTCTTTGCCCCTGGGCAGTTTATATGACTAGTATCTGGATTGTATACTGATACAATTTCAGACCAGTGCATTTAAACTTTGTAAACAAAAGAGTCTCCATTTAGTCAGACTAAACTCAGACTTGGCTGTCCTTAATTAACCCCGTTTTCATCCAGTCACTTCATGTCACAGGTAAATGGACTGTATTCTGATAAGCATTTTAGCACCTGTATTTACACTTGGTAGTCAAATAGTAAGTCAAACCAAAGCCTAACAATCACATTATTGACTTACCGTGTAATGTATGGACATGAGTTCATATTTGCAGACCTTAATATTTCATATTGAAACCATTAACATAAATAAGCTGGTATGTCATCTGTTTAAAAACAATAATTATGTTTAGAAAATGTAAACATTTTTTACTCCAATGTCTGAATATTCTTAATTATCATAAATACATTGCTCTTTAAAAGGGCATTGCTTTATTGTCACAACATCAGTGGAATTATATGGTTATAAAATGGCAATAATATTGTTTATCGCAATTATTTCTGGGACAAAAATAAAAGTAGTATCTTAGAAAAAAACATTAAGGATTATATTTTTGTAGTAACTTATAAAACAATTAGGATGTGTCAATAGATATTAAGAAAACATGCTGAGTTTAAGCACTGGCAGCTCTTGTCAGTAAAGCTTTAGACAGTATTTTCTTTTTTTGAATTATCTGTGTGATTTTTAGCCTCCTAATCTGTCCACCATAGTGCTGGGCGATATAACGATATCGATTTGTTTCGCGATAATTTTTCCCTCGATGACGATGATAAGCCTGTGCAATAGAATTCGATAAACATTCATTTCCATTTCCATCTAAGTGGCGCGGCAAACAACGAAAACACAACGTGTAATCAATCCAGAAGACGCTGGAGCAAATTAATAAATAGTTAAGAAAATTGTAATAGTTAGTCTCATGCATGCAACAAAAAACCCTAAAGAATAGTGGAGTATGGCCCGACACACGCAAACAACCATAGTGTTTGTACTTTGGGAATAAACGGCCGCACTGTTCAGCACGTTTTAAATAAATTTTAAGTAAATTTTAAGCACTAAATGTAATTAATTCAATTTATATTAGGACCTCGGGGCAGGTGCTGCAAAAATGTGTATGTGGGGCGCGGATTAAAGGAAGAGGTTTTTTTGCAGAGCGGTAACAGGACAAAAACACCTTAAGAATGATGTCTAAATGACTTTCCTCTAATCTAATATAATTTAACATGGTTTAAGGATATAAAATAATTTCTAAACAAACGAACTTTTTAATATTGAGCTTATGGCCCAAGTGCAAAAACACAAAATCATTTATCATTTAGATTATCTGCCTGAACGCGAGCCCGAACCCGAGCTTGAACGCCAGCCTGACTCAGGCGCTGCATGAACTCGGGCCGGTCGAGAACACCGCTTTCCTCTCAGATTAGGCGGAAGAAAATGGTCTTTTTTTTAATGTAACAAATCACACTGTGATTTTTGTGATATTTCCCCAATTACAGCTCAGCTGCGCGTTTAAAGCTCAACGCATGAATTAATCGGTGCGCTGTGCGCCGCGCGTGCTCGCGGGGGATTTGACGCGTCTGTCAAGCAAGTTAATGGACCGTTTTGGGGGCAGAGATTAAGAAGTACAGCAGGTACATCTCAGATTTGTAGTTTAATGCTCTACTAAATTACTGGCTTTAAAACTGGCTCATGATATGGTCGGTTCTGGCTGGATTTTTTCCTGCCTACAGGCTGCATTTGACGGAAAGCAGCTCCTCAGTCAGACAACAGTGTCAGCATACAAATCGTGTGCGTTTCCTACAGGACAAACCATTTAAAAGTGCAGATAAACTCATTAAAAAATCACACAGTGTCTGTCTGGCTTAAAATACTTTTAATAAGGTACAGCTTTTAAATTAATAAATCAACATTCATTAAAAATCCGTGAGAAGTTCTGTATGCTAAATGACAAGCTAAGCTAATAAGCTAATAACATTTAATAATAACAGAAAAATAGATATGAATTTGGAAAATAACCAACTAAAGTGAGCTCAAAATACAATAATAAATATAATCTAACGAATTTCAAAATATAAATTAGAAATATTGAACTTCAATATTAAATTCAACTTCAACTACAAAAAACGCAAGGACCGATAGAACATAACGAACAGAAAAAAATAAATTTGAAATTGGAAAAAAAGTTCAAAATGCTAAAAGAAATAAAACCTAACGAATTTCAGAATATAAAATCTAAATATTGCACTGCAGCAGTACAAAAGCCTAAGTGCTTAAACAAACAAACCAAAAAACAGCCTATCACAAATCATTTTTTGAGCCCGACCCAGCTGAGGAAAAGGTGGGAAATCTTTTTTTTTCCGGCTGGGTCTTGGAAAACTTTGTGGTGAATTAAAGGGGCCGAGTTGCAATTTTTGTTTTACTTTAATCAGTTTTTAATCCGTCTTTTTAAAAACAAATATTCCAATATTGGCTGCCAATCAGTGCCCAATATTCTGAGCTCAAAAAACGCTATTCGGGCCAGCCCTACTAATCTAATATAATTTAACATGGTTTAAGAATATAAAATAATTTCTAAACAAACGAAATATTTAATATTGAGCTTATAGCCCAAGTTTTTTTTTCAGTCATGGAAAATTGGAAAAAATTGGAAAAAAGCCCGAGTTCATGCAGCGCCTGAGTCAGGCTGACGTTCAAGCTCGGGTTCTGGCTCGCGTTCATGATTAATTTGTTTTTTTTAAAAACTAATATTGGAATATTCGCTACCAATTACTGCCAAATATCCGGAGCTCAAAAAATGCTATTCGGGCCAGCCCTAATAATTATGGAGATACAGAAAAAAATATTGTGATAAAACTTCCATCACTCCCTTATTCTCTCACTAATAAAAACAAACCTTTAAGTGTGACACAAAGTGATTTGATTTATATCGTGATACATATCGATATCGACTGATATGGAAAACTATATCGTGATAAGATTTTTTCCCATATCGCCCAGCTCTAGTCCACCACCATTCCCCCACTCCCATTTCCACACTCAGGGATGCCATGTATAGAAAACAGCACGCAAACAGTGTGCTGTAGTCATGGAAATGGGTGAGCTGGCTATTTTTCTGATGAACAAGTAATCATTAAGCTTTAGTAAGGTTGCTAACCATAGCTGAGTAATTGACCACGACTAGCGTACAATATACGTGCATTCTGGACATTGAAGCATATATGTTCACAGATCAGCTGCAGAGTAAGACTCGTTGTTGCTTGCCACTGTGTGTCAATCTGGCAACCGGTCTAAGTCTCGCCTCTGAGAAGGAGCGGGAGGAACAGAAAACTCTATTCAGTTTTTGGAAATTGGACTTCTGTAGCCATTTCACATGCTTGCTCACATTATCATTATTGTTCTTTAACATGCCTAGTCAGACTGAAATCATATTGCTGTGTGGGATAGAATGGAATGTGCAAATACACTGGTCAAGTGGCTTTTATGTATTTTTTTATGTATTATGTATTATGTATGTGTTTTTATGTATTTAGGCTCTTACTGTTCTGTCCTAAAAGGTTTTAAAAGTTATAAATGTGTCTTTGGTGTGCTTGCACTTGCATTTTTTTTATGGTTTAGCCTCATCAAGATTTGATCCTGACACTTAAGAAGCATGAAATGTCCAGATGTGAAAGGGTCACTGGGTTGCATTCAAAAATACTCCCATATAATTACTGTATGAATAGTTGGAGCTGGGCGATTAATCGATTTTATCGATTAATTTGAATTTACAGTTAAGGACGATGTGTTTTAATGAAAATCGATTTTCTCTGAGTTTTAATTTTCATCACCGACACCAGGTTTAGCCCCGCCCCTCTCTCCCGCGTGCACCCCCGCCCCTCTCTCCCTCCCTCCCTCCCTCCCTCCCTCCCTCCCTCCCTCAAGGCACACAAGATGCGCTGCAGCAGCAGTTCAGTTCAGCGAGTCTTCAGCACAGCACGCACAGCAACAGAGCCACCAGCCAGGTAACATACACATCAAGTAAAATCCTACCGTTTGCCCTCTAAGCTCAACGTGAAATCATTTTGTTGTGCAGTAAAATGTCTCATACATCACCAAACTACTAAGCATCTTTAGCCGACTGGTCACCAGATAAACTAGCCGCTCCAGCCCAAATCAATAATAGATAACGTGAGGACGACCACATACAGCCCCGGTTCTGGACTGATTTGCTTGGGGTAATAATAAATTGATAATAATAAACTGTTTTAGGGGTGGACAGTGTGCCTAGTTATAATAATAAAAAAAGGAACTGAAACCCTGTCTGTGACTGATGTTTTTATAATTTGCTACTAACTAGCTACAATTTATAGCTAAAGCACTTCAAGTTAAGATCAGCACACTACTCAAATGCTCAAATGTACACAAACACTCTATTACCCACAGGAACAAACACATCACGCTGCTAACAGCAACCCATCACACAGCGTGTGTGGGTGTGTGTGCTATTTTAGGATCAAATTGGATTCATTATCCAATAGACAATCTAGTATATTTAGCTGGGGCTGTCATAATCCAGATCTAATATGTTCATTTTTGGGTATTACTCGTGTGACTATAAACTATTTAATATTTATTCCAATATTAATGTATTACTGTATTAAGATTTATATTAATTAAGATATATTATATTAAAATATATACTAAGATATATCATATCTATATTATACAAGGTATATTATAAATTAAGATGCTCAGTGTTATCGGGCACTGCAGCTGATAAAACATGAGAGTTCCGTTTTTAACCAGATGTGATTAGAGAATGAAAGGCATTGTGGGAGTTCATTTCACTCATGGTTTTAGTGGCATGACCAAAACCGTCTGGAGGAAAAGCAGCTTCCTTAAATGCCGTTTAAACACTAGAACTGAACTGCAGTTGTTGCAAGGTTTCACTTTACATGGTTAACTGGTTTCCAAAAGCAATTTTGATTTCAGCTGTAAGTAATATGCATTTATGATGTTTCTAATGCCAGGTACCTGCTATTCAATCTTTAGATTCTTCAGATTATTGTACCCTTCACAATACACAACTTGTCTTGTAACAGGGACTCTTTTAGTGGTTTGCACAGTACACAACTGATGAGCGGCATGGAGTTATAAATAATGTGATATTTCACCAGGAGGGACTTAATGCAACTCTGTCTGCTCTCCAAACTCACATTTTGTGACATGAACTCGTAAGAATAGATGCAAAGCAAAGCAATGCGATAAAAATGCATTAAAAATGTTGATAAGATACAAGTAATAAAAGTTGTTTAGTGTTTACAATACATTTTAAAAGGTTCCTGCACCATTTTAAAAGTCAAAACTTGACATTTCCTATTTATCATTTTTTTTCTCCCCAGTAATGTAGTTGGATAACTCGCTGCTAAAGTTAGAATGTTAGCTAGCTTGTGATTGTGATTTTTTTTCTATAAAGAAATAATCTTTTTTCAACATTTTATTTTAAATTGGTTTTTCGCATGTTTAGAATGAGGTTTAACCCAAATACAGGTTAAATTAAGCATCAGTGTCAGCCACCATTTCCACCACCACATTTAAAGCATGTATTAACTATTAAAGTAAAAGGAGGCCCCTGGCATACTGACCTAATCAGACAGGTGTCATGCCTTTTTTACGCTGTGCCACACACAGCCGAAATTCCTCACCACCCCACCCCCACAGTCCACAACATGGAGAGGCATTCCTTTGCATATTATTACTGACTCTTAATGCTGCCCATGCAGCATATAATTGATATTTAAAGCTATGGATATGTAAAAACAGCACATTGTCTTCAATATTTAAAATCATTTAATATAATTTTCAAAATATATTACAGTACTTGGTATAGGACTGAATGAATGAACGAATAAAAAAAAGATAATAATAATAAATAAATAATTTCATGAGTTAATGTACACAGGCTTTATGAATACTGTCCTGTAACCCACCTTATATGACTAAAATGCAAAGCACAGCCAAACAGCAAAAGAGCAACAGGCTGGTCAGCATAAACCAGGTTAGCTTAACAAACAGTCTGTTAGCTATGAGAGGCTCTGCCACTTTTTTTTTGGACTTGGGTGCGCTTTTCCCGCGGGTCTGGTACACTTATGCTACGTTCACATCACAAGCCAAATTGCTCAATTCCGATTTTTTTCTCAGCTCAGATTGGCTATCTTGACGGTTCACATTCAGAAGTGTAAGTGACCTGTATCTGTGTCTGCCTCACATGCTCACATTGATACAAGTATAAATGTCGCCTTCTCCACCAAAAACAAAACAATCCTATTTGAGAGACGACTCGTAGCTTTATAAAGGTGAAATAAATGCGTTAGCAGCTAATGTATGTGGAGTGTGGACTGCATCAGGTGTGGAAGCTAACTATTCTTAGGTTTGTGTGTGGGTCATGTGAACCTCTCCCCAGATGAGCACAGAATCCATCCTGGGTAAGAAATCATTCATTTAGGTCAAGCAACAAACTAAAATGCTAGATTCTAATGCCAAATTCTAGGTATATCATATAGCTCTTGAATAATTAAATACTGTGCCTTTAATGTGCCTATAAACGCCTCTAGCGTTTATAGAACTGTCTTAAAATATTAAGCTTTAAAAAGGAAGCAGTGTGAAATGTGTTGGCATATCTTTTTTAAGTTCTTATTTTTAATACGTTGCCATTTGCACAATACAAATTGCTTGAATTTTCCTGCAAATGCAGACTGATTCCTTCATATATTGTGTAACTGTGTGGAAAAAAATAAACCCAATAGTAGTCAAAGCCTTCATTTAAAGCCTTAATGTTTTATATTATTGGTTTTGGCCGTACCGCCCAGCACTAGCAGTTCATTACCACATCCTGGATACCAAAACAGAGTAGGAAAATTAAAAAAACTGCTTGGCAACAAAGTCATGGTTATAATATGGGCATTGATAGACAGTGCTTCTATTCCACACAGTTCAAACTAGTTAATATTATTGTACTGTGTTGCAATACTTAATCAGGCGATTTTTATGTTCAAGTCACTACTATTTAACAGTGTTATATCACTGTAGTAATTAACATATAGAACACAAAATATGTTTGCAATATAAACGGAACAGTATAAGCCAATCACAAATCAGGATAATTACATTATCGACTTATTATACAACATACTAACATGACTTACTATAATAATTTCTACAGAACTTGATACTGTTCATTGTATTAATTTTGAGTTTGTTTACATATGAATGAATGAACCAATAATAACATTTCCATTTGCACAGTGTGGACTGTGTCTAGGAGAAAAACAGTAGCTGTTATACACTGCACAAACTCATATTCATTTAAATTCAGTTACTTAAATCAAAATAGTCCATTGAAGGGGTGTACCTGCATTATTATGATACGGTTACAATTTATCACAATTACTTCTGAGACAATATATTATCCAAAAATGAATCTTAAAACAGCGCAATGCTGCTTGTCTATTAAATGTGTGGCTATAACTATAACTAATGTTTAAAACTAAAAAGCAACATCAATATCAATATACCAATATGAATGATAACTACAGCACCCAGCCTTACAGCTTAACTAGTTACAACTGTCTCATTTACAGTCATTTATCTTTACATTCAGTCCTGTAAACTGTTTGTTTTTATATGTATTATATAGTTTATTTAAAGCATACAGCTCCGCAAAGAATTAAGATACCACTTCAGTTTCTGAATCAGTTTCTCTGATTTTTCTATTTAAAGGTATATGTTTGAGTAAAATGAACATAGTTGTTTTATTCTATAAACTACGGACAACATTTCTCCCAGATTCCAAATCAAAATTTGTCATTTAGATAATTTATTTTCAGAAAATGAGAAATGACTGAAATAACAAAAAGATGCAGAGCTTTCAGACCTTAAATAATGCAAAGAAAACATTTATATTTATGAAGTTTTAAGAGTTTAAAAATCAATATTTGGTAGAATAACCCTGGTTTTTAATCACAGTTTTCATGCATCTTGGCATGTTCCCCTCCACCAGTCTTACACACTGCTTTTGGATAACTTTATGCCACTCCTGGTGCAAACATTTAAGCAGTTCAACTTGGTTCGCTTGGCTTGTGACCATCCGTCGTCCTCTTGATTATATTCCAGAGGTTTCCAAGTTGGTAAAAAAAAAAAAAAAAACTCAAAATCATTTTTAAGTGGTCTCTTATTTTTTTCCGAGCTGTATGCTGTTTGTTGTTCTATAAGGCTAAACTGAAAGTGAATTCGAATTTGAGGAAAGTTTTAGAATGAACACACACGAAAAGTTCACTAAGGTTAGCTCATTTGTGTTAATATATAAACAAAAAAAGCTGCAGACTATATTAACCGAGTTTATTTACCTGCTTTTACTTCAACAATGAGAAACTCACACAACCCACAGCTCCTCAAAACATTAAGCGTAAGGAAACCTCATTTTGAAGCAGTTAACAGAGGCGAACTTACTATTTCCACAGCCAGAATAGAGCCTTTCCGAGTCCGCACGTAGCTCTTTAACTTCTCCAGGACGCTGGCCGCGGGGCTGGGGTCTGTGTCTGCCATGTCTGCAGCCTTCACCCTCGAACCGTCAGCGAGAGCAGTAAACACACTTCACCAAACCACAACTAGCGCTGCTCAGACTTAAAAATGGCTTCTTACTGTAGAAGTGCTGAGCAGAAAATGAAAGCCGGAGAGCCGGGCGGGCCCCTTCTGGAGTGACGAGAAACTGCGATCAACAGGCTGCAACGAGCGGGCTTTCCACTGCTAAAGAGAGAGAGAGAGAGAGAGAGAGAGAGAGAGAGAGAGAGAGAGAGAGAGAGAAAGAAAGAGATAGAGAGGGAAAAAAGAAGAGAGAGCGCAATGGGGCGTTGGCTCTGGTGTCTCTAGAGAGTTTTGTGGAGACTCATTTATGTTACATTATACCCACTGCTTACATCAACACACTGGGCATTTCCGGTCAAATACACGTTTTTTTTCTAACTAAACACAAGTTAAACACTGAGCAATTCTGTTAAAAAGCACGTTTTTGACTTAACAAGTAAAAAACTTCATATATTTGCAATTTCTGGCCAAACACCAAACGCGCCTTTTTGCCGCCAAATTGCAAAAAATAATTTCGGGGAGGTTCTTCCCTAATCCCCTGCCCAAAAACAAAAAAAAAAGAAAAAATTGCACACACCAAAGGATATCAAAGGATAATAGAACTTTAAGTTACCTTTTGCAGGCAAGACTTTAATTGTTTTTTACTTTTACAAGACATGAATATACTGTGGCGGCTCTGGGTTGTGTGTGTGGCTGCCTTCAGGCATGTTTCTGTTCTCCTGTGTGCGAGGATGACAGGGTTGGGGCATCTCCCTTGGGAGGGGTTATGCAGAGAGGGTGGGCACCACTCTGGATCTGCCATCTGGGAGACACACAGCTGGGTTGGTGGCCTTTGGGCTATTTTAGCTTTGTGGGGATGGTTTTAGCTCTCCTAGTCTTGTTAAAGACTATGAGTGAGTGGCAAGCCGGTTCAATAAAAGGAGCTGTTGAGTATTTAGCATGAGTCTCACGGGTCTTCCTTCCTCTTCCACGCCACATTTGGTGTCAGAAGTGACCCTGCTGGAAGATATTGAGCTGCTGGCAGGGGAAATCGAACGGCTGAGGAGGAAGACAGCGGACCAACGGACTAGAGGCAAGGCTCTGCAGCGGAGTGGACTCGGACCTGACTGCGCCAGTGGGCTGTTCGGAGGTCGTGGCCGGGGAGAGGACGACGCGAGCACGGCGGCGCTGGCTCCCAGAGCGGATGGCACGAGGACGGCGGCGCTGACTCCCAGAGCGGATGGCGTGAGGACGGCGGCGCTGGCTCACGGAGCGGATGGCGCAAGGACAGCAAAATGCTAGTGGCGGACAGACGCCGACAGCAGGGAGAGACACTGGGCGTGCTGGCATCGGAGATGGCCCTGCTAACCCGCCAAGCTTACCCAACGTTTCCGCGAGCGGCCCAGAGGAGGCTCGCGTTGGATCACTTTCTGCGCGCCCTCGAGCCGAGCGAGCTGCGCAAACACGTGAGGCTGGCCGACCCGCAGACCCTGGAGTCCGCGGTGGAGGTGGCGGAGCGGTCCGAACTCATCCTCTCAAGCCATCCTGGACCGTGGGGGGCGTTGCCGGTTGCCCATGATTCGCAGAGGTGGGGTCGGAGCCGGTCTGATGCCCAACTGGAGTGCTGGCGCTGCGGGGGGGCGTGGCCACAAGCGAGCGCACTGCAGCCGGCCGGGAAACGGAGCCGGGACCACCCAGTGAGGGTTACGGTGGCCCCAGGAACGCTATGCTTACCCTCGGGACCTGATTCCGGAACTGCCGGACTCAGCGGCTATTTCCTGAAATGTACATTGACTGGAGTGACGGTGAACGCGCTGGTGGACACGGGCTTGTCTGTCTCACTGATACGGCCCGAGCTAGCGACGGAGGTAGCGGCCGAGTTTGTGACTGACAACAGCCAGCGCATCGCTCTCTCTTCAGTCACCGGGGATCCTATAGGTCTCCTAGGATTAACGGAGTTGACAATTGATGTCGGCAAGGGGCCCTTTCAACAACAGTTCTGGGTATGACGCATCAACAACCCGTGCATTCTGGCCAAGGACCTGCTCTCACGCGTCGGAGCTATCATTGACTGTGCACGGGGCTCGGTGCTGGTGACTGGACTCCCCGTAGAGATACGCGACGAGTTAGGGGTAAGTGAACTGGTGGGAGGGAATGTGTGTGATTCGGTGCGTGATACGGTAGAGGGTCCGCTGGATGCGGGGTTGAGTGTAGATCCGATAGAGGAGATGCTGGAGCGCAGTTGTGTGGGTTTATCTGGTCCCCAACAACTCCGTTTGCGCGAACTGATCGGCCGTTTTCGCACGAGTTTCGCTGTGTCTGAGCGCGAGTGTACTAAAACTAGCCTTGCGGTTCATTCGATAAACACGGGTGACGCCCAGCCCATCAGGCTGAGGCCGCACCGTCTGGCGTTAGCAAAGTGCGTAGCGGCGGAGCAGTTAGCCTGCGAGATGGCGAGTACGGGCATTATTGAGCCTTTGAGCAGCCCGTGGTCGGCCCCGGTGGTCCTTGCGAAAAAGAAGGATGGAAATTGGTTCCGCGGTCGTGCTGCATCGTTTATTTGGATGATGTCTTGGCGCACGGAACCGACTTCGACTCCGCACTGTCTCACCTTGAAATGGTGCTCGCCGCGATTCAGGCGGCTAACCTGAAGCTCAATCCAGCAAAGTGTAATCTGCTAAGGCAGCGCGTGAGCTTCCTGGGCCACGTAGTGAGCGGTGCTGGCGTGGAAACCGATCCCATTCCGCTGGTCTGACGAGGCGGAGCGGGCATTCGAGGAGCTAAAAAGCCGCCTGTGCAATGCTCCGATTCTAGCGTATCCGAAGGTGTCTGAGAGTTTCATTGTGGATACTGATGCGAGCGACCACGGCCTGGGAGCAGTCCTGTCGCAGGTTCCGGACGGCTCCGAGCGCGTAATAGCGTACTATAGCCGCCGCCTGGACAAGGTGGAGCACAACTATTGCAGGTGTCCGTAGAGCAGTACGTGGGCAGTACACGCGCTCAGTGCGAACGTCACACCGTCGTGGGGGGAGGTGGTGCCGCTGGGCCCGATTGCTAAGGCGTTGCGCTCCAACTGGGCTAGTTTTAGTTTGTCCGACGGCGTGCTGTGCCATACCTGGGAGGATCCGGCGAACGGGCGGCGCGTTTTTCAGGTGGTGGTACCGCGGGTGCTTAGGGGATCGGTCCTACGGGGAGTTCATGGGTCACCTGGGGCTGGGCACTTTGGTGTCACCAAGACTGTGAAGCGCCTGAGGCAACACTTCTATTGGCCTGGGTGTAGAACTGACGTGGAACTCTTCGTGCACTGCTGTGACGTGTGCGCTGCCAAGAAGGGCCCCTCGAGGGCGCCCCGCGCCCCACTTCACCCTTACCAGTGCGGCAGCCCGATGGAGCGGGTGGCCGTGGACGTGCTGGGCCCCTTTCCGGTGACGGACTCTGGAAATCGCTTTGTTCTGGTGGCGATGGACTATTTCACGAAGTGGCCAGAGGCCTACGCGATGCCGGACCAAGGGGCGGTCACTACTGCGGATATCCTGGTGCGGGAGTTCTTTTGCAGATTCGGGGTTCCGGAAGAACTGCACAGCGACCAGGGAGAAATTTCGAGTCGGAGGTCATGGCGGAGGTCTGCAGCATCCTGGGAATCCATAAGACCAGGACGACGCCCCTTCATCCGCAGAGTGATGGACTGGTGGAACGTTTTAACCGCACGCTGGCGGTGCAGTTGGCCATGGTGTCAGACAAGAACCAGCGTGATTGGGACAGGCACCTGCCGGTAGTGCTGCTGGCCTGTCGCTCCGCTGTGCAGGAGACGACGGGATTCACGCCGGCTCTGCGTTTGTTCGGGCGCGAGCTGAGGACGCCGGTCTCCCTGGCTTTTGGGGCGCCTCCTGACGGGGGCGGGTACGCTTCGGACACGCCCACTTTTGTCTCGGACTTTATGTCTTCACTGGAATTAGCACACCGTCTAGCGCGCTCCAACCAGTCTGCTGCCGGACAGAAGCAGAAGCGTGCGTACGACACGCCCAGCTCTGGGGACCCGTTGGCGGTGGGGGCGAGGGTTTGGCTATATAACCCTCAGCGGAAGAAGGGACTGTGTCCGAAGCTCCAGTCGGCCTGGGTGGGTCCGTGCTTGGTGCTGTCCAGGCTGGGGGAGGTGGTGTATAAGATCCGGTGGGGCAGACGCACTATGATTGTGCACCGTGATAGGCTGGCCCCCTATAGGCCGAGACTGTCGGACACTGTGGACGGTGGTGCGGAGCCTGCCGGCCTTGCACTCGTGCCTGACCTGAACTCTGGCTCTTCGGAGCCGCTGGCAGGCGGTGCCGTGCCCGGCCCCTCCAGGCTGCCGCGGGCACGGAGGCCGCCCGCCCGCCTTAATGACTTTGTTTGCGACTGATTGTAAAAAATTAAAAAAAACGTTCTGTTGTACACGGGGTTTGTGTTGGGTTGGTGGGGTCGCCGGGACGGCTGACCCTTGGGAGGGGGGCTATGTGGCGGCTCTGGGTTGTGTGTGTGGCTGCCTTCAGGCATGTTTCTGTTCTCCTGTGTGCGTGGATGACAGGGGTGGGGCATCTCCCTTGGGAGGGGTTATGCAGAGAGGGTGGGCACCAATCTGGATCTGCCATCTGGGAGACACACAGCTGGGTTGGTGGCCTTTGGGCTATTTTAGCTCTGTGGGGATGGTTTTAGCTCTCCTAGTCTTGTTAAAGACTGTGAGTGAGTGGCAAGCCGGTTCAAAAAAAGGAGCTGTTGAGCATTCAGCATGAGTCTCACGGGTCTTCCTTCCTCTTCCACGCCACAATACTTTAGAGTAGCCAGAGGTGAAATTAGTTTTAATGGGAGCCATGATGCTCTTGAACGCATCCAGTCTAGGAGGAAAAAGAAAAAACACTCCCCATCCACACTAAAAACTGATTAGCTGACTCACCGACTGTTCGCTGAGAACTGGCTAATCAGAACCCTCTCTATTTTGCATGCACTTGAGGGGAGCATATTTCTCTCCCTCTCCATTTCTTTTCCACGCGTGACTATGGAAAAAAAAAAGTCTGTGTGGCCTGTGTGCACGTTTGTGTTCACTCTTGGGCCACTCGTTCTAGATTCTGGGAGGTTTTATCTGATTTGCGGGCATCAGGGTGCCACTTTAAGGAGACTTGGGAAGTCTGTTAATAAGTCTAATAAGTCTAACCATAAAGTTATTGCATTAACATCAAATATGTATTTTTCGTAAATAGTGATAAGTTGTATATTAATAGTAAATATATCTGGTTAAATGCACATTTTTTTCTCACTGAAAAGGAGTTACACACTGAGCAATTCTGTTGAAATTCATGTTTTATTTATTTTTTATTAGGAAAAAGTTAAATATCAGCACATTTTCTACTTTAATTAGGGTTTATTCAGTAATATAAATATTTAAGTATGCTGACTGGGCTGAGCTAAATTGATACAGAATGAACAGAAGCTGGTTTGTGGCCTGTGCCAGCATTGTGCATTACACTGTGAGCCTCGCCCGGTGTCAGAATGTGTGATAAATGGTTTTGGTGACTGTGTTTGGAACACTCTTTCGTTTTCCACTCAAGAACACAGTTATGCTATTGAGAACAGCCTCTTTATTCCTCAGCCTCGACCCCCAAACACTGCCCTGTTGAACTGTCCCCTGTCTGAAACCTCACATCTGTGGAGACACGCTCTGTTTTGGCAACAGGGCTGAAGGATTTTAACAGCTGGGTTTCATGTTCTCTATACAGAGGAAACGCTTTCCTCTCTGAGCTGAAAGGTGTGATCGTTTCTGAGAAAAAAAAAACATTTACAGCTCTTCCTTTAAGATTAAACAGCCTGATATGAAGAAATATGAACCTGCGGTAATGCCTGAATTACAGCACTGCTGGCTTCCGGAATTACACAGAAAATCTGGATTTTTTTTTTTGCTGGAATAACCAGGAACAATTATAAACAGTGCCTTTGAGACAGAGCAACAGACTGCTGCTGCTGTAAACCGGTGATCTGAAAATCCGTGCTGCCTTTTTAGACTTTCCTCCCGGAGCGGAGGCATTATTGTAAAAGGTCACTGGGTTACTGGCGCCCTCTAGTGGCCATGCTGTACCTCTATATGACAAGTATTTTTAGACTAATATCTCTAACTTAGACCATAATAATAATAATAATAATAATAATAATAATAATAGCAACAACAAGAATAATAATGTAATTCTTTTTCGTATTATTTTTAGTAATAGAAGTATCAGTATTGTCTACTTTGTATTCTACGCTGGCATGTGAAGCATGAGGGTGGCAAAGCTAATAATGCTTTTTGGGGTAGTGTTGCTGCCAGGGGGAAAAATTCTCAAATAAAAAATTAATATCTTAAATACTAAATATAAGATAAGAATAATTTGTTTTCACAAACAAAACAGGCACAAAAGGAAAACGGGTGTAAATAGAAAACGGGCGGAAAACAAAAACAGGTGGGTAAAGAAAACGGGCGGAAAACGAAAACGGGTGGGAAAAGAAAACGGGCGCAAAACGAAATCGTGTGGGAAATGAAAACGGGTGGAAAAAGAAAACTGGCGGAATTACCAAAACGAGTGAAAATACGAAAAGTATATAATACTGCATTCCGCCCAATGCCGCCTTGGACAGGCTTCAGTCCACCCCACCACCCCGCGACCCTGACGGATAAAACGGTTGACTATAAATGAAAAAAAAAAAAAAAACTTACCTCATGAGACCAGAACTTTTGCGTCATGTGCAACATGTACAAAAACTAAACAAGTCGATGCAAAAAACAACATCCTCACATGGAGACAGGTATAAGTACACTGTAAAAATCTGTAAAATTAGAAAATTCTACCTAAAATTATATTTGAACTTTGCTTAATTTAAACAGCAAGTAAAGCCCACTGTTGTGTGGGTTTATTTTGTTTAGAAATTTGCGGGAACATTGCATATAAATGTAAGTGAAGTCAACGTGACAAAATCAAGCACGCCTAAAAAATTTTTTTACAAAACACTGAAGAAGGATTACATGTTATGAGCACAGGGACTGTTTATTTTAAGTGTGTGAGATATCTGTGTAGTTTGAGTTTGTTTTAGAGACCCAGTGCGACCCAGTGCTGCAGTGAATTACGTTTATAACACAGTTTACAGCCATTTCTTGGAAATAGGCAAGTATTAAACCTTCAGTATACTACCTCCTTAAACCGGTGGCTATGACTAGTTTAGAGATATTTACAGTTGTAAGTCATCTGTGTAGTTTCAGTTGGTTTTAGAAAAACGGCGCTACAGTGAAATGTGTTGCTTACAGACATTTGGGAAGCAGGCAGGCATTAAACCGAGAGAAGGGGCAATGTAGCACGTAAGCTAACCGATCTGGTGGCCAGGCACGGTCCGGCGCTGGGCGCTTACACACCGGGCTGGGTTGTAATGTTAACACCGTGTTAGCGACCCCCGTAGGTGGACCGGCCTTACTGCGTTAGCATGCCATAATGCTAACACCGCGTTAGCACCGCATTGGCATGCTATAATGCCAACACCGTGTTAGCATTATAGTATGCTAACACCGCATTAGCATGCTATAATGCAAACACCGCGTTAGCACCGCATTAGCATGCCATAATGCCAACACCGCGTTAGCATTATAGCATGCTAACACCGCGTTATCATGCTATAATGTCACCTCAGTGAGTGGGCCAGAGTCGGTTTAGGTGGCTAGCCGCTTAGACCAGGGCAGAACACATGGCAATTTCTTTTCATGTTTTTGTCATCTAATTCAGGAAATCAATTGGAAAAGTACAGTGTTGTATTTTGCAAACTTGTTTAAAAAATAAATGTTCATTTGAAATTATCTAAGACTGCTCAACCTGCTCATGTTCATCTTACAATATTAAGGAAGTCTAAAAAGGCTTACATTTATTCAATGGAGAAAGACATTTATAAAAAAAAGCGTAAAGTGACGTTTTTAGTACTGTCACTTTTAAGATTTTTAGAAAAATGGTGCAACATTTTTGCAAGCATATTTTTAAGTAATGTTAGATTAGGATTTTTAGTATTAAATTACCAAAAAAGATTGTGGGTTACACCTAAATAAAAACTTGCAAAAACGTTGCACTTTTAAGTGTGTTTTTAAGTAAAACTAGCACATAATTTTTTACAGTGTAGGTCTAAAAAATTGAAAACCACTGTCCTATGGTAAATAAAATATGGGTCTATGAGACTTACAAATCATTGCATTCTGTTTTAACATGTATATTTATTTACATGAAAAAACGACACAAAAACATCCAGCTGCTACTGACAATACTTTATTAAACATGAAGAAGATACACAAGGAGAGAGAGAGAGGAGGGAGGAACAAAGCGGCAAAGAAGAGAAGGGGACAACCAGACTGCTTCAAAGTGAACAGCATCATCTTAACACTTGGAAATACAGTGAACATACTGTTTAGGGGTCAACCATTCCCTCCCACTCCTGACTTATTGTAGAGAAAGAACATGAACAAGGGTGTGGCTGGGTTCACTATATGCATAATAAGTTATGGAATTAAAATCTACTTACAACACTCCGCACATACTTATTCTGATTGTTTTGTCTTTAGCATTTATAAAGATGCATTTTTCTAAAAGTTTTTAGATAATCCAAAGGTTGGATAAACCCTTAAACCCATTAAGCACTGTATGGAAGCCCACACTTCATTACTGACCTACTTTGAATCAGTTGTATAGGCCCCAGGATTAGAACCTGTGGGACTCCACAAAATCTAGTAAGGGCTATACACTGGTTTACAGCTTTAGAAATAACTGAATTGTCAAGTTAGTGTTTAAGGGGTTGAAGATGTACAGATTAGATATAAAGACTAACAGAGAAACTCTGTTTTACTGTATGAAGTTCTGAAAAACTCCATCAATAATTTAAATCCTATATCCCGTTTGTCAAATGATTCACAAGGAGATTTGGTTCCCCTTTCCAACGTTACAAAATAACAGGAGTATAGCATCAAGCAACAGCCTGGGTTCACTTTTAAGGTGGAACAGTTCTGTCAGCCTGAAGAAAAGCAGTTAAGGACAAAATGATTTAATTGTTAAGATAGAGAACAGAGAGCTGTATCACCCTTCCTTTGATGTATAAATAGTATAACGTTTTATATAGACATATTTTGACCAGAATTGTCACCACTTTAGCATGTTAGCGTGTTTCACAAATTTTAAATTACAAGTTTTTGTTATATCTGTCAAGATCAGACACTTATAGTCCAGTTCTACTGTTTGTGTAGTTGATGTCAGGAGATGCTAGCTGACACATTTGTGGTAGTTTTTACCTACATTTACACTACTGTAATCTGGCTTGTGCTCTTATCCAGACAACTTACATTTGAATCAAGTTACACTGGCGAGTGGATGTAATGTAAGGAGTCTTGCTTAAGGACTGCCTTTGCAAGGCAATCAAACTCTAGCCAGACCACAGGAAAGCTGGTGATTTTAACCATTACACTAGTTCTTCAGTGTGTATACAGCAGCATTTACAGTCCTGTGCAAAATATTAAGACACCAATACACACCAGGTTAGATTTTTAAAATTTTGTTGTTAACCAGTTCTCCTCAGAGCAGCACAGTATTATTGGTGGTCACTGTCCAACAACTAGTTTGGATAATGACCACTTAATTAAGTTGAGTCAAGTGTGCTGGTGATTTAGGTGTTGTGTGCTGTGAGAATTGTTTTTCCTTTTTTTTTTTTTTTAGAACAGGGCAGTAAAAAAATACAGTAAAAGTCTAAAGATCATTTTTACTGTACCGTATTTTTCACACAATAAGGCACACTTAAAATCCTTTTAATTCCCCAAAAATCATCAGTGCACCTTCTAATCCGGTGCGCCTTATGTATGATTTTTTGCTGCTAACTGCATTGAGACTAGCTCTTTTGCTGTTCAGAAGTGAGTATTATCGGCCTGTATCCTCCTGCTAACCCTGGCTGGCACTGCTGGAGCAGCATTAGCATTAGCCACCACCTGCACTGAGCACTAGTTCTTTGGCTGTTCAGAGGTGAGAATATCGGTCTGTAGTTTGCACATTTACAGTGTTATAACAAGCTACCTGGGATGAACCGCTAGCTAATATCGCCCTGGCTTACAGGAACACTCAAGAGTTCCTCAGTATAGCACTGTCACGTGGCATTAGCTGCTAACGTTAGCGGTAGTTTTGTTTACTTAACTTAGCTTAACTTTATAGGTCTCACCACCCAGTGGCTAGACCTGCTGAATTTAGAAGGAAAACAAGGCGACACCCCTGTTCCTACTACTAGTTACTAGGGTTGCATAAAATGCGCCTTATTATCTGGTGCACCTTATAGTGTGAAAAATATGGTATTTGTGTTTACTTGCAGCTATTCAAGTAGTACAGTAGTGCTCAGGTGCCTAAAATGTTTACACAGTACTCCCTCCCTGGCTCAGTGTGGAATTGTACTCACATCACATTTTACAAAAATAAAAGTCCCTCTTTTTTTTTAATTTTTTGATATTGAAACAAACGGGAAAATGCAGGAAAAGCAGACTCGAACCTGTCGATACAGAATGAAAATATAATATGAATGTACGGTAAGTGTTCATTAGGTAGCTGTCATTACGCATGCAATCGAGCAAAACGACATTTATAACTGAAGACATCTTAAGGGTTAAGAGTCTGTTTGTCTGTATTTTCAAGGATAGTCAGCTAATAAGCCTCTTAAGAATTCCTCTGTGTTCCCCTTTTTCTCTCCCTCTCATGTGGAACATCTCTTCCATTTCTCCATCAAACTACCGGTAACCTTTGTTCCCACTTTCTTTATCCATCTATTTATCTTTAATTCCTAGAACGTTTCAAACAAATAAAAAATAAATAAAACAAAACCACACATTCATACTGAAGTTTCACACTCATCCCTCTTGCTGTAGTCAGAATGTAATTAGTGATAGACAAGAGAGAGAGAAAAAGACACAATAAACCAAAAAAAGAAAGAGAAAATGAACAGTATGAAAACAAAAGCAGGATGAACTACTGAGCTACCAAACAAACTGGCTACAACACACGGTGAGTCCTTCTGTTCTCAAGTCACGAACAGACAATAACCATTCATCTGAGCATTTATTCACAATATAGAGCTATTTAAATATATTTTTATATATATATTATAATTATTATTTACACAGCACAGACAAATACATTCCTTCAAGATTAATATTACTAGAATTCATTCCAATTGGCTTCAGTCCCATACATAAAGTATACTTTTTATAATTCTTTTTTTTTTCATTTTGGTGTTCAAGTCATTCTTTATTATAATAAGATAAGCACCCCCCTCGAAGTCTGCAGCAGAAAACTCAAATCAAGAGTAGAGAGCGTGGTTAAATGATTTTCTCCTAAACCCAGCACATTTCCACATTTCCAGAGGATATGATATTAATAACACTGCCCCATGTCACTCACAGATCCCCCCTCCCCCACCCGCCCACCCTCCCTCTGACTGTACACTCACTGTTCATATAGGGAAACTTGGGGGAGTGTGGAATTGTGGGGAATAGTCAGGCTCCGCACTTCTTGGTCACGTAACTGTCTTCTCCTGTTGTCTGTGGGGATAATCACACATGAGAACACACGTTAGTGTCAGTGTCATGTAAATGTTAATGAATATTAACGTAACATTTACTTTTATTAACATTCTTTTTTACAATACATAGTTAGAGAAGGGCACATCTGCTGAACTAATGGCTGTGCAATGTAGCAATAATGTTTAATGGCATGAAAACAATTGCACTTCCTACTGCAAAATGTCTATACCTATAGATTTCTGTTCCTGCTCTGTATTCAACACCCATGTTAGAAGTCAATTGTGCACCCATTTTTGCTATTATGGTCACATAATGTTCCTCTATGCATTATCTAATGTTGATATTGTGCTGTTTTATATTTTCTGTTTACTTTAATGACCGTGTACTAGCATAAACCTGTTAAGCTTAAACCTGTTACAGCCTGTAAATCATTTTAACCACTTTCTTTCACTACACTGATCAAAAATACATTTGCAGTAATTATCTTAACTATGTTTAGAGTTTAAAGTGACAATCTGTACAATTTGGGAACATGTAATAGCACTCAGAATGAATCTGTTGATTTTAGCGAGAATTCTGTTGTGCTCTCTTTTAGCTCATCAGCTCTCTTCAGTTCTAATTTTGCATTTCTTTGGTTTAAGAATGCATGGCTTAGCAGATGAAGACTGCTGTTTACTGAGACTTTCACTGAGAGTTCTGATTTCTCCATGTTCACAGTAGATCTTGTATCAGGGCCATTAACAGCACCACATTTACTTGGGTAGCCGGCAAAATCTATTGCAGACAGAAAAAGGGTCCCAGGACATTAAACCAAATATATGTGGGTTTGCAGGAATGATAGCAGAGGCATGTTAAAACCATTTATTATAATATTTTGCCCTCTCCCCACTTGTGGACCACCACTTCTTTCAATAAATAAAAAAGTCATAAAGCATAACTTGCCTTATGTACACATGTTAATAATACTCAGTTTCAGGTGAAGGGCTGCTCTGCCTAAGAACAGAGGTATTTTTTTCTTTGCAGAATAATGCCTTATGTGCATACTATATGTTTTTAAACTTAAATGATTAACTAAAATATTGTATCCACATATATTCATCATTATTGTTGTAAAATAAAACAAAATAAATAAAAATCTTTAGATCAGATTAGAAAATTGTCGGGTACAGTTCCACAAAGGAGGATTTTAAAAGAATGTGGAATGGTGTCACTGACACCTGCAAAAGTACCATGCAGGGTACCCAGAAAATTGCTTTAAACCCTTCACCTGTTTAACTGTAAAAGATGAATACAAAAAAGTAACTTTGCTTTTTACTACATTAACAGAACTCCTAATTTGTTACAACAATAACACCACAGAAGATTCCACTTGCTTTCTGAATAAACTAATGGCAAAAGCTAACATCTGCACCATTCCTCTGACCTGCGCAGAGCTGCTGTCCTTTGTGGACGAGCTCATATCTCATTGGAGAAGGAGGTAGGGCCTCCCTGATCGTAGCCTCCCTGGTTGTAGCTTCCGCCCTCATATCCGCCTCCTTGTTGGCCGTAGTCGGGCTGGTAGCCTCCCTGGGATCCAGCGTAAGGGTCCTGTCCATAGCCTGCAGCAATAACACAGAGTAGTGATTTCACTCAGGAGAATATAGAAGGGGATACTAATTTTTTATGACATGCTTCGCAGAACTATTACATTTGACATTCCACTTATATAATCAGCTTTTTGTCTAGGGACAGCGAATCTAGAACACCCATAGTGTTTTATACAGTTTTTAAACACAATAAGTAACATATACCCTGCATTCACCTCCACCATGTGACTTAAAAAAATACACATACGTGGAGAGAATATAGTACTTGAAACTGAAGGTTTTATTTACCATTTAAAAACATTTTTAAAAAAAAATTAAAAGTAACAAAACATGGATATTTTTTTGACCTTGGCTTAATCATGAACACAATTTTTTTGGGCTTGTTATGGCTATGATGATGCAAATCTACATAAAAAATGTTGCCCCTGTTTCTCATTTGTGCATTTGTATCTCTCTTTGTATTTCATGTAATAACATTCTGTATGGAATCCTTTTGGAAAGAAAGGGAAACGGCAGAGTTTAAAGAATAAGATGAGGTGGTAGAGGAATGTGAAGACTTGTCATGGACTTGTGAACAAGGTAGAGATGGTATTTATAGGGTGTTAGATTTGGGAGGAAGAGCTTGAGGCATCTGGTACTAAAATCGCAGACATAGCAGTGGTTCTCGGCTCCAGCCCCTGTGTTTTCTGGGTCCTGCACTCACCCTGCTGTGCGTAGGTGTCCGGGGCCGGCTGCTTTTCTCCAGAGGGCACGTAGGTACCAGCTAAAGCACCCATCCAGCCAGTCTCCTTGAAGACAAACCAAAGGTTTCCTCCCCAGAGCACCAGGTTGCAGAAGCCAAAAGCCTGCAGACGACACAGAAATAATTAGGTACTTACCCAACTGGTCACATTCACTGTATTGGTTTTTGTTTGGGATTAAACGAGAACTCCGGTGTGAAATAGATTTTGGGTGTATTAAAATGAATTTTAACAGTTTTAAAAGTCACAATAAGTCAACCATCAAGTACGAATAGTTAAACACTTTAAGCAAGGTTTATGTAATTTTTTGTTGGTTCTTTGCACTCTAATATCGACAGGAACCGGATATTTTCAGCAACAGCTGGAATTCATGCATTTCCAAGGAATTAAGTTTGCAATCTGCTTAAATATCCTACCTATTCGTTTGTGTTCGATGGTTGACTTATTGTGACTTACCGGTAAATGTAAGATAGCGGCACCTGGAGATTTACCAAGGCTATGGGATGTAAACAGTGGCTTTTAATAAAATTCTTGTGCAGTTTTTTAAAGTTCTAAGGTTCTCATTTTAAATGACAGGGCTCTCTGGATTCAACCAATGAAGTGTGGAGATTCTTTGAGCCTGGATAACGGTGGAAAAGTGATTTATCTGCAGGTGCCAGGCATGCCCAGTATCATCTATTCTAAAAGCCTGTTTGAGCAAAGTACACAAATACTGGATTTCAGAACGCTGCAGAAAAGCGGAGGTGGGCTATTTAATAAAAGTAAGTACTTTATCACGTTTTGATACACCCATAGTCCATTTCACACCAGAGTTCTCCTTTAACACAGGCTATAATTATTAAAAAAGGTTCATTTTTTTTTTATTTCAAATTTTTCCCATTTTCTCCCAAATTTACATGGCCAATTACCCAACCCACTCATTAGGACTCCCCCTATCACTAGTGATGCCCCAGCACCAGAAGGGGGAAGACTAGCACATGCTTCCTCTGATACATGTGAAGTTAGCCACCGCTTCTTTTTTCGAGCATTGTCGAGCAGCCAGCGCGCTTGGAGAAAAGCACAGCGGCTCGGCTCCGGTACATCAGCTCACAGCTCCCTGTGCTGTTTACATCACCCTAGGAGTGATGTGGAGAGAGAGCGCCATCTATCCACTTGGAGGGAGCAGGGCCAATTTTCCCTCTGAGCGCCGGCAGCTTAATGTCAAGGCTGCATAAGGGGGGGGTTCGAACCTGCTACCTCCCGCTCATAGTGGCAGCGCTAGACTGCTGGACCACTCTGCACCATTAAAAAAGGTTCTTAAATTTAATAGGGCTTGTTGGGGGTTATACAGACATTCTAGGAATCAGATTTATAAAAAATGCCAGTAGACATGCTGTATTAAATGTTGCCAAACTGACTTGAAGTATGAGTGCATATGTGTGAACTATTTTGATCTCAGTATCAGATAAATTACAACAGTGATGGTACACAGAGCACTAACCACAGATGTGTTCAAGCCCGAGACGACAGGCTCATGCACTTCTCTGCATCGGTTCTCTTCACGATCACAGGCAGCGATGAGATTGATGACCTCATCCGGATCAGTCGCTTTCTTCACGTCCGACAGGCCTTTAGCCCACGCTGAAGAGCTCACCAGCCAGAAAAAGGTAAACAGAGCCGTCACCACAAAATCCTGAAACAGCGAAAACAGAAGGATCAGGTAACACAGCACAAGCCTAATACACATCACAATGTTTTCACACTTCAGAAACATTTCACAAAGGTGGCATATTTGAAGAGAGAGCTTAGCTCATGCTTCTTTGAGAACTATGACAGCAATAAACATTTGAAAACATGCCTTTATACAACTGGTCTGACTGCCTTCTGACTCCACATAGAACCACTTGTCTGCGGCACACACTTAAGACCTTGATTTAACTCACTGAGTCTGAGTACGTAATTAACTTATCTTACAATATATGGACATAACCTCAATATTGGTTGCTGACCTCAGTATTGCCATTAACATGAATAAGCTGTTATTTTCAATAAAACCGTGGTTTTATTTATGTTTGATTTATGTATGCAGTAATATGTATGTATTATATTTAATTTTATGTATTGTATTATGTTATTTTTTAAATGACTAATTAATTAATTAACGTGAAACCAAAACATGTGAAAAATAATTTCTCAGTAGATGCCTCATTTTATTGTTAGCATTGTTCATTTTATTGCTTTCATAGTTGAAAGCAAAATTGTATAACAAATCCACACTTTACATTTGTTTTTAAAGTTATACTGGGGTGTGCATCCATACTAATGACTACAATTCCATACTGTGTTCATCATTCTATCAATGGCATGAAATGGTTTTAAAATGACTATAATATAATTGATCGCAATTATTTTTGGGACAATATATCATCAATAACAACTGATAATCCCTACTAAACTAATTATTGTGTTATAGTGCACCATCATTAGAAGTGTGTACATTAATGTAAAAAGCATAGAAGTGTGAGATTTGAAAGGAGTAAAATATAAAACAATACTTTTATTGCAGATAAATGGCTTGCAGTGCACACTATTTTATAGAATATGATTCACGTTTTTTATTTCTACAGTATTGGAACTCGCCAGTGTGTTAGCTAATCCTTTAGAGCCTTTTATGAAAATGAAAAAAGAAAGAAATAAAGACTTACAGCCTGGGCCCCACGGTTTCCCTCACGATACTTCTCCATGAGGAAGACGTAGATAGAGAATGCTGCCATGGTGTAGAGAAAGGAGAATACACCGATGGTGACGAAGAACTCAGCAGAGGAAGAATAATCTCCCTCCAGGAACAGACGCTCTGTCTCGGGCCCTTTACATGTTGGCACATCAAACCACACCTGATGAAGCCTGCCTCCACAAAGAGAGAGAGAGAAAGAGTGTCAATGGAAAAACTATTATGCGTTGCTGCTTTCTCTGATGTGTTCTATTTGTATTTTCTTCTTACCTTAAGATTTTTGACAAATAAAAAGACAAAATGATTAAAAAACATGAATAAGTAATTAAATTAAATTAAAATGTTATAAATATTTAGAACAGTGCCACACATCTCCTAATTAACTGTTTACTCCTCCCCTTTTTAATCACACCTGTTTGTATACCTGTCTTGTTAAACCATATGCAAAAACATTCTGTGGCATAGAAAGCATTTCCTCCCGTTTTTTTTTTTTCATGTTTGATCTTTTCTTGTCTATTGTTTTTTTTGTCTCTTGGTTTATCGTTTGGTTTGGTTGACTGGTTGTTTTGTTCTTTGGTTTTGATTTTGGCTTGTTCATTATCCACTCTCTAATATTACCCATGTCTGGTTTTGTCACTATTGTGATTTGGCTCTGGTTTTTATGGGTTTTTTTTGTCAGCAACATGTCTAATTCATCTTTTAAATGTTACATAAAGCAAAACAATAGTTTTTTTTTTAAATAAATGATTAGGAATTAGCGTTAAATCTCTGGGCTGTCCATACCTGACTAACTGAAGCGGATTAAGCTAGCTGACCAGCACAGGGTTTGTGTCTATTTCAATATGATGATTTTATTGGTCTACAAGCATCATTACCGTGACCAGCTTGCTGGCCAATACAACCAGCATGATAGACCAGTTTGATCAAGGTGGTTGATTAGGATAGACCGCATGACCAGAATAATCAGCCTAACCACGCTGGTCCAATTCAAATGTAAATGACTGTTATGCTGGTTAAGAGCTAAGTTAGTTAACCAGATTGCTTATAATTTGTGACATAGCCAGTGTGTAACGCCACAGACGGGAGTCAGACGCTCGCGGTAAAAACAAAACGAGGCTTTATTATAAAGCACGTAAGCTGATAGGGTAGTCCGATAACAGGCGTGGGTCAAAGCCAGAAAAACAACCAACCAAAACATCAGAGCCGAATCACAAACCGAAAACGAAACCATAAAACAGAAGCAGAGTTCAATAAACCAGAAAATCACAAAACAAACAGAACAAAAGGGTAAGGCAGAAACGTAGTCGAAAAAGAACAAAACAAAGGTCATACACGGGTAATATAGACGGAAGAAGAACGCTCAGTATATCGCTGGAAATACAGGGAAAATACCTCGCGACACGCGAGACAAACAGACTGATATTTATACTACAACTAAATTACAAACACCTGAACACAGTCTAAAATTCCGGTGACGTAGAACGCCCGAGTGAGCCGCGGTTGGCTGAGTCCGAGCGCGTGGTGTTGACAGGGGCATGCTGGGAGGTGTAGTTCCGGACCGGGGATTGTCCATAGACGGGAACGGCAGAGTCAGAGAAAGGAACTACAGAGTCTGTGGCAGGCGTGACACAGTGTTATCAAGCCTATACAAACTATAAAAATGGCTTTATGGATACAGGTGGAAGGTAGTAGTACTACTGGTCAAACATCGTCTCTTTTTTTTTGGTATTCAAATGTTTATTTTTCAGAGAGGTGATGAAAAAACAAAACCCAAGAAAGAAAGAAAGAAAGAAAGGGCGGCTCTTCAGTTCATACACAGTACAGTATATACCAATACACATACAAGGTGGAATAGTATATTTGAGAAATACATATACAATATAATACAGCATACCTGCCCCAATCCTTTTTAGCTAATGGACTGTGCACATACTGTGTCAAAGAAATGTTTCCAGGTTTTAGAAGTCTTTCTCCTGCCATCCATTTGTCTTGCTAGCATGCACTCATATGCTGCTGTTTTTCAGTTTTACTTAGACCCATTTTACACTTCACAGGGGTATAGTAATACCCATGTAACACCTTGTACAGGGTAAATTTCCCTTTTATTTAACACCTGTCTTTTTGTAGGAAAAACATTATCATGACATCCTCCACCATCGCTATGTTCATTGCATATACATGAGCCTATAGTATTGCTTATAGTATTTTCGTAACTGTTTCATGTTTTATGTAGAACTAAAATTCTACTCAGCTTAGGCTGTTCCGTGACATTACTGTATTGGAATATCTGTGATTCTTCAACCAATTCAAATTCACTGGCTTTGTAACCAATCCAGTAATAGATCCCAGACAGAGGCCACAGAATGGTCTGATGGAGTCACATTAGGGTTAATTTCTGATGTAGCTCATCTGGTACAAGGCTCACTCTGAACTTCTCACTGATCCGTGAAACTGCTTAAAACTGGGTGAACCAAGCCTAAGGACTGAGCGATGGCAGAACATCGATAGTAATTACTGATGGATTTACTGTAGCTGAAGGGCATGGACAGTAACAGAAATGAGGCTCTGACCTGAATGGGTAGGCGAACTCCACCTCGATGTTAAGGTCACTCTCCGTTCGGTTCTTGCACTCCACGCTCATCCGGAAGATTCCGGAGTAAGAGCCACAGGTGGAGAACGCAAAGATGGCAAAAAACTGAAAGAGAAATGGAGAGAGATGTGTATTAAGATACTGTACATAGTGTTAAAATGATGGACAGTTGTCAGTTATACAAGCTGAACATACAAGCGGAGAGGGTGCTCAGTTGTAGCACAGAAATCGGGCCAAAGAGTCTAAAAGCGAAGAGAGTGTGCAGTTGTAGTGCAGAAAAACGGGCCAAAGAGTCTAAAAGGGGCGAGAGTGTTCAGTTGTTGCACAGAAAAACGGGCCAAAGAGTCTAAAAGCGGAGTGCTCAGTTGTAGCGCAGAAAAATGGGCAAAAGAGTCTAAAAGTTGCCGTAATTAAGGAGTTTAATATTAAGAGACATCATGAAATGAAACATCAATTTGAAAAATCTTAGTTTACACAACACTGTCAAAGATAAATAAAGATAGTAAGTCAAGTAAAATGGTGTGTAAATGAAAGTAATCAGGAAAATGTATTATTTAAAGTGGTATATTTCATTATTTGTTTTATTACAGAGTCTGTGGCCCGTGACTTCAAATATATTTCTCCTTCTGGCCCCCAACAAAAATGTTTGGACACCCCTGGTCTAAACCATCTAGAAAAGTGCTGTAACACTGCAAACAATCTGCACACTGCAAAGTCTATTATAAAATGAATGTGATTAGGGAGGAAAGCGACTCACTCTGTCAACATAAAAAAAATAACAGAGCAGTGTCGGCGGATTGGCGAGTGGATACTTTTGGCAATATAGTTTACTTAAACAAAATAATAAGTAAACATAGTAATAAGTAAACATTCAAAACAACTGATAAAATGGCCAGATCAGGCCATCGTTGTAAGTACAGCAGACATAAGGATGCATAAAGAATCTTCAACAATCCTAAAATGTCATCACTGGATCCTTTTACCAGCTTTTACCACAGCTAACCTGAAAATACAGTATCAACTACCAAAAAAAACGATTAGGGCAAGTCTCAAGATTCATCTTTCCAAAGCACAATGTTTTTATCTGGGGTATTTTTGAGACTAAAGTTTGCCAATTAACTCTGTAGCCAATCAGTAAGACAAAAACACATAGGAGATACAAAACTACACCCCATAATCCTTACCAGAAAGTAATATTATATTTCTTTCTTTCTAAGCAACATTCACTATATGTCCATAATTTTGTGGACACTCCTTTTTAAAATGCATTCAGCTGCTTTAAGTTACGCCTATTGCTGACAACCAGCCTATGTATTCCCTGCAGAGATGTGTAGCTTGTAGAATAGGACTCTTTGGTGCAGATAAATATGAACCTTTTGGCATCATGCCTAATGCTAGAAGTGGGACAGAGGTATATAAAGCCTCGCAGCATTGAGTTCTGGTGCAGCGGAGCTGTGTTCTCTGGAATGTTTGTGCTCCCTCCGATACTTTTTATGATGAGCTAGTAAAGTGTGGATGAGGTGGGCTAATCATACAATGTCCTGACCTCACTAATGCTCTTAATCCAAAGGTGTCAAAAGTATTCACAGTATTCATCACTCAGGTAGAAGTATGGATACTAGGGTTTGAAATACTTTTATCGAAGTTGAAGTATCAACTCAAGCTTTTCACTCGAGTAAAAGCTTGAGTTTACACTTTCACTCCCCTAAACACATTTTTCCTTAAAGCTATAATTACTATAATGTTATATTAAAATCTTAATATTAAAATTTTGAGATCAGCTGCCTATATACCCATTGAAAATGAATGCATTTTAGTACAATACAAATATATTAAAGAAGCTTAGTTGGGACATTTTGCTCGAGTCCTCTTGAGTCTCTGACACAAATCATCCTCATACTAGGCTGCATACATCTGCTATGTTCTTGCTGGAATGTGGGCGTGACATGTGCAGGTATGATGGATTGTGTATTAAGCCAATAGGGTGTAGGAATGGCATATGTTTATACTTCTCATCCAACCACAATCAAATTTTTTATGAAAAGAAGCCTGAATTAAATCAGTAAAAAGGAGTAACAAGGCTATTTTTAAAATGTAAGCATAGAAAGTACAGATAATTGTGTAAAAATGTTAGGAGTAGAAGTAAAAAGTCGTCTGAAAAACAGTTACTCCAGTAAACTATAAATTTCTACTTAAGGTAGTATTTTAACTTGACACCTTTGATCAAATCCCTACAACAAATTCCAAAGATAAGGTCTTCCTTGAATAGCTGAGACAATAACTCTAAAAAGCATATATCTCAAAAGCATATATCTTTTTTATATATGAAATTATTTTCAAAAGTAACTTAAAGCGCAGGACTACATGAAAGTGTGCATAAGTGATGCTATGTCTGAGTGTGTTTTACCATCCCATCATCTGCAATGTCTTTAAAACTATCTATTCTCAACCAATCAATCTGTCTCAGTCAGTCACGCCCTTTCTTTGCTAGACCAATCAAATCTCTTTGCTAACGCCAAGTGTAACAAAGGTGCAAATCAGTGGGGCGACAATCACAGGTTACCATGCTGCACCTGTTGCCATGGCTACTAAGATTATAAGCTTTGTGTGTGTTAGTGTGCTTGTGTGTGTGTGTGCTCATGTGTGTTAAAATCGCTCGAATATACAGTGTATTAGTGTAATCGCATGCATCATGATAACTGTCTCACTTTTCATCGAGAAATAGTGACTTGCACGTGCCTGCCTCCCTAACACACACACGCACACACACACACACACAGATTAGTCATTCGGACTATATTTACCACCCCTCCTCCCTACATCCCCACAGGCAGATCCGATTGAATGGAAAATCCGGCTATTAAACTGACTGAGGTGCTTCACCATCTGTCACCACACTGTGTACTGTACTACAATCTACTACACTCTCTCTCACACACACACACACACACACACACAAAATAGGTATTCAAACAACACAGAAACATGCACTCTGCTCATAAACAATTAAATTATTGCACCAGTGTGTCAGAGTCAGATTGTAATACTGTTTGGAAGGAAAATAAAGGTTACCAGGAACAATAAATGATAAAAAATATGACCGCAGGAGTTATTGAGCTACACATACAGTTATAGTGTGCAATGCATGTGTAACCCAACATGCCAGAGGTCTGAGCATGAAGGTGTCCTGCGATAATCCATCCCATGCATGTCAAATATTCCTGCAGATTTTGTGGTTGACAGTCCATCCAATATAAGGCTGGAGGGTATTGCTGTATTTTTCAAAACTCTGGCAGTTTCATGGTATATCATAGCATTTTTTATTATTTTATTATATATTTTTTGCTGCCATACCTGGGCTTTAATATAGGTTTGTGATTTACTCTACTGTTGGGAGTACATATACATATATATATTAAGGCTTTGATTACTATTACATTTACTTTACCCTATAAAATTACACAATATATGAAGAAATAAGACTTCATTAGCAAAAAAATAGGCTAAATAACACTAGACCTTAAAAAGAGATACGCCAACAACTTTAACACATCTTCATAGTTTTAAATAGTTCCATACACACTATAAATGGTCCTAAAATACTTAAAATGTAAGTAGTCGAAAGAGATATTTCTCAAAAGCTCATTGCACAAGTAAGAATTATAATCAATTTACAATATGTTATTTTTGAAACCATTAGAGGCATAATAGTATTAAAATCAACCACAATTCCCTTTTTTCTCCAATTAACAAATACATTTAGTTTAGTGTGCATTAAAATATCCTTTAATTATCCAATATTAATTTATCAAAAACTTATAGTTACTGCTCTTTATTTGTACCTCGTATCCAGAGTTTTATGGAGTTTTATCATCTTGTGCTGAATAAATGATTCCGTACCAGGATTGTTTCTAGGCGCATCTTTGGGACAAGAGGAACTTTTCTCCAAGCAGTGGATCAATTGCGCAATTTCGTTCCTTTCTTTTTTGAGTAAATAATTGCTGTTTGCTGTTACTTTTCTATTTTACTCAGACAAAAACACTTATACAGTGAGGAACAGCAGCAGGAGCTCCTCAAATAAAGTGCTGTTCTCATTTCTCTCCAGGTAGGAGAGAGAGAGAGAGACGAGCGTTTGAATCCACAGAGCTGAGCTACCATCACTACAGTGGAGTGCTGGGCTATTTTCATGATTCATTTGGTTAATTCAAATTACTATTTTAATGCAATTTTCAAAATGGAGTAATCGAACCCATCGATTCAATATTAGATACTAATGGTAGAATATAACACCTAAGCATATCTTCTCTAAACACAAAAAACAAGCATTTGTGTTACACACGACACACACACACACAGGCAAAACACAAGCACTTTCAGCAATCAACTGTGTTTCTCCCACCATCCATCAAGACTAACTAGCTGAGCTTAGCCTGGAATTAAAATCGGATCATTAACAGCTTTAAGTGCGGGTATGTGTGGGAGTGCAGCACAAGAAGGAGAGGAGAAGAGGAGGAGAGAAGGGGGATGGAAGGTGTGAAGGTGTTAAAGACACAGCAAGGAAAGAAAAAGATGGAAGAAAACAGCTTTCACTAAAAGCTGCACTGATTAGTCGAGTCAAAATATTCTCATTTAATTTCTTTACATTGTTTTTTTACACCGCCTTCTGCAATCAGTGGCTCTATCTTTTCTAAATGCACACTTCAGTGCACACTTCCATTCCAATATAACAATGCTTGTCCTTATACTGCTGCCATCTCAAGAGCTTGCCTTGAAGACACAGGGCAAGTCACACATCATCATTTTAGTAAGAAATAAGCTTATTAAAGAATAGAGACATAGAGAATAGATTAAGAAAAGATAAACATACAGGATAGGAAAGTAACTATCTACTTAATTCTTCTGAATCATGCAATACATGACCAAAAGAAGAGGTGATCTTTAGTCTAATCAATGGTTTACAAAGTTCAAAGACCCTTACAACCTTTCAAACTTTCCATAGCCTATTTTACTTGCAAACATAATAAAAATACATATTGGACAGAGAACTACATTGTTTGGTCACCCAGCATGCTGTAATTAGAGGAAGCAGACCTACTCAAACACAGTTTGAAATTTACATATCTTATATATTGGATTCGTCTAAGAAAAACAGCATTTAACGGGATTAAATGTTTACAAGTGCCTACATGCCCCAACGTGCCCTTTAGACTGGAAAAAAGAGTCCCAGAGGTGCCCTTTCCAGTAAAGTAATTGGGAACTGGTGCTGTATAGGGTTCTCCTAAATTTAAGAAAACATGACGAAGTACCTGGTTAAAATGCCCCTCTAACGGAGAAGTGCCCACCAGTGGATTAAACATGATTTGGTGCCCTGTAGGCGCCTTTAAAATGGGATTAACTCTATTTAATGTTGTCAAAAAAACAAATTCCGATTCTTAAATGTTCATCAATTACATCTTATTCTGTATTTATTTAATTTTAGTAGGTTGAATAAAGTGTTTCCACAGCAAATGGGTTTTGGACAATAGACATGCTAACATTACTGCTACTGTGTGCTAACTAGCTGGTGAAGTGATGCTGTACTTACAGATAGAACATGCTTATATGAAAAGCTTATGTCTGCAGTGCGGATTTTTTATTAATTTAAAAAATGTTTTACCCTTTTTTCTCCCCAATTGAAAAGGCCAATTACCCAACCCACTCATTAAGACTCCCCCATCACTAGTGATACTCCACCACCTGAACTGCTGCTGATGCAGCATTGCCGAGTAGCATCACAGCGCAGTGTGAAGTGCAGTGACTCGATCCAGATACATCAGCTCACAGAAACAAGCCTTGTAGTGAGCGACATCACCCCTTGGAGTGATGAGGAGAGAGAACACCATCTACCCACCCAGAGAATGCAAAGCCAATTATGCTCTCTCAGGGCTCCAGCAGCTCCGGCAAGCTACATGAATGGGATTCAAACCAGCAATCGTTTTCTCCCCAATTTACACAGCCAATTACACAACCCAATCATTAGGACTCCCCCTATCACTAGTAATGCCCCAACACACCAGGAGGGTGAAGTCTAACACATGCTTCCTCCGATACATGTGAAGCCAGCCACCGCTTCTTTTAGAGCTGCTGCCTTGAAGGAAAGTGCAGCGGCTCAGTTCCGGTACATCAGCTCACAGACGCCCTGTGCTGTGGACATCACCCTAGGAGTGATGTGGGAAGAGAGCGCCATCTACCCACCTGCGCCGGCAGCTTGATGGCAAAGCTGCATGAGCTGGGGTTCGAACCTGCGACCTTCCACTCATAGTGGCAGCGCTTTAGATCTCTAGAACATTTTTAAACTCTGATTTTGCTCAAAAGCTTCATGTGAAACTATTCATTTTGGACTCGGATGCATCCTTTATTGTCTGACAAACATTAAACACATTCTCAGGTGGGTATTCTTCTCTCTAGAAGTTGTCTGATTTTGATATGTACAGACAGAATGTTTAATTAAACATGGTGCTGCTACCATGATTCCATTACGATTGGTGACCAAGATGTCATGATTTTGATCAACTCTCACTGAAAGAAGATTGCCTTTAAAACCATATACAGCATGAACCACCCCTGAGCACAATTCTAGAGACAGTAGCTATGTAGGACTTTAACATTTTAATGGCAAACCCCTCGTTTCACTGTTTAAATGCCACACTTTTGGCTCCTGTATTTTCTAAATCGAGCCTCAAGCCGTAAAGCTGCAGTCCCAGCGTCAGCAGGAGACACCTCAGACCATATGGTAACTGCAGACTGGAGCCAATTCAGCTCTACGAAATATAACTACCTCCCCCCTAAATCCAGCACCTAATTACTAACTGCAGCATGAGCAGCGAGGCTGGGCTGGACAGCTCTACTGGTATTTCTACAGTCAGTTCTGCTCCAGGCCAGAAGCAGCTGCCAGAGCCGCCTGTCCACCCAGCCAATTATTGATATTTTCAGCTACACACAAACACTCAGTCAGAGTACCTGCTTCACAGCTGACTGCTCAACACAACACCATGCAGAGAAAACTGCAGAATATTTACACAGTTAGTACATGAATACACACATATAAGTTCTGTTTTCATTATAAAATAAATAAAATAAAATCTTTTTCCCACCATGAACAACAACTAGTAATGAAAATTGTAGCTATAAATAACGTTAATAATGTTAGTATTATTTATCATTATTGTTGCTTTTCTTCATAATATGAACACATTGTTTATTAAACACTACAAAAAATTCTCATATATTTTCATACATAATTACAGTAAGAGTCATAATATTTATTGTAATTTCTTGCAATGTTAATATTACTGTAAACATTATTCCAGATTTCCCTCCTATTTATTTGAATTTTTTAATGATATTTATTAATGATGTTTATAAATATTTATAAATGAATATTTATTTTAAATGATGGATGGATTTGTTCAGCACATATTGTTATTAAACAAAGCAAACTGTATATTATTTATTATGATTATTATGATTATTATTTTTATATTATTAAGCTGCATAAACAATCATGGAGAAGATGCCGGCTGCTCAGATGCCATGGCGACAATGGGTGCTGTGGTTTCTATAGAGACGAAGATGAAGACAGCAGGGCTCACACCTCTAAATTTAACTGTTACAAACAAACAATCACATACACACACTCACACTTCAGGGACATTCTGATGCATGTGTTTATCTCTGGCCATTCTAAAAGCACAGTATGAAAGACATTTGCTGTTTTTTGCAAGACGTGCAGCTGTGAGGAAAGAACTCTACTACTGATGAATGAATCTGTCGATTCCCTTGTGGGTGTTTGTTAACTGAAATGTTGAGTGTTTAGTGTTCTCCTCCATGCGTGTGGAGCTGTTCAATGTAGTAGTTAAAAAGAAATCCTGGTGTCAAATGATTTAAAGGATGCACATGCTAGCCTTCACCCTCACTGCACTGGTGTCACTGTGTGACAGAGGGTCCTATGTAAAGGGTGTAAATTAGAAATGACTAAATTGGGCAGAAATGTTTTGAGGAAAACTAAAATGGACATAACTATAATAATACAATAGTGTTTAATGTGCCAGTGGGGCCTGGTACCGTCACCAGGGAGTCTGAAAATGAGGAGTAGTGATAGGCTTGGAGATGAGGGAGTTTGGAGCTTGGAGAGAAGTGAGTTTGGGAAGCCAGATTTGGCTGTTGAGCCTTCTGGGAGGTGGTGTGCTTAATTTAATAAAACACTGACAAAGGGAAATGCCAAACTGATGATTGCTATGAAGAGTTTGTGTTTTTTGATCATGTTAATATGTCAAAAACAGCGTTTTTATTTTATTTGTGTTTTATTTACTCAGAATATTTAAACATTTCAGCATTGTTATAGTAATGTACCGGTACACAAACGCAACAATCACAATACAAGACATGCAGTGTAAAATACTTTTTTGTGACTAAATCTGCTCAATATTATTTGTTTTACCTCAGCCTTAAATATACTATTAAAATAATGACAAGTTGCATCATTATTTCCAGTGACTATTGCATTTATTAATGGCACAAAGTATGTCACAGAGCATTAAAATATCTTAATCGCATATCACAAACGTGATTGCAGTATTCGTATATTTTTAATAAATCAATAATTAAGTTAATTTCTCTTTAAAAGTAATAAGTAATTGCATTGTTGTGCAATTAAATTATGATCATATAATTTGCGCATGAATGTCTGTGACAACATAGCGTCCAAATAATTCATTTTCGTGAAAGGCCTGCTGCCTCCAAAAAATAATTTCTCCTCATGGGCAAAAGCAGCATTCCAAAAATAGCTTGGAATAACTGGGCAGTTTTTTTTTTTTTAAGACTGAATGACTCACCTGCAGCATCCCTCCTTACACACACACATAAACACACTCACACACAGATACACTCGCATGCTGTCCATCCCCCCCACTACACACAGCATGGAGTGTAGCACAGATTAATTATTCAATTGTATTGGACCACCAACGTTCATTTGACCTTCTTAGCAATAAATCAAGCTATATATGGAGCCTGCATCACAAATACATGTGTGTAAATAATCTGAACTCGAGGGGCTCTGTAGTAGACATAAATAAATGATATAGTACTGCTATAGTATTATACCTCAGCATATATTCATTTTATCAAGTGCAGCTGAGGAAAAAAGTGCCTGCGCTGCATATCTGGTGTAGACTGTAATGACTGCAGTATTGACTGTGCACCTCAGGGATCTCTCACAGCAGAGCAAAACACCACAGCAAAACATGTTATGTGTGCACCAAGCTTTTCATTAAGGCTAGTAACTTCAGCTAATGTTTACATCAAACCATTAGAACAGGGAAAATGTGATCTTAAGTGATGTGATTTTAAGTAGGGATGCAGGGAAATTATCATTTTAAACCATTTTGACACTGAAAACAAAAAATGGAAGGTTTCCATTCATTTTGACATGTTTTCACTACTGCATAAATTAAAATGCCTAAAGTATTTTAAAACTACCCATTAAAATATTTACTTACACTTAATATTTTATATCCCTCCAGATAAATCAACAAAGAACAATACATTTACCTCTAAGATGTGTTTAAGCCTGAATTTACTTTAGCAGGGATACTCAAATCAAATCAAATCAAGTCAAACTCCAGTCACATGTAAGTAAGTTCCACACAGAAAAGGGCAGACAGTCTTTGGTAAATAAACAAACACTAAAGTTATTTAGCTAAGTTAATGTTACTATCTTAGCCCTGTACAGTGTGTACACTTTACAATGAACTTAAAGTTGACATTTGTTGGCTCCCTGCTGCCTCTTCCTCACTCCTTCCTACTCTAAGTGCTGCCAGGGGGCAAGGAAGGAAAGGGGTGGAGTCTGGGTCTGCCCTTGCCTTAAAAAACTTCTGTTCCTCTTTTAGAAGAAACACTGAATTGGGACTTAAAATAAACAAGTCATTGTTTGGTAAAAAAATATTTACTTTAAATCATTAGTTTTACTAATTTAGTCTTACACAAAGCGCAAAAAGCTTTTTTTGTCATTATGGGCTTATTCATTTGTGTGCTTGTTTTGAGGTTTGAGTGTTTCTGTAACTGCTGGTGGAATTTTTTAAAACAAGGTTTTCTAGCGTTCGTTCAGTATGGTGCAATGATAATAATGTATACAGCAGTTCTGGAAACAGGAATGCCTTGTTGATGATAGAGGTTAGCAGAGAATAGCCAGAATGGTTGGAGCTAACAGAAAGACTACAGTAGCACAGATAACCACTCTGTACAACTGTCGTAAGCAGAAAAGCATCTCAGAATGCACAACATCATATTTAACCCTAAGGTGGATGGTCTCTAACAGTAGAAGACTAAACTGAAGTTCATTTCTGTCAGACAAGAACAGAAAGCTGAGGCTGCAGTGGGTTTAGCAAAACTGGACAGTGAAAGACTTGCAAAACATAGAATGGTGTGATAAATCTTAATTTGTGCTGCAGCACACAGATGACAGGGTCTAAATGCAAACCAGCATCACACAGTCCTAATCAGGCAGAAATTTTAGCTTTATATAGATCATCTAGAAATCTGTGAAACCTTATATGCTTACGTTATTAAATAATCATTGTATTGGTCAGTCCTACCTTTTGCTAAGCTTTGTAGTCTTTTAATTGTACAAAAAAAGGCACACTAAACTTCAATGGCATCCCTTTCACACTGCGCTGTCCAGTCGGTTCACAGTCCAGAATGAAGGATTGTAAAAGGCTGCATCACATAATGTGAAGTGGCACAAAGTCTCCCTGCTACATCCCCTGCTACACATTCATGATAATAACCAAGAGCTGGAAGACAAACCTACTATTATTACACAGAAAATTTACTTGTATTAAATACTGTTACTATTACTGTTAGTGGTTTTGTTTAAATTCCAAAATTAGGACATTTGATTCGACACCTGCCTAAATATCTCAATAATGATACTGAAATGATATCCAGCAGCAAAAACCTGGAAATCAGAAATTAATGGAACAATAGAAGATTATTATTAGTTTTTTATTTTAAAACCCTAGAAAAGATTAATAATGTGGTGATGTTTATTCTTTATTTTGAGTAAGAACATTATAGGTTAATGGAATTTCTTTCATAGTTAACTTTGTCTATGAGCTCTCTCCTAACAGATAATCTATTTAAAAATAGTAACATTTTAGTGATGGCATTTAAAAGCTGGAAGACATTTAAACTTTAAAATCTGCTTAACTTTTTTTTAACATTGAGTATTTTCCACAATGGATTAATTGTGGATCCTCACTGGATAGCGAAGCTGCTGCAATGTTTAGAAATGGTAGGATTTCTTTGTAGCTCTTTTTAGCCATATATAGTTTATGCGGATGTGTTGAGGAATTCTTGACTCATTAAGCTGCGAAGACAACAAGGTGAGATTTTTGTGTTAAACGTGGTGCCTGGTGCTGATTGGATTAAAGTACTGGTAGTAAATAAATGGGGCACTGTACTGTTGAGTGTGGGAAGAAAGACTGCCGTAATTCTTGTCAAATTTATTAATAGTAAAAAGGAAAAAAAGTGGAAGTCGATGTAAATTTAATTTATTTAGGTGACAGTTCAGGGGATCATTTTTATTCCAGTCCAACGGAAAGAGCATTTGTCAGATTTACATTAAATCAAAAATTTATATAAAAGATACATGTTTTTTCTAAAAGTAACAGTATAGACATACAATTTTTTGTGCAAAGATATCACCGTTTGTTTACATAAATGTTATGATTCCCTCTATAAATGTAGATAATGTAATGTTCCCAATTTCACTGTGCACCTGTAATTCAGTCAAATATAAGGTTCTGTCCACAAGTATCCACATGATATTTTTTAAAAGCAAAGATTTCCCTCTATCCATTTCTAAAAATATTTCTGTTTAAACAGCATTGAGTTTATTAATCCAAATATGTGTGTATGACAGGCCAATACATAGACAACATTTCTACTCTTAAAAACATCCAGATACATTTAGATGGGCCTAAGAAAAGATTCACTTACCCATTGTAGAATCTTTATGAATCCTAAAGGCTGTTTGACGACAGTGAACTGCCCAGTGGCAACCAGCTGTGAAAACACAAGCACAATATTTCTTTTGTATTCATCTTTAGAACAAAGAGAAAGAAACATTCCATCAGCAGACCTCTGACTTGACTATATTAGGAATCCCATGTCTAAGCTCAGTGTCTATATAAGAAAAACACCAGAATGTATCTAGGTCATCTTATTTATGAGTTGGATGTTAACGAGATAAAATATAATTTTTGCAACATCCATGCTGCATAAAAGCTTTTTTTAATTGTGTTAATGTTGCCAGTATAAGGGACAATGACTAAACAGCTTAATAGAACCACTGATAAATGCCCATCTTTAAACATAAAAGTGTGAATACAGTTTAACTATTGCTGTTAATTGTTACAGTAATATTTCCATTAATCTCAAAACAGAGCTGAAGTTAAAACCTACAGTCTAAGCAGCTGTCTGTGAGTATACACAGAATCTGAAAAAAAAGTTACAGTTTCTAAACATTGTGTCACAGGAGCCAACAGGCAAAACGGCCACTTATCTACAGTGACATAACTTTGGAGGGCAAAGTTATATTAGTGTGAGGAGTGAGTGTAAAAAGGAGAAATCTTTAAGTCAGTAAACCTTAAAATGTCAGACAACACTGTTCACCTTTAATATAGAACTGAATCAAAGGGAAGAAAAGAGAGCGAGAAAGACACGGCCATTACATTACATACAGACCGTACCAAAATAATACAAATAATACAAATACTAATACAAACATAGAGATAACACAAATTTAATTTCAAACCTAGACCCAAAATTACTGTCTAATATTTCTCTCTCTATTTTTTTATTGCTGCCAACTTGCTTTAAAATGGTAAAATTGTGAAAAAAGATATTGGACTTTTACTTATTTTGCCAGGAAATTTCAATAAACAGTGGCTTAATCTTCCGTGTCTTCACTGTTAATTAGCAAATTTATAAAACCTTTTAAAGATTTAAAGAACATTTACTTGATGTAAACAGAGATATGAGAGAGAAAGACCTTTCGAAGGTTTAAAAAACATTTACATGATGTAAAGTTTCTTTAGCTATTTAAAGGTTATTCACTTTTACATCTCGATTATAAACATGGTTCCACTTGGTACCAAAAATGGTTCCGGATGGGGGGAGGGGTCTTACTTTGGTTGGGAACGGAACATTTTATTATTTGTAAAATGGGTCATTCCAAACACAGCAGTGACATTGTAATGTGTGTGTGTGTCAGGCACAGCAGTTCTGCTGGGCTTATTGTCTCATACCTTAATAGCTATTTTTCCCAATTTTCCAATTCCTTGTTAAAACCATGACACCCGCAGAAGCACAGATATCAGGGCATTATGTTCCTCCAGGACCTGAACTGGCAACCACTCAGTGTATTATAGTGATTTATGATGCTGAACTGTGACTGTGCTATATTTGAACCCACCGTTAGGGGGCGGAACGGAGCAGAGCGCCGCTTCGCCAGGCCAGCATCAGAATTACACAAAGCTGCTTATCTGCGCGAGGCCAACGGCTACCATTTAACTTACTGGCCATGACAAAATAATGCATGTAACAGTGAGGTGAGGCTGCCTGGGCGCTCAGCCAAGAACTACCGTGTCCGTGAGAGAGTTACTGCACTGAAACGGAGAAATATCCGTGATGGCATTCACTGTGAAAACGTTATTTAATCTGCTTTAGCGGCGCTGAAGCTTCGTTTTCTTTTCCACCTTAAATGTCCATGCGCAAGAATGCAGCGGCATTAAGGTGGAACGGAGCATTCGGATAGGAGGCTGGCATCAGATTCAGCTTCTTATTTAGCTATCCCCTTGAGAAAAGAGGTGAAGCCGCACCATTTAAGGTGGAAAGGAAAATTAAAATGTTTGTTTTATCTTTGTGCTTTCCACCTTAAATTGTGCGGCAGTCGCGTTTTAAAATCTTTACTTTTAAGGTGGAATGGAATATACGTTGGCTTGGCTGCAGCCTCAGCCTACTTATTCATGTATTCCACCTTAAATGTACACGCTTGATAATGAAGTGCCGCACCATTTAAGGTGGACTGGATTTTTTTCAAATTGACTTGTTCTGGGTGCCAAAGACGGCTGATTTAAAGTTGCATTCTGCTGCACAATTTAAGGTGGAATGAAAAATTAATGGAACATGAGCTTGTTATTATATATAGTCAAATAAAATAAAAAATATTAACAATAATGAAATGTCGGTGTATATAATTAGCTCATGTAAATTAGATTAGGTGTAAATATTTCGAAGCATATATGTTTTCTAGAGTCCTTTTATTTGTAATTTGTAATCACGCTGAGCTGCTACACACCGTAAATATACGCTGAACAGCCTGAGAGAACGGTGACGGGTGTCGCTGGATGTATAAGCTTAAGATGTGGCTTCACCAAGGTGAAGGAGCAGCAGAGAAATACAAAAATAGGATGAATGTGCGTTTTTAATTATTTTTCTTATTCATACAAGATAGCTCATCCACATATATTCGTATATTAATTCAAACTGAGGATTCCTTGAGGCTATAAATGACCTTCAGGCTGAAGTTTGTTTGTTTTGAGGATATGTGCCATTACCTGCGCAGCAGCAGCAGCAGTGCTATTTTAACGCGCTGCTGTAGCTGGGTAGGAAAAGAGCTGCAGTCTCCTCAGCAGCAGCAGCGCAGCTCATTTTATCAGACAGCAGAGCGACCCGGCTCAGCCTTCGCCTCTCTGTCGGTGTGTGCAAATCATCGGTTTTTCTGCAGTGATTTTAGCGCCTGCCTGCAGAGAGACATAGTCCTCTGCTATTTCCCTCCCCATTTCTCTCCTAAAATGCGATGAAATAACCTTCATCCATGAAGAGGAGCACGGCAGTATGCATGTATTTCAGGCTGTTCTGAGGAGGAGTGCGTTGTATAATGTGGTTTAAAAAGAGAAAAGCTGTAATTCAGAGCCCTACCTGGTTGACAGTATCCATCTTAGGCGCCTCTTCAGTGATAAGAGGATCAGGAGAGCGGGGGGAGGACGTCGCAGTGTCGGGAACAGCCCGCGGAGGGGGCGCGCGCACACGGAGCAGCCGACAGGGGGCTCGCTCACGCGCTGCGCTGAAGGTTAGATGCTACAGCTCGAGTGGACTGAACCGATTCTTCTGGAATCGAATCAAACATCTGATTTACAATCCGTATTCTGCATGAAATAAAAGGCTTTCTATTACATAATAGAGCGTAAGTTCCACAAATATAGCTCTAAATATTGCTCTGTTAGGTAATATTAAAAGGCTCACATGAGGAATTTTCAAACATTTAACCCCTTAAAATGTCTGTTGTTAATTTGTGTGTTCTTTTGTACATGTTCTGTATAACATTTTTTTTTATCTGGTAACTTTCACTGATATTTACACTTTTTTATATTACCAGGGCTGGTCAATATGGCGCCACCTTGTAAAGTTCTCTTTCCATCATTTTTTCATTCTTTTCAAAATGTCTAGTTGTGGTCTCTAATATTAATGAATGTCATGTGAGCGAAAAAAGTGCTCTGGTGATCCAGTATGACAGCGCTTTAGTCTGGTGGAGGAATGGGTGAAAAAAAAGATAGGATTTCAGCTCTTGCTCATGAATATTCATACATGCAAATATATCGCCTCTGATTGGCTAACAGCGCTGCGACACCAGGAGGCAGTGAGACGGACAATAGTTAGAAACGTTTTAAAATAAAGACATGTTTACACTAATAACAGTCTTTGCAATGACATGATACTTTACAACATGTGTAGTGCCCTGCTTAGTGCAGTTCAACCACTGATCTAGTCTTAGAGCCTCTGTAAAATGCCAGATCCACCGGAGATTCTATGTAAATCTAGTTACTTACACACAGAGGTGAGTAGTCCAAGTCCAGAAAGTAAAAATCCACCCCAGGGTTTTGTTGGCTGAGCCGCAGCGAGCCGTCCAGGCAGTTGGAACAAAACCCGGGATTGATTTTTACTTTTAACTAGTGTAAACATAACTGTCCTAAAAATACACCTTTCTAGCTCAATTGTACTTCACTGGTGGTGTTCCATTGACAAATTCTAACCATTTGTTTCTTAGCTCTAAATTTCTAGGCAAAGCATATAACAATGATATCTTATCACGGGTTGACATAGACATGGGTGCTTTTCCTGATTGACTCGTTCTCCTGAACATTTTCTTTTACTAGCTACTGCAGATAATGGAGGTTGAGGAAGAGTTTCATGAGCAGCATGCATTTTGGATTTTAGCGGAATGAAACCTTTAAGTGTACAGCCTAAATAATGTAAGTACCGCACCATTTAATGTGAACTGAAAACGTTAACCTTGAGCTGGATGGAATTGGACAATTTAGCTGATCTTTACACTTTTTTCATATAGGGCTGGAAGATATGGCAAAAAAATGTAAATCATGAAAAATGTCTTAATTCTGGTCGATAAGATATAATTCCCATATTGATATATACAGTATGTAAGCCTCCACTGTTGGTGTATGTAATCACACACTAATAGAGCTGGGTAAAATGGTAAAAATATTATATCACAATCATTAAAGGCCTTTTCGTGATTCAAAGTACACAGGAACACAGGACCATTTGGCTATGGTATTTTGATTCTGGTGTGGTCTACAGTCAAGCTAAAGCTTCATAATGCTACTACAAAAACTGTTAGTAACTGGACAGATGCTATTTGGTTTGATTATTTTGAGTTTGATTTTCCTCCAACTGTTCTGTGATTTGGTATTTGTACACTAGTGAATGTGTGTGTGTTGGCGTGTGATTGCTGTAATTATTGTGAAACCAATAAATTGTTATTTGCAAAAAAAAATGCTTATTGGCGATATAATGAGAAACTTTATCCCAATACGATAACATATTGATATATTGTCCAGCTCTATGTTTATGTGACATCCCTTAGAATGGAGAAATGAGAAAACTTGTATCTCTAAAATGCAAAGCTTTTCTCCCACTTGAAAGTTCACATTTTCTATCATTACAATTTCTTATCTTAACACACCCAGATAATATATTGTACTGTAAAAGCACTGTACCAGCACAGGCCAAGGTGTCTTCTGAGATCCAGGTGTTTACAACAGGCTACGTTGCCCTTATTCTTGGCATTTTTCTAATTCATAATCACATTTAAATAGAAACAAGTTCCATGTGTAGGAGAGTTTAAAAGTGTGTGAAAGAAATCTAGACATTCAGAAAAAATGTACAGTTTATTACACAATACACTGGAGTATCAGCAGTCACACGAACAGAGCTAATGCTATTTTTACATTTTGTGCCAGAATAAATATGTACAAAAAAGATATTTATATTCTGAAGTCCTGAATTAATGTTAATATTCTTTATCTGGGCACTGATTTCTGATGCAATATTACATTTTTTTGTTTTGTGGGTGAATATAACTGATATGAACATGTACTGATAGATTGTTATACGGGAGTATGTTTGCTTTTGAAAGCGTGACAACTAGCACTGTTTAAAAAGAGCAGTTGCAAGAATACTAAATTGTAAATGCACGAAACATGGGCCTTTGGGAATAAACTGATAAAACAGATTATATAAATAGATGAAGTCTGACAAAAAGTGCAACACTGCATTTGGGAAACCTTACACAGCACATAATATCTGCTTATAATAACATTTGCTTACAACTTCACTTTACCCAGATAAAGCAGTGGTCAGCCTATGCAGAAAACTTTTTTAAATCTGAAAACATCTGTTAAGAAGCTGTATTGTATGGTTTTATTGACCAGTGGCCTCTTCTTTGTAATTATTTGCACCCATAGGTTTTCCTAAGTGTGCACTCATACTTTTTTTACCAGTTCAAATCTAAATTCACATCCAATCCAAATGGAGACATGACAGGGGCTATGAGTCGAAGTTTAGAACAAGAACAAGCCGAAACACTGGAGTTAATCAGCAAAAACTGCATGAACAATCCATTTAGCCAGCTTTCTTGCCTTCTCTGCCTTTATTCTCTATAGACCTGATTTGAGCTTGACTGGTTTAACTAGAACAGGTACTGTAATGTCCGAAGTTTAAATCTGTAAGTGAACACTCTTCAGTAACTGGCTAAACCTAGAGTTCCTTCCATCAAATGCCTTTTTCATGGAGTGCACCGTGTTGTTACTGTTACTGTTAATGAGCATGTCTTGGACCGTTCCATCCAGGCTGATGCTGGGAATTTGAAGAAATAAACACTCTCCGATCAGTTTTTCACAAAGACACTTGTCACATGTCATAAATCAGCCATAGTCATATTCATGACCAGTGAAACTATAGAACCTCCTGTGGTAAATGAATCCAGCTCCATTAGTGTTCAATATGCCCCCGACCTCATTTTGTCAGTGTTCTCTTTTACTCTCCAAAACTGAAAACCCTTAGTAGGAAATCACACAGTTCATCTCATCAGACAGGTCTTCCTCAAAACGTCCAGCTGGCAGCCCTGTTGTGCTTCGATTTAACAAGTCAGTCGCGGCCGTCTCCATCTCATCCAGGGTCATGTGACATGCATCGGCAATTTCACGCTTTGCAAAATCTACAAATTTTCGATCTTTGGCGTAGACACCCAAGCCCTCGGATATCAGGATCTGAGGTGATTTTGTGAGAGGAAACAAAATGAAGATAAGCATAAGATCATAAGAATTCAGACAAACATTTCAACAATTCTCTTTCCTGCTGTTTTTTAATTAGTTTATTAAAATGAGCCGATATGTGCCAATATGAAATCCTAGACATTTAGTACAATTTAGTTTACTTCTGTAGATTTACACTGGAGCTATAAAGCTAATGCAGCTGCACAATGCTAACTTGTAGCTACATTAACTTTGTCGCACCATTGAAAATCTAAGAAAGCTAACTTTAACCATAAAACATTACCTAAACTGTCTTAAACTGTGTACTGGGTAACTGCTGATCTAATCCCTGGGCACACTGTCTTCCTAAAACCTTTGTAATCTGTATACAGCTCTGGAAAAAAATAAAAGACCACTTAAAAATGATGAGTTTCTTCGAATTCACCAAATTGAAAACCTCATAATATAATAATAAATATAATCAAGAGAAAGGGACGATCACAAGCCATCAATCCAAACGAAACTGCTTGAATTTTTGCACCAGGAGTGGCATAAAGTTATCCAAAAGCAGTGTGTAAGACTGGTGGAGGACAAACAAGCCAAGATGCATGAAAACAGGGTTATTCCCCCACATACAGATTTCTGAACTGTCAAAACTTTATGAATATGAACTTGTTTTCAAGCTCTGCATAGAATAAAAAATCAATGGTTATTTTGCTTAAACATATACCTATAATAAGCAAAATCAGAGCAACTGATCCAAAAAATTGAAGTGCTGAGAGCTGTAATTAGATTTCGGTGTTGTAGGACACTGCCTATGTAATGCCTGATTATGTACTTTGAAGTAAGGTAAAACTCTACATTGCATTTAAATTTAAATGCAGATATACTGACCGACTCCACGAGGCTCTCAGCACTTCCTTTTTCTACGTAGCCCGGGCTGTGCTGGGAGGGCACCCTGAGAGAGGTGTATGCCCGCTGCTGCTGCTGGGGCACAGGAACACCTTGGCCAGTGTTCCACCCAACTCGGGCCGAGGCTGGCAGGCTGGAGCTGCCATCAGCTGCACCCCACATGGGCTGAGTGCCCCCTGCCTCATCCACCAGAATGAGGGGGGCGTAGAGCAGACGGCCCTTCTTCGCCTGGCTGTTTGCCCAGGAGGCTGACGAAGCTGAGGACACACTGCTGCGCCGGGAGTCGTAACTGTTCTGAGTCTGTGAGAGGTATAACAATAATGTCAATAGAGCAGTAGGTTGACATATTCTCATGCATTAAAATAACTATATAATTTAAATTGCATTTTGTGTAAAAATTGCACCACAACAGTATATTTAAAATATAATTGCAGTGTACATTTTAAGATTTTAGCTAAATCAGAAGGTTTAACATTAATATTTAGTGATTAACAAATATTCTCTTTTTGCTATGAAACCAGGGCTAACTTGTACCAGAAAATCATAAACAAATAAGACTAGACTGATGAAAAAAGAACGATATGGAGGAGGCAAGGAAAGGCTTATGATTGGAAGGATACATCATCTGTCAGCCATGTTGGAGGTAGTGTTACAGCATCTACATATGTGGCTGTCAAATGGAATATAGAATGATACATGTCTATAAAAACTGAAAATGACTAAAGTCTTTGATTCTAATATAATAAGATTGTACAATTATGTTATATTACCTGTTGGAAGTTCCTTGGGAGCAGGTGAAAAAAAGGACTACAAAGACCATAATCCTTTGCAGCAGGATAAGCTGGCGCCAAGGGTTTATAAGGTCCTTGTCGGCCATTTTTTTCTCTCTCTGTTTGGCATGGGCTGAGGATTTGTACCCTTTTGGATTAGGGACTGTACATCCTTGGATGTGTGTTTAGTATAAGTTTTTATTATTTCTATTATTTTATCAGTTTGTCCATATTGATTGTGACTGTTTCCCTTGTTTTGCTCACTTGGTTTGTAGTTCCTTTGTTGCACTGTTTGTATTGTTTTATGATCCTCAATTTTTTGTTTATTTGTAGGTAAACCATCTATCCAGCACCTTCTTCCATCCATCCATCCATCCATCCATCACCTCTCTTCCTTCATCAATCCATCCATCCATCCATCTATCCATCCATCCATCCATCCTTTCCTCATCCATCCATCCATCCATCCTTTCCTTTCCTCATCCATCCATCCATCCTTTCCTCACCCATCCATCCATCCTTTCCTCATCAATCCATCCATCTATCCATCCATACATTCTTTCCTCATCCATCCATTCATCCAACCCATACTCCATCCTTATCCAACCTTTCTTTATCCATGCTTTATTCACTGTCCATCTATGCATCTAATATCTGCTCTGCATCATTGTGAAAGACACTGTGAATGAATTCCATCAGTTGAAGTCTGTTCATGCTTTTGTGTTTTAATGGACACACCATTACAACCATCCTTCCAGTTATGAAAGCCAGCAAAACTTTACATTACCCAAAATCTTACTGTATTTCTAAAATAAACATGGCAGCTGGAGCATTACCTGTGGTTGTGCTCTGCATGGAGGTGAGTTCTGGTGATAAGTGCCAGGAATAGGGATGTCATCCATGCTGTCTTGTCTCCTCAAACACTGGATGGTAAAATTTGGCTTCCGTCCTAACACAGTTAAAGCGAATAGAGATATTTAATAGTGGAGAAATGACTGCTATGTAGTTATTGGATTAAATTAACTGGGGTGTATAACATATGTTTATTTATTACCAGCAATCAAAGCAAAAAAAATAAATAAAGCAATAAAAAAAAGACAAAATACTCACCCAATGGAGTTGGAGGAAGGAGGCGTCGTTGAGTTGGATAGCCTTTACTATTCTGTCCATTGCCGTTGTACCCGTTACCGCTGTGTGCACTGTAACCATTGCTGGAGTAACCGTTCCCAGAGTAACTGCTGCTTTGGCAAGCATTCCCATTCCCATTGTAGCCATTTGAAGGGTAAGAATTCTCACTGTAGCCATTGCCAGGGTACGGTGTCCTGTTGTAGCCATTTCCAGGGTAAGGGGTGCCATTGTAGCCATTTCCAGGGTAGGCAGCCCCGTTGTAGCCATTTCCAGAGTAGGCGGCCCCGTCGTTGTAGCCGCTTACAGGTTGCCCATTTCCCTGGGAGGCATTGCTAGCTGGGGCCACATTAACTGGCTGTACTGGGGTCACACTGCCATTAGCGACACTGGGGGCAGGAGAGGGTGTGGTCTGCTCTCGAGAACATTGTCTGTAGAAGAGAGGATTTACACATTAGATAATATTTCTGCTGTTTTATTTCCATAAGTAACTGGAACCTTAACTTTACGCAGTGATATAACAGATATTTTAGTGGTCAAATTCAAAAAATGGATGTAGAACCTTATGTAGAACTTTAGTGAAGCTGTAGTAAAACCTTTTGCAACAGTTACATTTGTGTAAAATCTTTTTATAGTACTTGACCCAACAGGACAGATTTTTTTATTTTTTCTGTTTATATGCCAGTTCTATCTCTGTATATCTTAGCTTGTCCAAAAATGCATGTTTATAGCTGTCCACAGGGGGATGCTCATAGTGTGATTTTTATTTACAGCAGTGATGTTAAGCATATTGTACTGTCCAATAGTAGTAAGTCCCCTAGTGGGGCAACCCAAGTTGATCTGATGAAATTGCATGTGTAATGGTAGGGCTGGGAAATATGACTGCATATATAAGTAGCAAGTATCTACAGCTCTGGAAAAGAAAATAAGAGACCACTTAAAAACTACGAGTTTCTCGGATTTTACCAAATTAACGCTGAACTGCTTGAATTTTTGCACCAGGAGTGACATTAAGTTATCCAAAAGCAGTGTGTAAGACTAGTGGAGGAGAATTATTCCACGAAATATTGATTTCTGAACTCTTAAAACTTTATGAACAGGAACTTGTTTTAAATAATATAGGTTGACTTTTCATGGAATTTCACTGACTCAGTAAACTGCACTGGATTATGTTGTTATGTTGAGATGATGAAAGAAAGTTGACATGCTGCTCTTTTGCTAATTACAATGTTTCTAAGATATAATTTGTACAAAACTGTACACTGTTGAGTGTCATCCCTCATGAAATCAACCTTTTTTTTAAATAGAATTGTATTCAGGCAGAGCCCTTACAATATTACAATATGTTAATTTTTGAAATTGTGTATGAAACAGTTTTGAATTGTTCAATATATATATATATATATATATATATATATATATATATATATATATATATATATATATATATATATATATATATATATATGATATATTGCTCAACTCTATGTGATGTATTCAAAAGTGCCAAAAAAAAAGCCATGTGAGATCTTATCTCATTCTCTCTATTATGGCAACTAGTATGGGAGTGTGTAGACTGACAGATCTCCTCACCTATCATGTTGCACTGTGCTCACAGTCTCCTGCACATTGATGTGACTCTGTTCTGCTGCAATCATCACTGGTGCTTCTCCTACTGACACCTGCGCTACTCCTCCACCGACAACTCCTACTCCACCTCCAGAAACAACTCCTCCTCCAGAAACTGCTCCTCCAGCGACTACACCTCCAGCGACAACACCTCCAGCAACTACTCCTCCTTCTCCTCCTCCGACAACCCCTACTCCAGCCACTCCTCCTCCAGCAACTGCTCCTCCTTCACTGGCAACTGCTGCACCCTGCGTGGCTCCTTCTGTAGCAGGTGGAGGCTCAGAACTGGAAGGCCTAAAGAATAGAGGTTAAGTCCCACATGTCAGACTACAGTCCTGGTGGGCCTGAGCAGTGCAGCAGTTCAGCATTTTCCCCCATTAAACATTTCTGATTCATCTCATTAGCTAATCAGCAAGGCCTTCACTGAAATGAGCTGAATTCAGAAGGCTAGAAGAGGGAAAACGCTAATCTTTGCAGAGCTGAGGCCCACCATAAACTGAGGTAGAGACCCCTGGATTGGGCAGAGACTCCAATACACAGGAACCAGACATGAAACACAGGAAAGGTATATGTCAGGATATATATATAGTCTTCAGCTGTGTTCAGACCAAAGAGGCAAAAGGGTTTTGTTATCTAATCTAAAGATACTTCATGATTGAATGTTTATGTGTAAGGAGAACTATTTAGGACTTCTCCTAAAAAAATTCTACATTAAAAGGAATATTTAGGCACATAAACATGATGGTGGAGATTTCACTTAATAGAGGGTATGCATGTGACATCACGACTGGGGCGGAGTCACTGCTATTAAGCCCACTGAGGGGCAAAAGAAAGACTGAGTGACAGCATTAGTGTTTAGTGTGAATTAGAGATTCTGTTCTGAGGTATTACTTTATTGGCTGCTGAAAGATAAAGAAATGACAAGGAAATGGACTGCTAAGATTTATAGAACTAACTGAAATCCAGGCATCAAAATGTGTCTTTTTCAGGTTGTGCCTCATTCCCGGTTCTGGAGCAGCGCTGCCCTGCAGGTTTTAGAGTTTATACTAATTACACTCATCTGATCCAATTAATGAACTAACTGGCTTGCCCTTGTTTTGGTGATCTGAGTGTGTAACAGCAGGAAGACATTAAAATCTGCAGGAGAGTGGTACTCCTGGAACAGGATTGAGAATCACTGGCCTAATGTATTTCCTCAGTGTTAAAATCAGATACATAAAATGCCAGCAAACCTGATTTCTGACCACATATCGACCAACGCTTATTTGTTTTTCTATGATGGATCACTATTAAGCTCAGCTGTACTTTAAATCAGGCTTAAAATTGCTTGTGAGTTTAACACTTTGATTTGCCTGTTTCCCCTGAGACACACAGCCATGGTGAAGAGTACTGTGCCACTAAAACCCTATCCCGATGGGATTAGTTTCTCAGGGGGTCCTCTGTGATTTCATTTGCATCCAGATCAACCATGTATGTGTTTTTTTCAGACGTCCTCTGAGAAAATTACAGGCTGAATTAACTACTGTTTTTCGCTGAACTCTGTGGTCCTCCGGTAATTTTAGTCCTGTCCGGACTCACATCTATGAGTTTCGTCATCTCGAGTTGAATAAAATAGACATTTGTCCACGCCCACGCACCGTAATTACACTTTGGGCAAGCGTTTCCATGGAGATCCACATAAACACAACAGCGAGTGGAAATGGAGGAGCTACTGAACCAATTAGTCACGTGATAATGCGATGACATTTGACCGAGAAAGCCAAGAAAAACTCACTGGTCCTCCCGTTTTTTCAATTGCAGTCAAGATGCAAGAGTTGTAGAAGTGTGAAATATTTTTACAGATGTCAACCTGAGAAACTACTCCCATACAGATAGAGTTTTAGTCAAAATACAGGACTGTGTTCCAACAGGAACATGACGTCAATGCATACCCTCTATACCTTTTTCAAGAATATTACTTCACATTATTCCAACCACACATGACCAATCAGGGCAGTTCATGGGAGGGTTCCATGTTTGAATGACAAACATTTGAGGAAAATTTGGGAACTTCACAAAGCATGCTAGTCACAATCTGAAACTTTTAATTATTCTAAAGGGTTCGGAACTGTATTAATGGACAATCAGTAATACTGTACAACTTACGGGGAAAACTGCTTTGTGAAATCCCCTCCCTTTCCTTGTACTTAACAACTATTCACTGCTGTTTTTAAAATAATATTGTATGGTCCTCAAGCCTAGTACCATATTTTGCTAAATTAAGGTGTATTTTAAAAGGCCAACATGATGAAAAACTGAATGTTGACTTTTGTAGAAATATACAGTTCTGGAAAAAAATTAGAGACCACTGAATCAGTTTCTCTGATTTTGCAATTTATAGGTATATGTTTATACGGAAAACATTTCCCCCAAATTCCAAATAAAAATATTGTCATTTGGAGCATTTATTGGCAGAAAATGAGAAATGGCTGAAATGCAAAACTTTTAGACATTAAATAATGCAAAGAAAACAAGTTCATATTTATAAAGTTTTAAGAGCTCAAAAAATCAATATTTGGTGGAATAATCCTGGTTTTTATGCATCTTGGCATGTTCTCCTCCACCAGTCTTACACACTGCTTTTGGATAACTTTATGCCACTCCTGGTGCAAAAATTCAAGCAGTTCAGCTTGGTTTGATGGCTTGTGATCATCCATCTTCCCCTTGATTATATTCCAGAGGTTTTCAATTTGGTAACATCAAATAAACGTATGATTAATAAGTGATCTTTTATTTTTTTCCAGAGATGTAATTTCATTCTGTGTGTAAACATTAATTCATGTAAACTTTATAAAAGCTTCAAAGCATGTTGTCCCATATATACTTGTTTTAATGTTTAATCTCCTGAGACCCGGACTTTTGCTTGGTGTGCATTTTGAATTTGTCTTAGCTTTTTGCGATTATTAAAACTTAAGATGTAAAAAAAAAAAAAAGTAGTTTTGCACAACATTATGTCCTCACATGGGGACAGTAGTTTCTCATTTATTTATTTATTTATTTACTGTAGCTTCCTATTTTTGACAAAATGTCATAAATGCATGTCATATGATGATAGAGATGTTTTTGTATATAAATAAACTAGTTTGTAATGTGATTACAACATGTATTGGCAGTGTCTACATATAAGCATTACCCACGTCTTAGCCAGGTTAGCTTCTTAGTCTTAGCCAGGGTATTCTGTTGAGCTATGCTAATCGCATTCACACACCCACTGTTTTTAATGTTTTTATGTGGGTTTTTTTGTGATTATTCCGTTTTGTGATATTCTGTCAACAGAACTAACTAACACATTAGAGTCCATTTCTTCAGTAGAGAATCAAGACATAAAACGTCTTTAGATATAAAACAGCTTGTTAATTACATTAGCCTAGCTACCAAGCTTACAAGTTAGTGCATATTCCACCAGTAGAGAACTTTGATTCTATATATTTATCATATATATATATATATATATATATATATATATATATATATATATATATATATATATATATATATACACACTGCTCAAAAAAATAAAGGGAACACTCAAATAACACAATATAACTCCAAGTAAATCAAACTTCTGTGAAATTAAACTGTCCACTTAGGAAGCAACACTGATTGACAATCAATTTCAAGTGCTGTTGTGCAAATGGAATAGACAACAGGTGGAAATTATTGGCAATTAGCAAGACACACTCAATAAAGGAGTGGTTCTGCAGGTGGGGACCACAGACCACTTCTCAGAACCTATGCTGTCTGGCTGATGTTTTGGTCAGTTTTGAATGTTGGTGGTGCTTTCACACTCGTGGTAGCATGAGACGGACTCTACAACCCACACAAGTGGCTCAGGTAGTGCAGCTCATCCAGGATGGCATATCAATGCGAGCTGTGGCAAGAAGGTTTGCTGTGTCTGTCAGCGTAGTGTCCAGAGGCTGGAGGCGCTACCAGGGGACAGGCCAGTACACCAGGAGACGTGGAGGAGGCCGTAGGAGGGCAACAACCCAGCAGCAGGACCGCTACCTCCGCCTTTGTGCAAGAAGGAACAGGAGGAGCACTGCCAGAGCCCTGCAAAATGACCTCCAGCAGGCCACAAATGTGCATGTGTCTGCACAAACGGTTAGAAACCGACTCCATGAGGATGGTATGAGGGCCCGACGTCCACAGATGGGGGTTGTGCTCACAGCCCAACACCGTGCAGGATGCTTGGCATTTGCCAGAGAACACCAGGATTGGCAAATTCGCCACTGGCACCTTGTGCTCTTCACAGATGAAAGCAGGTTCACACTGAGCACATGACAGACGTGACAGAGTCTGGAGACGCCGTGGAGAGCGGTCTGCTGCCTGCAACATCCTTCAGCATGACCGGTTTGGCAGTGGGTCAGTAATGGTGTGGGGTGGCATTTCTTTGGAGGGCCGCACAGCCCTCCACGTGCTCACCAGAGGTAGCCTGACTGCCATTAGGTACCGAGATGAGATCCTCAGACCCCTTGTGAGACCGTATGCTGGTGCGGTTGGCCCTGGGTTCCTCCTAATGCAGGACAATGCTAGACCTCATGTGGCTGGAGTGTGTCAGCAGTTCCTGCAAGATGAAGGCATTGAAGCTATGGACTGGCCCGCCCGTTCCCCAGACCTGAATCCGATTGAGCACATCTGGGACATCATGTCTCGCTCCATCCACCAACGTCACGTTGCACCACAGACTGTCCAGGAGTTGGCGGATGCTTTAGTCCAGGTCTGGGAGGAGATCCATCCGCCACCTCATCAGGAGCATGCCCAGGCGTTGTAGGGAGGTCATACAGGCACGTGGAGGCCACACACAATACTGAGCCTCATTTTGACTTGTTTTAAGGACATTACATTAAAGTTGGATCAGCCTGTAGTGTGCTTTTTCACTTTAATTTTGTGTGTGGCTCCAAATCCAGGCCTCCATTGGTTAATAAATTTGATTTCCATTGATGATTTTTGTGTGATTTTGTTGTCAGCACATTCAACTTTGTACAGAACAAAGTATTCAATGAGAATATTTCATTCATTCAGATCTAGGATGTGTTATTTGAGTGTTCCCTTTATTTTTTTGAGCAGTGTATATATATATATATAATATATATTTTATATATTCTATATAAAACGGCTAGCCATATGGCAATTTATGTTTACCACTGGGTATTTCAATATATATTTAAGTTTTATACTGGTGAAATGAGTGGTAATCTGTTGGGTAAAATAATGAATTACTAATAAAATATTACCATTATTTGTATGTGATTATGACATGTGAATTTGGTAAAAACGGTAGGCTAATATGACATTTTGTGCCACCATCAGTACATTTTTAACTGTTTAGAGATTAAAGGTAAAGGCAAAAACTAATTTTCACTAGTTAACATGGCATTAACCCAGTAAAGATCAACAGACCTCAATATATTTTTAAAACTCGATAGTTTGGAATGACCTAGCTTTCTGCACTCTGCTTTTTTAAGGTGGATTACCAGCAAAGTTGTGAAAAAAAATGTATAGCTCCTCTGTTCACAGTGCTTTTACAGAAAATGCATTCCAGTACCAGTAAAAAAGCGAATGGTGGCATCTTAGTAGTGCAGCTGGTTTTAATTCCCCTTAAATTTATAGGTAACCTGAACAGATGCACTAAGCGTGCCTGTATTTATCAATTCTATATGAAATCCATTTGCAAAATACTCCCCAAATGTCTCTTCAAACGCTTTCTTATGCATAATACACAGAAAACGCTGATATGATTTCCTGCAGCCCAAGTTGCCACCATATAACATACTTTTAGTATCTAAATAGCAGCTCTAGTAGCATCCTGTGCAGGTACTGGTGTGATTATTGATTAATTTTAGCGGATATAGCTACTTATTACAGCAGTTAAAAGTTTTATACCTTTTTTTTTATAAAAAAATATTGCCCAAAAATTGCCCAGCTGGTTAAGTTTGACTTTAAAAAATCTTAAAGCTGTAAAGAGCTATTGAGGGGCTGACAGTGTTGAGATCATTTACATGTTGCACAATTCCAGATTTTTGTTGTAAATAAAAAATCTGGATTTTGTTCCCAAATTTACTCTTCAACACAGCAACTCTCAGCTCAAATCTCAGCTTTAAAGAAATATATAACCCAGAAATGCTAACATTACTAACAACAACAACAAAACCAGTGTGGATCTGCAGCTAGCATGACTTTATCAGCAAATGCTAACCAGTTCTCACCGGTTTTACACACTTATTAGCAACGTTAGCATTTTTGGATGACATATTAATATTGCAAAGCAAAATGATGCTAATTCGAGTTAGCAGCTAATTTTGAAGGCTAGCCTCTAATTGGAAGGCCTCTGCTCCTTCGATTCTCCATGTAGTTACTGTGCTTGCCTTGAGCCGATATTTAGTGCCCACAGTGTAGAGAGTGAGTTGATTTTGTAGTGACTGGCAGCCCACCTTCTGGGCATGGGCGAGCGCCTCATTGGCTGCCTCATCACCACCTCATTATCTGAGAGAGCCGAGCCCGGCCTCGAGTCATCCAGAGCCTCCTCCAGCATCAGAGTCCCACGGTGGAATCTGGGTGGTGGCTCCATGCTGACCATCACATCGTCCATGTGCATGGGGAGAGGTGTGCCCCCCGGGGTGGACATTGACGCCGCATCGCTGAACACACTGTCACTCTGCAGCAGATATAAGAAACCAAAAAATCACAGCAAGAATTAATGTATCACATGTATTTCAATGATTATGATTAGGGAAGCTACAATTTAGATGTTGAATCTATAATTTACATCGAATAATTAGCTATAAAAATTTCCCTTCCACCTTAAATTTCACCTTAAATATGGGAACTCCACCAGCAGTTCCAAAACAAGCTGTAGTTTTAATTCAAGTTAATGTCATGCTGCCTTCAAGTCCTCTGAAATTCCTACTTACGCAGCTGGAGGTTGTAATTATGACTTTACATGCGCTGGAGTGTTTTTTAATCGGATGGAAATGAACGTCATTAGGAAAATTCTTTTGTTTATACTTTTGGTCTATTATCATAAAAAAAAAACATTAGAACTGTGAATCATACTAGACTTTTACGTTTTTTCACATATTGCTATTAATTTTATTAGTTAGCTAATAACAACCAGCAATTGTTTGTGTTAAGCAGTTTACAATATGAACTGTCTGCATGAATTTATTTAATTAATTTATTTATTTATTTAAGTTAAACAAGATTTCATTTTAAGTAAATTTATATTTCACTCACATTTAGTGAGTTTTCCATTCCACCTTAAATGCAGTGGGAGTTATCAAGCTGCATCCAGTGTAAAACAATAAATCCAAACATTTTTAAATAATAAATTTAAAGCCTTTTTTTGGTGCCTTTTCTGACCTTGACGTTGCGTGGTAGTGTTTGAGAATCACAGCCAAGTGTATATTTACATTACATACACTGTTGTTGTGGTATTAAATACCAATAATGATAATAAAACAATTAATATCAGATTTTTATTTTTTAATGTAAACACTAACATTTTTTAATAATGGTAGGTTGTGTGTTGCTTATACAATTAAAACTTTAGTTCTCTAAAATCTTTCATATCTGACCAATATCTGGTCAAATATACTACATATATTTCCCTTTTATTCAATTAATAATAGATTAATCAATTATCATAATAATCATTAGTTTCAGCCCTAATTATGATACTATGCTGCAGACATAATAAGTATTACACAGCCTGACAAAACACTTGAAACTTGTCATATTTAGCGTCATACTTCATATACAAAAAACAGTAACCAGTGAAATGATTCTGGTAACACTGGTTGCAACACAGGTCTGAACCACAATAAAAATAAATTCCTGTTTTTTTTTTTTTCTTCAAAACAAATTATAGAAAAATCTGATATTCAGAAATCAACCCTCCATTCTAAAAGCTGTATACTGTACATTTAGACTTATCATACTGATATTTCATCTAACATTTCTTTAAACAATGGAAAAAATGCTGAAAAATACTACTCACCCTAAAGTACTCCTCGTCTTCCATCATCTCACCCTCATACCCCTCCTCCTGACCTTCCTCCATCTCCATGGCCAGTCGCATCTCTGGGGCCAGATCCTGCAGGGTCCGCAGCCCGGCCTGCGGCAGCAGCATCAGAAACAAGTACGTAAAGATAAAGAACACCTACAGTCTTTTTACACCTATATTGAACCTGTAGTGATTCACACAATGAAGAACTAGTGAAAGCTGAGTGATTTAGATTTATTTGAACACGTTATTGTTTTTCCCAATTGCTAACACACTAAATAACATGCGTAGCCCAATTATTTAAACGTATACCAAGAGCGTATAAACTCTTCACAAAGTCTCCAAAACTCTTTACACACATTTTGCAATTAAAAATGGCACTTTCAAAATGCACTGTTCTCTGCATAGGACACAACAATGTCACTTTTTCTATATTAAAACACTGCCATTCAAAATGACACAACATGGGCTAATTGGCCAATATATGTGCCATCTGGCCAAACACCTCAATGGTTAATTCAATCACTTCAAACTGGAATTAAGCACAATAAAAAGACCACAGGTAAGATTCTTTCTTACAATACCAGTGGAAAATACAACAGAGAGAGAAAGAGAGAGGTGGAGAATGAGAGGAGGAGGAAAAGTGAGAGGGAAGGAAAGAGCTAGTATCAGAGTTCAACTTTCAAATGAAAGCAAATCAAACTTAGTTGATCTTGTCATCAAACATGAGCTGACAATGCGAGAGGTTGGACAAAAAGTTCAGCCCATCTTCAGCCTTTTTTCTGTTGCTTTTGTCATCTGAACATTTACACTGTATATACATATTAAGAGACCACTTTAGTTTCTAAACCAGTTTCTCTGATTTTGCTGTTTATAAGTATATTGTTGAGTAAAATGAACGTTGTTGTTTTATTCTATAAACTACTGACAACACTTCTCCCAAAATCCAAATAAAAATATTGTCATTTAAAGCATTTATTTGCAGAAAATGAAAAAAATACAATAAAAAAGATGCAGAGCTTTCAGACCTCAAATGATGCAAAGAAAACAAGTTCATATTCATAAAGTTTTAAGAGTTCAGTAATCAATATTTGGTGGGATAACTCTGGTTTTTAATCACAGTTTTTATGCATCTTGGCATGTTCTCCTCCACCAGTCTTACACACTGCTTTTGGATAGCTTTATTCCACTCCTGGTGCAAAAATTCAAGCAGTTCAGCTTGGTTTGATGGCTTGTGATCATCCATCTTTCTCTTAATTATATTCCAGAGGTTTTCAATTTGGTAAGAATCAAAGAAACAAATTTTTAAGTTGTCTCGTATTTTTTCCAGAGCTGTATATTTATGTAAACATGTAAATATGTTGCACTGACTTGTTTGTTGAAAAAAAATACCATGAGTGTGCATGTGCAAATATTATTGTGTATGTGAACAATCTGAAGAATTGTCTATAGTTTTATTTGTTTCAGTATTATGGCAAAGCTTACTAAAGATGAGAACACTTTTCACCATGCCCAACAGTGTGTAGTTGGTTTGGTTAGACACAAATCTGGTAATATGAATGAAGTGTGAATGAAGCTATTTGGTGTAAAAGTTTGATGTTGATAATGCTCTATGTAGTTTTGTTCGTGGTGATTTACTTTGCACAGGATATTTGAGGTATTTTGCAGTATCCCTAGCAGCTCAACGCTGAACAGAGTTGCCAGGTTCGTTGTTTTCCTGCCAATTTGAGCTTCTTTGCAAATCCAGTCCTTGATGAAAACTCAGTGATGGTGGGGTGTGTGTTATTTATTTATTTATTTATTTATTTATTTTTGCACTTTTATAGTTTTTTGAATAAGCCATCCTATTTAACAAAATTGTGTTTTAGCAGTTGGAAAAAATTTTAATACTCAAGGCAGACTAAGCACACTGCGCACCTGGAGCGAGGCTGACTTGTCCTTTCCTCTCTTCTTCTTCTCCTTCTCCTTCCTCTTACGGTACTTCTTGAAGTAATCCTGGATCAGGAAGCTGGCGTAGAACTTTCCAGCAGTCACTTCATCTCCTAGATTGCACAAATTAAAGAGCACAGTAAGGCACAGATGTGCAGAAAGTCCACGATATACACCCACATGATGCTAAAATCTTTACATTCAAGTTTAATGGGTTGTAGAGCGTGCGTGAGAAAGTTACTGAGCTGGTGCACAGTGAGTCGTATATGTATTTTTTTGTACCTGCAGGGGGAGGTATAACTTCATCTAAGAGCTTAGGCTTGGTGCGCTTCCAGATCTTCTTAATAATGACTCTCAGCTCTTCATTTTCCTGGTCAATTGGTCCTGAGGGAAAGTGTGCATTAAAACCAAGCACAAATTCAATTACGCGGTTAAATCAATCATACAAAACCAAGGTTATTCAACGTTAATGATCTGCTTTAATGTTTCATGTGCCTGTTGTTTGGCCAGGTGTGCAACATTAATTTTAATGTCTTGTTATTGTGATTTTTTTAGCTGTATACCATGTTGTTGTATGTGCAGTTAAAAGGTACGAGTGTGTGTGTTTGGTGTGTGTGTGTGTTTGTGTTTTATGTGTGTGTGAGACTAAACTGCTGACCTTCAGTTTTAATCTTGAGCGAATTCCTGACGAGAGCGAACAAGGTAGCGTTGAAGGACACTGTGCCATCAGGATGAAGCGGCACGTTCATAGCAACCAGCCTCTGAAGGAATTATGGGATGGAGAGAGAGAGAGAGAGACAGAGAGAGAGAAAGAGAGAGATTTTAATAGGATTGCTGAGGCAGGGGGAGGACACTGAGAGTTAAATACTGTTGACAGAGTGAGTGTGTCAGCTGCCTGCCGGGTCTCTCACACAACTGCAGCTTTGGTACACACACTCACACACACACTGGATAACCCATTTGTACAAAGTAAACTACAGTTCTATGTAAAACTGTAGTAGTATTAGTATACAGTCTTTTTAGACAGAACTGTAAATAGACAGTACTGCTCACCCTGCAGGCTACTCGATGGGGACAGAGTTTGCCAAAGCCCAGTGGCGGTTGAATTCTGCGCAGCATGGTCACAACCTCCAAGTGCTTTATCCTTCCTCTGCAATAAACATAAACAATGCTGTCACAATATAAAAAATATCTATCTTTGAATCTAACTTTGAATGTGTTTATTAAAGCATACAGCTCTGGACAAAAAAAGAGACCACTTCAGTTTCTGAATCAATTTCTCTGAATTTGTTATTAATACATTTATGTTTGAGTAAAATAAACATTGTTGTTTTATTCTATAAACTACAGACAACATTTCATGCAAATTCCAAACACAAATATTGTCATATAGAGCATTTACTTGCAAAACATTAGAAATGGCTGAAATAACAAAAAAGATGCAGAACTTAATAATGCAAAGAAAAACTTAGTTGATCATGTCATCAAACATGAGCTGACAATGCGAGAGGTTGGACAAAAAGTTCAGCCCATCTTCAGCCTTTTTTCTGTTGCTTTTGTCATCTGAACATTTACACTGTATATACATATTAAGAGACCACTTTAGTTTCTAAACCAGTTTCTCTGATTTTGCTGTTTATAAGTATATTGTTGAGTAAAATGAACGTTGTTCTCCCAAAATCCAAATAAAAATATTGTCATTTAAAGCATTTATTTGCAGAAAATGAAAAAATACAATAAAAAAAGATGCAGAGCTTTCAGACCTCAAATGATGCAAAGAAAACAAGTTCATATTCATAAAGTTTTAAGAGTTCAGAAATCAACATTTGGTGGAATAACCCTGGTTTTTAATCACAGTTTTCATGCATCTTGGCATGTTCTCCTTCACCAGTCTTACACACTGCTTTTAGATAACTTTATGCCACTCCTGGTGCAAAAATTCAAGCAGTTTAGCTTGGTTTGATGGCTTGTGATCATCCATATTCCTCTTGATTATATTACAGAGGTTTTCAATTTGGTAAAATCAAAGAAACTCATCATTTTTAGTTGTCTTTTATTTTTTTTCCAGAGTTGTATATTGTTGTACAATACAGACTGATGATCATCTTTTTTATCCGTTAAAAGAAGTAACCCATACCGCTGTTCGCTATTCTAATAACTACATTAGTGTAATTTTTTCTATTAGCTTCACAGGCCCCCAAAAATACCCTGAGAGAGTTTACAAAATAAAATTAAACTGGAGTCGGTTTCCCAAAAGGTTCTTAGCACTAAGATAATTTTTAGATGGTCGAGCGAGCTTCATACTAAGCACTTTCTCTTCATGTTAAGATGTTCCTAACGCTAAGATGCTTTTGGGAAACAGGGCCTTGAACAGTAACCAAATAATTCACAATAGTTTCTGCATTATGATTAAGAACTGAACACACCATTTTTTACACTTTATTGTGATAGATAATAACATCTTTTAAAAAGTTTTGCTGAATTTAAACAAACAGTAGCTGGATGTACGTTTTAACACCTTATACTTTAAACAAGTTTTTTGAATAAGATGAAAGTTGCACTCTTTTTCTAATGTGAGTCTTGTTGTCTTCAGTTCTGCTTTTGCAGTTGGACAGTCTAGTGATCTAATCTAATGTGAGAGTTGACAGCTGTAGGTTAGGTAGATAGAAAGGTTAGGTAGATATGTGATCCTAGATTGAATACGTGAGCATGTGACATGAATCTGAACAATTTAATTGAATTAAATGAATTAATTAATTGTTTAGATTAGGGGTGTCACGATTCTCTAAATCCTCGATTCGATTTTATTTCCGATTTTATGGTCACGATTCAATTCTCGATTTTCTTTTTTCTTTTTTTTTTCACAGCAGAGAGGTCTCTGCCAGTTTTAGATTAGTCTATGGTCAGTCATTGGTTTGATTAATTAAATTTACAATATCTTATTTCAAAAGGTGTGCTTGATATAAGTGATGAAAAGTGATCTGTAATACATTAGGCACTAATGGTCAAATTTAAATAATTTAATTAAGATATATTTGTAATGCCATCTAGTGGCTTTTTTGGTAGCAGCAGTGTGCACATAACAAAATAAATAATAAAAAAAAAATGTAATGGAACAATTAGAGCCTTAACAAACTGAACTCTATAACAGTTAAACATGAGAATGTCATTTTTTTTCTTTAACAAAGATATATTATTAACTTTATCTGAGAGAAAGATGCTCCTTAAGGTACCAAAACTTAACATATTTGAGGCTAGACGAAACAACTGTTATTTTTATATTTTTGAGTTTTTCTTTTCTCTGGAGAAAGGGCTGCGTCATTTCTGTAGCGCGAGTGCTTGCATGACTTAGAGGGAGGGATCATTGATCATCTTTTTGACTTCGAGGCTCGAGACCATGACACAATTTTGATCGCTTTCGATAAAATATCGAAATCGTGACACCCCTAATATATAATTGGTTATGTTTATGGACAATCAAAAATGTTTCCTTACGTGGCTTCTGGGTCATAGTCTGACCACACTCTCTTAAACTCATCCAGATGGTGAGTGCCCAGTACAGTCCAGTCTCTGGTCAGATACTCAAAGTTGTCCATGATAACGGCAATGAACAAGTTAATGATCTGAGAAGGTAAAGACATGCTGTTGAGTTCACCATAGTCAATATACAGTATAGGAGTATAAATAAATCTTATACCGTAATTCTTTCTCTTACCAGAAAGGCGCAGAGAGCGAAGAAGCTGATGAAGTAGAGGTACGCCAGATTACTGCCACAGCTGTACTCCTCTCCCGGCTCATAGTCTGACTCAGGGTCACAGCGACGGCCCGGCAGCGCTGCCAGCATGATCTCCTGCCACTGCTCTCCTGTTGCACATCTTCAGCAAAGAAAGAGAGTCACTGTGTCAGCTAGTCAGTTTAGTACAAAAGCATTTAAAACTGTGCTTAAAATCAAATTCATACAGTTTTAGAATTGAACTTATTATTCATTGATAACTTTGACAGACTATATGCAGTACCTGTATAAAGGAAATGTGTAATAATGTTATTATTTAAAACTGCAATACTGGAAGCAAACCATCTTTGTATAGTTCTTATTGAAAAAACAACTATTCAGCTGTTATTGTTTAGTTTGTATATTCATTGAGGCAGATAACAAGAAAACTGGAGTATTGAAGTATTGTTATTTAATTTAAGCTTAAAATTTAAGTCTAATTGCTCTCTAGCAGCTCAACGCTGAACAGAGTTGCCAGGTTTGCGGTTTTCCCGTCAAACTGGACTTCTTCGAAAATCTGTGTGTTTTTTTTTGGCTATGTTTAAAAATTACCACGGTCACCAAAAAATAGAAAAGCATTAGAGATTGAGCAACCAAGAGAGGGAGGAAGAGAGAGAGAGAGAGAGACTTTTAAATAATAAATCCCTTAAAAACAAAATACTAAGCTGTACGCTCATAGTTGTTTTGCCATTTGTTTCAAACATGTGACAGACATATATTTTGGGCTAGTTTAAGCTTATGAATGATGGGTTTTAGACTGACTTTGGGCTGGATATTTTTTTGCTTGACCTGGCAACCCTGACGCTGAATTACAAACCCAAAAAGCCAGCAGTCTATGAGGTAATCTGAGCTAAAAGCTCGTTCTCACCTGAAGAGCAGCAGCACTGCCATGAAGAAGGTCTGGAAGTTGTTGTTTCTGTTAAGCTCTGTGCTGTCATCAATAGCAATCTTCCCAAATGTCTATCATTTACACAGAGAGAAACGAGTGTTAAATACATATTAATGGATCAAGGTTGGAAAATAGACAAAGAGAAGATGTTAAAGATAACAGGTGTTAAAGATGAACTAACCTGCATCCCGATCACACCATAAATGAAGAAGATCATTGCGATGAGAAGGCCGACGTAAGGTAAGGCCTGGGGGAATAAGAAGTGCAAATTATTAATTAGATGAATAAAATATATTGTACTAATATACAATAATTCAAGACTATAAGCCAAGAGAAATCAGTTTACAGATTCATATTCCATTAGTTGCATCAAACATGTTCAACTGTAACGATTTGGACTGTTAAAGAGCGTTATAAATTGTGTATGCATTTGTCCAATTTACCTGTAAGGATTTAACAAAGGTCCAGAGAAGAGTGCGGATGCCCTCCCCTTTGCTGAGCAGCTTCACCAATCGCATGACTCGGAAGAGACGGAAGAAAGTGATGGACACTTTGGAGCTTTCTCCGTCACCCTTACCCTGTGAAAATGAGACATTTTATATCGTTTCACATGAATGTTTCAATTAACTTATATCATTTAAGTTATAGAGACCATCTATCAAGTTTTGACACAACAAGGAAAATTGCAACCTGGCAAGCACTTACCTCTCCATGACCTCCTCCACCCTGAACAAAAGGACAGAAGGTTCCAGAAACATGGAAGAGAGTGAAAATAGATAAGAAGGAGGCATCTCTGATTTTCAATAAAGTAAAACTATTGTTGACCTTAAAAAGGCTCATGCTTTGACCTCAGCAAATTTTTGTTTTTAAATGTATCCTGCTTTTTCTCCCCAATTAAGCTGCGCCGATTACCCCACCCACTCAGCTGCACTCCCCTTATCACTGGCAATGTACCAACACCAGGAGGGTGAAGACTAGCACATGCCCTTTCAAACTGCTGCTGATGGAACATTACAGAGTAGCCATACATCAGCAGCTGACTTACATCACCTTCAGGAGTGATGTGGGAAAAGAGCACCATCTACCCACGCAGAGAAAGAATGGCCAATAGTGCTCTCTCAGACTCCGGCTGCTGATGGTAAGCAGCATGACCGAAATCTGAACCAGCGATCTCCTCATCATAGTGATCATAGTGCCTTAGTCTGCTGCACCACTTGGAGGCTTGACCTCAGTGAATTTGAAGACATTTGAGAAGGATTTAGATAGTTCAGTGAATGTATTGACTTCCATCACTTGCTCAACTGATAAAACATCATTAAGCATTAAGATTTATTAAACCAAGTTTTGGAAGGTAACGATAAATAATACTACACTGCCAGAGCAGAGAAGAGCTTTGGAGATGGTTTAACTTCTTATGCTTCCTGACTACATTTTTTATACCTATTCAAAAGGTTTTGTAAAGTGTAGATATATAAATATGTATATACTCACACTAAACTCTGCAATCATGATGTCCACCAAACTCCCCACCACTATCAAAGCATCAAAGGAATTCCAGGCATCTATGAAATAGTGCTACACCATAAGGGAGAAAGGGACAATGAAAACAATTATTATTGTAATTTTTTTTTTATTAAAATGCTGTGTTTTATACTGCCCACATGATCTTGACACATGACACTAATGTTAGCCCCTACCGGATGCATACTATATTGATCATATCTACCAAGAAAGAAAGCAAAATTAAACAGACATTTAACTTCTTGAGACTCTGCATCCTCATTTGTGGGCATAACATTTTTGCTTCTCTGCAACGTGATACTTGATTTTTTTTAAATGTTGACCCTTTGGCCTCATATGGAGACACTGCTCGTACCATCTAGTGGTCACATGACATAATTACACTCAATTAATTGAAAACAAGATAGATGGAATCCCAGTCAGAATTTTCTACAGCCAGTCCAGACAGAAACATAGAACAGGTAAAAATTCTTATTGAAGTTTACGTTTAAAACTAGATTATTTACTTACTGTAAAAATATATATCCCAAATGGCAAGGCTAATTTTTAAATGTTAAAATAAACTACTGTCCCCAAGTGAGGATATTGTTTTTTTGCAAAAACAACTTCCTGTACAAAGGCAAAGTCTAGTTTTTTTAACTTGTTAGGTCCTACTAATCCCAAATAGCTAGGAGAATTTAAAAATGCACACCAAGCAAAAGTCTGGGTCACAATAAAGTCAAAATTAAACAACAAATGAAGTTTGTCTTACATATGGCCTTAGGGCAAGCAGCTTGATGACCATCTCGATGGTGAAAAGTGTGGTGAAGATCATGTTTAAGATGTCCATCACGGAGTTAAACAGCTTGGATTGCTCGTAGTGCTGTTGGAGCAAAGAAATGTATTTACAAAAAAAACTAATCATTTAATGCCTTTCAATTTATGTAATCATTTTCCATGTAAAATGTCAGATACTGTTAAATATTTTCATCTTGTGTGTATACAGTGCACCCGTGTTCAAAATGTTTACATGGTGCTACACTATGTATATCAAAATGTTTGATGCCAAGATAATGAATCTGTTCAGTTATGTTAAAGAGGCACTAAACCCCCTGATTTGTGCTGATTCCACCCTCAGCTTAAATATGAAAAAAAGGCTAAAAAATGGGAGAGGTGTAGTTTGGGAGCAGCACTGGGTGATGTATGGGTTTAGAGTTGGGGCAGGAGGGAGAGCTGATTGGCTGAGCTGCAGCAGCAGCGGTGTGATTCTGATAGCAGTGACACTACCTATTGTGATGTGCCTGAGTAGCAAAGTACACAGACATATCATTCATGCCTATAGCACAGTTGATCCTGAGAGGGAGCTGCAGAGGCGTAAATTATCACAATAAAAGCATTTTTTAAAGGTTAGGAAATGTTTATAAAAAGTTTAATAACTTCAAGTTTCATTACATCAAAGGAACACATTTCAGCTATTAATAGAGAAAAAAAAAATTATGGTTTAGCGGCTCTTTAAGATGCAACACACAGCTTGTCTGGCCCTTGTAGAGAAGTTTTGTCAATAGAATAGAATAGAACTCTCTAAAGCAGATCACCATGAATTTATTGGCACCATGCCTAATGTCAGGTGTGGGTGAGAGGGACGAAGATGCTCCCTTTAACACTTTTTCAATAGGCTGGGGTTGAGATAGCATAGTGATCATCCAACATCCTGACCTTACTAACGCTCTTATAGCTAAATGCAATAAAACACACTTTAATACCCCTGATTTCCAAGTAAACAATGATTGAGCATGTTTCTCAATTCTATATATGTGCATGTAAATATATGTTTATGTGCTACACACCTGTACAGCCAGCGTGAGTGTGTTGAGCAGAATGAGAACGAACATGATGTACTCAAACTGAGAGGAGTTGATGATCCTCCAGAACTTTAACTGTGACGGGATTTTGGGAATGTAGATCTTTATAGGTTGAGCTTTCAGAGCATAATACACACACTGCCTCTGTAGAGAACATACACAAAAAGAAAGAGAAAACAGAACAACACTTCAAGCACAGATGCAACAGCACTAGTCAAAAGTTTGGACACACCTTAAAATTAGTGTTTTTTTGTAAGTTCAAGTACAAGTCATCGAAACTATGAAGAACAACAAAAGGAAAACCATATATACCAGAATATGTTTATATTTTATATTCCTCAATCTATGCATCTCTTGCTTAGATGAAAGCTTTGCACATCTTGGCGTGATTTTCTTATTCAGCTTTATGAGGTAGAGTAGCTTGTAATGGCTTTCAGTTAACAGCTGTGCTAAACTTTTTAAGAGTTAACTGTTTGAATTTCTTGCCTCTTAATGTGTTTGAAAGCATCAGTTCAGATGGTATCCAGTAAAAATAGCCCAATTTAAGTAATATTCTAATCTATTTTATGGTAAGAACTACTTAACTAAAAGTAAATAAAATAATTATTTAATAAAAGAAGGTCAGTCAATCTGAAAAAAAAAATCAATCAACTTTATAAGTATCCTCAAGTGCAATTGCAAAGAACATCAAAAACTTCATGATGAAACTGGCTCTCATCAGGACCACCCCATGACAGAAATACCAAGAGTTACCTTCGTTACACAGGATAAGTTCATCAGAGTTACCAGACTCAGAAACCGCAAGTTACCAGCACCCCAGATAAGAGTCACCTAAATGCTTTACAGAGTATTTTTGGTTTGTTTAACACTTTTGAATTACTGCATTTTTTGTGTTCCATCATAGTCTGGATGACTTCAGTATTCATTTACAATGTGCAAAAAATATATATAAATATATATAAATTATAATCCAACATTTTAAAAATCATTTTAAGCCTCAATGTAAAGTAATTCTTACTGACTTGATTTTTGTTCAGCTCGCAGTTTTTGAATTCGGCCTCTCCCTGTTCACGGAAAGTGATGATGACGAAACCCACGAAGATGTTCATCATGAAGAAGGCGATAATGATGATGTAGATAATGAAAAAGATGGAGATCTCCACACGGTAGTTGTAGATGGGGCCTCTGTTTATGGCATTGGCATCAATAGCTTTATACAGAAGCCTGCAGGTGAGACAGGTAATAGATAGTTTAACTTTTCACGGATTTCATTCAATCATAATACAATATCATATCAGCGCTAACAGGCTCATAATGAACTCACTGTGGCCAGCCTTCAAACGTGGAGACGGTGAAGAGTGCCAGCATGCCCATCAGCACATTATCAAAATTAAAATCACTGTTTATCCAAAACCTCTCCTTCACCATGGGGTGATTCATATCACCGTCCTTATACACCACAAACGTTCCCCTGCACAACACACATAAACTCAGTTAGGACATAGGATATTAAAGAATTCAAAGAACATTCAACAAATAAGACCAAATTATTTATATACCATGATTGTGATACTGAGTTGAATATGTTAAATCACTTTTACTTATTTCACATATTTCTACAACATTAAATCATTGTTTTGGGGTCTCCATCAAAGTGAGTACCGTAGTTGTTATTTATAATTGCTAAATTTGCAAAAATATTCAACCCACTTATATTTTGGCCAAACCATCCAGCAGTGTTATGACATAAATAACATTGCATAACATATATACACTACCAGTTAAAAGTATGCAAACAGCTTCTTATTCAACGTTTTAATTTTTTTTTCTACACTGTAAATTAATACATCCAGACTATGAAGTAACACATAAGGAATCATGTAATATCTCTTATCTTGGGTGCTGTTACTTAACTTGTGTTTTCTTAGGCTGGTGCAAGAGAGGTAACTTTTGCTATTCCTTTTCTGGGGTGGCCGGATGAGAACCAGTTTCATCATAATGTTTTTGATGGTCTTTTCAACTGCACTTGAGGATAATTTCAAAATTCTTGAAATTTTTTGGACTGACTGAAGATTTTTTTTCTTTACTTAGTTGGGTAGATCTTGCCATACCCCGGATTAGATCATTGCTAGTAATTAAAGTAATTAACTGATGAAAATGAAATGAAAGTCATTCCAGGTGACTCTGCCTCATAAAACTGACTGAGAAAATCCAGCCAAGATGTTCAAAGCTATCATCTAAGCAAGAAGTGCCTACTTTAAAGAATCTAAATATAAAACATTTTTGTTTACTAAATAATTCCATACTTTTTTCTTCATAGTTTGGGGAACTCATAATTAATCTACAATTCAGAACATATCAAAATAATGAAAAACACTAAATTTCAACTGTGTCCACATTTTGACCGGTACTGTATATATATACATTACTGATAGGAAGTACTGAAAAATAAGCATACAGTTTCTTAAGACTTGAAAATGTTGATAAAATAACCAGTATGAACACACATACTTGCACTCTTCTGGTGTGTGTTTTGCCTCATCTGTGCACCGATAGAAACGGCCCTGAAACAGCAAACAGCATCAATATCAGGTCTGCTCTAGTGTGCTGCACACTGTGCTTTGTGAATGTAACTCAGAGAGAGTGAGATTAATATTACCTTAAAAAGCTGAACCCCAATACAGGCAAACATGAACTGCAGGAGAGTAGTGACGATGAGGATGTTGCCGATGGTGCGGATAGCCACAAACACACACTGGATCACACTCTGAGAGCAGAAACATGAAAAATCACAACTTAAACTTAAGAGCAGTGTGGTTGAAGACTTCAGAAGCCAAATAGTTTGGCATTAAGTATACACAATTTCCCTCCAAATGGAAAAGTATACGACAGGTGCTAATTTAGCTAAAAATAAAACTGGATTTAAGCATGGATTAACAATTGATTTTTATCCTATTTTCTCCCTAATTTACAAGACCAACTAGCTAACCCACTTATTAGGACTCCCCCTATCACTAGTGATGCGCCAACACCAGAAGGGTGAAGACTAGCACATGTCTCCTCTAATACATGTGAAGTCAGCTACCGCCTCTTTTTGAACTGCTGCTGATGTAGCATTGCTGAGTAGCATCTCAGTGCGTTGGAGGAAAACGCAGCGACTCGGTCCAGATACATCAGCTCACAGATGTCATGATGAGGGGAGAGAGTGCCATCTACCCACTCAGAAAGAGCAAGGCCAATTGTTTTCTCTTGGGGCTCCGGTAGCTGATGGCAAGCTACATAAACAGGATTGCGCTTAGCCACAAAAAATGATTTCAAGACACTTTGAGTTACTAATACTGTTTTAATTACAAAACAGTATGCTATAGTGTGTCAGAAATAAAAATGGGGAGAAAGTGTGTGTAATATAGGTGTTATACACTTGTCTTAAGCCTTTGCTCCGACCAACAGGCAATCATTCACAATGCTAATTGGTGGGTTACACACTAACATCCATTGTTAGCTACATTAGCCTTGTAGCTCCAGTGCAAAACTAAAGTAGCTTAGAGATTAATCATGTGAAGGTTAAAAACAATGAATCTGGGCTCAGTAAGTTGTGATTTTACCTTTAATCCTTTTGCTCGGTTGATGGCTCTCAGGGGCCTGAGCACTCGAAGCACTCTTAGAATCTTCACCACAGAGATAGCACTCGAACTGTAAGAAAGTAACAAACAGAGTAAAGAGTACAGGAGTGAACTGATGCAAAAACTAATGGATTATTGGGTGGATGCATTATTGACCCAATGGACAGGTGTGTGGATGAATGAAAGGTTTGATGGATGAATGGATAGAAGGATCTATGATTGAACAGATGGATGGATGCATGAATAGATGTATGGTTAAGTGAAGTGATGAATAAGTACTGTAAATACTATCTCACCTTCAGTGTGAGTATGCCCCAGAGGTGCTCAATTGGGTTTAGGACTAAATACATACTTAACATTTATACATACATAAAGTGGAAGGTGGGTACATCCATCATTAGATTTATGAGTGAACGAATGGATGGATAAATAAATGTGTGAAGGTACAGACGAGGGAGGGGTTAAATGATAGATACAGTAAATGCATAAACAGGTGGATTAATGAACTGAAAGCCAATGGGTGAATTGGATAGATGGATGCATAGACCTTATAACACTGTATGTGTATGTATAGTGTTACTGTTGCACAAAACCCCTGTATTTCCATTATTGCCATTTTGTTACTTTTTGACATATCTTAAATGAAACAGTAGCTCTTTATATTGTTTCAAAAACAGTCATGATGAATGGTATGATATAAATACTTAGGAAAAAAATATTTTACACTGACTTCCTATTAAAAATACGACAATTGTTCATATCCTGCTAATGATGCAATTTTGAAATTGGGAGGTTTTTGCACAACAGCTGCCGCAAAATGGATTTTACTGGTGCTGAAATGTTGTTCAAAAAGAATGAATATGTTACACTTACTGCAGAAAGAAAGATATCAGAGACACACTGACAACCAAAAGATCTAGTAAATTGAAGGCATTTCTGCAGAAAGAGCCAGGATGAAGAAACGCTCCATATACTGTCATCTACAGTCACACAAAAAGAGAAAACGCTAATATAAATATTCTAATATTATTCAACAATCTGTTATTTTCAGGAACATTGAGTTCCACATTTAAAGCCTGAACAATAAGATATAAAAAATACACAACAAAACACTGACTGCGCATCTGGTCAGAACATTTACCTTTAGTACGATCTCAATGGTGAATACAGTGGTGAATACGTAATCAGCATAGCCCAGCATCTAGACACGAATGGAAAGATACGGAAAATAGGTTTGATTTGACATGCCATATTCTGGTCTGACAGTATATTAAATAAAGGTTTCTATAAAAATAAATAAATGCAAGGAATACAGATTGTGAAAGTTTCAATGAAAGTGAAAGAGAAATGTACAAAAAGTGTATTTCTGGTCATTTTGAATTACTTCTATTGGTCTGGTCATCAATACATTTTTCTGTTTGTCTGTTCAAGTTTAGTAATAAACTAAAAATAAAAAATAGACATATTTCATTGCACGGCCACAATGTGATTTCTGCCACTTTTCTCTTCAAATGGATATTTTTTTAGCCACAATGCTTTGTATGACATACTCACTGTACACATGAGACAGTTTGGCTTAAGGAACAATGGAATGTCCCATTCATCTGGTACCCACTATCAGACCTCTCTCAAATTCTCTTACAACATAACACCTCACAGGTGGCCTTTCACAAGTGGTCCCCTGACGTATATACTGGAAATGTACCGGCAGTCATCTCTCAAATTAAGGCAATGCTTTCTTCCTCTTACTCAAAGAGAGTTTTTATTGGCTTTTTAAAATCTATTTAGGATTTCTCTTTTCATCAAAAGTTTGATCTAAATACTCTTTAGTTCTGAAGGCTTCCATCAACCTGTAACACATCACTGATGCTTGACATGTCTCATAATTACAGAGCCTGTTCCTGTATAAGCTCTCGCTGACTTACAACGTTCCGGACAGAATGAGTTTTGATGGGATCTTCTGCAGCCAGAGAGAAACTACTGAGGATGATGAAGATGAGGATGAAGTTGGTGAAGTAAGGATGGTAGATGAGGTTGTGGCAGGCCACTCGAAGGCTGGATACATAAGATACAGTGGCAACAGTCATTTTTAAGGTTACTGCAATTACAATCAGTTGTTTTAGCAAATAAATGATAGTTCAAATTGGCTCACCAGTTTTTCTTGCCAAGGATGAAGAAGGAGCTGCCATCAGGAATTGGGATGATTTTCTCCTTAGGTTGAAAACTTTCTACTTTCATTGGAACACTTCCTGTGGAGTGCCAAGAAAAATACGACACAAAGTTAGCTTTCCACCAGTCAATCCAATCCACCTTCTTATCCACTTCTTCCTGGTCAGGGATGAAGTGGGTCAGGAGCACCATCTGCAATCACTGGGTGAAGGCAAGAACACCAGGACATGCTACAGTCAATCACAGGGTACTACATATAGCTGTACACAACAAGTGGCAATTTAGCACATGCAATTTACATACAATGTGTGTTTCTGAGGTTTGGAAGAAACCTACACAGTATTGTACCATAACGATAAATATTCCTTTAAAACCACCATCCAATGCAAAAGATTCAGCTTTTTTGATCTTCATACTGACTATAATCTACATCTACAACTACATCCTAGCTCAGTTTACCCTCAAGACCCTCAATCGCTCTCAGCTCCTCATTTTCCTCCCAGTCATCTGCCTCATTCTGAACAGAAGAGAAAAAAGAGAAAAATAATAAAGACAAGACCCAACTATAGCTGATAGCAGTGAAAGAGAGACAGAGACAGAGGCTGCATCTCAAATGGCTCTCTATTCCCTATAAAGTGAACTATATGGAGCCACTATACATATGTCCAATGTACAAATTGCAGAATCTGAAATGGCTCCACATAGGTAGTAGAAAGCAACCTGAGCACAAAATATTAGAAGATCAGAACAAAACAATAAACAATCTTACTCCAGCTTCATCTTCCTCCCTGTCTTCTTCATCCTCCCACTCCTCATCTTCTGTTTTCACCTCTCTTTAAAACAGGTCAAGTTTATTCATTTTAACACTGTCTTAGTATCACACAACATTAACATTAACATTGACATGCTAAAAGTCAAGGGATAGCAGTTTATAACACAGGCCACTGGCCTAATAGTGGATGCCATATGGATGGGGCGTTTAGTTTTCAAATTGTGTGGGCATTTAACAATCCTTGATTCACAGAGTCACATGACTACTGAGAATATTTCATAGAAGGCATTACCTCCCAGAGTGGACAGAACAGTGGGTGGTAATGATTCTGATCAAAGGCATTTGGCTAGAAACTCAATGCGAACGAACAGACAAACAGCCCTGCCAGAAATCACAACCACATTCAATGCAGGATACCTCAAACACATATCAGCATTTTTTAGCTTCTATAGGATGTGGCACATGATGTTCCTGCTTCATGACTTCTGGCATGTCAGTGTTATTATCAAATTAAATCAGACAAATTATTTTTTAAATATTTTTTTAATATTATTCACTAAATAATAAATTATTATAATTATTACACATGTAATAGGCACTTACTCTTTTTTCTTTTTGCTGCCACTTCCTGCCAAGTTATCCACAGCGATAGCCAAGAATACATTTAGCAGGATATCTGAGAAACAGTGCAAGTCAAGGGCATTTCCAGTATTGTATCATTGTGCATCATTATTATATAAGACTGAACATATATACATACATATATCTATATCAAGTACATATATCTAATAACAGGTTTTATTCTGATGACTCTTCTGCACCATCACTCCAGAGTCTTATGCAATCTTACTAGCAATTCTGTGAAGGTTTTCTCAGATCTCAGCCTGACCCCCAATCTAAAGAAAATTGCTGGGACAAAGTTTGAAGAATCAGATTTTAAATAATCACATAACCATGTCAAAGAATTACGTTGAACAAGCTAATTAACATATATATATTTTATTTTATTTATATATTTTTAGTGACTATATATGTTTATTCAAAAATTAATGGCTATGTAATGGCTTTGAGTAGTTCCGAAAAAAAAAAAAACTTGAAAGGATACAGTTGCCACAGACGAAGAGAATGACAAAGTAGATGCAGACAATCATGTTGGGGAAAACAGGCCCGCCGTACGCCATGATGCCATCATACATCACTGAGTTCCAATCTTCACCTGTTAAAATCTACAGCAAGAGATGTGCTTAAACGTTGCCATTATTGCAATTATTTAAAAACTGTACATGTATAACCCCTGAAAGCAGGCAATAACAATTATTTCAGTTTATAAAAGTGTTCATTTTCACAGATATTTTTTTAAATTGATGTATGACACCAAAACATTTAAACCCATTGATACATAATAGTAGTAAATGTACTGATTTAGGTAAGTAAATTATGTAATGTAAAGAAACACAGGCTACACAGTGGACTGACACAGCTACCACTGCTACTGGTGGTTGCCTGGCGGTTACCTGGAAGCAGGTGAGCAGGGCAGAGGGAAAGGTGTCGAAGGTGCTTCTCTTCATCTGGGTCTCGTCAAAGTTGAACTTGCCTCCAAACAGCTGCATGCCCAGCAGAGCGAAGATGATGAGGAAGAGGAAGAGCAGCAGTAGCAGAGAGCAGATAGCCTTCATCGAGTTCAGCAGTGAAGTGACCAGATCTGAGAGAGCAGCCCAGTGACTGAGAGAGAGAGAGGGAGAGATTATTAAAGAAGGAGAAAAATAAAAGTAGAGTGATAGAAATATAGAGTAAGAAACAGAGATGAAAAGACAGAAAGAGAGAAAGAGAGAGACATTGACTCAGACAGAAAGTTAAGAAAACGCAGGAGAAAATGAAGGAGACAGATATAGAAAAGAGACAGCAGGGAAAACAGTAAAGTGAAGAAAGGACGAGTGTGACAAAAACAGAAATAGAGAGACAAAGAAAGAAAGATAGACTGGAGTAGGGAAGAGAGAAAGAGAGACAGAGAAAAAGACAAAAACAGAGACTGAGCTGACTCACCGAGTGACTTTGAAGATTCGGAGCAGGCGGACGCAGCGCAGCACAGAGATTCCGATGGGTGGAATTACGTCCATCTCCACCAATACGGTCTCGAGAATCCCACCACAGACCACAAAGCAGTCGAAGCGATTAAACAGAGCTATGAAGTAAACCTGGAAGCCGAAGCTGTACAGCTTCATCAGCATCTCCATTGTGAACAAGGCCAGCAGGATCTTGTTGGCTCGTTCTAGAAAAATATTAAAATATTAAGGACTGAACTGAATTTTTCTAACATTACATTTGTTTTAACAATGACAGCACCTGTATGTAAGCTACACTTCAGGCCTTACTCTATTATTATTAATATCAGTTTCATTGGCTTTAGAGTAAAACCCTGTGGAAAGCCACAAGATATGATATATCAACCAACAGTTCACAACAGTTTTTGCATGATGATTAATAGATAAATAAGGTAGTAAACACTGTAGTTCACTGCTTGGCACTCGTGTTGTTTTCCTCTGTCTAAATTCTTCTGAGATTCTCAGTAGGAATATGGTATAAACCAGAAAAAATAATTCAATCAAAGAATCGTGTTCCAGTGAAAAGGATTGTTGGTGAAACTTGGAAGTTTTAGTTTAGTCATTGGTAGTACATGATCTAAAAAGTTTCAGAATCAGTGGTCTGGAGGATAAACGCAGCTGCTGGTTTACAACCTTTTTTTTGTATTTTTACAGTAAATAGTGGCTGTGACCAAAATGGCCAAAATCACTAATTAGTGTTCTTCTATATAGGAAGACTAATTAGTTCACAAAGAAGCGATAAAACATGAGTGAATTCGGACACGCCCTCAACATCTTGTTTAGAAACGTGTGAAATTGACAGCATTTAGCGGCTCGTAATCTTGCCAGATTGGGTAGTTTTGTGCCAATAGTCGATTTGTGTCTAAAATTGTATGGTAGAAACGCTGTGCTTTGATGGGGTGGACAAAACTACCAAGTGTTAAGACTTCAAATGTCATTTTTTTAATTAGGGATATTTTAGATAATGTATTTTATTTAGGGACATGTTGGAATAAACCCTGTAATTTTGTTGATATGCTTTATTCTCTGCATTTTGGTGGATTTGAAACACGTTTACGGGACAATTAGCCAAGTAAAAATTTGAGAATAAAAATGGGAGATAATTAGAAATAAATCTTTAAAAAAAAGCACAAAAACTATCTAATAACTGAAACACATTTTACCCAGTGACTTTTCCAGTCCAGTTTTACCTGGACGACAATGTAACAATCTGGCAAATGTGATGGCTTGTTGTCCGCTCTATGTATTCGGCTATCTGTTGCTTTGTAGTGATGCATTTTGGGACACAATTAGCTTATGTAGTATGCAGCGATGTGTACTATAAATCATGATGCATTATGGGAGTTTATAGTGCCCTCAAAATCATGTTTCAATTTTACCTTACCATTCGAAAAATGGCCAACGTACTCAATAGTGCCCTAAACAGTAAGTAGGAAGATCACATCCACTGTATAGAATGGAACACTCACCCTGTATGTCAGTGAGCCACTGCGGCTGGCCGTAATGCTCGGAGGCGCTCGCAGTCGTGTTGAGGAACACCAGCAGCAGCACCAGCCAGTAGAAGTTGCTGGACTTCACCGCCACCCTGCAGTTCTTCCTCATCACCAGGTTCAGATGGTATAGCTGCTCACTGAAAGATAATTATGTCATACAATAAACATTAGTGATTAGAACTGTGTTTTGGAAAGAACTTGCTACAAGAAGTGATACAGTACGTGTTATGATACAGGGGTTACAATTCAATATACCTTGGCAACCACATTTCAATGAGATTTCATTACCAACTGGGATAACTTAATAACCACCTAGCAACACCATAGCAACCACCTACTTACCATTCAGCAATACCAAAGCAACCATAATCTCCTAGGAACCACCTAGGAAATCTTAGCCACATGGCAACACTATATCAACTACTTAGCAACACCATTAGCAATCATGCGCAACACCATAGCAACCCCCTAGAAGCCATAGCAACCATCTAGCAACACACAAGAAGCAACTTGGAATACCAAAGCAACTGCACAGCAACTGATTCAACTGAGAGTTGAATCCACTTCAGCTGCAAAACTATTCTGTGTTTCCTTAAAGAAAACCACTTTCTATTTAAAATTAAAATCAAAATAGCTGAGAATATAAAGAGTATAACAAAATATAATATTGTTAAGTTTTAATGTATCAATATTTTTTAAAAGGGAGATTAGTGGGCCTTACCAGAAACTTATACCCAACAGCTTTGCCCTGAAAGAAAAAAAAAAAAAAAAAGTCAGCATTCAGATTTATTACAGCACAGCAGCAATTCATGAGGAAAGTTTACTTTCATTTAAATAGTTATTATTACTTAACAACTTTGACATCTTTGACTTTCTACTAACTCTTCAAAACTGGCAAATTAGAATGAATTAATGTACACGTACATACTACTAAATACGTTTTACAATAAACAGTGCAATTTTCTTTAGTACTGTATGATATAAAATAATATTAAACAATAAAATGATTGTGTAACATTACTGTATGGAGGCGCAGCAGCCATTGTCATCATCCAGGAAAGCCTCAAACTCTGAGTCGGAATCCGATTCTGCGGAAAGATTGTGTCCAACATGGCCATTGATGTATCTGACAATGCTGATATGCCAAAATAAACATATAATATATAAGTCTATATGAAATAATACATATTATTATGTAGGTGGTGGGCAATTTGACAACATTTTACACTGTAAACCTGATAACCCATGTCTTTAAATATCATTTTACAATATTTTTCCATATTACCCCACCGCCAGTTAAACTCATGTAATAAATCATGACATTTTTAGCACTAAAACATGATGTGTGTACATATATATAAATATATATAAGTTTTAAAATACCTCCATCTTCACTGTGTTTGTACCAGCCATATTTCTTCATCATCTTTTTCTTCGCCACCACAGCACCTTCAAACAAAAACACAGTTCTTGACTTTGCAACAAAATTAGTAGTAAAAATCTATATATTTAGGATAAGGGCAGTAAGTAAAAGTGTGTGTATACTTTATTTTATCCAAACTATTAAGTTGTCTCACGTTTATTGCCATCTTCATCCATATCCTCAGCCTCAATGAGCCAATCCATGTAGCCCACCATGTCCTGCTCCATCTGCTGCTTCTCCTGAGCCTTCTGCAGCTCCCCACGACACACAGCCTTCTCTCTTTCCTTAGAGAACTCACTGGGCACACACACACACAGGCATAAATATATTTATTGTCTTCCACAGTAAGCGTCTCAATTCAGTAAAATTACATTTTAAATGAGGCCTTGGTGAGTAAAACACCATAATGTGTTCTAAAATATGAAACTCTATTTATCTTGGGATAGCTAATTAATGAGAGTTCAGTTCTTGAAAATGGCAAACCATGAACCTCAAACACTGTTGTCTCCTTCAAAAGAAAAATAATCATTCACTATGTTCAAAAAAAAAAATGGTCAGATTATAGTAACGCTTTACTGACATCACTGTCTCTGTACAAGTGCAGATATCACATTGGCCTACAGATAAACAGCTGTGTAGTAAGTGTAGTAAAGGTTCTCTCACCCGCTCAGCACACCCAATACGAGGTTCAGGACAAAGAAGGAGCCGAAGATGACCAGGGACACAAAATAAATCCAGGGCAGCTCAAAACCAATGGCGTCGTTCATCTAAATGGGGAGACACATTTACAGCAAAAAACAAAAATAGAGTGAACAGCAGATTAAAAATTAAACTGTATAGGTAAACCAGACTGTATCAGGATCTTGCAGGGTATCTTGGGTATCTTGTAATTGTAGTGCAGGTTCCTTACCCAGTATAGCACATCAGTCCAGCCCTCCATAGTGATGCACTGGAAGACAGTGAGCATGGCGAAGAAGATGTTGTCGAAGTTGGTGATGCCTCCGTTAGGACCTTCCCAGCCTCCTCTGCAATCAGTGTTGTTTCCCACACAGAAGCGTCCATTTCCCGCAAACGCACATGGCGTTGGGTCATCGTCCACATACAACTCTGTGGGACACAGGAAAGAAAATAATACATCCTGCAAAAAGACCCATTTGTCTTTTATCATATGCCCATATATCAATTTTGGCCCATATGGCCATATATCAGTTTTAATCAGCGTACATGTATACAGGCTTAGTGTTGGCTTACAGCTGCTTTAAGCATATCATACACAAGGATATATTAGAATTTTTGTATATATATACATTTTTTAAATGTATAATGGCTGTGTATAGAACACATTTTAAAATGACAAAAAATGCACTAACATGGCAAATATAAAATGCAATTTTATATAACAATTTCTCACAAGTAGCACCTAAGAAATGTGTATGGGTGTATAAGAGAGCATATGTTTGTGTGCAAATATCACCTGTGCCCACGTAGAAGCAGGTTTTGTGCATCCTGCCAATGAACAGCTCCAACCCGATGATGGCGTAAATGATGATGACAAACATGACCAGCAGACCAATGTGGAGCAGGGGTACCATAGCCTTCATAATGGAGTTCAACACAATCTGTAGACCTTGAATTGGAGAATACAACAATACCATAAATAGCTATAGCAAAACATATTGTACTATATGTCAGCATATATATTACATATTATACCACAGTTAGTTCCAACCTTGCAATGTGATTGGCTTAGAGGCGTTCTACGAGTGCCGTTATCAGCCGGTAATGCACTGTAAGCGAAGCTCTCCATGTATTACTCTGCCACATACAGTTAACCTAGCAACGATGCAGCAACAAACCAAACAGCACAGCTACAAACAGAGCAGCAATGGAAAAAATTTAACTCGCAGAGTTTTTTTAACCAAACAGATCAAGTTTTTCTTGTCCTCTTTAACTCAAACTCTTTCAGTAAACAGTGATAATGCAACTGTGGTATAATCGTAATCATACACTCGTGGTTCTTGCTATTACGTTTAATATTGGCACTACTGTGCTAATCTACTGCTACCACAGCACAGCAGTGTCAATGTAATAAATGTTATAGCACACCCTCTCGTGCACTATTGCTTAAATAATTATTAAATAATAATCACACTTACTGGGCACACCAGAGACCAGGCGGAGCGGCCGCAGTACTCTGAAGGCTCGGAGGGCTTTAACATCCAGACCTCCAGGTTTACCTGCTGCATGATGAGCATCACCAGGTTTATGCTCTTCCCCCATTTCTGCTACCACACTGAACAGCCTGCAAAAAAGAATAAACCCATCACTCACTGGTTCAACAAAGCAGAGGAGGGAGACAATATGAAATGAAATGTTATAATTGTTTATGTTGTCTTTAGTGTGGCACTACTGTTTGGCTGGTGTATTCTGTTTGTTCTGATGTATTAAACAATAACTGAAATAAAAAAAAAATGTGACACCAATTTTTTTAAAACATATGCATTGTGATACATATAAAAATTTAAGCTATTGTTTTTTAATCACCTAACATCCTGTTTAACTTAGGGCTGAACACATAATGTTGATAAAAGCATTGCACAAACCCCACAATGACGATGACAAAATCCAGCAAGTTCCAGCCGCTGCGAATGTAGGCGCTGGGGTGCATGACCAGACCATAGGCCAGGATCTTTGTGAAGGTCTCGATGGTGAAAATAACAAGAAATATGTATTCCACTTGTTCCTGAAGTAAGAAGCAGAGAATATGGGAGATGAATTGGAAAGAGATGCCAAAATAAGAGAAGAATCTCATTATATATTAATATATTTTTTAACTTTAACAGATAAAGTGGTATAAAAAATTGGGCACCCCTGATCATTTTTATGATGTTGAGTACCCTTTGTCGTTTTATTGATTAAAATGTCTTTAGCACTACTTATTGGAACACAAAATTTGTCTGTTAAGCTCACTGACCCTTGACCTACATACACAGGTGAATCCAAATATGAGAAAGGGTTCTTCTCTAAAGGGTGGCAACATGGGAGCCTCAAAACAACTCTCAAATGACCTGAAAACAAAGATTGTTCAACATCATGGTTTAGGGGAAGGATATAAAAAGCTGTCTCAGAGATTTCAGCTGTCAGTTTCCCCTGTGAGGAACACAGTAAAGAAATGGAAGACCACAGGCACAGTTCTAGTTAAGACTGAAGTGACAGACCAAGAAAAATCTCAGATAATCAGAGGAGAAGGATGTGAGTACAGTCATATTCATAGTCAACCCAAAGACCAGCTCCAAAGACCTACAACATCATCTTGCTACAAATGGAGTCACTGTGCATCGTTCAACTATTTAACACCTTTTGCACAAGGAGAGTCTGTATAGGAGAGTAATGCAGAAGAAGACTTTTCTGAGCACACGCCACAAACAGAGTCACTTGAGGTATGCTAAAGCTAAAGCACATTTGCACAAGCCAGCTTTATAATGGAATAAGGTGCTGTGGACTAATTAAACTAAAATTGAGTTATTTGGAGGGCGGTATTCATGGCGGAATAAGAACATAGCATTCTAAGACAAACACAGAATGATATCCACAGTAAAATTTGGAGGTGGTTTCATCATGCTGAGGGGCTGTGTGATCAGTGCAGGTACTGGAAATCTTGTTGCAGTTGAGGGTCTCATAGATTTCAGTCAATATCAGCAGATTCTTGAGAACAATGTTCAAGAATCAGTGAGAAAGTTCTAATTGCTCCGGGGCTGAATACTACAAGACAATGACCCTAAACACTGCTCAAAATCTACTAAAGCATTCATACAGAGGAACAAGTACAAAAGTTCTGGAATGATCATCTCAGTCTCCAGATCTGAATTTTATTGAAAATCAAACCTGACTGAACTGGAGATGTTTTGTAAAGAAAAATAGTACAAAGTACCTTTAACCAGAAGCCAGACTCTTATTGGAAGTTATATGAAGTGTTTAGAGGCTGTTATTTCTGCAAAAGGAGGATCTACTAAATATTGATGTAATTTTTCTGTTTTAGTGCCCAATTGTATGCACCTGCCTAATTTTGTTGTAAAAGTTTTTTGGACACTTTCTGTAAATCCTATATACTTCATTTGAGTTCTGAAATATCACTGTGTTCATCTGCTATATGATATATTTAACTGAAATTGCTGATCTGAACAACCAATGATTTATAAAGGAAAATCGTGAAAATTATCAGGGGTGCCCAAACTTTTTCATACCACTGTTTGAGCAGTTGTGTGGGGATGTGTGAAAATACCAACATTTTAATATAAAAATATTTAAAGACGTTAAAATGTTTACACATTTCCTTCATTTGGCAAAAAATGTAAATAAGTTAACTGTTCAAAATTCCTTAAAACCCAGAAGACTAAAATAGTTAACTGTCCTAGCTAAACTAGTTATCCAAAGTAATGTAAACAAACTGTAGCTAGCTGTTAGCATAACACACATGCATCAATACACATCTAAAAGTAATTTTAAATAAGCATTAAATACTTTGTTAGCTAGTTAATATACCTATTTAATAAAATGTCAGTACTAAATGTGTGTTAGCTAAAAGGCTAACACATTTGAGATAAAGGGATAGATTATCATTACATTTGATTTTTGGCTTGTGTTCTCTTTACCTTACGCACACAGACACACACACAGACATAGAAACACACACACACACACACACACACACACACACACACACACACACACACACACACACACACACACCCTTCTCACCTTCTGTACCCTCCAGTACACATGCTGAGCTCATTAGCTTGCTTGTTGCCTTGTTGACCCGGTCACTAAGAGGCTGCTGCTAATGGTTAAAGGTGCTCTCAGTAACTTTGTTGCTAATGCTCGTTTTCAGGTTAATTCTCAATTTGCACCATAAAATGCTAAAGCCAGAATGTTGACTGTACAAAAGGTACTAAATTACAATGCAAACATTTCATGACATTTATAGCAACAGTCCAAGCTTTTTCTGCAAAATGATAAATCATATTTCTCCTTTTTTAGAGTTTTGCTGTGATACCCAGGCTTCCACAGTAAATTACTGCACCTACAGTCTCCCACAGGGTTCTAGAGGGCACATAAGGTACAGAGAGCTGTAATATATCAAACCAGGCAGACACAGCGGAGTCTGGTGTGTACAGTGAGGGGCCTGAGTTACACAGGACAGATGGTGAGTTCTCTGATCCTGTTGAGAGTTTAGAGCACTTTCCCTCTCTAATGTCATTAGTGCACTGTGAGGACCTATTCGGACTGACGCTCTCAAACACCAGTAGGTCTGTATAAACTCAGTGCACACATCAGTTTAGTTGATCTACCTCTGTAAGGCAGAGCAGGACACATGATTTATGTTTTTAGCTATATACTTTAAAAAGCAGCTTGTAATTCTAAACTATTTTCATTAAAGATTAGGACAGTAATTCTTTGATAGATAGAGGACAATTCTGATATATTGACTGGGTATAGTTTCTGAAAAATTGGTAGCTTTAAAGCAACATTATGCAGTAATATTTTTTACCTTAAAATAACAACTTAATTACTCAATATTCCATGCTCAGCAAGCTAAAACTCTGGCGTAATCAGCAGTACAACGCTTGCAATAATAGCACAATTTTGCACAACTCAGTTTCAATCGTATTTAGGGAAAATTCTGTAATATAACTGTATATCTAAGTCCACATGGTCTGTTCACTTCCAGTGACAATACAAACACTAAACTAAATTATATATACAGTACCAGTCACACATTACATTTAGTGGTGTTTTTTTTCAGTATGTTTTGCAGTTTAGATTAATACTAAAGTCATCCAGAAGAAAATAATATGGAATTATTTTATAAACATTTTTTCAGTCAGCTTTATAAGGTAGTTATAACTTGAATTTCTTCTCCTCTTAATGTGTTTGAGAGCATCAGTTGAGTTGTTAAGAGGCAGAGTTGGTGACTGCAGTGAATAGCCCTTTTTGAGTAATATTCTAATCCTTATTTTGACAAGAACTACTCCAATATTTGTACATTGGCTTCCAGTGAAATTTAAGTTTTTCTCCTTTTTCTTCCAAGTTTCCAATCTGACAATACAAGGCTTTAGCCCCACTGTGATACTACATTACTCATAGTAATAAACTGTTTAAAGTGAAAGAGTGCTCACTCTAATTACATCCATTGAACTACAGCACTTTTGTTACGTTTAGACAGCTAAAGAACTCAGAAAAGCTACTTTTAGTTCTATTAACATATAAACAGTAGAGTAAAAGAACATAATTTAGCATCACTTACCAGATTGTGATTAGTGGCATTGGAATCATCTTCAGGAAACGGCCTCGACACACCAAGGGCAACACAGTTAGCGAAGATGGCTAACAAGATGAATATATCAAAAGGCTTAGAGAGCTGATGTTAAGGACCAGACAGTTAAAGAGCCACTAAACCCTAAACCATTTTTTCCATTAATAACTAAAATGTGTTCCTCTGAAGTAATGAAACATACCAGTCTTGCTTAAAATGTTTATAAACATTTCCTAACCTTTAAAAAATGCTTTTATTGTGGTAATTTCTGCCTCTGCAGCGCCCTGTGCTATAGCCTTCAACTGTGCTATAGGCGAGGATGATGTGTCCGTTTATCTTGGTATGCAGACACATTGCAGACACAGCCAATCAGCTCTCTCTCCTGCCCTGCCTCTAAACCCATAAATCACCCAGTGCTCCTCCCAAACAAACTCTTCCATTTTTTTGCCTTTTTTAAAAATTGAGCTAAGGGTGGAGTGCCCCGTTAAAGTGAATGATAAAGTGACATACATTCAAAAAGAACACATTTAGGAAGGATTTTAGGTGTTAAAGTCATAATAAAATGGAATTATGCTCAACAGGTTTAATAATTATTTAAATTATTGCATATACTGTAAACAATGTGAAAAAATGTAAATTACATGTAAATTCAATGTAAACTAACGGAAGATTCAGGAATTGGTTATTAACGCATTGAGAAAAGATGGAATGGAAAGAAATTGGCTGATATAAAGAACAAAGTGGCTAGCTACCATTGTCAGGTCCTCACAAAGCTAATTAGCTTTTTAGGTCAATATTGGCTGCCAAATTCTGCTCACACACCTCACACTGAACTCAGCACCTGACCTAACCTCCAGAAGAACAGAATGTATAGCTGGCACTGGACTAGTGTCCTACAAAATCTGCATTCTATTAATTTTGTTATGTGGGTGATACATAAATAAATAAGGCAGAAGAAGAAACATTACAGGCTATATATTAAAGGAAACAAAAAAGTTGGATACAGTGTCTCGAAAAGAAGAAAAGACAACAAGCTACACTAAGATAAAATATTGCTGACATTTAAAAACAGGACAGAACTAGGAAAGAGAGACTACTTGTCAATTCTATTGCGTATCTTCTGCAAATTAATGTTTTACACACTTTTAAAGCTAGTACAGGTAAATTAGTCCCACTTTCTCCATGTTGTTTTTTTATCCTTTTAAAGCACATATTTTAAACCTTTTGGCTTAGACATGGATTGAAATTTGCAGCACTGCATGAAGGATATTTCCATTCAACTAGGGCAAGGGCGGCCATACGGATGGGGTTACTGAGGGTGAGGCAGCACAGTGCTCTTGGGGCTCGCAATTTGGACTTATTGGCTTGCATTTGCTTTTTGGCCCCTCCAGTCCTCTTACGGCCCCCGGCCGATCCCGTCGAGTTGAGGGTATCCGACTTGTTGAGATCCCCCACGACCCCCATTGCAGCTCCATCTGAGACAGACAGGTCAAAATTGGAAATTGGAATCTCTCTGGCATTGAGAAATATTAGGTTTTTGTCATGCAAAAAATATAAACCCCTCTAATCTATGCATTCAGCTACCTTCAGTTGCACCTACTGCTGGCACATATGTGCAAATGCACGTACACGCACAGCTTGTCTAGTTCCTGTGAAGATGTATTGTCAGTAGAATAGGACTCTCTGGATCAGTATGAAAGATAAAACATTAACTCATGGCACCATCACTGACAGTGAAACAGTGGAACTAAGTTCCTAGGAATGATAAAGGTCCATCCAATAAGTTTGGCCCTATCTTACACCCTGTGCTGCAGGGGTGTTGCAATGCTCATTGCTATCTTACACACTGCCAACAGTCTATTATCACGCCTTGCATCTGCGTCGTTTAAGTAGCATAAGCAAGGGTGCTTGTGAGTATATCTAGCAGGTCAGTTTCCCCTGCTAAAATGCATTGGACATATCCAGGTAGCTGCACCCCTGAACAAGCAATGCGATGGTTTATTGCATGCTGCGCCCAAAACACACTCCTGATTAATTAAGGGAATTAGTACATGCCTTTAGCACATTTTGAACTGCGCAAGGTGTACTTTTCCCATCGTCATGATAGCAAAGACACACTGGCACACCCTAAATCAAGTTGTGCAGTACAGCTCGTCTAAAGATTGCTAAAATAGGTCTATTTGTGTGAGTTAAAGGGTTGGGGAGGAGTTTGGATTAACAATTCAATCTATTTAAAATGCAATGAAACAATCCACAGATATGAGCAGTTTGCATTTTTTCTTGCTTTAAAAGGTCTATTAAACCTGGTAGGTAAAATCCTCATGGTATTAGTTCTACAAAATGTGAATATTCCTGCAGATTTTTCAGGTGCAACCATTTCTCAAAGGTTTTCCTATGGATCCAAATCAAATTTCAAGATTTATAACCCCTGGAATAAGTATTTAATATTATCTACCCTCACCAAACAACTAGGCTCGGTTTCTTAGACAGGGATTAGGCCTAGACTTGGACCTTACAGCATTCTGAATGGATATTCTCTACTGAAAGAAAAATGTAGTCCATGACTAGACTTAGTCTCTGTCTGGGAAATCAGGGCTTAGGGTTTTTACATTTGCAACAATAGTGATGTGCCACTGTAGTGTAACACAGAATTCTGTAACCTTCTACCAACTTTACATTTGTTTACACACATATGAACAAACCTTTAACAATGCAAATAACCGTTTCTTAAACAGTGTATAACAATAGAATGACAATGCATAGAAAGAACAGAGTACCAAGACTGGCACTCAGAAGAGGCATATGGCCAGTTGGATACCTGTACTGAAAGGTGCCCTACATGGGATAGGGACAGATGTGACCTAGTTCTGAATGTGAGCTGCACCAGACCCACAGTACCCGAGAAAGCTCAAAAAGAAGGCTGAAGGCTTTGAAACATTACACAAGTGTTTCTGCATCTAAGACAGTGTGATTTTGGAACGTATGCTCAAATTTTAGAATAAAGCATAACAGCGAATCATTTAGTGTCAAGTGTAGAAAATGATTGATAATTTTCATAAAGTGATTACCTTTTTGAAGCATAGTTTTGGGTCCAAATATATATTCAAAAGGTATATTCAAGTCCCACAAATAAGAGTACAAAAAAGGATTGCTAACTTTCAAAATTATTATTTTTTCTCCATAACTATTGTTTTTTGTTTCTATAAATATCGTTCTTACATTCATGTCTGTTCTGCAATATGGTCATATTAAGTCATATTTTTTTATTTTATTTCTTGCATCTTGACTTCATCAGTACCATTAATGTTTTAAATTTGGCTTTTAAACCAGTTTTATTCAGTTTAAGGTTTAATTCATTTACTTTGTGTTTACACAATTCTAGAAGAAACTATGACTAATTTTATCTTTGTATCACATTTGTTGTCTATTATATATACATATTTGGCTTACATGTTTTTTTCTGCAGCTGTGGGCAGTCAGCTGTCTTGAGTTTTTAAAAAAATAGTAAAATGTCTTTAGGGTGATATGTCATTTTAGCATCAGTTTATCACAGAAAGGACATTTTCATATATTTTTTTTTAAAATATAATCTATATTTTAGGCTATAAAACAAAATAAAGAAATAAAAGAAAAACTGTGAAAATGTCTTTAATGTGACAAGTCATTGTCAGCAGAAAGGACATTTTTACTGTTTTTCTAGTAAATATACATTTGCAGGCTATAAATAAATATATAATGGGGTTTTCCTGGAACTGCAGATAGTTGTCAGTCCAAACAGAAAACAGAAGAATAAAAAAACACAAAATAATAATGTCTTCTCTGTGACAAGTCCTGTAACTCTCTGCGACACTAAGGACATGTATAGCAAAGACATTTTTACTGTTTTGCACAATCAAAACTGTCTATAATAGCACAATGAGTTTGCGGATAGTTTTTACATGAGAACTTGTGTTGATTTGTATCAGAATTTGTAATAATAATACCGTTTTAATCAATTCCAGAAGTTGGAGAATTTAGTTTAAGCCTAAATACATGACTGCCCTATAACAATAAATGCTGTAATATAGAACGTTTATCTCACCTTTAGCTGCAGGGTCCATGTTTGCAGTTGGGTCACCTCGTCAGTAGATGAACTGTACTTCTCCTCACCATGAAATATTTACTTCCTTGAGCAAATTAAAGCTCCTCTGATCTTGTGTTTTCCACCAACCATACATAAATTCCTACAGTCTACTTTCTATTAATACAAATATACAGTATATCTACAGGTACAGGTCCATTCTCAAGGTTCTCCCTGTGGCACCAGAGCATGTCGAGAGTAGGTTTACATGTTTAACAGAACTTAACAGAATCTACTTATGAGGAAAAATAATGGAGCTAATGGTTAGTGAGGAGATATTTTGTTAAATATATATCTCTGTAGATCTACATATAATATAATAAGTATAAATACACTTCCTCGTGGAGGTGGGTCTCCTCAGGCTCTGTAGCAGTTTGCTGTAGTAGGCTAAGCTTTGTGTTTGAGATTAGTCCAGCTGAGCCGGTTAATTGGGATGACCATGCGGAAATCTTCTACAGGGAGGTGGGGAGAGGATAAAATTTCAAGTCGGCTGGATGAACTGCTATAAATGTTGTGTTTTGTTTTCAGGCTTTATATACAGTTGCAAGGGATTACTTGGATTTCTGCATAAATTGGTATTAAATGTGTTCTTCATTTAAGACACAACAATAGACAAACACAATCTGCTTAAACTAATACCACACAAAAAGTATATGTTTGCATGGTTTTATTGAACACAACATGTTAACATTTACAGTGCAGGTTGGAAAAAGTATGTGAACCTTTGGATTTAATAACTTGTTGACCCTTTCTTTGGCAGCAAAAACCTCAACCAAACGATTCCTGTAGTTGCAGATCAGACCTGCACAACAGTCAGGAGGAATTTTGGATAATTTCTCTTCACAAAAGGTCAGGACTCTCCAGAAGGCGTATTTTTATATTGAGTTGTTCATTTACTTATGTGTTTTGGGTCACTGTCCTGTTACCTCATCTATCCTTTGTTGAGCTTCAGTTGGTGAACAGATGGTCTTAAGTTTTCCTGCAAAATGTCTTGGTAAACGTGGGAATTTATTTTCCGTTGATTACGGCAATCTGTTCAGGCCCTGAGGCAGCAAAGCAGACCCAAACCGTGATGCCCCCTCCACCATGTTTCACAGTTGGGATGAGGTTTTAATGATAGTGTGCTGTGCCTTTTTTCTCCACACATAGCGTTGTTTGTTCCTTCCAAACAACTCAATTTTGTTTTTAATCTGTCCACAGTCTATTTAGAACATCCAGGTGCTCTTTTGCAAACTTCAAACAGAAATGTTTTTTTGGACAGCAGTGGCTTCCTCCATGGTGTCTTTTCATGAACTGCATTCTTGTTTAATGTTTTCCTTATTGTAGATTTGTCAACAAAAATGTTAGCATGTGCCAGAGATTTCTTTAAGTCTTCAGCTGACACTCGAGGATTCTTCCTCACCTTGTTAATCATTCTATGCTGTACCTTTCAGGACGACCACGCCTAGTGAGAGTAGCAACAGTGCTGAACTTACTCCATTTGTACACCGTCTGTGTTACCGTGGACACATGAACATCAAGGCTTTTAGAGATACTTTTGTAACCCTTTCCAGCTTCATGCAAGTCAACAATTCTTGAACGTAGCTCTTCTGAGAGCTCTACTGTGCGAGGCATGATTCACATCAAGCAATACTTTTTAAGAACAGCAAACTCAAAATTGGTGTGTGTTTTTAATAGGGCAGGGCAGCTTTACCCAAAACACATCCAATCACATCAAATCCTGGCTCCAATTGGTCATAAGTCAAGGGGTTCACATACTTTTCCCCCTCACTGTAATGTACAAAATTGTAAGTTTTATGGGAAGAAATAAGAGAGGGCTGATTAATAGTGAGCTGATTATATCAAAACCGATTCCATTCTATCCTAAGCTGTTTTTATTAGGTATATATCCTGAAAAATCATAATTACTATGAGATGATGAAAACTATTAGACCATATATTTCACACTGAAGAAGCCAAATGTTGCAGAGCCTCCCAAAACAAAAAAATATATATATTATGAAGGATAAATAGAGAGGTTTTGACAAAACAATTGGGGACCTTTACTGTGAAGTTTTAAGGGTGTTTCTTGTAGAATTCTTTATGTTTGCCGTTTCCCTTCCAACGGACTTGCACTACACACCCAATACCTGCACTACTGATATACTTGCACTGTCAATACACACTTTAATTCCCCAAAAACTGTGAACTTTACGCACTCATTCACTTTACCAGCCTTAAACTTTATTTGCACTACTGTTATATACTATTTATACTGTCATTCCATCTCAATCACCATCAATATTGCACTATTGTCTTCCGTCTTACGTATGTTTATTGTGTCTTGTTGTTTTGTACATATAATGTCTCCCACTCTTTTATATTATATATCTATTTCTTTTTTTACTCATATTTATATATCTATTTCTCCCCCACACTACTGCACCTTATTTTTGTCTCATGTATGTCTATTTGTGTCCCTGCTGTATTGTACCCATAGTGTCTCCCATTCTCTTTTATTATATCTATTATCTGTACTTGCTGTAAAATTGGGAAGGAGAGTAACGTAATTTCAATTCTCTGTATGTCCTGTACATATGCAGTATTGACAATAAAACTACTTGACTTGACTATATGCATACACAAAATATTTTGCATGTTAATGTTGTAGTAGATTTTTGCTACATTACATTATTCCAATATATATATATATATTTATTTATATATATTACACAAAATCAGTCTTGGTAAGTTAATGTTTTATTTATTTATTTTAATAACAGACAAATGTTTACAGATTTACTGTTTATACTAAATGTTTAAAATGGTTACACTCAATAAATCTTTAACATTTTTTGTGTTGCAGGAGTATATATATATGAAATTTAAACTGTATTTCTGTGTTTTGTGACATTTTAAAGTAATGATAATTATTGCAAAGGTACCCTGAAATATTTTAATAATATTTTATGGCTATATCGCCCACCCCTACAGTTCATATGTACTTGTACTAACACTAAATGGCCTCTTTAATGCACGCAGTCGCTTCCATAGTTTTTTATTAGGTGATAAAGCTCCCCCTCCTGGAGACAAAGAGAAACACAGACTGCAGAAAGCCAGAAAATCCAGTATATTTAAAATTACTGCAATAGATTCAACAAGACGATGGCAGAGTGGTGTGTACTGTAAACATTAAATACATACTGCATGACAAAACACACACAAAAAGAAGAAGTGAACAGTGCTTCCTTTAGGCAGTCTTACAGAAGGCAGACTTGGCAAAACAGAAAACAGTTAGGCACAAAATTAAATACAGTTTTTGTACTGTTGGTCGACGGTCATTATATGTTCTTACTTCTGCCCCTAGTGTAGTGTACAATACATGTTTACACAGGTTCAGACACTGATTTTTAGCGTCAGCATCAGCCCTGCTGTTCTAAACAGATCTGTAGTTCTGCAGATTACTGATGTATGGCAGAGATTCAGTCAGGCATTTGAGTACTACATTGGCCTTCAGAAAAATCAAAGTAAAAAATGTTGTGCAAATGATTTTTTCAGAACAAAACAACATTCTTCATTAAAAAAAAAGAATAGAATAGAAAAGAACCCAGTAAAATAAAAAACCTCCGTTAAATCTGAAATATGTGATCATTTGTAGTGCAAAATTAAAGAGGAATCTTAAAACAAGCAAATGCATTATTTGTCCTGATTAGAGATCAGTTTATGGATGACTGTTGCAAAAAACAACAAGAAAAATAAAGAAATAAAATAAAAAAAAACACAGTTTTTGTGCCCTTCTGTGTTATTTCACAATCATACACTGCCTGGCCAAAAAAAAAAGTTTGTACATTAATATTTTGTTGGATCGCCTTTATAGCTTTGATTTCATCATTTAAGCATTGTTTCAATAAGCTTCTGCAATATCACAAGATTATTTTAATTCAGTGTTGCATTAATTTTTCTTCAAGATCTTGCAGCAGCATTGATGATGGTAGAGTCTGACCACTGCACAAAGCCTTCTCCAGCACATCCCAAAGATTCTCAATGAGGTTAAGGTCTGGACTCTGTGGTGAACAATCCATGTGTGAAAATGATGATCTCATGCTCCCTGAATCACTCTTTCACAATTCCAGCCTCAGATCATCTTGGAATATGGCCGTGCCATCAGGGAAGAAAAAATCCATTGATGGAATAACCTGGTCTATATTCAGTATATTCAGGTAGTCAGCTGACCTCATTCTTTCAGCACATACTGTTGCTGAACCTAGACCTGACCAACTGCAGCAACACCACATCATTTACTTACTTAAATCCAGGTGGAGATTTTTTTTTTTTGGGCCAGACAGTGTATATTAAAAATGGGACACTCCTGTTTAAATGACACGGTTTGCTAATTTCCTGTCAAAAAGAAACGAAAAGCAGTGAATAGGAGCTCAGCACACCTAGAACTTCCTTCCAGGTTCTACCTCCTGAAGTAAAATCTGAGAGAATAATCCCAAGAGTGGGCAAAGTCGGCAGCAAAGCAAAAGGTTCTACTAAAGTATAAAACATATTTTGGCTTGTTTAACACTTTTTGTTTAATTCATAATTGCATCTGCATTCCTTCATATTTTTGATGCCTTCAATATTAATCTACAATGTAGAAAATAATAAAAAAAGAAAATTAAAAACAATAAATGTATGTTAGATGTTCTAGTTAATAATGACTCATTATGCAGTATTTTGTGCATCTTAAACACCATAGAAACTTGCCCACTTATAGAAGTTGGACCACTTTAAAATAAGGCTCCTTTATAAAGTGTTTAAAAATCGTTTATAAAGGAGTTTATGTTATGTCATTAATTAGGTTGTAAATATTTTTAAACCATTAACAAGCAATTACATCACATACATAGAAATACAACAGTGGCCTGTATTTTTGCCAAATTGTGATTTCACATTCATTTATACTGTTAAACCTTCCTTTGTCTGTTCCATCTTATCTTTAACTACCCAGATTAATCATTTATCCAGTAATCATAATGTGGTGTACATTAGCATAAAATAACATAACTAAATTGCCTTTATTTAATATTTTATTATGTTAATGCTATGTTAATGCTGGCTGATGGAAAAATAAATCAATAATGCACGTTTTATGCGTTGTTACTATTTATTTATGGTTTAGAAAGTATTTACATCCTAATTGTTAACCATTAATTAACTCCCTCATAGACTATTTCTAAACTCTTCATAAAGGAGCTTTATTTTGAAGTGGTGCAGAAGTTGGACATGGCTGTACTGTATGTATGACTGTAACATTAAACAGATACAGATAGAAGTGTTAATAAACTGAAAAAACTACTGCAAATACTGCTTTTACTACTGTTGATCTGCGATGCACCCATCTTGGATTTTAAACTCAGGGTTAGCGAGTTTCTCCTGGCTTTCCAAATATACAAATTCAAACTTGTGGGGCTGTTCCAGTCGAAAATTCCTATTTGAAACTCAGAAAATAAAAATAAACAGTATAATATTACATGGCTTTATATATTAATTTGCAAGCAGGTGGATTTTCCTTCTGGAATTACTGATTCCAAACTTTTGAACGCTGCTTTATAATATAGGATTTGCATTATGTCACAATAATGGATGCACAATTAAGTGCAAATAATGAATAAAATCACATTAAACTAGAGAATGTATTGTGGAGGCATTGTGGGCTAGTATAGGCATAAACTGTTTGTGTGAAACAGGAACAACAACAAAACAATCATTATAAAAGTACAGAATCAAACAAGATACAAGCACATAAACATGGAATGCAAAACAGTTAATGCTTCTCCTATCTTGGTTGATTGCAGTAAAATCACATGAGTTCAATTAACACCTACAGTAAAAACAACACAGTTTGAGAATACACTGTCGGTGTTAAATTGATAACATGTGATTTGCCTGCACATCCCGTCCTTCACAAAACACATTGGATGGATGTGCTTTAGAATTATAATTGGTAATAATATAAGTGTGTTCAATCCTTCCTTCAAAACATATTCCACCCAAACAATGTTCTCCCCTAGACTCTCCCTGAACATGAGAGGGATTATTGGCACTGTAGTAAAACATACCGCTAATTGTGTTGATCGTAACTGACCCTAGGAGAAGACCGGTTTGGGACAGGTACTCAGACTATGACCCTGCTTCCTGTTCCTGACCCAGTGCCTCCAGTAGCATTCCCATGGGTGTCCTCTTCAGCCCTATGCTCTCCAGCCTGTTCTCCAGTTTGTTCTTTAAGTTGCGTAACCTTGTAGAGGCATGGATCAGAATCACTGAAAAAGAAAGAATGATTCATAATCTGATTATAATCTGCAGAACTCTGGCAATTGACATCTGATCAATGTGTTTCAATGAACTTGGACATTCAGATATTGGGAAAGCTTTTCATGAGATTTTTCTTTTATTGCTGGCAAAAAAAAAAAACACGCAGAAAAAGACTAGGGCTGTCAATGTCATTTTGTTATGCAAAATGTGCAATGCAGAGGTGTGCGCAAGTTCAAATTCCACACCTACAACTCATTCAGTTGGTACATCCTGCTGCTCACATGATGCTTAAAATTCAGAAATCCGTACAACCAAGCTGAGATGTTTACAAAAAAAAAAAGTTAAGTTAAAGCCAAACTCACTCGTAGCTAAAGGTGGGTAATCCAGTTCCAGAAATTAAAAATCCATCCCATGGATTAGGTTGAACTAAGTTAGCTCCAGAGGCAGCCAGGCAATAGGTGCGAAATCCTGGGATGGATTTTTACTTTTTGAACCTAGATTACCCACCTCTACACCCAAGTTCATAAAATTAAAAGCTCACACACCCTCTCCAAACGAACTTTCAACCCTGAATCATGCTATAGCCTAGACCTAGCAAGCAAACCTCAGCATGTCTTGGCATGTACCAAGCCACAGCAAACATTACAAATTCACCATTAGAACATCACTAGGTTACTACAATATCTTATCAACATATAACTGTAGGAAACATTCAGTTTACCTCAATATGCTTTTTCAAATTAGATGCTGAGCTGCAATTCAAATGAAAAGAGTTGTTTTTGCATCCAACCATTCCGAAGCCCCTCGCTGCAGCTGGAGACGCATAACTGGGGTCTTCCTACCAACTTTCTCACTGGCGCACTTCTGGAGTTTGACGTGACGGTCAAGTCATGCATCAAATACAAACCAATAGAGGGTCTGAATGGTATATGTTTATACTTGTTATCCAACCACAAGCTTTCCGGATGGCGCGATTTATCTGTTTGTTTGTTTTTATGTTGCCGGAATGAAATATGAGTAACAAGACTATTTAAATTTAATTTAATCATTTTTTTATGCCAATTTTTTTTTTTTTTTTAGTTCAGACAGTTTTTTTTCCCCAGCATTTTTTTTACTCAGTAATGGAGAATTTTCCAATGTAGCAAAGCAAATGTACTTGAGTAAAAGTAAAATTACCTATTTTAAAAACTTGTTTAAAAATGACAAATTACTCATAAAATCTACTTAATTACAGTAACGTGAGTAAATGTAATTAGTTACTTTCCACCTCTGCTATTTACATTAATTGAATAAATACATAATGCAGTAATTATGAATTGATGGTGTGGTTGATAAATTCAGCATTGTTGAATTAAAGCTAGCTTACCTCAAGTTCTTATTTATCATTTATCAAAGGATACTTGAGAAGATTACATCTTTTAGTCCATTTGACTAAGAGTCCAAGCTAAATAAGGGACCCCTAACAACTGTATGAGACCTGGTAGGCAACCAAAGCTACCTTTATCAAATGAACAACATTTACTGAGATATCTCAATCTCAATCCAGACACTTATTAATTGTATTTAGATTTAGATAAATGATTTAGAAAGAGTAAATAGTCCTATAGGCTCTTCCTCAACTAGGAAATACCTCTGTCACAGAGCAGTTTTTTAATCCTGGCCTTGGAGGACCACAGCTCTGTATGTTTTCCCTGCTCCCACCACAACTGGTCCATCTAACCCAGCTCATTACCAGCCTCTTAGGATATTGAGGTAAAGGGGACGTGTTAAAGCAAGAAAGGCACTATGTGTACCACATGTGCCAAGCATGGTGCCCTCAGGACCGGGTTTGAGAAAGAGTTTTAAAAGATTAGGATGAGTGCCCAATAATTTGCTGGCTGTGTGAAGACTTTGCACGGCTACAAAAACAACTGCGGCCTAAAAGATCAATTCAAAGATGCAATAAAACAAAATGACTCTTCAGAACACTGAGGATCAGACTCACATAAAATGGGGAAGGTGATGCCAAAGAGGAACACGGCCACATCTCCCAGGACCGACAGCAGAAGATAGCTGGAGCCCAAGATAGCCACTAGGCAAACAGAGGGGTGGTTCCTCCGAAAGCGCCTGACTGCGGCCTTGTTCTCTGCGGCCCAAACGAAGCCCGAAAACACCAGAACCACCACGATCGCCCCGAGGAAGAGCTGGAATGGCCGGAAATACCTGAACAAGGTATTTAACATAAGAGATCATGGTTTACAGAGAAAACATGAGGAGTAGGATTACAGAACTGAATGAAGTGAAAAGTGGACACCATGATATAAGTAGGCCTTTCACAATATACAGTATATTGTATATGTCAAACTTACTTCAATAAAAAACATAACAAATAACAAAATCAACACTCTGGGTCATTCATGGTAATGGAGTCTCCTTAATAACAAAAACACAACAGGCATTACTTCAGTCAACAAAAAAAAATATTGCGATCATTTTGATACTGTATTTCTGTACTTTACAATAAGTCAATAATGTACTATGTATACTGACAGGCCAACACACAGTTAGGAATAAAATAAAAGACCGGTACGGTGAATTCAGTTCCCCCTGTTCCCCCTTCACTGCGCATGTCGAAATCATGACGTAGCGCAGCGGAGGGGCTTAGACGGGTTGTGTGTTTCAGTTTGCGCTTCTATTTCTTTCTGTACCTTCGGGTAAGAGAATTTTCACTTCGTTTGTGAAATAGAACCATATAAACTCGTACTTTAAAGCATTAAATTGTTGTTAGGATATGTTTAAATGCTCAAATGTACACCGTGAGTTTTAATAATTTATACAGTTTATATAACTAAAGCTATATTTTATTAGGCTACTCAGAATTCAGCGAGGATGGTCTATTGAGCATTGTGTACTCTTATCAGTCTCGCTTATTTGTGAAAATGCGTTCGTAACGTCTGAAAGATGAATTGCTGAAATAAATAAACTACATTATAAGGCACAGTAATTAGTCTGTGGTATTATTTAATATAACATTGCTGTTATAACTGCACCTTGGAATCTGTTTCCCTCTACACTGAAGTTGGTGTGCATTTATATTTTTTTGAGTAGTAATGTGTCTTGAATGTGTCTTAAAAATGTTTATATTTTTAATCCATGCCGCTGTTTCCAGTGGATTAAGAGAACATATGTTAGCTAGTTACGCTAGTGGGGATATTCAGATACAGTACTTATGCTGATAAACTGTGTGTCTATTACTATTTCACCCAGTAACAAAACTCTCTTTCTATACCTCTTTATCTCTGAGAACACAGGGGGGAACATATTTCTCCAGAACCTAAGAAAAGTGGTTCCCCCTCTGTTTATTACAGCTGGAGAGGATTATGGGTACATTAATCATGTTGATAAACTACTATTTCACCCAGTAACTTTTAATCTCTCTATACCTATTTATCTCTGAGAACACAGGGGGGAACATATTTATCCAGTACCTAAGAAAAGTGGTTCCCCCTCTGTTTATTACAGCTGGAGAGGATTATGGGTACAATAATTATGCTGATAAACTGTGTATCTATTACTATTTCACCCAGTAACATTTAATCTCTTATTATACCTCTTTATCTCTGAGAACACAGGGGGAACATTTTTAACCAGTACCTAAGAAAAGTGGTTCCCCCTCTGTTTATTACAGCTGGAGAGGATTATGGGTACAGTATTTATGCTGATAAACTGTGTGTCTATTACTATTTCACCCAGTAACAATACTCTCTCTCTATACCTCGTTATCTCTGAGAACCCAGGGGGAACATATTTATCCAGAACCTAAGAAAAAGGGTTCCCCCTCTGTTTATTACAACTGGAGAGGATTATGGGTACATTAATGATGCTGATAAACTGTGTGTCTATTACTATTTCACCCAGTAACAATAATCTCTCTCTATACCTCTTTATCTCTGAGAACACAGGGGGGAACATATTTCTCCATAACCTAAGAAAAGTGGTTCCCCCTCTGTTTATTACAGCTGGAGAGGATTATGGGTACAGTATTCATGCTGATAAACTGTGTGTCTATTACTATTTCACCCAGTAACAATAATCTCTCTCATTCTTGAGATTCTTTAAAGTGATGAAGTATGGGTTCCCAAAATTTAATAATATGCACCCGATAGTGGGGTTTCCCAGTACGCAATCACTCCATTGAAATAAAATTGTACATTTCCGCTAGCCAATTCTTGAAAGAAGGAGCTGAGATGACCAAATATCCTTAAATGCAATCTTGACATAGGTTAACAATTATTTACATGGAATTGCCTAATTACATATAATTGCGTTTTTCACCAATAAAAACTACATGCGAAACTGTGATTCCAGATATCTTCACTGTAATTTAGGATAGTAAAATAACCAGGTAAAATAATTTTCTTAAAATGATTCTTAAAATTATTTTTAACCGACATGGTTAAAAATGTTCCCCCCTCTTTTCTCAGAGTAAAAGAGGTAGAGAGATTAAAAGTTACTGGGTGAAATAGTAATAGAGACACAGATTATCAGCATCATTACTGTACCCATGATCCTCTCCAGCTTTAATAAACAGAGGGGGAACCACTTTTCTTGGGTTCTGGTTAAATAGGTTCCCCCCTGTGTTCTCAAAGTTAAAGAGATATGGAGAGATTAAAAGTTACTGGGTGAAATAGTAATAGAGACACAGTTTATCAACATGATTAATGTACCCATAATCCTCTACAGCTGTAATAAACAGAGGGGGAACCACTTTTCTTAGGTACTGGTTAAATATGTTCCCCTCTGTGTTCTCAAATTTGAAGAGGTATATAGAGAGAGTATTGTTACTGGGTGAAATAGTAATAGATACACAGTTTATCGGCATAATTACTGTACCCATAATCCTCTCCAGCTGTAATAAACAGAGGGGGAACCACTTTTCTTAGGTACTGGTTAAAAATGTTCCCCCTGTGTTCTCAGAGATAAAGAGGTATAAGAAGAGATTAAATGTTACTGGGTGAAATAGTAATAGATACACAGTTTATCATAATGATTACTGTACCCATAATCCTCTCCAGCTGTAATAAACAGAGGGGGAACCACTTTTCTTAGGTTCTTGTTAAATATGTTCCCACCTGTGTTCTCAGAGATAAAGATGTATAGAGAGATTAAAGGTTACTGGGTTAAATCGTCATAGTTATATATATATATATATATATATATATATAGTTATATAGTTTATCAGCATAAGTACTGTATCTGAATATCCCCACTAGCTTAACTAGCTAACCCATGTTCTCTTGATCCACTGGAAACAGTGGGATGGATTAAAAATATAAACATTTTTAAGACACATTCAAGACACATTACTACTCTAAAAAATATAAATGCCCTCCAACTTCAGTGTAGAGGGAAACAGATTCCAAGGTGCAGTTATAACAGCAAAGTTATATGAAATAATACCACATACTAATTACTGTGCCATTTAATGTAGTTTATTTATTTCAGCAATTCATCTTTCAGACGTTACGAACGCATTTTCACAATTTAGCGAGACTGACAAGAGTACACAATGCTCAATAGACCATCCTCGCTGAATTCTGAGTAGCCTAATACAACATAGCTTTAGTTATATAAACTGTATAAATTATTAAAACTCACGGACACTCTCAGTGTACATTTGAGCATTTAAACATGTCCTAACAACAATTTAATGCTTTAAAGTACGAGTTTATATGGTTCTATTTCACAAACGAAGTGAAAATTCTCTTACCCGAAGGTACAATAAGAAATAGAAGCGCAAACTGAAACACACAACCCGTCTACTGTACGTTCACACCGAACGCGATAAAATCGCTCTGTGTCGCCTGTGCAACAGGCGATGAGTCGCTTGTGGGCGTGTCTCACTCAGAACGAGCTGTCGCTGGTGGGCGTTTTCCTAATACGGCACGTACAGAAACAAGGGTTCAGCCTATCTACACAATTCCTAAACCATAAACAGTCGTACAGACGTTTCACAAACAATAAATCTTTATATATTTTATAACTATTATTAAGTACAATTATTTAACATAACTATTTCATATTACAATAAATGGGTTTACTTAAATATAATACATTATTTTCCTTAATGTAGTAAATCATTCTCTTACAATATATTATATAATATAAATATATTTGTCCATAATTTAAAATAGTGTTGTTAGTAGTATTGTTGTATAGTATTGTTAACTTAATGTAATAAATTATTCCTTGGATGTAATTAATATGTTTACTTAAATATATTAAATAATCCTCTTGATTTAATAAACAGTCTTTCTCTTAATTTAATAAATAATTCCCTCAGTTTTAATAAATCTTTCTGTAAAATGTAATAAATAATTCTCTCAGATTTAACTAAATCGTTCCAAATTCCATACCTCAGTTTGAATAAATCGTTACGTTAAATGTGTTAAATACTTTCTTCAGTTGTAATAAATCGTTATGTTAACTTTAATAAATAATTCCCTTTGTTTCAATAAAAGGTTCTGTTAATTTTAAAAAATATTCTTTAGTTGTCATAAATCTGTTAATTTAATAAATAATTTCCTCAGTTTTAATATATAGTTTTCTATTAAAAAAGGTAATTCTGTAAGGATAGTACTATAGTGGGGTAGCTGCTGGTGTAGTGGAGTATTTTACCTCAGATCAGCTCAGTTCAGTTCAGTTCTGTTCTCTCCGTTTTGCTGGCGGAATAAATCTTCAGTAGGAACCGAAAATCAGAGCAGCGATTTCAGGCCGAACATATGAGAATCTGTTTCTGATTGGTAGTCGCCGCCGCGCGTCGCTGCTCATTTGCATAAAGTTAAGTTCTGGTCAACTCTCTCGCGTCGCTCAAACCGCCCGCTTCGCATCGCGTCGCGCCGCGTCGCTGCCTGTCGCCCAGTGTCGCTGGCTCTCATTGAAAATGAATGACTTCCGGCTGCTTTGTCGCTCGCGTCGCGTTCGGTGTGGACGCACGCGCTACGTCATGATTTCGACATGCGCAGTAAAGGGGGAACAGGGGGAACTGAATTCACCGTAACACCGGGACTGACTGTGAGAGTTGTGAACTGTACAAAAAGCGAGTCTAAAAACTGAAAGCAGTTACTCTGCTCAGGGTCACATCAATAACTGCACATTAATCAGGATTTAAAGCCATTTACAATGTGTTATCAATCAAAAATATTTCTAGATGTTTTGATAAATTGGGTTTCCTGCTGTGATTCTCACGAGGTTTTCCACATTCTCAACACATTCTTCCACATTTCACAAAACATATTAGGATTACTGTTTTTATTAACAGAACAGCACAGCCACAGCACAGCACACAACACTGCACTACAGCACAACACAACACAACACAGAACAAAACAGCATAAACATAGTACAGCACAACACATAACACTACACCACACTACACAATACAGCACAACACAACACAACACAGTACACTACACACTACAGCACAACACTACACACTAGACTACAGCACAGCACAACACTAGACTACAGCACAGCACATCAGTGGCTCTGAATGGGTGAACACGTAACAGTGTTTTCTTACCCGACCAGCAGCAGCACCGCCAGCGCGGAGATGAAGTAGTTGGTCTGGTAATACAGTAAATTATTAATTATCCGGTTGTTACATCTTTCTAAATTACGAATATCAGGCGCGGAGAATCGAGCCGAGCTCAACAAAAAATCATCCAGGGTTCGCAGAGGCGGAGGCTGAACGTCCACCATTTTCCACAGTTCTGTAGAACTACATTACCCAGCGTGCAAAGCGCGGCCTCAGCTGATTAGGCTGCACGAGATCTGTATTGTTGCACTGTAAACATATATGTGTAGTATGTACATATAATATTATAGTATAATATATATAATATTAATCATCAAAATAAGCATTGTTGTTTTATTCTATTTCTATTCTGTTTTTTAATCCCAGTTTTCATATATCTTGGCATGTTCTTCTCCATCAGTCTTACACACTGCTTTTGAATAACTTTATTCCACTCCCGGTGCAAAAATTCAAGCTTGGTTTGATGGCTTGTGATCATCCATCTTTCTCTTGATTATTCTTTTTGATTCCAGAGGTTTTTGGTAATTTGGTAAAATCAAAGCTTTTCCAAAGCTGCATGTATATATAGACACTATGTTTCAAAAAAAGGTTTGACTTATATATGATGAACATATTTAATCATATGGACACCTGGGCATCATTTGAACAATACTGAGAAATAAAGCGTGTATGACTAAACAAAACAAAAACTGAAGAAATTACTTTTAAACATAAGCTGTAAAATGTAATGAACAAAAATGTACATTTCTTGTAAGGAAAATATTTGGACACTCAAAGTCTTAATAGCAGGTATTTGGCTGCATGTTTGGCTAAAATAACCTCTATAAGAAAATCTCTGTAACCATCTACCAGTATCTGATATCGACTGTGATAAAGTTGTCCCTTGTGTAATGGAAATTTGTATGGATTGTCTTATAATTTTCTCAAGCCCCCTCTGATGTAATACGGAATTAATGATGGATCTATGATGAAGAAATTCCCAGTCCCAACACATATGTATATATACTGGTTTTGATAGAAAAAAAAGAGCAATCCAGGTAATTTAACAACAAAATACTTTAATCATACATCAACATTTTCTCCTTACTTATAGTGCACAATAAATAATACATGGACAGAACAACAGAAATGACTAAAATATACACAGGCAGTCCCTGTTACTTTATTTAGAAATTAAGTCATATCCATGATGCTTAAAAGAGTGCATTGTGTAAAGTGTAAACTGTAACACTGGATCAGCTAGCTTTAAATAACCAACATTTAAATGTTATTTTAAGTGAAGGTGACCGATATATTTTGGCTGCTAGAAATGTGTGTTGTTTGTCCACACTAAAAAACTTCAGGAAAAACTATTTTTTTTGTGGCTGTGAGGCCAACATGACAGGAAAAAACAACAAATATAATACCCAGATACATGTGGCAAAAGTAACATATTCCACAAACCTATTAGCTGTGTGAAGTAAGCTCAAAATTCAAGACTGTCCAATCTGGCTTTGAAGTAGCATTTTGGCTTTTTGATGTTTTTCAGTAATAATACGTTTTATACAAAAATAATTAAAATATGTTACTTGAGATTTGCTGATACACAAAATGTGCAACTATGGAGTGTTGAATGGTGCATTAGTTCCAGTTGAGTGCAGCCCACCAAAATGATGGGAACAGGATGTAGTTTAAAAGAGCGTATACTACACATGCTGTATAGTATCACAGTAGCGGGGCTGTGTGATTTCATAATAAACAACTGAAAAATATAGATGGCTCACTCTTGCAACACAGAGCTTGGAAATAAGTGGTGTACACACACCAACACACTCACATACACACGCATATAATCTCAACATCTGAGATTATTATTAAGATTGTAAAAATGTTTCATTTTCTATAAGCAATAATCACAGCAATAAAAAAGGACCCATTTTAAATAAATTCTATCAGTATCCTGATAAAATAGTTTCATTTTCTCAAGATCTTATGTCTTGTGTAATATCATAATAAGGTTTTGAGGAATAAAACAAATTCTTGTTATTACAAGTACAGTAAATAAGAGTAAATAATGGCCGCCATAGCCTTTTCCGTCAAACTGCTACAAATATGTTTGCTGTATATGTACTGAAAGTTAATTTTCTGAACTGAATTTTGTTCTAAAAAGGATACATTTTCTACGTGTGGCCGTCTCAATGCCATTTAAATACATAATTATCAAAACACGACTGATACTCGCATTACACACATTAGCATTTCTGGTGCTAAAACTTCCCTGTTCAATTCATTAAATACTGAAGTGTATAATTACAGCTCATACATAAATAACACAATAAACGACTTACTGCCCCTGAGCAATTATTATAAATGCAGACTTTAAGGAGGGTAAGGTGAACCCCCACTACCTGTCCAGAGGGCACCTTACCACGTAAAAGTTGTGTACAATAAAACCTCCAACTGTTATTTTCCCCCATCCGCAGAGTCAAAGTCACAGCAGGAAAACAGTAATTCTACTGGTACTGTCCATAGCCACGGTTGTCCTGCCCATGGCTTCCGTCCTTAGGAGGAAGCTGACTGGGGTCATCCAGAAATGGACTCGCTGGAGAAAGAGGAGCAGAAATCTTAGCCATTATTAGCCATTATCAATTAGTTCAGTTTAAGTCATTATAAACAGATGTTAACAGATTAACCTAGGAAGAAACACAACCATGCATGTGTTGGTGTTGTTGAGTGTTTGGAATAATGCTGACTTATTAGTCCAAACCAGGGGGGACACCCAATCCTGATCCTGAATTTCTACTATGCAATAAAAAGATGCAATTAAAAAAAACATTATGTAATCATTTGATGTAGCAGTTTGAACATTTTAAGCATCACAATCTTTATGGAACCAAAAGTGGCATCACTTAAAGATTCATTTGAAGCACCTTAATTTTTTGACTCCACTCAGCTCAAATTTGAAAAGTAGAAAAATAGAAGGGGTAGTTTGGGCGGGGCACTGAGTGATGTATGGGTTTAGGGGCAGGGCAGGAGGAAGAGCTGATTGAAGCAGCAGCAGCAGCAGCAGCAGTGTGCCTCTGATAGCGGTGAGAGTCAGATGGTTTGAACGTCAGCAGGGGGGCGGTATTATTGACAGACTAATATGCATATAGTAGTCCACATATACTCAAGTACACAAACACAGTTGAACCTAAGAGGGCACTGCAAAGGTGTAAATTACTACAATAAATGTGTTTCTTTAAGGTTAGGAAATGTGGTTTAGGGTTTAGTGTTTTTTTTTTTACAACTGAAAATTAAGACTTTTAAGGGCATGTGAATATTATACCAGGCATGTTGGTACCCAATACATATTATGTGGGAATTTAGAGAAATTACACATAAGCGACAAAATATTTGGTTTTGTTTTTAAAACCAAATCTATCTCAAACAAATAATGTAAGCTCTGTCTGTAGTTGTTGAAATCTATAACCTGTGCACTGTTTAAGGTCACTAAAACAAAACCACTCACGATTCTGGAACTGCTGAGCTGTGTATCTGTTGAGTAAAATACCAAATCCTTCAATCAGGGCCAGTAGAATGCCCCCCATCATGGCAGAGCCGACCATTGCCAAAGGCCCACCTGCAAAGCACACAGGTACAGTAATCACAGGACTGCAGCGAGCTCACAATCTGCCATCAGACCTCAACACCTCAAATCACCTTAGAAAAGACTTTGGCTGATAGATTTTCTTACATTCTAGCACTGGAACTGCATGCAGGCACACACAGGTGCTTCGTGCACTGATCCATTTATTTTTTTTTTTACAAATTTGGCAGTATTACATTTAATTAAAAGATCTCATTCCATCATTTTTTCATTCATTTTAAAATGTGTAGTTGTGGTCTCTAGTATGAATCAATGGCATGTGAGCCGTTTTTTGTGAAACAAGTGTTCAGGTGTTTCTATTTAGCCCTGCTTTAGATCACTGAATTAACCCTACCCTCCTCCCCCACAAACCCCAAGAAAAAAAGTTTTGTGTCCATGACAAAGTTTTTGCCATGTCCCATGGAGAATAAAGAACGCTGCACAGGCCTACAGGATATGACTGTTGGATGTCATAACCTCTCACTGTGCTATTTTGTTTTTTAGGCAGAGCCGTATAAAGAGGTTCCCAGTATAATGCAGCCATGATGCAGTTATACACTCACTGCGTGCTGCCAGAATGGCTCCAGTCATGGCTCCGCTGGTGATGGAGTTCCAGGGGTCTTCTTTACCCCTCAGCCGCACCAGGCCACAGTCTATGGTAGAGAAGAGGCCTCCCCACACAGCAAAACTTCCTGCAAAATACACACACACACACATTAAATATCTCTTCACTTATTGGACCAACTTAACCAGCTTGGCTAATCTTCAATGTGTGAGTGTCTGACCACAGTAACTAAGAAACACAGCATATATATTTGCACATCTCTGACAGTATAGACTGGAGTGTGGACCATATATTTTTTTAATAGGATTTTATATTGTTTTTTATTATTTAGTATATTTTTATGTCAAATGAAGCTGTGATATTCAATGAAAACACCCCTTTAACCAGCCAAGAAAGTAGGAGGAGCTGCAGCATTTAGTTTCTGCCCTGATAAGTGTCGTTAGGAACCTGTTTTAGTCTCATATGCCAACAGAGAGTGAATGAATGAAGCAGCAAATATAATCATATCTGTAACACTGATACCTGACAGCACTTGTTTACTATTAGGAACCTGATCTTTTTTGGCTGAAGCACAAGCCCAGTAAAAATACTGATACTCTCAGGGAATCCAGGTCAGTCTGTGCTTGTCTCTCACTGTAACAGAAGGAGAACAAAGAGGCAGGAGAAGAATAGAGCAAGAATCAGGACAACAGAAAAACTTACCACCGATCTGCGGTGCTCTAATTCTCACAGCGTTCGCACTGCCTTTCAGCCGGTGTCGTACGCCCTGAGAGAGAGAGATTAATCAGAATCAAAAGAATTCACAATCAGCATGAAATCAGGTCATTATTTAGGCACTGAAACACCCACCACAGGCGCATTCCTGAAGCCTTTGATGGACTGAAACACCCCCCCACCGATGGCCCCCATCGTGAATGCACCTCCGCAGTCATCTACTATTCTCCAAGGACTGAGAGAGCAAATAAAGAGATAAAAAGACACATAACGAAAAAAAGATCATGAGGTATCACGAAACAGAGAAAGACAGGTAGATAAGACAGACAAACAGAGGAAGACAGATAGACAGATAGAGTGGGTATTATTATAGTGGGTCACCACCTTAGAGACCATACCTGACTGTTGTCTATAAATATTAGGGGTGGGAATCGATTACTATCTCACGATTCGATTCGATTCCGATTTTGGGGGCCACGATTCGATTCAAAATCGATTTTTGATTCAAAACGATTTGAATTATAAAAATTTCTGCTTCTGGCTTATGAATCTTATTGAAAAAAAAACCCCTCCATAATATACACTGGTCCTGGAGCAAGTAATGTGTTACAAAAACAATAAAATGTGCAGGAATGTGGGTCCTCAGTGACAGAGGAATCACTGGGATATCACAATGACGTTAATGAACAATAAATAAATAATAAATAACACTGCTTTATTACCAGGCTACTAGCGGTGGTGTGTAGGTGACGCTGCTGGGCTGATGTGATGATAGCAGTGGAGCGCTAAAGTTCAGGAGCAGCTGCTGATTAACTAGTTAATTTAAGGTCGTTGTATTTCTTCAGAAAGGGGGCAGGAGGTGGAGAAATTAATTCATATTGTCCATTCCTTAATTCCTCTGTGATGAGGAGCTGAAATTAGCTCTGATTAGCTTATTGTTATTTTTCCGTTCCGCCTTAAATGCTGCAGCCCGCAGCCACCTGTAGCGTTATTTAAGGTGGAACTGGAAAGTTAGCTTGTTAGCTAGCTAACAGTTACTGAAACTAACTACTAGCGATCTTTTTTATGCTTGTTATGAAGCATTCTGCCATAAAACATTAAAACTACACGTTAATCTAAAGTAATATAGTGCTTGTTCTGCCATCTTACCGGTGATTCTCAAACACCTACTACGCTCTGTGTGGGTCTGGAAGACCTCGGTTTGAAGGGACAAGCGGGTTGCCAGGTCCAACAAAAATACCCAGCCCAAAATCAGTCCAAAACCCGCCCCTCAGAATCGATTTTGGGACATTTTAAATCGATTCTGAATCGTAGTAAATGAGAATCAAGATTCTTATGTGAATCGATTTTTTGGCACACCTCTAATAAATATTAATAATTACTGTTGTTCTTTTTCTGTTAATTTTCTGACAAACATTGACAGAAACAGTTACAGTTAGGCAAGAAAAAAACGACTTTAAATGTTGAATCTTGGAAAGACAAAAAGAAAACAGAAAGAGAGAGAAAAAAGAGAGCCAGACAGAATGGGCAGAGCAGAGTGAGAAAAACAGATTATAGAGTAAGTGGTGGGTATAATCGTGAGAATGAGAGAGGGTATTACATAGAAATAGAGACAGAGTGGGTATTTTGAGAAAAAGAGAGAGAGAGAGAGAGAGAGAGAGAGAGACTGCAAAAGGGAGAAAGAGGGAGACACAGAAAAAGAGAGACTGAAAGAGAGAGAAAAAGAGGGATGCAGAGAGAGAGAGACTGAAAGAGAGGTAGGCTGAAAGAGAAAGGGAGAGAGACTGAAAGAAAGAGAGATAGACTAAAAGAAAGAGACAAAGACACTGAAAGAGAGAGAAAGGGAAGAAGACAATGAGACTAAAAGAGACTGAAAGAAGGATACAGACAGAGAGACTGAAAGGGAGAGAAAGAGAGAGACAGAGAGATTAAATTATGTATAATAAAAGAAACAGGGAAGCGGGTGGTATAGACAAACAGAGAAAGTAAAGGTCAGAAAGCGAGAAGTAAACAGATGCAGAGAAATAGTAAAACTGTAAAAACCGTGAGAAAAAAAGATGAGAAAAAAACTAATAAAATAAAGAGTGGTAAAGTAAGACGAGTAAGCATACATGGTGTCAGAAAACTGGGAAAATTATGGAGGACAAAGAGAAAACACCGGGAGAACTAAGACAAATTAAGAAATAACAAAACAGACAATATAATCTAAAATTCCCTGTATTTTTACTTTACTTTACTTTTACTTATTAAGGAATTTAAATGTGCGTTACTGTGGTAATTAAACGCTGTTACTGGCTAAGAGGTCCTCCTGCATGTGTAGTATCTGTGAGTATTTGTATATTCGTGTGTGTGTGTATAGCTCCACTGATGTAAGACTCGCAGCCCGACCCTGAGGAGGAGGAGGAGGAGGTGTTTATGCTGTTAGCCAGCCCCGCTAACCGAGCGCTGTACTGCACTCACACACACACACAAACACACACATACACTCACTGCAGGAACTACAGGAAACAGAGCCGACACACAGTCACACACAGGCGGGGGAAATGCTCCTCTGAGCGGAGTCAGAGCGGCTCTGTTTACCGGTGGTTTAGTTAAAGAGAGAAGCTGTCTCAGAAGTTGTACTTTACCAGGGTTCACGGGCATACTCCTCCATGATCAGCCGCTGACCTCGGCGCCGTGACGCAGCCGCCCGCCGGGGTTTCAGCGCCACCTGATGGACAGGATTAGCAATGATTTTCCACCCCAGAGAGAAGAGAGTCTGCATTTCTAGTACAAAAAATATAAGGCACACATGCCAACTTTGTACATTAAATGTATATAAACTAAATTAAAAAATATTTAAAATGTCAGTATTTGTACCTACACCAGGTATTTCTCATTTTTTAATTAAGAAAATAAACACACAATACAAAGTTATTGTACAGTTACACTTAGTATACATTATGTCAATGCACAAATGTTTTCTGTAGAGAAATAAATACACTGACCATTGGTGGCCAAATGAGTGCTAGAGAAAGACAACGTAAAATAATTAGAATGGGTATGGAGAGAGAAACAGAGACAGATAGACAAAGTGGGTATCATGAGATAGAGGGAGTAAGGAGCTGATCACTCACTGAGGGAAAACCAGTGTGGACAAAAACACAAAATTATTATAACTAATTTACCGAAATCACTGATTTATTCCTTATTATTACGTATTTATAGTCTTTTCACCCTTATTTTCCTTTTCTTGTCAATTATAATTAATAATAATAATGCTTACGCCTGTAAATAGCTCCAGTTGTTGTAATTGTATACATGTATGTAATTATTATTATTATTATTATTATTATTTTGCTTTTATGTGTTTTCTGTCATATGCTTTGGCAATAGTGTTTCTTTTTACATTTATGCTAATAAATCACTATTAAACTGAACTGGACTAAGTGGGAGGGAGAGAGAGAGAGAAAGAGAGAGATAGACAGACATACAGAGTGGGTATCATGAGAAAGATAGAAAGATACTTTTAACTGCACTTTATTAGTACAATGGCTAAAACACTTACAAATCCAAATGTTATATATATTCACAAATTCTCAGGTAAATCTCACAAAAAAGTAACAACTCCTCATTAGTAACACATAAAACGCTATTCAACATCCACTCTCACAATCAATTAAATGCCTGGAGGTTGTGTTTTCTGTAGAGAATAAAAACACCAACCTGTGGTGCCCAAATTGCCACAAAGTATAAGATGACGTAAAACAGGTTCGTTTATTCAAGTCATTTTGCAGCATTTGCATTGGTCCAAGTACCAGGTACAAAATTACGTCAAGAAAGAGAAATGGTTAAAATAATTCTGAATCTTCATTCTTGTCGTTTTTTTTATTATTTAAAATAAAGTACTTTTATTACATTTTGCTTGCGGTTGGAGGATCGCTACAAGTAATCCCGTGCTGTGATTGGCTGTCTCAACAGAAACGCCAAGGACTGTTAATTTCATTGGACCATATCAAACTCCTTGTTTGACTGGAGCGGACACTCGATAAGCTGTATAATTTTATTATAATTAATTTAACGTAATTTATTTATTTCATTTATTCTATATGCTTGTCCATAGCTCTCTATAACAAGCAAAAACACTTAAATCCCACTGGGACCACAAGGGGGAGGAGCGTGACGTCATTTTTCTGCGCCGACTGAAGCTGGTAGCTGCTGTGAATGAAAAGTTAGCAGCGCGCGGCTGTTATTAAGGTAAATAAACCAGCGGTTCTCTCAATTTATCAATGTGGATTATTTACAGATGCTGCAGACTGTATTGCCTGCTGTGACACTGGTTTGCATGGATATCTAGCTGAAATACAGCAGATAATGGTTTAAATAGGAGTCTGAGTACGCTGGGGTAACGTGCTATGCTATTTAGCTAAGCTAGCGTTAAGTCTGAGGGCTGAATGAAAGTGCTGGGTAACTAGTTTTGCTGTAACTCGTGTTTTGTTTTTACTCTGCAAACAGCACCTTAATGATCATCAATAATACAACCAAATGTTACAGCTGTCCTAAGAAGTAGAAATAAATTAAGAGTGCCACAGACCACAACACTGGTTTAGTTGCTAAGAGTCAGGACCAAACATAGTGCTGGACGATATGGCAAAAAAAATATTACGATATAATTCTTAATTTCGGTCAATACGATATTTTTTTATTTACTTAATTTTTTTAACCAGGAGGTCCCTTGAGATAAAAATCTATTTTTCAAGGGAGATCTGGCCAGGACGGCACACCATTTCCAATTACAGATAGGGCTGCAAATAATGAATATTTTGGTAGTTGACTAATCTGATGATTATTTTTTCGACTAGTCGATTACTCAATGATTATTTCTGCCAGATCCCCCATCTCTAAAACGATAGAACATGAGAATTATAAAGCAATTTAAATGCCTAGAAGTTGTTTAAACGTGTAAACTACTGATATGTAGTGATTAAATATGTAACCTGTTGTGTTTGAGCACTTTTGGAGACACATACTAAATTGAGTGTAAACTGTATGAGTGAGCCATTTACCATCTCCCATTGTGTTTCTGTCACCACTTTGTGTAATGCGGTACTGTTACAAATTAACGATTAGTCAAAAATGAAATTTGTAGTCGACACATTTAAATAATCGACACTGTCGAAGCACTAGTTACAGAACATTACAACATTTATTTACATTTAGAATAAACACAAAACCAACATGAAAGCACAAAACAGGCATGTCAGAGTAGCCATTGCATGTTTCCATCACAGACATTTTTTTACTTATCACAGAATTCATCACAGAAAGGATTTAAGCTCACTCAAGAAAACCAACTCTGTGATTTGTTTTTAATGTTATTCCAAGACCATGGTGCAAAATAAACGAAAACTTTTTTTGCCCAGTTCTAAATTAATACCAATATCTTTATGAACAGTGTAAAAGCCAGCCTTGGTGTATGTAATCACATACTAATAGATCTGTATAACATGGCAAAATATTATATCACAGTATTTAAAGATAATCATTTGATTAACTGTATGCATTGTGTTTTAACTGTTCAAATACTTTTTTATGTAGAATACTGTGATTTCTATAAATTCTAAAATGAAATAGAATTTTTTTACACTCTGTCAATAAATGTACATTTGGGTCAGTGCTTTTTAAGCAATGATGATATAGTTGATTGAAGGAAGGAAATTAATCCTTATCAGTATGAAAAAATATCAATATATTTTTCAGCTCTAATCAAACAAAATAAATGTAAGTTAAAAATATTTATGCTTAGTCCAATTCTGCTACTAAAGCAGCATCTAAACACTACAACATGCTGGACAGTGGTACACCAGAACCAGGGTTGAGAACTACTGCTTTAAGACACATCTTTATTTTTTAGAGAGTGGTGCTGTATCGTCTATTCTGATTTTAGGGTTTGGTCTGTAGTTTAAATTGACTAGATCTGGGTGGATGTGTTCACCCCATTTGTAAATGCAGTTGTTGGCATGTAAGTCAACTAATGTTTTTTTTTTTATCTGGTTGCTTTATGTTCTTGTCTAAAATACAAAGTTATTGTTTTTTGATTGGTGTAATGAGCAGGCATAAGAAAGCCAAGCTTTCATTACTTGTAAAAAGCTATAAAACATATTGCAAACAGGTTGTGCCCACACATCCGCACCCATCAGCAATTGTTTTTTTATGTTTTCACATCTTCAGGATATACAGTCATATGTATAATAACGAGCATCTTTGTGCGATTTCCTCATCTCTCTAGAGTGTCTTACTAAAATCTAGATAAATTTACCAACAATTAACAATTTCATGTTATTAATATGCAAAATATCTCTCCATTTTTCTTCTCCCCAGATGCCTCTGCCACCAGCTCTTCTGGCTCGTCTGGCCAAGAGAGGAATCCTAAAGCAGTCAGAACATGGTAAGATGTCAGCTTACAGTACATAGTCAGCTGTACTTCTTAATGTAGTCAATATACAATGTATGTTTTGCTTATGACTGATTGGATATGTTGTTGTTCTTAAGACAATGAAGAGGAAATCATTGCTGAAGACTATGACGACAACAATGTAGACTATGAAGCTACAAGGGTTGAAAATTTACCCACCAACTGGTACAAAGTACTGGACCCTACCTGGTAAGTGCTTCCTGTATTGCACTATGTTTTAATCTCGTTGCAATGCTAGAACCCTTGTGTACTACATTACATAAAAAATAACACAAAAAACATTCATTCAAATTATCTGGATTGCATCTTCTTAGTTCCATATATTGACTTCATATATGTGTTTTATGTGACACCTCATTTAAATCTTTTGCCAGAGTTTTAAATGGGCTAGATTGGACAATAACAACAGATTATGTAATGAAACTTGCTGTGATTGGATTAGTGTGTTATTCATGTATACACCATAATGAGCCTGATGATATAACAGAAATATGGAAGAATAAAATAAAATTATTTTCCCCCCTATATCATTGCTTTATAAATATTTAATGACACAAACGTCCCTTGTGTTTGTTTTCAGTGGTCTCCCATACTACTGGAACGTAGAGACAGACTTGGTGTCCTGGTTGTCTCCCAATGACCCTGCTGCGCTCATCACTAAAGCAGCCAAGAAGCAGAGAGGTAAAGAGCTGATGAGTGAAATCACTCTAGAACTTTTAATTTCTCTCTACACGCTATAAAATAATGGTGCTTCAAAAGGTTCTTTGCGCGATGCCACAGAGGAATCACATTTGGTTCCACAAAGGCCGTGTTTGTAAAAGTGCTATTAGTGTGAATAATGGTTTAAAATAGGGATGCAGAAAATATGCTCAGCAACCAAAATGATTCAGATGAAAATGGCAACAAAAAGCACTTTTCGTGTTTAACTGCATACAGAAAAAAATAAATTGAACAATAGCTAATTTATTTTAATGCTTTGTTATGTTAATGTTAAGTGGTGGAATGTTAATTTTTAATATTAATTTATTTGAGTGCATGCCTTGTTTAAAATCTTGAAGAACCTGACCTTTATTTAAAGAGACCTTTGTTTGGGACCATTAATGAGAAGCATTTCTCAAAGGAACCTTTGTACCACCTGTGTTTTAAACACCCTGACACCTTAAAGGTGTCATTCCATCAATTTTTCATTACTTTATTTTTTATATTTATTTTTCTAGTTGTGGTCTCTAGAATGAAAGAATACCATGTGAGCTGTTTTTTGATTTTATTTTTTTTTAGAAAAGGGCTCTTGCTCATGAATATTCATACATTTCAAACATATCGATTCTGATTGGCCAACAGCACTGCGAGGCAATGAGACGGACAACAGTTAAAAACATTTTAAAATAAAGACATTTTACTTTACAACATGTGTAATGCCCTGCCAAGTGCAGTTCAGCCACTGACCTAGTCTTAGTGTAAAACACAAAATCCACCGGAGATCCTATGAAAACCTATAGTTACACACAGAGGTGGAACAAAACCTGGGGTGGACTTTTACTTTACTGCAGACAGTGGAGGCTAAGAAACACAGGGAGACCTATTCTGTTTCGCAAAGAAAAGAAAAAGTGGATTTCAGTGGAAAGACACCTTTAAACAACCTATTTATAACAGTAAAATTATAAAAGATCTATTTTATAATATTTAGATTCAGTTAAATGATTATAACATTATTATAATAATATTATTTAATAAAATGGATATGTTGGCATGTGAAAAAAAAGGTTTTGAACTCCTGTTGGTGTGATGGTTTGTGTTTCATGAGTGTATCTCTGTTTTTAGTGGAGATTGTAGATGATCGAGAAGAAGGTCACCACGAGAAGTCAGAGAGGGAGCGAGAGCGTGACCGAGAACGAGAGAGAGAGCGAGAGCGGGATCGGGACAGAGAGCGGGAGCGAGAGAGGGATGATGGACGGGACAGAGAGAGAGAAAGGGACAGGGATCGAGACCGAGATCGAGAAAGAGATCGACGAACGAGGAGAGAAGACAGCGGCCCGTATAACAAGTCAAAGAGAGGTAAACTTCCTTTCTGAAAGTATCTAACTTTCTGACAATATGAATGTTATTGGAGAATTATATTATTAGTTAACATTTTATTTATATAAAAAAGTAAACATAATTTCTGACAATGAATGCTAGCAGAAGTCAGTTTACTGAAAATGTTTGTGAAAATGCATCACAACTTATGGGATGTTTCTGATAATAGAAATTGGTTTATGATTGTTTAAAAAATATCCTAAGTGAGCATTATGAAAATGCTCAAAAGTCTTAGTGTGTCTGATGAAACATGTCTGTGTGTTTTTTTTTATTTTTTACACTATTTCTGACAATGCCAGTAGAGTTCAGTTAGCATTAGGAAAATCATATTGTTTCTGATATTGTGTCTGGCATGAAAAGTTATTGGAGATCAGTTAGTATCATGAAAGCATTTTAAAAGGTTTCTGACAATGATAATAGAGATTGGTTAACAAATATTCTAACATGTCTAACATTGGATGCTATCAAAAATGAGTAACATTTAAAAAATGCTAGTTTTTGACGATGCTAATAGAGAGCAGTTAGCATTCTGAAAGTGATAACGTTTCTAACATTGTGATCGATATGGAATACTATTAGAGATCAGTAAACATCAGGAAAATGTTATCATCTGTGCTGTTTTGCTAATAGAGTTCAGTTAGCACTATAAAAGTTCTAGCATTTATGGTGTTTCTGACATTGCTAATAGAGGTTGGTTAGCGTTATTAAAATTGAAATGAAAATACTATACCGAAATGAAATACTATTAGAGATCAGTAAACATTATGAAAATGGAAATTTCTAGGATTTATGATGTTTCTGATGTTGCTAATAACGATTGATTAACATTATTACAATTAAAATATTCTAAAATTATGTTTGAATTGGAGTGCTATTAAAAAAATAAACAGAAATGATGTTTGGTGTCAGTTACATTATGACTAACATTAAATGTTAAAATTTGATGTGATCAAATTGTGTGTTTTTTTTTTTTTTTACACAAAATATATGCACTTGTGACTAAACCTGGGCTCTGAGACTCTCCATTTTTCATTGTAGGTGGAAGCCGGAAGCAGGAAGAGATGGATCCTATGGATCCCAGTGCCTACTCAGATGCTCCAAGGTATGCAGAAATTGATTCTCCTTTTTCTGGTTGTAATCCTGTTCTGTGACTGCACATAAAAAGCAGTCCAAAATGAAACCATTTAATCTCTTACATGCTTTTGAGGCCATTTATATTGTGCTATTTAGAGAACTGTAGAGTTGCAGCATTGATCTAAGTGCTGTTCATCTTGTTCAAACTTTTCCATTTCACTTAAAAAAGATCTGTTTATTTAAGTTGTGAAAAAGTATCAGCGCTTGAAGTGCCAATAAACTGCATTGTGATCACATTCTTACTCAGGAGTGTTCTGCTGATGTGTTTACAGGGGCTCATGGTCCACTGGCCTGCCTAAGCGCAATGAAGCCAAAACCGGAGCAGACACCACAGCAGCAGGACCTCTGTTCCAGCAGAGGCCGTACCCCAGCCCGGGAGCAGTGCTGAGGGCTAACGCTGAGCTCACCAGACGCCTAGAGGAGGAAGAGGAGGATGACGATGACTAAGCAAGAAAGCAGCCTCCTATAGAGCCTTTATAAAATGGAATGCAGGGACAGAAAACACCTAGTATTTTAAAACTATATAGGCAGCTATAGTAATTCCTGCTCACTTTTTTCACTCTTGCTGATGATAAATATTTCTAAGTTAAACTCAGCCAGTCATTTCTCTCCTTTATCCACTTTTCTTGTAAAGCTTTAGATTAAAGCCTTTACCGGACAGGAACATCTAATCAAGGGCTTTTTATGAACCGTTATTGATTGAATTAAGCCTATTTGGGGTTAATAAAACCACAGCGGAGGTCATAAAATTGCGTTCTGTTCTTTAAAGGGCTGAACAAAGGTTTATAAAGGCTCTATGGGATTTCTTGCCATCTCTTCATTAACAAGGCACAAGTACAGTGGTATCCGTGTGCATGTTTTTTTATGGTTCCTAGTTGTCATTTGTAAATATACTTATGTATTATACATTTTGTAGTACAACAGTACTGTGTTTTATTTGAACTGAAAGATCTGGAGATTGTTGTAAAAAGGAAGTGTTTTATTTCCTGCTGGATTAAACCTTTTTGAATAATACAACACCTTGCAGTTTTTATCTCCGAGATTATTTTAAAATGTCAAGCCAGTAAAAGCTAAAGCAGCAACCAAAAAGAAAATAACAGCAACAGCTTCTAATGCAAATGCCACACCTGGGATCAGCTCCAGACCTTTTACCTGCTTAACTGATGATGGATTAATGAGGGAACAGCCCATGGAGCCCATTAAATAGCTTTTGAGATAATTTGTCCAACTACTTTTGAGACCCTGAAATGTGGAGACTTTGTTGGACAAAAAATGCTGATGGCAAATCATGAAGAGTGTGTCACTGTGGATATATATAGCGTAAAAAGAAATTCTTAAATTAAGAAAAATATTATATGTCCAAGAACAATTAATACATAAAGTACTTAAATACATAAATATATTATCATTTTGATGGCTCACAATTATTTTAAACTATAAGGGGAAGTTATAGAAAATATTTCCTCTTTGATGGGGTATCTCCATTTAAAATGCTGTCTAATCCAAGACTAAGATTAATTCATCTGAGAAACTACCCTTAAAAGTTGGATATACTTTAGAGTAGTCAAGAGGTGAAATGAGTTTTGATGGGAGCCATGATGCTCCTGAACGCATCCAGTCATCTTTTCTAGGAGGAAAATGAAACACTGCCTGCTCACACTGAAAACTGATTTGCTGACTCGCAGAGAACAGTCAAATCAAAACCCTCTTTGTTTTGCATGTGCTTTATGAATATGCACATGAGGAGAGCGCCTTTCTCTTCCTAATTTCACCCATGCAGGGAAAAAAAGTTTTTTTTAATCTGATCTCCGAGCATCAGGGAGCTGCTATTGATATGCAGTAGACTCTCTCAACTTCCGGGAGACTTGAGAAGTCTGTGCTAATGCTCCTGCACCCAGCCTTAGTGGAAATCTGGAAATCTAAGCAAACTGTAAATAAACAGAAGCACTTTACTCACCCATAGTAAACAGTTTTCAGAAGAGCTCATTTGACTTTAAAAGGAAATGTTTTTTAAGAATTAGTTTTGTTTACTTAGCTTATCTTAAATGAAACCTGCTGAATTAGAGGTAAAACATGGTGATATCGCTGTTCCTTACTAGTGTCGCATAATGCGTCTTACAATCCGGTGCGCTTAATGCATGAAAATAGACGCTTATTAATAGTGCGCCTTATGATTCGGTGCACCTTATAGTGTGAAAAATAAGATAATTCTTGCCCATAAAAGAAACTGTCCGCTAAAAAAACTCACCCTTCTGTTTTATAATACCAAGAGTCTTTTATATAATCAATAATAGTTTATTATAAAAAGATAAGACACATATGTACAAAATCTCAACAAGCTACTACAAAACATTTAATTTACAATGTAATCTTCGGCTTCAAGTGGACACATATGTACAGCTGGCAGTGAAGATGAACGCTCCCAACAGCTTTTTCCCCCCAATATCCACAAGATTGTGGCTGATCAGTGGAGGACAATGCTATTTACAGTCATCCAGGGTCCAATCAGAAATGGGAAATTAACTAAGCTAATGTAGTCATGGCTGGAGACTATGAATAACGAGCAGAGGGAGTTGTGTGGTCACTGGTCTGAATCGCAGTTCTGTGGGTTCTGCTGGGTTTCTCAGTGCCTGCCACCCACATAGTGGCAGATAGCGTCATAGTCCATTTTAAAGACCTGCTCCTCATAGTGGTCCAGCTGAACCATGGCCCGGCACTTCTCCTTATCCCGCTTCAGAATGCGACCCACCTGTCACAATTCAACATAAATAATGTGTTAATGAATAATGCAAACTGTGTAACCTACTATGGATGCACTAAATATATGGCAACCCAAAATATTCAACCAACAATGTACGAAAAACAAATTGGTGTTTGATCGAATTTGCTGACCTAATTCATATTGGATAAAGACTTATATTGTAAAGTATAGTATGTAAGTCATGCTAAGGTGTTTCCTGTATCATTAGAATAGTTTTAAGCAGTGATGTTCACACTTCTCTTCCCCTAGCTGTGTAAGTATTCCTGTGTACAGAGCAGACAGAGAGTGTGGGAGGGGGTTGGTGGGCAGAGCCAGCTAACAACAGGCTTAAGGTTATTTGAACACTTTACGTGTATTAATTAAAAAAAATAAAAGTTTTAGTAACTATCTAAGCAAAGCCTTAAATTTGTTTATCAAAAGATGACTTGCTTTTCAAACAACAAAAGGGTATGAAAACAAAGACAAGCCAAAAATTCTATGGTGGCAATTTTGTATTATTTAGTTCAGTTGTGCACAAAAGTTTGAATCTGGTGCATTCTTATTATCTACTACAGATTCACTATTCACTAGAATTTGATCCGTGTGTAAATTTTTAATTGTCTGAACTGCTCATATATTAAACACATGTTCAAAATACAGTGTTAAGGAAAGTGTACCTGTCCTCTGTATTCACCCAGCACCACCATAATGTAGTCTGCATCATGTTTGGGCACAATGGTCTCCAGCATGGACTGTTTCACGTCTAAAAAAGAAAAGCAACACAGAGCTCAAACCCTGGTGACTGCAACAGACAATTTCTCTAAGATTGTTAGTTAGAAGTTTTTTTTTTTGTTTTTTTTTTAACAAAAGCTTGTTTCTCACCATCCAGCGTCCGTCCTTCATCTGTACGACACGTACACATATGTGGAGTGAGGACGTCCTCAATTCTCATCTGGACAGAACAGATAAAGAAAGGTCAATAAGCAGTTTTTGTGTATTTGTGCAATACAAACATACAAAAATACAAACAAAAATACAGGAACATAGGCCAAATTATTTTGTAAAAAAAATAGTTAAACAGACAAGAATATGTTTTATACTTTAGACTTTATACTTTAGACTTTTCTAAGTACCACATTTAGCTTTGAGCTCCAGCTCATCCCAAATCACCATCTCAGTTGATCAGGTTTAGGTCAGGGGATTGTGGAGGACTAACCCTTACTTTTTACTACATCATTTCATGTGTGTCCCTTTGATTGCTTTGATGTCTTTAATATTAAATTACAATGTATAAAATAAATAAAATAAAGAAATATTTGACTGGTACTCTATGAAAGAAGCCCAAATTAGAATTAAAAATATCAGATTCAATGTGTTTGACATTTTTTACAGCCACACCTGCATTTTGGCCACATTTACCTACTATGTTAATGTATACATTGTAATGGCTTAAGTTTACTTAAGTTATAAATCATCAGGGGTGATCCAAACAAATAATAGATTATCTTTCATCTGTCACTAATAACTGTATAAAAAACAAAAAAACAAGCAATACAAAAAATTATTTCCATAATGTCTCAATTCCACAATTCCTTCTCTACATTATAGAAAACCACAGGACCATAACATTTGCAGCCCCTTTATTTTTAAGAGTGTTTTAACTGCACCAACAGCAGCAGAATAGTACCTTAGAATTGTAGTATTTTCCTCCTTTGAAGGTTTTGTCTATGAAGCGCACACGCAGGTCTCTCTGGAGCCAGGAGGGAGTGGGTGGGGCAGTCCGTGACACTTTGGCAGGAGAAGTCTTCTCTCTAAAGGCGAGAAAGCCTTAGTGTCACAACACCACTCAACAGGTATAAAATCATCACATATTCCAGGTTTAATTAAACACAGCAGATGCTTCAGGGACAGAATCGAACACCTAAAGTGACCAAACCTGCTGGACAGAGGGCCTGGGAGAGGGCTGAATAATTAGGAACTATTTTTAGCTACATTCTCATGTGGATCACATAAACACACACACACACACACACTGTCTGCACTGCATTTATTCCTCTAAACAAACCGGGTGGTGATGTTACCTGTCTGCACTCGTTTCATGGTGTTTTCTTTTCTTCTCGTGGCGATCATGCTTCTTCTCTCGCTCCCCATCTCTGTGCGAGTGCCGGTCCTTGTCTCGCTCATCTCTGCCGTTTGACGTCGACTCCTTCTCATCCCGCCTCTGCCTCTCTCGATCTCTCTCTTTATCCCGTTTTCCCTCTTTCTCTCGCTCCCGTTCCTTCTCTCGCTCTTTTTCTTTCTCCTTCTCTTTGTGCGCTTTGCTGAGGCGGCCTGGAAAAGGCAGAGTAACAAACGGGGAAGCAAAATATATCATTTGTTAATCATTACTGCAACACTGGGCTCTGCAGTACTCTTATTGATCCTGGACGGCAGCAATTTGCAAATGAGCTCTGCAGTAACCAGTAAACATCACAATGTTTGTGATTGGTTGTTGGCTGATCTTGACCAAACCCAGTTCTAGGTGTGTATTCTGTGGTTATTTATATAAATGACATTAAATAAACCAACAAATGGGTAAAGGAAAGAAGCTGTACCTTTGTGTTTTATTAGTAAAATGTACAGTACAGCAGGTGTTTACTTCAATATATAGTTTCTTAAAGCTTTTTAAAACTGGTTCATTGATGTAGGTCTTGCTTTATTCATATTTATCTACTTACAGATCAAAAATTGCAAAGCAATGCTCATCAGCTATTGTTAACTCTCTGATATTAGGCCTGTTAACTGAGTGTACTCAGAGCAGCCTATCAGAAATCCTGCACATTTAACGCCAGTTTAGACCGGGTCCAAAAAGCATGTGCATGTTCTGTCCAAGCGTGACCAATCCAAGCCTGATGTAAGCCAGTGATTTGTTTATGAAGTAGAGCGTTAAAACTATTCTTTGAAAGTGGCAGTCTGTGTTATTTTGTTTCTAAACTGAAAGCAGAAGCATTTTTGAGTGGAGACGAGACAAAATATTATGTTTAATGGTACCAGTGTACCATCCCTGCTAAGCCTAATATATTTATTCTAAAAATGGGGTGTCCGGTCACTTTTCACGGGAGTTCTTCTGGCCACGTCACGCATCTTTACGTACTTACGTCACACAAACAGCCTCTAAAAGATGATCCGGCTCAGTTTTACTGAACACGAACAGCTGGTGGGGCAATGGAGACTTCAGAAGGGGAAACTCAGAGCTCAGTAGCTCATTCACTCCAAAGTGTGTAAAACCAAACTGTGTAGCTTAAGTGAAGTTTCTGACTGAGCGATCTAGAAAAAATTAATAGACTACATCTGTTTCTGAATCAGTTTCTCTAATTTTGCTATTTAAAGGTTTATGTTTGAGTAAAATTAACATTCGTATTTTATTCTATAAACTACCAACAATATTTCTCCCAAATTCCAAATAATATTGTCGTCATTTATTTGCAGAAAATGAGAAAAGGCTTAAATAACGATGATGCAGAGCTTTCAGACCTCAAATAATGCAAAGATAAGTTCATATTCATAAAGTTTTAAAAGTTCAGAAATCAATATTTGGTGGAATAACCCTGGTTTTTATTCACAGTTTTCATGCATCCTGGCATGTTCCCCTCCACCAGTCTTACACACTGCTTTTGAATAACTTTGCCACTCCTTGTGCAAACATTTAAGTAGTTCAGCTTGGTTTGATGGTTTGTGATCATCCATCTTCCTCTTGATTATATTCCAGATGTTTTAAATTTGGTAAAATCAAAGAAACTTAAGATACTCACTGAGGTCTTTGCTGTATTTGTCATATTCTTTTTGCGGGACCAAGCGGATTATGTACTGACTGACAGTCACTGACTTTCCTCCAATAGCCAGTTTCACCACAACTCTGACATTATCTGGGTCCACCCCCTCTATCTGAAGAAGAGAAAAAGAAAACAAAGATTTAAATCAGAATGCCTTAGGCCACATTTAAAAGAATGAAGTGCTAAAATGAGATTTGCATTTCTAGTTCACACCATCAGCATGCAATTATCTGCTGAAACAACAACACAGGGATAAGAATCTAGTCTGGAATTGAAAAGATTTGATAAGATGCAACCTCTGCTCAGTTGAATAATGGGATCCGTTCATGGCTCATGTAGAAAATCAGACTATAAAACAGGCCAAATGCTTATCCTTAATCATTAATCAGTATCAGGGTATTAAAACAGCTGTCATTTATGCACAGCCGTTCTTACCTTTCCATAGAGATCTTTATGGGCCCCATCCTTGATTTGAACACAACCACCAGGTGCCAGGACCAGCGACTCGTCGTCTTTCCCACTCTCCTCTCCAGGTTTAGGGATCCGTCGAGGTCCTGAGGGCTGCAGGTCTTTGACAGCAGAGAGGTCGGCACCAAGACCCAGGCCTTTAGGCCTTAACTGGTGCTCAATTGGCTTAACATCTCTGTGAGAGATATACAGGAATTTGATGACATTTTTTAAATTAATTCTAAATGTAATTTATGTGCACCTATTCAACTATCAGCACATTAAAAGTACAATAAAATATATATATATATTTTTTGAAGATGTTTGACATAAAAAAGTACTGTATTTTTCACACTACAAGGCGCATTATCAATAAACGTCTATTTTCTGGTCTATTGTAATACATAAGGCACACTGGATTATAGGACGCATTATGCGACACTATTAAGTTTTTCTTTCTAATTCAGCAGGTCTTTACAGGCGAGACCTGTAAAGCTAAGCTAAGTTAAGTAAACATTTTTCTATTAAAGTCAAACGAGCGCTTGATGTTAATCTACACAGAAATCTCTCCTGAGAAATGTTTATTTGGGTGAGTAAAGCTTAGATTTCCAGATTTCCACTAAGCCTGAGTGCAGAAGCGTTAGCATTAGCAGCTAACCGCCAGTGCTAGCCACAGTTAGCAGCTAATGGCACCTGACAGTACTACACTGAGCAACCAGGAGTATTCCGGTAAGCCAGGGTGATATTAGCTAGCGTTCTTCCTATGTAGCTTGTTTTAACACTGTAAACACAAAAGCTACAGGCCGAAAATACTCACCTTTGAACAGCAAAAGAGCTAGAGCTTAGTGCACTTAGAGGCTAATGCTTATACTGCTACAGCAGTGAAAGCCAAGGTTAGCAGCAGGCTACAGGCTGATAATAATCACCTCTGAACAGTGAAAGAGCTAGCGCTTAATGTGGTTAGTGGCCAATGCTAATACTGCTGGAGAACTATTATGCCCTGAAATATTGTGTCATATCACCCACCCTTAATTAGCACATCAGGGAAAAATTAGATTTTGTTGTAGTAGTGTATTCTTCAAATATTTTTTAATTCAGTGTTTTGTCATATCACCAAAAGTATTGTTATCGTGAAAATATCATTATTTTAGAGTCTTATCGCCCACCCCTACTGTATAGAATACACAGATCACTGGGAAGTGGGTATTTGTTAATTTCATATCTGTATGTCTATCTATCTATATCTATATCTAACAGAAAAAGACTTACTGCTTGAACGTGCGTCCGATTCCTTCTCCTTCTTTCCAGCCCATTCCTTTCAGCATAGCCATACCATACGCTTGTACCGGCACACGATCGTAGTCGGCCTCTGTTGACTGAAGCACAGAAACAGCATATGTTTTCTGGACAGCAGCTCCTAGAAACTTACACCCAGTGCTATGTTTCCTAAATGTATTTCAAACTGCCTTGAGTTATGTTTCTTTATTTTCCACTAACAAGTATTTCCCCCTGCCAATAAATTAAAGAAAACATATTATAAAACACAACATTACAGAGACCCTTAAGTAACAATAGCATAATTACAATTTACATTTAGGGAACAATCAGGGGAACAACTGATGAAATTGTATTGTTAAATAAAGGCCATGATTTTCTAAACTGAGAAACAATTTATAAAAGCAAATATGTTAAATTAGGGGAACAATTTAATAAACTGAATTAATTATTTATTTAATAAAAAAAATACGTTTTAAATGAACAATTCATGGGGGAACAGACTGTTAAATTGTGGAAATGACATGAAATTGTAGAAACAACACATTCAATTGTGGGAATAATTCATTAAATTATAGAAACTACGCATTACCTTATAGGAATTACATTTTAAATTAACTGTTTTAGAACTATTAAAATAAAAAATAAAAAAATCCTTGGAATAATTAAAGATTTCTTGGAACAATTTATTAAATAAATTATTTTTTGTGGGAACGGATTCTTCAATTAAGGAAACAAAATCAAAATGAAATTAAAGTTAACAATAAAACTAATTAAGGAAACTATTAAATTGTGGAAACTTTTTAAATATTGTTTTTCATTAACATTATAGCTCTAATAAAATGTTAATACAGCTACATAGCTACCAAAAATAACTTTACTTATTGCTTCATTCTAAATGTGCTCCTAGAATTATGCTCTATACATTAAATGCTTATTTTGCTTTTGCATTTATATATGCTTAAAGGATTAATAACCCCATTCACAGTCTGCTTGTTGAGATGTAATTTAAAACCATTGTCTGTGGAAAATGATCACCGTCAGCTCTTTCATTCTTAACACACACACACACACCCTGAACATCCTATTAATTGTAAGTCCACTTCACACCGCAGTTCCCTCTTAATGACGTTTACCAAAAAAGGTACAACGCTCACACTGCTGCAGCTTTACTTTCACACCTCTTAGTAAACACACAATTGTGGTTCTGCCTGTTATGAGACGCAGTACAGAGAGGATGGAGGGATCGTGAACGGGCGCGAGAGAAATATGCTGAGTAAGCAGTGTGGACCTGGCAGAGGAGGGCTTCATCACTCATTTCATTAAGACACGCCCTTTTCCTCCGAACACACACACGTACGTGTTGGCGCATACACATAAACACATATGCAAGTACACACTGCGTTTGAAAGAGCTGTTGCATGTGTACACAATCTTGAATTACCCCCTGCTGACACAGCCTAATGCAAATGACTCGAACAGAGCGAGTTAGGTCCAATAAACAATGACCATGCACAAGAACAGCATTGACACCAGCGCAGAAAACACCCTACCCTAGTTGACAAGACTTCCTAAGGTGAACTGGTTGCTTTAGAGCAGGGAAATGTGTGGTCCTCCACGAACGAGAACCACTGGGCCAAGATTTCCTAAATGCAGTCCATCATACTGCTCTTACTCAGCCAGATTTTTTTTTACATAAAAGCAGACACAAAAACTAGCCAAGGTCTAGTTTAGCTGATTCCTGCATTACACACTGACCCAAATACTTCTGTTAACCATTAATGCTATGTTTTTTTTTTATAAAATAATGAATGCTAATTCAGAAACTGTTACAGTGAAGTTAATTATTATTTTTTATACCGCATTTTGTGAACTATAAGGCGCACTTAAAATCCTTTAATTTTCCCAGAAATCGTCAGTGCTCCTTTTAATCCAGTGCACCTTGTGTGTAGATTTTAAGGTTGTAAGGAGCAGTAAAGCCACTCCGCCGTATTGCAGTATTATTCAGAAGTTTTAGTTTAGTTTTAGTTTCAGTCCAGCATCTGGACTGAAGTAGCAGTAGCATTAGCTGCTTCCCGCTATTTCCCCGTTTAAAGGCCTGTACCCTGCTACTAACCCCAGCTAGCACTGCTGTTATAGCCGCTAATGCTAATGCTCCAGCCTTAGTCCTGGAGAAATTTTGGGAAGCTAAGCTAACTGTTGAAAGCGATTTACTCAGCCAAATAAACAGTTTTTAGATTGAAATTTGACTTTTTATATTTAAATAGTGTTGTTTACTTAGTTTAGCTTTACTTACCTTAGTAAGCTACCCTATAGGTTCCTTATATTGTATCTTAAAATATGCCTTATAATACAGTGTGCCTTATAATCTGCTGTACCTTATAGTGTGAAAAATACTGTAATTTATTTAAAAAATTTAGCCCATTTTTCTCATCAATTTAGATAGCCAATTATCCAATCCCTGTACATGTAACTCCTCCCGTCACTAGCAATGCCCCCAACACTAAAAAGCATAGACTTGCAAATGCCTCCTCCAACACATCCAAAGCATCACTGGCTATCCAGCAAGCTCTGAGGAAAGTTCAACGATCCAGCTCTGATCCAACAGCTACCTACCAACACCAGATTAAGGGTAATGTAAGGGAGAGCCATATACCAACCCAGAGAGAGCAAGGTCAATTGTGCTTTCTTGGACAGTGGCTGCTGATGGCAAGCAGTAAGATCTGGTATTCGACCCGAATTCAAATCCTTGTGGCAGCACCTTATTCTTCTATGACAATAGCTTGACGAGATGTGACAAACCGAGCCCCCTGTGAGCAGGTTTAAATGATTTAGACAATTAGTCCAGTTTTTATTAACTACTTTCCGCCACTCCCGACTCACCGACTCAGGTCTGAGATCCACTTTGATTTGATCGCCGTCCTCAAAGCCCTCAGGGACCTGATTCTGCATGAGCAGAGGGATTGTGAGGTTTGGGTCAATCTGAGTGCCATTTTTCCACCTCTCCTGTTGCTTCTGAGACTCTGTGGGACGAAAAAAAATTACAGGAATGTGTGGGTCAGTGCTGATATGATGCTGTTTGATTTTGTTAACATAGAGTAAGAGTCAAACATTTGGTCATACGTCATTTTTCCTCAATGTGTTTTCTTTCTTTTTACGATTTTTACACTGCAGATGACATGGCTCTCCAAACCATCTTTGACCATCAGTAAATTTTACATTTAATTTGGAAATCAAGAGACCAAAGTCTGGAGGAAGAGCGGAGAGACACACAGTCCAATCTGCTGGAGGTCTAGCGGGACGTTTCCACAATCAGTTATGGATGTCATCTGCTGGTGTGGGTCTACTGTTATATTAAGTCCAAAGTCAGTGCAGTGTTTTCCTAGAAAGTCTTTATGCTTCCCTCTGCTGACATTTTACAGCAGGACTTGGTATACTGCCCACACTGCCAAAAGTACCAATTGGTCTTATATAATATTCTAATTTTCTGAGATATTGATTTTTGGGTCTTCATTGGCTGTAAGCCATAATCATCAACAACAAATGAAATAAATGCTTAAACATATATATATTAGAAGAGTTTACTAAAATAAAAGTACCTTTTTAATGATATTCTATTTTGTTTTAGATGCACTAGTATGGTTACAACTCCAATGCATAAAATAGCAAAGAAAACAAACTAACAAGAGCATAAACACACCTTCAATAAGCTCTTTGACAGCCTGAGACTCCACAGAGTCCTGGTTCTCAGATGCAGAGATGTCTTTGTTGGGTCCTTTGTCATTCTTTTTTCCTCCTCCTTCTTCTCGGTACCAGCGGTTCTTCTGGATAAGTGGAATAATCAACTCTGATGGTTTCTCCACTGGCGTCGTTCTACACAAGATTTTATATCAAACATTTAGTAACATCTACAAACTTCACACAAAGCACTGTAGGTTAAATCACACAAAAAAAGTCACACAAAATAATGTAGGTTAAAATGTAGGTTACTGGAGGTTTCCAACCCTGGTTTAGGAAGACCTTCTGCCCAGCAGGTTAGCTAGTGGTTTTAAGGACTAACAATCTTTAAATGATGAACACCTTGGTAACTGACTTTAGTACCTAGCTGGATTAGATACTTTGGAAACAAGGTAAACACCGAAACGTGCATGTATGGGGGTCCTCCATTACCTGGTCTAGGAAACTCTGGTCTAAACGACAGCAATCTACAAAAAAGCTGAACGTTTTTTTTGTAAGACGCACCAGTTAAGTCGGCTTTACTATGTTTGGTAAACCCGTTTAGCTGAGTATTAGCATCAGAATCAGCAGAGCTGGAGTTATTAGCACCTGGCTAACCGGCACTATATGCTCCAGTCAGTTAGCATTAACCAGTTAGCTTATAGCATTAACCTACCCTTTCAGCTCCTTTCCATCCACCTCCACCACATAATCTCTCTCCACGGGCTTCTCAGACTTAATCTTAGTGAGAGTTTTACTAAACCCAAAAGAAATAGGGCCCGCTTTCCTTTCTCCGCTCTCTATATTTACAGGGACCGCATTAGCCTCCGCTTCTCGTTGCCTCTCCGGCGAAGCCATGTTTGATGTGTGGGTGTGCGCGCAAGTGATGCTGGGAAATGTAGTTTTAGTTTAGTATGTCGTTCTGATGCGTGGGAAAAAAAACAATTGTGGGAATTAAAAAGACTGAAAACCATGGAAGGCCATTCCAGCCACCTAAAATAAAAAAATCCAGGACATTTTCTCTTTTATTTCAAAGTTGAACTAAAGTTTAAAAGAAAAAGAAACAAATCCCAAAATACAATGTATGTCCCGTGCCTAACCCCGATACATATAGAATACATAATAATACAGACGAATTATACATTTAAATATAGCAAAAATATAGATGTGTGTGACAGTCGCTGTTGACATTTTAAAATGCCTACATTTGTTAAACATTAAATGTTGGATATCTTTTCCAAATGGCAGTATTTAAATTTGCTTTAGGAACATGTAGTCAAATAATACTAAAGCCCAATATTATAAAGAGAAGAAAAACACCAAAGAAATCCAAGTATGTTCATTTTGGACATTTTTGCTTTTTATGATAAATAGACCAACTGAGTTTTTGTTTGACATTCAACTGAAGAAATGCTAAATTAATATGATAAATGGCAATAACACAGGAAACAAACAGTTACAACATTGACTGAGCTTAAAGGTGCCACAGAACAGAAAACTGTATTTTGCCATAGTTAAATATTAAAGGTTTGTTACACACCATGATTCTTAGAAATGAACATCAAACAAAATATCTGCACAATTCCCAAACCCTTAACATTTCCTCACACTCAAAATTGACATACAATAGTGTTTAGTCCAGGATTACAACACAGTTAATAATTTCTCATTTTTATTATTTTGATGGTTAGTTTTCTGACACAGCCATCTTCCACACTGTGGCGGGGAAGGGACATTAAGAGAGGTGTAAAAGAGTAAAAACACAAAATTGTAAGTTTGCTAGGCTAAAACCTAAACTTAGCCCGACAGCCCCATTCCAAACAATGTAATTTAGTTGCTTCATACACATGATTGGGGGCCCGTGTGCACATTTGTGTTCACTCTTGGGCCACTAGTTCTAAATACCGGGAGATTTTATCTGACTTGCAGGCATCAGGGAGCCGTTATTGATATGTGGTAGACTCCCGCAACTTCCGGGAGACTTGAGCTTAAATCTTGAGTAATGCTTAAAACACTTTAAAACACTAAAACATGCATTCTAAGGCACGTTTTATAAACTATGAGATGCAAGATCTAAATCGTTATTTATTACGATTAATTAGTGTATTGTTGTGTTGTATTAATGCTTGTCAATAACAGTAAACAGTAAATGTGAGTGTGATCTGTTTCTGAGTAAGGCAGAATGATGTATATATGCATAAATATTCTCTGATTTATGTATAGGTAGATTTGTGTAGAAACAAATACAGGTGCTGAGGATTCATAAATTTAAGATCATACGTGACAGAAAACAGAGTGAATCAGAGAGTGATTCAGAGCCCATACTGTGTGACTCGGGAACACCTGAAACCTGCTGATCCTGATTCAGGTGTTTGGTTTGGCCAAATTGTCCACTTTTGCCTTAAGCCAAGAGAGCATTGCTGATATGCTTTACGCTCACCGCGTTTTTTTCACTTTCATACATTTGCCTTGTATTTACAGCTTTGTTTCTGTGCAGCTCAGCAATTTCAATGAAACTGCTAAAGTACCTGACGCGTTGTTACACTATAGGGGCGGATCTTCTACCTTATTACTTCTTTTCCCTCCCCTCCACCCCTCTGCTCTCTGCCTCTACCGGTATCGCTTCTTGATCCTGACTACTGTTTTGGGTCCTGAGGGATATTCCACTATGCGACTGTGAGCTCAGCCTTTTCTTTTTTTGTATTGAACACCGGGAGGGTCGCAGCATGCCGCGGCTACACCGGAGCTGTGAGACCCTTCGGACGTCCCCGACACGGTTTCCCGAGTTTCACAGCCTCAACACCTCGCCGCTTCAGGCTACAGCTAACCGAGCTGCGTCCTCGGGCGCCGGGAGGATCATGTAAGCGTCCCGTGTCCTCAGAGGAGACGGAGCGGTGAGAGTGGAGAGTTAAATAAGGCCAGTTTCAGCCCCGGGGGACAGACTGACAGCATGCTGAGGAGGGAGCAAGACCTGAAGGTAAGACTGAAGGCTGAGCCGGACGGGGGTCAGTGACAGTGTAACAATGTGTGTGACAGTGTGTGTGTGTGTCTGACAGTGTGAAAGAGTGCGAAAGTCGGTCGATGAAGATGTGGTTGAGGACAGGAGGGTACCGGCGGGCTGCTGCTGTGTTTAAAGCTCAGTATAGGATTTATCTTCGAGTGTTTCTGATAGCGTGTATCGCTGCCCACCACTGCCACCCTGCCCCTCTCTCTCTCTCTCTCTCTCTCTCTCTCTCTCTCTCTCTCTCTTTCTGTTTGTCGGAGAGTCTGGAGCGTTTAAACGCTTTTTTTCTGCTGTCAGATCACTCTGACGGTCTCGTGCTCAGCTGGCCAGCGTCCCTCGCGCATCTCGCTCTCCGCACGCGCTCGCTCGCGCGCACTCACTCTCTCACTGACACGCAGCGCGAGCGAGCGACCGACCGCTCACTTCTATGGCGGTTAAAAGTTATCCACGGTCGTTTCCAGCAGACCGCCGCTGACCAGCCTTTTGTAGCGAAGACTTCTCGTGATTTTTAGGCGTTTTCTTCGACACAAACCCGATTTTCCCCCTTTTTGACCGCTTAGGGGTCAAGTCTAGTTCGGGGTCGATGTATATAGACGCGTTTAAACGGGCTCTTTTTCAACGGCTGAGCTGCCTGAGGAGAATGTGTGTGTGCCAGAGGCCATGCAGGTGAGTTTTAATTTAAATACTGGTACTACGTGAGGGTGTGTGTGTGTGTGTGTCTGTGTGTGAGAGGGAGAGAGAGAGAGAAAGTGAATGTGTGTGTGTGAGAGTGGTAGATGGTAGTGGTAGCTAGGTTAGTTAAGATATATGATCTAAACGGCAAAATTACAACTTTCTACACTTTTCTCTCAGAATAAAGTGACTCAAATACACCGAATTATGCTAACAAGTTATTATAGTTATTAGCTCATGTTTTATCGAATTATAGTTATTTGTGCTATTACTGGACACAGGTATTCAAATGAAAATAAATTTTACATTAATTACAACCTTCACAGCTAAGTTATAAGCTGTATTAAAAACAACTAGATTTAGTTTGTCTAGTTTAGGCACTACCAGTTCATTGATCCAACACCAATGTTGTAATTGTAATAATTATCTCTGCGTACCGAAGAGTGGAGTAAAATGAATACTACTAGGCAGATATAATCTACCTCTACCTCTGATATCATGGAAAACAGAGCAGCATGTCCTTGTGTATTAAACAAGCTTTATGTTCAGATCGTCCTGACATCCTGTGATGTGAGTATTGAGCATGTACACATGTTGATGCTAAAGCGATACACAGCTCTGGAAGAAAATAAGAGACCACGTAAAAATTCTGAGTTTCTCTCATTTTACCAAATTGAAGACCTCCGGAATATAATCAAGAGAAAGATGGATGGATCACAAGCCATCAAACCAAGCTAAACTGGACATTCTGTTGTGTTGTATCATTCCTCTCTAGTCAGTACAAACTTACATTTTTGCACCAGGTGTGGCATAAAGTTATCCAAAAGCAGTGTGTAAGACTGGTGGAGGAGAACATGCCAAGATATATAAAAACTTGTGATTAAAAAGAAAAGGTTATTCCACCAAATATTGATTTCTGGACTATAAAAACTTTGTAAACATTAACTTGTTATCTTTGCATTATTTAAGGTCTGAAAGCTCTGCATCTTTTTTATCATTTCAGCCATTTCTTATTTTCTGCAAATACATGCTTTACTTGACAATCATTTTATTTGGGAAAAATGTTGTCCACAGTTTATAGAATAAAACAACAATGTTCATTTTAGTCAACCATATACCTATATTAGTTTCAGAGAAACTAATTCAGAAACTGAAGTGGTCTCTTGATTTTATCTAGAGCTGTATATTTAATGTACTACCAGGTCACTGATCCAACACCAATATTGTAATTGTAATAATGCCCTCTGTGTATCGAAGCGGTTATTCATCAGTTTACTAGCTATATCTCACATACAATACTTGTGAATGCAGTGGTCTGGTAATGGTGATGTAGTGTGATGTGAAGTATAGGGGTGTGTGCTTTAGAACACAGCCATTGGTTTTAGTTTTAAGCTATGATTGGGATTAAATTAATATGAGGCATTTGATTACTTCTCTATTGCACAGGTACTCCTCTGAGTTTTTTCCCTTATCCTCTGAGAAAATTACAGGCCCAGTTTCAATCTCTGCTGTGATCAGAAGACTTTCAAAGACTTTCACTGAAAGCTACCCTGATGTACTCTTTTAAAAACAAATCTGTACTTGCTTTTCTTAGTGTGCATTTAACTGACTAGAGAAAATGAAGTACTCATTTTACTGAATGCTGATTAAACTGTATGAAATGAATCAAGAGGGCAGGCCATATTTCTTCCCATTTATCTCAATATTGAAAGAGAGAAGGAGAGAAAGTACACACCCTGAGCGAATTGGCTTGAAGATAGAAGATTATAATGCAGTATTGAACTTTCATAATGTTTAATAAACTGAAAATGGAAAAGTAACTGAATATTGAAACACATATTGAATCACGGTGAAATCGAGCATGTATTACCTTACATAATTATCACCAGCTGTGGGAGCTCTCTGTATTTTACAAGTGAGTGATTGTTGGTGGGAAGTACTTATTTCCACATCACTTAATGACTGATGTGCACCAGGTGTGTGAATCAGGTGTGTGTATGTATGATTGAGAAGAAGGTCTATATCTTGCTGTTACTGTTACCGTGACATTATCACTGTGTTTAGGGTACTAGTCCTGTCATTGCAAAGTTATTCAAATGCAAAATTATTGTGTGGTGCTTTTGTTTTAAGGCTGGATTTAAAAATCCAATCAATCATCAATATAATGATCCAGTATTGATTCCTATGAACCTGAGATGGATCAATGAGACAAAACCTTAAATAAATTATAAATTTAGCACAAATGTGTTAAATAATCCTCTGATCCTCTGAAAATCTCTTTTCATATTCGAACAAAATCTGTTGTTGTAATGAACATTGAATCGCAGTGGGATCTTGTGAATTGATTTGCAAAATCAGTAGTAATACCCTGCTCTAATGTGTTTGCATAAAAAAAACATTCAAAAACAGCATTATATGATGTACTGGGGCTATTAGCCAGCTCTCTGTTAATTAATAGATAGTTTTTATGCTCATGTTTATTTTGTTTCAAAATAAAGTATGATTTTATTAGAGAAATAAAAAGAGGTCCAGGTGATGGTTAAGTGTAGGTGTAGAGTGTAGAGTGTTCAGGTGCAGTAATCCACGCACCAGTGGAAACAATACAAATTTGCGCATGTGTATGTACGCACACGTATGTATGTTTGCACTTGCAGGGTGCCCTGTCCTGTCCTGTACCAAAGTGATGGATGCTGTGACCCTGACTTTACCGTGTGTTGCTGTAGACTGTAGGAACGTTCAAGGTTACATTACTATAATGAATCATTCATTAAGTGAAAAGAAAAACAAAGACAGATCAGCAAAGAAATAGAAAGGATGGAGAGAGCTGATCTATCTTGACACCTAGGACAAGCTTGTATCTGTCTTTCTGTCTCAGCATCTAATACTGCACGAGTGAGTGCACTCTGATGGACGTTCATATTGCTGCTATCGTAAGCACAGTGTCATAACTCTATTTCAGCTTCTTCACTGAAAAGCAAATAGTTGCATGATGGATAACCTGCTGTATGTGGTTCTTAAAATAAAAAATGGCAGTGGTCACATATTGTGATAATAGTGCTTTGAAAGCAGTTTGTTTTGTATTGGTTTTGCTATTTACTGTAAAGCGGTTGTGAATGTAATCATGTGACAACAGGTATCAAACATACTAAGAGGTTAGTATGTATGTGTAACTAAGCCTCTGGTGATTTTGTTTGCCATCCAGGTGTGACAGTTTTCTTACTGAGAAGCTGTGTTACCTAATACAGTTAAATTGGTAGTCAAAAAAGACTATAGCCCCATAGTCAATGTTTCTTTCTATCTTGGCGGCAGGAAATACAGGTGTGCCACTGACTGATTAAAACCCTGACAACAGTTAGCCACCCAGTCATATCTTAGCTATGCAGGTGCGCCATGCATGTTGCGTGCGATTAGTTCCACACACAGATAAACATGCAGCTTGCAAGACCATCGCTTTTACCTCAATATTAAACTGAGTAAAGAATAAAATAACATTTCTGTTTCCTCAAATGAACTGCTGGCGTTCCTCTGTTGAGACACAAAGTACTGCTAAGAGCCAAGATAAGAGCCAAAGTCTGAATGCGCCTTCCTTTTAAAGGAAATGGCAACTTGTACACTAATTGGTTTATTTCACGTTATGCCTAAAACACACCCATGATTATTAAGAGAATTAGTTCATGCCTTTTAAGCATTTCGAATCGTGCAGGTGTATTTTTTTGCTCCCTCACTATACAATGTATCACAATATGATAAAATATTGTCATATTGCCCACATCTAGTTACATGATTAATATGTAAGTTTCCTTGGTAAAACAGTCAGCCTAGTGCCAAAAATGGCATAAAAACGTTTTTGGTACTTCATTGAACCCTTTTGCTAAGAGTCTAGTTAAACATGAGGAATGCTTTTCTCCTTCCATTAAGTTTTTTTTATTTTAAAGATGCAAAGCTTTGTCACGACAGCATGTGTAATTGTTCTGCTTTGCATTCTCTAATCCTCTCAATTTCTGACATCAAACTCATTCCTGGCAATTAGTTCTAAGTCTTCTTATTGTAGTCTGCTGGCCATTGCTCAGTGTGATCTTTATTTTGGCTGATATGATATATCAGCATCCTCTGAAGAGACCATTCCTTTAGCTTTAGTTCACCCAACAGGGTTCATGTGTTGTGCCTGCCCATTAATTGACTGATTATATGCAAGGTGCTCACCTCACCTTCATACATATTCAAGGAGAGGTTGGGAAGGTGTGATGGGAGAGGGAGAGAGAGCAAGGGAGAGGAGAGAAAGAGAGAGGAAGATGGTGGGATAGCAGGCTGCAGTTTACCCTTGACAGACTAGGGCAGAGATCCACTGACAATTCTCCATCTGTGAGCTCGCTGGATTGTCTCCACTATTATTGTTTGCTCGTATCTCTCGTATTCCAGGCCATTAGTCTCTTTACAAGCCTTGTTTGTCCTGATGGAATTAATCATTATGTTTGCACGTACACCAATGGGTCAATATTAGTTTAATTAAGCCTCTGATTCAAGCTAAGATATGATCTCAGTTGAATTGTTATGGTCTGACTGAGGTCAAACTGGATGTAAGCTAGAGTGTGATTAGAATATATGATCCACAATCCTAACAAAATAATATTTTTATAGGGAAAAAAAGAGTCCACTAAGTCCACAAATACCACTAACTGATGTAGAACTATTACATTATGTGTAATATTACATATTACATACGAGTGTATTTTAAACAGTAGAAATGTTCTTCACACTTGCACATCTTGCATTGGTTTCCTGGACTATGATATTAAGCCTTAATACAACACAACTGACTCAGTTTTACACCATATGCGTTTGTAAATATTATTATTAATTTGGTAGAAAAAATAGTGTAACCTCCACACCAAGTCCTATGCTCTTGTTAATAGGACTAGAAACTCTATACACTTTTAATGTGTTCCCTGTCCACTTTTGTTAATGGAATGTAATGGCAGCTTTAACGCTTACAAATAAGCTTGTCCACTGTGGGAGGTGTTTGCCTTCTATAATGTGTTTCTGGTATATACGTGACACTGTGAATCAAGGAATGTTAAAATCCTTAATACACAAAACTGTCTCATTCATCCATCTGTCACCCACTATCCAGCTTTACTCAAATTCACAATGCCTTGACACATCGCCTTGAACCTCACCTACAACATAACACCTCACAATTAATGCAGGTGTATGATTATATGTTCCCGATTATATGTACCCTGAGATAACACCTAATGCAGGTTTATTGTAAACGTAACAATTGGATATATATTTTTTTGTCAGATTATAGTCAGATTATACTGGTGTAAACAAGACTTTAAATTAATATTTAACCTCTTATGGAGTTTTACAACTTTAGTTTGCAAAAATGTGTTCAGATCCACAGAAGAAGCAGCATACCTGACCTGTCAAATCCCAAACTCTAAATCTAGACAAATAAGGTGCAACAGTGTAAGAATTTATAAATTCCTTTAACGTCTCAGCCAACATTGATAAATGTTGCTGCACAAAAGCAATCAGTGCTCCGCATCGCTTTGAACCTTGTTTGTTAATGCAGTTCATTGAGCTGAAGCTGCATTTAGGCATTATCTTGTTCCTTATCTTCCAACAGTTTAACCTGCTGGTCAATATCTTTACTGTTCTCCTTCTTTCTTCATTATCCCGACCAAATGGGCCTTGACATGTCTGTTGCTTGGAACCACTGCGAATATAAATCGGAGTGTTGATGGATGGCCCGGGATGCGTAGATATTGATAGCAGAAGGAGCGACCCCCCGTAAAATTGTTACAAGCTGAAAGAGCCACACGCAGCCTTGAGGCAGAGGCTTGTGTGGTGGCCCAGAAGAGGGAACAGGAGGAGGGGGGTGAGGATCAATATCAGGTGACAAGGAGGAGAGGAGCCAGCGAGAGATGGAGATAGCCAGAGAGAGAGACAGAGAGAGAGAGAGGTCCAGAAGGAAAGAGATGAAGTGATTTGGAGGGAGAGGAGCAAAAGGGCAAATGAAAAGGAGACGAGAAAGGGATGAAAATATGTACGGGAGAGAGAAGAGGGAGAAAGAGAGCAGGGGACAGAAAAGGGGGAATAGAGGGAGCAGGATGATGAAGGAGGGCAAGAAAGAGAGGAAGAGCGTGGGAGGGGAAGAGAAAAGGAGGGAGGCACAGAGGGTCACCTTCAGTGATTGAGACTGATTCAGCACAATCTCCTCCCACTCGGGTTACTGCACTGTGACCTAGCAGAGCGTGCTGGGGGCTATATTGGGCAATATGGCAACAATATAACATCACAATACTTTTTTCTCAATATAGAGCACATAGTAAGCTGTTCTGCATTAGTATGAGGTTTAATAAGCAACAAAAATTCTATTGAAAGTCATTGAAAATTTTTTTTTTATTTTTTACACTATAAGGCACAACTAAAATTCTTTATTTTTCCCGAAAATCCTCAGTGCGCCTTATAATCCAGTGTACCTTATGTATGAATCTTAGCAGTAAAGCCACCCCGCTAAAGTGCAGCGTTATAGTTTAGTTCTATAGTTTATTTCTCCAGCACAGTGCTTACTTTTTTGCCGTTCAGAGGTGAGTATTATCCTATAATATGGCTTCAGTTGGAGCACTATACATAGTAGCTTTCAGCTACAGGGTGTTCAGAATTTTTCACGCTGATTCACGTAAGGTTAGGGTAAAAAGCTATCATGTTTGTGTTATACAGTTAGAAGAATTAAGTAAAAGTAAAGGGCTTTATCAAAAAAGTGACTTGAGTAGAAGTTGAAGTGCTAAAGTATTCCATTTTTTGTAATTAAGTATTGCAAGTAGTTTATTCTAAAATGAAGTACTCAAGCACAGAAAGTAAAAGCACAAGTACTGTGTAGTTATTACAGAAAGCAGTGGAATGTTTTCAGAGTGAAATGCAGAAAAGGGAGCAGCGTGGTTTTCTTACAAGATCAGGTTGATTTTTTTATTTGCTCAATGATGAGGAGCTTCAACCAAAAATATGTAGTGAGGTAAAAGTGGAAGTAGGAGAAAAAAATACTCCAGTAGACACAGACACAGCATTTTAGTACTTAAGTACAGTAGGGGAATACTTCTATTTCCTTACATCTCTCTTTACATCTCTGATTAACTGTAAGAAATATAATATCTATTTAATAATGTAGTGTGTGCTTAGCAATGACACATATTTGTGTGGAGACCTAACATTAGTTTTGAGATGTGATTTTTTTTTTTTATTTGTACACACTGTTAGCATGGCACTAAAGCCAGGCAGCCAGGCCTGTCTTATTAGATAGGAGTTAACAGAGTTAGAAACAGCATGGCAGTTGGTTGTTGTGTTATTTGTGCAAATAACACAGCATTGTTATATGCTTTGCCCAGTAATTCAGAGTGAGGAACGAATAAATGGCTAGAATTTGTCTATGGGACACTACCAGCAAAGTACAATTGAGATAGGTAGGTGTATTTTTAGAACTGTTCTGTTTACACTAGTTAAAAGTAAAAAATCACCCCAAGGTTTGTTCCAACTGCCTAGGGGCCTTCCCAGCAAAACCCTGGGGTGGATTTTTACTTTCTGGGCCTTAATTCTAAAACGTTTCTCGCAGTGCTGTTATCCAATCAGAGGTGAAATGTTTGCATGTATGAATTTTCATGAGCAAGGGCAGAAATCCTACCACCCCATCCCTCCAAAGACCCTAAGCACCATTGTACTGGATCACCAGAGCACTTTTTTCTCACAAAAACCAGCTCACGTGGCATTCATTCATACAAGAAACCACAACTATGAATAAAACAATGATGGAATGAGACCTTTAATCAATTAGATATATTATAAATACTATTTAATATGGTAAAAAATAAAAGTAATAAGTCATGGTAATATGATTTTATTGTCAAACAATGTTTTAAATGTTGATTTTCTGTAGAGCTGTCTGCTCAGTTTCTCATTAGTATGAAAGGGATTTTTGCACACTTTTCACAACGTCCTCTAAGAAAAATTGCATATGTGGGCGGAGCATGGAGCGGCCAATATAGAGGAAACAATGCTGATGCCCACAATATTCCCAGAGACGCTTATAGTGACATAACTCCTACAGGGGCCAGTCCTTTCCTCTCCTGTTTCAGCCCTTAGCCTCCATCCCTTCTTATCCCTCCATACCTTGCTTACACTGCCTGTTCTCCCTCACCTCTTCCTCTCCTCTATTTCCTCTCATCTCTCGTTTTTCATCTACGCCCCATCTCTCCTGAAACACAAACCTCAGAGTGTTTACAGTGCGTCCTCTGATGTCGCGTTGTTCTCCCTCCTGCACTCAGATCTCTTGTCATTCCTGTCGTCTCACAGCTGTTGTGCCTTTTGTGGCACCGTCATTTCACGTTGCCTTGTGGCGTGTGTCGCAATTTTTTCCTGCCTTGGCCATGCTTCTCTTTGTTTTTTTCTTTCATTTCGTATTTTTCCCCTCCAGTTTTCTCTATCCCTTTGTGTCTGTAGAGCCACTATCTCCTATTCTCTCTCCTTCTGTCTAGTTTTAAATCTTTATCCGTCATCCTCTGGTTCTGGAGTCATTAATCATGACTGGCTGTCTCAATTACCTCTTATCTCTCTCCCGTAATTAGTTCTGTTTAACTAAGCCCATGTAAAATCCAGACATATTAAAAGCCTTTGAGCTTTTGATCGCACCTTGTCAGTTTAGCATAAGGTTGACAAGCTAAATAAAGAATATTTTATGTAAAAAAAAATCAAGGATGTATAAAATTAGCACTTCCTCTACAGCAGCAGTGGCTGAAACAATAAAAGCGACAGTACTGTATAAAAAGACAGCCTACTGTAATTATACAGTAATCATTAGAAGCTCAAACTCTTTAAAATACACAGTCCGTGGTGACTGATGGTGACTTTTTCCTGCAGTAGGTTTAGATTGATCCACAAAATTGATTGACATGAGCTTTTCCTCAAGAGCACCTATTTTAGTACAATAATTATTTAGTGTGTACTTTTTCATCCCACTAGCACTAATCTTTCATTTTAAAATCTGCTGTGGACGGCCGTAGTGATTCAAAGATATGAGTTAAACCAGGTTAGGATCAGCAATTGTTCTTTTACCAAAAGACTGGCTGCCTTTGTCTATGTACATTTCAAAGACCATGTGACTGTTGAAAGTCCATGTGTAGCACTGCTGAGGTAAATAATGGTTAGAATCCACCCTATTTTGCATGATGACAAGGAAGGAGACATTTTTTCTAGGTTAAAACCACAGTGATAATAAACATGCAGAATGAGTAGGATAATATACTCTGCTATTTACAGGGCATCCCAGTAATTGGAAGAAAATAAAATTGAGCTTGAACAGTGGTTTGAACAAAACACAAAAAGATTTCAGGGTTGAGGATATCCATTTAGCTTGAATCTGCTGCCTTATAAATAAGAGAAACCTCCACGCCAAACATCCATGTGTCTGCTCTAACCATTTTATTGAGGGTAAACCAAGACCACAACATTTTAAACCAGAGAAATGACTCGGTTCTAAAACTTGAGGTTTACTGGCTACACCTTCTCCTCTTGTGCGGATAGATTAGCTCCTAAGATATTGGGCCTTATTTTAGTGATCTAGTGAAGGTATCGTTCAACTGTGTATCATGCAGCTAGATTAAGGGTGTGTCAGTGTGTCTTTGGTATTGCGAAAAATATGGCTTGCGTAAGCATAGGTATGTTTTGGGCGTAGCGTGAAATAAACCAATCAGTATGCCAGTAGTCATTCCCTGTCCCTGTCATCAGTGTGCCACTAGTCATTCCATTGACTTGTGCGTTCACACTCTGAAGGTACACCAGCAGCTCATTTAAGGGAACAGCAATGTTGTTTATATTAACTATTCTGTTCATTGTTGAGTTAAAAGTCGGGTATTGGGTTCTGCATTACGTCCGTGTGTGTCTGTATAACAAACAGGGGTGTACGCTCGCTGGTGGACATAAGTTTACTAGCTAGCTATATAGGGGTGTGCCATATTATATCGTACGCGATAATATAGCCTACATTTTTGAATATCGTGAACGATATTATACCCTGAAATATCGTGCCATGTCGCACACCCCTAATTATCACATCAGGGTACTGCTGTTTTTTTACTGTTTTTATCAAAATAAAAATGCACACTGTTCTAATTTCCCATTATAAATCTACTAGAGATTATTTTACTTTAATCTTGGAAATATGGAGATATTTGAAGTGTAGTATTAGTATCACAACATTCTGGATCATTGACTTCTATTACAACTCTGAAAAATCTTTTTTTTATATCTTAGTTAAGGGTGTGCCATATCATATCGTATGCAATAATAAAATTTAATTTTTCAGATTTTAATTTTTTTGCAGTTGTCATGGTGTGCACAGAACGCAGACAGGTACAGATACTGTTAAAATGTTTATTAAAAATAAACAGAGGTAAATCGTTGGTCGGTACAGAAAAACAGGTAATCACCAATAACAGGAGCAACTTAGACAAAACCATACCATAACCATGAGACAGTCCAGAGTTCATACACGAGATATCCAGCAGCAGAGATAATCCAAGAGGCAGTAGTAATACACAGTCCAAGTCAAACACAGAAAATCCAATATCAGAGGCAAAGGCAAAAATCGGCGTCGAGAAAACAAAAGGCAAAGTCATACACAAAAAGAGCAGAGACAAGAATTCAGAAATGCTTTGTAAAGAGGTAGAACCAACAATACGTGGCGTGGGTGTGTGTGTGGTGTGCTCTTATATAGTGCCAGTAATTAGTATTCCGGACTTCCTGGAGGAAGCAGGTGAGGTGTCATGTGATCAGGTGTGTGTGTGTGATGTCAGCGGGTGATGCGTTCTGGGTAGTGTAGTTGTTAGACTGAGAGCCCCGTTAGAGCTGGGTGTGGAAGGGACAGAGGAGCTAACAGCACCAGACATGACACAGTAGTGTATTCTTAATATTTTTTAAGTGTTTTGTCATATCGCCAGGAATATCGTTATCGCGAAAATACCATGAAATATCGTGATATTATTTTAGGGCCATATCGCACACCCCTATAGCTATATGGCATCCCCACATACACTGTAAATATCTGTAAATAAGGATAAATAGCCTGTAGCACAGTTGGGTTAGCATAGCTAGCTACTTTGTAATCAGTGTCCACAGCAGTAGCCAACTTCAGACTGCCTTCAAATGAAATACAATACGGCCTTAAACCATTTAACATGAAGTGACCAAAAATTCTAGGACAAAAATGCGAAGGAAATTAACTCTTGAAAGTGGGCGTGGCAGAAAAAAGTGGAAAGCAGTTCTGAGGTACATTATATGTAAATGTGTGACTGGTGTAGCACTTCTAAGGTAGTATAAATTGTACTTTTGTTTGTATATCTACTTTATTTACTTAATTGTAGCTTTGTTATTTCTGTGTCTTTCATTTGTTCAATTTTGGAAAAGGGTCAAAATTAATAAGAAACTACAAAGTGCTTTGCCCATGTTCATTTCAGTGCATCCATACTATATAGATTAATGATGTTGTTGCAGCTAAGTAAAACTGATCAGCAATATTAATTGACATGAGTACCAGGGTTTGTACATACGGTATATGTGCGTAAGCACCCATTTTAGAATGAGAGAGATTTTTGATGTTTACTTTTTTATCCCACTGGCATTTAATCTTTCATTTTTAAATCTGCCATGGTTGTCCGTAGTGCATTTGCTACTCCAGTGCCCTAGATCCAGACAGGAATGAGCAGCAGCGAGGGAGTTTCATCTGATGACCCCATGACCAACAGTGCTACTGGCTGATGACCAGATACAAAGTTACATGTGTTAATACCAATATCTGATCTTACAGAATGCAGCAACCTACAGGCTAAAGCACTGAGGAGTGCATACGTGCACGGTTGACTGCGACAGACTGGAGGTCGTTGGTAAGAGAAGACAGGTTGGCTGACCTCCAGGCTTTTCCCGTGGAGGATGATGTAAGATTAGGGTCAGAGCAGTCAAATACAGGTTAGGACAAGGCAGGGACATCGACTTTGTTTAAAACCAAGCTATTACAAACCACTGGGCCTATTGTGAATCAGGGTACATCTGGTACCGTGTTACGTTAGTATTTCAGCTTAATTTGTTGACAGATTATTTTAATGCAGATGTTTTTTCATCAGTGGTCATTAAAACACTGTTTAGCTGAGATTATAGGTTACAAGCATGTCATATATACTTAAATATTAATGTCTTCATGTTAAATACAGGGTAAGCACATGCTCATTCTAGAGTTTTCCTATGTGTTTAACAGTGTAAGCTTCTGCGTTCTTTAATTTTTATGTTGGAATGGTGTTCTTTTTCATGTGAAAAAATGCAATATTGATTAAAATAGAAAAGCAAAAACAAAAAAAAAACTATAAAATTATATTTTCAAAACATAATATTTCAATATCTTTAATAAGAGAGGATAGCATCTGTATCACTCCCACACTGGACTTGTTTGGACTGCATAAGACTGCATAACCCAGGTTATGTTGCTGTAAAATCTGGTAGTATTATTCTACTGCCTCTGTCCACATCCTTCATTTACTTCAGGTGATGCTACTGCTTATTCAACTTGTCCAAAAATGCATGTGTAAAGCATGTCCTTTGGAAGTGACTCAAAGTGGTTTTAATTACACTTCCCAACCAAAGAATGAGCGAACAAGCAAGAAATATCAATTATTGCTTAAAGCTGCTTTTCAGTTGCCTGTTGAGTCACCAGACCAATAAATGTATGTATAAAACATCAGAGAGCTCAACAACTTTTAACCATTCTCACCTGAGAGATCTCTAAATCCATAAAACATATGGACTGTCACTTTAAATGCAGCCTTTCAATTAAACTTTGTTTCTCTTCCCTTTCGATACAATTGTAACTTGAATTGGTGGAGTCATAAACAAACTCTATTTCTATACTGTATTTTCCCACAGAAATGTATAGAAACACTTAAGTTGGCCAGAGACTCTGGGGGTTCCAGAGGCTTGAGGATCCTCAAGTCCACACAGAATGAAATTAAAAAGCATACTGAAGAGACCAGTTAAGAATAGGCTAAATCAATATTTCTGACAGACCCTTAAGAAAATGATCTATCCCTGTGCGCACCCTATAGCAATTCCTTTATTCTCCAGAACTCATTAGTTCTGGTTATGACCGGGGCTCGCCTTAGCTGTCAGAAATTTCCCTCACTCTCCTGCAGTAAGATCAAAACAAACACACAGGCCTATCTGAGATCACATATCAGCATCTGCTTTAATGGGTTTGTCAAGACCTATATAAACATAGACAGGAAAGTAAGCCAGTCTTCGCTGATCCCCTTTCGATTTTTTTTGCCAGCCTGCATGTTCAACACCAGCATGCCCACATAAGAAGTTAAATGTCCCATGACGTGCACTTGATGTAAACATACACTGCATGGTAAAAGTAGTAGGACACATCTCTTAATCATTGAACTGAAGAATCTGTGGTTCTAAAAGCATGGTAATAGGACACTCTGTGGTGTTATAGAAAATAAGAGGTATTTAGGCCACACCACAGCAACTCAATCACAAGGTGGCAGACCATGTAAATTTAGGGTCACAGAGTACTAAGGCTCTTAGTACATAAAAGTTGCCAACGCTGTGCTGAGTTCGTGGGTGAGTTCCAAATTGCTAATAATACTAACTAGTTTTTAAATATAAAGTATGTAGTATGAACATGAGTGTCAAAGTTGAATGTACGCAAATATCCAGGATACATACTCAAAACCATAAACCCTACAATGTAAAGTGAAATGAAAAGGGGAAATTCACTCACGTCTAAAACAATATTAGACAAAAATGGTGGGTAACGATGCAAGTGCAGTGGAAATAGTAGCTAGAGAACTAGCTGTGGCGTACTGTATGTTGACCTCACAATGCTGCATCACTTCCTGTTTCCTTCCTGTGTCCTGTAAAATTAGTAAGTACTAGGGCTGCACAATATTAGAAAATTTAGACATTGCAATGTTTTTAAAAACCAGGGTTATTCCACCAAATATTGATGTCTAAACTCATAAAACTTTATAAATATTAACTTGTTTTCTTTGCATTGTTTGAGGTCTGAAAGCTCTGCATCTTTCAGCCATTTCTCATTTTATGCAAATAAATGCTCTGAATGGCAATATTTTTATTTGGGATTTGGGAGAAATGTTGTCTGTAGTTTATAGAATAAAATAAAAATGTACATTTTACTCAAACATACATCTATAAATAGCAAAACCAGATAAACTGATTCAGAAACTGAAGTGGTCTCTTAGTTTTCCAGAGCTGTATACCGCGATATTAAGCAATGCAGGACCCATGACATTACCAGTCTCGCATGCTGTCTCGCGTCAGAGATCCGGACCTACCAAGAGCTGAGTCAGAGCTTTAGAGTCAGCCGATCACTCAAAACCCGAAGAAAATAACAAAAAAAACAACAATCGCCCATTTAAATGGCCTTTTCAAAGGTAATTAAGAGTGTGTTTCTGAGATTAAACGTGTGATTTTGGCTGTAACTGGAAATATCTGCGCAAAACTGTGCTGAACTGAGGTGAACAGCTTCCGACATGTGCGTTTACAAGCACATGGCCAGCCATTAGGGGGCTATGCAGTTACCTCGTGCTTCTCAGGCAGCAGCGGGTCTCTTACATAGAGGCAGAGACAGCACGTCCTGCAATGTGACTATTGTGACGCAAACGAGCTAACTTTAGGGAGAAGTCTATTGGCTTTTATAAGCTTTGTAAACACATATATATATATAGCTAGGTGTGTGTGTGTGTTAAAATGGTGCGGACTTGTGACTATCCAGGCTGTAGCCACAAAGATGTGGCTGATTCTCCGCAGAGTTTTCATCGTTTTCCTGTGACTGTGACATTATTTCGCACTTGAAACAAGTGCACCAGGATTTGTCGGCCACCCTGGGTATCGCAGCTCCAGCAGTGGCTCCAGTTTCATCTTCCACCACTTCTCTGTCCACCCTCTCTCTTTCTGCCCGATCTAATTCCATTTGGCGAAGTTCAACATCTGTATACTCGGGTTCATAAAGATATCCCCGTGGCTCTGAGCGGTGATCAATGTTTTCCTCGTCACTCTCGTAGTCAGACATGTTCTCGAGGCGAGAAGTAAACAAAGCGACCCAAACACGTAGGCTAGCTGTCAGGTTGCAGCGCTGCGCGCATTGATATGGAACGAGAGAAAGTAGGACCCAAGTGATTTACGAGGCGTGACTTTTGCAGGGTTAGTTTTTTGTGATGTAAATAAATCACTCTTTTGAACACGTACTGCTTTGGGAAGAAAAAGGAGTTATTTTCCTGACCCCAGCAAACATGCCGCACTACTTTCGCTTTGACCTAAACTGGACAAGAACTCGGCTCACAGGACGCTGTGGGGGGTAAGTCAGTGTGGATGCACGACACTGGTTATGATGATGCCATACAGACTCATGTCAAAAATACCGAACTATCCCTTTAATACAAACAGATATAAAAGATTATATAAAAGAGATTATTCTGCTGCTGTGCTGTAAACTTGTAGCAAAAACTTAATCTCTGTGCTTTTTCTATTTTTTGTCTTTTTATGATAGATGGAAGAGAGAAAGTGACTTACAAAAATCTAAAAGTTCAAAGTCTTTTAAAGTGAAGCTGCTACAGGTGTAGTGTCTCTGCTGGCGCTAAATAGAGCATTAATACTTTCTGTTTACTGTAATGTATTTGATATCCTTTATTTTTAGCTTGTTTTATGTTTGCTTGTTTGGTCTAATAGTGTGATGTGGGATTGTATACAGCTTTTTCATCACACTCACAATTTTATATAATTTTGCAAAAATCTGATTTCTTTATCCTCTTTTTTTTAGCCCATTTTACTCCTATTTACTCCTTTTCATTTTCACTCATGCCCAAGCCATATGATTTATTTTTCCTTACAATCATCTTCTTCCACTTCATCAGGGCAGGTTTTTATGTATTTTTCTACTCACTTTAGCTTTAGCGGTTGTCACAATTATTTGAGGCATGTGTTTTTAAGCAGAAATTAATACACCCCTCTCAATAAACATGTTTTGTTTATCCATTACAAATCCATTACAGACAACATATTCATCCGGCTGGAATTGTGAAAAGGTGGGTAAGGGAGCATGAGACATCATTTTTACACATGGATTGTTGAGCCCAATAAAGTATGTTTCCTGTAAAGGATTCCATAAGTGATTTTCACACTTTATACCAAAGATCCTGCTTACTAGTTATCAGACTAAATTTTTGACTGCTAAACTGCTAAAGCTAAAGTGAGCCAAACAATAAAGGAAAACAAACAAATCCCATGGCTTGGGCATGTCTGAAAATAAATAGTAGTGAAAAGGAGGAATAAGGGATAAAAAACTAGGATTAGGAAATCTGATTTTTGCAAAATGATATGTGTGAAAATGATGTCTCATGCTCCCTGAACCATTAGTTCACAATTCCAACCTGATGAAATATGTTTCCTGTAAATATTTGACATACTTAAATCTTATTTCAGTGAACAAAACAAAAAAAAAGAATGAGATGGCTTTTATGATGCAGCAACACTTCAGGGGACTGTGATTAAGATTAAACTCAAACTGTTGCAGTGAAGGTGACGGAGCATGAGGCGACTGCTGTGTGACATAGAAACTTCCAAGCTCAGTCTGTGACACAGATCAAGCCTGGCAGTTGTTTTTACAAAAGGACAGGGACAAGCAGACTGTCACTAAAGCTGACAGTCTATCATTTACAGAGACATGCTGTAATGAGAGGGGTAACAGAGTACGTCCTGATGGGGAGATGTTTGCATAACTTCAGGGCCAATCTGGGGTGGGCTGATAGAAATATTATTAGGGGTTGGTTGTCACAGTTTTCTTTTTCTGTCTCGTGTCCCCAGAGAATAACCAAAATATCAGCAAATGCAATATCAAGATCTCAGATACAAAGAGACATGTTGAATGGTGCAAAGTATTTTGTGAAATTACTTAATACCCCAAAATCCTCATGACAGTCATAACAGCAATACAAAGCCTCACTCAAGAAATGTTTATCTAAAGACTCTATAAACAGTTATTTACACATAGATTTTCACTAAAATGGAAATGTAGTCATTAATTTAGACATAGGTTCATATCATAACTGTCGCTTAACAAAAACTTTGATTTTGCATGTTTGTTTACAATAATGTACATTTTTGAGTTGTTTTGTATGTTGTGTCAGAACAATTATGTTTTTGTGTGTCTGCTATAATATATATCTAGTACTCAAAATTAATTTTTGAACCTTTTTTGATACTCGATATACTGTGTGATCTATTTTGTGGTTCTGTAGTTTTGGCATGGCTTTAAATTTTATTTTAGTATGTAAGTAAGCAAATTAATGATCATTTTGGTAGTCGACTAATCTGATGATTATTTTTTTGATTAGTCGAGTAGTCAGCGATTATTATTCCATCTCTAAAAGCGATAGAAACGGTTGAACATTAGATTTAAAAGCCATTTAAATGTCTAGATGTTGTTTAAATGTGGAAAATACTGACATTTAGTGATTAAATATGTAATCTATTGTGTTTGGGCACTTTTATAGACACAGACTAGTGAGCCAAATTACCCATCTCTCATTGCGTTCTTGTCCCCAGCACTTGTGTAATGCAGTACTCAAATTAATGTTTAGTCAAATTTAAATACTCGACATTGTTGATTATATCGACTAATTCTTGCAGCCCCAGTAGTATGTAGTAATGTAGTATTGTCAGAAAGCTGAATGATGCGCTAATGTATTGAACAGTGTTTGAAGTCATGGGGCTCTATTTTAGGGCGTGTCTATATGTGTCTGTGGTATCGCATGGGCACAAAAAGCAACATTGTTTTAACGGCGAGGGTGCAAGGTGTGAAAATAGACTGTTGACAGGGTGTTTGGTAGCAACAAGCATCATGACGCATATTGCGTAACAGATTTGTCAGAATTAATTGCCTTTTTAGGGAAGTATTTCAGAAGTAGCTGAAAATTTCTGTAAATAAATTGCCTTTCCCTTGCCTAGACAATGACTTGACATATCTCAAAAATACAGTTAACTGACATTGATTATAAAATGATCTTAGTAGAGTGCCTCTGTCATGACTGGTCATCTCTAACGAATCAAAGCTATTATTTCCCTGTCTCTCTCTTTCTTCACACTCGTATGCCCTTGCAATGGCTGACAACAAAATAATTCAATTAGGCACGCTCTTAATTGAGCCGTTTTGCTTACACCCACTCTCTTTAGTGATATCTTTAGTGATCTACTCAGTGACTCTATTAGAAATGCAGGCAGAGGTTTGTCCTTGCTAAAACCCTGACTGGACGTGCCTTCACAGAATGCCTAAACAAACTAATTAGTGGCTGAGAAAAGGTCCAATTTGCGATCTATTCAACTATTGCCGTTGAAGCGATTATGCACATTAAGCACCCCACTTTCCCTTTAAATTAAAAAGAAAATTTATAGCAGGCCTTTTGTGTGAAATGTATTTATCAAAAGATTAAATCTGAAGCACAGATAAAGCACAATTCAGATTTTTCCAGCTATAGCAGGACATCTGTTACAATACTAGTTTCCTGATTCTAGATTCCAGATTTGAGTTTTGTGAGTTAAAGTTCAACTTTTAAACTCGTTTCATGTGTGTGATGCTGCAGCTGCTGCATTTATCTGCAAGCTTCTTCGTTTAGTTTTAATTATATTTGAGGGGCAAGGGCATCTCTTCTTTATCTTTCTCTGTTAATTAAGGCCACTCACGGAGCTAATAAATGCTGATTATTTTGGGAAGCTTAATTAGCGCTATACAATGAAGAGTAATTGACTTTATTCATATCATATGCAACATTCAGACTCTCTAAAGCTGTCTAATCAAACAGTGAGTTCAGCATTCACCTGAAACATTCACGCAGCAGTCTGAGACTAATTCATCAGCAATGCCTGATTGAGTCTGTGTGCAAAACATCCATTCCGTGGTAAACAGACAGGGCAATTTCAGCCATGATAAATATTGCAGGAGACAGAGGCTCGTGCCGCACATGCATTTCTTCATTATCTGTCCCAGGGTATCGAGTAACACTACATGTGCCTAAATGGCTTCATTCACTCCTGTGCATAGCCCCCAGTGCTAGTTATTCATATTCTCATGAATAAAACGGCAGAAATGTGCCAGGAATAGAGCCAGACAGCTAAAAATAGCCTTTATCGAGAGTTAGACATTACAGATAGATCTAAGGAAAGGGCTATGGCGAAGCCGTGCCAGATTGTTGGCCCATGTGTCGGTATGAGATTTCGCTGGTGAGCTTGCCGAGCACAGTGGGGGTGGGGGGTGGGGGAGAGAAAACAGATCGCAAGGCCAGGGGGAAGGATGTGTAAACGGATATAGAGTGGTCAGCTCTTTCCTGACCTTCAGGGTCAGCATTTTCAATACAGTGACCTTTCTAGCAAAGGCAGTATGTCAGTGAATGGTCGTTTACCTGCAGCGTCCGGACCTTTCTAAACAGAGACAGAGTGCGGTCATTTGGGTAAAGGTGTGTGAGTTACATAACAACAGCCGTCCTCGTGGATTTTAACATGATAGTGGAGCTAATAATATCAATATAATAGCAGAGCTATTTAGGATGATAACAGTCAGAAACTGTACAGTGTAAAGAATATGTGCCCATAATCAGAAACGCTAATATGTGTGAGTGTGCGAGCAATAGGGCAGTAAAGTGAAAGACAACATGCTGAGCTTACTCAATGCAAATCTGTGATTAATTTTCCCCGTCAGCATGTTTGGTGTACGACTCTGGAGATGACACGGCGGGTTTTCATCCTTCTCCAAAGAGACGCAGACTTGACCTTTTGTTATAGATACAACGCCTGAAAGCCAGGCTGACAATTCATGCCGTTGTGCATGCGAAGCATCTCCGTCTGGAAGCTTTCACAGCAGTCAAACTAAAAGATGCTCTTAGACAGCCGAGTGTGGAGAGAGGAATTAAACAATTAATACATTTCCCAAGCACTCTTCAAGAGTTCAACACATGCAGCTGGATTTAGCATTAAGCAGATGTACTAATTAATGAAATATTAATTACAGTATTTAATGTCAGTTATATAATATAACAAATTTTAGTTAGATGAGATGACAAACGCTCATGTTATAATAATAAGCCTCATATTATTATATATTATATTATTATAAGAGTGGTATATAAATGATGGACAGTAATGACGTACTTACCCTTTCAACAAAAAATACTGGGCCCTATTTTAGCGATCTATAGGCAAGCCGTCAACCACGCACTGCGAGCTTGATTTTTAGTGTGTCAGTGTGTTTTTGGTATTGTGAGAACGGAAATACATATGCCTAGCGTGACTCGAAATGTGCAAAAAGGCATGTGCTAATTCTAAATTAATCATGGGTGTGTTTTTGGGTGTAACGTGCAATAAACCAATCAACATGTCACTTGCCATTTCCTTTAAAAGCCAGGTGCGCTCTGACTTTGGCAGATTGCTATTCTAATGGTGCAGCGCTTCTGCACTCCTCAGCACGTTCATGCTGTGAACGTATGTAAACAGGTCATTTTCAGGAACAGCAATGTTGTTTTATTTATTATTATGTAATCTATTATTAATGTAAAAGTTGGGTCTGTGCACTGCTGTGTGTTCTTTTGTGTGTGTAACGACAGCGCACAGTGCCCCTTCTCACCAAGATAGCAATAAATGTCTAAAATTTGGCGCACCTGTGTTTTCCTTTGCCAAGATAACATTAGGCCAGAAATTTCCCTGAACACACCTCTACACCACACCACACCCATCAGTGTAGATATATTCTGAAACTCCCTCACTATTTAAACGACGCTGACACAGGGCATGAAAATAAAGTGTTGACGGGGTGTAAGATAGCAATAAGCATCGAAAAGACGCCTTGCGCATGGTGTAAGATATGGACTATTATCTTAATCTAGACTCAGTTATAAAGTACCAAAAGCGCCTTAACACGTTGCTTCCATTTTCAATTTAATTTAAAGGTTAAAGGGATAGTTTGACCAAAAATTTGTTTAACATGATGACATTGTGATTTTTTGGATGATGTGTGTTAATTAAATAGAGATATTTATTGGAATATTTTACCTTATATTTATATTTAGTTATATTTAACAAACGAGATCCGTACTTTTAATCCAGTACAGCATTGTATATGTTGTCCAGCCCTGCAGTGTGTACAATGACATGCCAAAAATCTCGGGGCACGTGCATTGAGTCTCATGATTTTTGCCATGTGCTATAGAAGCTAAAAATCAATGCACTGAACTGTGGGTCGTGCATGTGGGACCTGCTGAAATTAAATGTACAGTACATGTGATTTCTCACAGCCAGACACTGCCTGTTACAATCTTCACCACCTACTTTACTGTCCACTGTGGGTGGCAATTCCCAATATACACATGACATTGATGATTGGCAAATGTTAAATGCGTACACATGTTCATGTTGTTTCCTTGCCATGAGCATGCTGGCCAGTGTTCATCCTCACTCACAAGATATTACATCACAACCTATACAGGTATAGCTGTTCCTAAGCCGTTCCCTGAGATAACACTTCATGACCAATTTACATACTATACCGGCTATCTCATGACATTTAGCACGTCAGTGTGTTAATACATTGTATAATTTTTCAACACAATCCAACACAATTATAATTCTAATAAAGTAGTGATTTAATATGACTTTTCAAATAACATTAATATTGTAACCCTAAATGTAAATAGCATGATTTATAATAGAGCTGATTATGCATGCATGGTGAATGAGCTCCATTAGCAACACACATTTAATGTCAATGTTTTTGAGTGTATGTGTGTGTGTGTGTGTGTGTGTGTATGTGTGTATTTGCTGTATGTAAACAAGTGTGTGTGTGTGTGTGTATGTGTGTGTGTGTGTATGTATGTGTGTATTTGCTGTATGTAAACAAGTGTGTGTGTGTGTGTATGCAAGTGCTGGAGTTATTCTAACCACAGAAGGCTTCTCAGTGGGACAGCAGAAAGTGGGGAAGAGACACAGAGCATGAAAAATGGGGTAAACAGTGTGTGTGAGTGTGTGTTTTGTGTGTGTGTGTGTCTCTGTAGATATATCACTAGCCCAATGACTTTCAGCTCCCTTACCGAATCAATCCAGCCATTGACCGTGCTTTAGCTCAATATCAACCCAACCAAAATACCAACAGAGCAACGTGCTTATCGAAAACGTTTTCAGGGCCATGTGAATGTGTATATCCTTGTGTGTGTGTGTGTGTGCATCCAAGTCCTCTGGCTCTAGACACCTGAGCTTCACTGCTCCAAGGTCATACCCAGGATTCCTTCTCTTTGTGCCAGTAGCAGTCGGCGTGGTGCCTGGCTACATCTATCTCCATCTCCACAGTGAGAGTAAAAAAAAAACCCTGTCGTCCTATCAGCAGCAGGACTGCCAGTGGGTGGGGCCAGATAAATGACCGATCGGCCAATCCTTCAAGTGGAAACAATTAGTCATGTCTCCTCAGCCTCTCCACGCTGTGTAATTAGCCTCATTAAGCCTGGTGGGTAGTCTTGCTCGAGGGGACACGCACACAGCATCCGTTACTGTGGTTACCCCCCTGTCCTGCGGCCACACGGACCCGTTGTCTCCATCCCACGTGTCTCTATTCCTCGTTAAGTTGAATTCATTGATCTCCAATTAGAACATATTGGATCTTGTCAGTCGCTACAAATCACAGTGAGGGACAATCAAAGAGAGAAGTTGGGCTGAAGGCAAAGCTAACGGCACCATGTTGCGTTGAAACAAAACAGCTGTCCTTGAGTGCTGTAACAGTTTGAAGATTCCTAAAAAAAACTCACCCCACCAGGTACATGTAGACTCAGTGGATGGAAGCAGTGGATAAATGAGGGTCAGAGTGGTCAGTGGGTACGCCAGACCGAAACAAAATGTATGTAATAAGATTTAAGTTTTTTTTTTTCAGTCCATAAAAAGCAACTGTAATCCATTCCACTAAAAAAGTCAGCATTCAGATTACAGATGCTTTTGAAAAATCAGATGATTGCTTGCGGGATTGCAACATTACATCTTAACAGGAAAAAGAAAAAAAGGATTTCCAAGCATTATGATCCACTTCAGCGTATGAATCTGGAGGCTGAAACAAAAGAAAAATCAGGCCAATGTGATTGTAAAAATGATGGATGATGAAAGAAGGATAGACAGAGTATTTTTTTTATTTCTTTAGTTGCATTGAAATTACTTTTTAGAGGTCACTTACACAACCTGCATTTTGATTGCAAGTCAATAAAATAAATTTTAGTAAAAATCTCATTAGAATTTGATCTCATTTGAATTGAAGTAATAGTGGAACTCTTTTTGTACAGAGGCTCAATATATAGCAATTTTAATTTATTCAGTGGTATCCTAAGATATTTTAACATAGAATAATGTAGACACTATAAAAATATGTTTAATTTATGAAAGGCATTCATTTTTTCCAAAATCTAAAAATATATGGTGGTACGATTTTCCTACAAAATGCGCAGAAATTGATTGCAAAAATAGTTTGGACTATAAAATTCTAAATTAAGTCATTTGACAATTTATGTGTTTTAGTTTGAAAAAAAAAACCAACAAAACAAGCTTTTAATTAGTGTGCTTAGTTCTGGCTGGAATGACCAAAAATGTATATCACTTTTTTTTAAAGATGACGGTTTTACGCTATTATAGTATTTTTTTTTTTTCATTATTATTTATCTATAGTTTTTTGCATGTCTGGACTTTTATATGCATTTGTGAATTACTCAACTACTCAATTTGTGACTTACTCAACTGGAGTATATGTATATATAATATAAAAAAAAGGTTTTAAAGAAAGCTTTGATAACTTTTGGATTTACTTTATATATTATATATTGTCCCACAATATTGGAAGAAATCTGACTTTATTAATGCTGAAGAATGTAAACTATAGACCTTAATAAGACATAGGCTTCCTTTTCAAAACTAAATATTTTAAATAGTTTCATAAACACTTTAAATGGACCTAAATACTCAAAATGTAAGTTTTCAAAAGAGATATTTCTCAAAAGCTATATTGCACAATAAGACATAAGTTTAATAACAATTTACAATATGTTATTATTGAAGCCATTAAGGACAGCAGCTGTTTATCAGTTTAGCACAATTTCCCTGGTTCTTCAGTTAACAAATACATTCAGTTCAGTGTGCATTAATGTTATCATTCACTCTACCAGCACCAAGTGTGCGGCATCATTAAGATGACCCCAAGTGACATTTAGTGTAGTGTAGATGGCATGATATTTTATCAATTATGACAAAGGCTTTTCTGATTGTACTGTAGATGTCAGTACTAATAATAGATTCTTAATTTTTCTGGGTGTCAAAATTGAATAATGAAAATGTTCTCTAATTATACCTTGTGTTCTTGGAAATGCTAGGAAATGCTTCGATCTTATTTTGCCATCATATTTTCTCACCTCTTGTCCTTATTGTGTTCTCACTGTTGCCTTCCATTCCTTTGGCCTATCTGACACCAGTCTCCTCTAAACTACCTGTACTTTTTGGCTTCTTTCCCTCTGTGACCTGACACTCTGCCCTCCTCTTGCTTTTGCTTTCTCATTCTGTCATCTTTGCCTGGTCTCTCGCCATCTGTTTTATCTTCATCTCCTCCTCTTTGTTTATTTCCTTCTTGGACCACTGACCTCTTGCAGTTTATTGACGTGTCGTCGTCACGCTAAAGTTGGCCACCTCTCCGAGTGTGTGGCCGATGAGGGTTTGATCTGACAGCCCTGTTCCCATACTGTCACGTCTCGAGACCGTCTCGTGCCAACTGCACCTGCCCCTCACGCTGGTCACAGCCAACTGTCACTTTACTGGGCATCCTGTACTTGCAGGGTGCTTTCACGAGCCAAATGTCCTTTAAAGTCGCAGTCTGTCTGTGGTGCTGTATGAGGATCCGTCTTGTGGAATTTCACCCGCTGAAAGGAGTGAACGCTTCACTGGGTTTGATAGATGTTGCTGAATCACTCCTGGTATCTTTACTGTAATTGACTGGTCAGTGCAGGCCTACAGTTATAGAATGCTTTCTGACTTTTATGTCATTTTACAATCTACTCCTCTCCTATGCTAAAAGTTTGTGAGTCTGAGAGTCTGTGACAGCTATTAGGCCTTCAATTCCCACACTTTTTAACAGTGTTAGAAAGATTAGTTCAGTAAGGGTTTGTGTAGGTGATTTTTTTTAACGCTGTTGGATGTCCTTATATCTATATGGAACTTCAGATTAACTTGAAGCACACCATTGTTTTCTTGGTTAATTGTCAACTAAATTGATGTCACACAACTACCTTCCCTTTCAAAATTCTGAAGTTGAATCCAAGATTGGATTGGATTGGCGACATTGGTGACATGGTTAAAAGTAATAATCCACCCTGTATTTTTACTTTCTAGACCTGGACTACCCACCTCTGATTAAGTTACTACATGATACTATAATAACTAGGATTTACATAGATCTCCGGTGGATTTTGCGTTTTACTCTCAAAGACTAGGTCAGTGGCTGAACTGCACTTATCAGGGCATTACACATGTTGTATAGTAACATATAACATTGCAAAGACTGTTATTAGTGTAAAAAACGTTGTCCGTTCTTTGCTGTTGCAGTGCTGTTAGCCAATCACAGGCAATATGTTTGCATGTATGAATATTTATGAGCAAGAGCCAAAATCCTATAGTCCCCCCTCACATAATTGGCATGTTTTTTTATAATAATTGGTACAATTGGCCTCTTTTTATAGAAAAATAGGCAAGACGTAGAAAAAAAAATTCTATATAACCTTTAAAATTGTATACATAATAAAAGTGCAAAGTTCACATTATGTCAAAAAGTAAAAAAAATACACAGCAAGGTCCTCTGAAAACAATATCCCTCTAGATTACACCACAGTTCCAGTCCTGTTTCTACTGCTGTCTGTGGCAGCCTGTGTGTTGTGTTTTGCAAACACTGAATGTCTCAACATGACATAGGCATGATATGCATAAACAAACTGATGGAAAATCATTTATTGTAGTTTGTTTGCTTGAGTAGTTCACTTATCCAGCAACATGGAGACATGGTTCATGATGTTTTACATACATTTTTGTGTAAAACCAAACATCTACATCAGACAGCTGACATATTACTCCATGCATATGGCGAAATACAAAATTACCACATTGATTAAAATAAATGTGTGCTTTGTAGTATTGTGATCTAGAGGTGGCTAATATGACAATGTTTTACTATACTGCTATAAATGTTCTAAATGTAAATTTATTGACAATGTATTTATATTATATACTTATTTAATATTGGGAATACCATTAGTGTTTAAGGTACACTTACTCAACATTACATTTCATTGTGAGTGTGATTATTCCAGTGGGACTTAAATTGTACTTTTTAGGATATATACCTACTTGTGCATTTTGACTGTGATCATGTGTATCAAGATAAATAGCATGTTTCATTATTTGTATTTGTATATATTTTAATGGTATGTTTTTTTATCATGGCTCATTGTGATCATGCAATTGCAAAATCACAATTGCATGATAAATAGTTGCAAGTGTTCACAAGGAAGCTAACAAATACCAGGAACAGAAACGAATTAAAATGAAAAGATCATATGGTTGTTATTGATTGTGCTACAAATAGAGTAAATAAAATAGTGTAGATATTTTTCTAGTTTGGAACATGCTGTCAGAGAGAATATTTTGGGCAGTTTGATCAGCTTCTGCTTATTGTAGGAAGCCAGCTCCCCTCACCAATGAGTGGAGACAAGAAAGAGTGATAATAGAGTTAAAGGAAGGGCTGATGGCTAGTGGCTCAATGCTAGCTAACAACTTAACTCTGCAGTAAGGACTGGAGCGTGTTAGCCCTGATGGTAACTGTTTTCTGAAATTAATTAATAGCTGGTGTTTAATAACATATGAGTGTCACTCCTCTGGTTAGATTAGTAGGTGCTGTGGTTTGATATGATATGTGGATTATAGCTTTAGTTCACTCCAGTCTTTAGTTATTGACCTCAGCACACAGGAATGCAGCTAGTGGCTCAATGCTAGATAAAAGCTGAACTCTACAGTACGGATTATGTTGGCACCGATGGCAACTGTTTCTTAGATGAATTAATCACTGATTTGTGATATCAGAATTATGTAGTTGTTCTGGTTAGATATGAAAAGTTCTGCTGCTTGATATGTGTATGACATCTATGCGTTACTCTGTCCTTCAGTTATTCAGTTTTTTAGATTTTCTAGCTTATTCTGTGTATTTCTGTGGGTTTTCCGTGTTTATATATGAATTCCACCTTCTCAATTCAAAAGAATTTCTCAATTTCATGATTCTGTCTGTGTTTTCCGCATTGTGGCAATCATAGGACCCTACATTAGAGTTCACTTTAGTTGAGTAGATTCACAACAGACAAGGAATTCTGAAACAAAAGAGCAAAATATACACAGACACAAACAATTAACATCTGACAGAATTAAACAACAGTGCAGGGCCACAATGGAGGCACAGGTATAAATATAAAAAAGTGGGAGGGGCTAAGGGCTAGGCAGGGCACAGGTGGGGATAACAGCTAAACAGAGCCATGTGCTCAAGAGCATGTGAAAAACAAAACAGGCCAACGAAGGAGAAAACACAAAGAAAGAGCAGAGAAGTGTGACAGTTACTCACATCACATAATTTCAGTAGTATTCCTGCATGCTAATTGATACAGCATATGAAGAATAAAGTGCATGTAGTGTTTATTCCACCTCCTGTTGAGTAAGCATCTGTTGATTTGTCTGCCAAGCAGCAAATCCGCCTCCCGAATGCATGCAAATTAGAAGGACTCTGCTCAGTGCTGTTTGGGGTTGGCCTTGACCCCATGACTCCTCTATGTATTTAATTTATTTATTTCAATAAATTTATTTTACTTTCCTTATGGTATTATGGGGTTATTTAGAAAGGGTCATCTTTTGTGTTCGCTCTGTGATCTATGAAAACACATCGATGATTAAATGAAGCTAACTGTTGGTCCAGAATGTCCTGTACATCCTCTGAGGTGGAATATTAGATTTAAGCACAAATTTAATTTCCTCTTTGACTTTCTCCTCTCCCCATCCCACTCTCCCTCTCTCTTTTTACAGTTCGTCAGCCATGTCTAAGGTGGCTGTGAAGAAGCTGCACTGGCGCTCCAAAGTGCAAGAGAACTTTGTGCCCCTGGTGGGCAGCTCTGGAGAACTGGGCGTGGCCATAGGGGGCGGCGCAGACTATGGGGAATTCCCATTCGTCACGGCTGCCCCGGGTGGTGGGATCACAGTCGGCGATGTCATCTTGGAAATTGGTGGGACCCCTGTTTTGGGGATGACTTTAGGTGACGTTCGTGGAGTGCTCAACTCTTGTCCCCATCCCATTCGCATCAAGACCGTCCCACCAGGTAATAAAAACAAATCTTACACAGACCTGTCAGTGTCCTGCCCACAAATTCATTATTTTCCAGAAACATTTGAGGCTGGACTGAGCACACCAGTAAATCACACTGCATTGAGACATAAATATGTTCTTTAGTAGGGTTAAGGAACTCAAGTATGACTTGACTGGATTTGAGCTTTTCCAACCATTTTGTTTTGCATTTCCACTTCCAGTTGCTCTTTTTAAAAAATGCTATTGTTTTAAGCAGAAATACAGGAGCATGAATCAAGTTGAGTCATTGAGTCAAGTAGAATGTTAAGTGAGTCAGCCTGATTAAAAGGACACCTCTGGATAATGTCTTTTATTATGACCTGTAACTGAACATAATACATATTAAAATAAGACCCATCATCAAAGAGACAGTATTTTTAACTTGATTGAAAAGCATATTAAATAGAGAAATTCTATTATCAAATCAAATTCTCAAATCGCTACAGCCCTCCTCTCAAGATCATTAAGACTGACTTGATCGGGTGGATTAAATTCGGTCTGCACTTGTATCCCACTCTTTAGTAACCATTGCCATAAGTGATGGGTTTACATGGAGCAGTATGTCACACCTGACCCTGACTCCCTCTGCCCTTTCAGCCTCGATTGATGACCAACTGTTAGTCAGTGGATGTCTTAATCTTTCTCTGTCTCTGCCTCTGAATAAACATGCAGCCATCTCTCACCTCAGTATCTCCTGGTTCATAGAACACTTTTGAATGTGCACTGTGTGCTTCCTCCATTAGCTCACATTTTTTTCATAAGTATGGCTTATGTTATATTTCAGACCAGCCATTGTATCAGTTTCTCATATAAACCTGATGGGCCGTAGGAATCGGCCACGTCTAAATCTGGTGTGTCTATGTTTAGTGCAGATCAATACGTACTGTCCTTGTTGAGATTCATCTAAAAGGCTTTTTTGGTCATAGCCTCAGATGTGTGTTACTTGTTTAATATAGAAATGTGAAATTGATTTTTTTACGTCAATGCTGTTAGATTTAATTAGCCTTCTGTGCTTAATGGAAATGCTTTGATTTAAGCCTGTTTTAATTAATAAACACGTGACAAAGTATCAAAATTCCAATTACATAAAGCAATGATGGCCCTGCAGAGTGTTCATTAAGAACATGCCAGTGTAGTTAGTGTGTGTGTGTGTTTGTATGAGTATTTGTGACTAGTGTCAATAGTAATGTTGTGTTATAGCTGTGAAATATGTTTTATTAGCTGAGCTGATGTTTTGGCGGTGAGGGGCGGGGTCAGTGCATCCCGGCGGCTGTCTGTCATTTTGACAGATATGCAATACGCACGGCTCATCCTTAACGGCCAAGTGGCTTGTCATCAGAGACCATAAAGCACTCCAGATCAAATGAATAGCTCAGCCAAGCTGAGGAAACGGGTGTGCTGCCGGCAGGCATCTCTAAACTGTAACCTAAATCTCTGTGGAAATGTGTGTGTGTGTGTGTTTGTGTGCACACTTATAACAAATCTTGATTTTATCCTTTTTCTTTTTAAGTGCTCAGACTGCTTAGACACAGTATACCTGCGGGCTATTCTTCATCATGATACCGCTGTAATGAAAATAATGTGAGTAGGGATGTACTGATTCAATGCAATGGATCGAATTGGAGCTGATCCATGCAGATATTAATGGATTAGGTTTTAGCTGTTTTAATAATAGTCCAGTTCTGGGTCTTTGTTCAGAACTGAACAGTGTTCGGAGTACCATCTGATGTCTAAAAGTGCCATTGATTGATATTACTGCTCAGCCTGCAGCACTATGAGTGTTCTCAAAAGGCAAATTAACAAGTTTACAGTGTGGAGCTACACTGCCTGGCCAAAAAAAAGTGGCCACCAAAAAAAAGGTCACACACTCTACTTATATTTCATTGGAACGCCTTTAGCTTTGATTACGGAAGGCATCCATCCACAAGGGCATTGTTTCAATCCCGTGTTATTTTTTTGACAGTATCTTACATTGACGATGGTAGAGTCTGATCGCTGGGCAAGTAAAAATCCATTGATGGAATAACCTGGTCTATATTCAGTATATTCAGGTAGTCAGCTGACTTCATTCTTTCAGCACATACTGTTGCTAAACCTAGACCTGACCAACTGCAGCAACACCACATCAAGGCTATACTCAGAATGCAGACAAATCGGATTTGTTTCTTAAATCAGATTTGGTAAGATGACTGTCTGCCCTGTTATTTGAAAGTGATTAGATCAGCTTTGTGTGTCCAGATATCCCAAATGCATCTGCATAGGTTGCTGTGGTAACGAGCTAGGCGTCAATGACTAACCTTTAGATCAATCTTAAGTTCAATATAAAATTCATATCCAATTAAAAGTGTTTTTTCTTCCATCTGCTGTTTTATTTTCTTGGTAATTTATCGTATATACTGTTACACTGCCTTGACAAAGACCTAACTACCTGGATTTAACTAAAGTAAATTATGTGGGGTTAAAGCTGCAGTTGGTCAGATCTAGGTTCAGCAACAGTATTCCACAAAAGGTTCACCACAAAGTCCAGATCTTAACTATTATTGAGAATCGTTGGGATGTGCTGGAGAAGGCTTTGTGCAGTGGTCAGACTCGACCATCATCAATGCTGCAAGATCTTGGTGAAAATTAATGCAACACTGGATTGAAATAAATCTTGTGACATTGCAAATGCTTATCGAAACAATGCCACAAAGCAAAAGGTGGTCCAATAAAATATTAGAGTGTGTGACTTTTTTTTGGTGCCAATTTTTCTTAGGCCAGCCAGTTTATAACTTAGTTATTTAACTAACCCAGTCTGAAATAAGATACATATTTTTGTTCTGATTGCAAAGCACAAAGATAGAAACATGTAACAAATGATGAAAGCAGGACGGAGACAAACAACAAAAAAGTTGCTGAAGAACTCATATAACAGAAGTAAACACGAATGTAAACCAATGTAAACCGAATACAGGGCAGATATGAGGGCAAGTAAGAGCTACATGTTACAGGATAACACATGAATACTGTAATGCTATAATGCTTCATAAAAATAGAAGATTAACACACTGTGTCACCAAATGACTTAAATGGAGGCATGAGTGTATCATATTTAATCAATCTGTAAATTCTGTGAATTGCTACAGCCGTGGTGTAAAACCAAAACAGCCTAATAAAACATTATTGATAGTGTTATAAATTAGAGTTTTATTTTACCACATCACTTCCTAATGTATTTCTCTGAATTCAGCTTATACTGTTCCTGAGTTCTGAGAGATCCCTATGTCCTGATAGGTGATTATAAAACACCTTTAAGATGTGGAAAGGTTGATCAATACTGCATCTAGCATGCTAGTGTGTGTGTGTATGTTGGGGAGGGGGGTCTGTGTGTTTTTGCAAGCTTTCAAGTTTGTAGATTTAGAGGTTGGTAAGGACACTGTCGCATGTTTGAGTGTGAATGTTAATTTCTGGGACACATTTTTATTCTGTTTGTTTGTAGAATCAAAACAACTCTCTCTCTATCTCTCTCTTCCTCTCTCTCTCTTCCCCTCCCTCTCTCTCTCTCTCTCTCTCTCTCTCTCTCTCTCCCCATCTCCTCTCTGTCACTCCCCCACCCTCTCTGACTCTTTCTCTCTTAGGTGTAGCACTGTGCAAGGATCTGAGGTTATATCTGAGCAAGTGTTTCACGCCTGGTTCTATGGACAGTCAACTTCAGCAAGTCATACGAGAAAATCTTTACCTGCGCGCTGTTCCCTGTGAGTCACACACACACACACACACACACACACACACACACACACACACACACACACACACACACTATAACCGGACACCTGGGTGCATTCAGCAGCACATTCGAAGTGCTTAGCCATGTAACACTCGGCAACTACCGAACACCATCTTGTTTTATTTTTTTCTCAGATAGGATGTGCATGTGGCTGATGGCCAAGGTACAAGGACATCCCACTATAGGCTGCAGTACACGTTTCAATGTTTAACTGTGGCGCTGTCAGGAATACATTACATTGTATGCACAAGAACCGCAAGGTTCCATCTAACATGTATATGATACTAGAGAGTGAGAGAACAAGCTAGAGAGAGGCTGATTCAGGGTTTTTAACATGACCAATACAACACCAGCAGAAAACTCTGCTTACCTTACCGCATACATTTTAAAGACCAGCCAACAGGTCTACAAAAAACAGCAGTCAGATATATGCTGAAATACACTAAATTATTATGCACTATATTAAATATGAGCACAGATAAATGTGCAGTATAAGTTCGCGAATCAAACAATAGACTCTTCATTTAGTAGCATCATCTCTGGAAAAAAAGAGGTCGCTTACAAATTATGAGTTTCTTTGATTTTACCAAATTGAAAAACTCTGGAAAATAATCAAGAGGAATATAGATGATCACAAGCCATTAAACTAAGCTGAACTGCTTAAATATTTGCACCAGGAGTGGCATAAAGTTATCCAAAAGCAGTGTGTAAGACTAGTGGAGGGGAACATGCCAAGATGCTTGAAAACTGTGCTCAAAAAACACATTATTTTCACATTTTCAGCAAATAAATGCTTTAAACGGCTATATTTTTATATTGAAATTTGGGAGAAATGTTGTCCATGGTTTATAGAATATATGTTTATTTGGTTAAGTAAAGCTCTTTCGTTTATTTACAGTAAGTTTAGACTTCCAGATTTCGAATGAAGCTGGGTGCAGCAGCATTAGCATTAGAAGCTAACCACTAGCGCTAGCCATAGTTAGCAGCTACTGTCATCCAACAGTGCTACACTGAGTGTTCCGTTAAGCCAGGGTAAAGTAAGCTAGCAGTTCGTCCCACATGGCTTGTTTTACCACAGTAAACATGCAGTCTACAGTCTGATAATACTCACCTCTGAATGGCGAAAGAGCTAGCGCTAAGTGGGTAATGCTAATGTTGCTCTAGCAATGTTAGCTGGGGTTAGCAGCAGGCTACAGTCTGATATTCTCAACGCTGAACAGCAAAAGAGCTTGCACTTAGCACAGTTAGCGAATAATGCTAATGCTGCTCCTAGAGTGCTAGCCAGGGCTAGCAGCAGGCTACAGGCCGATAAAACTCACCTTTGAGTAGCGAAAGAGCTAGCGCTTAATTCGATTAGCAGCTAATGCTAATACTGCTCCAGTCTCGGTGCTGGAGAATTAAACTGAAACTCCTGTATAACACTGTACTTCAGTGAAGTGCTTTACTGCTAATTACAACCTGACTGGTCAAATTCATATATAAAGCTCACCGGATTTAAAGGCGCACTGACAAGTTTTGGGAAAATTAAAGGATTTTAAGTGGGCCTTATTGTGGTAAAAATACGGTATATTTGTCGTTTAACCCTGATCTGATCTGAACTTATGTGAGCCTGTTCTGAAGACCAAAGCTACAAATATTCCTTTACTGTTTTTACTCTGACCAGCTGAGCCACATGGGACGATGAAATATTATTCCTTTCTACTTGAGGTTCATTTTGCGTTCCCTCATTTATTTGCTTGCTATCACACAGAACATCTGCCAGCAGTCGTGATTAAACAGCAGAAATTTTAACTTGCAATGATCTAAAGATATTAATACTGTTAACACCAGTCAGCGGCCTTCAGACATATTTTAAATGGACAGTGGACATAGCCAAAAATGCACACAAGCACATTTAATTAAACATGCAATGGTCTGCTGCTATTAAAATATTATTTTCAAAAAAAGAATAGTTAAATGTGTAAAATCATGCAAACAAAATGTGTAGTGGTACACGGCTGCCTGCAACAGTGACACAATATATACACAATAAACACTGTATATATTGCATATTTACAGGATTACAAACATTATCTTTGACTAGGCGTGGCTGCTTTGCTAATATCTGACACACAGAGAGTCTTCAGATGAAGATGAAAAGACTGTCGCTGTGGAGTGAGCTTTAATTAGTGTGAGATCCGTTCTTCATTAAGCTGCCGCTGACACCTTTGGAAAAGGAGCATGCAAACAACAGAGGGGAACAGGAAGAAGTATAGAGAAAAAGAACAAGAGAGATTCAGAAAAGTCAGGAGTATTGAATATGAGAGCCTGAGCCAATGCTCTCATGTTGTTTTTAGGTCCCTTATTCTTTATGTCACTTTTTCACCATCTTTCTCTCTCTAATTCGCATGCGTTCTTTTGGCGATGAGGTTCTCATGATGCTACAACCTTTTTCTCTGCACACACATCCTCTCTCTCTCCCTCATTTATCTGTGTTCTGTGTATAAACCTAATTATCTTTTAGGTAATTTATTTGACATTTAAATCTTCACATTAAGATGAGAAGCAGATTTGGATTAGCCGCTATCGAAATCATAATCCGTAATTAAGTCGATGGAGTTGTGCCAATTAATAAAGAAATGGAAACATAGCTCTGTGAAAATGATGGAAAAATCTAAGACCCTCTCTCTCTCACTCTTTCCCTCTCTCCCACTCTGCCCCTCCCTCATTCTTTCATGCTTCCTCTCCTTCATCTTTGTTCATACAGTGCTATTAAAATAGTGCTTGAAATCCTGAGACGAGAACATAACATGGTGAGAGCGCTACATTAATCTCAACATATTTAATGTGTGCATAGTCGCTGATCTTTCCACTTGCGAGCACATATTTAGCATACCTACTCAGCAGTGCCATTAACTCTGAGTGTTTAAAAACAAAAGTGGCTGTATATATGTGACAACGCATATACAGGCACCCAGAGGGATTTAATAAAAAAGAAAAAACATCTAAAGCAGTGATGAGAGAATAAAGGGCCTCGTCTGCTGTGAGATCTCATCTGATAAGTGCCCGAGGCACGTTCACAGTGATGAACTACCATATGCACCCATTTACTACTATTTATGGGAAAAATCTCTCACATTGAAATGCACAGATGAGAACAATCCCACATGATGAACAAGAGGAAAAGGGAAGCTGCAGATCTGTTTTTCTAAATGGCTGGTGCGAGCCATTTTGCAGCGTCATTCCACACTGTCTCATTAATATTAATTGAGAGTCAACAGTGGAGTTGACTGAATCAGATATTTGGCACAACCAATTGCATTTTAATGCAAATGCAGTTCAGATGTATTTTATCAAGATGGAAAGCATCTATCCATTTTTACTTTTTAAACCCCAAATCAGAAGTCAGTCAAACCTGGAGTAATGAGGGGAATGGAAAAACAACATTAGATTTACTTTTTTTTATGTTTTTTTTTTTTTTAATACAGTATATATCAGTTCCTGCTTTTAGGCCTGCAAAACGTTGCAAAAGAAGTTTTGAAAGTACAAAACCAGTATTCACAAAATACGAAAAAGCCTTTAAGGAGCAGAGATTTTCCAATTTCTCAACAAATGCATGACAAAATTATTAAAACATTTAGAAATAGTGTTCCTCAAAGAACAAAGAATCTAAAAAGATTTGCCACTTTCCTCCTCTACAATGCATTTATTAGCTCTAACCGCGGCTAGCAGTTAGTGGTTAGCCGCTAATGCTAATGGTGCTGCAACCAGCCTTAGTGGAAATCTGGAAATCGAAGCTTACTGTAAATAAACAGAAGCGCTTTAGTCACCCAAACAAACAGTTTTCAGGACAGTAAAATGAGAGGAAAATGTTTTATTGAAGAATTTGTTTTTTTTTACTTAGCTTAGCTTTCTTTAAATTAGTTACACCACCACCACCCAGCGGCGACACTTAGAAATTAGAAGGAAAACATTGTGACACCACTGTTCCTTACTAATATCACATAATATGCCATATACAGGATGTGCATGAAAATAGTCCAGAAAATAGACATTCATTGACATTCACTTATAACCCGGTGCGCCCTATAGTTAGAAAAATACGGTACTTTAATACAAGAGGCCCCAGATCTTTTGGGGAAGAAATGAATCATGTCATTGAGGATGTGTATCTTCTCATCACCACAGGCAATGACTAACACTGTTTATTGACTGTAATAGTGATACTCATCAACACACTCCACTTGCTTGCTTTAAGCTTGTCACCCTGCAGCTGGGATCTGCCTATAGTCGGTGCCACAGCCCCATTGAGCCTTCTGCTGTATACCCTGCTTACCACGAATGCATCCCCAGAAATCACACCAATCACATTATTGCAATCACAAGTTCGCTGATGACCTGACAGTTGTGTAGCTCATCTCTAACATCGATGAGACATCCTACAGGGAGGAGGTGAGGCAGCTTAAGTTCTGGTACAAGGACAACAACCTCTCTCTGAATGTCAACCAGACAAAGCAGATGATTGTGGACATAAGAAGCACACAAGCATCCCACCGTCCCTCTTCACATCAAAGGGTGGAACCATCAGTGCTCATCACTGACAACTCAATGAAGTGGTTTACCAGCAGCTCTTTTTCATAAGGAGACTGAAGATGCTCAATATGCATGCACTTATCCTCAACTGCTTCTACAGAAGCATCATAGAGAGTACCCTGACATCCAGAATAACTGTCTTGTATGGAAACTGTTCTGTCTCACAAAGGAAATGACTGCAGCCGGTGGTGAAGACTGCCCAGCACATTACCGGGTCAAGTATTTCTGCCGTCAAGGATATCACTGAGTGGTGTAGAAGGAAAGCCCTCAAGTCTGAACACAGGCTATAGCGCATTAAGGCCAAGTCCTCTAAACTCTAGAAGGTTTCTTCCCACAGGCAGTCATACTGAGGAACAGATCTGCCTGATGGTCCTTGGTCACATTCAGCAAAATGCCTTCAGTACATTATCTGCACTTGTGACAGTGAGCCAAGCTGCAAATAACTACTTACCGTATTTTCGCATTATAAGCAAACCAGATTATAAGTCACATTATCAATGAACGACTATTTTGTCTATTTTCATACATAAGGTGCACTGGATTATAAGGCGCATTATGCGACACTAATAAGGAACAGGGGTCTTGCCATGTTTTCCTATTAATTAATCAGGTCTCGCCGCTGGGTGGTGGTTTTGTAACTAAGTTAAGTAAACCTAAGCTAAGTAAACAATCTGTAATTCATAAAAAAAACATTTCCCTTTTACAGTCAAACGAGCGCTGAATGTTAATCTACACAGAAATATCTCCTGAAAACTGTTTATTTGGGTGAGTAAAGCGTTTCTATTTATTAGGATTAGCGGAAAACAGCACTTAGCATGGTTAGCGACTAATGCTAATGCTGCTCCAGCAGTGCTAGCTGGGGTTAGCAGCAGGCCACAGATTGATATACTCACCTCTGAATGGTGAAAGAGCAAGCACTGAACTCGGTTAGCGGCTAATGCTAATACTGCTTGAGCCCTGGTGACGGAGAACTAAACTGAAACACCTGTACCACTGCACTTCAGAGGAGTGGCTTTACTGCTCCTTACAACCTGACAGCTAAAATTCACACATAAGGCGAACCAGACTATAAAGCATCGTTTGACACATCATTTGAAGTTTCAGTTTCATCCTTTTCAGAATTACAAATCAGATATCAGTGGCTGACAGCTGGGCTTATTACCAACAATGTGTTTAAATGTGCTATTCAAATGCACATTATTCAGTTATGGACACCATTTTTAAGGATTGTGTTTTCATTGAAAGCTGCAGCTGTTTCTTGTGGTTGCATTTAGACATTTAATTTGAAAGACAGAGCAGTTGTGAAACAAGTTTTCTAATATTATTTGAAAAGAGTCATCCCCCCAATATTTATGATGTCTGTTACCTTGCTATCCCATTTCTATCCTTTTTTTCACCTCCCTTGACATAAAAAATTCCATTATTCTAATTTTGCTGTGTAGACTGAGATGCATTCCCACAAATTAGAAATATATCAGATTAAGATTCCACATATCGAAGTGGCCCAAATCAAACTTGAAAATAGACTTAAATCATGATCTAGCGATCAAGAATGCTTACAGCCTAGACTTTTGGAGACAGCCAATATTTCACTCCTGACTCAATAACCAGTGATTTAGAATGTGTGTCTCAAATCTAACAATTCCCATTCTTCAACAAATACCTCCCCAAAGAGTATGGGTGTGGCAGCATCATGTTGTGGGGGATGCTCTTCTTGAGCAGGGACAACTTTTTGAAATTAAAGGAAAGATTGATGCCATGGAATACAGGGCAGGACTACAGGGCATGCTTCACTCTGCTAGAAGGGTGAAGTTTTGCTTCATATTTCACCAAAACAACAAAAAGGATATGAAGAAGCCACAGTATAATGCTGTATTCCATTTAGCTCAGAAGTCAAACGTCGGAGCTGAGAATGATGTCACAGCCAAGTTGCAAGTGAGTTTACCAGTTAAACATTCACACTGGTAAAACATTATACATTCTTTTGCCAGAACCCATCCAAATCGCTAAATTCAATCGTTTTAATCATTTTTATGGCCATAGGTGTATAAACCCAAGCAACCAGGCATGCAGACGTTCACAGAGGTCGCCAACTTCGCCAACAATCGCTACAGACCTTTAAACTTCATGTGGCCTTCAGATTAGTTTAAGAACAGTTGAACATTGAGAGCTTCAAGGAATGAGTTTCCATGGCGGAGTAGCTCCATCCAAGTCTTACATCACCAAGCTCACCAAGCATCAGATGCAGTGGTGTACAACCTTCCGTCACTGGACTCAGTGGAGATGTGTTCTCTGGAGGGACAAATAATGCTTTTCTGTCTATTAATCTGATGGACAATTCTGGGTTTCACGGTTGCTAGAAGAACGTTACTTGTCTGACTGCATTGTGCCAAGTATAAAGTTTGGTGGAGGGGGGATTATGGTATGAGTTTGTTTTTAGGAACTGGGCTCGGCTCCTTAGTTTCAGTGAAAAAAACTCTTAAAGCTTCAGCACACCATTCGATTTTGGACAGTTTTATGCTTCGACCAGTTTTTCACACCTGACTTTGCATCAGTGCTCAAAGCAAGGTCACCTTAGATGAGTAAGTTTGGTGGCAAGTTTGATAAAACTTGATTTTCCTGCACAGTTAAATGCATTATAGCAGAGGCTTCACAGAGAAAGAAAATAATACAGTTTATTAAGTAATATTTCAATTTTAATTAAATCATCTTTACAGCCAGTCGTAATGTGAGTAGGTTTGATATTTGGTTTTGATGTGTCCAGTCACTGGTTTCATTCTCACCCGGTAATCTGCCACCCACACAGTTCATTTTGCGGACATATGTGCATGTAGTCTGCTGTGCCCAACCCAAGTCTGCTGTAGTGTTTGTGTTTTGTGTTTGTGTGTGTGTGTGTGTGTGTAGGGTTGTAGAGACGCGACTCCGGTAATCTCTGGTTTATACTGTGAAGTAGGTCATGTCGAGCTCGATGCTGCCCACCGCCTGCCAAGCCCTCACCCTATTTGCTATGAACACACCCACACACAAACACACACACACACAAACCACTGTTGGCAGTGTGTCTTGAGCTTTGGCAGCACAGGAACCTTCCCATGTCCTGGGGTTTGACAACACATGCGACAAGTGCACTAAAGTACAAATATACACGTACAAAAGATGCACACGTGCATCCCACACACACCGCCACAGGTTTACCGCCACACACATGCACACACACACACACGCACACGTACTGAAGACGCAGATTGCACTGTCCTCATTTTATCTCCTCTGGGGGTCATTGCCTTCAGTCTGAGTCGTGATGAAGTTGTGGAGGTCGTGAGGAGGAGGGGCAACCGTCTCCTTCCCTACAGCTGCCTGCTCCAGCGTAAGCATGGCGTCGATTAACATCGCTAAATTTAGTAAAACAAAAAAAAGCTAAACAAACAAAACACTTGTTGTAGCCAAGCAGATTTGTTTACAGATGTTTCCCACAGCTGCATTTCTTGGCTGCAGAAGGAAGGGACTGACCCAAGGCAAAGAGTCCTCAGATCAGATCTTAGTCTTCTATGTAAATAGCATCGTCAAGTGCGGGCTGACATATAGTTGAGGGTTTAGAGGTAAATTCTGAAGATACACAAGTATAATTTACACGTGTTACTGAGTATTTTATATGTTAGATATTTTAGCTTAATTATTATTGTAAAAAAATTGCCTAAATCCCAAACATTTTCTTGATGTTTGATTGGATTTGTTCCTTGTGATTCAGGTTAATACAGTATAATGTAATATTAAAATGTTAAATATTTATAGGCTATTTTTAGGCATATATTGTGCGCTAAGCCCCTCAGCATTGAGCTGGAACTCTGTTCTCTGGACTGATGGTGCTTCATTCAACACTTTTGGCCAGTGGACATGTCATAATCAGATATTTTTATTACAAAGAAACAAATCTCCAAAAGGTTACACAGAACAAAACACAATAGCGGTCACAAGCAAAGAATCATCATCACAATCAGTCATCCAAGAAAGGGACAAATGAAGGCAGGGACAAAGGGACAAAAATTGACAACCACATCAAACACAAATAATTAGGGGCCCACTTTAGTTTCTGAATCAGTTTCTCTGATTTTGCTATTTATTGGTATATGTTTGAGTAAAATGAACACTGTTATTTTATTTTGTAAACTATGAACAACATTTCTCTGAAATTCCAGATAAAATATTGTCATTTAGAGCATTTATTTGCAGAAAATGAGAAATGGCTGAAATAACAAAAAAGATGCAGAGCTTTCAGACCTCAAATAATGCAAAGAAAACAAGTTCATATTCATAGTTCAAAGTTCAAAGTTCAGAAATCAATATTTGGTGGGATAACTCTGGTTTCTAATCACAGTTTTCATGCATGTTGGCATGTTCTCCTCCATCAGTCTTACACACTGCTTTTGGATAAGTTTATGCCACTCCTGGCGCAAAAATCCAAACAAGTCAGCTTGGTTTGATGGCTTGTGATCGTCCATCTTCCTCTTGATTATATTCCAGAGGTTTTCAATTTGGTAAAATAAAAAAAAAACTCATACTTTTTAGTTGGTCCCTTATTTTTTTCCAGAGCTGTATAATGCTGGTAATGCATTGGAATAGGTTGACAATACTTTGCAAAAGGTAAAACAATCTGAACAGCCATTTTTAAACAAACACATGTAATCAGAAACAGGTAAATGTAATCAGTACTCAGGTGAGAAGGGGTGGGACAATAGGATTGGTTGAGGTGGATGGTGTGATATCAGATGAATTATAGGAATTGTAGTTTAACATGCAGAGAAAGAAGTCATAATTGTGACTGTGTATTTTTAATATACATGTGTACAGTTTTTTTTATAAACCAACATAACAGCATCCACATAACATAACCACATGCACATGTTTGAAAAAAAAAACATAGCGTGACAATATTATGGGGTGACAAGACATTTCTTAGGTATTTATTAGTAAGATACAATTTGCATGTGTGTCTCCGGCATTTCCCATCATGCATCCCCTGAATTGTTCTTAATTATTATAAAAAAACACACCTATTAGCCAGGGAGTTGCATTAAGCATTATATTAATTACCTCCACATAAACACACACACAGTAGGGATAAAATTACACTGTCCTCATTTTCTTCATGTCTCTTTAGTGTTTAATAAATGGCATCTAATTTAATGTGTATGACGTTAGTCTCTTAAGAGAGCAACAATATAATTTTAGAGTTGGTAAGAAAATATGGATCAGTAAATTCCTAGACACATAGATCAGAATATGAAATGAACTTTACAATGGCAGCAAATCAGTGCAGGCTTTTCTGCCGAAGCAGTGTATCAGTGCATTCTGGCTGCAATTTTAATCTTCAACAGTTGGCTGCATGGATGCGAGCGCATTGCAATGTGGTCCACGTGCATTGCCCTTTAAAAGAAGCATCGCTGCTGAGTGGATTTTTTTCCAGGCTGAGCCGAAAGGCACTGTGTATGTTTCCACTAAGCCAGGCAGACAGGGCGGGCTGCCACATCCTCAGGCTGGCATCTCTAATCTGACTCGACTTGGCTGGGGAAAATCAGAACAAACAGTTTGGATGCAACCACATATGCACAAGGTGGTAAACTTACAGTCCCATTTAGTGGCCAAATTTAAAAATGCGCAGACAGGGTTTGCAGTAAGACTGGCAGCGACAGGCAGTGACACAGCATGCTGGCCAATAACTGAATGACTATTACTGCTACCCTGTGGAATGTCTAGCTTTTTTTACTCTCCTATAGAGTTACATTAATAAGACCTGATTTTACAGTCGTAAGGTAGTGCAATTTAGGTCAGAAATTTACTTCAGTAGTTCTATTCTAATTGTAGGTTTACTTAAGCAGTATACTGCACTGTTCAGTACTGAAGTTAATAGACCTCAGCACTGCTACTCAAGTCAAATCTGAGAGAAATTTACACAAACAACCACAGCCAGTCTTTTGGTAAACAAACGGCTAAGTGTGCTAAATTACCTCAAAAGTTACTATCCTAGCCCTGTATAGCTCATACCTTTCAGCTGAAAAAGAAACTATATCTATATCTCCCAGCTTGATTTAGGGCGTGTCGGTGTGTATAGTATCGTGAGGGTGCAAAAAATATGCCTTGCACGGCTTGAAACACAAAATTCTCTTAATCAATCATAGGTGTGTTTTGTGCGTAACGTGTAATAAACCAATTAGTGTGCTAGTTGTCATTCCCTTTAAGAGACATTTGTACTCTGACTTTATCACGTTGATATGCTAACAGCGCTAAGGAGAGGAAACTGACCTGCACGCTTACACTGTGAAAGTACACTAGCGGCTTATATTTAATTTTTTTATTTGTTTATTTTTGTGTGTAATAAGTGGGGGTATGTGCATGCTGAGCAGCGATCCTGCATGGCTAAGATCCGATTGGGTGCCTGACTGTTAACTGTTGTCAGGGTTTTAATACATCAGTGGTGCACATTAACTTTTCCGCCGCCAAGATCGAAACAACAAGATATATTGATAAACTCCGACCTATTTTAAAGCAGCGGGTGCAAGGCGTAAAAAAATAGACTGTTGACAGGTTGGAAGATAGCAACGAGCATCGCAACACGCCTTGCGCAGGGTCTACGATAGTCTCTTACTGCTGCTCTGTAGAATGTCTAGTTTTCTTATTCTGCTATAGTATTAGGTGGATGGGACCAGACATTACAGCCTTTAGGTAATGGGGCATGTGGGTTGTGAGATATGAAAGGTGGATTTTATGGCTTTTTTTACAGCTCTGTGTAATTCATATTAAAGGGGCTCATTTTAAGGTTGTTTCTATGGAAACAGGGGTCATCTGGCAAATCAAGAGAAACCCTTGGGATATTATGGCCCTATCTTTATAACAGCACTTTGCACATGTCTTTGTGTGTGCAACATGTTTGGAAATCTGTAGAAAGCTGTTATGAATGATTTGTTTGTTTAAAGACTTGGCCAATATAAAAATGCTATATGTAAATTGATGTAAAAAGAAGTGTTACCTCATTGGACTGCAGATAATATTTCAATATATACAGCTCTGGAAAAAAGAGACCTCTTAAAAATGATGAGGTTCTTTGATTTTACCAAATTGAAAACCTCTGGAATATAATCAAGATGGATGATCACAGCCATCAAACCAAGCTGAACTGCTTGAATTTTTGCACCAGGAGTGCAGGCATACACAATCCAAAAGCAGTGTGTAAGACTAGGAGAACATGCCAAGATGCATGACAACTGTGATTTAAAAAACAGGGTTATTTGACCAAATATTGATTTCTGAACTCTTAAAACTTTATGAATATGAACTTGTTTTCTTTGCATTATTTGAGGTCTGAAAGCTCTGCATCTTTTTTGTTAATTCAGCCATTTCTCATTTTTTGCAAATAAATGCTCTAAATGACAATATTTTTATTTGGACTTTAGGAAAAATGTTGTCCATAGTTTATAGAATAAAACAACAATGTTTATTTTACTCAAACATATACCTATAAATAGCAAACCAGAGAAACTGATTCAGAAACTGAAGTGGTCTCATATTCTTCCAGAGCTATATACAGGGGTTGGACAATGAAACTGAAACACCTGGTTTTAGACCACAATAATTTATTGTCCCAACAGACAGTTCTGGTGGAAGCAGGAGAGTTGAGGTGCACATTGAATTCTGCTGTGATTTGGGCAGCCGTGGTTTTATGTTTTTTGGATACAATCCGGGTTAGCACTCGAACATTCCTTTCAGACAGCTTCCTCTTGCGTCCACAGTTAATCCTGTTGGATGTGGTTGGTCCTTCTTGGTGGTGTGCTGACATTACCCTGGATACCGTGGCTCTTGATACATTCTGTCTTGGTCACAGATGCACCAGAAAGACGTGCACCAACAATTTGTCCTCTTTTAAACTCTGGTATGTCACACATAATGTTGTGTGCATTGCAATATATTGAGCAAAACTGTGCTCTTACCCTGCTAATTGAACCTTCACACTCTGCTCTTACTGGTGCAATGTGCAATTAATGAAGATTGGCCTCCCACACTAAAATGACATGTGTTTCAGTTTCATTGTCTAACCCCTGTATATATATCAGCTTTGGGATGGTTCTGAGATGGATGTGAAAAAAGTGTGGAGCCCTGCACTGAAGTACAAGTATGTGCAGACTGAGTTTGATGCTGATACAGGTAAAATCGTAGGAAATCCATTTTGGTACATACATCAGTCAGGTTCTAAAAATGTCTGGGTGTGTGAGTTTATCTGGCCATTCTGTGCAGTCAGGTGTTTCTAGGGTTGTGAACGTGCAGTCTGTAGTGTCATATTACACTGTACACTACGTACATTACATAAGCTTTGTGTCACAGAACTGCAGATAACCGCAAAAAAAGCTCAGGCTCATAGCAGACAGTCAGTGTTTTTTGTGATTTTATGTACATATCAAGTACCTGTGTACCATTCTAAAAAAAAAAATCTTTTTTCATTGTCTGGCATCTCGCATTAATGTATTAGGGCTGTCTTTATAAAAGCACTTGTAAAGCCTGTGAGTAATCAAGAGGTCAGCACAAAGCCCCAGGAGCAAAATAAGCTATTTTTACAGTCTGTTAAGACATTCATTGCAATGCTGTGGTTAAAGGATAGTTTATGCTTCTAATCATCCCCCCTTCTCTCTCACTCTCTCTCTCCCTTTTTTTTTTGCAAATTTATCCACGCAAGAGAATTAAATGCAATTGTAATTAAAGAATTAAATGTAATTATTGCTCATCCATTAAAACCAGAACGGTAGAATTGTGTGAAGAGTGTGAGAAACAGATGAGTGGAGAGAGAGAAAATGCTTCACACATGATCAACTGCTTGACAGTAGGCCATAAAAGATTATACCTCTTAAGCAAATTAAGTAACAGTGGGACATTTATCAAAAATTCATGAAGTAGAATCATATAAAGATGCTGCTTCAGTGTTTAAGTGACTCTAAAGAGAATAGACTGCATACTTATCAGATTACTTTGCTGCTGCTAGTAGTGTTGATGTGTTGCATCCCCTACATTCTATATGACAGTTTGTTCTCAGATCTGTGCACAGAAAAGGCCAAAAAAAAAACATGGTCAAAATAGTCTTTGTTTTTAGCCCAGCATTTTGCACAAGACTTCATTTGCCCACTAGCAGAGTTAATTTACCCCAAAGCTTGTGTAATTAATTTTTGCTGTCTGTGCCGTGGGCATTTGAGCAGTGAGTAGCATCACTGTGTCCTTCACCTTACCTTCAGCCTTATAGAAGAGCACAGAAATATACAAAGACATGTTATATAAAAGAGCCCAACTGGTTACATGAAGCTCTTTCAATGTAGGGTGTTATTTTGGTGTTATTTTTATATGTTGCTTTAAAATAAAAAAGGTTTGGTATATATTTAGAAGCCATATTCATGGCAGGAATTATTATTATAACTTAAGATACTTAACAGTTGTATTTTTATCAATGTAGATGTAATGGACAGTTCATGTTTTAGAGTTTGTATTCTGTTACACCATGTGTAAGATAAGATTCTGAAATAATATGAACACTTTCTCTCACATACTGATATCGATTTTAGGAAGATAAAAAATCTAATAACCCATAAATATCAAACAGTATGATGTAAGATATATATTTTTTTATTTACCAAGACTGTACAAATTAATTTGGGAGTAAACACGAGGTAACTGCATGGCCTACATTCACATGTGCTTGTAAACATGTGTCGAAAGCTGTGCATCTCAGTCCAGCACAGTTTTGTGCAATATTTCCAGTTACAAATGAAAAAAGCTATTTTTTACCCTTTAAAAAGCCATTTAAAGGGCCTGATTAAAGGTCTGATTACTGTTGTTTTGCTGTTTTCCTCGGGTTTTGAGATCTGATTCAGCTCTTGATCGGTCAGGAGACAGCGTATGGGTGGGGCTGGTGACATCATGGGGGTCCCTGAATTGTTTAATATCGTGTTATATATCGTAGAAAAAAAAAATTTACAATGTATTTTTTTTCCAATATCAAGCAGCCCTACCCCAGATTTTTGAGAACATGCACATGCCTCCTCCATTACATGTATAATCAACCACCACCTCTTTTCCAACTGCCAAAAATGTAGTAAGACTTGCCAGCCAATGCACTTGAAGGCAAGTGCCGGCTCCCCAGGTCTGATACATCAGTCAACAGATGCCTGTGCGGACCAACATCACAGCTTGGAGTGAGGATGGTGATGAGGGCGGCTTGTCATCTACCGACCAGAGAGAGAGGGCACCCAGAGGGCAGCTGATGGCTAGGCTGCACGACCAGCAGGCCATAGTGTCAGAGTTATAGGGTCCTAATTAACTCCCTGCCCAAGGCACATTGTGATGCTTATTGCTATATTACATCCCAGGAACAGTCTATTTTCACAGCTCAGCTTGAGCCTGCAGTTTAAATCAGGCTGGATCTTATGAATATATCTAGGCTAATAGTGATGTGGCCTATACCGTATTGTTCGCACTATAAGGTGCACTATCGATAAATGTCTATTTTCTGGTCTATTTTCATACATAAGGCGCACTGGATTATGAGGCGCATTTTATGTTTTCCTTCTAAATTAATCACCTGTAAAGCTAAGCTAAGTTAATTAAAAAAAAACTGTAATTCTTAAAAAAAATACATTTCAGAAAAGTCAAACGAGCCCTGGATGTTAATCTACACAGACTTATCTCCTGAAAACTGTTTTTTGGTTGAGCAAACAAACTTCAGTTTATTTACAGTAAGCTTAGATTTACAGATTTCCACTAAAGCTGAAGCATTAGCACTGGCGGCTAACCTCTAGCAGTTAGCGGCTAATGGCATCCAAAAGGGCTATACTGAGGAACCCTGAGCAATATTTGCTAGCAGTTCTTCCCACAGAGCTTGTCTAAACACGGTAAGTGCATAGGCTACAGTCAGATATACTCACCTCTAAACAGCAAAATAGCTAGCACTGTGGTTAGCAGGTAATGCTAATGCTGCTCCAGCAGTGTTATCCGGTGTTAGCAGCAGGCTACAGGCTAATAATACTAACCTCTGAACGATTCAAGAGCTAGTTTTTTGTGCGGTTAGCAGCTAATGCAAAAACAGCTGGAGAACTAAACTGAAACTCCTGTATAACGCTGTATGATTTTTGGTAAAATTAAAGGATTTTAAGTGCGCCTCATAGTGCAAAAAATACGGTTAAAGAGGTGTGTTCAGGTACATTTCTGGTGCATTTCTGTTTGGGCAGGGTAAAACACAGGTGCGCACTGACACCTTTTTTCCATCGATCCACGATACCAAAGACACACTTGACACACCCTAATGCCAGCTGCAAGGTGCAGGGTTGACGGCTGACCTATAGAATGCTAAAATAGCACCCTTAGCCTGCTGAGCCAGGTGGAGCTTCAATATTGGAAAATTTTACTCACAAAATTCACAATGTCATTCAATGACATTTATATAGTAAGGAAATTGTCCGTTGTAATTTTGTCAGTAAGTGACAGTGTATATAGAGCTGCCCTCAATATCCTATTAATGGTTAAGTACAAAGCAGTAAAAGTCTACAGCTGCCCCTCCTGAATGTAGCAGTGTGTATCCCGTCATTATTTATTGATAAAGTTGATAAATAATGATACTTAGCGACATTTTCTATTATCTTCTCCTCTATTAATCAATATTCAATCTGCCTGTTCAGTTTGCATGTGGATGTTTTGTGTGGCTGAGACACACACACGCACACACACACACACACACAAACCCACACACACACAGTCAGATCCCCCTGGGGTCAGCCTTCTTATTGGACAGGCGACCCATCACAGACTCCTTCCCCTCCCTGATGGCTTCTGGTCTTGGGGTGATTGACGTGTGCTGGGTGTGGTGATAAACAGCTCGGTCTAAGTACACCACTGGGCCTCTGGCTGTGTGAGCTATGGCTGAATATGTCAATACACACACACACACACACACACATCCAGCCATACACACATTCAGTCTCACACACACCCACAGCCCCTCACACGTAAGCGCTCAATGCAATAAAGCTCAGAATGCAGCACCTTGGGGCTAAAGAGGACAAATAATGTTCAAGTCGAAATGCATCATGGGACTTTACTGGGAGTTTCTTCACTTGAGAATTTGGGGAAGCATGTGTGTGACAGTGTGTGTGTGCATGTCAGATCACACAAGATCGTGAGGAGGATAAGGGAAGTGATGATTGATGGCGTGCCAGGGTCTTACCATTCAGAGCCTGTAGAGCTCTGCTGAGAGAAGACGGAACATGTCAGGATTTAGATGTTAGAATGTTTGATTTGCCGGGCCATTACTATCACAAGCCTGTTAACCTCCTGATTACACAAGGATGTTACAAGAAGAAGCTTTAAAGGAATAAGTAGAAGATGTTAGGATAATACTAAAAACTAAGCACTGTGCACATTAGAGCACTAATTATTTGTTAATATAGGCTGATGATGCTGAGAACAATTAAGGAATTCAGGAATAACAATGCAATTCAGATATAAAAACAAAGATGCACAAAAATAAAAAGTAAAAAACACTGATGTCTTTTAAAAATGTGTCCAGAATTGTTAGGATCAGAATTGTACCACTTGTGCTATATATTCAGACATGCTTCTGTTTTTTTTCATCATGGTTGGTGATGCAACTTATTACAAATAATCCAGGATTTGTATGGATCACCCCTCACGGTTTTGGATGCACATGGATCAAGCAATTATTTACTCCACTATTAAAGGAGAAATCTGGTGTTAAATGGACTTGGGGTGAATTGAAACATGATAATGAGTACAGATTTTTTACAAATTATTTTTAGCATTTCAAAATACAGTGTTTTTTGTGCAGGGGTGAATAGAGGTGGTCTATTTGCCAAAAATTCTTACTTATTATCATATTTCACTACACCACAAGTCCATTTTACACCGGATTTCTCCTTTAACTACTGTAAACACAAGGGTGTACTGCCAGAAAGAGAACAATTCTCATCAGACTCTCTTATCCTAGGTTTTTCAGATCTGCAATTTCATGAGCTTCTTTAATTATAATTTAGCAATCAAAATGACTAAATACAGTATTTTCTTGTTGGTGTAACTGTACTGTTGTTTTCTTGCACTGCATAACTCTATGTATCTATGAGTTCATCAATACCGTAATTATACTGTACAACATGTGTAGCTCCTAGCTTAATTTGATTATACATAATATAAATTCACAAACTAGCTTATCTGTAGAATTTCTCAGTCAGCCAGATGAAGTAGCTTAATCCCAAATTTGAAGACTGTCCAACAAAGATGGCTCACTATCTTCTCATTGAAAAGTTGGACCCTAGAGTTAAGTTATATGGGTAAACCAAAAAAATCCTTCATTGTGAAACAACTTAAAACTGTGAAATATCTGGTCCATAGTTTAGTCTATTTCTGCTTTTGAAGTCCTGTCTTTACACAGGTAGTGGGTGAAACTGTCTAAACGGAGAGCAATATATTTCTATTGAGATGGTTTGTGAGGTAAGGCACCGAGCCAGATCTAAAGGGCCTAAGCATCCCACACAATTCTGACAGTGTTGTCTTTTTATATGTGCTAAATCTTTTTTTTATAAATAATGAATTTTTTTTTCAAAAATATAAAAACTAACTTTCCTGTTTTTTCTTTCATGTTTTTTTATGTTTCATGTATTGTTGTCGTATCTGTATCTGTTTTTTACCTAATGTTCACGTTGTGTGGGCAACTTAAACATACAAAACAGATTATCACACTGAACTAGATAATTAAAAGCTTAATTGAGAGGATGCAGCAACATAGATCAGATCTGCCAAAAATCAATACATTGGCTGGTTGTTACTAGCTTTTATAGACCAAACAATTGAATGATTGTGATTCTGGTCAATATTGATTATGCACCCTTAATTCTAAATGTGATGGAAATGTAATGTTAATATTCTATATTATTATAATGGACATATTTTTAGATAATAAATCATTGATTTCTAAACTCTTTACAACTAATCGATAGCAAAATTGACATTATGATTTTAGCTCTGCTTAGTCATAATCCCTTTTACTTCCTATGTTTAATATGTGTTTTTCCTTTTGTTGTAATTTGTAGGTACAACCAGACAGCCTCGAGACGGGGAGATCTCAGGAGTGGATTACAACTTCGTGTCTGTCGAGGAGTTCTTCTCTCTAGAGGAGTCAGGAGCTCTGTTAGAGAGTGGCAAGTTGAAAGGTCAGCTCACACTCAGAATATCCTCATTCTCATTCAGATTGTAAGCTGGGTGTCATATCTGTGAATAATAGGAGGGGCAGTGAGAACTCTCAGAGAAGTATTTGACCATCACACTTTTTCTTCACTGATGTCAGTATTGTCTTTACAACATTCAGTAAAACCTTTCTGCAGGATTAATTCATATATTAGAGCAGTTTAAAATCAGCTATTTATGGAGCATTTTGAGATGATGATTTAACTTTAGTACTTGCATGATCCTCCCCTTCGTTTGAGGACTTTGCAGGGCTTGCAAATAAGGAAAAGTTATCTGAGGTCTGTTGGCATATCTGTCTTTCAGTCCTCATCTCTTTCAGAGTAAGACACCTCCTTTCAGTGTAAGTGCCCCATGAATTAGTCAGACCGGTTCAGTTTCTGTCACTTATCATGTTCTATTTCGGCAGGGATGGCTTCTTTCATAATTCTCCTTTTTAACCCTTTAAAAACACGTTTTATATTATTAACTCTCTCTGTTTCTGCATCTTTATGTGGTTAATATGAGTTCTTAATAATGTTGAGATGTTTATTTTCATTTTCAGATAAAACAGGAATACACTAAATATTAGCAACCAAATTTGGCAAAAAAAGGCTCTTCCGTTGTTTGGTCAAATTAGTGAAAAGACAAAATATTTTTTACTGAATAATGAGTAATTTATTAGTCATTAGTCAAGTCATATTGTAGTGTTTATTGTAAGATATTTTTCCAGCAATGATGACAATGCATATGTTTAACTACAAGCCATCAATAAAATGTAAGTAAAATTACAGATTACAGATTTGCACAGAAATAGAATAAAGAAATATTATAAAGTTTATAAAGAGTTCAGAAATCAAAATATGGTGGAATAATCCTGTTTTCATGTATCTTGGCATGTTCTCCTCCACCAGTCTTACACACTGCTTTTGGATAACTTTATGCCACTCCAAGCAGTTCAGCTTGGTTTGATTGCTTGTGATAATCCATCTTTCTCTAGATTATATTCCAGATGTTTTAAATTTGGTAAAATCAATATTAAGTGGTTTCTTATTTTTTTCCAGATTTACACTCTGCTGCAAACACATTTGTAGGCTACAGGCTGTAATAATGTAATACACAGTGACTAGTGTCCAAAGCTGACAGTCGTGTTGTACATCTGAGGAGTCCTTTGGTTTGTCTAATTGATTTTACTGATGCTTACCATGAAAAACATATTTAATAAAAAACACAATAAACTCTCTCAGTAAAAAACTAAAGGAACAGACATGCAGCACTCTTTTCTTCACCCTGTAGATTAATGTCTTCTCTTATATTTAGGGCTAGTTAACTGTGTTTAGACTTAAGACAGCTGGCTTGACTGCAGTGTTGTTTAAGGTGGAACATCATTGTGATGCCAAGCAATGCATCAAATATAGAAACAGGGCATCCATAAAAAAGGGACAGTGCATCATTCTGCACTGCGTTGTGCTGCATCATACCACGCTGCTTCTCCGTCTCCCTGTATCCTACTGTGCTGTTCATACACAGCTTCATTAATTATAATGAGAGAGTTCTGGCTGTTGTAGCTTGCTTGTGTCACTTGCTGTTACAACAATAATATCAATACTCTGCGACTCAAAACCAATCTGTTACTGATAATTACGGTGCCTTAAACAATAAAGGCAGCGTTACACCTATTTTATATAGTGATGGACAACACATAGAAAACATAGACATGCACACAGGTCATTAGGTTGGATAGATGTAATATAAAATAATACAGTATTTAGTATTGACTTACAATTCTGCCACATGAATGTGAACTATCAAGTAGCCAAGAAAATTGGGTCATGCTTATGTTTATTTTTAGTAGGCTATATTTAAAGGAGCACTATGTGATTTATGCAACCAGAATTTCAGTTTAAAACAAATCCTTCATATTCAGCAAGGCCTCCCTCCCTTCTTTATACACTCGAACCTTGCTGAGCCTAGCTCCAATCTCTACCCGATAAGGCTGACTGTTAGCACCACGGCTAACCTGTTCCAAACTTGCAACCTTAGCTGCTGTGTCTGTTAGCATCCCAGCCCCAACCCTATTCAGACTGACTGCTTTGTCTGTGAGAATTGTAGCTCTAACCCTGCTAATGCTGATTGTTAGAGTCATGACTAACCCATTCCAACCCTCTGAGCCTGGCTGCTTTGTTTGTGAGCACTGTAGCTCTTACTGTACTGAGACTGACTGTTAGCATCATGGCTAACACTTCTACCTTGCAGAGCCTGGCTGCTGTGTCAGCTCCAACCCAATAAAGCTGACTTTTAGCATCTTGGCTAACCGTCTTCAACTCGATAATGACTGGCTGATGTGTCTGCTAGCATCATGGCTACTCTGTTCAAACAGTCTGAGCCCTGCTGTTAGCATTGCTGCTAACCTGTTTTAAACTTCCAAATTTTCAAATAGTGTATTGTATAAACATATTGGTTAAGTCAGAGTGTTTTTGTGAAGAAATATCTGGATGGTTGCTTTTACCGCTCCCATCTTGCATACACAATTCTGTGTAGTTGGTCCCCTCTTGTCTCCTGGGAGTTTTCACAGGGCAGGACTAACATTTATGTGCAACCTGATCAGCTATAAACGTAAAGAACAGAAAACAACACACACAGAAGGGTGTGACTTCATTCTCTGCTCAAGATAACTTCACTCCACTTTATCTTTGAAAAGCACTGGATTGTTTGCTGCTTTATTAATGTTTAAAATGTCGTATTTCGTACCTTTTAGGATCTACTTTCACAATCCATTGTAAGGCCAAATTATCTAAAACTGCAGCAATTTAGTATTAGAGTGCAATATGTAAAATCTCATGTCTTAAATGTTCCCTTTTAAAATTCAGCTCTGATATTATCGCCCATGTAGTGCTTGCAGTTTATACATGTGAGTTACGACCCTCATGGGCAGCATCACCCCCTCTCTTGATTAAGAGAGTGAGATGTATTAGCATAAAAGATGCTGCGACGTTTACACAGCGCCATGAACGTCTTTCTCACCTTGTCAGACCGTCGAGCGCAATGATTTACACTCTGCTGCAAAGGCCGGCTACTCAGTCAATAACTGGCAAGCATTATGTGTGGCTTTAAAACCACTAGGAGAACAGAATATGCACTTTAAGTCTATTCTTAGGGAAAGAGCAGAGAAGAACAGTGGCAGTGCCTTGGTTCAGCGTTTCTGTTGTTTTCAGAGTGGAATTGTGCTAAGTCTTCTTGCATTGATTGCTTGATGCTATAAATACCAAGTTGACCTTGATATCTTGAGTGTCTCGTTTCTGTAAATATGAGAAACAGCATTGATATGTTGCTAAGAATATGTAGCATGCTTGTTAAATCACAAGCTTTCATGTATCTGGTTATATGATATAAAAAGGAAATTGCAGGTGCAGCAGTCTTGTGTTTTCTTATTGATTTGACCAAAACCTCACTTATTTGTTGTGTGCTTTATACTAAAATACACTACTTGCTTCTAAGTATGTTGATATTGATATACACTCATCATCAAAAAAAATACTTAGGAACTTGAGCTGTATAGTAACAAAATAGAACTACTTCACTGTACTAAAATGCTGTATCTGTATCTACAGGAGTGTTATTTTTTCTCTTACTTCCACTTTTACTTTAGTACATAGTTTAAAACTTTTACTCCGGTACATTTTGATGATCTTATAAGAAGACAATGCTGCTCCCGTTCTGCCTTTTTCTCTGCTGCCTGCCTGCAATATAATATTATATAACACAATACTGTACTTTTACTTTCAGTATTTCAGTACTACATTTTAGAATAAACTACTTGAAATACTTGAGTACAAATGTTCAACAAATTCAACAAATGTTGAATACTTTAGTACTTCTACTTAAAAGTCTCACTCCATAGTTTTTTCATTTTAAAGTTTCAGTTTATTTTAAAATGTCTAGTTGTGGTCTCTAGTATTTTTTCACGTTTTGTGAAAAAACGTGTTCTGGTGTTTCTGTATAACCCTGCTTTAGATCACTGGATTAATGGTCTTTAAAGTAAGACACGATTTCGGCACTTGGTCATGAAAATTCATACATGCATACATATAGCCTCTGATTGGCTAACAGCACTGCAGCAGAAAACGCGACCTGCCCACCACAGTAATTTTACAGCTCGAAAACTCAAAGGACAAAATGTTTTCAGAGCAGAAATACAGCCTTATTTGTAAAGATACAGCATTAAGTGCTTGGTAAAGTTAACCCTTTCGCTTAAAATCAGACTTTTAGCATTGCTCGGTCACAAGGTGAGTGTACCGGCAGCTGAACGAAATGTTATCAGTGCCGCTGGGAAATGATAACATTTCTTTCAGCTAAACTAATGCTACTAAACTCTTACATCTGACTTAAAGACTCGATGCTTGGGTTGTGCTACCTTGTCAAACCATGCTTCCCTAGTGTATAATTAAGGTCTCAGTAAAACACAAAATCAACCGGAGATCCGATTTAAACCTACAGTAACACAAAATAGCTAACGTTAACTAGCTGGTGTAAACAGAACTGTAAGCTTTTTAACTGACAGTGTCGGCTTTAGCTCTGTTTGTGGCCGGTCCCGAGCCAAGATGGGCGAGGCCATGAAGTCATGAGTTGACATGTTATTTTTCCTGAATGACTCGTTTTTCTGAACATTTTCTTTTACTAGCTACTGCAGACGATAGAGGTTGAGGAATAGGTCCATATGGGACATGCATATACAACTCAGAGATACCTATTGTGTTTCACAAACAACAAGCAAAAGTGGATTTTAGCGGAAGGAGACCTTTAAAATTAAGAGAGCGAGAGAAGTGGAAATGTTTTAGCAGTAAAAAAGAACTAAGTCCCCTTTTCCTCCTTTTTGTCCTAAAGGAAACTATTACGGAACACCTCGACCAGTCCACATTGGTCCCGAGAGTCCCCCAATCACCTACCAAGAGCACCGGAACCTGCTGAGGAAGTTTCGGACGCGCTGCAAGTCCCTCAGTAATCTGGAGAAAACAGCTGAGGAAGGCTACAACAGTGAGGAGGACTCCGGTCTCTCAGGTAAGGAGAGGAGGGTGAAGAACAAGAAGCAATATAAACAACACCAGGAATTGTTGCTAAAACGAATACTTCCCAGTGGTGCTAATGGTAGTTATGTGAAGGGCAGCAGACGTAGCTGTAGCAGAGTAATAAAAATGCATACTGTATTACTGCAAGTACAAATGCTGTTAATATTTCTTTTCATATTACCACCATGATATTACTTGTGCATGTAGTATTATCAGTGGAAAAAGCCACCCACAGTCTCGCTTACTGTTGAGCTTCTGTAGCAGCATTTCAGAAGTTAAATCATGACAGAAAATTCCTTTGGTTTCTGTATGACCCAATTTCAAAATGATACCAATGACTAAAACATTAAAAGGCCCATGTTTTATGCACACTGAATTTTTTAAAGTTTGATGTAACATATAAACACTGTAGCATTTTGTATACAATATGGACACTATGTTGCAAAAAGCAATCTTTTTTGTGACTTTGTTTTGTGGTATTATAAAGAACGATGTATCGATGTATCCATCTATTCACTCTAAACCAATGAGGGGTTTCATAATGGATTGCATTTTGAATAAGGCACAACCATCAGAACAGAGCAGAAATCAGTGCATTCTCATTCAACTGATGTTTCTTTATCTTTACTTTTTTACATTGAAGATATGAAGGAACACAAGTAAATTTTTATAATAAACAAAAAAAGCATTTGGCCTGCACAATAACCTAATCTAAAATCATGTGTATTCCCACCTGTAGTTTGTTCCCCTGGTCTGAATCTGTTAATTAGTTAATTCAACAAGTGTTTTTTCCTCTTGGTTTGGTTTGTTTTCACACAGTAAAACACCTAAATTGTAAACACCTAAATGTTGTCTCCTCTGATTGGTCAGAGAGCAAGAAAGTAAATATTGCTAGAATGTTCTGTGTGCCAGACCAGTGCATATATTTGTGCAGTGTGAAGCTGCATTAACACTGCTTTTCAAACACAGTGTTTTTCCATGAGTAGTGCGGCATCCACGCAGTTGTGTTGGTAAGCGGAGTCACACAAGTAGCACAATTCTGCACATATCGCGTTCAGTGTGAAAAAAGCATCACATGGAGCAGCAGCAGGGACAACATTTGTTCATAGCTATGGAAAATATCTGGGTTAATTAATCAGGTTAAACAACACTTGAACAGCTGTTTAGCTCAAACCCAAGAATAATAGTTGATAGTTGGGTTGGATTAAGAAAAGATCACTTTCTCACCACAAATGAACCACTGCAGAATTTGCTTGAAACTGGACAGAGACCGCCTCCTTACATGAGTCTTGGTGCAGTTGTTTTGATCCGCTCCCGGGTGTGATTACAGTTTTCCCACCTGCTCAAATGAACCAAACCAAGGATGCAAACAAACAGAGTCTGTTTAGTGCTGGTGTGAAAACACCCAGATAATTTGGACCACAGAGTGAAAGAAAAGCCGCCAACAAGAGGAAACTTCTTCAAAAGTGTTGGAAAACCATACCAGGGACTACCTCATGAGACTATTCAAAGAAAACAGTCATAAAAATGTCTAGTTTGAAGAATCTAAAATATAAAACCTATTTTGATTTTGTTTGCCATATAATTCCATATGTTTCTTAAAGTATATAAAGTCATATACAGAAGCTTCACAGTTTGTGTCAGTCATCCTTTAATTCTTCATCAGTAAGAAAACGCTGCCTAAAACTATTAACATATTTGAGGCTAGACAAAACAACTGTTATTTTTCTATTTTCAAGTTTTTCTTTAAGGAGATAATCTTTAATTTTAGTTCTAATTTTCTCCCCAATTTACAATTTGCATGGCCAACCCACTTATTAGGACTCTTCCCATCCCCAGTAATGTCCCAACACCGGGAGGGTGAGGACAAGCACAAGCCTCCCCTGATACATGTGGAGTCAGCCACCGCCTCTTTTCAAACTGCTGCTGATGCAACATTGCCGGTTAGCATCACAGCACACTGGGAGGAAAGCTCAGCGTCTCAGTTCCAATACATCAGCTCACAGACGCCTTGTGCTGATTAGAATCACCCTAGGTGTGATTTGGGGAGAGAGCGCCGTCTACCCACCCAGAGAGAGCAAGGCTAATTATGCTCTCGCAGGGCTCCGGTGGTCAATGGCAAGCTACATAAACAGGATTCGAACCTGAGATCTCCTGATCATAGTGGCAGCTCTTAGCCTGCTGGACCACTCGGGGCCCCCATTCTGCAGATTTAATGCAAATGGTTATTGTGAGATTTTGCACTTACAGTGATTGTGAAAGTACAAAAATAAATTAGTGGGAAGTGTAGCTTAGGGGTCATATCCATAATATTCATAATATAAATCTGCCTCATCTAAAATTGGAGCAATGTAATTAAATGTATTAGTAATGTCCACAGGCCTGTCCACGGCTCTGAACTCTAGATGCCCTGTATGCAGTGTTTTAACCAGGGTTCGATTAAGTGTCCAGTTAAAACTCGACACCTGTGTTTATTTGTGTGTGTGTGTGTGTGTTTAGAGTATGGGTATTGGGAGCATGCTAATTAGTTTAGCATTGGGGGGCAGGTTGCAGCTGTTCTGGTCCCAGCTGGGGATGCTTATGCTTTAAATTGATAAAGCAGGAAAATATTTCCTACAGCTGGGACATATACATGCTACACCCCATAGGTAAGAGATATTGAACAGATGCTAAGTTGCGTTATTGTAATCATTTAGCAGTTTGTGAAGGATAGTTCTACACATACTAGACCTTTATTCTTGACCTATAGTAATGAGTAATTCTGATTCATTTTAGGTGCAGCACTCTTCTAATATGCACTAAAATAAATCATGATAAAATAACATAATACAGATCTCGTGAAAAATGGGATGTGTGATAGCGCGGTTGGATATCCCAATATCAATCTGATTTACAATAAATTAAGATGCTCATTAAGATGCACCAGAATCAACAGTTTAATTGCAATGCTAACGGACACAGCTAACAGCCTTGGTTGGGTGTGAGCAGGTTAACCATGATAGTAACACACTCAGCATTTGGGCTTGGTCGGGTTATAGCCATGATGCTAACAGCTAAGGTAAAGCCGCAATGTTATAACAGACATAGCGGCCAGCCTTGGCTGGGTGTAAGCAGGTTAACCATGATAGTAATAGACTCATAAGCTGGGTTCGGCTGGGTTATAGCCACGATGCTTAAGCCAAGTTAAATCTGCAATACTTATAAATATGTAATAATAATATGTAACTAATAAATAAATATGTGATGCTAGCATGCACAGCTGCCAGCTTCAGTTGGGTGTGAGCCAGAATCTGAGCTGGATTACTCACTGATTGTTGATGACACTTTCCCTATTATTTCCTATTTGGTCTGCTGCTGCTTCTGAAAAAAATCTGTTTAAAAATTAGTTTGGTGTGTGTCTACACTGTGGACCTGAACATGACCTGACTTCAGCGCATCAGTTGCGTGAGTACAGTCTGCAGTGTATCGAAGTATCAAAGCTCTTGCAATGTTTTTATCTTTAAAACTCTCAATGATACAAACATGATTAATCACACAACCCTAGTATGTAGTATCCTGTCATCTATAACTCAAAAGAGAATGCTGTCACTCTAGTATGTATAGAATGACTAAATAAACATACAGTAAAAATGCATGATGGTTTTTGATAGTTTTGGAAATTTGGAGATGTTTTTTTCTACATCCTATATTACAAAATGTGCAAGGCTCAGTGTTCCTTTGGTATGAATCATCTGAAATGGATTGTGGCTTTGTCTGGGCAAGCCCAAAACAGAGTGGAAAGCAAATGCTACCAGATTCACATTTACATTTTCTGATACATTTTCTGACAAATGAAAACATTTCTTCAGTTGTAAGTCAGTCAATATGCTTGTGCTGTTGAAACGTGTGCAGGAGGCAAGTCTAACCAAACCTCTGAAAAAATATATAAAAATCCACTGGCCCAAACCTAAATGTTTAAATAATCTTTAAATGAAATATAAAACCATATTTATTAGAGGTGTGCCAAAAAATCGATTCACATAAGAATCTTGATTCACATTTACTACGATTCAGAATCGATTTAAAATGTCCCAAAATCGATTCTGAGGGGCGGGTTTTAGACTGATTTTGGGCTGGGTATTTTTGTTGGACCTGGCAACCCTGGGGATAGCGCTTGTCCTTTCAAACGGAGATCTTCCAGACACACACAGAGCGTAGGTGTTTGAGAATCACCGGTAAGATGGCAGAACAAGCACTATATTACATTAGATTAACGTGTAGTTTCAATGTTTTATGGCAGAATGCTTCATAACAAGCATAAAAAAGATCGCTAGTAGTTAGTTTCAGTAACTGTTAGCTAGCTAACTAGCTAACTTTCCAGTTCCACCTTAAATAACGCTACAGGTGGCAGCGGGCTGCAGCATTTAAGGCGGAACGGAAAAATACAATAAGCTAATCAGAGCTAATTTCAGCTCCTCATCACAGAGGAATTAAGGAATGGACCATATGAATTAATTTCTCCACCTCCTGCCCCCTTTCTGAAGAAATACAACGACCTTAAATTAACTAGTTAATCAGCAGCTGCTCCTGAACTTTAGCGCTCCACTGCTATCATCACATCAGCCCAGCAGCGTCACCTACACACCACCGCTAGTAGCCTGGTAATAAAGCAGTGTTATTTATTATTTATTTATTGTTCATTAACGTCATTGTGATATCCCAGTGATTCCTCTGTCACTGAGGACCCACATTCCTGCACATTTTATTGTTTTTGTAACACATTACCTGCTCCAGGACCAGTGTATATTATGGAGGGTTTTTTTTCAATAAGATTCATAAGCCAGAAGCAGAAATTTTTATAATTCAAATCGTTTTGAATCAAAAATCGATTTTGAATCGAATCGTGGCCCCCAAAATCGGAATCGAATCGAATCGTGAGATAGTAAACGATTCCCACCCCTAATATTTATGAAGGTTTGAAACATTTCAATCCTGATAACGTCCAGAAAGATTCCAAAGGAAAGTTAGTGGCCACATGGACCTGCCATTTAGGTAGAAATTCACATGAACTTTAAGAATGGGTCAGAATTAGAGGTGGGTGATATGACCCTAACATAATATCACAATATTATAGGATATTGTTGCAATAACAATATTCTTGCAAACATGACGAAACACTACAACACAACAAAAACGTATTTTGTTTAAAATATTGTAATGTAGCACAAAAAGCACTAAAGCACTAGCACTAAAATTCAAATGAAATATGTGTGCCTGTTCCGTGTACAAGTGTAGGTAATACAACACGCTTTTTCTCTGCAGTAAAAAAGAGTTACATTTTGAAAACTTTGATAGCTTTGCAGACTCCTACAGAACACTTGAAGAAGCTGCCTGTTTACTCTCTACTACAATGAATATTACAGATCAGTAAGAGGAATCAACCCAAAATGTTTGAAAATAGACATAATTAGATAATCATAATGAAAAACAAGGTGTGGAAGACATTTAAATAAAAGTTTGATATGTATTCAGGAAAATAATTATTTTAAAATGATCATCAGGATTTTTGTTCATTATATTGTAACAGTTTTACATAATTTTTCTGTTTAATAAAGCATGTCTTATTGAGCATGAAACCTTTATATGTAATGCTTAAATAGATATGTTTAGGGTTTACACTGCTTCAGGAACACATCTGCACATATTGCTCTTCCCTTCTATCACATCTAGAATTAACTTCTTGTGAAAACTGTATAGCTGCATGATTTTGTTTTGACTATTAGTCAAATTTTTTAACATCTCTTTGGTTGCACTCCATGTTGTTCCAGCTATCATTTCTGATCTGATTGTTTAGATCTTAGTCATGTCTGAGTATTTTTCTTATTTCTTTGAAAAGGTTTTGATGTAAACAAGAACTGTGTAATGGTGTTTTTCTAAAGCTCTGGAATGACGCAGCACTTTCTGCTACAAAATGATCTGAGCATCTCTAATAAGAATGAGCAGGGAGCCAGTCTGCAGGTCAGTTGTATTATACAGTAGCGTATACTGCCATTTAAATCCCACTTGTAATGCAATGTAAATTATGTGTCACTGCTTGGCGCTTGTCCAAATCGCATCTCCCGGCTAAAGACTATTGATGTTTTTGTGTAAGAACTTATGCAAAGACTTATGGCAGCACAGAAAGAGCAAGGGTAGGTGTATTAAACGCCACCCAGACATCAAACTAACTGTTTTGTTTCTTCCAAACGGGAGCTTTTTAATCTGCCTCATAATCACACCTGGTGTGTGATCCAGAGCTGACTGAGACTCTGTGATAAAGGCACTTCTGCCTTGAGCCAAAATCCCGCTAGGTAACTCTAGCTCTCTCTTTTGTAGTCTTAATAATGAGACTAGCTGCTGGGATGAAAGCTGTTCAGTTGGGTGCAGAATTCTGTTATGTCACAATACATGCACTGATCAAGCATAACATTGTGATTACCTCCTCCTGTTTACTTCTGTTTTTTTAGCATACTTTATTATCCTCTATTCACCCTGTTCTTTTATGGTTCAGACCCCACAGGACTCTCAGCACTGGCGTGGTGGTGGTGTGTTAGGAGTGTGTGTTGTGCTGGTAAGAGTGGATCAGATACAGTAGTGCTGCTGGGGTTTTTAAACACTGTGTTCACACTCTGTTCACTCTATAAGACTCGTATCTAGCTTGTCCACCTTGCAGATGTAAAGTCAAAGTTTGTGTTGGTCTTAATCCTTTATCATTGGTCACATAATGCTACCCACAGAACACTGCCCACAGGACACTGCCCACAGGATGCTGCCCACAGGATGCTGCCCACAGGACGCTGCCCACAGGACGATGCCCAAAAGAAACTGCCCACAGGATGAAGTTGGTGGTCTATTCTCATTTAGGCAGTGGCACTGAAGTGTTTAAACACTCCATCAGCTCTGCTGTATCTGATTCACTCATACCAGCACAACACACACTACTAACACACCACCACCAACTCAGTGTCACTACAGTGCTGAGAATTACCTTCTACCAAAATAATACCTGCTCTGTGGTGATCCTGAGGGGCTCTGACCATTCAAGAACATGAACACAAAAGGATGGATGATGGGTGCCGAAACAAAGTCATAGGGCCCTATTGTAGCAATCTATAGTGCATAGGTCAATTAAAGGCGTGTTGGTGTGTCTTTGGTATCATGTGGTCACAAAAAAATGCACCTTGCACGGCTCAAAATGCGCAAAAGGCATGAACTAATGAACATGGGTGTGTTTTGGGCACAACGTGAAATAAACCAATTGGTGTGTCAGTTGTCATACCCTTTAAGAGCCAGGTGCGCTCTGACTTTGGCGCATTGATATCTTAACACTGAGCACTTTTGGGTGTGCATGCACGTTCACACTGTGAAGATACACCAGCAGCTCATTTAAAGATACAACAATGTTATTTTATTTTTTGTTCTGTTTATTGTTGAGTTAAAATTTGGATTTGCACTTTTCAGCGTTTCGTTGAGTTTATGTTTAACAGGAGGGGGTGTAAGCAATGAGCATCGTATGATAAGGCCCCTTATTTGTGGTGATCCTGTGGGGTCCTGATCATTCAAGAACAGGGTGTTCCTATATGTTGAGTGGAACTGATGGATGGAAGGATGAATGATGGGTGTAGAAACAGTCATATTGTTATGTGTGATCAGTGTAAGTTTCTTGCTGCAGTTTACAAAAGACTACAGAAGACTTTGTAGATCAAAGCGAAACCCAACAAGACTGATAATGGAATAATCCTTTCTTTCTTGCCCAATTCATGTTCATTCCATTGCTTTTTGGGATTTCCTTATTGCTCCAACATGCGTTAAGGGCTTTACTAAATCCTCAGTGAGTTCGGCTTTTTGCTGCCAGACGTAAGCGAATGTCACTTCAGTCGGCAATCCACTAAAACTGTCCATTCAACTCTTTGATAAGTTCACTTTAGTTTTGTTTGTCTGTGCACTTTTGCTGGACTGGCCTTGTTTGTCTCGTGGGAAGTGGCGCAGATGTCACAAAAGCATCGATCAAACTGTGCCATGGCAGCCAATCACCAGGGCAGGCTTACGCAGTGATCTGTCTCTATGGATTAGATATGCTTTCCTCTCACTCAGAGCGTAGGGGCAGAGTGCTGACCTCGCTTAGATGTAGATATTGACACATTACTGATTTCCGTTGGACTTAAGATGAAGGCATTGAACTTCTGTGTACAAGACGAGAGAAGATCTGGTTCTGCTGTTATATAGGATGGGTCTGCTTTTTTCAACAACAACAAAAACACACTCACACACACAAATATTGAGATATGCTGGAACTACTACTTTCTGATTCTTCTACTACTACTATCTGATTCTTAAGGAGCTCTAGATTCTGTTTATCTTATCAACTCAAAAATAACAAGGTGAAATGATTTGAAAACTGCATCAGATGCAGGGCATACGAAGATTAACACCAGTTGGTCTCTTCTGAGCGCTTCTCCTTTGCAGTCTTTGTGTCAGTGATTAAAACTAGTCATCTGGGGGCACACTAATCTAATGTTTATTGTTTATAGATCAGCTGCACAGTTTTATAAGACCTCTGCCCAACATGAGGACATGCTGTCTTTAGTTTTGTGAATAAAATCTCTCTTTTTTTTTAAACCAAACCAATCTGTGTATTATATATAAATAGCAAGCGACAAGCAAGCAGGATTATCCAAAACATCAAATAAAACAGACATAGGAGCATCCTGAAACACTGCCATTCATCTGTTCCACCTTTCATAAACCTGAGTGATCAGTTTACCACAATTTTCTATGTTTAAAATAAACCTCTGGATCTAAAATCTTATCTAAAGAGAAACATAACTTAACCTTATTATTGTACTGAACCCACCTCTGATCCTTATCCTACCCTTATCCATTACTGTTGTGGATTAGTTGAGCTTCACCAGTTTGCTGACTGTTTCAACATCTGTAGAAACTCTGCAGGGGGCTAAACAAAGCAAGAGCTTATTTTCACCTCTCTTAGGTGTGTAAAGGATGTGAGAGAGAAACAAAGAGACCTACAGCAGTAATAAAAAGGGGGTTTTAAAAAATGTAACAATAGTGTAAGCTGTTAACAGGGTTTTACACTGTAAAGTAAACCATCTACAAGTTGCTTTACTTGCAATTAAATGGTTTGTAGAGTCTTTTTTTTAAAACCTGGTAGAAGCCCCTTTTCAAGTGTGATAGCACTGCACAAGGGGAAACAGGCTAGATAAATTCATTTAAGCTCCTTTAAGGTTATTCAGCACTTGGCTGCACAATTTCTTTATAGGATAAGAAGACGTTTGGTGTGTATTTTTGCTGTGGGCCGATAATTGCTTTTTTTTTAGGAACATCTGGGCTGATTTCGATATGTTATATTACACATGCATATATCTGCTGATGACAATGTTGATGCCAATTTACACATTTGCAACTTATAGATAGTGGTGCAGGGAGACACAGAGGCGGACGCAATAGTGAGGTATATTTATTAACAAACAAAGAAACAAATAAACAGACAATAAACCAAAACTAAAATAACAAGGAAACAAGGGGTAAACTTGAAACAAGGAAACATGCAACCTGTATGACGTTAAACAAGTACAAGGACCGACAGCTTAACAGACACAAAAGAGTATAAATACACATGGAAGAACACAGGACACAGGAAACACCTGGGAACAGGTAACAAGAGGGCGGAGTTACAGAAAGTCATAAGGGGAATACAGGCCTGAATCGGAGATGCGGAGCAAAACAGGGCCATGAGCAGGGGAACACGTAGGGAAAAAACACACAGGCACGGAGGAGAAAAGTAAATAAACAAACAGGAGGGCAGGAAAAACACAGAGACAGATTTAAATCTACTAATAAATAACTTAGCTTAAATAAATCAGCTTAAATCAATGAATCAAAGTAGCACGGCCAGTTGTAGTAGTGTAGTCAGCGTTGCCTCCAGCATACAATAACTACGTCAGCAAATATCGGTTTGAAATATTGCCGGTAGCGGTGATATCAGAAAAATATCAGTATCAGCCGTTAATTGTTTTTTTTTTCTTTAGAAATATTGTCATTCTCCAATATAATTCCGACAACAAGGTGCCTGTTTTGAGAGCATGGAATCGATCCCTTTCTTTAATCAAGATCACATTCCTGTAATGTTCACTGTTATTTCAAATTGGTCTTTTCTTTTTCCTGATATTGGTGTTTTAGGCGGCTCTGGAGGTGCTAGCAGTGTCCCCGCCCCCACATTATCCCCCAGCCAATCGCGTGACTCCAGCGGTGGGGACGGCAGCGCCTTGGAGAATGGCGGTGGACCTGGCAGACGGCGACGGGGGGCGGGGTTTGAAACCTGGGAGATGAACTACAGTGACTCAGGGGAACCATATTATACTGAGTAAGCCACATGTTTATAATCATATAGTGTTCTAATGTTTGTATACTTCAGACTTGAATAAGTGATAATACAGTAACTATTCAAGCCCACCTGGATTTTTAAAATTAATTAAAAAAATTAATATGCTTGATTAATGCTTGCTTTATTAAGAAAAATAACACTGTTTAGTGTATATATGCAATGTGTAAGCAACTGTGTTCAAAACAAAATCAGTAACAGTCTTATAGTGCAGTAGTGACTCTGGATAGCTTTGCTTTTTCCCATGCTAACACTGACATCTTGTGTTGCCATGTTGTTTTGCAGTCATCAGCCCAAGCCGGCATCCTGGCACAGCCGCCGCACTTCAAGCAGAGAGACGGTCTGCATGACTGAATGTAAGAGCTTACATTACTCTCTGTTACTCAAACACAAGCCAGATATTCTATTATGTCCTATTCTATCTATGTTGAGACAGAATATGAATAACACATAATGGGTATAATATACATGACAATATGGAACTATGATGCTACATATACTGCATAAAAATACACTTTATTTAGGGCATTATATAGGGCATTAAACAGATTGTAATAGCAGGAATATGACAGTAAGTACAGTAGATTAGTTATAAGTGCTGAGAACTATTCAGATATGTTGTCCAGTGTACTATATGGAACTTGTAAACACATGTTGTCATATTTGTCTTGATGGGAGATTTTATACGGTTTATAAATGGCTTCAGAATTGTTTTTGCTGCCTGTCCAGTAGTTTAAATAGTTTCTCTTTTCTCCCCTCTACACACACACACACACACACACACTCACACTCACAGTACTCTAAAATGATTGTTAATGAGTGTATAGTTGAATCAGTGTGAAAGGAGCAGGGTTTGAACTACAATATGCAGGGTAGGGGGCCCCGAGGACCAGGGTTAAGAAACACTGCTTTAGTCTCTTCTTCTTGTCTCCATCTTTTTCTCCCATGTTTTTTCTTATTTTCATAATATTCCCCTTAGTTTAGTAATTTCTAGATCCTACTCACTGTTACAATGGAAGATAGGAAGATCATCTGTTTTTGAATTTCTTTAGATTGTAGCGTAATGTGTTCCTTTTTTTAAGATATTTTAGCTGCATCATGTTTTCAGACAGGTTTTATTTACAAGATTTCTTGATTCTACAGGTCTGAAAGTAATCAGGCATGGTTGTGATTAGTAGTGAAATTTAACTTAGCTTTTCTAAAAAGTGTGATTAATCACAGTTAATGTATGGGTGGGCAAACACTTTTTTTTACAAAGGGCTAAATTGGTTTGGATAGTTTTTTTCTTAATAAATGAAATCCTCATTTTAAAATATTGTCTGATATTAAAGTTTGTTTGATAAAAGAAATCTGTAAGGGGTAAGTATTTTTTTTCATGCCACTGTATGTGTAATGACACATATAAAACAGAAAAAAAGAAGAAAACATCAGCTATGAGCCTTTCTTCCATATTCAAAACCACACTATTGAGAGTGGAATAAAATGCTGGAAGGAAACAAAAGTTCTGAGAGCAGAAGCTGGGGACCTCAGACCCCCCATCTCAGCAACTGGTCTGAAGAATTCTTTAAATCCAATTGTTTAGAATGTTGCTTCCCTGTGTCATATTTAATTTGTGTAGAGTAAAGAAAATCTCAACTCAATTTGTTGTTTGCTGCTTGTTACTAATTCCCTGCTATGAATCACTTCCTCCCATAGGAAATGACTGGGCACTTGATGCTTTGTCACCTGCTAGTGTGAACACAGGGTAACTGTCAGTTCTTTTATATCAGAATACAGACTCCCGCACTGACTAGCATCTGGTGGAATAGGGCAGTTGAAAAGAGCATCAGGGCAAATATTTGACAGCTGTGGCACAACTTTAAGCATTTTTTTTCCATCTTTTTTGTTTTCTGTCTCTCTCTGTCTCTTTCTCCTGTTGTCAGTGTGGGAGTTCACTGATCAGCCAGAGGAGTTAAGAGGTTACTCAATCCACACTCGGCTCTCTAAGGGTTCTCGTGGCTTTGGCTTTAACATTGTAGGGGGCAGCAGACCCGGTGAATTCCTACAGGTCTACAGCATTACACCTGGAGGACCACACACTCTCAACTCGGGTAAGGAAGCGGACACAGATTGATTGATTTGACCATTTTTTACAAAATTAAAATATGATAAGTAAATATCATCCTGATCAACAATATTATTTACACATATTACAGCCCTTATGAACAGCATCTATTTAACTGTCTTTAGGTGAACATATAGATTCATCTATTGCTAAAAGCTTTCCAAAGTTGTACGCACACTTACGCAGCATGACTCTTATGATTAATATCATATATATCCAGTAAAAGTTCCAGTAAAAAAAATGGTATCAGAGCCACATAATTCATTTTATTCAGTATAATTGACCTGAATGCAGCTGCTGCTGCTGCTGTTAGACAAGAGCAGATTGTAAAAGAGATAGCAGTGGGGTCAGTCTGCAGGAGGGTCATGTGTCACAGCCAGAGGAGGGACAGCGCTGGATTACAGAGCTTTATGGCTTTCCACTAATGGACATTAGCTTTTATAAAACACACACACACACAGACACACAAACACACACATACACACACATAGAGAGAGACTTAGGGGAAGAGAGGGTCTGAAATCTTGGTAAATCTTCTAGAGAAAAGATTTAAAGCTCAATACAAAAATAGCATTAAAACATTTGATGATACTAATATATCAAATATCCAAAGTATCTACTATCTATGACTTAAAAAATGGAACCATGTGGAAAATGAAAATTAAGAAAAGAAATGTTTTGCAGACCTAAAATCCTTAATTGAATGTACAGTACCTTAACAAACCTAAATAAAGTTTAAAATTATATTTGAGAGCTTTGAACCTAGACAATCAAACTAGACAAACATAATGAAACTAAAGGAATGGAGGACATGAAATGTTTGATATGTATTCAGGAAAATATTGATTTTAAAATAAGGTTTAGGAAAGAGCCAATTGTAGGATTTTGTCCATTATATTTTTAATGTTGCAGATTTACCTACATTTTTAAAATAATTTCTATTACAATTACAATTACAATTTGTAGTAAAGTATCAAATGTGAAACCTTTTTATGTAATGCGTGAATAGAAATCTTCACGATTTAGGTGTGTAATATCAGTGGGTTAACTGAGATCTTGGATTTAATACTGTCTGCAATGAAATAAAACACAAAGTGTATTTAAAAAACAGAATTTTCCTAACTGTTTCATTTGGGGTTGTATTATTAATATTAATATGAAATACTATCTACCTATGGTAGACAGTAAGCCAAAAAAAGAGTGATAAACACTGCATTCCATATGCCGGTCAGCGCTGACCACAGTGGACGTTCTCTTTTTCCCACGCTGGATTGTATGACCCTGTTTAGCATCTCAATCTCCCTAAGCCTAATAGCCTGCACACTGTAATCCAGTGATGCTACAGAACACTCCACCCCCTCCCCATTTCCCACTCTTTTTTATCTCTTTCATTCCCTGTCTCCCTCTCTCATAGAATTCATCTGTGCACATATGAACACAAGTCAATTGCAGTCTATTCTTTTCATCCACAGTGTAAATCCAGGCTTTAGGCCATGCTGGACCAATAGTATTTTGCTAACAGCTTTGTTTAGGGATTAAAAGAAAAGAGAGCTTAGTGGAAAGACATAATGAGTGATGTTATGAAAGTAATAATAGGCATATTGTCCCATCAGCTATTAGCAATAATAGGCAATCCAACCCAATGTAATGACACTATCCAGTCAGATTTTCTTAGTTAGTGTCTGCTTATTTCTTTTGATGGTGGCAGCAGGATGTCATGCATTATCACTGTGTTACATGTTGGCAATTGAAAGATGTTGTCAAATGAGATTCTGATTTATGTTGTTTCACAAAATTAGTCCCAATCCAAAAATAACTTTTTAGGTTTATTCAATGAATCTTCTAGACAAAATGTTTTTTAATGCACTGAATAATGAAAAAAAGGAAAATTAATCAATGTTCAGTCTCACCTGGTCTTTATGTGTTAATGCAACAGACCTTATTACCCAGCGTTCCACCAGTCACAAGTGAGTGGTGTATATCTTTGAGTTTGACCTGACCGGTTGAAATTTGTGGGTTTCTGCAGCATATAGTAGAGAAACAATTGTAGTGTGATTTTGGCAGCTTATTTCTCTTCCCAACTTCCCCCTAAAGAAGAATAGGGTAGCGTTACCTAGGGATGTAGAAAAATATCGAAATGATATTGTATTGCAGTATTTTGTCATACAACCCCTGGCAAAAAGTATGGAATCACCAGTCTTGGATGAGCACTCCTTCAGACATTTCATTCTGTAAAACAAACTCTGATCAAAAACATGATACAATAATAAGGTCATTCCAAAGTGCAACTTGTTGGCTTTCAGGAACACTCAAAGAAATGAAGAAAAAACATTGTGGAAGTCAGTGAATGTTACTTTTATTGACCAACCACAGGGAAAAAATATGGAATCACTCAATTCTGAGGAAAAAAGTATGGAATCACTCAAATTGAAGGTAGAAAATAAGGACACACCCAGTCAATTTCCTTTCCCTAAATGGACACCTGCCTCAGATTAGATCTGCTCGTTAGTCTGCAGTTAAAAACACCTGCAGTCATGACACCTTGGAGGGCTGCTGGACGAATTAGAGTGGCAAGAACCATGGCTCCAACAAGAGAAATGTCTCTTGAAACAAAAGAGAGGATTGTGAAACTTCTTGAAGAAGGTAACTCTTCACGCATGGTTGCTAAAGATGTGGGCTGTTCACAGTCAGCTGTATCCAAGACATGGACCAAATACAAACAGCATGGAATGGTTGTTAAAGCCAAGCGTACTGGTAGACCGAGAAAGACATCAAAGCGTCAAGACAAGCAACTTAAGGCCATTTGTCTTGAAAACCAAAAAAGTACAACTAAACAGATGAAGCATAAATGGGAAGAAGCTGGAGCCAATGTATGTGACCGAACCGTAAGAAATCGCCTAAAGGAAATGGGATTTCAATACAGGAAAGCTAAAAGAAAACCATCATTGACACCTAAACATAAAAGAACAAGACTGCAGTGGGCTAAGGAGAGGCAATCATGGACTGTGGATGACTGGATGAAAGTTATCTTCAGTGATGAGTCAAGAATCTGCATTGGACAAGGTGATGATGCTGGAACTTTTGTTTGGTGCCGTTCCAGTGAGATTTATGAAGAGGCCTGCCTGAAGAAAACAACCAAATTTCCACAGTCCTTGATGATATGGGGCTGCATGTCAGGAAAAGGCACTGAGGAGATGACTGTGGTTAATTCTTCTATCAATGCACAAGTTTACATTGACATTTTGGACAGTTTTCTCATCCCTTCAATTGAACAGATGTTTGGAGATAATTAAATAATTTTCCAAGATGACAATGCATCGTGCCATAGGGCAAAAACAGTGAAGGCATTCCTTGGAGAAAGACACATTCAGTCGATGTCATGGCCTGCAAATAGTCCAGATCTCAACCCAATTGAAAACCTGTGGTGGAAATTGAAAAAAATGGTCCACAAGAAGGCTCCGACCTGCAAAGCTGATCTGGCAACTGCTATCAAAGAGAGTTGGCACCAAATTGATGCAGAATACTGTTTGTCACTCATCAAGTCCATGCCTCAGAGACTGAAAGCCGTTATAAAAGCCAAAGGTGGTGCAACTAAATACTAGTGATGTATTTTGAATCATCTTTTGTTTATCTGTTTTTCATGATTCCATACTTTTTTCCTCAGAATTGAGTGATTCCATATTTTTTTCCCTGTGGTTGGTCAATAAAAGTAACATTCACTGACTTCCACAATGTTTTTTCTTCATTTCTTTGAGTGTTCCTGAAAGCCAACAAGTTGCACTTTGGAATGACCTTATTATTGTATCATGTTTTTGATCAGAGTTTGTTTTACAGAATGAAATGTCTGAAGGAGTGCTCATCCAAGACTGGTGATTCCATACTTTTTGCCAGGGGTTATATTGTACTGATTTTTTTATTGTTAGTGTACATGGTGTAAAGAATGGTGTCAGACAGTGTTTTATTTTGTGTTGTGTTTAAAGCCTAACCACTGGATTGGAGTATTATGTTATTAGACTCCACTGTTCTAATTGCATAAAAAGTTAGGTTTTATTTTACTCAGACTGTATAAATCTAATGCGTTTTTTATACTGTGACAGTTTGTTTCTAAAGTCTCATTTAAACAATCGCAATTTATCGCCTTGCTTACAGTATAGCGGTATACATACCATCACAATATACAGAATTGTATAACCAGTATCGTGCTATGTATTGTATCAAGTTCTTGCCAATAAATCCCTAGCGTCACCATTAGGCAAAGTAACTATGTCTGGGTCAGGCAGGGATGAAACAAGTGTGGATACAATAAAATAACCAGATCTAATACTGTGTTACAGTGTGGTCCTAAATGTTTTGTATAATCAATATATATCTTTTGTTTTTTATTCTACCAATAAATAGACTTTGAAGCTGCTGTCTGTAAATTTTGGAATTTGCACCGAGCATGCATAAGAATCATTTTAAACTGGGCGGGTATGATCCTTTCAGAGTGGATAAATCTGATTCCAGGTTATGTTCAGTCAGAGAAAACACGCTCAGTCAGGAACTTCACTCCTTCGTTTCGTTACTTTTACTATGGTTAAATGAGCTACTGAGGTACGAGTTTCGACCAGCCTCTTGTGTTTAGTAAAACTGAGCCGGATCCTATTTTAGAGGTTGTACGTGTGATGTAACTAGTAAAGATGTTTGACGTAGCCAAAAGAACTCCCATGAAAAGCGACTCAACACCCCAGTCATCCCAGGCTTGGCAGGGATGGTGGTTCCAGCACACTGGTACCATTAAACACAAAATTTTATCACTTCTTCACTCAGAAATTCTTCTGCTTTCAGTTTACAAACTGCCACTTTAATTAAGTGAAGGCTACTATCTCATTCTATTTGCACTATCCAGCATCAATCAAAAAGTATCTAATCAAGACTAAACTTTTTTGATTTTTTGTTCAAAAGCATTTCTTGATGACCCATAAAACCTTTTTTAAACTTTATTTTTAAGAGGACCTTGAGAAATAACATAAAAAATGTATGATATGATATGACCCTGTAAGGCCCAAGTATCAAGTGTGTCATTAGATAATAACAGATGGAGCGTTAAATATCAATTTCTAACATTTTCTGTCTCTTCCTCTAGCTGACATCCTGGTGTACATCGGTGACTCTTGTGTGCTGGGCATTTCTCACAAAGAAGTAGTGGAGCTGCTGAAGTCTGTCCCGGTGGGCCATAGTGTAGATGTTGTGGTACAAAGAGGCTACCCAATGCTGTACAATCCAGATGGCTGCCCCAAACAACGCCGCCCTGGGCTACTGAACACCCGGGACACTGCTTTAAAACCTCCAGCTCCACCTCCACCTCCACCCACTACTACCCAGCCACAGCCCCAGGCTCCACTACCAACTCAAGCACTGCTCAACCTAAACGGAATGACGTCCAGCGCTGAGGAGAGGTATTCTCGAGCGCTCGGAGGAAGGGCTTCCAGGTTTAGTCTGGACGCCAACGGCAACACGTCCCATTTTTCTCCACCACCAAGAACCCCTCCTTATTACGAGTACTCCAACGGGAGTGAGAGCGGATACTTGAGGCCGCCTCGGTCCACAAGGGGCATCAGGAGGCTGCTAAGCGCAGACTTGGCCAGCCAGAGCGACAGTGAGGTTGTGTCAGCAATAGGATCACACAGGTAACTGTGCTACTAAACAAAAAACACACCTCATCTTAAGTGTATATTGGAAAGAGCACTGGAAGATAAGTTTATTCAGTATAGTATGGATTAAATTAGCTTACCCATTACCTTTTAACATAATCCAATATAAGAACGTAATACTATGAAGTCCCATAATTCCAGCTTTAAGTAGGGATGTGGTTTGTGAGGCAGTTGGCCATCTTTAAAAAGATGCAGTTATTCATAATACATAAACATAATCACTGAAAAATCTGTATAAAAAAATTTAATTAGGCTGTATCAGTGTGTCTTTGGTATCGTAAAAAGTATGCCTTGTGCAGCTTAAATGGCATTTACTAATTCTGTTAATTATTCATGGGTGTGTTTTTGGCATAACGTGCAATACACCAATCAGTGTTTCACCATTCCCTTTATGCAATGTTATTTTAATTAGTATTATGTTTATTTTTGATGTAATTGTTGGGTTTGTGCACTGCTGCGTGTCCCTGTGTGTGTAACAAGTGGGAGGGTACGTGCGTTAAGCATGCAGTGTGTGTTTTTAAGATTGCAACTGATTGTGAACAACTGACTGCTGACTGTTGTCAGGGTTTTATTCAGTCAGTAGTGCAGTTGTGTTTTCCGTTGCCAAGATAGCAATACACAAGAAATTTACCTTAACACATCTTAATTTCAGATCACCACACCCAATGGCATAGATATATTTATAGTTATATGCATGAAAATAGACTGTTCGCTGGGTATAAAGTAGCAATAAGCATTGCAACAAGCTTTGTGCAGGGTGTAAGGTAGGGCCCTTAAAGTTCAGACCAACTAAGTTCCTGTGGAAAAGGTACAATCTTTGCTAAATGTCCATATTTTATAGACCATGGGTAAAAGCATAAAGTACATTTTTAGAGTTCTTTTTATTAGAATTAGTACATTTTTATTAATTAATGGAAGTTAATGAAATAAGACTACAGTTAGAGTTCCCGTATAGAGGCATTAAAAATCTAATGGCTTTGTTCTTCTTTTCTACTTTCCTCTCAGGGCCTCTCTAATCCGAAACCACAACAATAACTCCCTCTGCCCTCCATCGCCTTTACGCCTATACTCCACCAAGTCCTCTGAAAGTGACCTCTCTTCTTTTGCCCCGACCCCGCCCACCTCTCGCTCACCCCTCCGTCACACAGACACCGGCTCTGCACTCATCTCCTCCTCTCCAGAGGGAGGGCGGCGATACTCACAGTTCCGGAAGCCCCAGCGCCCCCTGCTCACCCCTCCCCCCAGCTCCCACTCAGACGGCCCGTACTTCACCTTCAACAGCGGTGCCAGTGCCAGCAGTGGCAGCCCTGGCAGCAGCATCCCGTCGCCAGGGGCAACAACTGGTGGCGGTGGAGGCAGGGGCAGACCTGGGGGTAAAGAGCTGGTGCCGGTCGCCCTGGCCAAGTGTGAGGAGGGCAGAGGGTTGGGATTTAGCATTATGGGGGGCGGGCATGCAGGGAGGGTAACAATGGTGAAGAGAGTGTTCGACCGGCAGCAGTGTAACAGCCTTCAACCTGGAGACATCATTGTAAAGATCAATGGAGCCGATGTGCAAAGCCTCAGCTTCTCTCAGGTATAAAATAATTATGAATGACATTGGGATAAATTAGCATTTTTAAAGAGGTTCTAGTTCAAACTTCCTAATTTTTTTAATAGGTTTGATCTCATGTAATGACTAAAATAATCACTTTTCATCAAATTTTTATTATATTAAAATATATCTTATTTTAATTACACACATTCAATTACTTCGATCCGTAAGTTTACACTCAAATTCTTTACCTTGTTATAATAGTTGTAACCAGGAATTAAATGGTTGACAGACTTCCATGTAGTGAATAGCAGCAAGCCATCTTCATCTTACTGGAGATGAACAACACATCTATGTGGAGGCACCAGATTAGCACCAGGATCAATCTGTGGTCTTTCATACAGGCACTTTGATAGCCCAGATTTATGTTAATGAGGTCCCGCAATCAGTGGCCCTACTTTTTCAGAACACAAACTTGGGTGTTCTATTCCAACAGGACAATGCTCGTCTACATAACGCTTTTGACTCAAAAGCTTCCCCTGAAGACACTGATGCTATGCCATGGTCAGCTTCATCAACAGACCTTTCTTTCCCTGATTGAAAATGTGTGGAATGCTGTTGGGCATGCTATCAACACTCCACCTCTACTGCAAAATCAACAGAAACTGCATGTACAGGTGCATCTCAAAAAATTAGAATATCATTGAAAAGTTGCTTTTCGATGTAATTCAGTTCAAAATGTGAAACTCACATACTATGTAGATGTATTACACACAGAGTGATCTATTTTAAGCCTTTATTTCTTTTGTTCTATTCTATTGTTGATAATTATGGTTTACAGCCATTGATAACCCAAAAATCAGTCTCAGAAAATTAGAATATTATATACGACCAATTCAAGTCTGGAGGAAGAGCGGAGAGGCACACAGTTTAAGCTGCTTGAGGTTTAGTGTGAAGTTTCCACAATCAGTGATGGTTTGGAGAGACATGTTATCTGCTGGTGTTGATCCACTGTGTTTTATTATCAAAAGTCCAAAGTCAGTGCAGTGTTTTCCCAGAAAATCTTACAGCACTTCATGCTTTCCTCTGCTGACAACTTTTATGGAGATGCGGATTTCATTTCCAGCAGGACTTGGCACACTGCCCACACTGCCAAAAGTACCAATTGGTCTTATATAATATTATTTTTTTCATCAACAATAAAATAAATAAACACTTAAAATAGATCACTCTGTCTGTAATGCATCTATATGATATATGAGTTTCACACTTTGAACTGAATTACTGAAATGAAGTAACTTATCAATGATATTCTATTTTTTTTAGATGCACCTGTATAATTATACAGCATGTGATGGATTATCGCAGGACATTATTAGGAATCTCTACAACTCGATGCAGACAACAAGTCTGGCATGTGGATTTACACGTTACTCTTAGCTTCTGTATGTGTTGCTCAGTAAACATGACCAATAACAGTTGAATATTTGGTCATTCATTGATTATTGTTAACTTCCTTCTGGGCGCAACTATTTTTGCAACTATTTCTTTGAAGATGAATGTATGTTATTAGAAATAATTACTCTATACATCTCATTAAGCTCAGTAATATCTGCAAATTCTAAAGTTTTAAATGTTGTTCTAGGTTCAGCGTATTCTACAGGAACACACCAAAATGGGAGAGGTCATTCTGCTGGTTCAGAGAGGAGGCAAGTGACAAATACAGTATACCTGTCCATATGAATCTACTAGCAATATAAATTTCAGGTTAACTACAGTAGGCCTTGTTTCCCCCGGTTTTCTTTCATCATATAATATTTCTTATCTTCAGGCTCCTTACATTCTCCCATCATACCAAATTCTACACGTCAACATCAGTCCAACTCCATGCCACCGCGCCCTGCTTCTGCCACGCAACTTCGTCCTACCGACAGTCCACCTCTGCCACGGAACTCCCTAACCCCGCCTCCTCAAACTCTGGTGCGCTCCTCACTGGTCCAGAGCACCAGCTTCTTAGACTCGATACCCGTCACTCTGACATTAGAGCCGCGAGACTGGATGAGCTCTGAGGATGGTGGGACTGCACTCAGCCCCAGAGTGAGGACTGAAGAGAAGGTTCGGCCTCCTGCGCCACGTGGGTTTGAGGTGGAGCTGAAGAGGAAGCCAGGAGAAGGGTTCGGATTTGTTATTGCATCGCAGGATGTGGAAAATGGGAAAGGTAAGTGTGTCTATAACAAACATAGAATTATTGATGCACACCTTCACATGCTCTGTCATTTTTGTTTTTGATTTAATATCACTCTCTTGGTAAGATTGATGATGCAATCTTTTATTTTTATTTTTTTAAGCAGGTATACTCAGATTAAACCTTACATCATATAAACCTTCAACCCTCATGATCTATATTATTAGGAAAATTGTTCAATTTCCTCCACAGTCTGTGCATTCTTTCTTTCTGCATTCTCTCAAATTTAGGGACATTTAATTTGCTGGATCTCTTTTTCTATCCAATGGATTATTGTTGAGGGTGCCACCTGCATGCACTAGCTTTTTACAGAGTGGTGACGTTATGGTATATTCGACTAAAGTTGGGAAAATTGTGTCTCTAACCTAGGGAATTATTATTGGGCAGGACTAGAAAATACAGCTTAGCTTCAGTTGCCTCCAGATTTGTTTAGGGGTGATAAAAAAAACAAATAATAGACTTCGAGACAATTTTTCTCCATTACTTTGCAAGCAATGTTCTAGGCTGGAAATTGCAAATCTTATCCCATTCCTCCTCTCTCTTTTGATGCAATCTTAACATAACATGATTTACTAAGGGGGTGGAATCACAGGACACCACCACATACCATATTATTACGATACATTGCCCATGCTAATAGATACTTTAATTTTGCGCTACACAAAGTATCGCAAGAAAATTCTCTACAATAGTTCACAAAATCTGTGTTAATGAAGAGGATAAAACACTCCTAAGTAGGTAAATACCACGATTTATGGATTTATTAGTGTATTTTACACTGCAGGTTTACCCCATTCATTTGATCAGCGTCACCACGTGAAGTAATGAGACTGAAATAGAGTGTGGTACTCAGGGGGTGCTGGCTTGGTAGTTCTTCGAAGCAGGAGGCTCCGGTAAGAGAGCAGGGCTCAGAGAGATGTTCGTTTAACAGATCTTTAATAGCCAATATAGTGTTGAGTACACAGCACTGGGACATCAGCTCGGTACAAGATAGTGTTGTGATCAGAGGTGTGTGTCTGTGGAGCGTAAGTGTATGGTATATGTGTGGCTGTGAACAGAGAAGAGAAAATAAATTACAATGTGTATAATGTGTCTGCCTAACACATAGACAGCAGCTGAGACTCACATTCCTCATACTGATTAAAGTCAGTGCAAACTAATCACACAAAGCAGCCACTCTACCAATAAACACACATAAATAGGTTAACTAAGTGCTTAAGTATTTAAACAGCACAAATATCAACATAGAATCAACATACACACAATTAGTGATGGGCAGATGAAGCCTCATTGGGTGTATGGCACATTTCCCAAACTGTATCGACACTGTGTTGAAACTGTGTTGCTGTATCACTTAATGGCGACATCTGCTGGACTAAGAAAGTCATTGCAAGCAACTGCGCGAAGAAATGCATCGGTCACGTGGTTTTCCTTAAAATGATACGCGGTCTGACACAGGGGTTCGCCTTGTTTGCTCGGTGCATGCGCTGAAGTTTCAGTGTCGTCAGACCCATCGCTACCAAACGATACAGGAAGTGTATCGGTCACGTGGTTTTCCTTAACTTGATACGCGCACCGACACGGGGTTTCGCCTTGACAGCTCGGCGCATGTGTCGAGGTTTCAGGGTCGTCAGACCCATCACTACACACAATATCACTGAATTCAGCTCCTACAGTTCACTCAGCTAATTACTCGTGTTCACTACTGGCATTTAGTATATAGAGAAATGGATAAAATATAGCGTAAATATATGAACTAACTACCAAATATGACTCATTAGAGAGTTATATTTACCAAGAAACTTACTTTGGTGAAATTGACGCACACAAATGGTGAATTTAAAGAGTATTTGCCACCAAACACACAGTGCAGCTGCTTCCAGCTCGGTAGACTGCACGAGGGAACTACAGGAGCTGGCAAGGGACAAAACATAAACTAACACTTAGAAAATAACAATTAACTGTGGGGCTTTGGCGCCATCTAGTGGGCATCTATGAACTACACCTCACTAAATTAACTGAAATATAATCAATAAGACTTTCCTACAGAGAAAGTAAGTTTAGTGACTCAACTCAAATTTGGCAGGAGTCTTATGGAATTTACACTGCCTATGTTAAAAAAATACTGATGTTTAATACAGCTTATCGAAAAATGTATTGCAAACAAAAACTATAAGATATGCATATATATACATATACCTGAAATGGCTGAAACAACAAAGATGCAGACTTCAAGTAATGCAAAGAAAACAAGTTCATATTAATAAAGTTTTAAGAGTTCATAAATCAATATTTGGTTTTGTCTTTTAATCACAGTTTTTATGCATCTTGGCATGTTCTCCTCCACCAGTCTTACACAATGCTTTTGAATAACTTTATGCCACTCCTGGTGCAAAAATTCAAGCAGTTCCGCTTGGTTTGATGGCTTGTGATCATCCATTTTCCTCTTGATTTTATTCCAGAGGTTTTCAATTTGGTATAATCAAAGAAACTCATTGTTTTTAAGTGGTCACAGTCACTATGTCACTGATTCAGAATGAACGGCCACACTTCAAATGTGTGAAGGAACCTGTTTTAAGGCCCTGATCCTCTTGCCCCAATTCACTTTAACCTGCTCATGAATGTCATTTCTTCTTCTTCAGCACAGGCAGTTGAATAAAGATGTTCAACACAATTAAATAAGCTCACTGAAACAAAAAGAGCTGCTCCAGTTTTTCATTTGTTTAGTTTCCAGCCCCATAAAACTCTATAAGCTGTGGTGTGCAGATGCAAATTCTCAAGTCAGTCTAATTTTCGCTGTGTTTTCAAGATACTTAGTCATTATGAAATGTTTGGAAAGCTCTCTAAAAGTCCAAAAATGACCATACTGAACATACTATAATGTTTGTGATCTTGCTGCCCCCTGCTGGTTTGGTAGCAGAGTGTATCCTTCCCCTTAGGTTTTATAGTTTGTGTAATCTGTATTTGGGCACTGTTACAGTGATTTATAAGATCTGAGGAATTAGACAGATTGGACGCAGGGTTGATTAACTTTGATTTAGTCTTTGGCCTGTTTAATGAGAAAAGCCAAAGACCTCCATGAAGCCCGTAAATGTGTGCCCCTAGAATGTGAATTAGGAAAAACAGTCTCACCTTGAAATGCTAATTGTTGTAGAGTGTAGTAGCACTGCAGCACTGGGCCTTGCTAATGACTGCAAATGGCTTTGTTCCGTCTTACTTTCTGGTAGACCTGTTCTCCACCTCCTTTATAAACATTCGCAGGTCATATGCTCTCAAGTCAGTAATATGAGGAGTAAAATGCTGAATTTGTTACAGGTAACTGAAAATACAGTTAGAGTTGACATATTTCTCTGTTTATATGATGCATATTCGGGTTATGTTGTCATGATCATAACTATTTGAACAATGCTGACTGATTGTGTGAGTGACTCAGCACTTTTAATGCTAATGCCTGCACACACACACACACACACACTCTACCGTCCTCCCACTCTCCCCTACCTAAGCCCATGATGACCTAATTTTACGCAGTGCTCTTTTGATTTTTAACGAGGCCATGGCACCCTTAAGTGCTTAGGTTTCTAAAAAAGATGTCCTCAGCGTCACACAACTTGCTGGGGGTGTTCCTGTTGTGAGATGTTCCTGCTTGAGTTTGAGCGAAGGACGCCAGATTGAATTAAAGATGCCCGACTGAGCTAAAAGTACAAAAACAGCATGAATTCACCAGTGTGAAATTACCACTTGCAGCATACAGGGTGTTTACACTGTGTAATCAGTGGGACGTCCATTAAATACTAAATCCCTATTTAGTAGGGATGTCCCGGTCATGTTATTTTGCCGCCCCGGTCTGATCCCAGTGTCTTAGGCCATTTTCAAACCATCACTATTTTGTCTGGTTAAAACAAACTCTAGTCCGTTGGTAACTTTATTGCGGTTCGATTGAGCAGGTGTAAAAACAATAATCGCACTCAGGTGTAGATAAAAAAAAAAAAAAAACGAACTCTGGAGCAGTTTACTTTGGTGGGAATGTAATCCGGTCTCAATCTGACCCAGGTATCAAAAACTTCTCCTTTTATTTGAGCAAAACATGTTTAATCTGATATATTAGCTGGATAATGCTAATTACCAAAGCTATGAACAAACACTGTCTCTGCTTCATGCTGTTTACACACGCGGCGTGTGCTGCATAAAATGGCCAATATAACTAAACATTGTTTTTAGCAGGTTTAAATTAATTTTGCCATTTTTTTCACTATTGCAAGAATTAATATATGTATGATTCAGCCCTAATCTCGAGTCACTAGACCAGATTGAAACATTCCTAATATTTAGAAAGAGGTAAAACTGAGTATACAAAGGAATGCTGTTTTAATGCAGTCAGGTGCCACAGTAATTTAAAAAAAACTTAAAAAACCTGTTAACTTGTATTGGACAGTCACAATCAACTTCAGCATTATTGCCACTCTCATAAAACTAGGAAAAAACAAATAATTTAAATTATTGACAAAGAATATTTAAAATAAAATCAAAGAAGAACTAAAGACTGCCAGAACTATTTTGTTGTTAATGTATTTTAGCCTAAAGTCTAAAGTCTTCCTCTGCAAGCAGACAAGAACCTGGCCCTTAGTAGACACCATATCAGTTTAATAATGACCCAAATACACATGACAATCCACAGAGAAATGGCTGCAGGTTAAATAAATCAAAGTTAACCAATGGCTCCAGAGTCAGAAGATCTGAAAATTATGTAAATCATATGCTATGGCTGGCACAGTTCCTCACACACACACACATATATATATACATATATACATACATATATACATATATATACATATATGCACATATAAAAAATAAAGTTGGCTCTCCAATGACATTATCAAATCACAAACTAACGGATTAACTCATGGATAAAATGGGTTATCTCTCTTAAGTACAGTTTCTAAGGCTGGGAGAAACAAGGTGTGTTGAATCTGTTCTGATGCCTTGTGTTAACACTGTGTTTTTTCTGTCATCGGTCATCCATGTGTAAGAACAGTAAAATTAGATTAAATTGTCAATATGATTTAATCATTTGACACAGATGGAGCTTTCCAAGCTGAATTAGGTACTTACTGAATTGCTTTCTGCTTCATTGAGAAAAATCACACTTTGAGCAACAGCTGTTAAACTGTTAAGTGCTCTGTGATTTTGGTTTCCTGAGGAAGGTGTGTTTGTACAGCCTTTCCTTATGGCTTTCTTTTTGCTTTAAATTACAGGAGTAGACACAGAGACATAAGGAGAAACATGCTGTGTATAGAGATTGTCAGTTTCATTACATTTTTGTTACATAATTTGCCGGCCTTGTCCTCTAGCTATTCAACATATCGGTCCGGCATTAATGACCACCTTCTGCCCTGTTAGTTCTGCACTTGTTAAACAGGCATACAGCATCTGACTACTGAAAAAAAAAAAAATTGAGGAATGTGCCATATGACTGACTTGGTTGCACAGTCTGCCTCCATATGTGTGTTGTTCAAGCCTTAGGAGGTCATAAAAATATAAGCCATATGAAAATACTTCAAGAGCCACTCAGGCTGCAAGCAAATTAGATTGTTCCTTAAATCAGTCCCTCAACTGATCCCTCAGCTGTCCAGACTGTTATTTGCAAGTGATCATATTTGATTTGCCTGTCTGAACATCACAAACGTATCTACATGGGTTGCTGTGGTAACAAGGTGTCAGTAACTAACCTATGGCACACTTTGATGAGGCTGCTGCTTGTCACGTTGTGATTTATGCAAAAAATACACCAAAATACGATTTAATCTTGATACAGTCTAGATATGCCAAAAATCAAATGTGAACTGACAGTCTTAACATAGCCTTATAGTGGTAAGAAAATGTTGCATTTAGAGTCTTCCCAAGAAGCACATAAAAGATCCTTAATGAACCATTATATTTTCTGTGGTAACATGATCAGGATGTATCATCAGAAATGAAGAAATACTGGCTGAAGCTCTGCTGACAAGAGTTTTTTCTTATTGAACTGTGCGGTACGTCACGGAAATCTGTGTGGGTTGTGACCTACAAATCTACCCACCCCCATTCCCCCAGTTACATTTCCACACCGTGAGTTGCCAGATATAGACAACAGCACACAAAGAGCTAGCAATTTTCTGTTGAACAGGTAATCACTGATCTTCAATAAGGTTGCTAACCACATCTAACTTTCCACCACCACTAGTGTAATAGAGATGGGCATTTTGGAAATAGCAAATGTATATATTCACTGATCAGCTACAGAGTAACACGTCGCTTGCCATTGTGTGTCAATCTGGCAACCTGTGTGACCTTCGCGTTTGGGGAGAGGGTGGGGCACTATGCATTTTTTCCCCAGCACTAGATTTCACCCCATGCATTAGATCATCAGCATCTCAGGCCAAAAAAATGCTTTTTGTTCAGCCATGCCTCCCTCCTCCTGTTCGTCTGCTCCAAGCCTTCTATCCTGGCTGCTGTGTCTGTTACCATTGCTGCTTCAACCCTGCTGAGGGCAGTTGTTAGCATCGTAGCTTCAACCCTGCTGATGCCACCTACTGGGATCACAGCTAACAGCTAATCCAACCCTGCTAAGCCCAGGTGTTGGAAGCCCAGCTCTAACCCTGCGGATCCTGGTGTATATGTGGTTGTCCTTCTTTAAGATACCAACCTTTTGAACAGTGTTTTGTTTTAACAGGTTTGTATAGGAATTGGGGCATAAAATATTTGGAGGAATGGAGGAATATCTGAACAGTCGCATTCACTTGAATGTTTCATCCTGTACACTACATCCCTGCATGCACAGTGCTGCGTGGGCGGTCACAGTCTTGTCTCTTGGGGAGGGCCTACGTTTCCACCGGGCGGAACTAACATGCACATACTGGCGGACAGGCTATGAACAGTAAGAGCAGGGAACACACACACACAGAGCTCAGAGCTCAATTGTTTAACATTCTTCATTTGAGTGAGCTGAAAAAACAGAAATACTAAGGGCTATTAGCTCACCTAGATATTTAATGATGGTTATGAGAGTAATATGGTATAAATTTGCTCTATATGGGGCTGCATACCTGTAGATTGGACAGAATACCTATGCTGTAACGCCCTGCTAAGTGCAGTTCAGCCCCTGATCTAGTCTTAGAGTCTCTGTAAAACACAAAAATCACCAGAGATCCTATGTAAAACTAGTTACTTACACAGAGGTGGGTAGTCCAGGTCCAAAAAGTAAAAAATCATCCTGGGTTTTGTTGGCTGAGCTGCATCAGAGCCGCCAGGCATTTGAACAAAACCGCTGGGTGGATTTTCTCTTTTTACTAGTATAACTTTTCTAAACATACAACTACCTATCTCAAATGTACTTCGCCGGTGGTGTTCAAATTCTAATAATGTGTTCCTAGGCTCTGAATTACTGGGCAAAACATATAACACTGATGTGTTATTTGCACAAAAATAATGCAGGAACAAACTGCCATGCTGTTCCAAGCGCTGTTAGCTCCTGTCTAACGAGTCGTGCCTGGCTGCCTGGCTTCAGCTCTGTCTTTGGGCGTTCAAGGTGGTCGAGGCTGTGAATTGACAATTTGACGTAGACATGGTGCTTTTCCTGATCGACTCTGAATATTTTCTTTTACTAGCTACTGCAGACAGTGGAGGTTGAGGAAAAGTTTCATGTGAAGCATACATATACAACTCAGAGAGACCAGTGTTGCACTGTATTGTTGTGGCTAGATAAAAAGGACTGTGGATGTATTTAAACAAGGGAATCAGGTTGCAACAGAATATAAAACAATATTACGAAAATACAGATAAAAAGAGATATGTCAGTGGGGTCAGAAATAAAGGGAAAAACAGATTGAGGATTGAGCACTGCATGGAGACAAATGCTAGTGTGCAAAATGGATGGGAGCAAATGTTCAGTTAATCGATTATTGTTGGGGGGGACACGAGTGTGTGGCTGGGGGTTTAATACATATGGCACTAAGTGGACCTATTGACTCTATTTATTCCCCGCACCACTACACATCTAACTTTGCCATGGTTGTACACTCTGCTGCTGTCACCTCAGAAACAAGACATGTATACTGTATTTAATATGAAGCACAGGCCACATATGGCTAATACAAACAGTATTAGCCAAAATAGCACAAATGTAGTAGTGAATTGATGCCTTAGCATGTTCTAGTCTAGAGATAATAGTGCATAGTTTATTACTTTATTCTTATTGGACACAATAAAAATAAATAAATTTGAAGGCAGTATTCTATATTCGTTTTGGTATTTACTGTACAATAGTTTATCGGTTGTTTATTTAGCTAGTTTTTTGTGGTATATTTGAATTTAACTACATTACTTTATTTCTGTTACATTTTTTATTCTATTAAACTGATTTGATCCAGCTGACAGTATGATTCGATGATTGCTGGATCGAATCCCGATCATGCTGCTTGCCATCAGCTTCCAGAGCCCTGAGAGAGTACAATTGGCCTTGCTCTCTCTCTGGGTGGGTAAATGATGATCTCTCCCTCATCACTTGAAATGGTGATGTCAGTCAACACAGCTGATGCTTTCCTCCGAGTGCACTGTCTACTCGGCAATGATGCATCAGCAGCATTTGGAAAAGAGGCGGTGGCTGACTTTACATGTATCCTGGTGTTGGGGGCATTACTAGTGATCGGGGAGTCATAATATTAATGAGTATAGCAAAAATTGGGGAATATGTTAATAGGTAAGTTACAGTTTACGCAATGGACAAACATTTATAGATTCTTTTGTTTCTACTGAATTTTTGAAACTGTTCTATTCATACTAAATAAAACTTATTTGTAGTTATTTTGTTGCAGTAGTATATTCTTCTAATAAAAATGTCTTATTGCCAAGAATATCATTATCATGAAAATATCCACAAATATTGTGACATTATTTTTGGGCCATATCATACAGCCCTAGTTCTCACCCAAATCTCAGGTCTGTAAGCTAAACTGGATCTAGTCGTCAGAGAAAGAGTAGGTCCTTCAGATCTACCAACTAAATAACCACCAACTGCTGCCCTTCTTCTCCTTCTACTCCATGTTACATTTTACCACCCTGTAATCACAAATTGGTCCTCAGGGACCACCAGATGGCCCAGATTTCCAACACATAGTAATAGTGCACATTCACTATATCAGTGGTAACCAAACTGGTCCATAAAGGGCCGGTATGGCAGCTGCCTTTTATTCTCACCAATCAAAGGCACATTCTAAATAACTAACCAACTGATTAAACAAGTGGAATCAGATGTGCTGCTGGTTGTATAGAATGAAAATCTGCAGCTATGCTGGCTCTTTACAGATAAGACTGTGTGCCACTCCACTACATAGACAAGGTATTCAGCAACATCCATTGTTCCCTTTGAAGTTAAATGGTTTAAAGCAGCATTAGGTGAGAGTTAGTATTTATTTTGGAATTTGAATTCACACTTTGAAACACCAATCAAGAACATTTTTTGCATATGAATGCTATATAATGCTGCTTTAAAAAGAGTTTATTCTGTTTTTCTGGTTTGTCTTTAATGTAAAGGAAAGGCTTTCTACTAGATTTTGAAATTGCTGTAAAGATTTAATTGCATTTAGTGATAAGTATTTAATATTTAAATATTAAACATAATATATTTCAAGTATTCCTCAAGTATTTGCCCTGGATAAGTACTATTCTGTTGCACTAGATCTTATCACAGCTGGATATTCTTTCAGTGTTATTCTAGGCTCACTTCTGTCGCCATTTTCATTTTTCACTTTTATTGCTTTGCAGTGTTATATATGCTGCTGTCCAGTGTTGAGTGCAGGAGGATGGTGTGCTCCTTTGAGTCTTTCTCAAGGTTGATCTCAAGTTTTCTTCTTTTTGCTTGGAGCAGCTTTCACTTTGTCACTGTTGTTTCCAGTCTGCTCACTTGTATCCAGATCCCTGTAAAGCTGATTAATGTTAATGTCTATTATTAAGTAAGGCTACACCTATCTTTTTTTAGCAATTAATGTAGTGATTTCTTTCAATTAGGACTCATTTGACTCATTCTAAAGATATTTTGCACCTTGATTGCAATAATTACACCATCATTTATATCATTGCTATCTTGGCTCTCAGCAGCAGTGCATAAACCCAACTTTTATATCAACAATAAACAGAACACAGAATAAAATAAAATAGCTGTTCCTATAAATGACCTGCTTATGCACCTTCACAGCATGAACGAACAGGTCAGTTTCATCTGCTGAGAGGCGCAGATGAGGCTCGCTGTGTGTGTATGTGTGTGAGGTGGAGAGAGCGAGGGGTCTGTGTGTGTGTGTGTGTGTTTGTGTGTGTATTCAGCTAGTTACAGTTACAAAGTAATGCGTTACTGACATCACTGGAAGTGGGTAACCTGAACTAAACATGCTATTTACATGTTTTACACCTTCTGGACATATTTAACCAACTTACAAAATGATTTAACTTTTGATTTGACTTCACACCTTTAACACTGAATCATACACACTTACATGTAATGCTCATGTTATATTATCTGTAATGTCTTTCTAAATTCTAAAATAATACACCCCCCAGACACCCCCCCCCCCAAACACACACACACACAGTAAAGAGGTGCGGAGGGATCATGCCTCGCATGCGGCGCCCCCCACTGCAATTTAATTTGTTCTGTTGGCATAACCAGCATGCATCGACAGCGCCAAAGCCAGATTACACTTGTAGGTACATCCTCCCTTATCCTCTCTTCTGCATCCTGCATCACTTTATACACACACCCAGCTATACTCATCTAACCCATCATCACTCTCTCCATCTCTTTATCCCTATCTGTCTATCTCTTTCATTCCATCTAATGCATTGTATATGTCCAGCCTCTGTCCTTCTCTTATTCCCTGTTTTATTCTGTCTCTTTTTTCCTCTCTATCTGTTTATTGCCACCAACCCCCTCCCTCACTCTGCAGTGGTTTCAAACATTCTCTTTCCTTCCTCACTCTCTCTCTTTCTCTCTCTCTCTCTCTCTCTCTTTCTCCCTCATTCCTCATTCGCTCGCTCCTCCCCGTCACTCTTTCTGTCCTCCTCACTCCCTCCTTCTTTCTGACCGTCTGCTTTTTGCCCTCCCTCTCTCTCTCCCTCCCTCTCTTTCTCTCTCTCTCTATCGCACTCATTTGCTCTCAGATGCTTAAGATAAAAATGAGTGCGCTACCCTGAGCCGCTCTCTCGCAGCGAGAGAGGGCAGCATGCTTTCTTTTTCTTTTTTTTTTTCTTTGTAATTTTTTTTTCGGTTGTTATTGTTTACTTGTTTGCTCTCGCATGCGCCGCGCTCCTTCTCTCACGTTGGCCGGCATTTTCCATGTGACTGCTCTCACATGCTTTGGGATTTAAGAGGAGTGTGATCCAGCATCAGGACCTTGACTTCAAACACACACACACACGAAAACACACACGCGTATATACATCCTGAGCCATGCTGGAGAGACTGCAGTCAGCCCTGAAAAGTGTGAAGGATTCTAAACGTAACTATACTTCTCCTTTTTTTCCAATTTTCTTACCCTGCTTCAATCTGTCTTTTTGCCAGTAGCCGAGCAGCTGTAATCGTTGTAATTTCCCAGTAGACTGAGCCCGGTGATGCTGTAGGTTCAGAGCAGCCTGCCGTAGCAACATGCGGCGGTACTTTACAGCTAAGGTTGCTTCTTATGAATGTGTGTCCTGCTGCTGAGTTGTTGTACATTTAAGTGATAATGCCAGTTTGTAATGGACAAGAATTAAGCCTATTTTTTGGACTGAACAGCCCTTTAAATTTCTTATTAAAATGAACATTTAGTCTAGGACTAGGCTTAATCCCTGCCTGGGAACTGACCCTTGAATTTAAACATTTTGAATGTGTATGTATTTTTGAGTGTGTATATGGTTATACAAATCTATTAGTTGCATCTCTTACTTGCATGTGTTTACATGGCAGTGTTGTGTGTTTTTGTAACTATGAAGCCACAATAGCAAAGATATGACTAAAACTTTATGAAATCTCATCTCTTACTCTTTTATACACACGCACATACACACGAAAACCCACACACTCTCAGATCTCCTAAGGCCTTTTATGGGGATTCCCTCCTCTGTTTGTTCCAGAAGAAATCCCACTGCATTCACTGTCTCAGCATGTTATACTCAAATCAATATCAGCCTCACTCACGCAGAGCTACAGCTGTTCAGTACGGCTAGAAAACCACATTTCTTACTAAATGCAATGCACTGCATATGGACTATATATACAGTACATATATAGGGTTTCCTTTCAGAATGCATTTAACTGGATCACTGCCTTGAATGTTTGCCATGATTTACACTACTGGGACTGGGCTTTCATACACACAGTACATTTCAGTGCTGAATGTTTTAATTACTACCTTTAATAGAGAAATATGTAATATCAAATCAAATCAAATCAAATTTATTTGTATAGCGCTTTTTACAACAGGTGTTGGCACAAAGCAGCTTTACAGAAACATGATTACAGGACAAAGAATCAGGCAAAACATTAAACATAGAATATACATAATACAGAACCCCCAGTGAGCGCGGAGGCAAGGAAAAACTCCCTCAGAGCTGCAGGAGGAGGAAGAAACCTTGGGAGGACCAAGACTCACATTAAAGGGGGGACCATCCTACCACTGGTCAAACGGCTTTTAAATTAAAATTTAAAAAGTCTTTTATACATCCATATAGGTTTTATGTACTCAGGAGTGTAATAGCGCCACTAATGGCTTGGATGTAATCTGTAGTGGAGAGTAAGATGGTCGATGAGCAGCTGATCTGTGGTGGTGGTGGAGAAGAGCTGACTTCAGAAACTTCCATCAGTCTGGCTGGACAGGAGACGCGAGAGCCTGAGGGTCCAACATCGGTATCGGGTCAGACAGGTGGGCAGTCAGTAACTCGGAGGAAAGCAGAGAGATGGAATTAGTTTTTACTGGATTTATGCAAAACTGAGAATATTAAAACATTATCAGAGTGTGGCAAATGACTCCGGCAGAACTGAATAAAACAGCCTAACTAAAGGCAGAGAGCCAGAAGGTAACATAGACATGGAGGCACCCTGAAACACCAGCATCCACCCACTCCACCGTCCACAAACCTGAGTGACCGTGTGCAGTGGGAGAACAACAGCACCAGCATCTCAGTTTACCACAATTTCCTCTGTCCATGAACCCCTGAATCTGCAGCCTTATCTAAAGGGAAAAACATTAATTACCAAAAGCTAAACTAAACAAGTAAGTTTTCAGTCTAGACTTAAAGATTGAGACTGTGTCTGAGTCCCGAACATATTCGGGGAGATTATTCCAGAGTTGAGGCGCTTTATAAGAGAAAGCTCTTCCTCCTGCAGAGCTCCTCTGAATTTTAGGCACTACTAATAAACCAGCACCCTGAGATCTGAGTAATCGCGGTGGTTCATAACAGGAGATGAGGTCTTGTAAATACTCAGGAGCGAGTCTGTGTAGGGCTTTATACGTTAACAGGAGAATTTTATAGTCTATGCGGAATTTGACTGGAAGCCAGTGCAGTGCTGATAGTACTGGACTAATATGGTCAAATTTTCTAGTTTTAGTAAGGACCCTGGCTGCAGCATTTTGAACTAGCTGAAGTTTATTTAAGTTACTGCCGGAACATCCAGACAGTAGCGCATTACAATAATCTAGCCTTGAGGTAATAAAGGCATGTACTAATTTTTCTGCGTCATGCAGTGATAGGGCATTTCTTAGCTTGGCAATATTACGGAGGTGTAGAAAAGCTGTTCTAGTAACATTAGATATGTGTTTATCGAATGCTAGATCTGAATCTATGATAACTCCAAGGTTTTTAGCTGCTGAACCAGGGGTGGCTGAGAAGTCAGCCAGATTTAGCATTAAGTCTGATAATTTATTTCTAGCAGCTTTGGGGCCTAATAGGAGAACTTCTGTTTTATCACTATTTAATAGGAGGAAGTTGTGCGACATCCATGATTTTACATCTTCTACACAATCCTCGATTTTCTTTAATCTCACTCTGTCATCAGGTTTGGCTGATATGAAGAGCTGCGTGTCATCCGCATAACAATGAAAATTCACATTGTGTTTTCTAATAACTTTGCCCAGTGGGAGCATATATAATGTAAATAATAACGGTCCTAATATAGAGCCTTGTGGAATTCCATATCTTACCTTGGTATAACTGGAAGACATATCATTTATCCTCACAAACTGATAGCGATCGGTTAAGTATGATTTAAACCATGATAATGCAGTTCCAGTTACACCGACCATGTTCTCTAGTCTTTCTAAAAGGATAGTATGATCTATTGTATCAAAGGCTGCGCTCAGATCGAGAAGTACGAGTAAGGAAACACAGCCTTGGTCGGCGGCTATAAGTAGATCGTTTGTTATTCTAACTAAAGCTGTCTCAGTGCTATGATAAGGCCTAAATCCAGATTGAAATTTTTCATAGATCTGGTTTCTTTGCAGGTAAGAGCAAAGTTGTTGGGCTACAGCTTTTTCTAAAATCTTAGAAATAAAGGGTAAGTTTGAAATAGGTCTATAGTTAGACAGTACACTAGGATCAAGATTTGGTTTCTTGATCAGAGGTTTAATTACAGCAGTTTTAAAGGCTTTGGGTACATGGCCCAGGGCGAGCGATGAGTTTACTATCATTAACAGAGGTTTAATTATATCTGGCAGTACCTGTTTTAATAATTTTGTGGGAACAGCATCAAGTGTGCAGGTTGTGCTGTTTGAAGAGGAGATAATTTTCTCTAGTTCTAGCTGTGGAAGTGGGTTAAAGACTTCCAACCTAACTTCAGTAACAGGGTTTTGTTCTAGATCAGCCAGACCAGATGACAGAGAGGACGTAATATTTATCTGTTTAATTTTATCCCGAATGTTTTCAATTTTACTATTGAAGAAGTCCATAAAATCGTTGCTGGTGTAAATGGCTGGAATCTGAGGTTCAGTACCTGCCTGGTTTTTAGTTAATTTGGAAATAACACTAAAGAGAACTCTAGGATTATTTTTATTTATCTCGATCTGTGAGGCCAGATATGCTGAGCGGGCTTTATTAAGTTCTTTTCTATATTTAACAAGACTGTCTTTCCACGCAGAGTGAAACACTTCCAGTTTAGTTGATCGATATTTACGCTCTAAATTTCGTACTAACTGCTTTAAGGTACGAGTTTGATCATTGTACCACGGTGCGAGCTTTTTCTGTCTCTCTATTTTGTGTTTAAGGGGTGCTACAACATCTAAGGTAGAGCGAAAGGTATTTTCTAAACCTTCGGTTAGTTTGTCTAGTTCTACTGGGTCTATAGGAGAGTACATTAGAGTTGAGAAATCTGGAAGCTTATGTGTAAATTGTTGGGCTGTAAAAGGCGTAATTGAACGTTTTACAGAGTAGCTAGGGGATGTACGTATATTATGACTAAGATGTAATTTAAATGAAATAAGGTAATGATCTGAAATTGCGGAGGTTTGAGAACGAATATTCGGGTTATCTATGCTCACACCCAGGGTCAACTAAATCCAGAGTATGATTACAGTAATGAGTAGGTCCTGTTATATTTTGAATAATACCAACTGAGTCTAAAATCGATGTGAATGCTTTTTTTAATGGATCATCCAATTTTTCGAAATGAATGTTGAAGTCTCCAACTATAATCACTTTATCATTACTTACTGCTAAGTCTGTGACAAGATCACTAAATTCTTTTAAAAATTCTAAATAGGGCCCTGGTGGTCTGTAGATGTTAATTAAAGAAAATGCATTCTTTTTTGTAACTGGATTAATTATACTGGTGTAAAGAAGCTCAAAAGAAGTAAAATTATCATAGTGTTTCTGATTGCTAACTAAGGTACTTTGGAAAAATATGCAGACCCCACCTCCTCTACCGGACAGTCTCGGATTGTGTATATAATTATAGCCTGCAGGGGTGGCTTCATTTAATGCTACATATTCATTTGGCCTAATCCAGGTTTCTGTCAGACACAGAACATCGAATTTCTGATCAGTTATCATTTCATTCACTATAACTGCTTTTGAATTCAGAGATCTAATATTAAGTAAACCAATCTTTATGTGCGTTACATGTACACATCAGCTGATATTATTCTCATACCTCTATACCAGCATTCTTAAACTGTGGTATGTGAAGCACTGGTATGTACACCACTGAATAAATGAGTTTTATGTGGTACTTCTTAATTTAACTGTGGGTGATGCATGATTTTAAATGTTTGAGAACCACTATACACTATTCATATACAATTATACTGTTTTAGAGTGCAGTTTCTCAAATGTGTTATACAACTACTTGCCAAAAATATTTGAACAGGAACTTGCATCCCTAGGGTTGCCACTTGTCCCATAAAATACAAAGTCATTCTTTATTTGGCAATTAAATGAAACAATAAGGGACCCAGTTTGTTCTATTTTTAAATTAATGTGGTTTGTGTGGCGCAGTGTATAACATTACTTCCTGCTAGTGTGCTACCATGTCATGTGGGTGTGGTGTGGGTGACTATGCTGCGCTCCCCTTATTTTTATTTCTGAAAGGTGGCAACCCTATGTTTCCTGTGACTTTTGCCATGTCACATGGAAACTATATAACACTGCACTACCCTCCAGAAAATGTGTGTGAATGTGTGCACTGAATATGAATGTGATTCGTCTTTTCCCATGGACAGTTTTAGCCAGGCATCGCAGGTCACAATCATTACCACCCACTGCGCTGGTCACTCGCCGTGGGTGATAATGTCTTCTACAATGTATTCCTGCTACATGTGATACATGTGTGGATAGATGAATGTTAAATTGCAGCACATGTCCAATTTTTCTTGTACCTACTCTCAGGTTTTGTTCCAGCTTCAGTAACTCACATCCAGACTCACTTGCTATTAGCAAGCTGTCCAATGTTCAGCCTTACTCACATGATTGCACCTCACAACTTATGTAGACGTGAGCATTCCCAAGCTTAAGATGTTACCTGAGGTAACACTTCATGATCAATTTACATACTGCTACTTCATGGCTTTTGGCATGCCAGTGTATAAACCCTGATGAGCCAAAGCATTACCATCTGCCTAATATGCTGCTGGTCCTCTGTTTGCTACCAAAACAGCTCTGACCCAATGAGGCATGGACTTTACAAGACCTCTGGAGGTGCCCTGTGGTTTGTTTGGCACCAAGATGTTAGCAGCAGATCCTTTAAATGGACAGCTATTGATCACAGGATTGTGGGTTCGATACTTGCGTCTGCCAAGCTTGGGCCCTTGAGCCAGGCCCTTACCCTCTCTAATCAAGGGGTGCCAAAAGATTACTAAACCTACTGTCTGAGCACAACACTTTTTTAAGCTTGGAAATACAAAAATAATTATTTCATTATGCAAGTGGTTTTATATTGGGATAATGTATTTGGATTATTCAGACTTGAAAGATATTGTTAAAAAATGTAAATTTAGATTATTCAGATTTTTATTTGCAGATGTTCCAAAATACCAACAAGCACACTACAACACAAAACAAAAGTCTAATTCAAGTATTTTTTAATAATAGGAAGCAGCTCTTTTCAGTCGTACAAGCAGCTTTTATATCGAACAAGGTCCAAAAATAAACAACATCCTTATTTCTGTTAAGAAGAATTGTGCAAAATATGAAATATAACTCACACAAAAGAGTTTTTATAGGTGCATTTGAATTAACCAAATTAAGTTAAATTAACTGCCCAGCACTATCTATATGTATTTTTATATTAATTAATTGTTAAAGACGTGAATTGACACGTTACATTATGAGGAAGTGTTTTGTTCTGAATCTCATTCACATTTAAGTATAAATTAAATTATTTAATTAATTAAATACAGTGTATTTGTTTAAGTTGTCACACAATTTGACTGTTTTTTTTATTACAAACTTGATTTATTAACACCTATATGTGAAAAAGATATAGAACAAAAGAGATAATTTTAATGTATCAGTCTGTCTGCCAAGTCATTGGTGTGGTCAGTTATAGCTAAATATTTTAACAAGGTCTCCAACAATTAATACTCAGAAAGAAAGCCCACTGGCTCTTTTTCTGAAGGGCAGGACTATTGGCAAATAGGCTCCATGTTTATATTTCAACTACAGTTTGTGGTCTTTCATATATAACTGCTTATAACCTGCTTTACCACACACAGAACTATCCTACAGAAAGTGTCCCAGAGGAGCTCTAATCTTGTCCTGTGTGCTATTTTATCAGCCCAGGCTGACGTTAGCTTGAAACCCAGCTTCTAGATGCTCCGTCTCTCCTGCCCAAATTGCTGAACCTCTACTGTGGCTTGTGGGTTGATCAGATTTACCCGCCACAATTAAAAACGCATATACTGAACATGCACTGTCCTAAAGAGATAATCAATGTTGTTAAGTTCATCTGTGTATTGGCTCTTCTATGTATGTGAACCAGCAATTTTTAATCAGTTCTCTTTTCATTGCTAAACTATGAAGTAAAAAGTTCTAGAAATGTATTTTATAAGCACTTCAGTTCTGCACTCTGTTTCTGTTAGACTGCTGGATCTAGAGAAAGAATTTGTGTTTCCAGTCAGCCAGCTTCAGGTTGTGCCTTTGGTACTTGCTTTAAAAAGCGTGAGCTCCTTTATGGGTCAGTGTAAGTTGGGCTGTGAGACAGCAAACTGCAGTGTGTATAAGTGTGCGTGTGTGTGTCTCTGTGTGTGTTTATGTCTTGGGATATATATGTTTGTGTGCTTCTGACATCTAATGAAAATGCATCAGCCTGAATGAGAACTTAGATTTATAGTACAAACTCACTGTTTGCTTTAGTGAATATTTGTGGAACCTTAACAGTTAACAGTGTAACACTACATATCGTCGCTGTTCCAATAAAAACCACTTATCTCCATTTTTGTCGATTTTTAGTTTACTACATAATTTGAACAGACAAACTGTCCCTTGCACTGTGCCAAAATTTCTTGATGAACGGACCAACAAAAACTCTTCAAAATGACCTGAAATAAACTCTTTCTACATTAGTTTTCATTGAAAGTTTACAATGTTTTTTCTCTCTCCTGTAAAGTTGCTGTTTTGGAGATAAGTGTTTTTCATTGGACAGCGATGATATGCAGTATCATGAAATATCACACTAGTTATTGTGCGTGTCTGAAAACTCATTGAACAAGCAAATGTTGCAAACTTTACTGAAGAATTAACCCACTACAGGCTGTATTAACTACCTCAGGGGGGACTATATGGCATTACATGGGGCAAACTTTAATTTACTTATATGAGAAACAAATAGGCAAGTCTAATGAGTTCTTTAGTACCTTATTTATATTGTGACTGTTAGTAGCAGTGTTCTTATGTAATTGGTTTTTAACAATATCATATCTGCTTTATCATAATCTGCTGGAAATATGTTATACAGAATATATATTTGATATATATTCTGTATATATCAAACTGCATGGAAAAGAAGGCAGAATACAACTTTTTGATACCTTGATCAACAATTACCAATACTAATCCTAAAACCCTTTTTAGAAACTGTTAAGCTTTGAAATTCAACAGGGCTCCAGACTAACTTTCTTCCTAATCATCCCAAAGTTTTCTGTCAGTCTTCCCAAACAGATAATTTTTACATTACTGTTTCATTTAGTTCATTTAGTTGTGCTTTAATTCTGCCATCAGCTGTTTGGATTATCTTGACTAAATGTATTTGATACAGTGCCTGGCAAAAAAAATGTCACCACCTGAATTTAAGTAAGTAAATGATGTGGGGTTGATGCTGCGGTTGGTCTGCAGTTCTAGGTTCAGCAACAGTATGTGCTAAAAGAATGCGGTCAGCTGACTACCTGAATATACTGAATATAGACCAGGTTACTCCATCAATGGATTTTTTTTCTTCCCTGATGACACGGGCATTTCAGGATGAAGATATCAGGATTCATGGGGCTGGAATTGTGAAAGAGTGATTCAGGGAGCATGAGATCATCATTTTTACACATGAATTGTTCACCACAGAGTCCAGACCTTAACCCCATTGAGAATCTTTGGGATGTGCTGGAGAAGACTTTGAGCAGTGGTCAGACTCTACCATCATCAATGCTGCAAGATCTTGGTGAAAAATTAATGTAACACTGGATTTAAATAAATCTTTTGACATTGCAGATGCTTATTGAAACAATGCCTAAAGGCGGTACAATGAAATATTACAGTGTGTGATCTTTTTTTTAGGTAACACATTTTTTTTTGGGCCAGGTAGTGTATATGCATGATTACTCAATGATAAGTATTGGTAAGTATTTTTATCACTTGAAGTGAATTGTCACCTGCCAGTGTGAATGTTAGTCTGGAGCTATGACATTACCTGTACTAAGAACAGTGTATGTAAATACAACCAAATTTTTTTTTAATTTTTTACCAAATTTTACCAAATATTAAGTACCAAATAGTCCAAAAATGGATGTTAAACAGGCAAAAAAACTGTTTTGAAGGATTTTTTTGTGATATCTCAAAAAGAATGCATTTACATATTGCCTAATCATATACTAACCTATTATGACTGCAGGAGACTATATAGAACTAAATCACAGCTGTATTTTGTACACAAACTGTGTGAAATGTGAAAAGGTAAAACATTTATTAGATAAAATGTTGTTTATAAGACCAATGGTTCTATTAATGTGTGTTTCAGTTCCTGTCATAATAGCTGTGGTAGTCACTGCAGACTGCAGTAAAAGTTGTATTCAGACCGACGGTTTATATAGCACTGCTCAGGTTTGGGTACTGCAAATAGGTATTTCACTCTCTCTCTCTCTCACTCTCACTCTGTCTCTCATTGCCCTTATATTTTAGTATTCAGTATGTGGTTTAAACCTGCCGGCGTGACTGTGGTTGTGGTAGCGTGTGTGTTTCAGCTGTGGGGCAGTTTTATTGTGATGAAGAGGATGGTGATGGTGGTGAGATGGGGGAGGAGGAGTGTTACTGCTACTGAATTTTAATCACTACTGGCACTGTTAATCAGGCTCTGATGCAAACAGCTGTGTGTGTGTGTGTGTGTGTGTGTGTGTGTGTGTGTGTGTGTGTGTGTGTGTGTGTGTCTTGTGCTTTCCACATGCTTCAGCTTAATTCTGTGGCTTACTTTGCAGTTGAAGTTAGCCCAGTGTATGCAAACTAAGCAAAGTAAGTATGTTTGAAATGTTTGTTATTGAAAAGCTCTAGCCAGTCTGTTTTGTATCATTTTAGCCTTACCAGTAATGATACCTGTTCAGTAGGGGTGGGCGATATGGCCCTAAAATAATATCACGATATTTCATGGTATATTTGTGATAACGATACTCTTGGCGATACGGCAAAACACCCCCATTATTAATATGGAATACTAATAATGCACTCCATATATCTCCATATATCCAGTACTGCAGTAAAACCAGTTAATGATACTGGACAGATATAATCTGTCTCTAGTAGATACATAATAGGAAATGAGAACAGTGAATTTTTCTTTAGCTAAAAACAGCAAAAAAGTTGTACCCTGATGTGTTAATTAGGTGTGGGTGATATGGCACAATATTTCAAGGTTTAATATTGTTCGCGATATTCAAAAATGTTGGCAATATATCGCGTACGATATGATATGGCACACCCCTACTGTTCAGTATGTTAAAGAATGAGCTTCTTAAAGAAAAACAGGTCACTGTTTGTGAAACATTCTATCGCAATATATGATGATATTGAATGAAATTAAAATTGAATAATTTCAAAACAAAAAACTTGACATTTTACAGCCTGGCATTAGAGGCACTGTAAACACAGATGTCAAAACTATTCACATTTATTACTCAGGTAGAAGTATAGGCACCAGGGTTTAAAAATACGTCTGTAGGAATGTCTCAACTCAAGCTTTTTACACTTTTTAGTAAAAGTGAAAAAGTACTGTTAGCGAAAAAATGCCATTAAGGACAAAAGCTTAGGCCACACCAGAAGTGTGGCAACCAAATACTTATTTTATACAATAAAATGCAAATTATATATTTAAATATGTTTTTTTTTTTTTTTTTTTTTTCTCTTGTAGTTAAAGTTTACCTACAACTAAAATGACATACCTCTACATTCTTTATAGGTCATTCTAATACTTATTTTCCCCACTGTAACATACTGTACATGTGTTTAATCTCAGATGGTTTAGGTGAACCGTAATAACGGTTAGTTAATATCAAACAGTTAAATCAAACTGAAAGCTTGTTAACACTGAGGCACAGGCCAGCTCATTTGATAGTGTTGCGTCTGGCAGATGTAGTGAAGCTATTCAAGGAGACATGCTGAGTGTATTGTTTAGGACAGAACAGAGGACAGCGCGTGAGTTTAAACGTCAGCTCGGCTTTATAGACGGATGAGCTTGCATTCTGTACGCGTCCGCTGTTTACCACGTTTGATGGCTTACATAACGACTCCACAGCTCAACCTCTCGGACACAGCAGCACAATCTGCGGTACTGCAAGAGTGAGCAAGAGAGAAATAGAGAGAGGGAGAGAGAGAGAGAGAGAGAGAGAGAGAGGAGTGACAAGTGACACTGAGACAATGCAGAGAGAACAGTCAGTGAGGTTGAAAAAAGCCCAAGGACGGACAGGTATCAGGAAAGGAATGCAGAGACTTAAAGGGAAGGTGTGTGAGAAAATATTGTTATTTAATAATTTAATTATTTTATTACACAATACTGTATTTGTTGTCAGAGACACAGTTTATGATAATTCGTTTTAATGTAAAGATTGGTTGCAGATGGTATATTGGCAGTGGTTTATTTAGTGTCCTATTTATAATCGCAACATATTACCTGGGTAACGGTATGTACCAGGGGATGGAAAAATTTGACGAATTGCATTGTGGGAACATATGATTTAATTTTCTGTTCATAAAATGTTATGCAGTTTCATTGTTTGAACACCAGAGAATGGAATCCTGCTTGTCCAGGCCGAAGAACCAGTGGGCGTAAGCAAAGGAGGAAAGAGATGTTGGTGATTTTTGACTAAATCTAGTCACACATCTGCATTTTTGTCTTTTCAGGCTTAGACTCTTGTGGGCCAGGAGAGATGACAGGTCCTCCACCCAGCCCTCACAAGTCAAAAGGAATGCCAGGTTTCCAGTAATGTAGTTGAGTGAAGAGTAAGATATTTACATTTTAAATGCAGCCAAATTAAAGTAAAAAGTCACCAAAAACAAATACTTTAGTAAAGATATTAGAGGCCGACCGATCGATCGGCCAGCCGATTTAATCTGCCGATTTTTGTTATTTTTTTATCAATCGGCATCGGCCGATTTTCTTATTTGGCCGAGCCGATTTTAATCCGGCACATCTGCGGGCAGCTACTTGGAACGCAGCGCAAGGTTTCAAGAGTGAGCAAGACTTTCAACGGGTAAGGCATCCATTTTTACAATCCAGTGTCCCAAAGTCTATATTTTCTCTCATGATTAGTAATCTGTGATGTTGCTTCATTTACTGAAAAAGAATAGAATTTCAACTGCATCGGTGTTGTAGCATTTCTCTCCAAACGAAACTATGCTTAGCGTTGATGGCAGGAGTGCATTTGGAATGCGCCCTGACTATGCAAGGCAAGCCCTATCTATAAGCTCTAGTATAAAATAACTGACGTCTCTTCTTCAGAAACGAAAATCTAAGTAAATAAAATCAAATTAACACTTGATATTTTCAGTATTTAAATTATTTTTAGACGAAATGAAAAAGGGCAGGACAAACTGTTTAAGGATATTCGCAGCATCAGCTGCGCTGAAATAATAATTACTGGTTAGTCAGGATTATTAGAGGACTGTACTTCTCCTTATATATAAATAAGCTTTATTGTAAACGAATTAATAAAACAAATAGTTTTGTCGGGTTCTACTTTAGAACCCCCTCCAGACTTTTCTGATAAAAGCTCATTTTATCCTGAACCTATAAAGTCCGCGCTCTTCAGCTTTCTCAACTCATTTTCCGCTCACGCACCGAACCTCCAGTACAGCTGATGAGACGCGTTTCTCTGGCTAAGGAGCTCATTTGAAGAAGAAAAAAAAAAAACAGATAAAGCTATATTTAAATTACAGCACCTGTCTGTTTTTGCATTATTTATAATTTTATTCTTAATTTAAACGTCACCCATTTTTGTAAAATAATAGCTGCAGCCCTAATGTGAACATTTTATAACATTGTCCTCCCATGTCCATTCGTTTTCAACTGCATGGAGTTGAAGAAGAAATGAGCTTTGCCGTTTTGGAGTAACTATCTAAAGTTGTCACATTATGGAAGTCTTCTTGCACTCTGTTAAACATATTAAAATGAATAATTAATAGACTAACAGACTGCAACAAGTCATACATTTGTTAATTAGTAGGCCCCTACAGTAAATTTTATATAATAGCCAACATAATATTTCTACTATAAACATGAATATATAGTGTATATAGAACATATGTTATATAATTAATAAAATAAAATGTTATGGATAATACAATCTAAATAAAATTAATATTTTTTTTATTAACATATAGTGATATAGTAACATTAAAGTCACTATAAAATGCTAACCTTATTTTCAATAAATTGTGTGAAGTTTACAACTGTTGTGCCTCCTCTTACTAGTATGATTTTAAGCATGCCAAATAAGTATAATACAATAGCATATCGGCCCTAAAAATCGGCAGGTCACATCGGCCATCGGCTGACTCTGACCACTAATGATCGGTATCGGCATCGGCCTTAGAAAAACCCATATCGGTCGGTCTCTAAAAGATATACAAAAACCTATTTAAATTGGGTATTGAATTATATCTCCTTTGTTGCTCTCTACTTAGACAATGATACTTTCACTCTAGATTGCCTAAATAAAAAACAAGTCATTAATTGAAAATTAGCACAGTTGATTGTTTATGCCTAGAACAGTACAAGGGGCATTTATTCAAGGTGCATTTTTCATTGTTTATACACTTAAGAAATAAAAGGAAGAAAAAGTCTCTTTATTTTTCCTCAGCTAAAAATTGTTCCAAATATTGTGTGAAAATTAAATTGTGGATCCAGAATCGTGAACCTAATCGAACTGAATTGTGACCAGAGTGCATCGTTACATCTCTAAAATATACTGCATTATGTTTTATCATCAAGATCTTGACAGTACACAGCCCTAATTGGAGGGTCACAGAAGGATGAGAGGGTCACACAAGGATGACAAGAAAAAGACTAGAGGACAGATGGGGAGAGAAACCAAAGAGGAAAAAAAGTTTGAAGAGATTGAGTTTGCCTCAGGGATTAGTGGTTTTGTTGTCTGTATTAACCTAAATGTAGTGTCGCATCGCAGCAATGGATGAACAAAGAAAAAGGATAATGGCTCTGTTTCTGAAAAAGAAACACAGAAAAAGGGCAGAGAGAGAGAGCGGAATAGGCAGACAGACAGTACATCTGAAGAAATAAACACACACATACACACACACACACACAGACGTCACCTGTATTTTGCAGCTATAGAGCTCATGTGTTTCCTGGGGCAGTAACAGTGTGAGTCATGCTGGTTGCAGCATTGTTAGAAAACTAATGATTTCAGTGGCAGGCAAGATTTCAGCCAACTGCTGCATCTCTCTGTTTCTATCTGTGGCAGTCTCTCTGTCTTTTCTCTCTTTCATTCTTCCATTATTTAGAAACAATGCATATAAATTTAGTGAATATATTTTTTTCCTTTATATTAAAGGCAAAGGAAGAAATCAGGTCAGTGCTTTTAGAACAAGAACAAGACACTGAGCAAATTGGAATTCATGGTTAAGCAGCAAGGCAGAAACAGCTGCTGACTGCAGCACTATTCGGACAGTATTAGGTTTATATGAGGAGATGAGGTAATGAAATTTTACTACAGTGGGACACCTGTAAAGTTTATGAGCAATTTGCATGGAATAAGAAATGTCAGAGCCAGCTACATAATTTACACTTTGCAATCATGTCGAAATAAGTGCCATATGCAATATTTTATTGCATTTAAGAAGAAAATAGATTCAGATTTCGATTTAGTTTAAAATAGTACTGCACCTAACAGTTAGTTTTTTTCAGTAAATTTTAAGAATTAGAATATGATGCCTAATTTATCAATTATAGAGACATTTGTGAGTGTATGCAATTATTTGAAAAAAATACAACATAATCAACATGAAAAATGTCTAGTTAACCTACCCTGCCCATCAACTGAACCATAACAAAACATATTTTATGTGATACTGATGTAAACTTTTTTAAATGCAGTATCACTTTTTTTAGAGACATTAAAAAGACAATTAGATTGTGATAATTGAGACACTTTCCAAACAATATATGAATAAGACCTGTACAATCATTTAACTCTCAATTGTGTGGCAGCAGTGCAATACAACCTAAAGTAAATACAGGCCGATAGCTTCAAGTATTGTTCACATTAAGTATCAGAAAAGAAAAAAAATGATTTTGATGATTGTTGATGGCACACAGGATTGTTTACAATCAGCTGTAAGCAGTATTGAGGAAATATGGGAGGATTTAGGAATCAACCTCAGCCGTGATTATATCGCAAACTATGAAAAGTTACAGAGCAAATTGGCCATGCTAAATTGGCCATGCTAGATATAGAGATTAATGGATTGCTGTAAGTTTACAACTCCAACTCTGCATTTACACAAGCAGGCAACAAGTCACAAGTCACTTGTGTTCAAGGCTGTTCGTGCTGTTGTGAGTGGATGTGTATCAGCATGCCCAGTTAGCATGCTAGCAAGCTACGCTAGTTACTTCAAAGCTCTATTTTTCTTTGAATTGTTCTGTTTTTGTGCAAGGATGCATCAGATGGATGGATGGATGGATAGATAAAAAAGTTATTTTTTGGTTATAAGCCTCTCTGTCATGTTTTGTACAAAAACTTCACAGACCCCATGCCTGTGATCGGTCCAAAAAAATGTATCTGGCCAATTGGTGTAGAATGTTGCTTTATCGTGTCCTTATTAATTTGCATAAAGTTGAGGAAATATTAACTACGTTTGTTGCTTGACGCTCTGTCGCAGCTACACATCATGCCACTCTGTCGGCTGCCACTAATATTTAGCAATTAATATTTACACAGCAAAGTCCCATGAAGTATTGAAAAACTTTCATCTACTATATACTACTACTACATTATTATTAGTTTACTAACTACCTAAAGTATGCTTGATAATCTACTTAAGTGAGTCAGCAGAGTGGTTTACAGAATGTAAGACTGATTAGAAACTTTCTATTTCCACGTAAAGATGTGCATTCTCTAAAATTTGGCAAAAGGCACAGTACCTGTTCACAGCACAGTAGCTTGTTAGTGTAAGGTTTGATTTATTTTAATTAGAGGGCTTTAAACCTCGCGAGTTCAGAAGCAGCAAGGTTGCTGTGTTAGCATCATCAGCTTGGATCGAAACACAACAACAGTCCACTGGGCTATAATGGAGTGCAGTGTTAAACAGAGAAGCTGTGGGTGCCACTAACAGGACACCCCACTGGGCTGGCAGGAGACAGTTTAGTACCACTGTCTGCAGCAAAAGTTTAGCATGAATATTTCCTTTTTGAAATAAAGCGAGCTAGTCAGCATTTAACATCAATGAAGATCTCTGCTCAGTGAGAGTTTGGCCCCGAGAGACACGTGCGTGTGTGTGTGCATTTGTAAGTAGGTCAGCGCAGGACGACTTGCTGTTAATGGCACGCACTAATGGAGAGAGTCATATTGAGTTTAATTTAGGGGCAGAAGCAGTGGACTTATAGCAGAAGAACAGTCTGTACATAGCAACTGCATGTGACTTCAGCATTTCCGGCTCAGATACCACTCTCCACGTCCCAGTAGGGGTGTAACGATGCACTATGCTTACGATTCGATTCTTCATTTTGGATTAATGACTCAATTTTCTCACTTTTTTTTTTTTTAACAAATTTTAGCTAAGAAAAAATAAAGAGACGGTTTTTGTATTTATGTCCTTTTATTTTTTATGTGTATAAACAATAAAAAATGCACTTTGTATAAATGCTCCCTGTACTCTTTTAAGCGTAAACAAACTTCTGTGCTGTTTTATTTCTTAATTAATCACTTGTTTATTTAGGCAGTCTAGAGTAAAAAATATCATTGTCTAAGCGGACAGTAACAAAGCAAATATAATTTATTATTTAAAGTATTCTAAAGTATTTCCATATTCGTCTCTCCCAGCCCAAAAGAGAGCCTGGAGAGACAAAACTTGTGCAACAACCACAGTGAGCCCCCCTACACATTACATAGCGGACAAAAAGAGCTTGTGTGATTGGCTTTAGTCAAAAATGATGGACATGTCCTCTGCCCTTTGCCGTTCTGCCGTTCAAACAATGAAATTGCATAACATTTCATAAACAGAACATAGAATCGTATGTGGATAGTATATAGATGCGAATAGTCACATTTTTCCATCGTGATGCATCATGAGGTGATGCTTTGTTACAACCTACAGCCCAGGCCACTAATAGTCTGTCAGTTAAGGGATACACAGAATCCATAAAGTCCAACAGTTTAAAATAAAATGCAATCTACGTAAGACAATGGTGCATTTAGTCAAGTCCCTCTACTGCTGTAATTTATCTACCCATGCTCATCCATAAAAGCATTCTTTCAGAGCAAATGTTGTGAGGTTGAACAAGCTTTATAGAATATTCACACACACTGAACACTACAGTAGGAACATCTGTAGACCTACTCATTCATGCAGTTATCTAATCAGCTCTAATCCTGTGGTAGCAGTTCAGTGCATTCAATTATGCAGATTTAGGCTAGCAGACTCACATAAATGTGACATAAATAGACACAGACCAGAATCTCAAAGGAATGTTTCCAGCATCTTGTGGAACCCGTGGCACAATGAACTTAGGCTGTTATGAGTACAAAAGAACGGCATACCCAGTTTGAAAGAATTATTATTGGGTAGAACATGAATTATTATTGTTTTCACACATTTGAGCATCTGAAGTCAAACCAGTGAGTCACGGTTTCTTTTGCACTTATGAACATATGAATACACTGAACCAGATAGTTTGCTTAATTTGTGCATTGTGAAATTAAAGCTGCTAGGGTCCATTTTGCATTTTATTTTGCTCACAAAACCCCGAGGCTTGCCCTAACCAGCTTCTAATCTTATGGATTAAAAACCTCTTGAGAAGCATGGTGCACATAGAACTGCTTGTTCTCAGAAGAGGCTGTGAAACTCTGTGATATCTGAAAGACCAAATTCTGCTATGGTTAATTGCACTACAAAAATAAGTAAAAAAAATTAAAGTTAATGAAAATAATTAGAGGATACAGAGTGGCGCTGCAGTGCAATGCATGAGGGTTGCCAAGGTGTTTTTACACTGAAGTTTGTCTTGGATAAGATAAAAATGTTCATGTCTAAGAAAATTTTAAAAACGAAAAGTCTCCCCCTTGCTGTGCAAATGGAAAGTCCACTTTTTTTATTTGCTGCCAAACACACACAGACACACACACATACAATCAACATCAGCACCTGCCCACCACTATTCCTCCGGTCCCATTTACACACTCCAGGTTGCCAGGTATAGAACATTACCCAGACTGAGACCAAACTAAACAAGGGGGTCTCTGTTCAGATCAACTGCACCATGTTCTGGTTCGTCTCCAGTGCGGAAGCACTTTTTTCAGATGGTGATTTCAGACCAATTACATAAAGTTAAGGCAGGCTATCATTACCCATTGAATAATAGAAAAAAGAGAAAGAACTGTTGTTGTTCTGAAATCTACTTTTGAAATATCCCCTTAGCATATATACACGATACAGAATGGATGTAACTAGTTATGCTGGCGAGTACTGTATCTGCTGTAACTGTAGAAACTGCAGTGTGAAACCAAAACTATCCAGACTGAGTCTATATAATGCAAAAAAACACACAAACCTTGGTTCGGACTTTAGGTTTAAGGTGAAAAACGTGTTTAATGAAACAGCGTCTCCTGCCTTCTCAGTCCATTCACTGTTTTGGTCTGAAGTTGTTCAAATCATCTACCTCTCTGCTGCAGGATCTTTCTCAGTTGATCTCTGATGGCTCTGATGGAATGACTGATGGGTTTGAAGGCCACCCAGGAATGAGTCTGACATTGAGACGGATGTATAGTCCAAAACAGAGGGAGTGAACGAGAGAGTCAGAACGTTTTTGGCTGTGCTGATGAGTAATTGCACTCACATATGCGCACTCTGTCTTTCTCCCTGTCCCCTTCAAATGCTCTCCACTTTTCTCCTGCCATTCATCATTTCTCTGTCGCTCCTCCTCTCCACACTGGGGAGACTCTCGCATATTTCTAAAGGATTTTATTCGTTAGCCGTCTCTGAGAGAATACTAATTTACTGCCTCGTTCTATCCATCATTGTCTGTGCATCATTAACATGCCTGAGATACACAGAGGTAGAGAGTTCACCCATAATTAAAGAGTTTCTTTATGGGCTGCTTTTGTGTACTGCATATTCAAACACTGAAATTTCCTTATAATTGCACAAGATTTACAAACAAGAGAGCCTTATTAGCCCATATTCCATCTCTTATTAGACACTTGTGTATTCTGAGGTGCAGAAGGTATACTTTATCATAAAAGTACTGGAAAACTTGCACTTTTTTCTAAGCTTTTTTTTTTTTAATCAAGGGTATTAAATATAGTTTATCCTGTTTTTATTGAAGTTACTGTCCAGGAAAGGCTTTTACTAGATTTTAATCTAGGATCTGACTGCAAGCAGTTTGACCTATTATGATCATAATGTTATCTACATATTTTAATACATAGGGCCCTATTTTATCGACCTATAGGCAAGCCATAAACTCCGAAGCATTTTTTAAGGTTTATCAGTGTGTGTTTGGTACAGTATGGACACAAAAAGTATGATATGCGCGGCTCAAAACGTGCAAAAGTCATGTACTCTTTTTTTTTATTAGTTTTGGGTAAAACATGCTCATGCTTCTGCGCTTCTCAGCAGAAAAAATGACTAAACAAATCATTTACAGCAATATCAAGGTTATTTTATTATGTATTCTATGTATCGTTAATGTAAAAGTTGGGTATGTGTATAATGTGTGGGGGTCAGTGTGTGCATTGGGCTCGCTTGTGTTGCCAAGATAGCAATGAACATTGATGACAGTTGTCAGGGTTCTACTCAGACAGTGGCACACCTGTGTTTTCCGCCAAGATAGCAATATACCAGAAATGTACCTGAACACACCTCACTTCCCCACCACCACACCTATCAGCGTAGATATATTCATAATCCTCTTTGCCATTTAAACAACCCAGCTGTAAGGCGTGTAAGGCATCAAATAATTCATGGGACAATTTATCATTCAAAAATAAACATTCTGTGACTGTTGGTGTAGGATGTTCACCACCCAACCTCGTCCCCAACTCATCCCAAAAGGTTTGGTTGGATCACCATCATTCCAGAGAACACAGTGCCCATGCTTTACAGCTCAGTGCTGTGCAGCTTTACTGTATGCCTCTTATTCATAATAATCCTGATAATCTGCTCCAGAAAGTCATATTCTCTTGACAGTACTTCTCTACAGGGACTGGACAAGCTGTGTGTGTGCAAATGTACATTGTGTGCACATTCAGCGATTGGTTCAGCTTAAAGACGTTGACTGCACTCTGAAGAAGAGGTGTCCATTCATCTTTGGACATACAGTGTACTTGCATAATAAATTGATAAAAGTTTTGTACTTAAAAGGTTTTCTACATTTTCTTGAGGCATCAATGAGATGCTGAAATAATAATTGATTAAAATATGCATTGAGCCACACATCTTATAACTATATCTTATATATCTAAACCTCCCTTTCTCTTGTTTCTTTCACTTTTACACAAACACACACATCCTCACAAGGTTTACCGTGGCCAGTTAAATGGCACTACACTGGAGTTATTAGCCCTGACTGTTTGATCTGGGGCCAGGGCTAAGAGTTCATAGCCACATGTCCATTAGAGCTGTGGAACAGTGCACTACTGACAGACTGTCCTAACACCTCATCTAATACTCTGCTCATCCACTAAGACCTGTCTGAATTGTCTGTTCATTACCTGTGATGGTAGACAAATGTAGTGATATGTGACATGAGTGACATGAGTATAGATGACATGCTTTATAGTTTTATTTATAGAGATGGCAATAGAGATATGTTTTTAATTGGTCTTGGCTTTTAAAGAAGTGATACTGAACCGCTATAAGCCAATTATTGTGGTTGCAATATTGATATGGAAAAATAAAATGTAGTATTATGTCATCATGTCCTGTTTTGGCACTTTAGCTAGATCTTTTCTTTCACTCTTTTTATTTCATTCTTTTAAAGTACCTTCTTTATAATGTTTTTCTTTTTTCTTAGCCGACCTATCTATAATCCACCTGCAAATAAATACTATTGTAGCAACTGCTGAAAAGCTTGCATGCATTGGTATTTCCTTCAGGATGTGCATATTTAATATTATTTACTTATCTATGCAGTTGAGCTTTGTGTTTTATAGTTATAACTTTAATCATGGTTTGTCCGAAATATAGAATTCTACTTTTGTATTTTATTTGATTTTCATATGTTTTAACTGGGTTGTATCTTCATTAATATATGCTATATTGTTAATAAAGGTCAACTCAAGTTTAAAGAAAAGCTGAATGATTTATAACAGTACTAACATAATAGTAATTCAAGTATTATAATAACATGGCAACAGTAATAGTAGTCATAGTAATAACATATTGGTTAAAAATAGTAATCACGTAGAACATAACAATACCCTTACAAAGACAGTAATTAGTATTAACATGGCAAAAACATGGTATTACATGGAAATTAATTGCATGTTAATGTCATAGTAAGTAGTACTAGTAAAATTATGGTAAGATATTGATGACAGTAACAGTTTTTTAACACTTGTAATACCAGTAATACAATTGTGGTTAAATTTAAGGAGAAATGTTCTAGCAACCACCATGCAACACCTTAACAACCCAGTCAAACATGGCTACTACCTAGCAGCCCTCAGAATTCATCCTATCTATTTATCTATCTATCTATCTATCTATCTATCTATCTATCTATCTATCTATCTATCTATCTATCTATCTATCTATCTATCTATCTATCTATCTATCTATCTATCTATCTATCTATCTATCAGTACTTCTATCTGTTTGTCTATGTAGTTTACAATAAATGTATTCCTAATTTGTAGCTTTTTTCTTTTTTATTTCACTTTATTAATTTTTTGCTGTACAAGCACTATTATATTAAAAAAATGCATACCTATCCTATCTATAAATATTGTATCTGTGAAGTAATGGCTTCAGTATCAAGTTGGCCTGACATGTCCATGCAAAACTATCTCAGACCTGTTTCTATTAGGTTTAGAAAATTCACCAGCATTCAGAAAAAGTATCATTTGAATAGAATAGCTTGCCTACGTATTTACATGTAGCTCTATGTAGATCTAACATTCTCTAACCATCGTGTCTCTCTCTTTCTCTGTCCTTAGCGGCATCTCTGCTGCCCCATCGCTTTGTGACAGTTCGTCGGGGCAGTCCTGCAGCCCGAAGTGGGCAGATCCGTCCAGGGGACCGTCTGGAGGCCGTAGAGGGGCGCAGTGTGGTCACCCTGCCCCACAGAGAGCTGGCTCAGATACTGCGCAGAGCCGGAAACACACTACGCCTTACTATTGTCCCACGCTCCAGTGCTAGTGAGTGCACCCATTTACTGCAGCTTAATCTACAGTACATTTAAAAACAACCCTCACTTTAATCTTAGTACCAAAATCTATAGTTTTGTATGAGTAAAAATATTTTTTCTCTTTAGCAATTCACAAAAAATATGGTGTTTAGTGGGCTGTCAGCTTTTCCAATTATGTTGTTAATTATTTTGTTCCTTTTTTTTAGCCTCACCATACTGTGAAGGACCTAACAGTCCAGTTCTATTTAAATTAGAAGCCTGTGTAGAGAAATGACTGTAATTTCAATGTGATTTGTCCTGTCTGGTCATGAATACTCTGCTCCATCCCGCTTTCAGACTCCTCCGATCACTCAGACTACGATGCCAATTACAAAAGCCGGAAGTCTCAAAGGCTTAAACAAAAGGTGAGTCAAGATTATCATCCTGTCTTGCTTTCTTTCACACCTGTTGGTATGGCAACAAAAAACTGGTATCACCATGTCTACCTGTTTCTCTCTCTCTTACACACACACACACATTCACACGCAGCAGGACTCTTCACGGTACTACAGTGTGGATCTGGAGAGGGGACCCACCGGATTTGGCTTCAGCCTGAGAGGTGGGATTGAGTATAACATGGGCCTGTATGTTCTTGGCCTGATGGAGGGAGGACCGGCCTCACGCAGTCGCAAGATTCAGGTGTGTGTGTGTAATTTTTCAGGACTAAATGAAAACTAAAAAGAAAAACATAACTATCCACCTATTTTAGGATGCACACTGCATTTCATGACTCCATGGGCCTTATTGTACACCCTGCGCAATGCACGTTGCGATTGGTCATGTTATCTTACACCCCTTCAATAGTCTTTTTTCACGCCTAGAATAGTTTCTCAGCATCTTAAAGGAGTTCCGGGAGGTGCTGAACAATAGTTGCTGCTTTTCTTTTACGCTGTGAAGCTCCAGCTCATCCCACATCACCATCTCAGTAGTGTATAGATCAGGGGATTGTGAAGGACAAACACTTTTTTTATTTACTACATAATTCCGTAAGTTTCCCTTAAATGTTTTCATGGATTAAATGTTAATAAAGGAAAAGTGTGTCCAAATCTGGACTGGTATTCACTCGTTATTGTAATATGAGTTTTCAGGATAAACTCATAAAAAGGGCTGCAATAACATTGTGGATAACAGCAAACTACATTACCCGTGTTCAGGGATAGAGGGAGCTCCTCACACTGCAGACTCAGTGTGACATAACAAAGCTGGAGGTAGAGTGAGGCAGAGTGAGGCGAAGCGAGGTTACATTGATGCAATATGAGAGATAGAGATTTACAGTGAACAAACATACCAAAATAATTCTACTGGCTTAGTGCCAATTTGTTTATATCTTACTGATCTTACATTTTCCAGGTGAGTGACCAGTTAGTGGAGATCAATGGCCAAATCACAACAGGAATGACTCACAGTCAAGCTGTAGAGCAGATCAGGACTGCAGGCCAAAGGATCCATCTCGTCCTGAAGAAAGGCAACGGATATGTTCCTGACTACGGTAAGGATGACTGACCAGAGGGCAGCATTACATTTCTGACTGAAGCATGAACTCATCTATACAGACACGCATCATTTATTTAGCTTATTAGTCACAGCTCGTTTATAATGGAGACAACAGATGTTCAAAAACAGTGCATGCATAAAAGTACCGTTAGATTAGATAAATTATTTGTAACTCAAACAGATAGAGCTACAGATGACAGATAATGTGGTTCTGCTCTACTAATACTAAACTGCAATTTCTTGGTGTTTTAACTCTCTTTATGTCTTTAACAGCTCACTAACAATTGTTTTCCTGTGCTCTTTTTCTTTTGACTTCTCCCATTTTCTTTTTTCTTCTTTTTCATTTTACTGATACTTTTTTTATCCCTTTTGCCATTTTATTTTCATTCAACATTCTTTTTCACCTTTACATATTTTTTTATTTTCTATCGTTTTATCGATTTTTGATTTATCCTGACTACTGTTTCCTACACATATTATTGTTTTATCCACACTCCTCCTGTCCCTCCTCTCTTTTTTCTCATCCTTATTTTTTTTTTTCTTCATTTTTACGTTTCCCTGTTCGCGAGGGAATCTTGTGTACTTTTCTCTCTCTCAAACTCAGTGGAACTTTCCAGTCTGTCTCTCTGTATGACCAACTCCAAACTGGGCGAGCCTTGCTTCTATGTGATCGGGCGGACCGAGAACACGCGGTTGGTAGTCGTTCCTGTTAGTTCTCCCATTTTCCTGTTTTCTCTACATCGTGCTCTCCTGTTTTTCTGTCGTCTGATGTCTCTTTTTAAGCGTGTCCACACATCTCTTCCCTATTGTCCTACTCTTTCTGTCGCTCGTGCATGGCCGTCCACCGAGAGTCACTGCTGTCGTTAACCTGTGCTGCATTATAGTGGAGTAACTTTAAACATTATTCTCTCATTCTTTGTCTTTGTCTAGCATCAATGCAATGTTCTGACTCCCATGGGAGTTAAAGAACATTGTACTGATTTGCGCAGTATGAATCTGGTAATCAATTATTTATGTGGCCTTGTCATGAGCTAGTGTTCAGCCTCACTCAGTGTACAGCCTCAAAAAACTCATACAGGCTTGGCATACAAGGCCAGTTTGTACCACGTCACACAGAAGTTTAAAACTTTAGACCCATGTGTGGTCTGCTGTCTCCTGCAGCACAGAACTGATTACTGGAAGCTACAGCTGCTTTAATCAGATTGCAGACAAGTTTTTATAAAGCAAAGCATTTCTTTATGATCAACACTTAATCACATCTCTGACAGAAAAAAAAAAAAATGCTTACTGGGCTTCATTCTAAAAAAAGTGTCAGGTTCCCCGCTCAGTCACACATAATATTTCTACATTAAACTACCCACCAACACATGCTGCTTACAGTCCTCACTGATAATAATGCTAAATTAATTAATGCTGATTTTTAATCACTATTTTTGTTTTAATTTTATTTTAAACTGAACCAGAGTGAATGCTGGGCTGAACAGTGAGTCACTCCAGTTCGGTTTTACTTGTCTTATTTATTTCCTGGTTAAAATAACACATACTTTTCAGGTAAAGTTGAACCGTGTATTCCTGATGGTGTATAAACTGTTATTGGTAAATTATTTGTGTATTTAAGAACGTACAGTAGCTACAGCTATTGATTAAAACAAGAACGGAAAGTACTTAACGCTGCTATTTACGCTTGCAAAAGTGTGAAAAAGGTCTATAGAGTTAAGTGGCTTAATTTTAGATACATAAGCTTGTCATCAACAAAATATCTATAAGCACCATCAATAAAAAAGTATTTTTATGGTTAAACAAATTCAGCTCAAGTAATTTGAATCTCAAGTGCTGGAAGTGTCTAAGGTCACCATATTTTAAACATACTATCATAACTGTATTTATGTGTCATTTTTGTATGTAGATGTTAAAATAATTGTTCCCTCCTACTGCTCTTTTCTCTTTTCTCTCCCTCCGTCTATCATTCTTTCTAGGCCGTGATCACAGAGCAGCCGTCTCCTCCCTGCCCCCGGCCCTGCAGCCGCATCTGGCTGCAGTGAACCACCGCCGCGTGGATGACACACCAAGTCCTCCAAGAGCAGCCAGGAGCCGCAGCCAGGGTGGGAGGACAGTGCGGCAGGAACTGGGGTCGGACCAGGGAGGGGAGGAGAGCCCTGACAGCCTAGAGGGCCACGATAGAAGATCGAAGGACAGGAGGAGGAGGAGCCGAGGCTCACAGAGCTTATCCCGAAACAGGCTGAGAGACGTTAGGAGAAATGATGAAGATGAGGAAGAGGAGGAGTATAGACCATTGGAGAGAGTAAAGGACAGGAGGAGAGACAGGGTACAGAAGAAGGAGAAGAGGAGTAAAAACAAGGATAGTGGGCAAAAACTAAACAGACAGAGAGAAAGAAAGGCTGAGAAAGAGGAAGAGCATCAAGGAGAGACCTATAATCTCCCCATCCCTAAGCAGAGATCACAAAGTGAACACTGGGAGGAGGAGATTGAGACAGGAGAAGAGGAGGATGGGCCATTTCTCAGAGAAGGAGAGAGAGAGGGCAAGATGGAGAGCAAGAGAGACAGCGGACGAAAGCTGGAGGGCGAGTTGGAGAGCCACACAGCGCGAGTGACAGAGAACGAGTGGGGGAAGGAGAGAGTGCGGAAACATACAGCAGATACCAGGCCTTACAGCGCTCAGCAATCCAGCCTCGGCACCCCAGACAACAGCCTGTCCTCGTGGGAACCCCAAGGGGACTCTAGATCCCGACGGGCTCCTTTCTCCTTCCTCATGTCCCCTGAGCCAGAATACACAGATTCTGAGTCTGAAGCCAGTGTTTCTGATGATAGTGTTTTTGCCTCCAGTTACTCTGGCCTCTCTGTGTATTTGAACGAGGACTACAGTTCAGGGGCCTCAAGTGATTTATTGCCAGGCCCCTGGTTCAAGCCCAGCCCAAACACTCTCAGCAGAGTAGTGGAGAGGAACAGATTGATGGACAGTGGAAGTAGAGAAAGGAGAAGACAGAACTCTATCTCCTGATGTGCTGTTTTTGGTCATTTAATGCCATGTCATGTTAGGTGTCAAAGAAAGCCTTTTTTGGACTGGATTAATTTTACCCCTGAAGAGAACTGCAGTGGGAGTGCCACTAGAATATGATAATTTGTAATATAATGATAATTTGTAATATAATGTCTATAGAACTTTGTAATATAATGTCTATAGATCTCTAGATTTTTGGAGGAAGGTTGACATACTAAAACAATTTAAACTGAACTAAAACTGTACTGTAAGTTGAATTAATTTCTAACTGGGCTCACCAGTGGCTCAGCAGACTATGACCCAAGGATTACAAGTTTGATTCCCAATCATGCAACTTTGCCATGAGTAGCCAGAGTTCAAAGGAGCAATATAATAGTCTTTCTAGAAGGATAGACAGTGATCTCAGACAGTGAGTTGTTGGCTGACACAGACATCTTTTAGCTTATGTATCATAGCTGGGGACACGTCGCTTTTTTTCCAAGCTGCCTTGTGATGCTGCACTGGCGGCAGTTTGAAAAGAGTCTATGGCTGACTTCATATGTATATGTAGAAGGAGTGGGCATGTCCTCACCCTCTCTCAGTCCTACTGAGAAAGTGGATTATTTGACTCTTGTGGAAAAATTAACTTGAAAATATAATATACATAAATATACATACAAAATAGTATTTCTATTGGCTATGACCTTTCAGTTTGTAGTCATAAAAAAATGAAAAAGGTACTTTTTTCATGGATAAATCATTTCATTAAATCCCATTCAAATTACATTTTACAACCTCCTCTAGTCTTTGTTCCTTCTAAGGTTTCTTCCTCTTAGTATGAGAGAGTTCCTTTCCACTGTTGCTGCCACAACCTTGCCACTACTGGCATCACTGTAGTGCTTTCTCATAAGAGGCTCGTACCGGTTTCTCAGTAAAGCTGCTTTGTGACAACATTTGAATTGAATTGCATTGAATTCTCTAGTAAAACTAATCCAGCTCCAATAGTGCTTTTTGTATGCATAAACATGACAACATTTGGTATCTTAAATCTGAGGTTATTTTTCATATTCGGGCAATACTTTATCATAAGCTAAATACAGAGAATATGCAGTGTTCATATTAAAAAGGTGAGACAGAAAATAAAATATTGTCTTAATTCTCTACTCTCTCTCTCTCTTCTACTCTCTATCTCTTCCTGTTTTTCTGTTTCTCTCAGTCACTACCTTTTCTTCTTCAGAGGAGAGTTTTTTAGTTTTCTGTTACTATGTTTAATGTTCCTATTGTTTGCCTGTTTCTTGTTCTGTTGAGTTCAGGTGCAGTGTCGCCTGCTTATTCATCTCACCTCAGCTCTCTCTTACCTTTCTCACCTCTTTTTCATTTTCTGAAATCTCCTGAAGCTTGTTAAAAGAGATACTAAATGATGAAGAAATATTTGTCATAGAATGTAGAGTGAGCTTAAAGCAATAACATGCCTGAACCCAAAACGTATTTTTGATACATATATGAAATATATCTGAAATATATCTACGTTTGCCAATTACAAAGAGTATAACACTTAACCCACAATAACTTATTGTACCCTTGTTTCTTGGAGCTCTTCATTCAGATATAAAAGCATTTACTGGGTTTGGGGGCCCTGAGTTACATTGTTGTATACTGAAAATGTATATGAATATATAGAGTTGAATAGATTTACTGTATATACAATCATATATATTTCGAAGGACTGTGATAAGTGCTCTATAATATTTAGTTTGAACCCGAGTCCAACAGGTTTTAAGGCCTCTAAGTGCCCCTAACAGTTGCCTTGCTCAGTGAAACCTTGTCCTATTCGTTACCCTTAGTGGACCCTGTTTGGGAGAAGTTGTATATGAAGTGTACGAATGACTGAAGAATGACTGACCAGATAAATGAGGTTAGGCAGAAGTGAACTGAAGGGTTTAATGAGCACATGAGATGGAGTCCCAAACACACATATACACACACACACACACACACGTTCATAAGCATTATCTAGCTTGTCTAAACATGCCTCCATTACAATAAAATGGGTAAGCTGCTGGTGAAATTGAACAAGTCCATAGAGTGGCTGAAATTCACAGAGAGCTCAGCCACCATATCTGTGAACTTCAAATATCTTGAACCAACACATCTACTACATTAACTAACCAGCAAAACATTCTCCATTTTACTGTTTTTATTTATTTGTATTTATAGTATGCAGTGCTAACTGTTTTGACTACGCAAGACTTGCACAGTACTGTTAATTGGGAGTACTGTACAGAACATTGTTATTGGATGCAGAAATAGTCATTCTGAAGGCTTTACTATAGGCGTTTTGTGGCCAAACTACTGCAGCCTATGTTTTGCGTTAACATTCTTAAACCTTCAGAATGTCTCCAGTATCCTCTAGACCAGTGATGCATAAATACCATTTTTTAACCAATTTTTGCATTTGCTGATACCAATGCCAACACCTACTTAAAATTAGGCAATCAGGAGCATTGTGTAAGAGTGTAGTTGTCAGAGTAAAGTAGTAAAGTGCAAAAGTTAATTTGTTCATTTTAAGTTTTGTTATATAAACATTTTTTTAAACAAGTATATTTTTAAGAACTAAGATTAGTTTTACACTATGTACGTATGTTTTTTTTTATGGATCAATGTTTATTATCCTAGCGTGATTATGTTATGTCAGGACCACACCAGCCTATTTGATGGTACTTTCGGGAACAAAAGGAAGTAAATAGGAGCGGGAAGGAGCTAAGAGGAGCAAGGCAGTGTTTTAAAGCAAGTTTCACCTGCTTGGACTTTTTTACCAGTGTTGTTTTACTACATGTAGACACTTTGCACTGGATGTATGAACTCTTTGATGTCAAGGTGGCTAGATGGTGTGCTTCATGAGTTCTGTCTTGCTAAGGGCGGTTTACTCTCTCTCTCACTCTCTCTTTTTCTCTGTTTCATGCTCTCTCTCTCTCTTTCACGCCCTCTCCCGTGCTCACGATCTGGGTATCGGATGTTCGTAGCAGTAACTTGTTTGCTATTACAAGTATGAGCAAATGGGCTTGGTATCAGGCCGATAAACTGTACCAGTATCGGTATTCATGCATCTCTACTCTAGACAGCACGCATCTTTATGCATTCTAAAGTTAAAGTGGTAAATTGGCTCAGCTAAATTGGGGATCCTATTCTGTAGTTAGATCCGAAACACATAAAATCATGTAAATGCTGTAATCTATCGTGAACAAGGTTATGCTCGATATTTGGTTAAACAATGTTGTAATTACATTGCAGTGCAACTGTGTTGTATATTAAGAAAATAATACTGCATTACTGGACAGAGTAAAGCAAAAATGTATGTCAGAGGGGTCCTGAGAGTTAGTTTGTGGGATTTTAATAGTACACTGGACATTTTTCACTCTGTTGTTTGAACACTGCTACAAAACAGAGCTCTGTGTTGTTACCAGGGCAGAGTTTCAGACTCTAGCCAGTGACAATAGCTTCACGATTTTAAGAGACATCAATGTTCATCTCCTTCCTTCCTGCTGAGTGTGACTTTCTGTGCTGGGTGTAAATCGTAGACTTTAGGTTTTAGAATTTAGTTTTTTGCCTCTTACAACCAAAGACAGCAGAAAATCTTTGAAGCTGGAAACACAAGTGAGTGTGCATGTGTGAGTGTCTGTGTTTGCAATATGTAGTGGCTTCAAGCTGTGAAAAGCGTCTTTAGGGAACCCTTCCAGAGATGACCTTTAGTCTCTATTGATGAAGAGCTTGTTGGCCAGAAATAAAACAAGTGAGAGTGTGCTCTGTGTTTGCGTCCTTACCTCATTAGGTGTGAACGATCAAGTAAGGGGACTGCAGATCGATATCCTGATCAACCTGCTGCTCAGCACTGATCCATTGCAGACAATTAACTGTCCTAACCAGTACCTTGGGAGAAATTATAAAATGGACATAAAGAAAATGCGTTATAAATGCGTTAAATGCAGGCTTCTTGTCTCTAAGTTAAATAAAAACTGAAGTTATTTGTTAAAGGCCATGTTAAATTAATATTTGTAGCAAGTGTGGGCCCACATATGAGCCTTTGCAGTTGAAGGGGTTTAAATAACTAAGAGGTTATTAAAATAATTTTATACTCAGTAATATTGTAGTGCCAGATATCAGATGACAACTATGTACTACTACAGGCCTGTATGATGTCACTATTTTAAACCACTCAGATAACATAAATACACTACATATTTTCCCAGCAGGTCTGGGGTAAGTTTCTGTGGGAGATGTGTGTGCTATATGTACTAGTATAGGGACAAAATTTTTAAACCTATTGTGAACAAATGCCACATTAGTCAAAAATGTACATTTTAGTTTCTTTTCTTCCTTTTGAAGTATACTGTATGTGCAGTGTGAAATCAGATCGTCACGTTTTTTTCTGTAGTCATATATGGCCATGTATTTATTGTAAATAGATATAAATATGAATGTTTAAACAACTGTACAGTTTATTATTGACATGAAAACACTATATTGTTTTTTCTGTTTCTGATTATGTTGTTACGTTCAACTGTAACCCAAATGCAGGTACCAGATTATATTATATTAACTAATAAAGAGTTCATGTAACTACTGAAACTTTGACAGTTGTTTGGTGTTTTGTTTGAGATGCTGTTAGTAAAATATCACCAAGTCACGTTAGAAGCATCAGTCAGTTAAGCATGGTTACCCACTACATTGTAAATGAGAACTGTATAGTAAGACTTAAAGATTCTCTATAATGGGAAACTGTATATCCCAGGGGCCCTGTCACAAAAATGGTAACTTGGGGGTGTTTTCACACTAGCCTTTTTTCTGGACCTGGGAGCGCTTGATTCATGATGTTTGGTTTGGTAAAGTGTGAAAGTTGCTTTTGAGCCTGGCAGCGGTCCAGAGTACCAAGTCCTAATTAAAACTGGTGGTCTGGGTTTCGCTATTGTTAATCCTGGTGCTGGTATTTGCTCCTGGGTCTTCGTGTGGGGTGGGTTGGTCCATTTTGTAACATGACTCTTTCCACTTGTCTCACTACCTCCCATTTCCTTCTGGACAAGTGAGAAAATGCCCTCAAATTGTAACTGGAGATGACACCAGTTGTGGGTGTGCCGCAGGTATTTGTGACAGGATAAAAATTAACCCTGGCCAACAGGCTTAAATAACTGTTCATCTCTGCACAAGAGGACAGCAACACTAACTGACAAGGGGACAGCGTTATTCTTGGTTCAGAAACATAGTGTTGTAATTAAGCACTCAGCAAGTTTACTTATTTTCACAGTAATATTTCTTTTTTTTTTATTTGGCACAAGAGTATAAACATTTTGACCAAGTAAAAGTGTTGATAATACACTTGCTGGCCAAAAAAAAGTCAACACAAAAAAAGGTCACACTCTAATATTTTGTTGGACCACCTTTAGCATTTATTGCGGCACCCATTCACTGTGGCTTTGTTTCAATAAGCTTCTACAATGTCACAAGATTTATTTCAATCCAGTGTTGCGTTATTTTTTCTCCATGATCTTGCATTGATGATAGTAGAGTCTGACTGCTGCAGAAAGTCTTCTCCAGCACATCCTAAAGATTCTCAATGAGGACTCTGTGGTGAACAATCCATGTGTGAAAATGATGATCTCATGCTCCCTGAACCACTCTTTCACAATTCCAGCCCCATGAATCCTGACATTGTCGTCTTGGAATATGCCCGTGTTATCAGGGAAGAAAAAAATCCATTGATGGAATAACTTGGTCTATATTCAGTATATTCAGGTACTCAGCTGACCTCATTCTTTCAGCACATACTGAACTTATAGATGACCAACTGCAGCAACACCAGATCATTTGCTTAGTTAAATCCAAGTGACTTTTTTTGGCCAGGAAGTGTACTCAATCTTATTATGTGTTGTTTACTGGGATAGGCTTCAGTCTGGTCTATCTGCAGACAGGACCTTTGAAGTTTAGCCAGAGTGACCATTGGATTGTTGGTCACCTCTATTACCGAGGGACTTCTCCCCCAACTACTTAGTTTGGTGGGAGAGCAGCTATAGGAAGAATCCTGGTTATTCCAAACTTTTTTTCATTTCAGAAGCAGGAAGGCTACTGTGCTCTTATGAACTTTAAAATCTGAGCATTCTGAGCTCTATAGGCTTGGTTTGTGCTCTAATAAGCATTGAGACCAAGGCCAGGACATAACAAAATCTGAAGAAGGTGAAATGGTTTGAGGTCTTTCTGAATGCATGGTAATACAGTAAAGGATTATGTACACATTATGCAAACGGCGGATGTTCCAAGAGTTCCCCCTAATAAAAGCTTTTCTGAGGTGTTCTTAAATCCAGAATCATAAAATACAGCACACAGAAAAATGCCACTTTCTTTTCTGAACAGTAGATGGAGGCAAAGCACTTCATGAAAATAAGCTGAATGTTGTCATGATGGCACACTCAACAGCCCACCTCATAGGAGTCAAGACCAACTGACGCTTTTCCGTAGAGAATACTCTGCTCCTCAAAAGCAGGCTAAATTTGGATCTTTCATCAATAAACTGCAACTGATATTTAATATCAGGTAAAATTGTAGAACAATAATGATTTACACTAATCAGCCCTAACATTAAAATCACCTGTCAAATTAGTGTAAGTTCCCACTGTGCCACTAAAACAGCTATTTTTAACCTTAGCCAGCATTTCAGTTTTAGCAATTAGTGCTTCAGTAGTTCTCTGCTGGGATCAGACCAGATAAACAAGCCTTTGCTCCCTATACACACACATTTTTGAGCTGTAAGCACCTATGATCCTGTTGCTGATTCACTGGATGTCCTTTCCTGACCACTGCATACCAAGAATACGTGTCACGTCTGGTGCTGTTAGCTCCTCTGTCCCTTCCACACCCAGCTCTAACGGAGGTTCTCAGGTTAACAACTACACTACCCAGAATGCACCACCCGCTGACATCACGCACTCACCTGATCACGTGACACCTCACCTGCTTCCACTAGGAAGCCCCGAATACTGATTACTGGCACTATAAAGGTGCACGCCAAACAGACTTCATCGCCGCGTATTGTAGGTTATCCTCATACAAAGCGTTACTTATCTCTTGTCTCCGTTTACTTTGTGTATGACCTTGCTTTTTGTTTCTCGACGCCGATTCTTGCCTCTGCCTTTGATGTTGGATTGTTTGTGTATGACCTGGACTGTACTTTCACCACCGCCTCTTGGATTATCTCTGATACTGGATTGCTTGTGTATGAACTCTGGACTGTCTCTCGTTTATGGTATGGTTTTGTCTGCATTGCTCTGTCTACTGGTGATCACCCTTGTTTTTGTATCGACCCTGATTTCATCTGTTTATTATCATAATAAACACATTTTGTTTTTATCAGTATCTGCGCTTGTCTGCTATTCTGTTCTGACCATGACAGAATACGCGGCCGAACTAAATCAGATAGCAGATACTGAGGCTATTAGATCTGGTTTAGCCAACCAGGGGAGGCTACTCGGTCAGCACCAGCAAACGCTCGCTGGTGTGACCCAAGCTGTTTCTGAGCTAGCCCGCCAGCAAACCACGCAGCAGCAACAACTAGCTGAGCTGCTAGCTCACCTCAGAGGCGTAACTGAGCCTAGCCCTAGCCCGTTAGCTGCCCCCAGTATGCCCAACGCTAACTCTTCTGTGCCTGGATTTTCTGTCTCTAAACCGGAGTTGTTTGATGGGGATCCGGAAAAATGCAGCGGTTTTCTTTTACAATGCTCCGTGTTTTTCAGTAATTCACCGCCTACAACCGATAAAGCTAAGATCGGTTTTATTATCTCACGGCTTTCTGGTAAGGCACTCGAGTGGGCTACAGCTATTTGTGAAGACCTTTCTGGGGCTAGTTACACTGACTTTTTGGCTACTTTCTGCTCAGTTTTTGATCATTCGCGTTATGGACAGTCTAATGGAGAACTTTTGCTGGCTCTTAAGCAAGGTCAGAAGCCGGTGGCTTCCTACGCTCTGGAGTTTCGCACTCTCGCGGCTGGTAGTGGGTGGAATAACGCTGCGTTGATCAACGTGTTTAGATGCGGACTTAATCCAGATATACAGAGGGAATTAGCCTGCAGAGATGATTCCCTGACCCTGGATCAGCTCATTTCACTGTCGATCCGGTTGGATCAACTTCTCTCGCGCCGACCCAAGATCAGTCCTCGCACTCAACACACTTCTGTGTCTCTGCCCCGCGCTCCCACTCCAGAGAAAGCTGCGCTGCCTGCCCCAGAACCCATGGATATCCAGAAAACCCGGCTAACTCCTGAGGAGCGGCAGCGACGAATCCAGCTTCGCCTATGCCTTTATTGGGGAGAGGCCGGGCATTTCAAGGCTGAGTGTGGTCTCCTGACCCGACCTGTGAAAGCTCCAGCCCTGGGACAGCGCGTGGAGTGCTCTCCACGCGCTAACGTGGTACGTAAGCACAACACAATACTTCGCTCTAAATGTTTTTCTTTGCCTGTTAATATTGTGTTACCTACTGGTATGCTCTCTGTCCCAGCGCTTGTAGATTCCGGGTCGGAGGGGAACTTCATCAGCCAGGACCTAGTTAAGGAGCATGGAGTGCCCACCAGAGAACTTCTACGTCCATTAGCCATCCATGCTGTTGATGGAAAGACTGTCCGCTCCAAGCCGGTTACCCTGCAGACTCTGCCCATCACTCTACAAGCCAGCGCTCTTCACTTTGAGGAACTACCACTTTTCGTGCTTCCCTGCACCGAGCATCCAGTTATCCTGGGCATGCCATGGCTGAAGACCCACGATCCCACTGTCTCCTGGCGCGATGGGGATATCACGGTTTGGTCTACTCACTGTCATGAACATTGTTTAGCTCTGGATAGTTTAGTTATTCAGTCAACTTCTGTAGAGAGTCCTGAAGTTTCTGATCCTATTGTTATACCCCCTGAATATTCAGATTTTTTAGAAGTGTTTAGCAAAGAGAATGCTACTAAATTGCCTCCGCATCGTTCTTATGACTGTGCCATTGACCTAGTGGAGGGTGCCACCCTACCCAAAGCTAGGGTCTACCCCCTTACTTTAGATGAGGAGAAAGCTATGAATGATTACGTTACCGAAGCGTTAGCTCAAGGTTTCATTCGGCCTTCGAAGTCCCCTGTCGGTTCTGGGTTCTTCTTTGTGAAGAAAAAGGACGGGGGACTGAGACCTTGTATAGATTATAGAGGGTTGAATGCTATAACAAAAAAATTTGCCTACCCATTGCCTCTCATTCCTAGTGCACTCGAGCAACTACGCACGGCCTCTTACTTCACCAAACTCGATCTCCGCAGTGCATATAATCTTATCCGCATTAGGGAGGGGGACGAGTGGAAAACAGCGTTTACCACTACTAATGGCCACTATGAGTATCAAGTTATGAGCTATGGTCTCGCTAACGCCCCCGCCGTTTTTCAGTCATTTATGAATGACGTATTCAGGGACATGATTGGGAAATACGTAACACTATTTATAGACGACATTTTGATCTATTCCCCCGATCTTGAATCACATGTCAAGCACGTTCGTTCTGTTCTCCAGAAGCTGTTAGATAACAACCTTTATGCTAAAGCCGAGAAATGCGAGTTCCACCTTCAGAGAGTCGCATTTCTCGGCTATGTCATCAGCTCCCAGGGAGTTCTTATGGATGATTCGAAGGTAGATGCCGTTACTAGTTGGCCTGTTCCCCAATCTATCAAAGACCTCCAACGCTTTTTAGGATTCGCGAATTTTTACAGGCGTTTCATACGCAACTTTAGTGCCATAGCAGCCCCCCTTACAGCGCTAACTAAGAATGCCACCAAAGTTCTTAAGTGGTCTCCTGAAGCTGACAAGGCTTTCCAAGAGTTAAAAGCCGCCTTTGTTTCTGCCCCCATTCTCAAACATCCTAATCCGGATCTACCTTTTGTTGTTGAAGTTGATGCTTCTAATACTGGCATTGGTGCAGTACTCTCCCAACGCAGCGGTTCACCGCCCAAATTACATCCCGTAGCTTTCTTCTCAAAGAAAATGTCACCTGCGGAGCGTAATTATGGGATAGGGGATAGAGAGTTGCTGGCTGTAAAACTAGCTCTAGAAGAGTGGCGTCACTGGCTGGAAGGTGCTGCACACCCATTCACCGTTCTCACAGATCACAAGAATCTAGAGTATCTCCGTACAGCTAAACGCCTAAACCCCCGTCAAGCTCGTTGGTCATTGTTTTTCTCCCGTTTTAATTTTTCTATTTCATTTCGTCCTGGTAACCGTAATACTAAGGCTGATGCCTTATCCCGTGTTTTTAGTTCCCCAGACGACACATGCCACGCTTCCGAACCCGAACCCATTCTGCCACCCACTGTTAAAGTAGCAGCTATTAGATGGGAACTAGATGATCTCATTCAGAAAAGTCAAGTTAACACACGTATTCCGGAGGGTTGCCCTCCTCACAAGATTTATGTACCTGAACAGTTTCGCGATCAGCTCATTGGCTGGGCACATGCTGCCCTTACTTCCGGTCATCCAGGTGTTACACGCACACTACAATTAATCTCAGCTCGGTACTGGTGGGAAACCATGCGAGCTGACGTTCAAACCTTCGTAGTTTCTTGTTCAGTCTGCGCACAATGCAAAACACCCAAAACCCTTCCAGCCGGTAAGCTATGTCCCCTGCCTGTTCCTGAACGACCATGGTCACATATTGCTGTAGACTTTGTTACTGATTTACCTGAATCTGAAGGTTACACAACTATCCTTACAGTGGTAGACAGATTTTCTAGGGGAGTTAAGTTTATCCCTTTTCCTGCACTTCCTACTGCTCTTCAGACCGCCCAAGCTATATACACACACATTTTCAGACATTATGGGGTCCCGGAGGACATTTTGTCAGATAGAGGTCCTCAATTTACTTCCCGGGTATGGAAATCATTTTTTGAACATTTGGGTGTACACGTGAGTCTCACTTCTGGGTTTCACCCCACTAGTAATGGTCAGTGTGAGAGAGTAAACCAAGAGTTGGGAAAGTTTCTACGGTTATACTGTTTCAAGCATGCTTCTGAGTGGTCACAATATTTGATTTGGGCTGAAATAGCCCAAAACTCCTTAACTAACTCCACGTCTGGTCTCACTCCCTTTCAGTGCATTCTGGGTTATCAGCCTCCGTTAGCTCCGTGGACAGCGTCGTCCACTGAGATTCCCGCTGTTGACGACTGGATGAAGCGGAGTGAGCAGGTGTGGGAGGAGACGCATCAGCAGATCTCGGAAGTCTTACGGAAATATAAGGAGCAGTCCGACAGACACCGTGGTACCACCCCCCAATACCAACCCGGAGACAGGGTGTGGTTGTCGACCCGGGACTTGAGGTTTGAGGGGGCCTGTAGGAAACTGCTGCCTAAGTATATTGGCCCATTTAAGGTGTTGTCTCAGGTTAACGAGGTGACTTATAAGATTGAGTTGCCAGCTCAGTACAGAGTGCATAACTCGTTCCACGTTTCTCTGCTCAAGCCTCTTGTCCCAGGTCCGCTTGCTGAGGGTGTTCCAGATGACGTGCCGCCTGCGGCTGTGGAGGGGGAGGATTCGTCTACCTATGCGGTTCGAGAGGTGTTGGATTCACGCAGGCGTGGCGGTGTGCTCCAGTACCTCATAGACTGGGAGGGTTACGGCCCTGAGGAGCGTTGCTGGGTTGCCGCTGGTGACGTGCTGGATCCTGCTCTACTGGCCGAATTTCATGCCCGTCACCCTAGTAAGCCTGCTCCTAGACCCCGTGGGCGTCCCAAGCGCTCACTCTCTTCTTCGGCTCCGGTACGTAGGGGTTCCCAGTCTCGCAACCCCCGCCTGCCCGGCACCTCTGAGGCTACGCCTGGTCCTCCCGCCGGTACTCCCTGCCCGTCGGGTGGACGTCGTCGTGGTCGTCCCCGTTCCGGCTCCGTTCCGACTCCCTTGGGGGGAGGTACTGTCACGTCTGGTGCTGTTAGCTCCTCTGTCCCTTCCACACCCAGCTCTAACGGAGGTTCTCAGGTTAACAACTACACTACCCAGAATGCACCACCCGCTGACATCACGCACTCACCTGATCACGTGACACCTCACCTGCTTCCACCAGGAAGCCCCGAATACTGATTACTGGCACTATAAAGGTGCACGCCAAACAGACTTCATCGCCGCGTATTGTAGGTTATCCTCATACAAAGCGTTACTTATCTCTTGTCTCCGTTTACTTTGTGTATGACCTTGCTTTTTGTTTCTCGACGCCGATTCTTGCCTCTGCCTTTGATGTTGGATTGTTTGTGTATGACCTGGACTGTACTTTCACCACCGCCTCTTGGATTATCTCTGATACTGGATTGCTTGTGTATGAACTCTGGACTGTCTCTCGTTTATGGTATGGTTTTGTCTGCATTGCTCTGTCTACTGGTGATCACCCTTGTTTTTGTATCGACCCTGATTTCATCTGTTTATTATCATAATAAACACATTTTGTTTTTATCAGTATCTGCGCTTGTCTGCTATTCTGTTCTGACCATGACAATACGATGTATTCCAGATTTTCTGACCCAGTCATCTAGCCATCATAATTCAGCCCTTGTCAAAGTGGCTCAGATTCTTGCGAATTGGAGAACTCACTGTTCACACACTGTCTACTCTGCAGCTCCCATCCCTTGACAGGTGCCACTGTAACAATATAATCAGTGTTGCTCACTTCACATTAGTAACTTTAATGTTAAGGCTGACTGCTGTATAAAAAGATGGCTGCAATAGGTGAAGCAAAAAAATAATAATACAAAAGAAAAACTGAAACATATGTTTCCATGTGAGGGGACAGCTATATGGTTATATTTCTGAGAGCCCCTTAATGCTCCTTATACTTTATTTGATAATTAATCTCCTAAATGATCTTCTATTTGTAGACTTTTATTTGTACCCAGTGGACTCCTAAAGAGCCAGAAGGGTTCTTCAGTTCTTTAGAGTGCTCCTAAATGATCCTTTGAGCAAAGGAAACCAGTATGGTTATCCATACTGATATCATAATCATCCATAAATCAAAGAGAAGAAAATAGAACAACACAATCACAGCAAACTACACGACAGTACAGTACAATATGAGCATTACAGTTTTTCCACATTGTATACACACAAAATGTGGAACTATGCAGACAAATCCAAAAACATGAAGCTCATGTGTCAACATTGTGACTCCAAACTGCTAAACTCTAAGCACAATTCCATATGTTCACTCAAATATCATTCTAAATCACAGCTTCGCAAATCACTGACCTTCAAATACATAAATAATAAATATTTTTTTTAACTTTTTGTATGTGAACTGAGTTTCCTCGCCATGTTTCTCATTGTACTTACATAAGTGAAAATTACAGTTTTTGGCTTACATTTGTGTCACATATACATGTAGTACTGTAAATGCTATATGGGGGGGTCCTACACCGCACCAAATAAATATAAAGAACATAACCAACATATTTCCATGGACTTTGCATTTCAATTTGTACAGTGGCCTCATGAAGTCAAAAACATAACCAAATACTTCTGATAATAGTGCTTCGAATTTATCTTGTAAGTGAAAAAAACTAATTAGAAGAACGTTTCAATCATTTGTCAAAGTATAAAGGAGGCCTTAAGTGACTGATACAGGTGTTAGGCGAGGAGCAAAGAGGAAGAGTCAGAGTAAGAGGATGTAGATAAAGTCCACTGGCCTGATCGACAGAGGTCTGATGAACAGTGATCTGTTTTTTTTTTTGCATTTTGCAACAAATACATTTTTGTTACCTCTTTGTATGTAAACTGGTTTTCCTCATAATTTTTCTCATTGTACTTACATAAGTGAAAATGACAGTTTTGCAACAAACTACATACAGTAAAAATGGCTTACATTTGTGTCGGAATCAGTTTTGCAAGAGATTTGTGCAGTTAATAATTTTCAGTTGGTGTTTAGAATTGCGATAATCTGAGCCAAGGTTCTAGAAATGCGTTTAAACATTTGGGAAAAATTGTAACATATTCTGCCTCCTCTTTTTCTTATCTGTCTTCTCTGAGGAGAAAAGTATAGGGGTGTTTAGAGGTATAAAGATGTTTACTTTGTGAAATAAAAGGATTTAGCAGGTTTATGGTTTGTCAGTAAGAGGACAATCTGTGTGTACTTTTGCATATTAGGAAAGTTTGAGCTTGTGTAGCTTGAAAATAATAAATGCTTCTAAGTTAAAGGCAACCAAGCTAATACAATAAGACTGGCAGGGTCCACTGAATGTATGTGCAAGCAGCAGATTTCTTTTAATGGTCACTAGCCTGCCTCCTGGACAAGTCAAGTTTCAGCTTTATCCACTTTACCATGTAAACAAACACAGTTTCTCCAGAGAAGACTAAAAAAGTATTTTAAAAAAAGTTTAAATTAGCTTTGCACTGTTTCCATTCAAACATTTTCAATGAACATTAAATTAATTTAGTATTTCTATTGTTTAAACTAACAAACTACTATTCTTATGATGTAGCATTTTAGGGGAAATATTGTTGGCCGCTTGTTTTATGATGTAGCTTTTTTGGGGAATTGTTGATGGCCACTTGTTTAATACCCACAGTCATGCATTTGAATATTTTCCTGTTCTGTCCTCTAACACAACCTCTTCAAATCAGGATGCAAACTATTTCACAGATCTAAATTAACTAAAATATTATTATCGGTTTAATTAAAAATAAAATGTATATAAAGATTTAGAAAACCTTTGAAGTGAAATGATTTACAGTTAACTTACCAACTCTAGTTTTTTCACAGTGGCTGTAAAAAGAACCAGGGATCGTCACACCTGAAACACAAATATGACCGTTATATATCATCCAAACTGACCGGTGAGCATGCACGTGTCTCCTGTGTGTTTTAATACTCAGTGAACCTACACATGTCTATCCCCTGCATGTACCGTACTCTCTCTGCTATGAAGCATTTTAGAAATACATTTTTAAGGCTAAAACCTTTATTTAAAAACTTCAAACAAGGCCTCAGACATTAAATAAACATACTGTAACCTATTAATTTAACAATTTTATATTGTAGAGTAAATTATAAAGAGACAGAGACAGATAGGATGAGAGATGAACAAAAGAAAGAAGAAAGTAAGAGAATAGAGATAAAGAAATAGAAAAGGGAGAGACATATAGGTATAAGAAAAAAGTAAGAGAGCAAAAGGAAGAAAAAGAGATAGATATGAAGATACACTGCCTGGCCAAAAATGTCATCACCTGGATTTAAATAAGCAAATGATTTGGGGTTGCTGCAGTTGGATAGGTCTAGGTTCAGCAACAGTTTTTGCTGAAAGAACGAGGTCAGCTGACTACCTGAATATTATGAACATAGACCAGGTTATTCCGTCAATGCATTTTTCTTCCCTGATGGCACGGGCATATTCCAAGATGACAATGCCAGGATTCATGGGGCTGGAATTTTGAAAGAGATGTTCAGGGAGCATGAGATCATTATTTTCACACATGAATCGGCCACTACAGAGTCTAGACCTTAACCCCATTGAGAATCTTTGGGATGTGCTGGAGAAGGCTTTGTGCAGCCGTCAGACTTTACCATTATCAATGCTGCAAAATCTTGGAGAAAAATTAATGCAACACTGGATTCAAATAAATCTTGTGACATTGCAGAGGCTTATCGAAACAATCCACAGCAAATCCACAGAATCTGCAGGCAATCCCAATAAAACAAAGCTAATAGAGTCCAACGAAATATTAGAGTGTGTGATGAAACATATTCTGGTTTGTTTATCACTTTTTGTTTACAAAACAAATCTGCATGTTTTCATGTACATCTTTAATGCCTTCAATACATTGTAAAACGTCATAAAAACAAAGAAAACACACTGAATGTAGATATATAGATAGATAGATAGATAGATAGATAGATAGATAGATAGATAGATAGATAGATAGACAGATAGATAGATAGATATGGTGCAAAAGAGAGCAACGAGATATACAGAAGAGTGTGTGTTTAAGAGAGAGAGAGAGAGAGAGAGAGAGAGAGAGAGAGAGAGAGAGAGATTAAAAGCAACGAGATACAAGATGGAGCAAAATAGCGGAAGAGAGAGAGCAGCGAGATAAAAAATATAGAGAAGAGAAGATGAGAGAGAGAAAGAGAGAGAGAAAGACAGAGAGAGAGAGAGAGAGAGAGAGAGAGAGAGAGAGAGAGAGAGAGAGAGAGAGAGAGAGAGAGAGATGCTAAATTCTGTAGTGGGTGTAGTGGGAGGCAGGAGAACATTCCTCCACTCCTAAAGCTCTGCAGATCTGTCCATCACAGGCGCTGTTTCACTACTGTACCTCAGACCTGCAGCTCCGCTCCCGGGGGACCCGCAGCTTCTCCACTCCTCCCTCCGGTCCGCGGCTGAGGGCGACTAACGACGGCACTTTGTTCTGAACTGAACGGTTCGGGAGAGAAGAGGAGCGGGCGAGCGATAGAGCGACAAGTAGCTTTAAAGCAGATCTGTGGAGGAGGCGCGGTGCTGTCAGGTGGGCTGAATCTATAAAGTAACGATAGGTTAGCGTGATAAACACCGTTGTTTATCGCTCGTTGGCTTCATTAGCTATGGATAGCTAACTAACTAGTTAACGCTAGCTGAGTTACCTCCGTCGCGAGGAGACAGAAAAGTAACTTACACAGTTTTTCATTAATTCGCCTTTTTTCCCGTCAGTTTTCACTGAATACTATTTATTTTGTCACGAGTTAGTCCGTATATCTCGTCAGCTGGAATTCAGGAAGAGAAAAATCGGTCGTTTCGCGCTGCTACACTTTTTTACCCGTTGTTTCTCCTCAGGGTAAAAAACGGCGGGAAGCGCGTGAGGTGAAGCGCGCGCGCACGGTTGCGCGCGACTCTCAGCCATGGGGTGAAGGAGAGGACTGAGCTACACGACAGTGTGTTTGGGTCGACTATTTCATAGTTTTTTCCAGCAAAATGTTCACCAGAGACCCTCACTCGACAGACGGACTCCAACACAGGGACAGTGTGTTGTTTTATAAATGTTTAACTGTCTAGTTTTAATCTTTTTGACGTTTTTTGAACCTGCATCATACTACACAGAAGCGAAATGTGTTCAGTATGCTAAGCTAAAGCCAACCTGTGGTACTTTAGCTGTAATGTAACTTAATTTTTTTGCCTCAAGATAGATATATTTCGTGTTACTAAAAATGAACGCTCATACTAAGCTTCCTTGGTAACCACCTCCTCCAGTGCTTTTTTGAGTTTGCCTCAGCATGTGGGAGTTTAATGCGGCAGTTCTGAAAATGGTGGATTGGATTTCATAGTAGAAAATTAAGCTTGTTTAATTGCATTTCTGCTGATGTCCTTAATTCGTTGGACTGTAATAGATGGATTAATCACTTTGGAGGAAAAAAACTGTTTTTCTCCCTGTTTTTTTTATGTCATGTTTGTAAACTGACTAAACTGATTGAATCGTATCAAGTGTGTAAAAATATGAAAACAACAGTGGCCCAAGACTGACTTACTTTTTTTATATTGGAAACACACTGATAATTCCCCAGGGCTTTTTCTTTTTTCCCAGAATGCCCTAAAAGACTTTTAAATATTAAGAAGGATCCAGACTCAAGTGTTGAGTCAAACTTCCTTTCCCTTAGTTTCATCCATTCACTGAGACATCTGAGAGTTCTTCTAGAAGATAAACCACAGCCCCCATCTTGCTCTTCCCTCTACCATCCCTTGATTTATCTCCCCCCCACTGAATCAGTCAAGTGGGGGGGGGGACTGAACATTACAGGGGTCACTTTAGTGCCCCTGACACCAAAACCTGGGCAATGGAGTCCAACCCGGACAGCCCGAGTAGGGCTGTGGAGTACCTCCTGGAGCTCAATAACATCATCGAGAACCAGGCGAAGCTACTGGAGACACAGCGGCGGCGCATTGAGGAGCTCGAGACTCAACTCGACCGCGTCAACCAGGAGAACAAGGACCTTCGCCTGGACCGGAAACCTGGGGGCGAGAACTTATCACAGAACCACAACCATGAGCAGAGCTCAAAGGCGAATCAGCCCACGTCTATGGTTAACCACAACGCCAACAGTGTCCACCACAACAGCAGCGGCAACGTGCCCTCGTCCACTGTACCTGGCCCAGCCCGGAGGACCCACACCAGGCTGACCCGAGGCCTCTCATGTGGTTCTGCCCCTGTGGAGAAGGAGAGGGGGAGGCTGGAGCGAACAGACAGCAGTGGAACCAACAGCACTTCGACTCTGCGGAGACAGTAAGTAGAGGTGTGCCAAAAAATCGATTCACATAAGAATCTTGATTCTCATTTACTACGATTCAGAATCGATTTAAAATGTCCCAAAATCGATTCTGAGGGGCGGGTTTTGGACTGATTTTGGGCTGGGTATTTTTGTTGGACCTGGCAACCCGCTTGTCCCTTCAAACCGAGGTCTTCCAGACCCACACAGAGCGTAGTAGGTGTTTGAGAATCACCGGTAAGATGGCAGAACAAGCACTATATTACCTTAGATTAACGTGTAGTTTTAATGTTTTATGGCAGAATGCTTCATAACAAGCATAAAAAAGATCGCTAGTAGTTAGTTTCAGTAACTGTTAGCTAGCTAACAAGCTAACTTTCCAGTTCCACCTTAAATAACGCTACAGGTGGCTGCGGGCTGCAGCATTTAAGGCGGAACGGAAAAATAACAATAAGCTAATCAGAGCTAATTTCAGCTCCTCATCACAGAGGAATTAAGGAATGGACAATATGAATTAATTTCTCCACCTCCTGCCCCCTTTCTGAAGAAATACAACGACCTTAAATTAACTAGTTAATCAGCAGCTGCTCCTGAACTTTAGCGCTCCACTGCTATCATCACATCAGCCCAGCAGCGTCACCTACACACCACCGCTAGTAGCCTGGTAATAAAGCAGTGTTATTTATTATTTATTTATTGTTCATTAACGTCATTGTGATATCCCAGTGATTCCTCTGTCACTGAGGACCCACATTCCTGCACATTTTATTGTTTTTGTAACACATTACTTGCTCCAGGACCAGTGTATATTATGGAGGGTTTTTTTTCAATAAGATTCATAAGCCAGAAGCAGAAATTTTTATAATTCAAATCGTTTTGAATCAAAAATCGATTTTGAATCGAATCGTGGCCCCCAAAATCGGAATCGAATCGAATCGTGAGATAGTAATCGATTCCCACCCCTAACAGTAAGTGAAACTATTTTATGTGCCTGTCAAAAGCACTGTTGGGGTTGGATAAGTTTATCAGAGGGGGTTTTGTAATGCGATTTTCATGGGATTTAACTGTACAAGCTTAAGTATCTGGATAATTTCCTCAAATAGCAGTACATTTAGATAAATGTGGATATCTAATATTTTGATGTACGTTCCTGTCAGTGGTAATTTGTAAGCACTTAGGAAATATAGAAGTTGGGATTATATTTAACTAGATTTGAAGACCGTTAGTGATTAAGTTATTAGTGTTTATATCATTGTTTCTCAATCTTGGTCCTGGCAACATCGCCCTACACATTTTACAGGTTTCCCTTCACACCCACTGCAACTCTGAATGGGCTTTCTAATAAGCTGATGGAGTTGAGTAGGCTATGTTGGGAAAAGAAAGGGCAATAAATTGTATAGGTCAGGGTGGCCCTAGGTAACCCTATGACTAGGGGTGTGCCATATCATGGTGTACACAGTAATATCAGCAAATGTTTTGATACAATAAAAAAAAAAAATTCATATTGTGATATCTCAATATCCTTAAAAGTAGTCTATTTTTTATTTACTGTATTTACTTTAGTTTGTTTGCTAAAGGTTTTACTGTTACATTTATTTTTATTTTCTACAATATAGGAGTCAAGATACTGTTTACAAAATAGACAAACATTTTGAATTTTGTTTGTATTGAATGTATAAAAACACTGATGAATTTATACTACTTTTTGGTGCAGTATTATAGTAATAAAATACATAATGTTTTGTCATATCGCCAATAATATTATTATGGCTAAAATATTCTGAAATATTGTGATATTATTTTAGGCCCATATCGCACGCCCCTACATATCACAACAATTACATTATTGTATGACATATGAACATGACCTTAATACATTTTGTAATACCTTTCATTGTGTTTCCTTGCATGTTTATTTACATGAATGGCAAGAATGAATGTCATCAATATTGTATCCAGTTGATTAATGTGATCAGTGCATCAATAAAAGCACTTTTATACTTCCAAAAAAGTTATTGTGACAGGCCTAGTGCCAAGACCTGCATTGAGAAACACTTATTTGTACGTTTGTAAATACAGTTAAACAAGCAAAATGCTTAACATCCAATACACACTCACTCATTTGGAGTACAATACAACTGCCATTACGTATAATTTTTAAAATATTTCTTAAATCTAAACATCTCTCTGACTGGTGTGATTTGTCTCCCACCACTGAATCAGTCAAGTGTGAGGAGGGTGGGCTGAACGTTACAGACGTCGGTTGAATGACCCTGGGCTATGGAGTCCAACCCAAAGCTCAGCAACATCATTAAAAACCAGGCCAAGATTCAGCATTTTTAAATGCTGATACAGATATGATTTTTAAGACTAATAATTCCAAGTTCAATCTAGACATCCCTGTTACATATTAGGCACCACTCCTTCAAACTCAATAACAAGTCTGAGATAAATTCATTCAATTCAATTGAGCTGTTTAATAGAATTTTTCAGAAACATTGATAAAACCCTGATAAAAAAAGGAGTTCTGTTCTCGTGTTTTATTGCCTTGGTTATCCTTTTTCTCTTTTAGCGCAGTGTGTGTTGGTGTGTGGAGGGGGAAAGCCGTTGCCTGCAGTCTAACATTTTTTCAGACCAACGTTTTCACTTCAGTGGGTGCAATTCAGTGCCATGTATAGCGAGTGTGTGGGCTGTTCAATACAGTAACTGCAGTCATTTGTGTGCGCTAGTGTGTGCGTGTGCGCATGTGTGAGACAAAGAGCCCTGCTTGTGAAACACAGTACCAGAATTTCTGCTTTTTTTCTTGTGTGGGAGTGCTATTATATGAGTATGGGAGCTTGCGCTATAGGGTCGTAAGGTTTGGTGTGTTGGTGAGAGTGTTTGAGTTTGAAGGAGAAGACACAATACATTATGTTTGTGTGGGAGTGTGATTTGTACTCCATCCTATAGAAGACTGTCTGTCGTTTCCACACGAACCAGTTGGAGACAACAATTGACCTTTGAAGAAGCTTTTTGTCCCTGAAACTTGAGCTGAAAAAAATGACACCTGCACCTTACCTTCATAAATAGTCATTCTTCATTTTATCCCTTAGCTGAAGGCTTTTTGGTCTCCTAACTTTGAAGGAGGTAGAATGAGGTTTGATATTGCGCACTGAAAGGTTAAGCTCTTTGCAGATGTTTGTTCGTGTCCTTGGATGAAACAAGCTGTAATGAAAGAGAATCAGACAGAGAGAATCAGGCCCAGTGCGTGGCTTCCTCCCTGCCACAGTAAGCAGCGTTCTCTACCCGCGTTATATAATTATGTTTGGTCTCTTATTGCAACCAGCTGCATCACAGCCCCATGGTCTCTGTTCAAGAGTATCTCAAATTCTGGAGTTGTTTTGTTGTCTTTTGCTTCAGTTACTATTAAGATTGGACAATATGATAAAAAAATTTGCGATACTTAAAGACATTTTCACTTTCACATTTTTTTTGCAACAGCTAAGTAGAAGTGCAGTCGTTTTTAGAAAACAATTGGTTAATATTAAAATGTAACAGCATGATAATTTACAATGTTTATGTTTTACTAAGATTGGACTAGACAAAAAATAAAAAAGCATGAAATATGTGGCTTGAAAAAAAAGTAGAGAGGAATGCCTCACTTGAGTCCATACATGAATCAGAAATACAGCTGATTCATGGAACAGTGACTCACTAAGCCCAACTCAAACACACACATGCATACAAGGTCACAAGATCAGGCTCTCACATGTTGGTCACTTCCAAAAACATGTGCCAAACGTGCCAAAGCTGAAAGGACATAATGGTCTGTCCAAAGTTTGCTATTGGAACATAACATAACAATACCAAAACATTATCCCAGTTGTGAGCATCATGATGTAGGGCTGCTGTGTTGCCTCAAGAATATGAGAAGTGGGATCTCCATCCACTTGTTTTGCCTGAAAAATTTTATTGAAAAAATCTGAATGGAAAAAACACAGAACATTAGTGCTACACTAGGACTACAAGAAGGTAAAAAAAAGTCTGAAAATCTATAAGGCCAATTCTCTAGAAGAGAAATGGCGAATGTTTTTTTTTTTTTTTTTTTTTTTTCAAATAAACAGTGATGTATCAAGCTATAAGTGCCTCTGATAATCTTTGAACTTGGTACAGCACCCTAATGCCACATTTTCATTGACCCTCCTCCACTCACTGCATAGCCATCATGCTAAGTTGCTCATTTAGATTTAGATTCCGACCAGTGACCAGTCTTCTCATTTATAACATGTCCGGGGAGTCCCAATCCCCCAACTGCATTCAGTAATTTGGTATGCCATGATCTTTAACCTGCATGGTGATTTTATCATGAACACTTTTAAAAATGCTGTTATTGCAGTTCAGTTGAAAAACGCTGCTTAGTCACCAGAGATTTCTTGGATAAACCAAGCAGCTCTGAAATCACAAGCTCCCACCACGTTGTTGAGATGACATCCTCTGTTTCTTTCTCAGAGCGAAGATTTTGATACAGTTTTGCCAGAGCTAACAAATTTTCAGCAACATGCCTTGTTTGTTTTTCCTGCCTAGTTTAAGATGTTCTATGACATGTTCCTAGATTTCCTTTTTGTTTATCTTCCTTAATGTTTATCAGTAGGATAAACAGAAGTATCTTCTGGCAAACAGATGTAAACTTGGTGATAGGCCTGGACAATAAATTGATATTGGTAATTATCGCAATAAGAAAAGTTTATATTACCGTGATATAATTTTTGTGGTATATTGATGTATAATATTTTCAGAATCTGTCACGGACAGGCATTTTTTACTGCCGTCAGTTAGCCGGGCTACGTCAGTGCGTGATGACGTAATCACACAGGCACGTAGCCAGATAGGCTATGCTAGGCTAGGCTAAAATGTCCCGTGCTTGAGCCGAGCCTTTACTGAGCCTAACTGCTCCGCTCAACGCTGGACATTTTAGATGCAGAATGAGCATCATTTTTCCTCCGTAAGACCTTCTGTTTGCACACAGTGAAGCTCGGGCTAGCAAAATTTCTGTATTGTTACTGAAATGTTCCGAAATGTTTCTCTTCTGAACACAAATCTTCCAACATCACATACAGTTCTTCTGTAGTCATGATTGATTGGTGAGTTTCTTGACCGACCTCCCTGAAGACCTACACATTCACACAGAGTTTTTATAGCACAATAAGTACCTGAGGTTGGAATCACGCTACACGATTTTAGCTCCAATCTAGAAGTCAATTACTTTGGTGTTTGCTCTGCACTGGTTCAATTGATAGCAGTGACCCACTGAAAGAAGCACTTTGAGAGCTTGCAGAGTGGTCACCAATGCCTTGCAAGCCCCCAACAAATATCTAGCAGTTTTCATTCCTGGACCAGTCAAGGACAATTATTAGAAAAGGACAAAAAAAAAAGGACAAAATTAGAAATGGGAAGTTACAGAAGCGATTAGCAACAGCCAATGAAAGTGCAAGACATGGAATGAGGAGTTTTTTCTCATACATGTTTTTTTTTTTCCTTTTTCATCTGTATGTTTTGCTCAAAACGATGTACAGACAACTTGTATCTCTCTCGTTAAGGACACTCATTTTGGAAAGAAAAAAATGTACTACAGATCACATTTTAACCAACATAAGCTCTCTCCTCCGATCACAGCACATTTTCTGATGTTTGTATAGTAACAGCCAGCCAAGACTACTGACAACTAGAATGTTTAATGGAACTCACTGAACCGTCTGTTCAAAAACAGCTTAAACTTGTGTTAACATGAGTCTGAGCTGTGGGTACAACCTGTCCAAAAATTTAATTTAGTAAAAAAATCGTCCTTCACCCTTTCCAAAAAACAGCACACAGTTTACTCTGAGCCCCTGCCCCAAATCACACTCTTTTCCATATGTAGTGCACTTTGTAGGGAGTGTATGTTTTGGTATATGGTATGATTTTGTATATTTAATTTGTCTTCTCAAAAATTATTTCAGTATGAGTAAACCGTGCAGGTAGAGAAGGGATAGCTTTATTGAGAAGATTAAACTTTACAAGTGTTCCTGCAGTGAAGCTTGTAGATCACATGTGTCAAACACAAGGCCCGCGGGCCAAATGTGGCCCGCCACATCCTTTTATGTGGCGAGAGCTTGTAAGATCTTAGTGTCTATAATAAATAGGTCAGAAGCGTTCTTTGACCAAAAACTACATTTCCCACAATGCTTGTCGATTGTATTACCCGCAAAGTTACGGCTTACTGCCACTACACGGCAGTGTAGTCATTGATGTGGAAACCCTGCCGGAGGGAAGGTGTAACTTCGCGGGTGGAATTGAGACATACAAATGTTTATCCCATAATGTCCAGAAAAAGAAAAGTTGATGCAGATGGACGGCTGTGCTTCAAGGCGAAAGACCGGTATGCCTTTTGTGTTACGAAGAGTGTTACCAAAATAAACGCTTTTTAGGAGAGATATAAGTTATGTGTAAATATTTATAAGACAATAGCTGACAAAATCTGTTTTAATGATGTTAATAAACATCACTGTGACAGCGCTATTCACAGTTTCACCGCAGCAAAGGACGAGGACGTGAATCAATAACCCCCAATAGCCTTTAATAGTCTTCAGTAGCCTTCAACAGTCTAACCTTGCAGCCGTGGTGTGTCCACTAAACTCCGTAGTTATAAACATCCTGAGGTTAGCAGCGCGCTAACTGACCTGTTTATAATGTAATCCGAGCAGTGACTCCGTGACGGCTGCTGCTGTTAGCTGCTTGGGCTGAAAGATGAACTGTAAAGAGCTGTATTATCCGGTTAGTGGGGTTATTTTATTTCATACACAGAAGAACTTAAAATTTAAAAAAATGCTCCAGACTGGCTCAGCTGAGCCCTGTAGCCCGTGGCTGGGCTGTAGCTCTGACTAAGTAAAGACTGCGGGCTTGTGCTGCTGCTGCTACTGCAGCTCCCACTAGTGGTTGGACGAGGAACTGCTAAATCTGTTAAATGTTCTTAACAGCTCACAATTTTTGATTATTAAGCCTTATTTCAGTATCAAACGTTTTGATCAAAGTTAATATAACTTGTATTTGATGTCATTTCTATTCACTTGTATAGTTTGGTTCTTGATTGATGGAGTTTTTGGATTTCATAACATGACAAATTAAAAGGATTTATGTTAATAGAGCAACAAGCAAACATTTTTTTCATGCAACTGTAATATTTGATTGAATAAATAATATATTGAGAGTTATTTAACATTAAGGAGTAATCACATTCATTTTATATTACATCTGGTTACATTTTCTTATATTTATAAGAAAGAATAAGAATTTACATCTGGCCCTCAGAGGACAGCCAATGTGCCAATGTGGCCCTCGGCCAAAATGAGTTTGACACCCCTGTTGTAGATGTTTTCAGAAACACAGATTCACAATAATGAGGATTAAAACCTTGTTTTTTTGTCTATTGATTCAGTCATCCTGTCCGCTTGTGTGTTTCATGTTTCATGTCCGATGTAAATAGTTGTTTGATTTGTTCAGAGTTTTTCTTAAACTTTTTTCGCATTGTCACAAAACTACCCTATTTTCTGAATGTATCCATTGCGTTTTAGTGTGTTTCAACTTAGGCCATACATTTAAAAATGAGGACTGTCATGGAACAGTGTTGGGGTTTCGAAATTTGTCTGTGTTAAGGTTGATTTACTTTTTAGAAAAGAAAAAAACAGTATCTGGTTCACGGTTTGTTACTTATGCCAAGAGAAATACAGTAGGTCTTTTTTAAACCTGCTAACTTAATGCTAACTTACACTTTCTTGTTCAGATGTTGGAGAAACAGCTAGTATACTGCAGCAGGGTGTAAGGGAAATTATATGCACAATGAGAATCAACATTTTGACATTTGGTTATTATTTTTACATAATCAGTATTTTTCTAGTCTACAATGGACTCTACACACATAAAAGCACCTACACATTGTGGCAATTACTAATCATAACATACTGTAGTTTTAAGGTTTTAGGTGTAAACATGTTGTGAGTTTCTTTAGTGCAATACTGTGATAATATTGTCATCCATTATTTAAAAAAAAAGGTAATTAGTCCAGTTTTTACAGATCCTACCCTTTTTCTTTTGGAATTATTCCTATTAATTAGCATTAAAATGACTTGGACGCTAGTTTTACTGGGTTATCAAAACATGTGCTGTTTGTTTATCACTTAGTGTTTTAGCATTAGGAAACCAACTATAGAGAAATATGATTAGTATTCATTCACACCTCCTCTCCACATCTCTCTTATTACAAATGCCTGCTCTCTCCTCCTCTTCTTCCATCTACTCCCACGGGGCCTGTTAGTCATTAGTAAGTAACACATATTAGTTATTTATGTTGCTGTAAAGCACTGCACTGATTGGCCATGTATGGTCGGCAGTACAGCGATCACTGTCAAGGCAGATTCTTCCACCCCTGAATTTCTATTTGATTTAGCTCCCGTAATCATTTGTTGCATGTTACGAATTTAAAGGTTGTGTTTTCAGCACCATGGATAGCGCCACAATAAATCCATATTCTTTGCACTATAAGGCGCACCAGATAATAAGATGCATTAAGCGATACTAGGAAGGAAGCCTATGCCTCAAATTGAGCAAGGGTGTTCCCATGTTTTAAACCTTAAAAAAAAAATATTTTACATATAAATGAGCATTGCATGTTAATCTACTCAGATTTCTCTCCTAAAACCATTTATTTGGGTGAGTAATGCACCCATTCAACCGTTTATTTACAGTAAGCTTATAATTCCAGTTTGTCCAAGGGAAAGGGAGAGCTGTGAGTAGTGGTCATCAAAAACGGGAGTCTTCACTTAAGATGGACCTCTGCCATTCTGAGTCATTCTGTGACAGTCTGGCACAACTACTCACCAAGTTTTGTTTCCATTAGTTAATTCCTTCCCTATTTTTATTGTTTGATAATGGGTATAAATGCTGCAAAATGACTTAAATAAAATCTATGACTCAATACAGTCTTTCATTGAAGGTTAAGAAGGTTTTTTCCTTTTCTGTGAAGTTGCTGTTTTGGAGACACAACATTAATTACAGAAAGTATTGGATCAAAATGGCTGTCAGTAAACATCTGCATTTATGTTACTGCTTTTGTAAATTATTTCTGAAGTCTGAAGTCAATTTCTTTTGTTGTAGTTAAGTTATATATGTATTAGCTGTTCTTATTTTCTGTGATAAAGTTTTCAAACTGTGTCACATCTTTCAGGCACTGTGCCCTACATTCTCAGATTTTATGCCAATACCTGCAAAAGTATTGTCTTATACCTGCAGAGCTTCCCGAGAGGCACTTTTCCTGACTGTCGGCTGTTTTTCTCGAAGAAGAAATTCACAGAGGAAAGTGTTCCCTGGCTGGGGTTCCCCTGAGTGGCGCTTCCCCAAATGGTGCTTCCCAAATTACTTCTCAAAGGGGTGCTTTCCCAAAGGTTTCTTTCCCCTGAGTCCCAAAGCAACCCACTTTCCAATAACTAGGAAATAACTGTTGTCAAAATGTTTTCACTTGTGAAGATTATAAAAATGAGCCAATACTGTTGGTCAGGTTTGTTTTATCTATTATGCTGGTTTTTCTTTTGAAAGGAATTGAAGTGTTTTCGTATTTATGACTTTTTGGGTCATGCGTTGCCTACTATTTTTTCCCTTTATTCACTTTCAGTTTGAAATAGTGGATACAGATAGTGGAGACAAGAGGTAACATGAGCCAAGAAAAATGAGAGCAAATAAGAGGTAGATTAAACTAGCTAATATTAAAAAATATTCAGTTTTTTTTTTTTTGTTAACATCTTTTGTATGGATTTAAATATAAATATCGTTGTTTATGTTGAAGGCACTCACAGTAGCACCAATACTGTGTGTTGACACACACGTGCACTTTGTGACTCAGAGCACACTTCAATTCATCAGTGAACCAGAATGTCCAATGCAGCATTAAAATACTACATTACATTAAAGTCATATTGAGAGCACAGAAAGCGCACAGTAGATCACATTTGGGTTGAAATTTATACAGAGACAAGCAGACAGTCTTTTGGTAAACAAACAAATGCTAAAAAATGCTAAAGACTAAACTAACTACACAAAGTGCTAGGGACAGAAACACAATGGAAAAAGGATAACTGCTGCTTATTCACTCAGTTCACACTCATCACAACATATTACATATTTTCTAAATAACTATAACTATCTAAATAACTGAATATTTCACATTTAAGTGATAGGGAAAACTAGGAACAGGAATCAAACCCATGGCAGAGAGCATTGCAGAAATAATCTGTGATTATTCGAATAATCAAAAAAATAATTAAGAGATTACTTTAAAACCAAAATAATCAGTAGTTGCAGCCTTAGAATTAAGCACGATACATGATGCTGACCACTGTATTTTAATTTAACTCATGTGTAGAGTGTAAAAGTAATGTGGAAGGAGTGTGGGAGGAGTGTGGACCTATTGAAGCTGCTGACAAAGTCTACAGGAAATATTCAATTAAGATTTTCAAACAAAACCTAGCCTGATGTGGACAGTCAGATAATTTGTTTAACAACAAGACTGTCTGCCTTTCTCTTTGTAAATATAAATCACATGTAATGTACTTTTCTATGCTAAAAGTCATGAGTTCAACAGTACTTTTAAAAGCAGTGGGCAATTTACATGTAGCAGAAATGCTGCAATGATGTAAGGCATGGACAGCTTTCCTTCTTCACATTCATGCATTAGGTAATAAGTGCCCATGACTCTAAACCCCATGATGCTGGTTCACTTGTCCTTCCTTGGAGCACTTTTGCTAGGAAATGACCACAGGAAACACCCCATTAGACCTCTCTTATGTTTTGGAAACGCTCTGACCCTGCTATCTTACCGCCTTCACACTTTTCACATATTGGTTCTTGTCAAAGTGTCTCAGTTTTATATACTTATACTGATATTTCCACATATACTTATACTGATATTTCCACCCCTTAAAATGTAGGTACTACTGTAACCAGATACTTTCTGTAACCAGTGTTATTCTCTTCACCTGTCTGTGGTTTTAATGTTATGGCTGAGGGATCCTAATAGCTGTGCGTGGGGTTATTTTCAGACCACTTTTAAAGGCCATTTAAAAGGCTTTCTTTGCCTTGCAGATTCAGGTCATGCCTTGCTGTTCTGGACACGACTTTGCTCTCTGTATCCTATTCTGTCCTCGTCTCTCACACTCGTTTTTAGTGCCTCTGCACCTTCATCCTCTTCTTCCCCTCCTTTCCAGGGCCATGAAGTGATCCCTCACTAGCTTTTCTCATTTCCTCTCGACTCTGCTACACTGGTTGATTTGTTCTTTTGCTGTTCATGCAGGACGATTGTAGGACCATTCCGAAAATATATTATTGTCCCAGCATTCTGGAGAGAGATGTACAATGAATCTCCACCATCATCAAATTTCTTTATCTGCGTGTCTCTTATGCTTTTCATATGCTTTTCTAATCACTTTCAGATTTATATCTCCACCTCTGTCCCCTATTCTGTGTACTATGTCTTTCCCTTTTCTCTCTCTTTCTCCCTCTCTCTCTCTCTTTCTCTCTTCATCACTGATAACAGATGGAGAGTCAGTGTGTGTCCCACGGTTTCCCTTTTTTGAGACTAGCATGCTGGGAAAGGTCTCTCTATATCTCTCTCACTCTCTCTCTTTCTCTGTCTCTCTCTATCTCTCTCTCTCATCTCTGTCCTCCCTTGCTCTTGCTCTCACTTTCTCTCTCTTTCACTCTCTCTCTCTCTCTCACCCGTATCACTCTTCATCTCCCTCTGTTTATCATGTGGTGTCTAGCTCATCAACAGAAGGTCATGCTAATGCTGAAGGTGCTAATTATTGACCCGTGATGCTTTTAACTGCTTCTGACAACCCAGACTCCACAGCAGGCACATCCAGCATGTCAACATTCTGTTCCCCATGATCCCTTTTGTCGTCTTCCTCTCTCTCCTCTCACTTTTTCTTTTTGTTTTGGCATCCTTACTAAATAACTTTTATTTTTGAGAGCTCCTGTAACCTTTTGATTCAGGTTAAAGATAAACAGCAGCCTTGCCTCTCTACACTTTTGCAGTAATTGCACTTATAATCCTTTCATTTTCCCAAAAATCAACAGTCGCTAATGCTAATGCTCCAGCCTTCATTCTGGAGAGTTTCGGTAATATAAGCTCACTGTAAATAAATAGAAATGCATTACATACGCAAATAAACAGTTGTCAGGAGGGAAATCTGTGTAGATTAACATCTAGCGCTCATTTGATTTTAAAAGAAAGCCTTTTATTATGACAGTTTTGTTTACTTAGCTTAGCTTTACCTAACTTAGTTAACTACCCCTACCACCACCACCCAGCAGTGAGACCTGCTGAATTTGAAGTTCCCTTTAGTGTCTCTTGTTTGAGTATGGCCTAGGTAGTGGGTGCCAGATGGATGTCACATTCCATTTCTGAGGATGGAACATTCCTCAATCCACAGTGTCATGGGTGTACTGAGAATACATCATACAGGACATTAAGACCAACAGAAGACAAAGCAGTATATGATCATGACTGGCAGCATCTGTCTAGAATTGTCACAAATCACACCCACATTCAATGCAGGAGGTGCCGTGCACTTATCCCACAGGTCAGTGCAGCATAATTTAGTTTGCTTGAGCTATGGCAAAAGTCATGGGACACTTTACATTATTTCCCTGCACTATGATATATTGCATGTCAGTGTGTAAATAATGCTAGCATTTTATGATGAGAGCTTTGCTATGTTTTAATGTTTTAATCACATTCATTTTTAAACCACCAACTTTTTGTATAAATGTAGCACAAAAAGCTTCAGTTACACACAATAATCCATGCTACTGAGGTGAATCTGGACAGGCACCAGTTCTGACTACTTTAATTAAAGAGGAGACAGACAAAAGGTCTCTCAATGTATCACTGGAAAGACTTCATCTTTTATGCGCTTAAACCCCTTAAATCAGAATGATTGAAAACTGTATTATACATGTACTTTCTCTTAATAATTTAATGGTAATTGCACAGAAAGGGGTTCAAATCTAGAGCACCCACAGTCAGATTATAATGTGATTGGCTGGCAATTTTCCTGCCTGTAATGCATATTTGAAATTCTCCTACTGATTACTCTTGCAGTTATCAGTTAACAGTTATCTTGCAGAAATATTCTGATTCAAACCCTTAAATGTCCGAGAGCTTTTCTGAAGCCTAGTATTTCTTTCTTCACAACAGGATCTTAAAAACTCTGTTAGTTTAGATTATTACTGTTATGTAACTAATGAGGCTGAGAAATTAGGCAATTACGCGATTATATTTGTTTTGTTCTTAAAAATATTTTTTAAAAAATGCCCCTACTTTTTTTTCTCTTTTTAAAATGTTTTTTTTTATTTTATAAAATGCTTCAGTCTTAGCCTGAGATGGTCATTTAATACTTCGAAATTATTTGAAAATCTGATCTGTTGAATGTGTTGTGACAGATGTGAAATGGAGGTGTAACTTCCCGCAGGACGGGAGCTCTCCAGGGGCAAAAACATTAAGTATGCGGAAGTTCTGCATACAGAAACACCTTAATTAGGGTGCAAGAGAATATAGATATAGATCTGAGTATCGCAATATTATGTTTCGCAATGCTGTATTAATTTTCAAAATAACAATGGATTTGTTTTTAAAAGTTTACTTTGTTTGTGGAGAATGTAGTTAATTTTATTCTGTGTATAAAGCCAGACCACCGGCTTCAGATCCCACTACTCTAATTGTATACAAAGTAAACATTTTTTACTAAGAGCATTTGCTCAGATTTTATGAATATGTTGTGTTTTTTACCATGAAGTTTCCCAAAAAATATTTTAAAAATATTAACATTGTAAATACAGAAGGCTGAGGCTGCAGAATACTCAGAAACAATAGACAACAAAATACTGCAGAAACGCAGCCTGTTCTGATTAATTGTGATTTATGCTAACGTTCATTTAATGCCGGTCAATAATTGCTTAAATACCAGTCTATTGGAGTGTAGTTGCTGACTAGCTATATCCCTTTATGGCCAAACATGTTTCAAGTTTGAATCGATGTGAGGAAAATTAAAGGAAGATGTTTTGCGAGCAAAGGCCCTACCCAGTAAATATAGTGAGGGTAAATGAACCTCACATAATTTGAACTAGTTGTGCACACCACTGTAATGTATATGCAATGGCATATAAGCAGAGGCCTACGGGTTTCACACTCTGAGAAATTATTCCTGGGGTTTTTCCAGAATTGGACTGACTCAAAATGTTACGAAGCTGAGGTGTGTGTGTGCATGTGTGTCTCTCGTGAGTCACCCTCTACCGTGTGAACTGCGCATGTCTGCCTCTGTATGTGTTCACCTGTTCTTCAAGCAAACAAAGAGACTCAGTATGTGTGAGAGGATGGGAGTGTTTAATTAGTGTGACCTGACATTAATTACTGTAGCCCAGGGGTGTTAATTACCACTGTGCTTTCTGCTTTATGTAATCCCGTTGTTTTTGAATACCATTGAATAAGTTTCTAGCTCAGCAAAACTTTGACCTCTAACCGTCACCCCATTAGTGTAAGAACATCAATACAAGCTGCATGTTTATTAAGGAAGCATATACCGAATATATATATATATATATATTCACATATTGGGATATCACTAGATGTAATTTAAGCATAGAGTGAGACCTTTTCTTCCTCAGGGAAGACAGATTTAGTTACATAAGAAAACCCCTTATAATAGTACATAGTGACATTTGATGCTGGTGGTGGATGCAGATTTCTATTTGTGTAGCATATACCTAATTACATTCCTTTGATGAAAGATAAATGTTTGAATTAGTTTCAGTGTAGTTTTATAAATATTCTGCAATAATTTAGATTTTATTTAAATTCACCTGATTTTTCATTGTTTCCAATAATATTAAGAGTGTGTTGGACAAAGGATGTAATAGTGGGGGGAGAGCTTCTCCTACCAAAATCCAGTTATTTCAGTGTCCTGAAACACATACGGCCCTTTCTTACACCCTGTACAAGGCGTGTTGTGATGCTCATTGATATCTTACAACCCACGAACAGTCTGTTTTAATGCCTTGTTCCTGCACCGTTTAAATAGCAAAGATGCTTACGCATATATCTATACCGATGAGTGTGGAGGTCTTAAAATGCAGTGTGTTCAGGTAAATTTTTGAAATAATACTATCTGATTTGAACAATGACAAAAGTCAGCCATCAGACATTCATTGCTATCTTGGCAATGCAGCTGAGCCACGTACACTTAGGCATGCACACACACACACAGACATAACTTTTACATTAACAATAAAACAGAAAACAAAAATTAAATAACATTTCTGTTCCCATAAATGACTTGCTCCCGTACCTTCAAAGTGTGAACATGCAGTTCAGTTTCATCTGCTGAGAAGCGCAGAAGCGCTGCTCTGTTAAAAAAACAATGTGCCAAAGTCAGAGCACACCTGGCTCTGAAAGGGAATGACAAAAGACACACTAAATGGTTTATTTCACATTACACCCAAAACACACCCATGACTCATTAAGAGAATTAATACACACCTTTTGAAAGTTTTGAGCCACACAAGGCATATTTTTTGCGTCGTTACGATAACAAACACACACTGACACACACTAAACCAAACTGCACAGTGCACAGTTGACAGCTTCTCTATAGATCGCTAAAATAGGGACCATAATGTGCTTATTTGTTCATCTGAGACTCGTAAGTCCAAATGGTCAAATGCTTAGATTACAAGGGGGAAAAAACGTTAAAATTCTTTGTATTAACAACATGGTTGTAGGTTTGATACCTGGGTCTTGTGAACTGCCACTGTTGGTCCCCTTGAGCAAGTTTATTAACCATCTCTGCTCTATGAATGCTGCTCTGGCCTTTCACCTCTGTCTTGTAAGCCAGGATTTGCAGAAATATTGTTTTACTATATGTATACTGTTTAGTCACAACATTACATTAACATCAGCACTACTTGCCTAATGTTAAGTAGGCCCCCCTTGTGATATCTAGTTCCCTAGTGGTATCCATCACCAACATAATAACTACAGATCCGCTTTTAAAGTCCCTTTACAATATGCTATAGCAGATGTATATTGACAATGAAAATGTTTTGCTTTTAGTTTTAACATAAAACTAAATGATCAGAAAGTTGTTTCCAAAACCTGAGATAATAGAGCTATTTAACCTCTTATCTTTTAGTGAAGCTAACAGAATCACCTTCAGTGTCTCCACCTGGAAAGGCATATTGTCAGCGTTTTCACTACAGGCTAGCGTCTGCCTCCGTTAGCTTGTGGCTGTTCTATTTTTAACACTGTCCCCTCTTTCTGTTGCTCTCACTCTGCTGTTCTCTTTTGTCTGCAGTTATGAAGCACATGTGGACTGTTAGCTTTACAGACAGTTTTTTAAATCATAATTTCCACACAGTGAGAATGGTTTTTTTTCTTCTGTGGTATAAAATGTCCTTTTGTTTTTCTGTCTCTCTCCTTCTTTATGGTAATGGTATGATTACACTATATAGCCATAAGTATTGCTTGGCTTTGCATGCATGTGAACTTGAGTGACCTCCTATTCTTTATCCATAGGGTTAGTATGATGTCGGCCCACCTGTTGCAGCTGTAACAGCTTAGACTCTTCTGGGAAGGCTTTTCACAAGGTTTAGGAGATTGTTTATTATTTCAGAAGTGCATTTTTGACGTCAAACACTAATGTTGGAAGAAACTAGTGCGCAGTCATGTTGGAACAGTAGGGGGTAGGGGTAGGCGATATGGGCAAAAAAAAATATCTCGATATTTTTTTGGATTTTTGCGATAACGATATTTTGACAATATTTTCCAAAAAATACAAAACTTGTGTTAAGATTACAATAAAATGACTAAAAGAATAATTGCAGTGACAAGTATTTAAGGAAAGGACATTTATTCTCTTAAACAACTTCAACAAAAATAAATAAAATTATTGTAAACAATCCACACATCTAAAAGAAACATATAGATGCAAATCAACAGAAAGTGCTGATAAAACTTTAATATCCTGCCAGTAGTGTGCAACAAACACACAAAAAAAGACATTGTCTTAAAGGTTCAAATTAGAAATAAATTGAATGTCTTAAATAAATAAAGTACAGTAGTGCAGTCATACTGTAAACAAATGACAAAATTGTGGAGAGAACGATCTCAAGCAGAAACAATACTTAATGCCATCAGTGATAAGAACAGACACCAGAAACTTTGTAAACCTTTGAAATTTTTAGGCCAACAGGTTGTTAATTTCTTCAAATTGTGTGCCAAAAACACTAATCTGTCCACACTATGCGGCTTGAGTGAAGCCCGGTGACAAGTCACAACATTTCCACCTGTGCTAAATGCTCTCTCTGAAGGGCTGCTTGAGGCAGGGACACACAGATACTTTTTGGCCAGCTTTGCCAGCCTGGGGAAATTGATCTCTTGGGTTTTCCACCATTCAAGAGGGTTCACATCACTGTCCACCTCTGGGATCAGAATGTAGCTCTTTATCTCCTTTTCTATTACATTAGCCTGAGACTCCCTCTCCTCTCTCACTGACTTTTTGAAATAACTGCCAAAAGACTTCTTTGTTTTTTTGGCTGGCTCATAGGTGTCATCGTCACCTTTTGCTCCACCCTCTGCAATGGCACCTTCACTGCTCTCTTCCTGGGTTGTCATAGCCATGAGCTCAGATGAAATTGTTGACATTATCATCTGATCATCATCATTGTAGCGGGTCTTAAACCGTGGGTCAAGCGTGGATGCCACACTTAGAAGGTCATCCACATTGTCTTCTCTGTATTTAGTGTTAAGGTAATCCAAAATGGATTCCTTGATTTGCTTTGTGAGCTGTGTGTCATCAGACTTCTCTGCCAGGACCTCTGAGTTAAACAATGAGAGTACCGGTTTCAGGTAGGAGATTGTAACTACTTGCTCGCCTGAGAGGGCGTCTGTAAACTCTAGTAGGGGTCTAAGTGCTTTGCTCACTGACTCCAACACATCAATATCTTGCCATGAAGGGATGAGCTGTCTGCGCTTTTTGTCTCCCCCTAGCACATGTCGAATGGCCTTTTCTTGTTCAACAAACCTCTCAATCATGCGCTGTCTTGAGCCCCATCTTGTAGGCGATTCAGTAATCAGCTTGTGCTCAGGGAGCTTCATCTGAGTTTGGGCATCAGCCAATGCTTTCTTCAGGTTCCAGCTGTTTGAAAAGGCTCCCACCACCTTTTTGCAGACACCAATGGCTCTGTCTATCTTTGTATCACGCATGCTTCTCTCTGAAAAAAATATTTGAAAGAGTACATCATTGCCATGAATGGAGCAAGAGGCTTCTGTTGATCTTTTTAATCCTATTGTTTCCCCAAATACCATTTTAGGGCCAGCTGATAAACTTTACTGGCAGAGGTGAACTTGAGATACTATGTGCAGACCTATTTGTGTGCTTTATCCTCTTAAGCCCCAAGCCTAATTTTACCAATTTACCAAATTTACCAAATTTTCCAACTTAATTTTATAACTTAAGTTCTCTCCCTATAGAATAGACCCGCTGCAGCAGATTTTCCAGAGGGAGGGGGGAGCGCTCTCAGAGTGTCCGGTTTCAGAGCGGGCCTCACCTCTGTCCCACATAACTCGCCACCTGATTGGCTGACAGAATGTAGGGGGGCAGTGGGGGGCTCTCAGTCTGCTCAACTACCATGGTAACACGCATGCGCAGTTTGATCGTGCCAGAACAAAGGAAAAGTCTCAGAACACAGCGCTGGAGTTTCCAGTTTTATTCTGCGTCGGATTTATAAGAGCGCTTTTCAGACATAAATGAGGATTATTGGGGACTGGATTGATGGATTTTCTGATGTTTGGGTGGATTATGAAGCCAGTGCTCTCAGGTAGGTGCTGATTTGCTCTGTTTGGGTGTGGGGGGTGTTCTGCAGGTACCCCGGGCGGATCAAAGAGCGTGTTTTGATCACAAACCGGACCGTCTAGCGCACTAAAACGAAATACAGCTAAATGCGACTGAAAAGTAGAGATTCTTAGCTTTAAAATGGCATATTGGGTGTCTATATTGAGCCTATACTTACTCAAACACAGCCAGATATGAATTATGATATTTTTCTGGCCCGCCGGCGGGACAGGGTGTGTTAATACTAGAGACGTGCGCGGGACATTTCCAGTCCTGTTCCCGCATTGTTCAGTCCCGCTCCCGCAAAGAAATATGATTTTCAGTCCCACTCCCGCCCGAAATTCCCGCATGATTCCGACATTCGCGTTACTGCTCAAGGCAGTTCTTGTCATTGGCTTGAGGAATTAAACATGCTGTGCTTAGCTGAACACATCACTAAGCTAGCTGCAATGACAAAATATTCAAATAAACAGAAATATTCAACCAAAATAAATAAATTCTTACACAAAACAAACTAAAAAGTAAACAATTAGAACTAAAAAAAAGAAGTAACTAAACAAAACCCAGTAAGGCCCTAATATACACCTACAGACCCAAACACATAAACGCCACAATAAAGCAAACACAACTGAAAGCAAACAGGGCCTGCAGGCCAAGACACAAGACACAGGCCAAGGCCCTCTCTTTAAGGAAAATAAATGAATAATAAATCGGAAAAGCAAATAAAATTAGAAAACAAACAATACAAAACAATAAATAAGTAAATAATAAAATAAAAAACTGCGTCTGGACGAAGACACCAAATACAATAAATCACCCAGAAACAAAGAAATAAACAAACAACAATGTAACGACAAAGCAACAGCTTAACCAGAACCAGCACAACGAAAGGAAGAGCAGCTAAGGTTAGCTTTCCGAGACTTTCCGTCTGCCTCACCCGCCCGCAATGAGCTTTCAAAATTTGCCCCGCGCTGCACTAATATGCATTGGGTCCAGCGGGTGCAGGTCTCTACTTTATACACAACGCACTCTGAGTTTAGTTATGTTTTAGTTTTTACTTACATTATGTATATGTATAAATATATAAATAACAGCCTTAAAATACCATGCATGACCATTTAAAATAGCATTTATTTTATATAGTACAGCAGGCATATTGTTTGTCAGTAGCCTGCTCAACACATCTTAATAATAATAATAATAATAATAATAATAATAATAATTAATTAATTAAAATGTATAAATATAAAAATACATTATAGTAAATTTTCATTTTCTTTGACACTCAGGATTAATTAAGTGTAGTAATAAACAATAATGATATTTGAACTCACCGATTGCGATATGAAGCCGATGGCCAAAGCACGGTAGCCTCTTCCAGTTGTTAATTCGGAGTGCACTGACTACGTTGGCTCCGCTGTCTGTGGTCATGCACACCATGGCCTCTTCTTTCAGTGACCAGGATGCGAGGGCATCTTTCAGCTTAAGAGCAATTATTTCTCCTGTGTGGGACTCTGGGAAATAAGACGTTTGCAAGCAGTAGCTTCGAAGTCGCCAAGATTCGTCAATGAAATGGATGGTCAGTGAGAGATATGGCTCCGATGTTCGGCTCGACCACAAATCAGTTGTTGTAGCAAAGTGTGTCCCTGCACTTCCTTTTCCACAGCTTTGCGGGTGTCATCGTACAGTGTGGGGAGAGCAGTGCCACTTAAGTACTTCCGACTGGGCACTGTGTAGCGTGGCTCTAACACGTTGACTAGCTCATTGAAGCTTTCTGACTCTACCAACCGCATCGGAAGCATTTCTCGTGCAATGAATTTGGTCACGGCGTTGGTTACGTCTTGCCACCGCTTGCTCTTCCTCTCATAGGGCACCCTTTTGCTAAAAGATTCAGCCAACGTTTGTTGGGCACATTGTGGTTTAGACCTACCAGTACTTGTTTTTTGTTGAGAGTCTCGAAGTTTTTCAAATTCTTTTTATTCCTTACTGTGGTTGTAGCGCAGGTGGTGAATGAGATTCGTCGTTGAGCTCTGTTTGACTGCAACAGATTTACGGCATATTTTGCAAATTACATTGTCCTGAACAACGTCATTCTTTTCGAACCCAAACCATCTCCAGACTAGTGAGGTAGACCCTCGTCTCGGCACTAATTCTTTTGACTCTGAGGTGGTGGGCGACCCAGAAGGTTCAAGGTCGGATGCTGCTGCCTCCTCTGCTTGCATTTTCTCCTACTGCGTTGCAGGCCGGCGTGGCGGGTCTGGAGCTGGCGCAAGATTTTTCTCGAAAACAATCACGTGGTGTAATAGGCTACTTTTTTTTAAGGCTTGGGGCGTGGCGCCCGTTGTAAGCGCAGAGGACCACTGGCGCAGCAGTTTATAAATTTTTGGATAAAAAAAAAAAAAAAAAAAAACTCGATATTACAAAATTACACATCGTCAAATCAACATTCACGATAATTTCGCAAACAATACATATCGCCCACGACTAGTAGGGGGGCATCTGCAAACTGTTCCCGCAAATGTGGAAATGTGGGAGCATGAAATAATCCAAAATCAGAGTTAAGAATACATTAAGAGTTCGTTTTACTTGCCTTTTGGTATGACTTAATGCAAAAAAAAAATATGCATATTTCAATTTAAACATAACGCATCATTAATCTTTAACCCTGCTGGTTGATATGTCATGAAAATGAGAACAGTGCATGTGTTCACGCAAGATAAGAAATTACATAATTTAATGGTTTGATTTAATTAGCTTTAAAACATTGTATGTCTCGCAGTTTGACTATTGCACATATACAAATTGTGTCGTGATGCTGAAACCATATACTGTGCAGTTCTATTTTAAAGGTTTAAAGTTTACATAATATGTCATTTTTATCCCAGCCATATTAAAAGAATAATAATTAAAGCTATTAGCATAAATGCTTGTGTAATTGCATCAGTATAAAACAAAAAATGGCACTGTGAAAAAAAAAAAAGTTTCTTTCACTGAAACTAAGGGGCCGAGCACATTTCCTAAAAAACAACCCCACACCAAAAGTAATGTAACGCTTGGCTCAATGCAGTCAGACAATTGCCATTCTCCTGAAAAACCACCAAACACATATTCATCCATCAAAATGCCAGACAGAGAAGCTTGATTTGTACTCCAGTGAACACATCTCCACAGAAATGTTGTCTTTTACAGAGTCCAGTGGTTGTGTGCTTTATACCCCTGCAATGCTTTGCATTGCGCTTCATGATGGAAAGCTTGGATGCAGTTCCTTGGCCCTACCATTTAGCCCTACCCCTCTCTCTTTTTAGGCTGGAGGGGTAGGGAGAAGTGTTAGGGCCACATGACCCTTCAAACTGAGATTTTTCAGAGGCACCCTCAAAACAGAGGAGAACCAAAGAAACCCACAAACCAAATGTATTACCATAGATTAATGCGTTAATCTATAAGTGTTTTATGGCCAGTTTTTTCCTACTGATCATCCCAGTAGCAAGATAGCTAGCTAACTCCCGTTATGCCTAAATGGTGCAACAGACAGCAGAAACTGCAGCTTTTAAGGTGAAATGGATAAATCTGATAATCTAAAGAAAATAAAATCTGATAAAAGCTAATAATAGCTTCTCATCACAGAAAAATTAAGGAATGTACAATAAGAATTAATTACTGCACCACCTCCCTTCTAAAGTCAACTAGTTAACCAGCATATATTGCTGAACCTTAGCACTTCATTACTATATATCTGTATAAAGTTTTCAAAGGGTTACATTTTTTACGGTGAGGATTTTAACTCTTCCCTTATAACTCTGTTCCAAGGGGAAAGGTTACAGTCCAAAACAAGGGGTAGGGTACAAAAGAGAAATGGGATTGGGTGGTTAAAGAAATACTTTTGGCAATATAATATATCTTAAACTACAGTGACATCTGTCAAGGCGTGGGACCTGCATATCAGACAGTCAGTTGAGCGTTATAAAGATATGTTTAAAGCACAAATAAGGGTAAGCTTTAGAATCTGAGCCACTCTGACAAAGGTCAGAGAGTGATGGCTAGATGACTGAGTCAGAACATCTACAAAATATCCCTCAAGCTAACACCTCACAACTTACAGAACTTATAGAACCGCTGCTAACATTTTAGTGCCAGTTCCCACTGAATAATTAACAGTTATGAATTAGCAGATTTTAAAATTAGAAGCCAGATATAATAATATGAGGGTTCAAGAGGTTAATAAAACAAAATGTAAATGTTTCACGATCTACAACAAAAGGATCTTTGTGTTTTTTCCCTGTCTCGCACCATCTCCATGGTGAAGGGATGACTCAGAAGATATGTTTTAATTCCATCTCTTGTTTTTCTCCCCATACCTCTCTCTGTTATTTGTGACAATTTTAGTTTATAATGCAATGCAACATATTTTCAACATGAGAAAAATTAGCTATGGCAGTTGTGTCTCAGTGATTAGAGAGATGGGTTTGGTCTGGTCGTCAAATCTCCCACTGCTGGGCTCTTTAGCAAGGCTCTTAACCCTTACTAATCAAAGAGTGGAGAGTGGCGTAGCATGGGTGATCCTGCACTCTGACTCTGGCTTTTAAAGGCGGGATATGTGAAGAGATGATTTTGTTGTAAATTGTGAGCCTAATGACACATGATAAAGTAAATCACAGTTATTTGCTAGCATACATTTAACTGTAATTTGTTATACAGTTTTGTTTTTTTTTTAATCAGTGCTACTTATAAGGAAGACCTACTGTGCCAGTTAAACATTTGGACACTTCATTGTTTTTTTTTATACATTGTAATTTAATATTTAAGGCATTAAAGCTATGCAAGAACACATGTGGCATTGTTTTGTAAATGGAAAAATGTGTTAAACATACCAGAATATGTTTCATATATGTTTTGTAGCCACATTTAGCCTTGATGAGAGATTTTCTCTGTCTTGAGGGAGAGTCACCTGGAATATTTTTTTCAGCATCTTGAAGGAGCTTCTGGAGGTGCTCAACAATAGTTGCTGCTTTTTCTTCAACCTGTGCAATTGCTCATCCCAAATCGCCTCAAATCACCATCTCAATTGGGTTTACATCAGAGGATTGTGGAGGCCAAACACTTTTTTGTTTACTATATAATTCCATATGTGTCCCTTAATTGATTTGACACACCAGGAGGGCAGACTAAAGCCAGGCGGACACTGTGCGATTTTAGCCCGATTTTAAGCCCGATCTGGTCGGATGCGACTGAATTTCATGATCGGGCCGAATTTTAGCTTGATCGTGCGTCGTTTGTCGTGCAGTGTGAGAGGGGAAGCGATGTCCGATTAATTGCCCATAGGAGCTGCGAATGAGCAGTCGGACGCCACCAGGGATTTCTGACATGCCAGAAATGTTGGTCGCTTGTCTCACAGTGTGAGCTGTTTTGCGGGCGATTTCTTAACGTCACGACCTGTTTTCCCAAAAATCTGCACAGTAACTATATATAATTATTAGTCATATTTATTTCTGTCAGTTATAAGGATTTATATTTATGTTCGGTACACAGACTTATAGCTTAATATAGCAGACACAGGCATTCTGCTGTTTAAGAATTTCAACAGATGCTTATTCTCAGTCAATAGCTGGAGTTTTTGAAAAGAAAAATTAAAAGAGAAAATATCTTTGACAAACATAAATTTATTTTATTTCACTTTGCTATTATATCTGAAAAATAAAGCACATTGTCAGCCTCTGATGCTGCCCGTCAATTATATAAAACTTAAAACATGCACAGAAATATAAAGCTATATTTTATTATTCGTTTCTTTTCGCCAGGGCAAATTTATTAAAATTATAAATATGTTAATGTATTAATTAAAATCTCGTCCAGTGCTCCAGAATATTAGCCACGCAAAGCCAGCTTGGCATTGCGCGCGGCATTGCCCTCATAATAACCTCTGTCTTCTAAAATAAACGTTTTAATAAATAAGGTCGGAGAAGTGTAGTAAAATTAGTGCTATTAAACTTACTAAAGCTAATAAATGTACTGATAATTAATCAAGATAAATCAGACAAAATGCGCTGCGCCTCTCTCTCGCTCTCTTTCGCAGCGCGGAGATGAATTCAGCGCGAGGCTACAGAAACTCAGTTCAGTTGAATAAAAATAAGTAAGGGCCTGTAAGTACAAGCAAAGGACCTGTAAGTAAATATTGTCAAATATAAAGAATAGTTTGAGGTTTTGGTGAGCTGTTTTCATGATTTGAAACTGAAACTTTGATTAATCTGCAGAAAGCCTGGGTTATTTTAAACGAATTTTTAATGAGTTTATTTTTTATATTTTTTATTTATTCATTTTAATTATTTTTATTCTTTTATTAATCAAATCATTAAATATATATCTTCATAAGATATACATTTTTTACCTTTTATGTCAATTTTTATTATCTTTTTTTAAGGTCCTATTTTTCCTTTTTTACGTATATATTTTATTCGTCTATAATAAATGTCAGTTTTTATTTCTATTTTTTATATATTTTTTAAATCCCTTTTAAACTGTTAATGCTCAGCGGCACTGTAAATGAGGGTCCCTATCCAGTGTGAATAACCGATTGCTTGTTTAATATTCAGTGTTTCAAAACCAGTTTTTACATAAACAATAAACAGAATAAAAAATCAAATTATTTTATTTTATTTAAGCTGCTGGTGTTTCTTTCGCAGCCTGACGCGCAGTAATTTTTCTATGCGCTCTCCTTCTGTAAAACGGACAACCCGTAGAGTCCACGTCGCCTCAGCCAACTGCGAGTCCATGTACGTCTCTTCCGTGGACTTTCAGCGCACAACAGGGCACAAATAAGTAAAGCTAAGTGCTTTCTTTTGCAAGGCGTTGTGTTGAAGCGAGAGTTTGTACGCAAAGAAAGCTCCGCCTACGGGCTGTGTTTAGACGTGCAGTGTAAGCTCCCCCGTCGCAGCAGGTCAGTCGGACCGTACAGTGTGTGCAGATGAATCGCAGGCGTTGTTCATACACGACAAACGATTCAAACGTGCAGTTTGAGCTCTCCAGAACGCATCCGATTAAAAAAATCGCACAGTGTCCGCCTGGCTTAACACATGCTTCCTCTGATACATGTGAAGTCAGACACCGCTTCTTTTCGAGCTGCTGCTGATGCAGCATTGCCGAGTAGCATAACAGTGCATTTGGAGGACAGCGCAGCAGCTCGGTTCCCGTACATCAGCTCACAGACACCCTGTGCTGCAGACATCGCCCTAGGATGTGGGGGCAGAGTGCCATCTACCCACCCGGAGGAAGCAGGGCCAATTGTGCTCCCTCTGAGTGCCGGCAGCTTGATGGCAAAGCTGCATGAGTGGGGGTTCTAACCGGCGACCTCCTGCTCATAGTGGCAGCGCTTTAGACTGCTGGGATTAAACCACTTTGACAAAAAATGAATTGAGATTGCTTGACAAGTAGGTTTCCAAAACATCAAGAAGGTCTTGTTGAGTGGCAGGAGGAACTTGTTGAGGCAGAAGGTGCTAATGTTATGACTGATAAGTGTTTTTTTTTTTAACAAAAGAACCCTTTGCAGAATACTTTATGTTTAAGAGTGTAGTTACACTGGATCATTACATTAAATTAAGGTATCTCACAATCCACAACAAAAGAAGAATAATATATATGTCCTAACATGTCTACCTGTATTCACTTTGCCTCTCCTCAGCTCATTTATCTGTATCGTACAGTAATTAGGTCAGATTGACATTTTGGTGTCTCGCTCTACCACTAACAAATTCCATTTTTTCACACCCTCTGTTTCAAAATCACCTATTGCTAGTTATTAACAGCTCAGCTCTGCAAACCATGGCTCTTAACAAATCAGACTTTTCTTTTCTCTGTGCTGAAAGTGGATTGGACAGTCTCCATTAATCAGTGTGATGAAGATGTTTCTATTAACCAATGTGAAAAATCACAGGCAATCACACAGTGTGTCGTGACTGTGTAGGCTACCGAAATCTCTATTAATCATCAGCAGTCAGAACGCGCCAACATTTCCCCTACCATTAAATGCACTCACATGCTGCCAAGTTTAAGCGAGATTTCTTTTGTAAGTGACAGGCTGTTTTTTGTGTGTACAATTATTTTCAGGCCAAAAGAAAGATCTCAATTTATTTTCACAAAGATACAGAAAATTTCAGACCCCAAGTCTGGTGCATATCCAATCACTGATGTCAAAGTGTGTTGTATTAGCAGCAGAAAACCAGGAGAGCATCAGCTAGCTCTCTAATCTAACATCTAGTCACAGCATGCTTTAATCACAGGCTTGGAAATGTCACAGGTGCACCACTGACTGAGTACAACCTGGACTGACGTCAACCATCAGATGTTTATTGCTATCTTGTCAATTAACTGTCAACATAGGTGCATGCCCAGCGTATGTGCACCCCAGCTTATCAGGCACACATGGAAATGCAGCAGTGCACAAATCCATAGACGGTGCCAGTTGGCAGCTATGCAAAGTTTTAAACTAACAGTAAGGAGAATATAAAACAAAATAACAACATTATTCTACATCAACACAAAATAAAGGTCATTGTTTTATTTTTCAAGTTACCTACCCATCATGCACTTTCACAGCGAGAACAAGCAGGTCAGTTTTCTCTGCTGAGAAGTGATGAACACATCCCTGTAGCTGCACCCTTGACATAGCAATCTGCCAAAATCAGAGTGCACCTTGCTCTTAAAGGGAATGGCAAGTGACACACTGTGTTCATTTCACAATATGCCCCAATCACACCTATGATTATTTTTGAGCTGTGCAAGGAGTACTTTTCCCATTGTTACAATACCAAAGACACTACTCTTATTAATCAAGCTGCGTGGTGCACCGTTGTCGTGTACTAAAAGGCTCCATTTTTTTCAGTAGTTTATTGGCAGTTACGCATGGCCAGGCAAGCCAGCTTTCCTTTTCATATCTTAAAAATAACTTCCTTACTGCCATCCCACCTGTGAGCCTTACAGCTTCAGTTCATCCCTTTGCAGTTAAGACTTAGGATTTCTCATTCCACCACTACCCCTTGAAATTGAGTTCCAAGGGGAAATGATTGTAATCATCTCACTAGAAAAGGTGACAACGCTTAAAAAAATGAATATTTTGTAAGAAAAATAAATAAACAAGATATCTGCTTTATTACCAGGCTACTAGCAGTGCTCTGTAGGTGAGAGTGCCAGTCTGTCAGTAAAATTCAACAACCTCACTGCTGGACTTCAATTCATTTTAGGGCATCAGATTTCTTATGAAGGGCTTTTGGTGGTGGATGGGGTTGATGTGACATTTATGTGTTATCATCGAGGGTTGCAAAGATTATTCAATATGATCAAGTCGATAATACAAATTAGTTGTCTTAAAATCACAGCCTGGACAAAACGTAAATTTGTAACATGAATGCACTACATTAAGTGCTGGGGACAAAAATGATCTAGGGAAGTTTTAAAGGCTGCACGCTCACCTAACAATTTATGTGATTATTTATTTACTCACTGAACATTAGCACATTTCACATTTAGAAATAAATCTAAAAGGAATCTACGTTTTATACTGTATAATTTTCTAGAAACATCATGTTTACTCACAGAGTATCAGATACATTGATCTCGTGAAAATGAACACTAGTAAAAACAGCTGTTTTTACTGTCTGCACCATCTGCACCGTTAGAGGTGCCTCTGAAAAATCTCTGTTTGGAGAGTCATGTAGCCCTAACACTTCACCCTACTCCTCTATCCCAACAAGGTTTGAGACACACTACAGCTTGGCATGAAGGAGCTACACTGAGGGGTGGGGGTGGTAGGGAGTAGGGTGAAGTGTTCGGGCTACATGTCTCTCCAAACTGAGATTTTTCAGAGGCACACCTAGAAGGTTATAAGAAATCACTGGCAAGATAGGTGGAGGCAAGTGGTAAGATCCTTAAACTTGCTCCAGTGTTATATTTTTCTATAAGGTAGGTGAGCTGAACTAGTGTTGCTGAACCAGACCTTTTTCAGTGTTCTTTCATAGTCCTACTTATGTAGGAAACCGTGTTTCTGAAAACTGAAATTTTGGCTTTATTAGGATTTTTTTTTTTTAAATACATGAGCTCCACTTTTGAGAATTATGATATTACAGAGGGCAGAAACACTGTCTGTTTCATCTCTGCTTCATACAGATAATGTGTTTGGAAATTATACATTTTTTGCCTCAATTTCAAAACCTTTATTTACCTTATTTCCTACAGAGCAGCCTGAAGTGTTATCGAATGACTTAACAATTTGCACACAGTTGATAATTAGCAAAAAGCTTGTGTGCTCGATATTCAAATTTTTAAATCTTTCATTACATAAAACGTGGTGTTATCAGTCATCAGCTGAAGTATACACACTAAGAAAAGTAAGTACAGATTTGTACTTAAAAGAGTACAAAGCTTGTCGCTGGGGCTGTACCTTATATTGAGGTACAAAAAAGTACCTTTCAGTGAAAGTTCTTTTTTGTACCCATGGTTTTTGTGCCAGTAAAGATTATAAAGAATATAAACATTATCATCAACTGATTGTCTGGCTTTCACATAAAAATGTGCACTTAAATGATATATTGTTTATTAGTACAGTGATACAGAATACTGAATGTACCCTTTGGCTGCAGGTTAAATGGTACGAATTTTTACTTATAGCTGTTAAGAATGACTTTGTACTTCAGAGGGAACAAATCTGACCCTGTAAAGACCAATATTGTACCTTTGAGGGTACAATTATGAAGAGTTTACCTTTGAGTACAAAAAAGTACTCATATCGTACCTCTGTTTTTTAGAGTGTATGCAAATCATTTAGCTTTACAACTGTTGATGCTGTACTTTTGGTTGTGTTTAAATGTGGTCTGCACCATATGCTGCATTGTCTGGTTAGTGTTGTTTGTTAATTAGGTAGCTCTGATGTGTTGCTATGCAGATAGTTAGTGTATTTGGCTGTATGATGTACTCTCTAGAGGGGTATCCTGTAAGTGGTCTTAACAGTCTGTACTCTGCCTTTTCTACAAAATGCATTCATTTTAGACTTTGTACAAATGTCTGAATGTAAGTCAGATACAATTAGAGCCAGAGTTAGGCATTGAAGCTGATGCACAGAGCAGATATAAATTGTTATTCTGATGTGTTGTCCTTGCACAGCTGAACAAAGCTGGGACATGGCTGCTCAGAGAAAACTGGCTGCTCAGAGAAAGCACTGGTACTCAGGAAGCATAAAAGTGTGCCCCCTGGTCAAACTCATTGTATGTGTTTCATATATTTATTTATTTCCACTGTCACTCAGTAGGACATGCTCTTCGTTGGGATTTAATGCTGGAAAATATTTTGGGTTAGGACTTTAATGCTGGAAAATATTCTGGGTTCTTTTAGATTAATATGAGTAAGTGACATAGAGCTCAAAAGGAAATAACTTTTAAATGTAAAAAAATAGTGAAAACAGTTGCTAATCCTGCACTAAAATCTGTTACTTTGGATGCAATTCATGTAACTTTTCTACTGTTGCTGCTGTACTTTTTGTTGTGGGTAAACATGGTCTGCATCATCTGCTCCTATGTATGGTTAGTGGTGTGTGTGTGTGTTTACTAGGTAGGTCTGCTGTGTTGCTATGGTGATACTTACTACTTTACACGACGATGCACTCTCTAGAGGGGTATATGGTTAGTCGTCTTAAACCTCTTTACCCTTCTTTCTCTATGAAACACATTGGTTTTACATATTCTGCAAATCTTTAAGTGCAAAAAACAGAGCACTGAAGCACAGAGTAGAAATAAATGCTGGTTCTAAAGAGTTTGTGCGGCTGTGGGCAAGCTCTGTGTTTCCGTTTAGGAACTGAAACTTCCTCTGACCAAGGATCCCCTACAGTGCATTTTTTGCACAGGGCTGCTACAGCCAATATCTCCCAATATAATCTGATCAACACTCAGGTTTGGTTGATCAACAGTTGCATATTTTGACTGAATTGTCAGATATTAATACATAACTGATCATTTTCTGTCTCAAGAACCAGACATCCACCTAGCAAAAAAATAATGTAAAAACATTCTTATTTTGCTTTCTAATGTAATGCTTTGTTAAGTAATTTACTTTAATTTTATTTTATATTAAATAATAATATAGACTAATTGAATAGTTTTTTTATAGTTAAATTCCATGTTACCTTTATGCAGGTTAAAAGATATATTGTACATAATATACAGCCATTTAAGAGCTGCTGTTAATATGTGAGAAAATTCCACAGCTTCCGGTAAAGGTGGGATGTCTGCATTAGAATGTCAGGGTCAAGGAGCTGGCTAATCATATTCATAATTATTTTAGTGGAGAATGTTCTGCCACTTTTCTGTGAGTGTTGTCAACAAGAAACCCACAGAGAGAAGGAGAGCGAGAGAGAGAGAGAGAGAGAGAGTCCTGTCCTCCCCCGGTGATCTGATTCTAAGTGCACTCTCATTTTGCATATTATGTAAGCCATATGTTTCTCCTTGGCAGGGTGCACACACACACACATGATGCACACACACTCATAATATAAGCCCACACTTGGTACACAGATAGCCCCAAGTGGTGTTTTGTAGCACAGATCTCCAGCTGAGGCTCTACCTGTATGAAAGTGTGTCTGGTTTGTACATTTCATGGATGAAAATGTTCAGAATTTATTGAAAACTAAGATGAAACACATTCCATTCATATATTTATGTACATATCAAGCATTTATTCTGAAGAGAATCAAGAGGATAAAAAGTGTGTTTCCCCTTTGCTGCAATAAAAGCCTCTGCTCTTCTGGGAAGGTTGTGGAGTAGATGATGAAACACTGTTGTAAATATTTGATTGTATTTGGGTATGAGAGAAGCATCAGAAAAGCCAAGAACTGATGTTAAATGATGAGTTCTGGATCACAAACGCCAGTCCAGGTCATCCTAAAGGTGTTCCATGGAATGAAGTTGCACTACTTTACAACCCAAAGCTGAGGAGCTTTATTTATTAGGAATATGAGCAGCTTGGTTAACAGAAAATCATTTTTTACGGTACCACCATCCATCTTGTCCATTTCTACCTGGACAGGGTTGTGATGGGTGCACAGTCAGCCCAGGAAGGTAGGAATACCCCTGGATAGGTTGCCAGTGCTTTTACTTAATCGATGTAAGGCACCGGAGAGCATGTGAGCGTGCTGAGTATTGGTGCACAAAAAAAAAAATACCAAAAAGCATCAGAGTAAATAATAATATAAGTAAAAAAAATTTAAATGTAAAAGCACAGCCCAAATTGCGTAGGTAACTCAAATCCATAACGTTAAACGCAATGTGAGCGCAGGCCAGAAGAGAATTTAAGAAATGGAAATGGAAATTTAAGAAACTCCTGAAGACAGAGCTCTTCAAAGAGCATTTACTCTCTTAACACCTCTAACAAACTAACTACTTCTAACCTCATTTCCTTCTCCCCCCCTTCACTTCTCTATCCCTTTATTTCCCTTTGACCTCCTTTAAGCCCTATCTAAAGATGTTTTTACCTTTAACTTCTATTAATTTTGTACTTTACTATTGTAAGTCGCTTTGGAAAAAAGCCTCTGCCAAATGTAATGTAATGAAATGAGGAGGTGGGTCTATCATTCTTGATACTGCGATACTTCCACCATCGTGTTTCACAGATTGGATAAGGTTTCTGTGTTGAAATGCTGTGTTTTCTGTCTACAGTGGCCTTCTGACTTGTCCATGTGAGCTTTAGCAAACTGTAGATGAGTGGAGGAGTGAGTAGGAGCAATCATTTTTGGTTATGGTACAAATTAGTATTTAACTTTAGTGTAAATACACAACTTTCAACTTTTACCTTAAAGACTTTTAACCTATAGCTTGGGTTTATTCTCAACTGTTTATCTACTCAGCAGGTGGGCACATACTATTTAAACACCTGTGTGTGAGAGAGAGAGAGAGAGAGAGAGAGAGAAAGAAAAAGAGAGAGAGAAAGAGAGACATGGAGATAGAGAGAAGGTGTTAACAAGTGTTCATGGGTTTTTCTGCGTTACTGTGCCAGTTCAGCCTATTGAGAGTCTATAAAAATGTTTGTCTTTTTTCCACTCTGAATAGCGAAGTGTGGTGTGAATAATGCTGTTGCTGTGGAAACAGAAGATTTCCCCCTGGCTGTTTGGAGGGTTCGAGGCACCCTTCCGCCCCCTACTTCCCACCCACGGACGCATATCTGTTTGTGTGTGTGCGTGTGTGTCTGTACGTGTGTGTGTGTGTGTGTGTGTGTGAAAGAGAGAGATTGATAGAGATTGTCCTCCTTACCTCGCAGAGCTTGGACAGTACTCATTTACTGTATATCTTTTAGGAATCTGTTGTATAACGACAGCGACAAACCAGTACTTCCAATCAATTCATTACTTTGATATTGTACTTAGATTAGAATTCATTATTGCAATATTTAGTTTATATTTAGATCACATTTACATATATAGCCCTTTTTATAACAAATATTGTCACAAAGCAGCTTCACAGGGATACGATCCAAGCCTCTTATGAGAAAGCGCCATGGTGGCAAGGAAAAACTCCCTTACACTTAGAGGAAGAAACCTTGGGAGGATCCAAGACTCCAAGAGTAAGAGGAACCCATCCTCCTTTGGTCGACCCGTCAGCCCAAAACAAATAACATAACAAAAGCTGTAAATATAGCTAATGTAAAAATGTTATGAGTTATGAGTGTTAGTAAGTTGATGGATACATGCTCAAAGTTTAAGTTAAAATCCAGGCCGTTTAAGCATACATATGTACATCTATGGAGTGTGAAGTGAATGGATCTGTGCAGGGTTTATGCTCAAAGTTTATATTAATATGACTCTTATTGTGATATATAAGCACAAGAAGGATTATTCATTTTATTGTTTAGCCACAGCCATTTTACACTGCAATAAGAACACAGTAATTCATATGTCGTTATTCTGCAGTTTCTCCAGCGAGTTTTGGTGCCCTCTCTTGGTGTAGTGCGCATTAAACTAGCTTAAAAACCTATAGCCTGATTACCTTTTAGCTTAGCACCTGCCTAGATCTGTTTGCTCTGCCAGGTTTAGTTTTCTCATACGGCGCAGTAGTTTCAATTACTGAACTCTGGCAAAAGTATTCACTTTCCAATCCATGCAGACTGCCTCTACAAACATTAGTGAAAGAATGGGTCGCTCTCAGGAGCTCAGTGAATTCCAGTTTGGTACAGTGTTATGATGCCACCCGTGCAACAAGTCCAGTCGTAAAATTTCCTCACAACCAAATATTCCACAGCCAACTGTCAGTGCTATTATAACAAAAGGGAAAAAACTGGGAACGAAATCTGCTCATGCTGAGGAGCATAATGATAAGATGTCGCCAGCTTTCTGCAGAGTCATTTGCTACAGACCTCAATTGCTACCAAACTTCATGCGGCTTTCAGTAGCGTAAAGAGCTTCATAAAATGGGTTTCCATGGTTGAGCAGCTCCATCCAAGTCTTACATTACCAAGCACAATGCAAGTGAGCAATATTGCAATATAGTGTAACAATAACATTATTTAGCCGTTTGAGAACAGTAGGTACAGTAGGTTTCCTGAAAACATCTTTTGTTAATGCTTAGAAAACCTGATTAGCTCAAGCTTTGATGGAATACAATTATACAATTAGAAATAAGGCTTCACGAGTGTTATTAGATGTTATGGAACAAAGAAGAAGGTCTCTGGTTTTCAGCAGCACCGCTGTGTGTGTGTGAGAGAGAGAGAGAGAGAGAGAGAGAAAGAGGTTTCGATGCTTGTGACTGCTGTGTGAAATGAGCAGTTCCTGCTGCAGGTCAGCCCTGCTGTGTTGATTGATCCACCCGAACGCAAACACACACCGATTCCTTCACCTCATGCAGTGTGTGCGCACACACACACATTGAAGCATAGGTAGAGTGCAGTGTGAGGTAAAGTAGAAAATTAAAAGTTTGATATTAATGATTGGTAGTTATCTTTATTTGGCCAGTCTCTGTAAGCATTTTATAATGTGAGTAATGCAAGCCTGCCAGCATTGTGTGTTGCATCCAAGTGTCAATGTGTTAGGCCTACTCACCAGCCAGTGTGTTTCATATCAGTGCTTTTATTTAGGAGCAAGCTTTTGGTAAGATAGAGAAATAAAGAAAATATTATCAAATGTCTGGCTGAACTGGCTTAAATTTTTAATTTTGGCTGAACAGAAATTGACTGCAAAGAATTTGTGTGCCAAAGAGAACCAAAAATGCTTTGTGACTTAATTCAGAGCCTAGAAACAAATGAAATCTTACATGTAGTATGCCAGGGGTTTCAAAATTTTTGCAACCTGCAGCCAACTTAAATTATCATGAACGTTTCTGTGGCACACTTAAATTGGTTTTAAAATGGCCTGTTGAATTGATTTAAAAGTGCAAATTGCCTCAGGATCTTTTGTTATGAAAGACAGAGTTTTAATTATTTAACTATGTTGAAAAGAACATACTGTGCCAAACCAAGGAGCATTTTTGTATCATGTTTTTCTATAATTTGCGGCTGGAAACCTGAAAATCTAAGCTTACTGTAAATAACCTGCAGAGCTTTACTCACCCACTTGACTGCTACTATGATCACTGGAGATCACTGGTTCGAATCCATGTAGCTTGCCTTCGACTACCGGAGCCCAGAGAGAGCACAATTGTCCTTGCTCTTTCTGGATGGATAGATGGCGCTCTCTCCCCACATCACTCCAAAGGGTGATGTCAAATCAGCACAAGGCGTCTGTGAGCTGATGTATCAGAACCGAGTCACTGCGCTTTCCTCTGTAGCATTATGCACCATATAATCCGATGCGCCTTGTCTATGAAAATAGACCAGAAAATAAACGTTTATTGATAGTGTGCCTTATAATCTGGTGAGCTTTATAGTGCGAAAAATATGGCAATTTAAGTCAATGTAAGAAAATGTTTTTCCAAATCAGTTAAAACATTTCTGTTGTTTCATTTATTGTGATGTAACTGTTCGATTAAAACTGTGTAAAAATAACAAAAATGGTGATACATGTTTTTTGTCTGACAGCAACAATATACAATCTGTTATTTGTACAGTCCTGTGGGCTCCATAAAAATGACCTTTTCTTTATGTCATAAAAGCATTTGATTTTACTGATTGCTCTTGGGATGTGAAGAGTATTTTAATGCATATAAAAATATAATATAATAAAAACTAGTTGTTGTATTGGTAAATTGCAAATGTATGCTTTTACCAGTTCTATAATTGCACATCAGTTTCAAGAGCTCCAATTTTTTTTGTTTGTTTTGTTTGTTTTTTCATTTTCACTGACTGAACTGCCCTGTGACTCATCAGTTCACACTGAATGATGTGGCTAAAAACTGGACGACATGCTTTGCTATTAGGAAAATGCCAGATTTAATTAGTGTAGAAAGGAAATGGAATCCTGGGGGGATGTATTGTGAAAACCCTGGGTGTTTTTGTTTTTTAGCGGCCTCTATTTGCCACTGTGACACTGTGACAAATTCTATAAATATACAGTACTAGTCAAAAGTGTGAATACGCTTTTCAGTGCTCTTTTATTATTTAAACATTTCTGTCATCCAAACTATCAAAAAAAAGAAATGTATATATTGATGCCCACTGTGGAGCATGACTATCGTATTTTTTTACACTATAAGGTGCATCTAAAATCCTTTTATTTTCCCCAAATTTTACAGTGTGCCTTATAATCCGGTGCCCCTAATGTATTAATTCTACCAACCAGGTTGTAAGAAGCAGTAAAGCTACTCTGCAACAACCATGCAGCAACATTGCTGGAGCAGTATTAGCATTAGCTGCTAACCGTGATGCTAGCTCTTTACTAGTTTACTAGCATTTACTAGTGTTAAGAGCTGCTAACCGTGCTGTTCAAAATATATGAAATCTAAGATTACTGTAAGTAAACTGAAGCGCTTTACTCACCCAAATAAACAGTTTTCAGGAGAAATCTGTGTAGCTTATCATCCGGTGATTAATTTTAAGAATTACAGTTTTGACCTGCTGAATTAAAGGAAACAAGTCTAAACCCTTAGACCAGAAAATAGACGTTTATTGATAGTGTGCCTTATAATATGGTGCGCCTTATAGTCCGTAAAATACGGTAGATAATATGTCTCTGAGAAAGAGGCATACTTTTGTTTTTATCTAAGAGCAAAAAAAAAACATTTCAGTGTTGTGTTCACCTACTTGAACAACACAACTACTTGTACAAGACAGGCAATGGAAAACCCCTCATCACGACGTCTCTTCCCTTCTGAACACTGTTATTTACACCACTTGCATCCATTATTTATTTGTAAGTCATACAAACTAACAGCAGAGTGTGAGCTTAGTCTCACCCTGGTGTTGTGCTTCATGCAGTGTTGGTGTTGTGCTTCATCTCACTTGATCTGTGGTAACCTTCCCAAATGCTCAGCTGCAGTCTTTGAATATTGCCTTAAACAGATCCTTTGCTGCAGGAAAAGAACTCTAATCATATTCATCAGTCTGTTCATCAGGGTGTAGAAGGAACGTCTTATAGATCAGCACTATATTATACCCTAATCAAGCCTAACATTAACATCATCTCTGGGTTTCTGCATCTTTTATCCATTTTTCATCTCCACTGAGACACTTTTGAAAAGGTTCTAGAAAGGTTAGCCTGCAGCGTTACACAAATATTGTTTGACATTATAATGATTTGCATTACAATGTTATTAGAACGTTTCTCTCATAACGTTCCCAGCTTGGGAACCGCAATAGAAAAAAATAAAACAATGATATGAATGCTTTTGCAGCGACGTTATCAGAACGTTTAAATCATGAAATGAAAAATTTTGTGAGAAAACTCAGAAGCCTTGACAGATTTAACGTTCTAAGAACTAGGCCTATTACAATAACATTTTTTTGTGGACGATATATCATCAATGACAAAAGGATATCATTACAAAGCAGTTATACTATTTTAAATAAAACAGCATTTTAAATAATCATAGTTTGGAAAATGTATATTTTTTCTTTGTCTACTACAGTCCACACTGTTTGTGTGGAGTCACAGTTATTAAAGCATTGGTCATTTAGCATGACTGGCTAAAATACTGTTTACTGTTATATATGTGAACAAACATTCAAATGAACACACGATTATCAATTATTAAGGCAATGTCCATTTATTGTATGATAAGTCGATAATGTAATTATTGTGACAGGCCTAACTGTAACGTTCAGAAAACTCTTGACCAACCAAAAATTGTTAGCTGGGTACCAGCAAGTGAACAATACAACATGTTCCAGCTCTCAAGGAGGAGTTCCATAAAATCTCCAGCTCAGTGATATGAAGCATTCATTACTCAGCTTATACAGGTGCTGGTCAACGAATTAGAATAATTTGAAATAGTGCAATCATGAAATTCTTTGAATGCATTTTTTGTGCAGAAAGCAAATCAGGTGTTCACCGCACCTGTCCTACTCGTTAGACTAATCACAGAACTCGTTACCTGGAAAAAATTTGCTCAGCTGAGCTTTACAAAAGGCCCATTTAGGCCATTTAACTGTGACACTGTTGTTTTATTGAATTAGAATAATGGAGAAACCGTTTCATTGAATTAGAATAAATGCTCGAATTTTTGTTTTCTGTGAAGAGTGTTCACTGTGCAGTATAAAGTCAGGGTTGAGTAGAATTTCTAAGTTGTAAAATCAATCATGGGTAAGCAGCGCGACCTCTCAACCGGAATAGTGGCTCAAATTCAAGCCCTTCGCCAACAAGGCTTGACCCAAACTAAAATTGCTGAGCAGCTCGGCATCAGCCAGTCTTCCGTCTGCAAAGCTCTCAAGAAAAACTGCAGCAAGCGCACCAACTGTTCCGGCGTCCGAAAAACTTCTGCTCGCGACAACAAGCAGCTGAGAAAGATCGCAGTCAGCAACCGGTTCAAGTCCACTTCCGAGCTCACCGACTTGTGGAACAAGCAGACCGGCGCTGACGTCTCCAGATCAACCACTTACCGTCGTCTGCGCGAACTCGGCTTCAAATCTCGCGTTCCAGCAGTAAAACCGATGCTGAACAAGAAACAAATGGAGAAACGGCTGAAGTGGGCCAAAGAACACGGCGAGTGGACTGCTGAAGACTGGCAGAAAGTGGTCTTCAGTGACTAATCACGCTTCTGCATCTCCTTCGGTGACCAAGGTCCTCGTGTCTGGCGTCGTGGTGGCGAAACCTACAACCTTGAGTGCGTGAAAAGATCCGTCAAGTTTCCCCAGAGCGTTATGGTCTGGGGATGCATGTCCACTCGAGGTGTAGGGAAACTCTGCTTCCTCAAGAAGACTGTCAATGCTGCCGTATATCAAGATGTTCTGGAAACGTTCCTGATTCCGACTGTTGAGGAACAGTTCGGCGAAGAAGACTTCATATTTCAACAGGATCTTGCACCGGCTCATGCGGCAAAGTCGACCAAAGATTGGTTCACTAAAAAACAGCTTGAAGTTTTGGCATGGCCGGCCAACTCGCCTGACCTCAATGTCATTGAAAACCTTTGGGCCATCGTCAAGCGGAAAATTCGCGACAGAAAGCCTACTACGCTGGACCAACTGAAGCAGAACATCGCCACTGCCTGGGAAGCTGTGAGTGCGGAAACTTGCGACAAGCTGGTCAAATCGATGCCGCGGAGACTTCAGGCAGTCATACAAGCCAAGGGGGCAGCCACAAAATACTGAGAAAGTGATGATTGTAATTATAATAAAAATTATTCTAATTCAATGAAACGGTTTCTCCATTATTCTAATTCAATAAAACAACAGTGTCACAGTTAAATGGCCTAAATGGGCCTTTTGGAAAGCTCAGCTGAGCAAATTTTTTTCCAGGTAACGAGTTCTGTGATTAGTCTAACGAGTAGGACAGGTGCGGTGAACACCTGATTTGCCTTCTGCACAAAAAATGCATTCAAAGAATTTCATGATTGCACTATTTCAAATTATTCTAATTCGTTGACCAGCACCTGTAGAGAACATAACGTTTCCAGTTACAAGAATACTGACATCATGGAAACGTTAAAAGTAACATTCCAAAAACTAAAACTCATAACATTGATACAAGTGACACAGCAGCGACGTTACCAGAACATTTAAAATCATTAAATAAAATAATTAATTTTGAACATTCAAAAAAATGTACAGATTGAATGTTCTAAGTATGATAACTGCAACGTTCAGAAAATGTTGTCAAACCAAAAATTGAAAGCTGGATGCAAGCAAGTGAACAATACAAAAATAAGTTCCAGCTCTTAAGGAGTTCGATACAATCTTCAGCTCAGTGATATAAAACAGTCATTACCAAACTAACAGAGAATGTTAGGAAGGTTAGCCTGTAACATTCAGAAATAATGTTCCAGCAATATTCTGAAAATGTGTGATATTATAATGGTTTGCATTGCAACATAATTAGAATGTTTTTCACAAATGTGTCTAATTAGACGATTTCAGACATCATTCATTTTTATGAATTCAGTATTACTGTGAGCACTTTGGTGGTAGTATACACAGAACTCTCAAAGGCAGAGTTCTTACAGTAACCCAGTTTCAGTCTGTTGATTAACGGCGATCTATATTTCTGAATCAAACACAGATCGGCTGCAGTTTTGTCTAATTTGGTCTCCTGGGAAATATCCTAAACTGGCAGCGATTATGATGGACTGCAGCGCACACACACGCGGAGCGGACCGCTGTGTTTGTGTTTGGTTTGATGGTGTCTCCTGGCCTCTCGAGGCTGAATATGTAATTTTTGATGAGACATAAGCAGCTCTTTTCTTTCTCTGGAGCCTCTTTAATACACTCGTCCCTCTCGTGCGTGGAGGAGATCGGTTGCCGAGGGAACCGTGTGAGCTCAGAGCGGCTCAGTGGGCGAGAGACAGCGGAGAAAGGGAGAGAAACACTGGTGGGAGGAAAAAGAGAGAGAGAAAGAACTGAGTGAAAAGGAGAAAGAGAGAGGATGAAGAAAGGGAGAAAGAAGTGGGTGTTGGTTTTAAGACAGATGAGGAAGCTGGTGTTTTTAGAAAATCCACTGTTAATCCTGAGCTTACTTTGAGCAGGTTTTTTAGTTACTTGCACTGGTTTTCATGTATCTTCTCCTGTGTGTCTGAGCAAAGGTTTGAAGCACCTACTGGTTTTTGACCCTTTGAAATTGTAGATGCTGCCAGAAAAGCAGTAGAGCACAGGAGGGAGGGTTTTACCAGGGAAAACAACATGACCTTGAGTGTTACACCGTTCAAAAAACAAGTAGAAAAGAAGGAACAAAAAATTGAGGCATACACATTAATATGATTTACTATCATATCACTGTTCATCAATCAATATCAATTTCATCTCCTAAAATATAGTGCAGCAAGGGTAGTAGCTCAATCATTACACATACATTTTGTATAACTAGCAAAGTGTTTCCACTACATTCAGAGGGCTTTTAATTTGCAACAACAGATAACAAAAGGAGAGATGGACACAGGCGCTTCATGACTCTGAGCACTCTTAAATTTCTCAACATGTCAAAATGCACCATGCAGCATTTTGACAGTACTAAATCAAATTAAAGCAATATGGAGACAAAATCCAAAGTATATCATGTAATAAATGTTTTGGTAAACAAACAAATGTTACAGTGGGGGCGCAGAGTGGTCCAGCAGTCTAAAGCGCTGCCACTATGAGCAGGAGGTCGCAGGTTCGAACCCCTGTTCATGCAGCAAAATTGGCCCTGCTCCCTCCGGGTGGGTAGATGGCGCTCTCTCCCATCACTCCTAGGGTGATGTCTGCAGCACAGGGCGTCTGTGAGCTGATGAACCGGAGCTGAGTCGCTGCGCTTTCCTCCAAGCGCGCTGGCTGCTCGGCAATGCTTCGAAAAGTTGCGGTGGCTGGCTTCATATGTATCGGAGGAAGCATAAGTTAGTCTTCACCCTCCTGGTGTGTTGGGGCATCACTAGTGATAGGGGGAGTCCTAAAGAGTGGGTTGGGTAATTGGCCGTGTAAATTGAAAATGAGAAAAAAAATTGAAAAAAAAAAACAAAAACAAACAAATGTTACAGTGTATCTTACTTTACCCTGTACAGCTTGTATCTGTCAACTTAAAAACAGCCAGATAGTCAAACACTATTCTAGATATGTTAGTCATATATTCTTAAATTACAATCTGAATATTCTGAACAGGTTGTGAAATACTGGGGTACCGAGCATAACTAAATCAACTCAAGTATTAAAAAAATTAGCCACAGCCTTTGTGACATTCTGCTGCTTTTTCCTGACATTTTTCCTCATCTTGTGTTCGAGAATGGGCTGGACCTTGCTTATTCAAGGCCTCTGTGGCTTTCCTTGACGGACAATGACTATTATTTAAGAACATCAGAAGTGCTTAAATATGATGCTCAGTGTTGTAAATAACTTGTTTTTATAAAGATAACAATAGTCTTTTTAATTTGACAGTGTGTTTTACTTTGGAAAATCCAATTAGCTTTAAAGGCTTCACCCAAGATGACGCCATACTTACGCCATAGCCTGTACTGTAGCCTGACGCTCCCCAGAATTGTAATTATGCATCGCGCAACATGGACAGCCGCAGCTGTTATTGGTCCACTGAGACACCCACACATTCCCACCTTCACATTTAACTGAAGAGTGACGCAGAGGTGCGGACACACGAACGCTATTTGTTGTCTATAAATTGGCCTTACGTCACCATATAAGGTATTACCCGCTCAACAGCATCACTTTCCAGAGTGCAGGTTATCTCACCGTTTGAAATTCCTGCCAATGTTTATTATGTTGTGTTTATTCTGTTATTAGCAGTGTGAGCTAGCTTCTAACACACAACTACATCTGTGTTTATGTTAGAGGGTCATGAAGTAGACAAGCAAATACACCATTCAAGTATTTTATTTACTGTGAACAAACCATTTTTACAGTCTTGTTGCTTTTATAGGAAACAACTTTTTTCTATGGCATCAGAGCATCTGGTTTATTGACTGATATCAGGATGTATAGAAATTTCACTAAATAGAACAAATGCTTTTTTGGTATTTTTTATACAAATCACTCACTATACCTTCAACATATAGGGCCCTATTTTAGCGATTTATATCGCACCCAGCCTTTGTGCATCACGTGGCTTGATTTAAGGCGTGTCAGGTTGTCTTTGGTATCACAAGCACACAATCCAATTAGTGTGCCAGTCGTCATTCCCTTTAAGAGCCAGGTGCACTCTGGCTTTGGTGCATTGATATCTTAACAGTGCAGCGTTTTTTTTTTCTGTGAGGCTACCCCAGCAGCTCATTTAGGGAACAGCAAAGTTATTTTATTTAAAATTTAAATTTAAAAGCTCGATTTGCACAATGTAACACGTATATTTGTGAGTGTAATGAGCGGAGGTGTAGACGCGCTAAGTGTGCCAAATGTGCACAGTGCTCCTTCATGGCTAAGAAAGGATTGGACAGCTGACTGCTGACTTTAGCCAGTGTTTAAATCAGTCAGTGGTTCACCTGTATTTCCCGCCACCAAGACAGAAAGACTCCGGAAATTTACCTGAACACATCTCACTTTCAGACCACCACGCCTATTGTTATTTTAACAGCATGGGCACAGGGGTGAGATAGCAACGAGCATTGTGCAGGGTGTATGATAGGGCTCCTAGACTCTTAAGAGGTAAAGCATATGCAGACACATTTGTCAAAATAACTGCCTCTTATTACCAAGCTGTGTACCTGACTCCAGTATTTGCAGGAGCTGATGCATAGTTGTCCAAGAGCCAGCAAGACACAGACCTTATTAGCCATCCCACTGAGAAAGAATGTGGTCAGTTTCCTTTTTGGAACTCGTTTCCCAATCTGGCGTGTGGCTCAGCTGAGACTTAAATATGTAACTCAGCAGCATGTGTCTCCACTAAACTGCTGCCTTTTGTAGCGTAATCTGATTTGGCTAATCATTTTGTTTTCCTCCATGCTTAATTTATTCTTTATCAGGTTTGCCCCCATTCATTTCAGCCAAATCAAGCTGCCTTATCTGTAACATTAAAATAAAAAAAAAAAAATTGTCCCGGGTAGCAATTAAAATCTCAATTTCTCCTGACATTATCTCACAACAAATGAGTTTTGAAGTCATGGAGATTAGAGTGTTAAAGGCTAATAGAGTTTCTACACACTGTGGCATGTGGGGCAGAGGGGTGAAAGCAGCCTTTAACCTAGTAAATGTGTAATATCTGACATTTAGTTAGATGAACACAACAGCTGGCCTAGATCAGGCTGCACACTTTGTCACACTGAGGTCAAGCTAATCGATGGCAGATCCAGGCATAGGTGGTTGGTGTGACATGGCGACCTGGTGGCTATGTGCCTTCCCAGTGTCGGGGTTTTGGGTTTAAAAAAACTTCCTGAGTGGAGTTTCCATGTTTTTTATGTCCGAGGGGGTTTTCTCTGTGGACTCTGGTTTCCTCCCGCAATCCAAAAATATCTGTTTATTTGCTGAGCTTCTGTGGCAAGACATTAAAATTGCTGTTCACAGACACTCTCCATCCAACCTGGCTGAGCTGTTTTATAAAGAAGAATGAGCAACAATCTCAGTCTCCAGATGTGCAAAGCTGGTAGAGACATAGCACAAAAGACTTGCAGCTGTAATTGCAGTGAAAGGTGGCTCTACGCTCTAAGTATTGGTATAGGTTGGGTAAAATCTCAATAAAATACATTTAGGTTTTTGTTTGTATGGTGACAAAATGTGAAAAAGTTCAGTCCACTGTATCTTTGCTAGCTCTGCTAAGTTGTGATACTTACTTTAATGTGCTGAGTGGTGGACTCTCAAAAGGGGTATCCAGTGTACATATCCATATTACACATGCTACATTTGTTGCAGATTTCAACTTTGTTTTTATGGGATCTAATGATGGGGAAGGGTGTCCATATTGCATTTTAATGAGCCTCGCACAGAGCTACAGAGATCAAATCTGCACTGAAAATGAGCTGATAGTGAGACATTCCATTTCCAGTGTAAATATTCCATAAGCAATATTTACAGCAGACAAATATCTTAATACCAGCAATAAACTCTTCCATTGAGTTTAAGCTATAGCAGCATTCAGCCGCTGAAGAGCTGTAACAGTTTGTGAAAGTTCACGCTGGTGGTGTGCCAAAGTGCTCCAGTTCCATTGTCAAAACATCATGACTTGGTTGCTCCGAATCCTCTCTGAAACAGTGTTGTAGCTGCTGCTCTGAATGTGATAATTCTGTGCCTCTCCACATCTATCTCCAAACATGCTGGAACGCTCCGACTGGCACCCGGCGCACTACACCCACGTATGCGGCCGTGGGGTTGCCAGGCAGCAGGAGCAGTGTTCGCTGGGATACGGCAGTGCAGGAGCGTCTCAGATTAAGCCTAGTTTTTAGTAGGTCAGAAGTTGAATACGGTCGTTCAGTGGTGGTTCAGTAGAGCAGAAACATCTGATGTGCTAAACACGCTCTGTAAAACAGAAGAACCTGCCCTGCTGTTGATTTTTGCTGTCATGCTGGGTGTTATGAGCCAGAGTTAACAGCACTTACTTAAGGAAATTGTTAGGTATAGCCCGCCTGTGTTGTATAAGCTGCTCTTCCAGGCTTCTGAGCGAAGACTAATTACCTACAAATGCACAGTTTATTTGTCATAAACATGATATTGACCTTTACCACTCAGTCAGTGGATTGTTGGAATGTTTCCCATTCAAGCAGAGACCTCCACCACAGACAGTCTTTCAAAACAACTTACATAACACAAAGTTTTCTCTCACACAAGCTCTGCAGTGTCTGTCGGAAGGCCGAAACCCGCTGGAGAGGTCATGTGTGTGGGCGTAGTCTTGGAGACTTCTTTATAATGATATTTGCAGTCCATGTGACTATGGAATCCCTGAGGCCTGCTATAAATGATACACACACTTAACTGCAGACTCATTGTTTTATAGGAAGGATTCAGATTCAGGTTCATATCAGTAGGTTACCACATTTTTACAGCTAGTGACTAATGATATACACCATGTATACATACTAAGAAGAATGATTTTAGTGGCATGTGTCCATCAGAACACATACGTAATAATAACAGATATAATTATATACATTTTATTATAAAATTATAGTAGTACGTATGTTTGGTGTGCCATATCGTATCGCACGCAATAATATCTGCATATCTAACATTTTTATATAGTTATACTTATATTGTCTTGATACTCTTTTAGAGGCGTATAAGATCATTAGGTTCATTTTTTGCTGTTTGTAGCAAAAGGAAAATGCACACTGTTCTAATTCTCCATTAAATATCTACTATAGACAGATTATTAAGGATCTGTCCAGTATCAGTTATTTTACTTTAATCCAGGATATATGGAGTGTACTATTAGTATCATTTGATCATTGACCTCTGTTACAGTGTGGTCCCAGAGGTGTTTAGCACTTGTTGCCCCTTTGCCTTCACTCTGTGGTCCAGCTCACTCCGAACCATCTGGATTGGGTTCAGGTCCGGGGACAGTGGAGGCCAAGTACATAACTCCACATGTGTTTGTTCATAGTTTTGATGCCTTCAGTGAGAATCTACAATGTAAATAGTCATGAAAATAATGGAAACGCATTGAATGAGAAGGTGTGTCCAAACTTTTTGACTTTTGACAAAATAGAAAAATCTAAGCTTTAATTCAAATACCTTTATTTAATGGGGAAAAAAATCACACTTTAAGAAATATATCTTTTAAAAGAAATCATGTGTGCCACAATTATTGGCACCCCTGGTGTTAGTACTTTGTACAACCTCCATTTGCCAACAAGACAGCACTTCATCTTCTCCTATAACTCTTCACAAGATGGGAGACTTCACAAAGAAGGATCCTCGACCATTTCTCTTTGCACAATTTCACTAAATGAGTCCTGGGCCTTTCTCCTATACACTCTCCTCTTCAGCTCAACCAACATGTTCTCTTTTGGGTTGAGGTATGGGGACTCAGATGGCCATGAGAAGAGTTTGATTCTGTGGCTTGTAAACCATTTTTGAGCAGATTTGGCCACATGTTTAAGGTTATTATCTTGCTGAAAGACCCAGATACGACCCAGCTTCAGCTTTCGGACAAAGGCCACCAGATTCTGATTTAAAATGTCCTGATATTTCAAAGAGTTCATGATCCCAAGTATTCTTACAAGGTTGCCAGGTTCTTTGGAGGAGAAACAGGCCCACAGCTTCACCAATCCCCTATACTTAATAGTGGGCATGAGTTGTTTTTCTGTGTTTTTCATCCTAAGCGTTACGCCAGACCCACTTAGAGTATTTAATGCTAAAAAGCTCTATCTTGGTCTCATCTGACCAAAGCACACATTCCCAGTTAAAATCCCAGTACTGCTTGGCAAACTCCACCCGTTTACGCTCATGATTATAACTCAGAAAAGCCTTTCTCCGTCCATGCCTCCCAAACAGCTTGTTGGCATGTAGATGGCGCAGGATGGTTGTTTGGAGACCTCATAACCCAAAGATGCTACTTTTTGATTTAATTCTTAGTTATTCAGCCATAGACAGCCAAGCCTTTATATAAACTTTGGAATTTAAAAATTCCAGATCCATTGTGTTTTTTGCTGTTCACACTGCCACAAAATAAGACAGTGTGTGATCGTAGCCTACATGCTGTAGAGTGTGGAGAACATATGCATTATATTTAAATCTGTTGAGAGGTGGTCTTCTCTTTGCTTGGTTTAGACAGAGTGGACTTTATTAATACATGATCTAAGAGATCACTTCAGTACTGAACCTGAGCCGCCTCTTCACTGCAGGCCGGCTTTAATGGCTCTTACTTTCAGCTGACTGCGTCTCTTTAAAGTGCCACATTCTGTCTGTCTCATTCTGCCTGTCTGTCTGTCTCCCTCTTTCACTATTCTGTCATTCACATGCTTTTATCTTTCTTCCTCCATCCACTCTGCTCTGATTTCTCTCTGTCTCACTTAACCTCTCTCTCACTCTCTCTCTTTCACTCTCTGTTTTTTCCTCTATAATAAATACAGATGCACCCACACACAGGCACTGCACCGCACACAATCTATCATTCTGTGAGTCAGTGGAAATCAGATTTCACCTTTCTACATCCTCAACCCATCTTACACCCTTTCTCTCTCTCCCAACTCTCTCTCTCTCTCATTCTCTTTTCCCCTTTTCTGACATTTCTGGTTTTCTCTTTTTCTTGTTATCTCTCTTTCTGTCTACTTACTCTCTCCCTTTTCTCCCCTCTCTCTCTCTGTTCTATTACTCTCTTTTTCTGCTATATATCTCCTAAATTCTACGGTTTCTTCCACCTTTTCTTTCTCTATTTCGTATCCCTCATTTTCTTCTGTATCTGTCTTCTTTCTTCATTTTTCTTTCTACTATCTGTCTTACTCTCCCTATTTCCTATCACTCTCTTATATTTCTTACTTTCTACTATTTCTCACTCTTTTCTCTCCTCTCTTTAGAATTCTTATTACTATTTTTCTTCTGAATCTCGCGTTCTGTCTGTTATTCCTATCTATTATTTCTCTTCATTCATTTTCTCACCTCTCTCTATATCCTATTACTCTCTTTTTCTTTTGTATCTCACTTTCTATCTATTATCTCTCTCACTTTTCTCCCCATTTTCTCTGTTTCTATCAATCTTTTTTCTCCTATACATATTTTAAAAGCTGCAATTTCTCCTTTATTTCTCCACTCTCTATATTTTCTATCACTCTTTTTCTTCTGTATCTTACTTTCTATCTCTTATCCTTTTCTCCCTGTTCTCTCCATTTCATTTCACTCTCTTTTTCTCCTATATATCTCTTACTGTCTACTATTTTTCCAACATTTTCTCCCCGTACTCCTATCACTCTCTTTTTCCTCCTATATTTTGATCTCTGTATCTTTTATCTCTCTTTCTCCCCTCTCACATTCTTCTTTTGTTTTTTCTGACAGTCTTATCTATCTTTTTCTCATCTTGCTCTCTTTTTCCCATATCTCTTTCACATCTATATCTCTGTTTTCTCCCATCTCTCTCAATTTCCCTTTTTGTTTCTCTCTATTTTCCATCTGTCCCTCTCTTTTTTGTATCTGTCTATACTCCCTCTCTCTCTTTCTCCTCTCACTTTTCCCTCTTGTTTTTTCTCTTCTCTTTCTTTTTCCTTAGATCTTTCTCCTATCTGCCTCCTTTCTCCTGTCTCGTCTTGCTCTTTGTCATGTGCTTTCCCATTTTCTTTACATTAACTTTTTTTAAATATCTTTCTCTCTCTGTCTTTTTCTCTCTGTATTTCCACTTGTCTTTCTGTGTGGAGTTCTCACCTTTCTTTGGTGGTCATTTTCTATGCCCTCCAGACCAGTGCCATCCTCAAGTGCCCTATCGACAGTTTTCCTGTGTGGGTGTCGTCCACACTTCATGTAGCAGTTTGTCTTCTCTCTCTCTCTCTCTCTCTCTCTCTCTCTCTCTCTCTCACACACACACACACACACATTCACTACTGGACCATTTTTTCTGACCCTGCAGCATGCCAAAAAAAGAGAGGGAGGCGGAAGGCTGGAGCGATGGAGGGAGGATGGAGGAGTGGAATGATGGGGGGGTTATAAATAGCGGGCTCTGCTGGAGAGAGAGAGAGAGAGAGAGAGAGAGAGAGAGAGATAGTCTTTAATTACAGCCGAGTGTGACAGGAGGAGCGAGAGGCTAAGCTGGGCTGTGAGCGGAGACTGGAAAAGATATGTGTGTGTGTACTCGGAGTGTAACAATACACAAACACCTTTAAATATAAACTCAGTGTGGACATATTTGGGTAGAGTGGGTACTTCCGTCATCGTCTCTCTGTTTTTGGGATACAGTGTTTTTTTATAGAACACTGGAAACTATTTCCTGTTAGTTTATGTTTATATTTCTGATATTGTGAAAAATGTATAGCATAAAACATATCTGTACAACACTTCACACGTAATCAATTGTTTATAAACAACTATACAGAAATATTTTACATTTAATAAATAATACATTTAACAAATAATTTAATAAACACTTGTTTAAAGAGCCATATACTGCATTCATTGAGTATTTTTAGTTGTTTTTTATATATATATATATATATAAAAACACACTAGTGATGTAACAGTGTGTGAATTGGTACTGAACACTCACAGTGTGGGGGGCACAGAAAAAACACAATACATGCTATCAAGGTAAATATGAAAATATCACATCCAGGAAACCTTATGCCCTAAGCCATTGGATTTGCATGGTACTGTAGGAACTGTAATACATTCCTCCTGTCTCTCTCTCGCGCTCGGCGTGTCTTTGGTTTCCGTCCGTCCTCGTTTTTCCACCAGTTTTCGGGCTCTCTATCTCTTTATGTAGGCGGTTTTTGAACTTATATGAACTACAACTCTGCACATTCTTGCTGGTGGCAGATAAACTGCATGCTCTTTCAGGCGACACACCCCAAAGCGGCGAGAGAAAGGCGGGGAGAAAGGAGAGGACCCGGACCGCGGTCCACCTATTAGTGACCCCTGATATATAGAATTCATATAGCTAAAGCACACCTTTAGTGTTTTCGTGTTAATGAATGTTTTCTATGCCATTAGGGTAACTAGAAAATGTAAGATTTTTAAGATAGGTCAGCTAACCCCCACACTTTGTCTACTATTTATCTTCAAACCCAGCTAGCTGATGCAAACTACAGTGATTAATTGTTAAGTGGCTCTAACCATAGTCTAATGGAGGTTGCAGGATAGTTCATCTCAAGACACCAAGTGTGAGAAAGACTCAATGAATTTCCTCCTAGACATGTAGACTTGGGATGTGACCCGAATGGATTCCCACACCATAATTAATATTGCGCTATATAGGGATGGACTCTGTGCGGCCCCTGTAAGTTCAGGAGAAATAACAATCTATTATGGCTGCGGTAGATTTGGTTCCTTGTATTATCACAGAAAACTGGTACAGTCACATTTTTAGAATTTGGTTTTGTCTTAGTACTAAATTGTCAGTTTTCTACCTCAAAGTTAACCTATTATTAACCCACTTACGCCTAAAACTAATTTTAAACTTTTACTTTTATTTATTTATTTTTTTACTAGTGGCAGTTCTAGACCACTTCAACTGGGGGCCAGTCTAGGGCCAGTGGTTATGTTCAAGGGGCCGATTACTTTCTAGAGATCAACAGGCACTAAAAAGAAAAAGTATGGATTCAGTGTTATTCAACATTTTTTATACAGTTTTTAGTTACAATGACAATTACAATATTTTAGTGCGATCATGGGATTACGTTGCTTTACCTGAGTTTTTTTTTTATCCGCTTATTCTTGTTTTAGATCATTTTGTTTTTTAAAAATGTTTTATTCCAATGGTGGATGATTTTACTTGTTCAAAACATTATTTCTTGATGAAAGAAGATTTGCCTTAATACCTTAAAACATTAAATAAAGTGCATTTCTTAAAATGTAATGAAATTATCTCAAAATGTAGTTACACTTCATGTATTACTGTGCATTTGGCAAAACAGTATGAAGAGTGGACTGTCACTGACTGGGGATTTAATGTTTTATGTTCAGTGTTTTTTCTGATTTTCTGTCCTGCAACTGCATTTCTGTGAAGCAGCTTTGTGACAACAACAGTTGTAAAAATCTCTTTATAAAATGATTTGATTTGATTTGACCTTTCAGCTGCCCCTGTCACCCATGTATTAGAGCGGAAACACGGCCTGCTGTCTGTAGGTAGTAAACGCAGCGCTGTAGATCTGGAGCGGCTTGCTTTTGTTGTTGGCGTTACATAATCATCCGCACTGGGAGCTCCCGCCTCTGAGAGACGCTAAGACTTTCTCTCTCTCTCTCTCTCTCTCTCTAACACATACATACTCTCTCTCTTTCTCTCTCTGTCCCTCTGACAAACATTTCATGATTTGGGACAGAGAGAAAAAGAGAGAGAGAGAGAGATAATATGCTGCTTGATCAGATGTCTATAATAATTTGATGTGACACTTCACAGTGAGCGTACACTGTTACACTACACTGTTATTACACACATCACTATGATGAGAGGAGATTTTTCACTCTCTCTAACTCAGCATTAAGTCGACCTTCAGCATATTCATACGCACTGCGTCCGCGCACATAAAAGCCTCCTGTTTTTTAATGACGCTATAGAGCAGTTATGTAACATCCAGAAATCCCATCTAGAACCGAGGGGAAAAGGCATGAGCAAACGTGTGAGAGAACCTTTGGGAGACCTTTTCTGAAAATGGCACATGTTGAATCATACCTGAAGCAAAGCACTGTAAAGACTGAATCACGGTCAGCGGTGCCTCGTTCTCTCATGGTTTGCATACCTTGTTCCAGTCTATTACGATCATTATTATTCTGTCTGGATTCTTCCTTTTAGCGTAATTCGGACAGAATGACTCAAATTACCACTGTTGAACAACTGACTGCAAATATCTTTAATCTGCACTCATATATTAGCAGACGAAGTGAAGCTGAAACAGCCCTGCTCCTGACAGGATCTTCTCATCTAAATGGAGCCCTTATTAATCCCAGTGAGCGGCAGAGCGCTGCTACAGGATAATGATAACGATTAAGGACATCTTTTAAATCCCCACACCATGTCTTACTCAACCACTTCAGTGGGAGAAGGAGCATTACGGCAGATGTTTCTTTTCTAGGGGTCTAATTTTAGAGGTAAAGAATAAAGTGTAGTATGTTAGTTTAAAATTTGTACCCTGTACACTTATCATCAAAAAAAATTGTTGCACTCAACTGACCAGAATGACACTCTCTTGGGCGGCAGTTTGTCATGGAGTCATGTTCTGTGACAAGTCCAGCTTTTACTTTGGGGGAAATATATAGATGGATGAATATATAGATGCTTTATTGAACTACAAAATGTATCTATTGTAAAGGCTGCCACTCACAATGGCACTAGAGGTCGATATGTCTTACATCTTAGTCTGCGTCTGTCTTGTTTCCCTTATTTCTTGATTCTTTCTGTTTCTGTCTTGTTTTCTTGCCTGTCTTTCTGTTTCGTCCCTAGCTCTGTAGCACATGGCTCTGTTTTGTTGCTGTCTTTTCTCTGCCTAGCCCCACCCTGTCATGAGAGAGTCTAGTTTGTTACCCAACATCCTTGTTATCTATCTCAGGTATTCCTTCTTTCCCCGGTTCTTTGTTTTATTAATCTCAGTTTTTGTTTTTGTCTTTAGTAGGGGGTGGAATCTCTAGGCTCTTTTTTAGATTAAGATTCCGAGGTTTGCAATGCGATTATAAAACAATTATTGATGCATCCTTTTCTTTTACACAGGATTTAATTTTCTTCATTGCATTAATACTTGATACTCTTAAAGTAAAGAGTTTAACTGAGAGCTTTAACTGAGAAAATAAACTAATTTAAGTGTATCTACGTATTACAACCTTCTTATAAAAGGAAACTATCAGCTGCGTGTGTGTGAGACAGATAGAAAGAGAATGCCTGAGAGTCTTCAGCACAGTGATGCTGTTTTGAAAGTCTGGAAAAAAATAAAGTGTGGAGGAAAGTAGAGGATGACTTTATAGCTAGCTTTCTGGCCTATCATTTTTGCTAACCAAACATAAATAAGTGGTGAAGGCTTGTAGTCCATCCAAATCACTTTAGAACTTCATTACAGGTACATTGACAGCTCAATAGATAGATAGATAGATAGATAGATAGATAGATAGATAGATAGACAGACAGACAGACAGACAGACAGACAGACAGACAGACAGACAGACAGATAGATAGATAGATAGATAGATAGATAGATAGATAGATAGATAGATACTTTATTTATTGATCCCCAAGGGGAAATTCTTGACATCCAGCAGTAGGTATGTATAGTACACAAAGTTACAAAAAGATAAAATATGATGATACATATAAATACAACAAAATAAAAAAATAAAATGAAAAGTATAAAAGTACAGTCTTTAGTGTGTGTGTGTGTGTGATGTAAAATGGAGGTAGTGCAGTTGAACACAATAGAGAGTGAACACCAGTTGATGTGCATAATGTGAGGATAACTGATGTCAGCCATACAGAAAGTGCAAATACACAGTTATATAATAATTTAAATTTAGCCGTGCAAATGATACGTAAACAGTAGATGAATGATCTAGTGAAAGAACTACTAGTGCAAAATAGGGTAGAACTATAAAAATAGTGTTATAGGCATCAGCAAGACTGAGAGTGTGACCATAGATGGGGGTGTGTGCATGGTGTGACCAGAATTGCCGGAATGAATAAGTGTCACAGAGTCTTCAGTTTGCGTCAATATTGTGTTAACAAGGTTCTGCAATCAGTGTCCCTACCTTTTCTGAATACTCACCCCGCTGTACTATTCCAACAGGACAATGCTAGTCCACATACTGCTGCCATTGTAGGATCTTGTATCAAACACATAGATACTATGGCATGACCAGCCACATTGCCTGACCTAGTCCCAATTGAAAATGTCTGGGATGTTATTGGTTGCAGCACTATCAACACTCCACCCGTACCAAAACTATTAAATATTAAATATTAAAACTCCATGGGATGGATTATCACAGGACATCATTAGGAACCTCTACAGTCTAGGAACCTCTAAGTCCATGCCATTACACATACATTACACACTGCCTCTGTATCTGTAGCTCATTGAATATGACCAAGAGCTATTCATATATGTATTCCTTATTATTCCTTTGACAATAAGTGTAGATTCCAGTACAAATACTAATTTATAATAAATACTAAATAATAAGGGCTGTCATACAAGGTTAAAAGAAGGACCATGGAAAAAATAAATAAGGTTTGGGAAAGTTTTTTCATCATGGGTAATATGGTACTGGATTGAATGTAAGAAAAAAACATAAGACAAGACAGCTTTGTGTTTAAACTGTGGAAAAGCCAGTGACCCAGCACTTTTTTTATCCCTTTTTTTTCAAATGGGCTCTATTTGGACAAAAGAATTACCTTGACCCCTATCACAGCAATGGGCAGCTGTGATCCTGGAAGGCTGAATACCTGCAGAATTTTGTGCCTTTTCTGTTTAAGGACATGTGGTTACACTTATTTGTTAATTTTCAGGGTTAGCAGGTCTCAGTCAGCAAACTGGAGCTATATGGACAAATGTAAGGCAGACATCATTGGTGGACATTACATTTAATGCATCCTATGGATTATCTATTTATCTACCCATTGTCTACTGCTTATCCAGGTGTCTGAGTCTCGAGGGCAGCTGACTAAGCAAAGAGACCCATACCTCCCTGTCCCTAGCCACCCTGTTCAGCTCTTCTGGGGGCTAGATACCAAGGCATTCCCAGACGAGCCGGGAGATAAAATCTCTCCAGCGTGTCCTGGGTCTTCCCTGGGGTTACCCTGCGGAGGAAACTCATTTCCACCGCTTGTGTTTGCAATCTCTTTCTTTCTGTCACTACCAAAAGCAAAAAGACCAGTAAACAGAGAGCTTTGCCTTTTCTCTAATTGCATGCAAAACAGCGTAGAGTCATTCACTGAAGCATTTTATTATTAAATAAAAACCCACAGAGAGCTAGCCAAGACCTTGAGCTCTCTATGGATTATTATTATTTAATATTTGCATGCAACACAGTGTAGAGTTATTCTTCAAGGTGCCATATAAAGCAGTGGAACATCACTGGCCTCATTGTTTCCTCAATGATTGCAAGGTGTCCAGGCCATGAGGCAACAAAGCATCCCCAAAGCACACTGACATGCCAAAAGTCATGGAACAGGACCTAGTATATCACCCGGTCACAATCATTACCACGCCCTGTGCTGTCCACTATAAGAACAGTCTACAACCTTACCCACAAGAAAACAACTCTCATTCCCAAGCCATCTCTAAGTTACATTTTCATGACTAACTTACTTTACATACTACTTTCCCATGACTTTTGACCTGTCATTGAATGATGCTCCCGCTACCATGCTTTAAAGTTGAAAAGAGGTTTAGGTGTTGTGGGGGAGTGTAATTCTTTTTACGAAAAAAACAAATATGTTTGTCTATAATTGTGACTGAGATAATTATAAGCACACATTTTATTAGTAATCAATGCTGCAAAGCTTTTCATGAAATGCTGACTTTTTATCAGCTGTACAGGACAGAAAAATGAGCTTGCAGTTATGATGTTTTCATGATGTATTTGTTTTGTAATGTTTTGTATTTTTAGCTAATTGCACAGACAAAAACAAGGTCTGTTCTTGCTGTGTAGCCAATTAGAGACATCCTGTTTTAATCTATGTTTATTGCCTCACATTATCACGATCTCCAGCAGCCCCATCAAACTGCTTTATCAAACAGCCCATTTTATGTCCCTACTGTGTTGGGGTAGGCAATAATATTTGAGCTGAGGAGATGAGACAGAGGTAAAACATGTTTAAATACATGGTTCAGCTTGAGGCAGCATTCTTAAACAGATATGCAGAAGCAGGATAGCAATATCTGGGCCCAGTTTCCCAAAAGCATCTTAACTTTAAGAACATCTTAACATGGTGAGAGAGTGCTCAGTTCGATGCTCACCCGATCGTTGAAGAATCATCTATGTGCTAAAAAGATTTTTGGAAACGCACCCCCCAGCTCTGTGTAAAAATCATGATTTTAGAACTGCCCCAGTTTACGGCTGCATTCACGTGTACCGTATAGCGTGTTTAATTATGATATTCCTCCCTGCAAGGTTGATGATGCTATGCATATATGACATCAAAGATAACTTCAAAGGGCCTTCCATCAGGTCTGATAAAGCCTGCAATTATGCAGAAATTAATTGTCCTAAATCTGACAAGTTCTCTCTAAACTCTACAGAGTCTCAAAGGTGCACATTCATTACTCTGTACACAGTGCAATCAAATGCAGTAATAAAACTTGTCAAAAGCTGATGAAGTGTCTGATGCACCCTAGTGGATTTATGATGGACAGGGGTGTCAGGAACATTTTGATTGCATGCTGCACCTCAAAACCTCTAGAGTAAAATAACTTAAGTGCACTTTATACGTGCATTTAAATAGGAGCATTTTCATATATATTAATTGGACTGATTACTACATCGATCTTACCTACTTACACTACATCGATCAGCTATAACATTATTACCACTAAGTAAATTAACTAAGTAAAAACATAGTTTTCTTCCTCTACAGTTTGACCTGTCAAGATGGGGAATATATTAAACAGCAACTATACTTAAGTGGAGGCAAGTGGAACTGATTAAATGGATAATAAGTGTAAAAACATGGAGTTGGTATAAGAGAATATAGTGTGTGTGTGTGTGTGTGTGTGTGTGTACAGCTCTGAAAAAAAATCAGTTTCTCAAACAGTTTCTCTGATTTTACAAGTTTTAGATATATGTTTGAATAAAATGATCATTGTTGTAACATTTCTCCCAAATTGCAAATAATTTGGTATTTAAATATTGTCATTTTAGTGCATTTATTTTTTAATCACAGTTTACATGTATCTTAGCATTTCTCCTCCACCAGTCTTACACACTGCTTTTGGATGCCACTATATGCCACTCCTGGTGCAAAAATTCAAGCAGTTCAGTTTGGTTTGCTGGCTTGGGATCATCCATATTCCTCTTGATTTTATTTCAATTTGATAAAATCAAAGAAACACATACTTTTTTTTCAGAGCTGTTAGGGCACTTTATTTACCTGCAGGATCATAAAATTGTTCAGTAAAAATATTTAAGATTCTCTTCCTCTACAGTGGCATCTGTCAAGGACTGTATATGCACTTCATATGCCAGATGTCATGGGACACTAACTAGTATCATGTCACATGATTTTTTCCATGTCTGCATGTATGCATGTGGGACTTCCTGAACTGAACGTGGATGTGATTTCTGCTAGAGTTTCTAGTCTGTTCACACAGACACTTCTAGCCGGACACAGCTGGTCACAATAACAACTCCTGTTGTTATTGTGGCAATTGTTCCATTTTTTTAAAGGTGTGTTTTTCTGGATGACCAGCTGACCTTAAGCTTGTGTTCACATGTGCTAGATCTGCACAATTGTAGTAATAAAAAAATGATTTTAGATGGAGCAGAGGTTACTGGCATTTTCAGGTCATACTCATGCCATCCAGGCTTGCCAACCTCTGGTGCGCTTTCATATGAAAGCTTGGCAGATGTTAAATTAAATTAGCAAAACTGTGCAATACATATCGTATTATGCACAATAATTTCGCCAACAGTTTTGAATATCGTGAACAAAATTATACACTGAAACTTTGCGCCATATCACCCACCCCTAAATATCCCATCAGGGTACTACTTTTTTGCTGTTTTTACGAAAAGAAAAATTCACACACTGACTAGAGACAGATTATATCTGTCCATATCTGCATTATTAGTATCATGACATTCTGGATAATTAACTTCTGTTACAAATTTGATAAAATTCTTGTATTTTTTTAATATCTCAGTTAGGGGTGTGCCATATCAGATCGTATGCAGTAATATAATTCAATTTGTTCAAATTAATTTTGTTGCAGTGGTGTATTCTTGAAATAATAATGCCAAGAAAAATTGTGATATTATTTTAGGGCCATATCGCCCACCCCTACTGTGAAACCCAGGGCACTTCCAGCCCTCAACACACTGTATTTACTCACATTAAAAGTAAAGAGTTGCAATTGAGCATTTATGCTCTGAAATGTCTTCAAAAAGCAACATTCTCGTTAAAGCATTGGAAAGTTATTTGTTCACTGAGGCTGGAACAGCTGTGGGTTCATAGTAAACTGTGGAACTGGAATCCTGATCAGTAACATGACTCATATGCTAATTACATCAGCATTGGCCCTGATACCACCAATATTGAATTGGATCAGTCCCGCCTCTAATATGAAGTAATAAATAATGCATATTAAAGCCTGGTAAGATTGGATCTGAACTCTGCAGGATCAGGAACAGCAGGGATGAATGTTCCTGCTGTACAGTATTTATTGATTTTTGAGAAGTTTAAAGAAGTTGCCCTCAGAGAAGTTTGAGAAAAACTTTGGGCTACATGAAACTTTTCTTCATGGGCCAGCTCATCGTTCTGGGTCTCAGTTTGTCACCAGAGTGTTTCTCAAGAGCCCTTGGTCAAAGGAAGCGCTTGCAGCCGCACAGCATGGTGTAGTTTCCATGGTGAAATGAGAGGGTTTGGATCAGTGTGTTTGACAGCAGCTGGCCCTGCTAAGGAGCAGAGAGCATTTAGATTCTAACGTGAATCAAAGCCCATTCATAGCGCTAAAACACTACAGATGCTACAGATGGAGTGACTCACACACTCCAGCAGTTTCAAAGAGGAAGGATGGTTCCAGGGGGCTTCTGAAACATTTAATATGTGGCATATACGGTCCATGAGATACCGAAGGATGCGTTGTTTTATTGCAGTGAAGGGACATTTTCTAAACCTGATGTGAACTAATATAAACAATGAGTGAAAGAAAAATCCCACTCCTTTAAGAGGGGGACTTATACAATATGCAGAGATCAGGCTGTGTATAGGCTTACGTAAGACTGTGGAGTGGTGGGAGGTTTTAGTTCAGAATAGAGTAGTCTCTCTCTCTCTCTCTCTCTCTCTCTCTCTCTCACTTTTTCTCTCTCCCTCTTCCCCTCAATGTGGCCAGTAAGTACAGCAGAATATGCAGTATTCATGTCTTTGTATGAATAGAATCAGAGCTTTTAGGTTTTTCTCTATTAGCTGCACCCTGTAATCCTTTATAGAGCTTAGCCTTCACCTCATGATGATGTCGTAGGGTAGAGTGGGGCACAAAGTATCAAACCTTACCATGTTTTAATGTATTTAAACAGATTAAAATAGAACATGCATTTGGTTGTCGTCTCATATTCCCATAGCAACCATATCTGTGAATTATTCGACACATATTTCTCTAGAGTCAGACTAAAACTCTATTTTTGTACCACATCACAGAATACAACTTACATTGAGAGCTACTCAGGCTAAATACAGCTCCCGAATGGGATGTTGTTGTAATGCAGTTTGAACCCTTATAAGCTTTTTTTTGTTTGTTTGTTTGTTACCCAGGGTGTCCTGCTGGGTCTAGTGGACCCATTGCATTTTGGGGGGTTCTAATTCAAAATACTTTCCAAGTAATATAAACAGCACATATGTTAAATTTGTTTCCTTTACCTTTGTTAAATCACATTTCTGAATAGATATGCCACTTATTTTGAAGATGCCATTTATGAAGAAAATAATCAACAAATGTACAAATGAAGCAAGTGTTTCCCAACTATAGTGTGTTATTTATTTATTATATATTATTTATTTATTATTGAATTTCATTTAACCTACTCAGGTCAGTTTACAGATAATATCTGTCTGAATAACACATTAGCCACACTGAACATGGCCATGTTCATACCAGACTATACCACACATATAGGGCATAGTAAAACGAGTTTTAAAATGTGTGTATTTCATATATACCTCTTCAAACTGTGTCTGTATATGATCTTCACATTCTAAAACTTCCTCCTCTGCATCAACCATCAGTTCTCTCTCTCTTTTACAATATCAGCTGTCTAAACAGTCTGAACAGAGAATTGCTTTGCAATCTTGACCAGTTGTGATATGGAACCACGCTGACAGAGCTATAAATTAGGGGTGAGAACAATATTTGATTTTTAGATTCATCTCGATTCGGGTGATTCTAAGCAATTTACAAATGCCAAACAGATTTAGAACTGCCAACCTGTAGTTACGCATTTTGAACTCCTAATACGCTTGTATGATTCTATGTTCTAAAGTACACATATCTTTTCATCTCGCATTTTCCTCAGGACATCCAAATGTGTGTGTGTGAGTGTGTTTGCGGCCGCTCATGCTGTTTAGCACAAATTTTAATCAAGCAAGCTACCTAGCTTACGCTACTTTCCTCCACTTTATTTCGCTCTAAACTGTCTAAACATTGCCGCTGTGCTAAAGATTCTCTCTGTCTCTCTCTTACTCTCTGTCTCTTCGCACGTTTCCTCTTGTCAAGTTAAGGAACTCAGCACATTACAATATTCATATTTAAAAAGCATCAAAACTTCCCTGAGATAAACAAAAAACTTAATAATTTATTTTTACCCAGATCAAACACAGATCAGCTTTTCTTGTAGCTGGTTTTAATATTACCCTAACAACATGAATCCTAGATTTTTTGTGTTAATAATTTCATTATTAAGTAAATAGAAATAGTTTTAAAGAGCATATTAAATAGGAGGATTATGGATCATTACAAGTACATTACATTACATTACATTACATTACATTAAATTTGGCAGACGCTTTTGTCCAAAGCGACTTACAATATTGAAGTGCAAATAATAGAAGAGGTTAAGTACAAAAATAATAGAAGTTAAAAATAAAGCATCTATAGATAGGGCCTTAAGGAGGTCAGAGGGAAATTGTACCAGGAGTTGGGTGGCCTGTTGCGTCAGAAACGGTCGAATTTTTCCGATGTTGTAAAGTGCAAAGCGGCAGGATCGAGCAACTGAGGCCACATGGTGCGTGAAGAGAAGCTGGTCATCAACCATGACACCCAGGTTCCTAGCAACCTTTGTCGGTGAGAGAGAGAGAGAGTCGATGGTTATGGCAAAGTTGTGTTGAATAGAAGGTTTTGCTGGTATGACCAGAAGGTCAGTCTTTGAGAGGTTTAGTTGGAGGTGGTGTTCCTTCATCCATGCGGATATGTCTGAGAGACACTGTGATATTCGTGCAGAGATTGAGTGATCATCTGGTGAGAACGACAGGTATAGCTGAGTGTCGTCAGCAAAGCAGTGGTAGGAAAAACCATGTGAGCGGATAACCCGACCTAGAGAGGTGGTGTATATTGAGAAGAGAAGAGGTCCCAGTACCGAACCCTGGGGAACCCCAGTGGGTAACGAGTGGGCTGGGGACAGCCGTCCTTGCCATGACACCCTGAACGAGCGCCCAGTGAGGTACGATCTGACAGCGCATTGTCTGAGATCCCCATGTTCGAGAGTATAGTTAGGAGGAAGTCATGGTTGACTGTGTCGAAAGCAGCCGAGAGGTCCAGCAGAATGAGCACTGAGGACTGTCCTGCAGCTCTAGCAGTTTTTAACGCTTCTGTCACAGACAACAGAGCCGTCTCAGTAGAGTGCCCTTTCTTGAAACCAGATTGGTTCTGGTCCAGGAGGTCATTTTGGGTGAGGAAGCCAGAGACTTGATTGAGAGCTGCTCTTTCTAGTGTTTTAGAGAGAAAGGGTAGTAGTGAGACCGGTCTGTAGTTATCAACCTGGGCGGGGTTGAGAGAAGGCTTTTTAAGCAGTGGTGTGACCTGTGCTTGTTTAAAAGCAGTCGGGAACACACCAGATGTTAAAGAGGCATTGATCGTGTGAGTAATAGCCGGAATGATTGCAGGTGCGATAGTTTGCAGAAGGTCTGAAGGAATCGGGTCAAGTGGACACGTAGTAGGATGGCTACGCGTTAGGAGAGCCAGTGTCTCGTTCTCAGTGAGAGGAGCGAACGAGGAGAAAGCGACGCCTTCGGTAGAGGGATACCGGGCAGCAGAGCATGATGTAGGACTGCTACATGTCGCATCAGTAAACTGTCTGATGATAGCTGCCACTTTCCCAGTAAAGAATGAGGCAAGAGCTTCAGCCGTAAGGCAGGTAGCCTGAGGAGGAGGTGGAGGGTTGAGTAGTGTTTTGAATGTAGCAAATAGTTTCCGGGAGTCTGTGAGGGAGCTGATTTTTTTGTGATAGAATTCAGCTTTAGCAGTAGTGAGGCTGGCTGAAAAAGAAGCCAGGAGCAGTTGGTAGTTTTTTAGGTCTGTCTGGTTTTGCTTTTTTTGCCATTTTTTTTCAGCAGCTCTGAGTTTGGAGCGTAGTTCCCTGAGCGTGTCATTTTTGAGCCATGGCTGCGGTTTGCTAGAGCTAATGGCTCGAGATGTTTGAGGACAGAGGTCGTCCAAACAGGAGCTTAATGTGGAGCAAAGAGTATCAGTGGCATCATTAACATTGAGTGATGAAAATGAGCCTAATGGAGGCATATTGTCAGTCACCAGCGAGGAGTACTGGTCTGCTGGGAGATCTCGAAGATTTCGGCGGAACGAGACCATAGTAGGAGTAGCTGTGTGTTTTTTCGAAATGCGAACGTTGAGTTGCATGAAGAAGTGGTCTGAGAGGTGTAGAGGAGTGACAGTTAAAGAGTCGGTGTCACAGTTAGGAGTGAAGATCAGGTCTAGATGTTTGCCAGCTTTATGTGTTGGGGGGCTGGGGACCTGCTCCAGATCGAAAGACTGCATGAGGGATGAGAAGTCTGTGAAGCTGGTACTGTAATGATTAGGGCTGGCCCGAATAGCGTTTTTTGAGCTCCGGATATTCGGCACTGATTCGAAGCGAATATTCGAATATTCGTTTTTAAAAAAAGAGGTAAAAAAATAAATAAATAAAAAAAAGCAAATCACGGCCCCTTTAATCCACTGAAAAATGTTCAATTTGCTCTGACCGACGAGACATATTCACCCCGGATTTTTGGTGTTTTTATCCCGGATTTTTGTGTTTTCACCCCATATTTTTTCTGTGTTTTTAGCCCAGATTTCTTTGTGTTTTCATCCCGGAATTTCTGCTGCCCCACACCGCGGCTTATCCGCTGCGTAAGCAGGCTAGGAGGCTGCTGCTGCACGGTTTCTCCGCTGCGCAAGCCAGCCCAGTAAATTGCTGTTTGTGTTTTCACACTTAGGCTATTTGCTTAAAAAAACAAACAAAAAAAACGTTTGTTCAGGAAGTATTTTATATTCTTAAACATTGTTGATTATATTAGAGGACAGTCATTGTAAACTGTACTTGGTCTATTTCGGTTAAAGGATTGTGCAGGGCATATTACTGATTTTGTATTTTTGCACTTGGGCTATAAGCTCAATATTAAATATTTCGTTTGTTTAGAAATTATTTTATATTTTTAAACCATGTTAAATTATATTAGAGTAGAGGAAAGTCATTGTTAATGACGTTATTGTACTTGGTCTATTTCGGTTTAAGGATTGTGCAGGGCATAGCCGTATTACTGATTTTGTATTTTTGCACTTGGGCTATAAGCTCAATATTAAATATTTCGTTTGCTTAGAAATTATTTTATATTTTTAAACCATTTTAAATTATATTAGATAAGAGGAAATTCGTTCAGACATCATTTTTGTAGGCCAGGCTTTTGTAACCGATTTAGCCCCTACTGTTGCCACATTACCCCTTACGTTTTATTATATAAATCAGTTTTGAAGAGCCTGCATTTTTTTTTATCATGTATAATAGAGGTCTGCGCGAGACCTTTTTTAAACCCACTCTTCCACGCTCCCGCGTTTCTGTCTCGTTACCGCTCCGCAAAAAAATTGCTTCTTTTAATCCCGCGCCCGCCCGCCAGATACACATTTCTGCCGCTCCCGCCCCACGTTCCTAATATAAATTAAATAAACTACATTTAATGCTTCAAATTTACTTATATATTTATTAAAACAGCAGCGCTGAATAGTGCGGTCCCGTTCCTTACCCCAGTCCAAACACCATCGGTGTGTGCGTGTGTGTGTCGGTCCATCCTGCGCGTTGAGAGTTTTCTTTAGGTTTTTTTTTTTTTACAATTATTACAGTTTTCTTAACTATTTATTAATTTGCTCCCGCATCGTCTGGATTAAACTCCCGCTCCAGCCAATAACAGTTCAGTTCTGTCCCGCGCGCAAGATATTCTGACGGGACCCGCGAGAACAGAAGTGGTTAGAGTGAGGTGGAACTCTGGAAAGGAGAAAAAAACGAATATCCGAATACCAAAATTAAAAACCGAATACCTACTCAACGAACGAATATCCGAATACCCGAATATTCGGGTCCAGCCCTAGTAATGATGGATGTTCATATCCCCTAGAATGAGCATGGGGCAATCTTGCTCGGGGATAGAAGACAGTAGCATGTCAAGTTCATGTGTGAACTCGCCCATTTGTCCAGGAGGACGGTAGATGACAACGACAGTAAGTTTTGATGGAGTATTAACCAGTGTGGCATGATACTCGAACGAGTTGTATGAGTTTGCAGGTAATAGTGGAGTGTATTTTAAGCCATTCGCGAGCAATAGGCCAGTTCCACCTCCTCGTCCTGAGAGACGAGAAGTATGGGTAAAGGAATAATTATTTGAAAGTGCCGCCGGAGTAGCAGTGTTTTCAGGTTTAATCCAGGTTTCAGTCAGAGCCAGTAGTTGTAGTGAGAGATGATTTGCATAAGAGGCGATGAAATCTGCTTTATTAACCGCCGACTGGCAGTTCCACAGCCCAACAGAGAATGAGGTAGTATTGGGCGTGGCTTGCTTAAGAGGACGCAGGTTAGTATGGTCCTGGCGCCTATGTGTGTTTTTACGCCTTCTGTGCGTACCGGAGATGACAGGAATGTGATGGGAGCACATTTTGTGAGGCAGTAGGACGGGCTGCCTTGTCAGTGGCCTTGCTCGGTGGACTCGCGCAGGTAGACTCGCAGGTCTTCACCCGAGAGGGTCTTCACACAACAGCTGACGCCTCGGCGAGTGTGAGTGACGACATAGGAGTCTGAATTTGCGCGCAGGTGCGGGCGATATAGGAAATCAGCTCCACCAGACTGTCTATTAAAGCGTGAGTAACGCCCCTGAGGTGTGTAGACAGAGAATGTGTGAATGAGGGGGTTTGCCACGCCCCGCTCAAGTGAGAATCGCTCAGCCTTGTCCGAAAAAGCTAGCTGAAAAGCACGTTTGCTGTTGCTCTTACAGCGTAGCTGCAGTTAAAATGGAGTAAAAAGCGCAGTCTGGTGTAGCTTCAGTTCCTGTTTACTCTCGTAGTGTGCCTGCTCTTATTTAGGAAATCAGCTCCACCAGACTGTCTTTTAAAGCAAAGTAAAGTACTTTGCTTTAAAAGTATCAAGATGCATCAGTAATCACAATAATTTTATAAAAGTATCAAGATGCATCAGTAATCACAATAATTTCATAATCGCATCCCAGACCTCTGAATTTCAATGAAACCAATACACAAGGTGCCTAGAGATTCCCAGCCCTAGTATTTATAGTGTCAGGTCCCCAAGATTGGTTCCTGCAAGATAGAGAGTGAAATGAGTGGGAATGGTGGTTCAGGTATTGTTGGGTCTCCAATTTTACAACAATGTTGCTTTACTCTCTTCTTCTTTTTCTTCTCTCTCTCTCTCTCTCTCTCTCTCTCTATCTCTCTCACACACACACTCACTGGTCCAGACTTTCACTAGACCAGGTCCAGTGGACCCGAAGACCCTGTATGCTCATTAAAAATGAGCCTTACTATGATCACTTTTATTAAGCTAAAAACTGAAAACAGGTCCCACAGACCCGAAGACCACGTTCTTGCAAGTAAAAGCAAACCAGTGATAATGAGCACTACCACCAAATGAGCCCAGAGTCAGCCCTGGGTGCAAAAAATAGCCTCAAATGTTTCTAACATCTTGTGGAATACATTCAACCAAGAACTGAGTGTCTTCTAAGAGAAAATGAGACTTTTCATCGTAGTCTCCACTGCTGCTGCGGCTTTAGTTTTGTTCATGACGTCCACTGCTACGTTTTTAAAGATGTTCTTGTTACTAAACCAGTGGATTTTGAGTTGATCTGATCTTTTACTAACCCATTAACAGCAATGTTCCATCAGCTCAGTAATATTTCTGTGCATGTATTGCTTTTGTCTGTTTTTTATATATGTTGCTTTGTCAAGCTGCCATCTGCTTATTTTTGCTGTCTTGACTTTGATTTTCTCTCTGTCCATTTCTGTCCCTTGCTTCACCTGTCCCCCATCTCTCTCTCTCTCTCTCTCTCTCTCTCTCTCTCTCGCTCTCTCTCTCTCTCTCTGTCAGAATGCACACTTCCTCTAGCTGTTCCACTCTCTCCCATCTCTCTTCCGCCTCCTTCTTCAACGTTCATCTCACCGCTAATAGCCACAGTCATCATCAGTTCTGCTGCCCCTCCAGGCGGAGTAGGCCCAAGCCTCCCACCTCTCTCCCCACCACCAAGCCCCCCGAGCAGACAAGGTAAGGGCCACCAGAGGGCCACTATGACCCCTCCCCCCCAATTTCCCAGTGTTTCACAGTACTTGTGGCCTCATAACTGTATTTTTATATGTAAACATAAACAAAACTAATGGAACTTAAAATTTATATTATGACCATAAACTTGTACTTTTCAGACCTGCAATAAAGGCTACAGTCTACTGAATGCATTGCCTAGTTACTTTGTCTGATTTTAGTGTTATTTTAGTGCAAGAATTTTAGAGCATGTTTAAAGGAGAAATCCAGTGTGATATGGACTTGACGTTTAGAAAAACATGATAACAAGGACAAACATTTGTCAAGCAGCCCACCTCTGTTCACCCCCAACATTTAAAAATACAGCACTTTTAGCCGACGCTCCCAACAGGCTTACGATGCTAGTGATAGGGCATTTTTTACACAATTAACAAGCTCAAAGTAGCTCCAAACATTATTGATAAAATTCAGAGGGTCCGGACGTTTTAAACGAGGCACTGAGAGCTTTGAAAATGCACAGGTACTGTTTATACACACACTGGTTTGAGGTACTTTTTCAGGGCACTGCCATCTTGAAATTAAGTCATGGTAAGTTGAATGAAAAGCACAAATAAATAGTTAGGATTAAGTCTGTAAAAAAATATGAATTCGGCAACTACTGTTGCACCTACGCCAGTCCAAAACTAAAGTGTTAATGGTGTAAAAATAGTGATTTTTTGTGTTTTTATTAAAATATACAAAAGACAAAGCAAGGAATCAAATCAAACACAGGTAAAATGAATACATAACTTAATAAACTTAACAAACTGTAGTAAACTAAATATAAAGTCAAACTAACATAAAAACATGCTCAAGGTACAAACGTGACAGCATAAATAGATCAAAAAAAGGCCTTAACAAGGAACAAACCAAACACAGGAACTACATATAAATATACGAAGACACAAGCCCAAAACAACTAAAAAAACTCACTAACAGGGAGAGAAACAAGTGGGGTGAGGGCAGAGATTAAACAAACAATTACTCGTGGACCTGGGAGCACGTGGTGGACAACAATGAACAAAAGCCTAAGAACAACACAGAAAAAAGGACAAAGCTTATATGTTACTGATTTATTCATATGGGCACCTATATGCTCCTATATTGCTAGCAGTGTAAGCCTGTGGGGAGCTCTACCAAAAAAGCACAGTATTTCAGAATTCCAGGGGTAAACAAATGTGGGTTTTTCAACAAAAAAAATTCTTACTCATCATCATGTTCCACTACATTCCAAGTCTATCTCACACCGGATTTGTCTCTTAATGCAGATTTTAATTGTTTACATGCATAATGTTCACTCATTGACAAAAAAATAAAAAGGTAGATATATAAATGATTACAGGTTTGCAGTGATGTTATTAACAAGAAACCTGAACTGATATATATATATATAATAACACTTCATAAGCCTGCCTGATCATTTGTTTATCAGCTGGCTTGCCAGCTTCTACAACCTTTAAGTGTGCACAGAGGTGGAAAGTAATGAATTACATTTACTCAAGTTATTTTAATTGATTTTGAATAGATTTTATGAGTAATTTGTCATTTTTAAAGTAGTTTTTAAAATAGGTAATTTTACTTTTACTTAAGTACATTTCGAGTAATTTAGTAAAACACAAGTAAAAAGTAAACTCCCTGTTACTGAGTAAAAAGTTTTTTTGTCTGAATTAAAAAAAACAAAAAAGCAAAATGGCACGTATGCTTGCGCGTCGAATAACGAGGCAATAACGTCCTCATGCAATGCAAAATGTGCCCTATTGGACAGAGCTGTCAGCTTACACATCAAACCTGTGAAAACATGTGGTGGTAAGTATTTTTATCATTTAAACAAGCTGCTTTAATGTTAAAAAAAAAACATGTAAATAGCAGTTAAAGCATAGCAATGACAAGTTAAAAAATAATATTGAATTGTAAAACTATAAAAATATGGTTTATAGTCACCTATATGAGCATAAAATTTTAATAGTAAAGAAAAAAATGGATCATAGAAACCTATTCCACTTGTTCTTGAACATGTTTTATGGGGTGGTCTTAACAAATACTGCCTGAAAGGTCCAAATTATTATGTAAAATAATAGTTCATTTAAAACAATTTAATTTATGATTTGTTTTTACTTTTTTACATCAAGTAATTAAAAGTAACTGTAACATTTACTCAAAGTACATTTTAAATTGAGTACTTTTTACTTTTACCTGAGTGGATGTTTAGATGGGTACTTTTACTTATACTCGAGTAGATGTTTAGATGGGTACTTTTACTTTTACTTGAGTAGATTTTTAGCAAAGTAAAGGTACTTTTACTTAATTACAATTTTTCAGTACTTTTTCCACCTCTGAGTGTGCAGAATCTACAGGACTATCTGCAACATCCATGTACAAATGAGCTGCAGCAGGACATACTAAACCTGTCCAACCATACAGTATCTCAATTTATACCAATATTAGAGAGGGTTCAACAAGGTACTAGAGCCCCTGTTCCATTGTAGAGTTTTCCCCACTAATTTCATCTATTTCCTCTAATATTTTACCACTTACAGTACCAGTCAAGTTTAGACATACCTAATGTTCCTATTTGTTTTTATAGGGTAGAAAATGCAAGTAATTCTCTTGACAAGTTCAACACAGCTGTTAACTGAAAGCCATTCCATAAAAAATAGAAAACCAATTTACTGAATATATGGTGTGTCCAAACATTTGACTTGCACTGTCAATATATCACCATTATATTCACACTGGAAAAAGTAACATATCACATTCCAACAACTGTTTCTGGGTGTTATAATTCTTTTTTGTCAATAAGTGAATATGTGCTCATGCAAATTTACTGTTCTTTTGCTAATATTTTAATGTAATCAGAATCAAGCAGTTGTTACTCTCATTGTGTCAAAATTTCATGATGATTGAACCAATATATTTTCAACCATTTACCCTCAAATTCAACCCTGCAGAATTTGTTTGCATTTTGGTGTGTTTTAATACTTCCTGATTGCAGATGAAGAAAATTTGCCATTTTAGCTTCGTTCATCATGTAATTTACTTTCAGGTTAAACTATATGGGTTCCCTCAATACTCCCTCATAACTAATCAATCAATGTTATGGCGAAACTATTTTCTTTTAACTCTTTAAAGCCTAAACTTATTATTGCATTGTTTATTTTTAATAAATGTGTTGAATTGAATTTAAATACTATTTTGAACAAACTTAGAAACCTGTATATCATCGTTAAATTAAATTATGCCACTGACGTTGCACGCTTCTCAAAAACTCAAATATATATCAAATAGATACACTTGATTTTAAAGGTTTAACATCATCATTAAGCTGACATTGTTTTTTATTCTTCTATATTCAGATATACATATTAACTAAAAAAAACACCCCTGTATGTCTAACATCTAACTGCACTGCATCTCAGCACTGTTCCTTCACATGAGCTTCTCACCATTCATCTATACGTTTAGATGTTAAACTCTCATTGTTACATTGAAAGCCTGATATCTCTAATGCCTCAGTGAGTGCGTAACTGCATGCTCTTTTCTCTCTCTCTCTTTTGCATGTTATATCCTGCAAGTGGCACAGTGTCCCTCCATTCCTGTCGTTTTCTCATTTTTCAGCCCTTTCCTTCTCTCCCCTTTCCTGCGTGTGCTGTAATGCGCTGCAGAAGTGCACTTGTGCTGCGGTGGGAGCGCACACTTCAGAGCCGTGCCAAACAGGACTGAGTGAGTCAGTGCTGTGAGACCTGACAGATAGAAAAACGATAGAGGATGGGGCACTGAAGAGAGAAAGAGACTGAGAAAATGAGCGAAATGGGTAGAGAAAGATTCCTCTCTAGACAGAATTACACACAGGAAAGAGAGTAGAAGATAGAAAATTAAGGAAGAGATAGAATGACACCTAATTAAAAAGGGATGAAATCTAAAATTAAAAAGGAAAAAGATACAGAAGGAGGTAAAAAATTAAAGAAGGAGAGAAAGCAAAAAAATAGAGAATTAGAATTAGAGACAAAAAGTTAAAAAGGAAATAGATAAGAGAATTTAAAGAAAAGGGGGAGAGATACTGTGAGATAGAAAATAAATAGAAAAAAACAGAGTAAGAGGGGAGAGAAAATAACAGCGAGAAAGAAATGTTGGGAATAGTGATGACAGAATGAGAGAGAAAGAAGGGAGAACTAGAATGAGAGAAAATGGTGGGAATTATGTAAAGAGAGGGGGATCCATATAATGTAGCAAGTGAAGAAGAGAAAAAACTGAGAGAGAGGAGAGAAAGATTGCAAGTTGGAGAAAGAGGGGAGGGATAGCATGACCCAGAAGATGGAGAAAAATTTGGATAGATAAGGTGAGAGAATAAGAGGGTGGAGAGAGAGAATGAGCTTGAGAGAAATAAAGGGGGAGGAAATAAGATAGAATGAGACAGATGGAAAGAGAATGTAGAGGTGAAAGATAGAATGAGATAGAGAGGGAATTAATTAGAGAAAAGAAAATTAGAATGAGATTCAGTAGAGAAGAGTGAGAAATTTTATACAACAGGGAAGATACAGAATAACAGGAAAAGAGAGACACAGAATTAGATAGAGGTAAAGAAACAGGAGAGAGATAGACTGACATTTTAATACAGAAAGTAATGTAAAGACAGAAGTAGAGGAGGAACAAGAAGATACACTATATTTTTCGTACTATAACTTAAAATCCTTTAATTGTCCAAAACATCATCAGTGCGCCTTATTATAGGTTTTAAGGAGCAGTAAAAACATTCTCTTTCGCCGTTCGAAGTGAGTATTATTGGCCTGTAGCCTGCTGCTAACCGGCTAGAACTGCTAGAGCAGAATTAACATTAGCCACTAAGTGCTAGTCCTTTCACCATTCTGAGGCGAGTTTATTGGACTGTAGCCTGCGCGTTTACTGTGTTAAAACAAGCTATATGGGACGAATAGCTAGCTAATATCGCCCTGGCTTACCGGAACACTTAGGGTTCCTCGGCATAGTGCTGTCAGGTGCCATTTACTAGCTCTAACCATGGCTAGCGGTTAGCTGTTAATTCTATTGCTGCTGCATCCAGTCTTAATGAAAATCTGGAAATCTAAGCATACTGTAAATAAACAGAAGCCCTTTACTTACCCAAGTAAACAGTTTTCAGGATATTTCAGGAGATTCAGTTTGATTTTTTTTATTTTCGTTTACTTAGCTTAGCTTTACTTTAGTTACCCCACCACCACCACCCATCAGCAAAACCTGCTAAATTAAAGGGAAAACATGGCAACACCCCTGTTCCTTACTAGTGTCGCATAATGCACCTTGTGTGTGAAAAGAGATCAGAATATAGACGTTCATTAATAGTATGGGCTTATAATTCAATGCGCCTTATAGTGCAAAAAATACAGTAATGAGACCAGAAGAAGGGGGGCAGAGGTGAGAGATAAAATGAGACAGAGAGAAAGAATAGTCACTTTAGACAAACCTTTACACCAAAGGTTGGCGTTACTCCAAGAACCCTTTGTAACTGCTTTATTTTTAAGAATGTGTACACCATATCAGGTCTGAAAGGCTAGACAACTCTACAATAACACCACTTACTTTTCACCTTGAGAAAGAGAGTGTGTGTGTGTGTGTGTGTGATAGCTCCCTGCCAGACTGGTGCCAATCATTTCTGGCTGTTTCCACCACAATCACCAGTCACTTTGTTGTTTGTAGGTCAAAAGTAGTGGCTGTCACTGTAGTCCTCTATAGCCTTCACAGAATTAATATAGCTCTTCTGGAAGATACACACCAGAATATAGCTGAGCCACTGTCGCCCAGGGCTGGACAGACAGACAGAGGCACAGGGGAGAGACAGAAGGAAGGAAGGAAGAGTCATCTCATTAACTGTATCATTTAGAGCACAGTGTGTATCGCCACGCTGAACAGGGAGAACGCATCCTAAAATTAACTGCTGCTTCATTACTGCAGGCTAATAAACGGAAATGGTGTGTGCTTCCCAATTTCCTCTTTTTACACGTTTGAGTGTCACTCTGCGTCTGTTTACCCTCATTTCCATTTCCACACGCGCATCGACTGCATGTCTTTCTTCCTTTATTTTACTATTACTGTGACTATTACTACTGCTAATATTAATTCATTCTAATGATATTCATTCTAATAATAGTTTAAAACCCAACCATGTGTCTGTAAGATGATTAACAGAATGACTCATAGTTGCAATTATGTGATTCTATGACCATATATCTTCTAACTTCTAACAATACCAGTCAAAAATGAAGATGTAAATTCAGTGTTTTACCATTATTTTAAAATGTGTTGCATTATTGATTAATACTAAAGTCATCCTAACTATGAAGGAAAACATAATAAGTTAGTAAACAAATAATTGTTTAGTAAATAAATATTTTAGTTTCTTTAAAGTAGCACCTCTTGCTTAGATGACAGCTTTTCACATCGTGGCTGCATTTTCTTTATGAGGTAGAGTCACCTGGAATGGCTTTCAGTTAACAGCTGTGCTGAAACTACTCAACTACATAAAGAAAAAATGAACTGAAGTAATAAAGTTCAGTCAATCCTCTGTCTTTAAGAACTTTGAAAGTATCATCAAGTTCAGTCGAAAAGACCATCTAAAACATTATGATGGAACTGGCCCTCATCAGGACCGCCCAAGGTAAAAAAAAAAAAAAGAGTTAACTCTGTTCTTTAGCTGTTACCAGCCTCAGAAACCGCAAGTTAACAGCACCCCATATAAAAGCCACCTAAATGCTACCTAAATGCCCCTAAAGTATTTTGGTTTGTTTAACACTTTATTACATTATTCCTTCATGCATTTCATCATCGTCTGGATGACTTCAGTATTAATTTACAATGTAAAAAAATTTAAACACTAAATGGGAAGGTGTAAATCTTTGACTGGTACTGAATGTTACCCTGCTTTTCCACAATTTAAAAAACTACTACCCTTAATACAATATTAAGCATCTAGCAGCTGTTTGTTGTCTTTGACGTTAAGCCATGAGCAGATAAAATGGCCTACTTGAAGAGGTGAGCTCATACGTGCCAGTGATGCTCCTCTTTTTTTACACTCAACATTAACTAAACATTGATGTATTACATAAAGAACCCCTAATTAACAACAAAGTAAATACAGTCTGCATCAGCTGCCTCATTTTGCTAATTCATGATGATTTCACTCATTTTGTGTAATAATCTCTTCTGCATAAAATAAGAGACGGTAAAAAAATTAAAGAACATATGATAAAACAAATGGAAGGGAGTATACAGAATTGGAAAGTGCAGAAATTTAAAAATGTGCTGGTTTAATAGTTTAACCGGAGATATATTTTTATTATTGAATGTATTAGTAGTAGGAGTAATAGCAGTAGTGTTACTCATTATTATTCATAGGTAGGCCTGTTTTTGTTTGAATGATATATCATCCTAGAGATAATGACAATAAACAGTGGTATTATCATTTTAAGACATTTTCTGTGACATCATGTTCTTGGAAGAAGAAATTATTTCAGTATTAAATGTGACATTTAAGAATACATTATCAGAGATTTTTCGGTGAAACAGATTAGGGACCCTATTTTAGCGATCTTTAGCCGAGCTGTCAACTGTGGAGTGCGCAACTTGATTAAGGGCGTGTCAGTGTGCCTTTGCTATCGTAACAACGGGAAAAGTATGCCTGACATGACTCAAAAACATTTTCTATTCTCTAACAGCCAGGTGCACTCTGACCTTAATAGATTAATTAGGTTAATTTAACAGTGCAGCTACCAGGACAAGACAAACACTATTCACCAGAGGTATCTGACCTTTTTAATCACATTTTTAAGGTGTATAAGTTGGGTTTGAGCACTGCTGCCTGTCCATGTGTGCGTAACAAGCAGGGGTGCACGTGGCACACCTGCGTTGCCAAGATAGCTTTCAGTCAGTGGTGCACCTGTGTTTTTTGTTGCAAAGATAGCAATACGCCAGAAATGTACCTAAACACACCTTAAATCCAGACCACCACACCTATTTGGACAACATTTCTCCCAAATTTCAAATAAAAAATATTGTCATTTAGAGCATTTATTTGCAGAAAATGAGAAATGGCCGAAATAAGAAAAAAAGCAAAGCTTTCAGACCTCAAATAATGCAAAAATTCATATTCAGAAAGTTTTAAGCAATTTTTAGTTTAAGCAGTTCAGTTTGATCATCCATCTTCCTCTTGGGTTGTATGTTTTCAATTTGGTAAAATCAAAGAAACTCATCATTTTAAGTGAGCTGTATTTACAAGCACAAGTTGCTATTTAAATAACACAGGCGGTGGCATGAAAATAGACTGTTGACGGGGTATAAGATAGCACTGAGCATCATAACGCGCCTTATGTATCATAGGCAACATAGGGCCCTAAGTATCATGAGTGTCTTCTTCAGTTTACAGTCCAAATTGGGCGAGGGATGCAGATTGTCTTTTTTAACAATAAAAAGCAGCATCATAATTATACTGTATAAATCAGTTTGAGCCTGGAGTGCTAAGCATAATGTGATTACAGGCCAGTAGGTGAGTGGGGGAATGTAGTCATTCTTAAACATGGTACATTTACTAGTTACTTATACTTGCATCTCTAAAATGGCAACTTGACAGGAGATAAAAAAAAATGTAAAAAGATTCTGGAGCATTTGGTTCATTCATCATGAAACTGCAACACATAGAAAAACGTCCAATTCAGATTATATCAAAAAGTAAAAAACAGTACAACTGGCCGTGAAATAGTGAGCTGGTATCAGCTGCACAGATTTGACAGCTGAAAGCTTGCCTCAAACAGAGCTTTCTTTGTGATAATCAGCAGGTGAAAAAGGTTATTAAAAGCTTTACGTCTGTAAAACAAGGATCTTTAGATATTATGTAATGTTTCTAGCCTGACATCTAGTGGATGATATCAGGCCATGCAGGTTCTAAAAGTGTACAAATAAATTATCGTGCAGACTTGTGTTCAATCCGTTATCAGTTTTTCTACATTTCTTCTCGTTTTTTTTTTCCTGTGATATGAATGTCTTTCATCTGTCTCTCTCTGTGTCCTTCTCTCTCCCTCTTTATCTCTCCCACACTCCTCTTTTGCCCCTTGTTGAACAGAGAGGAAGAAGAGGAGGAGGGAGAGATTGATTCTGTTCATCAGTTCTGTTGCTCAGGCTCTACGTGCAGTAGTCCTTCTTCTCGGTAGCCGGCAAGCAATCATCGTGACTTCAACATGATGGGATTCTTTAAATCTGTTTCAAGACATAATCCATACTTTTGCTAATTTAACCCACTTGTGTACAGACGCATCTGAACCGATGGGATGACAATAAGTAACTCTGTTAAAATTATATAATTGTTCTTTTTGGTTGTGTGAAACAAGAATGAAACAATCACTTCTATTACACAGTCATTAAATTAATAAATCGATATCTATAGTTGCATGCATGCTCAATGGAGAAGAAAGCAAAGCTAGTCCAGTTCTTTATACAGTTGCTAACAACAAACTGTTTGTATAACTATGTTATTATGTGTACAGTGTGAAGAAAAAAATCACATCTACATTCTTTTACTCTCACTCCTCGTATTTGTAATAGAGCACTATTTTAAAGCATGGAAATAACTCACAGTGAGTTACGACATGAAAAATCAGATTTGAGTAACTCCTGCCTGGTATTATGAGCGTAATGAAATGTGTAAAGGACACAAAAGGTTATAAATGTAACTGAATCGTCTTATCTACAGAAATATTAATGTAAAAAAAAAAAATTGTTATTTATTTTATTTTTTTTGTAAGCATGCACTGCTGCACCTTATGTTTGATATGGCACTACTTTCAAATCTAGACTCAACCAAACTATAAATGCATGAGTTAAACTCAAAGATCTAAGTCGTTTCCTATGCACACAAAAGGCCTTTTTTTCTCTCAAATTTTGTTCACAATTGGGTCTAAATCAGTTAGTGAGCTCATCTACTTTGCTGAGATAAACCATGTACCAGTCACAGGTGTTGCGTATCAAGATGCTGGTTAGACACTGATTATTACACAGGTGTACCTTGGGCTCACTAAAATGTGTACTTTTGTCACAAAGCACAATGCCACAGATGTTGCAAGTTTTGAGGAAGCGTGCAATTGGCCATGCTAACTGCAGGAATATTCACCAAAGATGTTACGCCCGTGAATTGAATGTTCATTTCTCCACCATAAGACATCTCCAAAGGCGGTTCAGAGAATTTGGCAGTACATCCAACCGGCTGTACAATCGCAGACCATGTGTAAGCAGACCAGCTCAGGACCTAAACATCCAGCATCTTCACCTCCCAAATCATCTGAGACCGGCCACCCGGACAGCTAACAATTATTTTGCCTAACCAAAGAATTTCTGCACAAAATGTCGGGAACCGTCTCAGGGAAGCTCATCTGCATTCTCATTGTACTCATCAGGGGCGTAATCGACAAATGCTCACATTCGATGGTGTCTGGCACAGTGTTCTCTTTACAGATAAATGGTGGTTATCTGCTGCTGCATTTTATGAATGGAATTTTGAATGCACAGAGATACCGTGATGAGATCCTGAGGCTCATTGTTGTGCCATTCATTCATGACCGTAACCTCATGTTGCAGCATGATAATGCGCAGCAACTTCGCACAGCCAATAAAGCGGAATGGACCAACATTCCACAGGACACAATCAACAACCTGATCAACTCTATGTGAAGGACAAATAGTGGTGATTGGGCTGTGAATCTTTGGGAATCCAACAATTCTATTCAGAGTCGATTCTTGGGGTCACGATTCAATTTTTTTCCCGATTCTTTTAAATCGGTTGTATTTCTTTTTCTTCATCCTCCATCCTTTAGCTGTTCAACAACAAACACCGTAACACGACAGGCAGTAAGAGCAAAAACTTTCCCTGTCCTGTTGCTGCTGTCTCGGGCCACTCATCTACTGTCTTGCGGAGCTTTTTAACAGTTAAAGAGCTCCACAGGATAGTTAAAGAGTTCCGCAGAACAGTAGCTGAGCTCTGCAGGACAGTAGATGAGCTCCACGGTACAGTTAAAGAGCTCCGCAGGACAGTAGCTGAGCTCCGCTGTACAGTTAAAAAGCTCTGTGCGACAGTAGGTGAGCTCCGCGGTACAGTTAAAAAGCTCCGTGTGACAGTTAAAAAGCTACGCACGACAGTTAAAAAGTGCCGCAGTACAGTAAAAAAGCTCCGTGTGACAGTATCAGCATCCGCAAAAATTTTTTTAATTTTTTTGAAAATGAGAATTGACCCTGAATGTTAGAAACACGATTCGAGCTTGAATCGATTTTTTCCTGCACCCCTATTGGTGACACTAGATACTGACTGGTTTTCCAAACCTTTCACAATACTGTAAAACTGCACACTTTTACAGGGTTCATTCGGTCATGAAAAAACATGAAAAGTCATGGAGTTTGAAAAAAGCAATTCCAGGCCTGGATAAGTTTTAAAAAATAAAAATATCCAGAAAGTTTTGGAAAATCATGGAAATTTGCTCTACAAATGTTTTTCATTTATTGACAGAAAAGCTATTTTAAGCTAACAAATCAGATCAGTTACTTTAGTAATTAATCCCCACACAATGAAGCTCTCAGGATTTGAGACACATTTTATTAATGAAGATTCTGTCTATCATCAATTTTGATTACAGTTTATTATTGTTTGTCCATGTCTGCACTGGTGTTTTAAAGGTTGCATGTTCATGAAAATTTGCCTTGAAGTCATAAAATAGTAATGGAAATGTATTGTTTAAAAAGTGTATGAACCCTACTTTTATTGTGGTAAGCCCAAGTTAAACATGTGAAATAATAATCGCTGTGTATAATCAGCATCTTGATATGCCAAACCTGTGACTGGTGGGTGGTTTATCTTAGCAAAGGAGAAGTACTCTACAACACAGATTTAGACCCATTTGTGAATAAAATTTGAGAGAAAAAGGCCTTAGTGTACATGGGAAAAGCCTTAGACCTTTCAGTTTAGCTCATGAAAAACACAAACCAAAAGTGTTGCGTTTGTATTTTTGTTTAGTATGTATAACGTCATGTTAAAATTAGTGATGCGACGATACACTTTTTTCAGCTCCGATCCAATTCTGATATAAAACTTATATAAAATTGCTGATACCGATACAAATACTAATAAAAGGGCTCTTTTAGTTTATTATTAGTAAAGTTAAATTTAAAGTTAAATATTACATACTGGACTCTAGACTAAGTTTTTGCACTGGTTGTGTGGGAGACTTTTATTTTGACGCGTAGCGTAGTGGATTAGCTTCAATAGCAAACGCCTAACCTGCGATGCTAACTGTATGTCCGAGCTGAATTAATCACTGTTTTTTAATAACAGATTGATTTATTAGAGCTGGTTAGAGTGACTAGGATCTGTTGGTAGATATTCGATGTAGATTATGGCTGTAGTTCACTTTACTACTTATTACATTCACAGTTCCGCAATGCAGCTGTCGGCCTGATGCTAGCTGAGCTAACAGAATGCAGATATTAATGGAGATGGCTAACGGCTAACTGGAGATCTGAACTAAATTAATCGCTGTTTTTGCCAACAGATGGGTGTGTTTGTGCTGGTTAGTGTTAGTAGATCATGTTGTTTTATAGAATATCTGGATTATGACTATAGTTTACTCCACTCTGTAGTTTATACCCTCACAACACCAGAATACAGCTGTGGGTTCAGTGCTAGCTAGGCTAACAGACTGCTGGTGTTAATCTGTTCACCCCTCGGATGCTGAATGTACAAATATTACATGTAGCCATTCTGCTTTTCAGCGTTTCCAAAGTGAAAACTCTCCAGACAATTAACATTTTTTGTAGACAAACAGCTAAAGTTTACTTAGTCAGCCGCAGACTGAAGCTGCTGGGGGGTCAGGGTAAACTGTGGAACTGGAATCTGGATCAGTGATGCTTTTCCTGTTAACTTTATGGTGGATTTATTGTCCAGCTCAAGCTGTGGACTGGAATATGAATCAGTAAGTGGATCGGCCGCGGTAACCCGATATCTGTAAAAATTACGTCAATATCGGCCCGATACCGATATTGTATTGGATCAGTCCCATCTGTAGTTTAAATCAGCATGTTTACTTGTTTATAATTGGATTGATAGAGTAATTCACATGCAGTAGTCATATGCTGGAAATATGAGAGCAATATGGTTTTTTTTTGAGTGAACTAGAACTGTAGATCTGAAAATCTTAAGCAATGTTTGAATTATTTATATTACTTTATAATACCTAAGATTTGAAGTTTTTTTCAAGAGATTTTTTCAAAACATTAGGTCCAAATATGTTGGCTACAGCAGGACAATCACTTATTCCAAACAGATACCAAACTTAAACTTATTGACTCTAGGGGGCTTCTTCTAAAAGGCAGACATGTGAGCAGGTAACGTGAATGCACCCTGCAGAGCTGAAATAAGGCTGTGTTGTACCACAAGAGAAATAAAGCTGTGTGCTCTAAACTCAACAGAGGCTTTTTGTTTTTGTTTCTCCCTCATTCTCTCTGTCACATTCACACGCTCGTACACACTTCTGCTAATGATGACAAGCTGATAAGATAACAAATATGACCTGCTAGTTTACTTTCTGTACTTTACTTTCTTTTCTGAACAGAGGGAGGAACAGAGGGAACTCCACCTCTTTAAATTAGCACACGCCCACTATTCCAGTGCGAACCTGAGGACAAGACACTCTGTCACTCTTTATCTCTTTCTCTCTCTTTTTGACACCACCTCTTATTTGACTCTGTAATGTCGGTCGCCGTGTGTGTGTGTCGTATTTCCTCACACAGCTTCCTCAGGCTATGCCTAAAGGAGAGTGAGTCATTTTGGGATTGACAAAAAAGCTGTGAGGAATTTCAGCCATTGAGCTGAGCAGTGCGGGCGAGTGAGTTAGTGTGTGTGTGTGTGTGTGTGTGTGTGTGTGTGTGTGTGTGTGTGTGTGTGTGTGTGTGTGTGTGTGTGTGTGTGCGTGTTTGTGTGTACGCCTGCACATGTTCGAGGGTGGGGTTGTTGTCATACAGGAGTGGTCAGAATGGAGACACTCAGCAAGATGGTAAGTTTTTTTAAATATTATGTATGTCTACTAACATAAATGAATAGCCTGCATTACAAACTCTCAAACAAAAAAAAAAAATATTACAAATTGACAACTTCACAGGACAAGTAATGTATTCTGTAAAAGAGTGTAAAATGATTTCTTTCAACTCAACTTTTGGAGAACCGTATTGAATTTAAACAATATAGAAAAAAAAACTGGCAGTTTCAGTTTATGTAAAAAAATTAACAGTGCTGTTATAGTTCCCTTATTAACGTGGATCAATCTACATTATCTACTATGCTACTATGTATTTAATTAAAAAAAAAAATTAAGCAAAAACCTAAAAATGCAACTTAGCTATAAGTAGAGATTGGCAACATAATGATCAGCCTACTGATCAGGTGAAATGAAAAACAGTGACTATCTACATCTTAAATGGCATCTGTCTGTCTTCATATTAAGCAGCAAGTGAAAAGTCCGTTCTTCAAGTTGATGTAGGGAAAATTTACTTTTACACTATCTAAATTGTAATGTTAACTTATTGTAGGAGCACAACATCTCCAAAGCATCATGCAGGTTTGTGAGGGGTATTTTGGGTATTCAGTGGTCAGTACTTACCTAAAAGGACAACCAGTGTACCGCTGACAGGGTCCTGGATGTGTGGATGAAGGCTCACAGATGTTCTTGTGCTCTTGAAGAGGTCATGCATTGAATTTTAACAGATCTAATGTGGTGGCACAAGGGGCAGCTTTAGTGCTAATATTAAAGCAGTGTACTTCATCATTATAATATATCTTTAAGGACTGTGTGCACACAATGTATAAACCTTGTATGAAAACAGCATAAAATATTACCAGTGTTACTTGATATATAGTAGATGTTTAATGAAATGGTGCTGTGTACTTGGTGTAATAATGCTGCCCTAAAAGTACCAGTCAAATGTTTAGACACATATTCCCACTAATATTTGTTTTTTATTATTTACTACTTTGTTTAATATTAAAGAGTTAAAAACTATGAAGAAACACATGCAACTAGGTATAAAAATAGCATGCAAAAAAGTTTGGCCTTCATAAATACCTGATATAAAAACCCAACCCAAGTGGTTTTGGAACAAGTTGGAGTGCAGAGTGAAGGAAATGCAGTTAACAAGAGACAGTTGGAAAATCATTTCAGGTTCTACCTCATGAAGCAGACTGAGAGAATGATGCCAAGAATGGGCAAAGTTGGCATAAAGGTAAAAAACACTGTTTTGGCCTGTAATGCTGTTTTGTTAATAACATTACATTCATATGCATTATTTCATAGTTTTGCTGTTTTCAATAATAATCTACTATGTACCATATTTTTCACACTATAAGGCAAACTTAAAATCCTTTAATTTGCCCAAAAATCATCAGTGCACCTTATAATCCTGTGCGCCTTAAGTATTAAATTTTACCAGCCAATCCGCTGAAGTGCAGTGTTATACTGAAGTTTCAGTGAAGTTTCTCCAGCACTAAGGCTGGAGCAGTATTAGCATTTTCGCCATTTGGAGGTGAGTAAATCGGACTGTAGCCTGTGTGTTAACCGTATTAAAACAAGCTACGTGGGACGAACTACTGCTAACAGCGCTGTTGAAAATATCGGAAATCTAAGCTTACTGTAAAAATAAACAAAAGAAATTTACTCACCTAAATGAACAATTTTCAGGAGAGAATGCCTTATGCATGAAAAAAGACCAGAAAATAAAGGTTTATTGATAGTGCATATTATAATATGGTGCACCTTATAGTCCATAAAATATGGTCGAAAATAAATAAATACAGAAAAAGAAACATCAAATGAGAAGTTGTGTGTCGAAAGGTTTGTACTGTATATAGCAGAATAGGTTTAATTTCCTAGCTGGGTATGCACACCACACTACACTGGTAACACACACACTGGTTGGCGGAATCAACCACATGCTACCAGTGTAATTGGAATATAAGTCAGACTATTTTTTATAACAGTGGACTCAATTTACAACTGGACACTTATTGTGTCTTGTGTCAATATATTTTCTCTCAGAGCATGAGGTTAGAGAGTTCAGTCTAGTGTAGATAGAATGAGATAGTGAGTGGGTGTAGATTGAGATTGTATTTTGTAAGTATGTGTGTGTGTGTGTGTGTGTGTATGTGTGTGTGTGTGTTTAATACTCCTCCTCATGTGTGACATATGTAGACACCATCATGTCAAGCAGAAGAAATGAGGCGTACCATTGAAAGTCTTGGAATTCTTGTGAGATTAAAAGTGTGTTTGCGTGTTCACAGTTCAGACTGATTCAAACCGATGTAGGTGAGTGAAGCTGAAGATCTGTAAGAATGTAGTAAAGCTAAAGTGCAGTGAAGGAAGCTTGAAGCGATTAAGACTAAACAGAGAATGGATTAGATGGATTCACAAGGCCTTTTCAGAAAGGGGGAGATGCAGGTGAAAGGGCAGGTAAGTGTGGGAAAATGTGTAAGCAGGATTGGAAGCAGGTGGAGAAAAACTGTTGATTTACTTCTGGCAAAGACTATAAATCATGGTGCTTTCAGGTTTCAGGTTTAAATGCCAGGTGGGTAATTTGCTGTTCCTTGTCAGGCGGTCTTCAGAGTGCAGTTGGCTGCAGGTATTTTGACTGAGGTTGAGGAACAGTAGTTATGTACTGTATGATTGTTCTCCTAACCTGTCTGGGATTTTCTCTGTAGACCTACACATACAGTATGTGTTCATACAGCTCTGAAAGAAATGAAGATACCACTTCAGTTTCTAAATCAGTTTCTCTGGTTTTGCTATTTATAGATAGAGGTTTGAGTAAAATGAACCTTGTTGTTTTATTCTATAAACTACGTACAACATTTCTCCCAAATTCCAAATAAAAATATTGTCATTTAGAGCATTTATTTGCATAAAATGTGAAATGGCTGAAATTACTAAAAAGATTACAAAAAAGAAATTACAAAAAGGACCTTAAATTAAATCTGCACATGTTCTCCTCCACCACACTGCTTTTAGATAAATGTATGCCACTCCTGGTGCAAAAGGTCAAGCAGTTCATTTGGTTTAATGTCTTGTGATCATCCATCTTCCTCTTGATTATATTACAGAGGTTTTTAATTTGGTAAAATCAAAGAAACTCAAAACTTATTTTTTGATATGTATAAGATATGATGTAAGGCCTGATAAAGAACTGGTTCTTCATGCTTTACCTTTATAGACATACAGGCTCCAGGGTGATTTATAATAATGACCCTAAAGAGGTAATTAGTTGTCAGTCTTTTAAAATGTCTGCATACATAAAAATAGAAATACTGTAGTTACTTTTTTTTAGTTAGGAAAATGCAGTCATATTAAAAACAGTACAACCCAAGTTATTTATTTGGAATCTGTTTAATATAAAGTTTAATATTCCTCCAATACTGGGATAAAGTCAAGTTTTAATAAGAGAGTATAATCAGGCCTTTTTATTACATTTAGGATAATCCAGAGCATTTTGGCCTGGTTTCACAGATAAAGATTAAGAGCCCAGTTTTAGCGATCTATAGACGAAACCAACAAAGCTCGAAACATAGTTATTCTTTTAATTAATCATGGCGGTGTTTTGGCCGTTCAATAATGCATAGTGCCCTTTAACACTACCTGTAATTTATCACTACAACCAGTGGTATTAGGTGTAGTGTAGTCAGTAATACTAGTGTTGGATTACCTGGTTGTGAGCTATGATGTTAAGGAGTTGATTGTTGTGAAATGTTGGCACATTTTATACCCATTCCAACTGATCAACTGAACATATAACACATAACACAACACAATATAGTCTATCTCAAAAACGGCTTCAAGTAATGCAGTTATATTTTTTACACCCACTCCTGCTACCTGTTTATGAATTAATGAATTTTTAATGCATTTGTTGTCACTTTCAAGGTAAAAAAAAAGCCTAAAGCATCTCATTACGTCAATTAAACAGCTACAGAAACTGCTCCTAAAGCCTATTTTTGTTTTCCCTTTTTGTTCTTTGTGCATCTCTGACAGCAGATCGATGGTGACATGTCGTGACATACTTCACGTAGACACCTGCCAATTCATTCTGCTGTCCCCTTGAGCACTGCAGAGCTCATGTTTTATTTGTGATGGGTCATCTGTTTAGTTTTTACTAGAGAAAATTATTAAGCTGAAAAACAGTACATTTTTGTTCATTTATTTCAGTATTTTCTACATTTTAGAATAATAAACACTATAAAACCGCGTTCCAGTTAACCCACTTTTGATTTGTTGCTGATTTGCCATCACTGGTATTCTCTTATACAGCATCATTGTTAGCCACTGGCATTTCTTTAGAAAATAAAGGTTTTTGAACAACACCATAAAAAAAGATCAATTCTCAGAAGGACACAAAACAGTTTTGAGTCTGCTCTGTGAAACTGTTTTACAATGCAGCGTTAAAAATGAACAAAATGGACCCTATTTTATCGTTCTTTAGGTGAGCTGTCAACCGTGCAGCTTAATTTAGGGCGTTTTAGGGCATTTCTATTGTAACAACGGGAAAAATACACCTTGCGTTGTGTACTAATCAGCGACTCACTTGTCATTCCCTTTGAGAGCCAGTTGCACTCTGACTTTGGTACATTGCTATTTCAGTTCCACATTTACCTGGATGTGTTTCGCGCTTCTCAGCAGAGAAAACTGACCTGCTTGTTTCACTGTAAGGGTGCATGAGCAGGTAACTTAAGTAATGTTATAATGACTTTTATTTTGTGTTGATGTAGAAAAATGTTTTTTGTTTGTTTTTGTTTTTGTTTTGTTATTCGGTTTATTGTTGAGGTAAAAATTTGCATAGCTGCAACACGCTATGGGTTTTTGCACTGCTGCGTGTCCATGTGTGGGTAACAAGCAGGGGTGTGCGTGTTTTGGGGATGAGCCTGTTGACAATTCAATGCCAAGATAGCAATGACCATCTGACGGTGGGTGTCTGTCTAGATTTGTTTTCAGTCAGTGGGGCTCCTGTTTTACCTGAATACACTTCATTTCCAGACCACTACGCCCATCAGCCAATGTAATGTTGGTGGGCTTTATGATGGCAATGAGCATCCCGATGTGCCTTGAGCAGGGTGTAAAATGTCTGAGGGCCCAATGTCTCTGATTTGTGTGTTTTAACAGTGTTTAAACTAGTTTTCCATAAACTGTTAATCTGTGTTTCACTGTTTTAGTCATCGCTGCCAAAACCACCAAGTTGTTGGGCTGTATTATTTATCAAAACGTAAAAAGATTAGACTGGATCAGTCTCAGCCAACAGTCAGAGTTAAGGCAAAATTGAGGCAAAAAATATGATTGTGACTTCCTTAAATAGAGATACATGAGTGTAAAGAAACTTTGAATTGGTCAAGAACCTTTATATCAAGATTCCTCTCACTTACTCATCTCTATTCATCTCCAGTGTGTAAGATTCATCTTGGAATGCAAAGTGGTTCTTCTGTAGCATTAACCGAAGAACCAAGAAGAATTTTAAGTACATTAATTTTAAGAGTGTGGTGGTTATTTTAAAATATAAAAGATCTTTTTTGAAATGTCTTTTAATCTATTAAAAAAACTCATTTATCCTCTACTACATTTTAAATCCCTTTGTTTGTCCACACCTCTCCCGCTCTGACCTCTTACCCATGTGTATGCTTTACCTCAGGGTTCTGTTGCACAATATTCCCAGTGCTGAGCTGCGCACACAATGTGAAGCATTTGTTTAAAAAATGCCTAATTATAGGCACCCTGCTCACTCTTGCATAACTTGGCACAGGCAATAAGACAGTGCTGTGATGATAAGCCGTCCGAACGGCTGCTATGTCTGCTTGTAAAGTTGTGGTACTGTTGACACGATGCATTTTTATGTTCCCTGTGTTCTTGGATTGCAGCTCAGCTTGTCTTGATGCGCTGTTTGACCTCATACTCAGATTTTTGTGTGGTTATGAATTGCATTGTTCAGATACCGAGGGAAACACACAGCAGAACAGAAAGAGCATCCAACAAATCTTAACTTCACAGGAGAAGAGGAAGAGGAAATATTATTTTCCTTTCAGTAAAAGTTAGTGTACATGTTAGCTGTTTCTGTTGGTCCATTCATCATGGAGTTTTTAAAAAATAATGTAAAAAGAAAGCATTTCTGTAAATTTGTTTTACAGGGATAGGAATCCTGACCTTTTTGATTCTTTCCAGTAAAGGCTTGATTACACAATTATGCAGCTGGTTGAGCCGGTCATTACAACATTCCTGTGCAACTACCTTTGACGTTTGTCACTTAAAAATTGAAAGTAAAATAGTAAACGTAGTTTTAAAACCTGAAAAACATATCCACACATGCACTTCTGCATGCAACTACGTGACAAAAATAGCACAAATTAAACAACTTTTAATCTAGTGCAGAGGGATATACAGGAATTGTCATGCTAAAACCTAAATATTCACTTTTTTCACTTTTTGAGATAATGAAACAATTTATTAATAACTGGATCCAATCATTTTGGAGAAATGCTCCAAAGTTACTTATAATATGAAAATATAATAATTTTACATTGAATTTCATGTAAAGTTAATACACAACTGTTCTTAGTTCTAATGCAGAAACCATTATGCATTATGAATAAGTGTACATATTGTGGAATCCCACACGGTTCTGTTTTAGGGGCATAGAAACTTATTATTTTATAACTATTTTTTAACTTATTATTTGTGGCAGAAATCTAAAGATGTTACGAGAGACAAAAGAAATCTGTACTCCGCAAAATACAGCATAACCCAAATCAGTCCACATGCTTTTAGCATCTCTCCGTTTTTACAACAAATGCATGTTTATAGCTGTGCATCAGAGGACGATCATAGCATGATTTGTATTTACTGCAGTGGTGTAAAGTAATTTAGGCTTCCTAACTGTAAAAAAAAACAGGTCTTCCATAATATTACTGTAAAAACACACTGTGTTTTTGTCCCTAATATACATTTGATTAATTCATGTTGAAAGCTGATGTGGTCGCAAAGCAGGTATATTAAAGTCTGGAACTTTTATTTAGAGAGCTGAGGGCAAGAGTGGCAAGTAAAAACATATGAATTGGATCATATTAAGACAAAACAACAGAGGTAAACTGTTGATACCACTGCTGTAAATACAAATCATAACCACATGTTACTTAAATAACTAAGAATACTATGGATTCTAGGGATGCAATGGTTCTCGGTATTTTATTGAACCGTTCGGTTCGACCTGTTCAGTTTGATACACTCGGATGGACTGTGGTATTTCGGTGCGCTTTAACAGAGCCAACAAATGCTCTGGTACTGAATGCACCCACATGGCTAAGGGGAGGTGCTGCTGATGTATCATTAAAAACAGATGCCTGTGTCACAGACTATTTCTGGAGCCTGACCCCGGGTCGGGTTCGGGCAGATAATCTAAGCTCTAGTATTAATATATCGAAACCGTACCGATACCGTGGCCCAAGAACCGCGATACGAACCGAACCGTGGCCACACTGTACCGTTTCATCCCTAATGGATACAGCTTAATATTGAGCAGCAGGAACATGTACACTTCTACAAGAAGACCAAAACAGATCGGCAGGCCTGTTTGGAACACATGGTGTTCAACACAGTGTGAGGATGATCACTGTGTAAAGATATACGTAAGCTGAAGTTTTGTGTAAAAGAGAGAGAATCAGTAGGGTGCATAGGCATGACGCATGAAGGAACCCTCCATTCTCCATCAACAAACCTGAGGGATTGTTTGAGTGTTGTAGGACACAGCACAGCAACAGCATCTCAGATCACAGACTTTATGTTCATAAACGTATCATCCAAACTGCAATAGGTGCATGTAAATCATTACATAATATTTAATCAGGAAATATATTTTATAGTTATTGTAAATTGTAAGCATATATTTCCTAACTTAACTAAAATAAAAAAACAGCAACAACAACTAATTCAAAGCATTACTCAGTTGCTATAGGACGCATATCTGACTGACAGCGGTACTAACTAATCAAAACTGCTCTTTAAAATTACATCTGCCCCTGTACCTGCGTGCCTCTTCTACTGATTTTTTGAAAGGTGTAGTAATGAGTCTATTAGCAAAGACATATGACAATCTAACCAATCAGATTCATGGTTTTCACTAGGGGGGCGGGGCCATGGCTGTGTAACCCCTTCTCTGCATTCTGATAAAAGGGCTACGCATTGGTTAGCTGTAAAACGGTGCTCATGATGGTTTTTGATAGTTAGCTAATTATCACGGAATTGTGGCTGCAAATGAGACAGATATTGTGTCATATCTAATTAAAAAGTCCCTTCAGTGTGAAACAATTCACAATAATAGGCCGCCTGACTAGTGAGTTTTTGTGTGTACTTAATGTTTTGGCTGCCCTGGAGTAACGTTACTGTAGGCATACAAATGAGTGATCTTTGTTGAATGGCTTTACTTGTAGGAAAATTAAGCACTGATTGTTGTGGTCTATTGTACATGGTACTTTTGTCTTTTGTAGCTGTATTTGTGGGCTGTTAATGTGTATTAAGTTCAAATAACAAGCCAGAGAATATGTAGTTATTGTAATATTCATCTTTTTGAAGGTCAGCGGGGGTGGGCTGTTGCAGTCCAGTACCCCCAATATGGTTCTGAACTTAATTTAACTTAATTTATTAAAGTACTAATTATTAAATTATTATTATTTCTTTATTTACTTTTATTTGTGTAAGCAGATTGGAAGTGTATGTTGTGAATTAATAAAATAACTTTTCTAAAAAAAAGGAAATCAATTGGTCATTCATTATTAAGTGAAATGTCTTGTTTTCTCTTGTGTATTTTTAATTACTCTTTAAGCAAACAAATGTTTTATCCGATTACTCGATTAATCGAATCGATTTTTTAGTAGAGTGGTCGATTACTAAAATAATCGATAGCTTCAGCCCTACTGCCAAGTATTTTTTAAATTGTATTTGGTAAATGTGGACACTGTTTCCTGGTCCAGTCATTGTTCAGTTTATGGACTTAATCATATGAAGTTCAAGTTTAGATGGAAACCATGGAAAAAAAGGCCTTTCCTTGTACCAAAAGCCAGAAGTGTTGCCCCTGAGACGCACCTGAGAATTCCATTTGGGTTTAAAGGGCCTGACTTCACGTTGCTTCAGGTGCTTAACGCCAAATTTTTCAGCAGTTTGTTGCAACCTCTATTGCCCTTTTTTTTTCGCCCTTTAGGGAGAATAGGTTTATTGCTCAGGGAGAACGCTTACTGCCAGTTCTATTACATCAGCTAACAGATGCCTGCGGTGACTAGAACTGTGTTGACTGATGGAGGAGAGGGAGGGCCAACCTACTCACCCAGAAGTAGCAAGTTAAATTATACTCTGTTATATATTTGATATCTTCCTTTTGTTTCCCTTGAAGTAGTTTGACTCTCAATCAACTCATACATTGTTTATTGACAGTATGATTCCTCAGAACATTCATCATGGTGGTGCTGCAGGTAGTGAGTGTGCTGCACAGTTGTCTGAAATGAGTTGTGTGTATTTCTCCTATATCTCTGGGGGCTCTTGTTTCTTCCTGCATCCTAAAAATACACACGATAGGAGAATTGTCTATGCTAAAATTCCATAACTGGTAGTGAAAAGGTGTATGATGGACTGGGACACTTTTTCTAAGGGAGTATTCTTGCCTTGTACCCAATGATGTAGGTTGCTAATCCAAAACAGAATAAAATATATAAAATATTTTTAAAGATAATTACATTATTATTATTGTTGTTTGTTATTTGAAAATTATTTAGTTTGGATTTGTCTTCAGTTTTATTTTTGTGGATTTTCTGTGCATTTTTCTCTGGATTTTGCTGCTGTAAGTTCTTACTTTGCTTCTGGAATTTCTGAACATGCAAAAAAAAAAGAATGGACAGACAGATGGTTTTGATTTGGATTGATTTTTGATTGATTGAAGTTGAATAAAAAAGATGAGTTTAAGGCCCTTAAGGGATACATGATGTAAGGGAGGAATTTTGAGCACAGTGCCTGAGGGTGGCTATTGTTTCGTGGCATCAGAACTATCTACATTGCATAACATTGCTGTTACAGAAAAACACTGTACCTCCATTTTTGCACTTTTTTACTTTTGTTGTAGTTCAAATTTCACATTTTTTGTTCTTTTGGAAATGTTCATGATAAATACAGTTAAAGAAATGCCCAGGAAAACTCTTTTTACATTTTCTAAACTTTTGATTGGTCTAGTGGGCTATCACAAGGGGCTATCACTGTGATCCAAGGATTGCTGAAGCTTTGAATCCCTGAGCTTGGCATCAGCTGCCGGAGTCCCGAAGAGACCACAGCTGGCCTTGCTGGGATGTGCCATGTTGTATCGTACAAATAATATTGCCAAAATTTGTGTCACAATAAAAAACTCAATATCGTGATATTGCGTTATTATTAAAAGCTATTTTGTATTTGTTTTGAGATTTAATGTATGTACTTTTTCTTAGTTTGTACAATTTATATATTTTTGCAGTTACATTAGTTTATTTTAGTTTTTTGTTTTTTATTTCGTTTCACCATTATTATTTTATACAATATCAGAGTCATGGTAGATTACTTTTATTTTTACACTAAATAAAACGTATTTATATTTATTTTGCAGCAGCAGTATATTTTTGAAATTAATTGTAAAATTATACATGTTTTGTCATCTCACAGAGAAAATCGTTCCACAAAAAATATTGTGATATTATTTTAGGACTACATCGCACACCCCTAGTTTTTCGTACTATAAGGCATACCGGATTATAAGGCACACTATCAATTAAGGTCTATTTTCTGTTTTTTTTTTTTTTCATACACAAGTCACATTATGTGACACTAGTAAAGAACAGAGCTTTTGTCATGTTGTCCTTCTAATTCAGCAGGTCTCGCCGTAGTGCTGGTGTAACTAATTAAGTAAAGCTAAGCTAGATAAACAAAACTGTAATTCTTCATTCTTCAATCATACGAGCTCTGGATGTTAATCTACACAGATTTCTTTCCTAAAAATTATTTATTTGGGTGAGTAAATCGCTTCCGTTTACTTACAGTAAGTGTAGTGGCTTTACTGCTTCTTAGTACTTGACTGGTAAGATTCATACATAAGGCGCACCAGATTATAAGGATTATAAAACACACTGACGATTTTTGGGAAAATTAAATGATTTTAAGTGCGCCTTATAGTGCAAAAAACACAGTAACTTAAAATAATAACCTCAAGGGTTTCTTTTTTTGTTTGTTTTAGCCTGTGGAAACTCCCCACATCACTCCTAGTGTGATGTTCACCAGCACAGGCATCTATTGGCTAATGCATCGAAGGTGGGGAGCTACGCTTTCCTCAGTGCACACTGGTTATTTATTCTGCATCAGTGGTAGTTCAAATAGAGCCGGTGGCTGAGGTTATATGTATCGGAGGAGGCATGTTCTGGTCTTCATGCTTTTAGTGTTGGGAGCAATACTAGTGATAAAGGGGCTAATATAAAAGTGGAATTGTTCAGAAATAAAAAAGACTTTTTCTTCTTCAGTCTTTTTTTTGTGGGACAGCAACAATATGATTAATAATCGTGATGTTTTTGAATAAGCTTTGCCCTCAGGAGCTTCTGGTGCTCCAAGTTTAGCCTCTGTTGCTGACCTACTGAAAACACAGCAACAGTGATATGCAGGCTACAGGAAGTTTGGCAGCGTGTCCCTTCTGCAGCGTTTGTCCCTAACAGAAGAAGTGATTTCCACAACCTGCAGCTTTATCTCGCAACACCCACCGCCGCTGTATAAAACCCCAGTATCCATAGAAACCTCAGCCTCTCTCTCCAAGGACTGTCTCCCCTCCCACACTGGTTTCACAGCAACTGTCTCCAAGCAGCCTTCATTCCTCCTCTCCTGCATGTGTGTGTGTGTGTGTAGGTAGGTGGGTGGTCAGGAAGTGTGGGAGGAACAGAGGATTAAAACAGGTAAAGGAAAAGAGAAAGGGCAAGGTGAAACACACACACACACACACTCACACTAATACACACACTAATACACACACTGACACACAGTGAAACCCTAGCCGAAGAGTGTATGGAAGTGCTTGTATATTGCCTGAAGTGTTTTTTTTATTTTAAAGTTAAAATAGCGTCGGAGTTTAGAAATATATATATATGCCGATGGGCATGGTGGTCTGGAAGTGAGGTGTGTTCAGGCGTGTTTCTCTCTTGGTGGTGGGAAATACAGGTGCACCACTGACTGATTAAAACCCTAACAACAGCAAACAGTCAGCTTGTTACACACACAGGAATGCACTGCAGTGCAAAAAAAAAACGACTTTTACCCCAGCGAAAAACACAATAAAGGATAAAATAACATTGCAGCTTCCTTAAATGAGCTGCTGGCATACCTTCACAGTGTGAATATGCAGGTCAGTATCCTCCGCTGAGCTCTGTAAGATACCAACGCACCAAAGTCATAGCGCAGCTGGCTCTTAAAGAGAATGACAAGTGACACACTCATTGGTTTATTTCCCTTTATCTCCAAAACAAACCCATAATTAATTGAGACAATTATTACATGCCTTTTGCGCATTTCGAGCAACGCAAGGCGTATTTTTTTTGTGCCCTCACGATACTAAAGACACAACGACACACCCTAAATCTATTTGCAAAACGTGTAATTGACCAATGCGCTATAGACTATAGACTTCTGTCTTGGACTGCATACTGGTGTTCCAGCAGCTTCCAGTTCATAGCAGGCTTGTACCTTGTTGGTTCTTGGTTTGTTCCTGACCATCTAAACCAGTTTTTCCTCAGCTGATTGTGACTGCTTGGATCTTATTCCAGAACTTGTCACGGTAGCTAGACCTCCTACTTAAACAACTTATAAAGAATATTTAAGCTGATTAATCGCTAATGGTTTACAAATGTCTCCAAAACACAGTCTTGACTGGTACATTCGTAATAATCTTTCTCAGATCTGCACTGAGCTTTTCTGAGTTTCCCACTGTACTTTGTGTTAGTTATGCTAATGAGTGCTGCTTAAGAAAAGTATGCACCAAAATTACAGTTTTTGGGTTAAACCAAAAAACAGCCAAAAATAAAGTTTTTGTCAGCAGTTTTGCATGAATGTATTTTTGTTTGCTTTTTTAAGGAAAACTTCATTGTTTGATAGACATTATTCTGACTTTACTAAATTAGTTGAACACCAAAAGTTATTTTTGTTGCATTATTGAAAAATAATTTAATTTGCTGAAAAACTATGGTTGCCAAATATACTTTTATGTGGACAAATTTAAGCTATCAATCATGTAGTCAATCTTGAACACTAACAGGCAGTTATGAGGCTTTTGCTCTGGCAAGTTAAAAGTCATTTTGGAAATTTCAGCACTATTCTAATAGTGTCAAAAACATAAGTTGGTTTATGTAAAAATGTGACAAAAAATAAAAAACTTGTGGACCCTAGAAAAGAAAGGTTTACAAATATTATTAAAAGCCCAATATTCCCTGACATAAGTGGATCTAACCTTCTACCTCTGCTGTCGGTGCACGTTTTATGTGTACAGTTTGTAGCCCAACACATGTAAATATATGTTTACAGACTGAAGCCCAAAATACTGCTAATACTTAAGCTTTTAACAGGGAATAAAAACAGCATGAAAAATCATTAACTTGTCATTTAGAAATGTTTCCTGTAAAAGTTTGCTAAAGTACCCTGCAGGGCATCAGCAGATGTTGGATAGCCCACTAATGATAAAATGGCTCATAACACAGTTTCAGCCGAGAAGCAGCCGGAAATCAGACGGCTGAATAAATTTCATCCGCAGAGCACCACCTTTTTACTGTCTGCAACACCCAGATAACGCTGTGTCATGTTAAGGTATACGTCAGAAAGTGTGCTGACTGAAACTCGAATGCACGTTATGCATGGCTTACCAAAAAAGTGAAAAAAGAAAAAGTCCCACCTCTCAAATAGAACAGCAGATCAGTCTTCCTGCCCCCTCTCTGCAGTCCCTCAGCACATCACAAACACAGGAAAGCACGTGAACACAGGGCTGAAAACACGGGGAGGCCAAACAAAGGGACAGGACAGACAGAAAACAAGTTCAGTAAACCCCCTCAGAAAGTTCAACAAATCATAATAAAGACTTAATTCCAGTACATTACATTCATTGCCAAAAAAATAGTTGCAATCAGAAGAAAATGTCAGATTCCACTGCTGTTTGTGGGGAAGATAAAGGTGTTTTTTTATTTTTATTTCTAATTTTCTACCATGTTTTCTTCCCAATTTATCTGGCCGATTGTCCCACCCATTCAGCTGCTAGTCAGCTGTAAATTTCCCATCACTAGTGATGCCACAACACCAGGAGAGTGAAGACTAGCACATGCCTCTTCCGACACATGTGAAGTCATCCACGCCTCTTTTTAAACTGCTGCACAGCGACTTGGTTCTGATACATCAGCTCACAGATGCCTTGTGCTTATTGATATCACCCTAGGAGTAACGAGGGGAAAAAGCACCATCAACCCCCGAGATAGAAAAAGGACAATAGTGCTCTCTCGGCTCCAGCAGCTGATGTCAGGCAGATAAATGTTAATAAGGCCAATACAAAATTAAAATCTGAGCTACACCTACAGAAATAGTGTGACAGATTTGTTCATCATCTCCCTCAAGCCAAAAGCAGGACTTAGCACATGACATGGTATTTTGACACTTTAAATAACAGTAAAATGACAATTATCTAATGTTTTGTGAAAAGTTAAAGTGAGCGCATACAAGGTACTACATATACATTTCCTGGTAAAAAAAAAAAAACATCACATGTTGTTATATTTGGTTGGATTCTCAATGAGGTTAAGGTCTGGACTCTGGTGAACAATCCATGTGTGAAAATGATGATCTCATTCTCCCTGAACCACTCTTTCACAATTCCAGCTCGATGAATACCAACATTGTCATCCTGGAATAAGCCTGTTCCATCAGGAAAGAAAAATGAATGAAATGCTCAAAAATGAAAAACAAATTGTACATTGACTTTTATTGAAAGTTGGGAAGCTTTTTTTCCTTCTTGTCTCGAGTTGAGGATTTTGTGTGACAGTGATGATATGCTTGTTTCGTTACACTCATTCTCTAGAGTTTATTCTCAGCTGCTAAAGATAAAGATGCGAGACTGAATCATGTGAAAATGTGCGGCAGACAGGATGAGGATGACTGGTCTCAGTCACTCCTTCTACAGGCTGCTGACTTTTTTATTTTTTTCAGATTGCTGTAGTCAGTTCACTCTGTGTAATGAAAACAGCTAGAGGAAGGGGTGGAGGGAGCAAAAGAGAGACAGAGAGTGAGAGGGAGAGGGAGGGTGGTAAAGTGTGGACATGTGACCAGGTGCTACTGCTGACCTCCTGATTCTCATGTCATAACAGCTAAGTTGCCTCAGAGTCAAGCCGCAAAAAGCCGTGGAGTATGTGGATTTGTGTTAATGCACTTGGGACCTTGTCGAGAGAGAACTTCTATTAACTCTTTTTTTGGTGGACGCGTCTGTGTGTGTGTGTAAGTGTGTGTGTGTGTGTGGATGGGTGGGGGCGTCAGCAGTAAGTAAGTGTCTGGGCATTGTTGAATATTTCAGTCTCTATTGTTTCTAGCTGAGAAAGTGTTGTATGTTGTATGTCTTTGTGCTGTAAAATACTGCACACGTGACAGGAGATGATTGTTATGGGTTTGTAGACCCCCAGCCGTTCCAGGCCCGAGTTTATTACTACCTGTTGTTACACGGGACATGCTGGGCTGCAGAAAAACAAACATTCAAAGTTCAGAGTTTAAACTGTGGCAGAAAAACAGGAAAGGAAAGCCTTAAATTTGAGAATAGTGTGGATTTGGATACTACACACAAATGGTGCTGTTTGAAACGTGTCACTCCATGCTTTGTAATCACATGCTGGTGTGTTTCCTGTGGCAGTTCGTATATGGGCAGTGGCTCTGGGGAACGAGTGACTGCATGTGAGCTTTCAGCAGTTCTGGACGAACAAAAAAAAAAAGGTGCGACCTTGTGAATTGTAATTTTGTGATAATTGCTCCTTTGCTGAGCTTTACCTGCCTTTCAGTTTAGCTTTGTTGTTCTTTTCACTGTTGGGCGTTTTGACATTGACAGACTAGGTAATAGGTGGTAGCAAGCAGCATGATGTGGTAGCAATTTCATACACAGTGTGTGTGTGTGTGTGTGTGTGTGTGTGTAATCATCAAAAACACTGCTATAGCACTACACAGCTCAACAGGAGTCATGCTCCAGCATAAGAAGGTCTACAAGTAAGTAATTTCAGAGCTGTTTAATGACATGCAGTCAACAGTAAATTATTTAAAGAAAAAAATGCTTTTACTAGGCTTCAGAAGTCATGAGTTCATTGCAAATGTTTCACTATAAACAGCTTTAGAAAAAAATAAGAGACTATTTCAGTTTCTGAATCAGTTTCTCTTATTTTGCTATTTATAGGTATATGTTTGAGTAAAATGAACATTGTTGTTTTATTCTATAAACTACGGAAAACCTTTCTCTAAAGTTCCAAATACAAATATTGTAATTTAGAGCATGAGAAATGGCTAAAATAATGAAAAGATGCAGAGCTTTCAGACCTCAAATGATGCAAAGAAAACAAGTTCATATTCATAAAGTTTTAAGAGTTTAGAAATCAATATTAAGTACTTTTTTGTAGTTCTTAAAAAAAAACATGGCTGGACGTTAATCTACACAGATTGCTTTCCTGAAATCTGTTTATTTGGGTGAGTAAACTGCTTCTGTTTATTCACTGTATGCTTAGTTCTGGTAAGCCGGGCGATATTAGTTAGAGCTTATTTTAACACGGTAAAAGTGCAGGCTACAGGCCAATATACTAACCTCTGGACTGCGAAAGAGGTAGCGCTTAGCGCAGTTAGTGGCTAATGCTAATGCTGCTCCAGCTGCGCTAGCCAGGGTTAGCAGCAGGCTACAGTCTGATATACTCATCTTTGAATTGCGAAAGACACAGCACTTAGCGCAGTTAGCGGCTAATGCTAATACTGCTCCAGTCTCTGTAGTGGAGAACTAAACTGAAACTTCTGTATAACACTGTACTTCAGTGGGGAGGCTTTACTGCTCCTTACAACCTGACTGCTAAAATCCATATGTAAGGAGCACCAATGATTTTTGGAAAAATTAAAGCATTTTAAGTGCACCTTATAGTGCGAAACATACGGTACTATTTATTGTAGGGAAGTGTCCAAATGTCCCGGTTGTTAAATTTTTTTTTTGTTAATTTGATGTTGAATTTGAGTCATCTAGCCATTACAATTTAATTCTAGTTAAAATATAGAAGCTTAGATTACTTCACTTGACCATTTGTCCTGCTTCTAACACATCAGCTTGAAGAACTGACTGTTCACTTGCTGTCTAATACAGTTCCAGTCAAAAGTTTGGACACACCTCTTCTCATTCAGTGCATTTTCATTCTTTATATAATTTCTTACATTGTAAATTTAATATTGAACACATTAAAGCTATACAGAAACACGTTAAATTATGTAAACAGAAAGTGTTAAACAAACTAGAACATGTTTTATACTTTATATTCTTCTAAGTAGCACATTTAGCTTTGAGGACAGATCTGCACACTCTTGGTATTTTTTCACTTGCTTCAAAGTCACCTGGAACAATAGTTGCTGCTTTTCCTTAATGATGTGAAGCTTCAGCTCATCCCAAATCACCATCTCAGGGGGATTTAGGTCAGGAGATGGTGGAGGACAAACTCTTTTTTTTTACAGTTTACTACGTAATTACATGTTTTTTATGCATTTAATAATGTAGAAATTAAGTTAAATAAAGAAATAAAAAAATAATCAATTGAATCAGAAGTTTTTTGGTACTGTATGTAGATCCCCCCTGTTGACAGATGCCATTGTAACCAGACAATCAATATCATCCACACATCCCGTTTGTCGAGGTATTTGACTTTTGCACATTAACCTTTTGTGAATGAAAGACGTGGGTGATTATTTCTGCTTGTGGTAACTTCATTTGTTCTTGCATTCTTTATTCAAAAACAATGTCATCTCTCCAGAATCTTTCGCCTCGGGGTGTTATCAGTGTTTGAAATTGCAAAGTCGGTGGAAAATAAGCAATTGCATGAAGTAGTGAATTGCTTGAGCTGATGATTTTTATCTCATGCTATTTTTAATGGGCTCTTTCTCTCTCTCTCTCTCTCTCTCTCTCTCTTTTGCACTCATTCTCTGTCAATGTACAGTGTTCAGCAGGACAGTGAGGTGTCAGAGTCGAGCCCCTTCTCTGACAGCAGTAAGGCCCCTTATGTCCACCGTGTTGATTTCTACAACGACAGCGGCTGTGGCCCGCCAGGTTCCCGGGGGCCGGTGGTGGCCCCCCCAAGCCCAGCCAGCCTCGCCTGGGCCCAGCGCACCCGAAACCAGCCGGCCAGCCTGGCCTTACGCAAGCAGGAGGAGGAGGAGAACAAGCGGTGCAAAGCCCTGTCAGAAAGCTATGAGCTCTCCACAGATCTCCAGGACAAGAAGGTAAAGAGATCATCTGACTTATTCACTTTTATTTAACAGACATGGAGATTCTCATATGGAGGTATTGTTTGTACTGATTCCCACATTTCAGAGTATCAATAAGGACCTCAAAACTATGTTTTTTTTTTTTTTATCGTTTTTTTTACAGTGAGCATCATCTATAACTGTGAAACTCCCAAGATTAATTGTCAAGGCTAGCAAAAAAAAAAAAAAAAGCTAACGAGACAGACTGGTTCACGCAAACTTTACGAATTAAGTAAATTAATGAATTAAATTACAGTAAGGTACAGAAAATTAACTGTTTCGGGACACCCACACATCACCAATTTAATGAAAAGAATGAATGACACTGATTCTGTGTTGTGTTGCACTGATGTTCTGCCAAAAAACACATATTTAACCAAATTCACATTAAATATATTATTAAATAAATGATTTTCATGTATAATCATTAAATAATATATTATTAATGTATTTAATCCTGTTAATATTTGCAATCTAACGCGTATGACTGTGCTATGTACATTGGTTATACATGTGAAATAGTCTAACAAGACTTCATAGTGGCACATGGCTTAGCTTGTTGACATTGTAGTCTTTCTTTTGGGGTCCAGCAGTGTAAAGCGCTGCCACTATGATCAGGAGATCACTGGTTTGAATCCCGGTTATGTAGCTTGCCATCAGCTGCTGGAGGCCTGATAGAGGACAATTTGCCTTGCTCTGTCTGGGTGGATAGATGGTTCTCGTTCCCCTCATCACTCCCCAGGGTGATGTAGGCCAGCACAAGGCATCTGTGAGCTGATGTATCGAATCGGATTTATTAATATATTAGATTTTTTAGTTATTGGAGGAATTTTTAAAACTGTGCTACAACTACCATTTTTGGGGCCTTAGCAAAAGCAAAACCTGTAATACTGACCTATAAACTGTGTTCCGTTTTAGGTGGAAATGCTGGAGAGGAAGTATGGTGGCTACTTCCTAAGCAGACGAGCGGCGCGCACCATTCAGAACGCCTTCCGGCAGTATCGCATGAACAAGAACTTTGAGCGTCTGCGAAGCTCAGCGTCTGAAAGCCGCATGACACGTCGCATCATCCTGTCCAACATGCGTATGCAGTATTCTTTTGATGATCGACAGCCTCAGCCACAACCCCCGACCCACCACAGTACAGGCATGGGGGCACCACATTTACCGGACATGGAGCCTGGCCCTCCATCCCGCCCGGGAGACTATACGCACTTAGAGGACTCGTTCTCAAAACAGGTGGGAGTCTTTCTCTTCCAAACAAGTAATGTGTCTGGTATAGAATTTTTCTTGGGATGTTAGGATTTACTCTTCCTGACCACCAATATGCTAATTAGTCAGAGCATGGGCCTTATCTTACACCCAGCGCAAAGTGCATTGCAATGCTTTTTGCTCTCATACACCCCACCAACAATCCATTTTCAAAAACCCTGACAATAGTCATTAGTCAAACGTTCTTTACTATCTTAGCTACACAGGTGCACTACCAGAGTACACCTCTGCTCGATATACACTCGCAAGGACATACCGCAGTGCCAGAACCCAACATCAACAATAAGGAGAATACACAATAAAATATCATTGCTGTTCCTGTAAGTGACCTGCTCACACATCTTAACAGCATAAACGAGCAGGTCAGTTTAGAAAGTTCTGCTGAGAAGCGCAGAAGCTCTGCACCGCTAAAATGGCAATGCGTAAAAGTCAGATTGCACCCGGCTCTTAAAGCAAATGGCAGGTGATACACTGATTGGTTTATTTTATATTTCGCCCCAAAACACATATATGATTAGTTAGAAGAATTAGTACATGCCTTTTGTGCATTACCAGATGCACAAGGCATACTTTTTCCGTCGTTATGAGAGCAAAGACACACTGGTTGACGGCTCGCCTAGAGATCACTAAAAAAGGGCCCTCATGTGCTTACTCTAAAGTATACTACAAAGGACTCCAGAAACAGTAAACAGAAACATGAAATTGTTGCTTGAGTCTTAAATTTCATCCTTGCTATATCTGATAATTTGTACAGGTTAAGTCCCTGGCTGATTCCATCGATGATGCTCTGACGTGCAGGACGTCCAGAGAAGACTCTCAGGAGGGCATCGGAGACAGCAGTGGGGTGGTGGACGACTTCGGTGAATGCATCTGGAGCAGCAGCAGCCATCCGTCCCTCCGCAGAGGCATGGGTGACCGGGATCGGAGCGGTGGCGGAGGTGGCTTGAGCATGCATGAAGACAGCACAGCGACTTCATACAGCGACGTCACCCTCTACATGGACGACGGCCTGCCGTCCTCACCGCTGTCACTGGACAGAGCCCCGAGCAGCACAGACACAGAGTTCTGGGGCGGTGGCGGGGGAAGCAGTGGTGTTGGAGGTCGAGAGGACAGCCGGGACACAGAGGGAGGAGGGAGCAGCAACAGCCGCAGGAGCACACCTTGCACAGAGTGCCGTGACTACCGCCTCCGGGGGGCACACTTACCCCTGCTCACCATCGAGCCACCCAGCGACAGTTCTGTGGACATGAGTGACCGATCAGATCGTGGCTCTCTCGGAAGGCAGCTGGTGTATGAGCAGGACTCGGCTGGAGGCTCCCCGCAAGGAACTCTCAAACACAACCCAAACGCCCGCTCTGCTACCTCTGGCACAGCACAAGGCCAGGCTCGCCCGGCTGCTCGACCTTTGCCCTCACACATCCCCCACCACGTAGCACACCACCACCATCACCACCACCATCACCACCAGTACCCCGACACGCCCTCGTCTTCTTCTTCCCCACAGCAGCCCCCGACCACGCCGCTGTCCTCCTCATCCTCTGCCCCACTGCCCCCTGGTGGTCTGGATCAGCAGTGCTGCTCAGATGGTGACAATGACTCGCTAAACTCCACCACTAACTCTAACGAAACCATAAACTGCAGCTCGGGCTCTTCTTCCAGGGACAGTCTGAGGGAGCCGCTGCCACCACTGGGAAAACAGACTTATCAGAGAGAGAGCCGCCATAGCTGGGACTCGCCTGCCTTCGACAATGACGTGATGCAGAGACGGCAGTACCGCATTGGCCTCAACCTCTTCAACAAGTGAGCAAAATAATGATGTATTTACAGTGCTTTTTAAAATGTGTGTTTTTAGCCTAAGGAACTGGATCCACAGAATGGAAAACATGTTTTAGGGCATGAGATGATTCTTTGGTCTCTATGATTAATGGGCTATATACCAATGTATACTGACAAACAAACAAACAAAATTACTTTGGAAATAAAAAAAAATAGTAAATTGTAGCTTAAAAAGGGAAAGATGTAGTTGGTACAGTTATGCTTAGTCTTAAAGGAATGAATGTTAATGGATTTAAAGGAACAGTGGATCCCTTATGCTGTTTCAGGTTTTTCTTTACACCTGCATTTTATAGCCAGACATTGATTTGTGTGAAGGCAATAATTGTACTTGGGTGCAGACCAAACCTCTACACCGAGACCTACAAGAGGAGGTGGTCTCATTCAGGTCTCAAAAAAGCTCTGGAGCATTCCTCTATTTACTTTACTGTATTCGTGTTTATTTTTTACTGCTGTTAGTTTTCACCACTGTGACCTGGCGGATTGTTTATTGCTTTTCTCTAAAACCACAGGAAACCAGAGAAGGGCATCCAGTACCTGATAGAGCGTGGCTTTGTGTCGGATACGCCGGTCGGCATCGCCCGCTTCATTCTGGAGAGGAAGGGTCTGAGCCGACAGATGATCGGGGAATTCCTGGGCAACAGACAGAAGCAGTTTAACAAGGATGTGCTCGAGTGAGTCAACCCAGGAGTCAGTTCTGTTGAATAATTTGTGAATTAATGCATGTAGACACTGACTTATGATATCCAAAAGACAGAAAAGAAGGCATCTGTACATAAAGTAAAAGTGCGGTACATTGATTTTAAAGGATCTGCATAAAATCTTCAAGAATTTGTATTAGTCCGGAACAAAAATAAAAATAAAATCAACATTTTGTTTTGTTGTTCTGCAATATACAGTACCACTTACTTGTAAGTTTGTATGCTATTTCTGTTTATTTTCTACATTGATAATAATCCTCATTAATCAAATAATAATAATGAAGCCATCCAGACTATGAAACTCATAAGGAATCATGTAGGAAACTTAAAAGTGTTAAACAAACCAAACAAAATTACTCTGTGAAGCATTTAGGTTGCTCTTATCTGGGATTCTGTTAACTTTCGGTTTCTACGACTGGTAAATCTGATAAACTTATTCTGTGCAACTGTTGGTCTTTCTTTCTGGGGTGGTCCTGATGAGAGCCCTCAAATAGGGCTCTTTACTGTAAACCAACTCTACCTCTACACAACACTGATGCTCTCAGACACATGGAGAGGACAAAAATCTCAAGTAATAAACCCTTGACAAGTTCAGCACAGCTGTTACCTGAAAGCCTTTCCAGGTGACTCTGCCTCATAAAGCTGAGTGAGAAAATAGCAAGATGGTTTACTATATAATTCCATGTTTTTCTTCATACTTTGGATGAATTGAGTAGTATTCTACAATGCGGAAAAAATTTCAATAATGAAAAACATTTAACTGAATTTAATGTGTGTCCAAACCTTTGACTGGTACTGTATTACAATAAAAATACAGGAATTCAGGTGGTTCAGTGAACTAAGAACATTTTAAATCCCAGTGCATGCTACTCGCCATTAAAGGACGCTTTCAGTTTAAAAAAAAAAGAGGTGGTCACTGGCTTTGCACTTATTGGAGGAGGCATGTGTCAGTCTGCACCCTCCTAGTGTTGGGGTATTACTAGTGATGGGGGAAGTCCTAATAACAGAAAAAATGGGCGTGGTAACTGAAAAAGGGACAAAATTCTAAATAAATTGATAAAAATACAGTACATTTTGACTATATTTCATTTAAAATCAATAATGCAGCATGTCATGATATTATTATCTCTGGTAGTTGTACCCAACACTGAGTGTGAATTTCCCTTTTATATTAAGCAAATTGTAGCATGAAGTGTTTATTTTGTGTTATGTGACATTGCACATCCTGTGATCTTGCACGTGCACTTTTTTGCAGTGCTGATGCTGATATGATGCATTCTGCAGCTCTATTTAGTAAGCACCAGCTGTATATGAATGTTTCTGTGCCCCCTCTCTCTTGTGTTTCAGTTGTGTGGTAGATGAGATGGACTTTTCTGGAATGGATCTAGATGATGCTCTGAGGAAGTTTCAGGCCCAGATCAAAGTGCAAGGAGAGGCTCAAAAAGTGGAACGACTCATTGAGGCTTTCAGGTGAGGAGTGTTGTTTATTTGTTACAGTAAAGGTCATGTTTCAAATATGTAAATATTCACAACTCTACACCTAATATTTCTACGTAATAAGAATGTAATGTGCGGTATTTGAAATTTGTGTTTAGTAATCTCTCTTTCATTTTCTCTCTCTCTCTCAGTCAGAGGTACTGCGTGTGTAACCCTGCACTGGTGCGGCAGTTCCAGAACCCTGACACCATCTTCATCCTGGCGTTTGCCATCATTCTCCTTAACACAGACATGTACAGCCCCAGTGTCAAAGCGGACAGGAAGATGAAACTAGATGATTTCATCAAGAACCTGAGAGGTGAGATTCCAATCATATTTTCACACGTGCACACTCCCTTACATGCACACAGACACACACCCATTTTAGTTTGTTTGGTCTTGTATTAATTATATTTATTACAGCTTACAGGAATTTCCATCTAGTACAGTAAACAATCAATAAAACTAATAGAGACTATGACACTATGGAGACTATGACACTATGAATATATAATGCCTTTAGCTTCCTTGTTACAGTAAGTGGGTGTGCATGCGCTTCATAATCTGGTTATACATGGATTTATATTTGCACTGTAACAGCACACGATTTCTTAGATCAGAGTGAGATCTAGAATTTGATTAAGAATTATTTTTTTATCTCAGTAATTGTGTAATCATATCCAGAGTATTCTTGGATTTATCAGTTTACACCAGAGACTGTAAAAAAAGATGGACGCCGTGTCGCCGTTCATATTTATTCAATGAAAATTAATCCCGAGTCAGTAGAGTCTGCGCAGTAGAGACCAGAGGAGACTGTGGAGAGACAGCCTACTCATTTAAATAAAGCCCTGCCTCCACAGAGCTCACACAGTCTATGGTCCTACCCATACAGTCATTGGTCCCACCCCGCTAGGTGTAACCCAGCCCTTTTACTCTAACCACAGCTTTTTAAATAGAGCTGAATAACGTTTTAAAAAACGAATTCTGTGGGGATATAAAATTTGACAATATAAGCAGAGGTTACACTAGCTATTGCATTTAAGTAATGGTAGGAATAAAGGTAGAATTACAGTATATTGGAAAAAAAAACGTGATTGAAAGTTGTCTGTTTTGCCATTGAAACCTATGGCGATGGGTGGGGTTACGCAGCTTTCTGTAACCGAACAGTAGGGGGCGCCATACCTGTGGTTTCTTCACTTCTGAGAGACGATGCTCTGTCCAGCTATACACAGTCTATGATTTACACATGCAGAAAAATAAGCAAAAAATAAAAAATAAGCGAGCATTGTTGAACCCTTCACATTTTCTAACACCTATAATTAAAGTTATTTTTAATGCTTCTTTTTTTTATTAGTAGTCCTCGCATTACTTCAAACTAAAATATGGTGTTCTTAGTATTTTGCTGCTGTGAGAATATTAGAAGTTTATTTACTGTCTGATATTTATTTGTAATGAGCTTGCATAGGTTCATCAGTCACTGCATCTAGCTGCAGCTTTTCTATTATGCCAAGATCTGCCTTACATTTTTATATCTTATGATGTAAATATGTACAAATAGTGTTCCTCAAAAGATAAAAGATGTTTTTTAGATATCAAAGTCATCACACAGAAAAAAACTACAAAATAATTTAATGTTTTAGCTTGGATAACATTTTGATTTTGATTTTGCATTTATTACCTGACTCACGTAAACTCTGATTTATCCCATTATCTGTTTAAGTTCATACAAACAGTAACCATAACAGTAATCATAATATGAAATGCACATTCAGTATTAGCTCTCATACTGTAAAATGGTCTAGAACTTTATTAACACAACATTAACACAGTGGATTATCTCTGTGTCTCAGGAGTAGACAATGGACAGGATATCCCACGTGACCTGCTGGTTGGGATTTACCAGCGCATTCAGAAGTGGGAGTTGAGGACCAATGATGACCATGTCTCGCAGGTCCAGGCTGTAGAGAGAGTAATTGTGGGCAAGAAACCAGTGAGTATATATGTTTTAGGTGATTTAACCTTTCTTAAGATTGTCAAAGTTAGTTCTGGGGTCCCAGTGAATTGTTTTAAATGGTCTAAGCTGGCCTTTTATGGTCAAGGTGATGGAAAAGGTGTTTAAAAATTGGACATCCATGTGAAAATATATTATGCTGGTACACTGGCTAGTTGAACTGATTTACCAGCTTAGCTCTTGACCAACATAGTGTATCAGCATGACCATCTTGAGCAAGCTAAATGTCTAACTCTTTATATTGGTGGACTAGTAGTACCATCATATTGGTCATATTGATTGATTATATTGATTGCATTAATGTCATTTTATGCCACTGCAATAGAACAGACATTGGAATTATACAGAAATAAAAATAATTAAAATAAAAATAAATATTGTACTCAGCTGGTCAAATTAACTGTTTATAATATTATTGTCATATTAGTAATATAATACAGGAAATTGACAAATCCTGCACCTAACAGCTGGGGTTATGCATAGGGCTCAGCCAGGATCTACTACTCACTCAACTAACAACAATAGCAAAACCACCACAATCTGATACTGGCTCGACAAGAATCCAGAAGCACAGCCTAACACTATGTTCATGGTCCATTGCCTCAACTGCCAAGTAACAGACCTACCAAAAAATAACCTATGAACACATAGAATCCCTCCTTAATCACTTCCTTTAACTATGGCAACAACACACTTACCTAAGCACAATCACACACAATAAATCACATTATAAGTTGTGTGAGCAGAACACAGCAACCACTACCATCTGATACTGGCTCGACAAGAATCCAGAAGCATAGCGAACTATGTTCATGGTCCGTGCCTCAACTGCCAAGTACTCAGACGTCTACAAAAACTCATGAGACAAATTATTACAAGAGCAGGACCACACCAATCCCCTTCATCCAAACTTTAACACAAACTTCAGTGCAAGCTCTTCTCAGGGGTCATCAGGCAGGCACCTTCCTTCGTCAGTGTTTCGCTGAATTAGGCCCACGACACCTCCAGAAGGCTCAACGGTGAAGTCTGGCGTCCCAGACCCACCCCCCTCCAAGCCTGCTGTAGAAGCACAAACTCATTCCCTTCCCCACGTAGCCTCAGCCCTTCTGAACCACAACCACTGACTAGATCTTTCAGCTACATCTAACAACTCCAACACAAACTTCAGTGCAAGCTCTTCTCAGGGGTCATCAGGTAGGCACCTTCCTTCGTCAGTGTTTCGCTGAATTAGGCCCACGACACCTCCAGAAGGCTCAACAGTGAAGTCTGGCGTCCCAGACCCACCCCCCTCCAAGCTTGCTGTAGAAGCACAAACTCACTCCCTTCCCCACACAGCCTCAGCCCTTCTGAACCACAACCACTGACTAGATCTTTCAGCTACATCTGACAACTCCTTCACTACAGTCCTTAGCACACGACCTCTAATTCCGAATTCAGACAGCAGTCTTGTGGCAGACTTCGCAACAAAGCCTCTAGTACCTACCTCTACCGGTCTAATATACGCTTGCCACCCACGCTCTCTCACCTCAGCCACCAAGTCTGTATACTTCAGCCTTTTCCTTTCATAAGCTCCATCTACCTCGTCTTCAAACGGAACAGTCAGCTCTATAAAATACACTATCCGCTTACTTTCAGAGTACAACACTACATCCGGCCTCAAGGTTGTAACCAGAATGCACTGTGGGATCTGCAGTTTACTACCTACATCCACTAATAACTTCCAATCTCGTGCATTGGCCCACTTACCAGCAGTTTTCAAGCACTGTGCTGTTTCTCCACTATGCTGCCCCTCACGCACAAACGTTATTACCCTACTGCAACCTACCACGGGCATGTTATTAACTTCTAACCGTTTCTTATCAAGTGCACCTGCAAGAGATCTAAGTACCTGATTATGCCTCCATGTGTAGCGCCCCTGGGATAGACTCACCTTACATGCCGACAAAATGTGCTTCAGCGTGCCACTTCCTGCACATAGCTTACAACTTGGATCCTCACCCACCCACTGAGCAAGGTTTTGTGGCGTTGGCAGAACATCATATGTAGCTCCCAAAAGAAACTTTATACGGCCTGTATCCAATCCCCATAACTCTCGCCAGGTGATTCTCCGCTTCTCTACACTTTCCCATCTCATCCACTGCCCCTGTTTACTCTGCCCTGCTGCTTTTGCCCTCCTTGCTTCCTCCTCCTGCTCACGAATAAACCCTGTAACCATACGCCTTTTCTCAGGTGATGTGGCCTTGCCGAATGCTTTCCAAGAATCACCTAAACCTAATCCTGCCCTCCCATTTTGCACCTGCCCCACAACATCCCTGTGCTCCAGTGCCCTCCTTGCGGCTTGAGTAGCTTCTCGAGCATTCCACTTTCTCCCAGACCTAGTCACTGGTGCTGTTGCTTTAACCAGCCCGTCTTTTGACCCTAACAACTGCATTTCACGTCCTACCTTAGCACATTTGAACTCCTCAACCAAGCTCGTCAACGGCAGTTCCAGCATCCCTCTCCCACACCACGCCACACTACTAAGGCAACGCGGCACCCCCAACCATGTCCTTATAGCCTTGCTCATAACCCTTTCTAACCTCTCAACCTCAGAAATCGGAATATCATAAACTGTAAGTGGCCACCTTAGACGAGGCAACAAACCAAACTGCAGACACCACAATTTTAATTTACCTGGCAGAAAAGACTTATCAATTCTATTAATGGCCTCCACCATTTCTGTCCTCAACCCTTCCACCTGCTCTTTATCATTCAGTGCTGCAGTATACCACCTACCTAAACTCTTAACTGGCTTTTCCAATATAGATGGTATGACTTCTCCCTCCATCATAAACCTTTCTTGTATCAATTTCCCTTTAACGACTGATACACTCCTAGACTTGCTCGGTTTAACTTTCATCCTAGCCAGCCTAAGATTATCATTTAACTTCCCTAGCAGTCGCCGGGTACATGGCACCGTGGTCGTTAATGTTGTCATATCATCCATAAACGCCCTAACTGGTGGGAGCCGGGTGCCATCATGCAGCCTCTCCCCGCCTACGACCCACTTAGAAGCCCTAATAATCACCTCCATTGCCATCGTAAACGCTAGCGGTGAAATTGTACAACCTGCCATTATACCTATTTCCAGTCGTTGCCAAGATGTGACACACTCCCCTACACTAAAGCAAAACTGTATGTCTTCAAAATAGGCTTTAACTAACCTTGAAATCTCTTCTGGAACCCTAAAAAAATTGAATGCCTTCCACAACAATGCATGCGGTACCGAACCAAAAGCATTAGCCAGATCTAAAAACACCACATGTAGATCCTTTTTCTCGGCTCTTGCTGTTTGAATCTGATGCCAAATCATACTATTATGCTCTATGCAACCAGAAAAACCTGCAATTCCTGCCTTTTGTACAGACGTATCAATTAAATTATTTCTTTTCAGGTACGTTGCTAGTCTACGTGCAACCACACTAAAGAAGATCTTACCCTCCACATTCAACAAGCTTATGGGACGGAACTGATCAATAGCCACAGAATCCTTTTCTTTTGGGATAAGAACACCACCTGCTCTGCGCCACTCCTTTGGAATAATCCCCTTCTTCCACACTATAGCCATTAGTTTCCATAGAAACTTCAAAACATCTGGTGCACTTTTATATAATCTATATGGAACCCCATTTGGCCCTGGGGCAGAACCTGCCTTTGCAGCCTTCACCACCTCCTGAACCTCACTCCACCTAGGGGGGTTAACATCCATTTTCCACTCTATATCACCTAACGGCGGCATGTCTGCTGGTAGGTCCAGGTCGCTAGACCTTTCCTTCTCTGTGTAAACACTCTTAAAGTGCTCCTCCAACTCCCTCTTTCCGACCTTTAGATTTCCTGATTTCTCCTTACTAAACAGACTCTTAACAAACCTAAATGGATCTCTAAAGAACTCTATCCTAGCACGCTCCTTCTTCTTCCTCCTTTTCCTCATAGCCTCTGCTCTCCGCAATTTTACCAACTTACTTCTCAACTCCTCCTGCAATAACTCAATGCCCTCTCTTTCTGCCTCATTCCCCTTCTTCCACTTCTTTCTGAGTAACCTTGATTCCTTAACCAGTTTTTCTATTTCTACCTGCCGCCTTGATTTAACTACATCTTGACACTTTACGTTCCTCTGCACAACACCAAATCTTGCCATTCCATAATCATAAATGACTTTACCTAGCCTGTTCAATTTACTCTCTGCTGTTCCCTTCAAACCCTCAAGCATACCTTTCAAATCATCATTAATACTCCTCCATGCCATCTTGTCTCCTGTGCCTGGCCATTTAACTTTGGATCTTTGACCGATTCCTTTCTCCCTACCCATCTGCTTTCCCTTAGCCTTTGACCTATCAACACCTCCTTCATCCTCCACTCCTTCTGTGCTTAAGTTAGCCTCCCTAGTATCAAAGGTATTGATATCCTGCGGACTGTGGCACGTAACCTGCCGCTGGACTTCAGCCGACTGACTCAAACAATTCTGTTCAAAGTATTGTTCAATGCGGGGCCCCTGCACTCCTTCACTCAAGCACCTCATCTTTCCTTGGTGTATCCTCAGCCCTCTCACTGATGTGACCTTGCTCCACCCACACACACAGGTCAGCAACTCCTTTCCACTTACCATCCCACCTGCCTCTATGCTTAACCCACTTCTCGTAGTCATGTCCGTTCCAGAGTCCGTAACCATGTTATCCGCCTGTGAGTCATCTTCCACCCCTGCTCTCGCTGACTCCTGGGGTATTGCTTTTTTCTTTTTCAATGTAGCTTGCTTGGTTGCACACACATGGTTAACCATGGTGGCTGCTACCATGGATTGCCAGCCCATGGCAGCACCGTTAGGGTCTATTCCCTCTTGTCAGCTGTCTTTCCATGCTGTCACAGGGTCTTTCCTCTGTTGTCAACTGTTCTCTTCACAGCAGTCACTAGCTTAACTAGATATCAAGTAATATAATACAGGAAATTGACAAATCCTGCACCTAACAGCTGGGGTTATGCATAGGGCTCAGCCAGGATCTACTACTCACTCAACTAACAACAATAGCAAAACCACCACAATCTGATACTGGCTCGACAAGAATCCAGAAGCACAGCCTAACACTATGTTCATGGTCCATTGCCTCAACTGCCAAGTAACAGACCTACCAAAAAATAACCTATGAACACATAGAATCCCTCCTTAATCACTTCCTTTAACTATGGCAACAACACACTTACCTAAGCACAATCACACACAATAAATCACATTATAAGTTGTGTGAGCAGAACACAGCAACCACTACCATCTGATACTGGCTCGACAAGAATCCAGAAGCATAGCGAACTATGTTCATGGTCCGTGCCTCAACTGCCAAGTACTCAGACGTCTACAAAAACTCATGAGACAAATTATTACAAGAGCAGGACCACACCAATCCCCTTCATCCAAACTTTAACACAAACTTCAGTGCAAGCTCTTCTCAGGGGTCATCAGGCAGGCACCTTCCTTCGTCAGTGTTTCGCTGAATTAGGCCCACGACACCTCCAGAAGGCTCAACGGTGAAGTCTGGCGTCCCAGACCCACCCCCCTCCAAGCCTGCTGTAGAAGCACAAACTCATTCCCTTCCCCACGTAGCCTCAGCCCTTCTGAACCACAACCACTGACTAGATCTTTCAGCTACATCTAACAACTCCAACACAAACTTCAGTGCAAGCTCTTCTCAGGGGTCATCAGGTAGGCACCTTCCTTCGTCAGTGTTTCGCTGAATTAGGCCCACGACACCTCCAGAAGGCTCAACAGTGAAGTCTGGCGTCCCAGACCCACCCCCCTCCAAGCTTGCTGTAGAAGCACAAACTCACTCCCTTCCCCACACAGCCTCAGCCCTTCTGAACCACAACCACTGACTAGATCTTTCAGCTACATCTGACAACTCCTTCACTACAGTCCTTAGCACACGACCTCTAATTCCGAATTCAGACAGCAGTCTTGTGGCAGACTTCGCAACAAAGCCTCTAGTACCTACCTCTACCGGTCTAATATACGCTTGCCACCCACGCTCTCTCACCTCAGCCACCAAGTCTGTATACTTCAGCCTTTTCCTTTCATAAGCTCCATCTACCTCGTCTTCAAACGGAACAGTCAGCTCTATAAAATACACTATCCGCTTACTTTCAGAGTACAACACTACATCCGGCCTCAAGGTTGTAACCAGAATGCACTGTGGGATCTGCAGTTTACTACCTACATCCACTAATAACTTCCAATCTCGTGCATTGGCCCACTTACCAGCAGTTTTCAAGCACTGTGCTGTTTCTCCACTATGCTGCCCCTCACGCACAAACGTTATTACCCTACTGCAACCTACCACGGGCATGTTATTAACTTCTAACCGTTTCTTATCAAGTGCACCTGCAAGAGATCTAAGTACCTGATTATGCCTCCATGTGTAGCGCCCCTGGGATAGACTCACCTTACATGCCGACAAAATGTGCTTCAGCGTGCCACTTCCTGCACATAGCTTACAACTTGGATCCTCACCCACCCACTGAGCAAGGTTTTGTGGCGTTGGCAGAACATCATATGTAGCTCCCAAAAGAAACTTTATACGGCCTGTATCCAATCCCCATAACTCTCGCCAGGTGATTCTCCGCTTCTCTACACTTTCCCATCTCATCCACTGCCCCTGTTTACTCTGCCCTGCTGCTTTTGCCCTCCTTGCTTCCTCCTCCTGCTCACGAATAAACCCTGTAACCATACGCCTTTTCTCAGGTGATGTGGCCTTGCCGAATGCTTTCCAAGAATCACCTAAACCTAATCCTGCCCTCCCATTTTGCACCTGCCCCACAACATCCCTGTGCTCCAGTGCCCTCCTTGCGGCTTGAGTAGCTTCTCGAGCATTCCACTTTCTCCCAGACCTAGTCACTGGTGCTGTTGCTTTAACCAGCCCGTCTTTTGACCCTAACAACTGCATTTCACGTCCTACCTTAGCACATTTGAACTCCTCAACCAAGCTCGTCAACGGCAGTTCCAGCATCCCTCTCCCACACCACGCCACACTACTAAGGCAACGCGGCACCCCCAACCATGTCCTTATAGCCTTGCTCATAACCCTTTCTAACCTCTCAACCTCAGAAATCGGAATATCATAAACTGTAAGTGGCCACCTTAGACGAGGCAACAAACCAAACTGCAGACACCACAATTTTAATTTACCTGGCAGAAAAGACTTATCAATTCTATTAATGGCCTCCACCATTTCTGTCCTCAACCCTTCCACCTGCTCTTTATCATTCAGTGCTGCAGTATACCACCTACCTAAACTCTTAACTGGCTTTTCCAATATAGATGGTATGACTTCTCCCTCCATTATGATAAATAAATCATAAAATAAAAATAAACCACTGTTTTTAAACGAAGTTGACTTCCTGGACATTCATGCAAATGCTAAAAAAAAAACATGATGGGTAACATTGAGGTGCTGCTCAACCAGCTAAGCCACATAAACTAGCTTGAGCTGGCCAGGCTGGTATTTTCACACCTAAGCTTTTAATTAGTTAAGGAAGTCTGAGTAATTTAGCTTATTTTAATTTGACAAAAAAAGCATGTGATTCTACAGTGCGTCCAGACACAGTGTGTGTCACCATCCCCGCTGCTGCCTGTTTCATCCAGACATATCTGATAGACAGAAAAGATTAGATCAGTGATTTAACACCACATATCATAACATATCATATTAGTAACTGATGCCCTGTGCCACCACAGCACTTGGGTGTTTATCTAAGCCAACAGCTTCAAAGACGATTCAGAGGCTCTGAGATTAAATTCATCCAAAGAAAATAATATATTCCTTAAATGCCTGTTACAAACATAAAATGCCAGGATTTGCAACAGTTTGCTTGATATTAGTGCAACAGGCAAATTAATATTAGCAAGCTAGCAGAAGTTAGCATTATCTAAGCAGAACTGGGTGTTTAGCTAAGCTAATAGGATTTGGTAATAGTCAGAGGCTCAGAGTTGGGATCTTTAATGAAGGTGTATAAATTCATCCAATATCAAAACTATCATGTTAAAAGGAGAGTATATGTTATTTAAATGGATCTGTTTCAAATGTCAAATGCCAGAATTTGCCACAGTTAGCTTAATGCTTGTGTAACCTGCAAATCCCTATTACCAGGTTAGCATTATCGTACCACAGCTGGGTGTTTAGCATGCTAATATTCAGAGGCTATGAGTGTAACTCAAATCTTTACTGATGGTGTATAAACGTCCACAGGAAAGTATATGTTATGTAAACATCTCTTACAAACATCACATGATAATATTTGCAAATTAAGGAGGACATTTTAACTGGAACACACGTACATGTCAGAATTCATACTCAGCAAGTCAGGAGAGCTTTGCCAACCCTGAGTTTAGAACCCAAGATGGCTGCCCCATTTAAACAGTAGTAAAAACAGTAGTATTATACCGTTTAGTAGCATTTATATCAAATTAAATCTCATTAAATCAAACATACACATAGTAGAATCCTACATCTGTTTGTGGACCTGTTTATTATTGTTCAAACTCAGCTTAGACACAGAACCCCAAATATGAACATACAAGGACTACAAAAGAGACACAACTGCAGGGGTCTACTATGGACTGATAAGTAGAAATGCACTAAACCAAATTAAAATAACACATTTAAAGTCATTTATTTTTGGGAAGGGCATCATATGTATATATTATTTCAAATACATTAACGAGGATGACAGATGCTGAAGGTCAGAAAATGTAAGAATAGATCGGTCACTACTCCGCCGTTTTGACATATTGCCATAAATATTGAGGATTATCAAAATTTTGAGCATAAAATGATCTCGTAATATTGTGAGGCACCGGCATTTTATTAAAATAATTTACATTCATCCAGTATCTAAAACTGCAACATCTACAGAAAATGATATGCTAATTAAATGTCTCTTACGAGCTTCAAATGCTAATATTTGCCACAGTTAGCTTAATGCTAGCATAACACGCAAATCTCTATTAACAGAATAAAAGAAGTTTGAATTATCTATCAGTTTCTGTGACATGACAGGATTGACTTGTTATTAATCCGGTATTGTTTTAATATTTTTTTTTTGTAAATTGGAAGTGCTGGATGAAGAAAAACACAAAAACATAGATTATTTGGTAAAAAATATATAGTTATCTGTTATTATTTTTTATTGTGATATCCCATAAAGTCACTAATCTGTTCTTGTGCAGGTCCTGTCTCTTCCTCATCGTAGGTTGGTCTGCTGCTGCCAGCTCTATGAGGTGCCTGACCCCAACCGACCCCAGCGGACCGGGGTCCACCAGAGAGAGGTCTTCCTTTTCAACGACCTGTTAGTGGTATGTCCATCAGTCACATCAGTTTACCTGATTCATCATCATTCACAGTCATCCACAGCAGGCCATCAGGTCTTATTTTGCTCTTGTTTCTTAACAGGTGACAAAGATCTTCCAGAAGAAGAAAACCTCAGTGACGTACAGTTTCCGACAGTCCTTCCCTCTGGTGGAGATGCAGGTTCACATGTTCCAGAATTCCTGTAAGATTTACTTTGCATATTCAAGTATTTATATATCAGAATGACTAATACTTTGCCAGCCTCTCTGGAGGGCTCAAAAGCTGTGATATATGCTTCACTTTCTCGTGTCCTCGCTCTTCATCTTTCTCTTTTTCACATCCTCTCTCAGACTACCCACATGGTGTCAGACTAACGTCAGCGATCCCAGGCGGAGAGCGCAAGGTGCTGATTGTGTTCAATGCTCCGAGTCTGCAGGACCGCACGCGCTTCGTCAGCGACCTAAGAGAGAGCATTGCTGAGGTGCAGGAGATGGAGAAATACAGAGTGGAGTGTGAGTACAGCCTCCTCTGCTGGTCACTACAGTGAACCACACCTTCTAAAAGCACTGCAGTTAGGACTGTGCCACTGTGCTGTAAATATTCGTAACAACTTTTTCACAACATTTACTAAAACAGTCCCAGGTCAATCAGTCTTTAAGGGCACAGTTTGGTAATAAACACTTAATATACACATAATTTTACACATTTTCTTCTTGACTCTAAATGTAGACCAATACAGGTTTTATATCCATAGTTTTTTTAGTTATAAACCTGAGATGAAAAGTTAAAGTGACCATATCCTATATATTTCCAAAAAGAGCCATAATTGATTATTAAACAACTTATTTATATATTCATTTTTTTACTTTTTGACATAAAGTGAAGCTTTATGCTGTATTAAAAGTTCATAAGGAATGGACCAATAGAAATGATACAAAATTACATGAAAATCTAATTTTTTTTTTCTTTTTCTGAAAATATACAGCTCTGGAAAAAAATATAAGACCACATTAGTGTCTGAATCAGTTTATCTGATTTTGCTATTTATAAGTTTATGTTTGAGTAAAATGAACATTGTTGTTTTATTCTATAAACTACGAACAACATTTCTCCCAAATTTTAAACAAAAATATTGTCATTTAGAGTATTTATTTGCAGAAAATTATAAATAGCTGAAATAACATCGCAAATAATGCAATTAAAACAAGTTCATATTATAAAGTTTAAGAGTTCAGAAATTAATATTTGGTGGAATAACCCTGATTTTTAATCACAGTTTTATGCATCTTGGCATGTTCTCCACCAGTCTTACACACTGCTTTTGGAAACTTTATGCCACTCCTGGTGCAAAAATTCAATTCAAATGTGATCAACCATTATCTTGATTATATTCCAGAGGTTTTTAGTTTGGTAAAATCAAAGAAACTCATAAGTTTTTAGGTGGTTTCCCTTATTTTTCCAGAGCTGTATATCCACTGCAAAGCTATCATTTACACATTCATTATATTCATTTATCTGCATCATAGTCCCAGTGCAAAATTTAAAAGCATATCATTACATATGAAGGATATTAAACATTTTGCTGCAGGGAAGTTATAAAGGGCCCAGGTGTCTCTTTGTCATATTGCATTTGCATAAAGTATCAGTGTAAATATACACTGTATTATATCCTGTTCTCTGCAGGGCTCTCTAACGTTTCTCTGTGCCTCTTCTTTCCCTGCAGCGGAGCTAGAGAAGCAGAAAGGCGTGATGAGGCCCAGCCTGTTGAGTAGCAGTGTAGTGGGTGGAGGAGTGGGCGGGGTCAAGAATGAGGTAGTTAATGGCACAATCGGAAGACCCAGCCTGGACGACAACTACTCACCCGGTGAAGGCCTAAAGCGCACTGCTCTCAGCTCCTCATTAAGGGACCTATCTGATTCAGGTGAGACTCAGAGACACATGTAAGCAAATTTACACATATGCTTAAACTTTACGTAGTAATAAATGGCCTTATGCACTTAAATGGCAGTTAAACAATACACACACAAAAACACAGTATGTCTGTGATGTGCAGTAATAATGCCAGCACACATATGAACACTCACATATGAACACTTTAAACCTACCGCTTTGGAAATGCTTGACATGTCCTGCTTGGGTGCAGGGAAACGCGGTCGCAGGAACAGCGTTGGTTCCCTTGACAGTACAATGGAAGTAAGTCTGAGTGGAGCAGAGGTCTGTATCTTTAGCTTTCGCCCAAAAACCCATCACCAAAGTGACCACCACCCCACCCACCTAGCATGTCTGCCTGGAGAACATCTTCCCTACCACCACCAAAGAAAAAACAAACATGGCCCTGCCTTGCATGTCTCTACCCCCCCCAACAGAATCAGAGCCATAGTTTTGCATCTTTGTATGCTACCTATGCCTGTGTATGCACGGTGATATGCTCCCTGCTAGTGCATCACAGTGATGGTTTCCCAAATGTGTGCTCTGAAGCGGCCGAGAAGACATCTCCCATTGAACCTCAATGGCTGCGTGAGCTTTGGATCGGTGGATTTGCTGTTCACTGTGAATGTTTTGTAGTATATAGTGGTGTAAATACAGTTTTCATGCATGAACAACCCGCATTTGTTGTTTTCAGTGCCCCTTCCTTTGTTACTTCCTGTGGTTTGACATTCGCATCTGTTGTGGTGTTTGTGTTCTGTACCATATGTATATTATTGTAATATACGAAAGTTAAATTGTTCCATGACTCTAATCAACTCACCCATTTCTCCTCCCCCATCTATCCTTTCACCTTTCATCTATCTTTACCTTTAACCTTTTTATTCCCATTGCACTTCCCATCACTGCTGGGCACTCTGATGCTTTCCCCTCGCTTTCTCTGCCTACCTCCTTTTCTCATGCCTCTTCCTTTCTTTCCCTGACCCTCTTTGCATCTTTTGCAATGTCTTTTGCAATCCCTTCTCGCTTTGGAACCCTTTTCCTCTGCCTCTCCTCCTCTTGCCCTCCTCCTGCTCTCTTTCTCCTCTTCCCCCACTCTCTTTGTCTTAGGGTTCCATCATTAGCAGTCCGCGGCCTCACCAGCGTTATCCAATAGCCACTGTTCTCCCGAGCTGCTATGGAGCCGAAGACTACCGGCCTCACCGCCCCATCCTGAGCCCCGGAGTGGGGATGGGGGGTGGGCCGGGGCAGCAGCAACAACACACCACACCTGCGGTGGCTGGCGCTGGGCCAGCCTCCAGCAGCAGCAGCAGCGAGAGAGGAGCCAGTGGGACGGGGAGTGGGACGAGCACTGCCGGCTCCTTCCTGGGCTCCCTGTTTGGGGGCAAGCGTGCCAAAGCGCCAGGCCCCATTATCCCCCCGGGGCCACCTTACCCCGCCCCCGTGGCCCCGCCGAGCACTGGGGGCCCTCCGCCCCACTCTCCTTCCCCGTGCTCTGCGGAAGCAGGGGGCCCTTCCAAGATCCAGGCCCTGCACGCCCAATACTGCCACACTACTACCAGCAGCAGCAACAGCAGCAGTGTGGCTGGGCAACAGCCTCCGCCCCCATATTACCACCCGCACCAACGCTACCACGTGCAGAGCGCGCCGGCATCTGGACACCAGCACCAGCACCCCACATTACAGCGGGTCACCCTGCCACGTCGGCCTCTCCCCAACCCCTCCGGGCACAACCCTTACCCCCCGCCACTTTCCCAGCATGCTTTGCCGCAAGCTCGCTACGGGACCTTGGGACACATACCCTCAACGTGCGTCGTGCCGCCTCCCCCCCTTTCTCCTCACTCCCCACTCTCCCAACACCCGCAGTTTGCCCTCTTCCACACTCCACCTCAGCCCTCACACTCGGCCAGAGGGGGCGCCGTCTGCAAGCCTCCGCTGACATTGTCACACTCGCAGCCGCACCCGCACGCTCACTCCCACGTGGGGCATACGCCCCTCCCCGCCCATTTCATCTTCGCCAGCCCGCCCCCGGCGCCCACCCAGCCGCCCCCACCCCCGCCGCCAGTCTCCGCGCCCCCTCCCGCCACTGCCCATCACGGGCCGCCGGTCGGCCCGTATCTGCCCCAGTATCCTCCACTGCTCTCCTCCATCCCCCCTCCCCCCCCCCCACTCCCCTTTACCCCCCCCTTCCTCCCCCCTTACCCCTCTTACGCCTCTCTCCCCTCTCCCCCCCCAGCACCCCGCCCCGCCACCGCCTCTGCCACTGCCGGCCGGGTCACAGGCCCCGGGGTCCCAAGCCTCGGTGGGACAGAGTGGAGGAGCCGCACCTGGGGGGACCGGTACAGTCGACCGGGCCAAATCCAAGCCTACCAACCGGATCAGCACGGTAGTGTGAGCAGGGTAAAGGGTGGCAGGTCACGGGGTTGGGGCTCGCTGCGGGGGCCCCTGGTGGTGGGAGGAGGGACGTCGGAGAGGCTGGAGGAAGTGGGAGGCCGGTCCAGGACAGAGAACAAGAAGAAGCGCAACCTGCTGAGACTCTGTTACTTTCACCTGCGCTTCCCACAAGTGTAGATGGATGCAAAGGGAGACGGACACGGGACACATTTACAAATCAACACTTACAATACACTCACAAATGTAAGGTGAGGTCAATCGCCCTACAGTGGTTTACGCGGTTCAAGGACTACAACCTCAGAACCTACCGCAGCTTACTTTCAATGTAAGTGTGGAAGTAACTCAGTGCCACCCAATAAAGTCCTTTCCTCCTTCAGCTCCAAACACTACAAGATCATAAAATCTTTTAACAAAAGCGATAATATATACAGTACAACCAGGGAACAAACACACACCCCAACACACACTCACCTAAAGGGGGTGCACAAACTGCCATAAGACAATGTATTCTGAGGGCCAGCACATCAGAAACATGAGAGCTTGTCTAAATGCCTTTCTTGATGTAAGAATGGACCTAAAACCTGTATGTCAGGGAGAGAGAGAGAGAGAGCGTACCATCAAGGAGATTCTGAATACTTTACAGGGCACACAATGTACATTCCAGCTACCATTCCAGTGTGACAGAATATCTGAAATGTGTTTCAAGCATTAGCTGATAGCGGTCGTAAAGATCTATATACGCAATAATCAATCCATTAATTAGTTGACGTCCAGCTTTTTAATAAAGAGATCAGTAGGTTTTGCTGTGTTCCTGTGTTACACTGACTTGTTAGAGAACCATGTGTAAAGAGACTACAGTGTCTCACACTGCTATTGAACGTTTTACCTTTTCAGATACACTCTTCAGAAAGATTTTTTCATTTTATGCGTATAAGCCTAATTCTATCAGGTTCGAATGTTCGAATTACAGAAGCCATGATGAATCAGTTAAAACATTTCTTTCAGTCTTACCCTCTTGTTGGAGGTGTAACTGTTGTGACTGTAAATGTTAGTTAGCAAACATGAACGTCCTTTACGCTTGTTACTAAAAAAAAATGCTGAAGAGCGTGATTTGGGTTTTTTGACCTAAAGGAATTTTATAGTTTGACTGTGGAAGGCAGAGCTGAGCTTTGAACTGGAGTGAACAGATGGAAACCACACTTGGATGGGCTTTCAATTGTAATTAGGTTTTCAGGGTATGGGTTAACATGGTACTATAGTTATCCTAAGTATACACTCACAAAGCACTTTATTAGAAACTCAAATTCAAATACTGATACTGGAAAGAGTTTGAGACAACTTTTGCTTTGTGACATAATGCGTTATTATGCTGGAAGTAGCCATTATTAGGCTGTGACCATGACAGGAGTAATACACATCAATCCAAGAAGACATTCCCCATACCATTACACAACATCTACCAGCCAACTTAAAACAGGCTAGGTCCATGGATTAATGCTGTTGCTGCTGAATTCTGACTCCAGTTTTAGTTAGCCTGTTTTTCCGGAGGCCTCAGCTCTCTGTTTTTTTGGCTGACAGAAAGAAGGAACATGATGCAGTCTTTAGTTGTTGTAGATGTGCAGATGTTCTTAATAAAGTGTTCAATAATACATTATTATCAGATTGTAAGTTGTGCAATAGCCCAGTAATTTAATAGCTTTTTATATCTAAAATTGCAGACAATCTGTGCAAGAATATTTGTTTTGTCTTATTTGTCCCCTACATTACAATATGTCGGTAATATTAAACAAGTTAAATATGTGCAATTCAAAATTGGACCTGCCTTAACTGCAATTTGAGAAGGGTTAAATAATTGATTGTGATTCAACATATAGATATTAATCTTGAAAATGAATACCATGTTTTACGGACACTGTATTATAAGGATCCTTATCAGTGAACGTCTATTTTCTGATTTATTTTCATACATAAGGCGCACAGGATTATTAGGTGCATTTTAAGTGACAATATTAAGGAACAGGTGTGTTGCCATGTTGTTAAGCGCTTCCGTTTATTCATAGTAAGCTTGGCTTTTCTATCATTTTAACAGAGCTACACTGAGGAACTCTGAGTGTTTCGGTAAACCAGGGTAACGGTTCGTCCCACGTAGCTTGTTTTAACATGGCAAACACGCAGGCTACAGTCTGATATACTCACCTCTGAGCTGCGAAAGGGCTAGCGCTGTGGTTAGCGGCTAATGCTAATGCTGCTCCAGCCTCAGCGCTGGAGAAACTTAACTGAAACTCCCTTGTAACACTGTATTCCAGCTGAGTTGCTTTACTGCTCCTTAAAATCAACACTGTTATCCTGCAGTTTACCTCTGCACCTTTCTTTCATCATCTTCTCAGTAATAATAATGAAATCACTGCTTGTTGCTGGTGTTATAGCTGAGCACAGCTGTCCTTAAACTGAGATGATACTGCGTTTGAAAAAGCAGTAAAACCCAGATGGTCAGATTTAACAACCACAGACGAGATTAACAAACGGGACAATCAGTGGAACACCAACCAGAGACCTTTAATGACTAAACTGCCTGCTCACCATCGTTTTTATTATCACAGTTCAATAACAGAATTGTGAGAATTTACATAAATCGACAGACGACTGATGGAAATCACAGATTTTCTTCATACATTGATCATACAATACTGTACCTGTGGAAACGGTTCACTAAATTGGTCCAGAAAAGGGACTCTGACTTATGAGGGCTAGTCAGTCATGTGAAAAAAACATTTCTCCTCCTTAATAGTCTGTCTGTATTTGAAATGCTTGTTTGTGTAAGTGCAAATCAAATACAATCCACAGGGTTGCATTGATGCTGTTCTCCTTTTTTTGCTATTTTCTTTCTCTTTTTTTAATTCTGATATAATTGTATACTATGAATGATTAGTTATGTTCATTATTATGATTATGCTGTATTTCATTGAACAGATGGTATAAATACATGGAAGTAATAGAAACACATACTGTATATAAAGTCCTCTCACAGTTGAGCAGAGCATGGTGGACAGTCTCTGAAACGTGACCTTTCATGAATTCGACGTTGGTTAGTGGTTTGTGTGGACAATCACACTTGTCTTTACAAGTGTTACTGAATGTTGCAGATTTGTCCTGATATTTATTTGACCTTTTTCTAGGTTAGTTGTGGTTCTGTTTTGAGATTTTTTTGAGGTTTGTTTTTTTATTATTATTTCTTTTTTTAAATGTGCAGTTCACAGATTTACTATTTGGGTTGAAGTGGGGCATTTTTAAACAAATCTGATTCTACTGTTAGCCTTTTTCCTTAAAAAAAGGAACAAAAGGAAATGTAGTTTACAGATTTTACCACGACGTGAGATATTGATACTGGACCTGAAGCTTCAGTTTCAATACTAATACACTAATATACCAGGAGCCAGTGTATTCCTACATCTAGACTACATCAGCTCCTTCTCCACCATTAAGAACTAAAAATAAGAGTCAAAAGATGCGTCATCTGTCTCCAACTGCTGCAACCCCCCATCCCCCACTCCGCCCACGTGGATGTTATTGCATGACTGCAGTACTTACTGAATGAAGAATGTTCTATTAGTATGACTGTACATAACAGGATATCAACATTTAATATTGACCATGAAGCAAACAGAGAACTATTATTCAGGATCGTGTGTGTATGTCTGAATGTAATGTGTGTATGAGAGTTTCCATTCATTGTAGGTGAATATTGCATATTTATTTTGTAAGCCTATACCAACATATATAGATATATATACATATATGTCACAACAGAGCTGAATGTTATTTTAGAAATCTATGAAATATGAGATATTATTAAGTCCTCTAACTTGTGTACAGACAATGTGCAACTGAATACAGAGAGATGTGAATATTTATTGCTTCATAACTATTATAAAGTGTCCTTGCAGTGAATAAAACTGAGCGTTGTTTGTTCATTTTTACTGCTCTCTGTCCTTCGGCCTCCAGAAAATTTACATACAAGAAAGAACACCTGCAAAAGAATGTTATAAGATGTTATTAAAAAAGCAAATAAGCCAACTGTTGTCTTTCCAAGTTAGAAAACAGGGCAATCAGCACAATGCCCCATTAGAATACTACAGCCTCTTACCCGAATAGCTCCACTCACTTTTTTTTTTCTTCAAATTTTTCCAATTTTCTTCCCAATTTAGCACAGCCAAATACCCAACCCACTCATTAGGACGCCCCCTATCACTAGTGATGCCCCAACACACCAAGAGGGTGAAGACTAACACATGCCTCTTCTGATACATGTGAAGCTAGCCAAAACTTCTTTTTGAGCTGCTGCTGATGCAGCATTGCCGAGTAGCATCACAGCGCACTCTGAGGAAAGTGCAGCGACTCGGTTCTGATACATCAGCTCACAGACGCCCTGTACTGCGGACATCACCATAGGAGTGATGTGGGGGGAGAGTGCCATCTACCCACCGGGAGGGAGCGAGGCCAATTTTGCTCCCTTTGAGCACCAGCAGCTTAATGGCAAAGCTGCATGAGCGGGGGTTCAAACCTTCAACCTCCCGCTCATAGTGACTTTAGACCGCTGGACCACTCGGCACCCACTCCACCCACTATTTTTTGAGCCCAGCTACTTTTCAATTAAACTGTTTGCACACAGCTAAGTACAGTCCAAATACACAAAAGTGTTTGTGCCGCCTCAAGAGTCACACACTGACAACTCTAAGAATGCTTGTCCAAACTTGGCATTTTCTGAGTTTGAACTGAGAATCCATCATAAATTCAAAAGGCGGCTGCAGGTTAATTTGTGCAACCAGGTAGTGCTTCATAAATATCCCGAGGTTCCCAAAAACTTTGACAAAAAAATTGCAATATTAGTGCATAATGATCCTGATTTGAGTAGCAAAAAACCTAAACAGAAAGGAAATAACTCAAAGTAAAATGAAACATAAGTGGCTACTCTGCCCTTTTACTCAGATTGCCCATTCCCTAGATTCAAACTTGGGCCATGTGACCAAAGTCCTTATAGGCAAAGTCTGTTCATTCTGTGGCCATTTTTGCAATGTAGCCAGTCATGCAAGACCAGTCTCTTATCTGTTTGAAAGGGAAGAGGCCAAACTACTGCAAACTAAATGTCAGATTATCCTACTGATTGAGATTTTTTTAGCTAAGCTGATTAACTAACCCACACATGTGAAGCTCTAGCGCTACACACCCACAGGGCCAGTTGTGCTCTTTTGGGGCTCATTTACCTCATTAACCTTTTGTAGTATTTGACTCAATAATGCACAAATAAACATGATTTTTTTGACTTGTTACAGCTACCCTGCTTGTCCTCTCCTCTCACACAACCAGCAAGCTGATTGGCTCTTTTATTGGAGGAAAGGATCAGGCTTTTATCAAGCTCTATGTTTAGCGAAATCACATTCAAATTGAAGTCAGACTCTATGATGTAACTGTGGCTCAGCGTGGGCTTTTGGCCTGGTTCCAGTGTGAATCTAGGCCCGATTCTGTCCCAAACTTATGGCTCACATCCGGCCCGAGCTGTGCATGTTCCAACACCGCAGTTGCGTAAAGTATAATATGGGAAAAATCCTGCAGCGCATCTGAAAACACTCCGGTTTCTGAGTGTAATATGGTAACTGGCCCAAGCCGCTTGTGAGGCCCTCAGTTCTGTATGGCTGATGCTGAGTTTCAGCCGATTCTTCATGCAAACAGAACGAAAATATAAGCTTGGGAGTGAAATATAAGACTTAAAAGATAGATTAAAAGTTATGAAAAAGGGGTGATGTTGGGGGGGGGGGGCAGGATGAGCAGTTTCTCATTATCATTTAAAGGAACAGGCATTCAAACCTTTCATTCAGAACAAGGATGATTACACAGGGTACAGAGGCTTGAGGTAGTTTGACCAATGCACATCACAGATATTGTTCTTTAAGACCACAGGAAACTGCATTAATTAATTAAAACATTGTATAATAACAGTCAAATGAATAAATGCAAATTGTTTAAAATATTATTTTCAATTGTGATACTGGTAAGTCTATGTTGTATGTATATCTTAAATAAATCAGGTGTGTCAGGGCTGGAACTGATGACCTCTACCCTAGAATTTGAAGGTGAGTGTGCAGCATAAGCCCCTCCCTGTCTTCTTCTCTCTGATACACAATACACAATTTTCACTCTTAAATGTTTCAGATCATCAAACAAATTTAAATATTAGTCAAAGACAATGCAAGGAAACACAATGTTTTCATTATTAAGGGAGAAAATTTTCCAAACCTACATGGTCCTGTGTGGAAAAAGTGTTTGCCCCCTAAATCTAATAACTGGTTGGGCCACCCTTAGCAGCAACAATTGCAATCAAGCATTTGTGGTATCTTTTAGTGAGCCTTTCACAGCACTGTAAAGGAATTTTGGTCCACTTTTCTTTGCAGAATTGTTGTAATTCCTCTATATTGGAGGATTTTCCAGCATGAACCACCCTTTTAAGGTCATGCCACAGCATTTCAATAGAATTCAGGTCAGGACTGGGTGTGGCTAGAGAAATTGTGCAGACCAAACAATTTTTCACACAGGGTGAGTTTTGAAATATTTATGAGTGACAAACATGCAAAAAATATACTGGTTTTAAAACACCAAATCAAGCAATCTGCAATCTAATTGATGTGGCATCTTCATTTCCATTCAACAAACAGGAGCACACCTGAATCACCTTGTTTAATCTGTCAGCCAGTGTAAAAAACACACTGTGACATCTCCTGCTTGACTGGAATTAAAACATACATTGGCCATTCTGGATGAGAATGGGCACCCCTGGCATAGAGGTACACTTTACAATCAACTAAGGATGTGACAATATCATTAATACAGATATTAAACAATACAAGCCAAATAGTTTATTAGGGTTAATTAAGGGTTATTTGGACACTTTTTAAGCTTTTTTGGTGGAATAAGACAAAGAAATGATCAATTTCTGTAATATTGATTGTTATTAAATGTGCCTATCACCCCTTTATTCACCCTTTGTCCTAGGACCACACATAGAATCTTTATTTACCAAACACAAGATGCTCATTCGTGCATGCATAAGTTGCATAAATAATATGATTTGATTGAAGTGTAGACATGTGCTTTAACAGACATAGTGCAGTATGTGCACTTTGGTAGAAATCTAGATTCACCAGACCAAATTAATATCATACTGATGTTAAAAGGAATGAAGATGTGTGCAATATGTACGCAAAACTGTAGACATGTGTAACTACAATTTTAATTTTAGTAAAAAAGAAATTATAGATTTTTTGTGACTTTCTGGTTCCCAGCTGGACTTATATACAGGAGCCCCAGGGATATAATTGGTCCTGGTAATGTGACATTCTGATTTATTCTGATGCTTTATTCTAAATTCATGATGTTATTACTAGTGAATATTTTAGAATTTGATGTGAATCTCTAATTTGAGTTTTTAGTAGTAAAAATAAACAAGTTAGAGCTGGAGATAGTTATTCAGGTATTATTTTTGATGGACTGAAACCATACAGCAGTGTTCTATATTGCAGACTTCCAGTGGGACTTCACCAGAGATATAATATAGTAAGGAGGCAGAACTACTTCACTACTGTATTTAAGTACTGAAGCTGTATCTGTATCTACTGGAGTATTATTTTTTATCCTATTTCCAGTTTTACTTCACTACATATTTTGCATGAGTTTAATACTTTTACTCTGATACATTTTTTTATGTGCTGCTTTACTTGTTACTTGTTATAATGATAAAAATGTTACCAATCATTTCAAACCCACATTATCACTAAAGCCAGAGCGGTAGAAGCTCTGCACTGTCATCGGGTTTGATGAAGCTTCTCATCACTGAGCAAATCAAGAGATCAAGCTGATCTTATAAGAAGCTCCCATTCTGCATTTCACTCTAAAAACTGTCCACTGCTTTCTGTAATAACTACACTAATAACACAGTACTGTACTTTTACTTTCAGTACTTGAGTACTACATTATAGAATAAACTACTTGCAATACTTAAGTACAAAGAATGTTAAATACTTTAGTGCAGTGGTTCTCAAACTGCGGCACAGGTACCACGGGTGGTACTCAAAGTATCCCAAGGTGATACACTAGATGACCTCAATAAAATATTAAGGATTGAAATCTATAAAGTTTCCACCTGATTTTTTTTTTTCATTTATTTACAGATGTTTGTGTTCAACGCTTTACACGTTAAAACCTGTATATAACCTACACTTCAGGGGGGGCAAGTGCTCAGGGGGGAAAAGGGCACTTCTTTTTTTATGTGTATGTTACCTGGCTGGTGGGACAAGGCTATCTGTTGCCGTGCGTGCTGTGCTGAAGACTCGCTGAACTGAACTGCTGCTACAGCGCATCTAGCGTGCCACGTGACAGAGGAAGAGAAAGGTCGGGTGTGTGTGAGCTGATTTCAGGGCATTCTGTTTTCACTCGTTTTTAATCGCTCAGGTTTTCAAAAGATCATTTCAAACCGGCCTCAGTAAAATCTTGTTAATAATAATATTTAAAAAAAAAACAAAGTTTCAAAAGGGCACTTTGGTTGATAAAGGGCAGATGTCTATGTCTGCATGCCTCTGCTCAGAACTACAGTTTTATTATTATTAACATCAGTTTCATCGGCCCTAGAGTAAACCCCTGTGGAACACCATAAAATATGCTATATAAACCAACAATCACCAACAGTTCAGTACAGTCATAAATAATTAAGGTAGTAAACACTATAATTTACTGCTTGGCTCACTTGTTGTTTTCCTCTGTCTACATCCTGATTCTGAGATTCTTAGTAAAAATACTGTATTAACCAGAAACAATAATTATTCAATCAACAACTTAATATAGTAACTTACAGACTGCAAAAGCGGACAAGCTCCACACAACAGGTGAAGTACAGCTGGCAAAAATATTTTGCTTCCTCTTGACAGAAAATCAAGAGCTATTTCTCTAATATTAGAAGTGTAAGCAACAGTAAAGTAGTAACTAATGTCACCAAATGACTAAAAACCAAAGTAGTAAAAAAAGAATAAATATCATGAGAAAATAAAAACATTCATTAAAGCACATTGTGCTTAAACGTAAAAAAAAAAAGGTTTATAAAACTCTTCCTCCGCTGGGGGCCGCTGTCCTCTTTCCTTCCTTCACTGACCATCTGCGCAAATCTTAACTCGTCGGAACTACTTCCCTCAAAGTGAGACGTGCAATCCTTGCTGGTATTACTCCGCGTCGTTTCCCTACATCACTCCATCTAACCTACCTGCACTGCAAGTAGCGTTCACATATATATCGTTGTGCGGTGCCAGCCATAATCCGTGTGTTTATTGTAAGCGTTTGTGTAAGTCTACGTTTTGCGCGAAAGCGGCTGCACAGTTCAATAGAGGCGTTTTTAAAGATAGATAAGTTGGCGGACTATTTTATACGTAACTCGCAGGCGGAGGGATGAAACAACGGCGTGTCCATGCGACCGAATGGGTTTCCTCAGCTTTGATCGATGGGTCTTGAGGGGTTGTGCTTAGGCTGTGATGAAAAACCCAAAATGGCGTGTAGCTTAGACAGGATGAACGGGGGCTAGTTCTCGAAAGGAAAAAACTGACCACTACGACGTGCTGGAACTTGTTTATGTGCCCGGTTGAATAGCAAAAGTGTTACTCTGGTGAAACGGATACGAGAAAAGCAGCAGCTCAGCGAATGTTGTGTACCAGCACCGCCGCGGAGAGCCGGAGCGCTGGGATGGGCTGACAGCGCGGAGGCCGCAGATGTACAGCCGCCCTGAGAGCGACCCACAGCCGAACAATAGAGTCTGTGATCAGCCGAGACAGTGACACGGCCTGGACTGTGTGCCCCTCACTAAAACTGGGTCGATATTCTCCCCGAATCAACACCAGAACGCGCTTGAAGACGTGCACAGAGCAAGTGGCGGAGTGTAAGATCATGTGGCCACACAATTATATGTTGTAACGACATAACCTTAAAGCTTGCTGAGTTTACTGAGCTCATTAACCCCTAATATCATTTAGCCTCACTGATTCTGCCGCAGCAGTCCACGGCCTGGTAGAGCATGTAGCTAACCTCACGGTGACAATGTTCTGCTAGCTTTTTTTTGCTCTGAATTTAAATGGCTAGATAATTCGACCACTTTATGGCTGAAGCTGCCTGATTGACAAGTGTTTTTATTAATATGATACTCAGACATTCAGTGTTTTTATAAATTGAGTTAAGTTGTTGTAACTGGAACACATTAACTCTTAAGCAGAGTTAACCAAACCTAGCTAAAACTCGGTTACACATTCAGTATAAACCTAACATAACTGGCTAACTAAGTTTATTTTGTATAAACTTATTTTTAGTTCACCAATTAGTCTAAACACGTTGTGTTTCATTTAAACCCATCAGGTTTGTTCATAGTTTAATAATTATCATATTTAGTTAGCTAGCTAACTAGTTAAATAACTAAGTTAAGCTGGTTTAAGTTTTTCTAGGTTAATATATAGTTAAGTGATTTGTACTTCAAATTGTTTATAGCTAAGTTAGATATCTAACTACTTGGCCTGCTGTCTTTCTATGTGTAACCTTATATGTATATTGGGTTTATATTGTGCTGTGTTTTTTATTTCTAGAGAAACTTAGCTAACCTAACGGTTGTCTTTTATCCAGTCTATCTTGGCTAAGTCGAGGCCTTCTGTGTGTTTGAACAGATCTCGTGTTTTGTTACTTTTATTGCTGGATAACTGAGCTGATCTAACTTACATAGTAAGGTTAGCCAACATTACTAGCAGCTAAACTAACCTAGATAACAAGGTTAGAATAAGTAGCCATTGGTGGTCAAACAGGGCTGTTCATTTTTAGCTTTATTTGCTATGTATTGGTCTAGTTATCATACAAGCCAGATATGTTACTATCTAAGTTAGCTGACATTGGTCGTAACACGGCGAAAAAGTTAACTAAGTTCAGCTAACTAGTGATGGTAACCCAGCTAACTACTAATTTAGAGAGCTGGCTACTTAACTGGTTAACTATTTGTTTGTAGATCACTAGGTTAACGATTATTAAGAAGTCAGATAGCTTGTTAGCTAGCTAAGATAGCTGGCCTATGCATAATCCAGGTAGCTGGCTCAGACTAATTTTAGCTAGCTACATGCTAGCTAGCAATCTCTTTAACTACTGCGCTACTGAATTGGCGTTAGCTGCCCAGCCGACGCTAGCTAAGCTAAGCTAAGGCTAAACTGTTTTGATAACAAACGTAGGTTAGCTAGGCTAGCTAACTATAGCTAGCTTTGTTTTGAGCATGAGGTAACGTTAAAGGTAGATAGGTTACTTGGTCAGACGTCAAAAATGAACCTCCTTTATATGATCAAATTATTTAATACTTTTTTAGACTTTAGATAATGTTTTTGAGTCCCGAATAAAATAGCTAAGCTAGCTAGCATTTTTATTGTAGCTCGTGGACTTTTGTGAACAGGCAGTTTGTGTACGTAAGCCGTTTCATCGAGACGAATCGTGTCAGCTAGTTAACCAAACACCAATCACACAGTGTCATCCGTTGTTCTATATTGTGGTATTCTGTCTACTATTCGAAGGAATTATACATTTTCTTAGTGATTTAGGAGCTGAAGGTAGATTTACAAGTTTTTAGATATCCTCCAATGTTGGCTCAGTTATCTTTGTTTGAAGATGGGGCCTTTAAAAGGACTTGGTAACCCCCCCCCCCCTCCTTTTTATCATTTTTGCTTAGTTCCATAAATAAATCTCTGTAAGTAATATAAATAAGTACAATAGTACGGGTGACCTTTTGTTGCAGGGTTAAGTAAAACAGGTCGTGGCTCCGACAATAGGTGTCAGTGGAGTTGTTGTGCCTCCATGTTTATTAATACTGTCTTGCTGTAGAGCTGTATGTTATACTGAAATGTAGCTTAACATATTAAGGTGAATGTTCATTTGTCAATGGGGTAAAAAGCTATTTTTGTTCTGTAGCCTACTGACACTGTTTCAACTGACCTAATTTGTTGAATATCTCAAAACGTGGGAAAACAAGCCCCTCTCACTTCATTTAAAGGTAACACTGAATGTCTCAGAAGGTTAAGAGGAAATGAAAACGTTGACGTATGATGTATGTGTGGAAAGCAAATTTTTCAGTGAGATCATAGGTTGTTAGTTTTGATATTTAACCTGGAAATTCAGACTTCTTCACAGTAAATGTTCACAGTTAAAGAAATAATAATGTTGATTTGATTAAAATCTGCTGGTTTTAAACATCCGTGCTGTGTCTAGCCTAAACACTACCTGAGGAAGTGATGGCAGCCTGTTGTTCAGAATTGAATCTGCGTGGGGTAGTTTTATAAGGAATATTCAGAGGTAAAGGTACATACTTTTTATTTAGTAGAGAATTAGTTGTAAATTTGCCTGTGCATGGAATTTATTTTAATTGTTGTCTAGTTTGAGATTGTCTGTTTAAAGTAAGGTAAAGTTATGACATTTGTTTGTTTGTATTATTACAGTACTTTTGTTTGTAAGCTCTGTGAAATGGCCTGCTGTTGGGGATAAACACGATTTTGCCTTTAACAATACTGTGTAGGGGTGGGTTCCTGTAATGTGTTTAAACTTAGATGTAGACTACACAGACTTCTGAATGGTGATTGAAAGTAAAATATGTTACAGGAAGGTGTTGTTACAGTAATGGAATTTCCAGCTTCCATACAATTGATCAACATATCAGTATCCAGTGCTGTTTGTTTAATTGTCTTATGCTGAACAGATTGTCTTATGATAAACATAAAACAGAATATCTCAAACACCATCCAATAGTAGACCAGAAATGAGCAACAGGGCTTTAAATTAGGGCTCTTAACATTTAAAGCATTAACGCATGTAGTTGATCTGGAAACTTTAGCGTGTCATTTTTTTAAACGTGAAACAGACTGCTGATGCATTAGCAGTTTTATTTAGTAAAATTAATTTTAATAGATTTTACTGTAATTTAGAAGTTAGACTCCTTTTTATTTATACGTTAGTTGTATCCATGATTCCGTACAGAAAATGTAAAGACATTAATGTAGTCAAATTAAAAAGCTGTTAGATAAATGTTTAGTTTTGATAGGTCTTCATTGTTGACAAAAGTTCAGTCTAGCCTCGGTCCTGTTTAGTCACTGATTCTAAGTAAATCATTGCTTTGAAAAAAAAATGGAATTGGACATAGGGGTGTGCCATATCGTATCGTAAGTGATAATATCGCCAAAAATTTTTAATCTCGTGAACAATATTATACCCTAGAATATCGTGCTGTATCATCCACCCTTAATTATCACATCAGGATATTATTTTTTGCGGTAATTTCCCATTATTTATCTGCTAGAAAGAGATTACATCTGTTCAGTAACACTTATTTTACTTTAATCCTGGATATAAGTAGATATTTTAAATGTATTATTAGTATCATGAAATCTTTTTTTAATATCTGTTAGCCATATCATATTGCATGCAATAATAAAATTCTAAATAATTTTTTCGAGTTCAGTATTTTGTCATATCTCCAAAAATATTGTTATCGTGAAAATACCATGAAATATCGTGATATTATTTTACAGCCGTATCGTCCACCCCTAATTGGACATGCTTGGATTAGACAGATTTTCTTTTACGTGTTTGTATTTTCAAATTTTTATGCATTCTTACATTACATATAAATTCAACTCCAAGTACACTAAGTAATGTGTTACAGTGTACAGATTAATGTTTGTGTAATGCTAATCCACATGACTACATGTAGTTAAGATTTCTATGTTTTACAGGTATTTATAAATTGGTGCCTGCATCCTCATACACTTTATGTAGAAAAGGTTGTGCAAATGTACATACACAGCTTGTGTAGCCCCTGTGCTCTCCATACATACAGTGGGACTTAATTGATTATCCAGCCTCCTGACTCCATTTAGTGCTTTGTTGCTGAATGCAATAATCTCTCACATCAATGCTCCAAAATCTAGTAAAAAGTCATTCCTGGAGAGTAAACACAATGACTTGATAGCAATAGCATGACAATTAAAAAAAAATCCCCTTGACTTCAAAAGAAACAACAAATGATTGAAAGTTGTTACAAAATCAAGGTTTTTAACATCCTCAGTAGCTGACAGGCCTAAAAAAAACACAAAAAAATATTTTATTGACAGTAGAGGCTGTGATATAAACTGATATGCATAAGCAATTGAAACATGTTTACTGATGCTTTTCATTTTTTCCTTAACTTGTTTACAGAGCAATGGAGGGAGGGGAAGAGTTTGTTCCACCTCCGGAATGTCCAGTGTTTGAGCCGTCATGGGAGGAGTTTGCAGATCCACTTGGTTACATCGCCAAGATCCGTCCAATTGCAGAGAAGTCTGGGATATGCAAGATTCGCCCTCCTCCAGTAAGAGTCATGTTTTGGTCATCTTGGTAAACTTTGTGCTGATAGAAGTTGCATGACCAGTAATGCATTTACTGCAGGGTGTGTTTTGTTTTTGTTTAAAAACCCACACTTGGCTTTTTCATTTGTCATGACTAAACAAGTGGTTACACAAAAAACACTTTAGTTAATGCTACGTTAGTGAAATTTAGACTCTAATCGCAGCAGCTGTGTATTTTTTTTGTGTTGCAAACTTATGTGGTGCTTTAAAAATGTTGTCCGTGTGGATATGCATCTCAGAAGACAAAAGGCAAGAGTTAACAGCTGTGTTATTATTCTGATCTGTTTCGCTCTTTTCTTTTTCCTTTCAAAGGACTGGCAGCCACCTTTTGCTGTGGAGGTGGATAATTTCCGCTTCACTCCTCGAATACAGAGACTTAATGAACTGGAGGTGTGTGTTGTAGCAGCTCTTGTTTTTATCCAGTACACTAATCACATTAGGCACCACCCACATAAATAGCCCTCACCAGTGTTTACCATGTGTTATGCCATGTCAGTTCATGCATGTTGTGTGTAGTGATCCTTTATTGTTTTTGTTTAACACACTTCAGAATTACGATAAAATTCTCTTTGTTTGCGTTATCAGGCTGAGACGAGAGTAAAGCTGAATTATCTGGACCGAATTGCCAAGTTCTGGGAGATTCAAGGTTCATCTCTCAAAATCCCCAACATAGAACGACGCATTCTAGACCTTTTCAGCTTGGCTAAGGTACTCGTGGTATAATTTGAAATAATACTGCACTCTGGATCAGAATGTTTGACTTTCTTCTTTAATTCTCGTAATAGATTGATGGATTGATTGAGCTTTTTCTTATTATGTTGCATTTATAAAGCCAAAATTCTCTAAAAGCAGTGTATACTTAAATGCATTTTTTATGACTTAAATGTTTGTATGAACCAAGGTGTTGAACAGTCTCAATACCCAATGAAGGAATCGTGGATCTTGTATTTTGTCTGTTCATTTGCTTTTTTGTTCTGAGCTCTATTGTTGTTATGTTGCAGATTGTGACTGAGGAGGGTGGCTTTGAGACAGTCTGCAAAGAGAGGCGATGGGCTCGAGTGGCTCAGAAGCTTGGTTACCCACCAGGCAAAAACATTGGCTCACTCCTGAGGTCGCACTATGAGAGGATTGTCTATCCTTTTGAGATGTTCCAGTCTGGTGCCAGCTTACCGGTACAAGTTAATCTTTTATATTTCTACTGATATCTGTCATGGGGAGATATTTAGCATTAAGTCTAGATGCAGCCTTAGTTCCTGGTCACTTTGTGACCACTATCTGTACTGTACTGTACTGTACTGTATCTAAACTCTTTCTATGTGTTTAGACAAAATAGAAAAAGAAATAGAATAAAATTTGTGTATTGCTTAGCCATTATTACAAGGGATGATTATTACAAGATTAATTTTTGTTCTGTTTTGTCCCAAAGTCATTTGATTTTGAAAATCTGCCGTGACAGAGTCCTGATCCGATACTTTGGCAGTACAGTAAAAAAAAAAAAAAAAGATCTGGATCTGGATATTTTCCACCCAAATCCGATCCTTTGAAAATTTCTGGTCATATGATTGGGTCGGGGACATCCCTAATTATCATTGGTATTTTTGATTTACTGGGAGGAGGTTTGGTTGTAAACAATTAGCTTTGTGTATTTTAATAAATCCAACTTGATTGTGTGTACACTTGTATTTTTAAGTGGTTTGGCCTGATTCACATATAATCCTGACACTTAAGATGCATAACGTGACCGGATGTGAACAGTGTTTGTGCTACTCACACATGCAGCACTTAAACAATAATTTACTGCAATGCAGGCATTGCTACTTGCTCTATAACCCCAGATGAACTGCTTATTTTTTTTCTTCTGAATCGTGTAAAATCACTATAACTATTGGGATGGTTTAACAATAAGTTTAAGATATACTAAATACCTACAAGTGTTTTAAGTATAGTTATAAGGTTGTATTTGCTACTTTAAATCCAGTTAAACAGCACTTAACTGCGCTCTTTGAAATGATGCATGCAGATAGTTGATCAGTGATGATAAATACTGATCGATATTGACCAGCATTTTAGACAAGCACTGGTGTAATGTATTGTAATAATGGTATGCATGGAAAGAATAATGGAAGTCAGTGTTTTTTTAAGTGTTTATATTTGTATGTCTTGTGTGCAGCCATGTAAGCCTAGGCCTTATGATAGTGACGATGTGGACAAAGAGTATAAGCCACACTCCATCCCCCTCCGCCAGTCAGTGCAGCCCTCCAAGATGAGCAGTTACGGACGAAGAGCCAATCGCCTGCAGCCTGAGGTGAGTGGCGTGTGTGGTCAGCGTTGGTTATCATGGGATGAGGTATATGCACAAAAACTTTAGATGGGTCACATGGAAAGCAAAAGTTTCACCATCCATTAATTTGGAAGTCATTAAGAACCTGTTTCCCATGTTTCAGAGAATTTTTGTTTTGGTGCAGGAATCCTGACTTTCTTCTAAAATTTAAAGTACCACATAACACATGACAATCCCTCATTTTGTTTTTCTTAAAAAGTACTAAATACATGTTCAGGGTGTTATTTAACCATGGGAAACTATAGTGTTAAATGTGTCAGTGATGTGATTGTGTAGACAATGTACAGGCAAGTGAAATACCCAAAATAATGCCAGTAAGGCCAATAATGGCTTTGTTGTAACCGGTTCAACCAGTATGTATCTCCCAAAAGTAAATATTGTGCTGATGGTCTTTTAAAAAAAACAAAAACAAAAAAAACCTTTAAAATTCTGCTCTTTCCTTAAACAATAACAGTGTTTAATAGGCCCTTTTAAATAATTCAACATAAGCAAAACGTTTAATCATTCACAAATTTAGTTTGGTTTAGTTTAGTTTATGTCTATAAATATGTTCACAAGAATGCAGCCTGCCTCTTATTCTGAATGTTTTGTAAGTATAAATGTGTTTTAACTAAAAGAATTAAAAAAAAAAAAAGTTTCCATCCACAGTGGATTCCTGTCTGCGTTTGTCCAATCAGCGCTCAGGATACATGCCCCAGCATGCTTTGCAGCTTGTGTCGCCATGCTTTCAAAATGCATCTCCGCTTTCTGTTCCATTGCTCTCTTGGTTGTGCCCATTACTGCTGCACTCTTCTCTTGCATTTCTGTTCCCTGCTCTCTTCATGTGCACACATGAACCTTTTTTTTTTTTTTTTTTTTTCTTCTTCCTGACTGCCTCTGCCCCAATTATAAATCAATTCCATGTCACTTTATACTTGTCCACCCATTTGGCCTTAATTTAAGACTTTTCATATCACCTTAATCTTAGTATTAAGTCCTTAGTCTCATCTTTTAGTGTCAGTGTTGCATAGTGTGAATTTTGTTACAGCCTTATGGTTTGTGGTGTTTTTTATTTTTATTTGCCTGCCTAGTAAATTGATTGATAGATTTCTTATTTAATGTGTTTTAATCAACATTGACCCCTTTAACAAAAGAAAAATGATGCTTGGTTCTTTGCCTTAACCTCTTAAATCCTAGGCTTATTAATCAGTTATTACTCTTGATTGATAGTGCATATTGTAAACTGTTTTTAATTGGTAACAGTTTGTGTAGTTCCACTGGTTTCTATTTTAGGACCTATAGGACCTATAATTATGGGTCTAAATGATGAAATTTCTTAAATCGAATAAACATTTTGTTATACATAATCATTTTTGATTCATGTGTAACTGAGACTTTGGCTGTGTTTAGACTGCCAGCCCAAATCTCTGATTTGCCAAATCTGATTTTTGGCATATCACGATTATGTCCAGAATGATTTTTAATAGTCTGGACTGCCAGAAACCACATGAAATTTAATTTGATGTGGTTTAAAATGTGATTACATTACATCAGATTTGTACAGCTGTGTCTCAGTCTGGACACTCTTGCTTCTCATATTAGACTTCAGAATGTTTTGGAAAGTTTATTGTTTTTCTCCAGCAACCCATGCAGATACGTTTGGGTTTTCCAGACTAGGGGAAAATAATATTCAATATTTAGGCCATTTTTGCAGTGAATATATTCTTGCTGATATGACATAACATTTGAAAATAATACATTTAAGAATAGACTAACATAACAAAAGGAATATTGCTTTTTATTTGGCGATATTATTGCAAATTATATAAAAAAAAGGACACCCCTAATTAATATTTTCACCAAATTGTAACAGAAATCAAAGATCCAACATTATACCATGATGATGATAATACATGCCATATATCCAGGACTTAAGTGAAATAATTGATACTGGACAGATACTTTTATAATCTGCCTCTTGAAGATATTTAATGGGAATTGAGAACAGTGTGAGTTTTGCTTTTGCTACAAACAGAAAAAAAAAATCTAAATCATGTGGCCCATACGGCCTTAAAATAATATCACAGACTTTCAGGGTATTTTTGTGATAACTATATTCAAAAGTGTTCACGGTACATTATGGCACACAATTCAGATCTAAGTACTTGCAAACAGCGGTGTGGATAGTCATCTTAACAGGTCTGAGGAATCACATGTAACAGAACAGAATTGAGGATCACATCTAATTTGCCTGCAGTTTGATCATAACTTCAGGTTTAATGCTTCAGCAGAAGCATTACTTCCCCTAAAACACCAGTCGGGCACTGGATGGAAACAAATGTTTAGCTGCACACAATTTAAATTTAGGGCAGAATAAACTAAGCATGTCCAAAAAAAATAATGCGCTCAATCAAATCTGAAGTGGAAATATTGCAGATTTTGCAGTATAAATGCAATAGTTTTTGAAACTTGTGAAAGATACATGCTGCAGGCTTTGGATTTCTTTATCTTCTTAAAACCCACATCAGGTAATGTCTGTCTTTCCTCTCCACAACATTTAAACAACAGAACATCACTGGATCGGGTCTAACAAAGCTTATACTCGGTTCAATAAAATGTCCTGATTTTTCTTAAAACCGAACATCAACTGTAATTAAACTAATTGGATTTTTAGTAGGTTTATTAATATATCAAGTAATATATCCTATCATATTTCGGTATGCAGTGTCCATATATAAACCCTACATAAACACACTTTTTATTTATTTATTTTTTTCAATTCTGTCACACTCCCTGTCTCTTCCTATTACTGTCAATTCATTGATTTATTGTATGTATTTTATTTATTTCATTTTTTTTCTCTTCGTGGTCGCTCTCTCTTTGTCTTTGGAGTCCATTTTGTTCTGGTTGTTGTCTCCCCATGCAGGGTCCAGAGGATCCAACCCACCACCCTCTTACCACTGGCTCTCAACACATCTCCTCGGTACTGCCTCTCGCTCGCGCTCTCTTTCCTTTCTTTTCACTCTCTCTTAATTTTTTTTAAACAACTTATTCACATTAACACCTCTCCTCAAGCTTTCTCTCACACACATTCACTCTCCTGTCTCTCACTTTCACTGGTGTGTAATACTTGTTCAGTCTCGTTCTCTGTCCTGTCTGTATTGGCCTATCTTTGTTGCTAATGTCTATTGTGAAACTGTAATCTTCCCTGCATCTTTGTGCCTCATTGTTCTCCTCAGCTTGCATTCTAACAAAATTTAGCTATAAAATGCTACTTTTGCGCTCGTCTTGTCATGTGCATAACAAACTGCTAGCTTGCTTCGGTTTCCTCTCAGATGGCGACACATCTTATTGGTGCTCGTGGTTTGGGCTTCTTACTGCTGCTAATAACATCACTTTTGGTGTGCTCTTTGGGTATTTCTGCTGTTTCAGTTTCCTAATGCTCTTACTCCTCAGCTTGGCTGCTGCTTTTCCTGCGCTCGCTGTGTTTTACATGTGTAATTGCAACAGAAGGTCTCATGTCAGAGTGCTGCAGTCAGTGCTCAGCTTGTTATGCAAGGCTATTATGTTAATTGTAAGTGTAAGGTAGGGTATTCTCTTTAATAAGCAAGGAGTGTATGCAGTATTTCAGTGATTAAGCCAGGGGTGGGCAATATGATTGATTTATATGTTCAATGTTTTGGTGTTAATTTAGTTTCATGGTGGTTTTTCATTTTCTTGAATAGATATTAAGTTTAAGTAATCAGTTAAAAGGATGCCACAAAAATGCATTTATTTTGTTTTAAGATCTTTTTACATTTTTGATGTAGAAATACTAAGTGTGTAACTTTCAGGGTAGTGTAAATGCTTAAATTCCTCTTGATTGTTTATAACCCTGTTAGTTTATCTCAAAAACAAATCTCAAAATGGCTGATTTTATGGCGACAGAATTTTTTTTTTTTTGCGCTTGTTTAAACTGTTTCAAAGTTTTTTTCTGAATAGTGTTGATTTAGAGATGGGAAGATCAATCAGAGATGCATCACAAATGGCTTTTTTTTTCTGCCAAAATATGCAATCGTTCAATATTCCTTTGATTTAGCCGATCCAATTCGGATTGATAAGGTTACCACTGCAGCTCTGCTGTGTGAATCACTGTTGGGGCCGTTTTTGTTCAAGGAAGTCACCGTTCCTTGTCCAGCTGTTGGATGGAACTCCACAGCTTGAGCACACGTGCCAATACTCGCACTAGGAACCCCACATTCCTACAGCTTGCAGCAAGTCTTGCTCATCAGCTCAGTCAGTCTTGACGTTTTTTACAGTTTCTACACATCATATGTGTAGGATAAATTCACCTCGTGGTGGAAGATAAAAGATAATAACCCCACTATGCCAATGGCATTAATATGGCATTTGGCCCTGCCCAGAATCAGGATCGGAGATTGGCTGGACGAGCTGCAATACAAACTTTGATCACAATTAGCCCCTAAAACACTGATTGGTCCATTTCTAGTGTTGATGTCCTCTTGTATCATCCTCTTAGCATGATATGCTGTTGCCAAATTGAAAAGATCTAAATGCATCTGTTTAGCTTTTATCTTTGCCTCCACTCGCTTCCTCGTGTTTGCTATTTTTAAGTGGGTTAACTTAACTTCTGATGTGTGAAAAAGAACAAGTGACTGTTAGCTTTAACTTTTTGTCTAGGATGGATCCATATTTGCTCCGTTTAGCTTTTGCTTTATTGCATGAAGAGTAACAGCTTCTCGGCTGTTGGGTGCATAAGAAAAGCTTCCGTCACTAAGACCGGTTCATGTAGGTGTTTCAAAATCTATTGTCAAGAGTTTGAAGGAGATGTACTGCTTTCCAGTATCTCCAGTAACACTACAATATTGCCCTGCCACATTTCCTGTTTTGCCAGGTTTGACAAGGGCTCACAGTAATGGGTTGGCTGGTGTAAATAAACAAGAACCCTTTTGTAACAGATTTGGAACTGGCCCATATCCTGCCGTTTTGGTCATGCAGGATTTATTTTAAATGAGGACACAGCAATGTTGTTGTGTGCTGTTGAAATGTTCTTGAATCATATTGTCCACCCATACTTAAGCAGTTATTGGCTCAAGTAATATTAGTCTTAGCTAGCTTAGCTTTAACTGTTAGCATTAGAAATCAGGGAGACGTGCCTCCAGAACCCACGTTGGAGTTGACCATTGATCGTTGATCTCTGGCTTTCAGCCTGAGCCCACTGAGGAGGACATAGAGAAGAATCCTGAGCTCAAGAAGTTACAGATCTATGGAGCAGGACCCAAGATGATGGGCCTCGGTTTGGTAGCTCGGGACAAGGCCAGGAAAAAAGGTATCTGAGTTTGTTACATTGAGCCCTGAGCAGTATTTTGCATATAGGTAAATGTCATAAATGTGTTCTGTGTGTCAGACTCAGCCTAGGCTTTATATATACAGCTCTGGAAAAAATGAGAGACCACTTAAAAATGATGAGTTTCTTTGATTTTACCAAATTGAAAACCTCTGAAATATAATCAAGCTGAACTGCTTGATCTTTTGCACCGTTAGTGGCATAAAAAAGCAGTGTGTAAGACTGGTGGAGGAGAACATGCCAAGATGCATTAAACTTGTGATGTAAAACCAGGGTTATTCCACCAAATATTGATCCCTGAACTCTTAAAACTTTATAAATATGAACTTGTTTTCTTTTCATTGTTTCAGGTTTGAAAGCTCTGCACATTTTTTATTTCAGCAAATTCTCATTTTCTAAATGACAATATGTTTATGTGGAATTTGGGAGTAGTTTGTGGAATAAAACAACAATGTTCATTTTATTCAAACATATACCTACAAATAGTAAAATCAGAGAAACTGATACAGAACTACAGTGGTCTCTTAATTGTTTCCAGAGAACAATTAATATAATGTCTCTATAGCCTCCTCAACCCCTCTGTCTTTCTCGCTTATGTCAGATGAGCTGCCTCAGACAGTAATCGTTCGAGACAGCAGTGCTGCTGGCGCCATTAAAGAAGAGCCAGCAGAGACTCAAGTCACAAGGTCAGACTCGGACATACCCCCGCCACCTCCAAACCTCATTGTTAAGAGTGAGGTAAAGAAAAAAGAGGAGGACAGCGCAGATGAGTTCGACAGCAGCGCTAAAGATGAGCCTTGCACAAAGATGACCATGAGGCTCCGACGGAACCTCAACAACCCTCAGTTTGTAAGTAGAGATGTGTGCTGGTTAGGGGAGGGTGCAGAGATACTAATTTGGCTGAGCTTTATACGTACATTTCACATTTTAATTCAAATGAAAGCAAACAAGATGATGTGGTTTGTCGCAGCTCTATGCTAATTACTGTTTTTTAATGAATAGACCAACACCAAGGATCACATATTATAAAATGAAATGAAAACTATACACGGTTTTCAAAATTTTAATTAAGTAAAAAGGTGAAAAGTCTGGCGTGCAAAAGTATTTAGCCCTGCCATATCAATACTCGATACTTTGTAGTAGCAATTAAAGCTGCAAGCTGGGATATGTCTCTACCAGCTTTGCACATCTAGAGACTTGATGTTTTGTCCTTTTTACAGATATTTATGTCTAAGTTAAATTATTAATTTGGTTTTGAGGCTATACTGTTATTGGGATTATGTCAAGCCAGTATTAAGCAGCTGCAGGATTCCTTATGTGAAATACAGCTCCAGCACCAGTGAACATATTCTGTATGTAGGCTGACTTCTCACCTCAGTGTTTCACAACCTGTTAGAGTTGAGGGGGTGTTTTAAAGCTACGAATCCACTACAATGTGCATTTAGGACCAGGATCGAGGAAACACTGTCTAAGCCTTGGTTATAGCCAAGTTATATTCAGTTGATTCAGTTGGAAGACCTATTCCAGCTAACCAGAATTAGGTGTTAAAATCGACTCATTCTTACACATGAAGAGACTCAGAATTCTCTTTTTCTTAGGTGGATTCCTTTGTGTGTCGGATGTGTGGCCGTGGGGATGAGGACGAGAAGCTGCTGCTATGTGATGGTTGTGATGATAATTATCACACCTTCTGCCTCCTGCCTCCTCTCACAGACCCTCCAAAGGGCAACTGGCGCTGTCCCAAATGTATAGCAGAGGTGAGCCTGTGACCAGAGTGAAAACTGGGTTCCATTTAATAAGAAATGTTACAAAACACTCAAGAAATATCACATATACAGAATTTACTATAATAAATGTATAAAAAAAATTATTTAGCAGTGGTATTTCTGTCTGTGTACTAAGCATGTACCTTTAGTATGTATTTTTTCAGAAAACACGAACCACGCTTCTGAACTGGTTGGTTTAGATCTGATTCTACTGTGTGTGTTTGTGTTTGTGTGTAGGAGTGTAAAAAACCTTCTGAGGCGTTTGGTTTTGAGCAGGCCACGAGGGAATATACGCTACAGAGTTTCGGGGAGATGGCAGACACGTTCAAAGCTGATTACTTTAACATGCCTGTCCATGTAAGTATAGCCTATAGTTTGTTAGTGTTACATTTAGATTTTTTGTTCTTACATAACTTTAGATTTTTTTATTTGTAAACAGACCGCACCATTTAAATTGATTGCAAGCTATTCCCTTTACATTTAGTTATTATTATTTATTAATTGTTATTAAGTGACCCTTCAGTCTTGTAGATTTTAAACACATTGCAAACATGATGTGCTTGTTAAGGAAAATTGTAATAAGAAAATCACTGCCTTTTTTCCTTCTGAGAGAAGCAAATGTCTATCTACTCAGATTCTCTCTGAAAACTTCTATATGTGAAGATCTACAATCTTGCTTATTCCGTTTTGAAAATCACATTGAAACAGCAATTTGATTAATCAAATAAATTTGATTATTCCCCCAGCCCTAATGCATACATAAGTTTACTCTGTGATTTTAAAATTGCATATTAATGTAATTAGCGATTAATTTGTTATTCAGAAGTGATTCACGTTGACAAACTGCACATTTTATTACATAAATGGAATTAGTCCTGTTTAAATAATGGCCATCACATTTTGAATAAAAATCACTGTATTTTAATAAATGTAGCATTTAATGGTGTTTTTTTTAAAGAAAGTGTTTTGTTTTGTCTGAATGTAAAAAAAAAAAATCAGTATTTTATTATTTGCCAGCCATAATAACACTTCATGTTTCTTCTATGCGTCTCTTGTTTAGCTTCTCAAGTTTAAATTAGCTTCTGATTATGTAGATTATTTATAAGTTCTATAGAATTTGCACAGTACCTTTTCTAACAATGACTAGATATAAACCATAGTCATAACATGCTAATTAATGTCTGAGACTTTGCTAGTATCTACAGTTTTGCATTGTCTTCTCTCCTGGTTGCACTCTAAAATTGAATATAATAAAAACAAAATACTAATTTATTTCGATGTTGGCACAAAAATCATTCATCTTTAACTTTTATGCCTTTTGGAGGGTCATTTTACTCACCTTATTTTCTACAGTAACACATTTGAATGGGATACCCAGACTTGCACACCACTATGTTTTATATTATATATATTTTTCCAGATGGTGCCAACAGAGCTGGTTGAGAAGGAGTTCTGGCGGCTGGTTAGCAGTATTGAGGAGGACGTTACTGTAGAGTATGGAGCTGACATTCACTCCAAAGAGTTTGGGAGTGGCTTCCCTGTCAACAATGGCAAGAGGCATTTATCAAATGAAGAGGAGGTAAGATTTATTTATTTTTTTTTTACTTCTCTTGCTTGATTTGTTCATTTCAGTTGCTATTTTAGTCACTGTTTGCCTCTCAATCATATTTTTTGTTGCCACAAAACAGAATTGTCCCCCTACATCTATCTCCTCACCTTTTTCCCTTACACAACAGTCAACCGTAATCTTAAAGCTTTTATTTAAACTCTTTGTTGTAGGACTACGCTCGCAGTGGCTGGAACCTGAATGTGATGCCAGTGTTAGAGCAGTCAGTATTGTGCCACATTAATGCAGACATCTCGGGTATGAAGGTGCCATGGCTGTATGTTGGCATGGTGTTCTCAGCCTTCTGCTGGCACATCGAAGACCACTGGAGTTACTCAATCAACTACTTGCACTGGTAAAAATGTTATACAAACCTGTAATATAACCAAAATAACAGTGTTCACTGTATGTCACATCTAATTAGTTATTAGTAAAGTATAAAAAATAACCATAGTTGCATACATTTCCACCAGAAATAGGTGTTGAGAAAATGTTTTGTTTGTTTTCACTCAGGGGTGAGCCCAAGACCTGGTATGGTGTTCCTTCAGTCGCAGCCGAGAAGTTGGAGGAAGTGATGAAGAAACTCACTCCTGAACTCTTTGAGTTCCAGCCTGACCTGCTTCATCAACTCGTCACCATCATGAACCCTAATATTCTCATGTCTCATGGAGTACCGGTCAGTACCGCGCACATAGTATGTTATACTCCAAGGCTTAGGCTGTATTTCTCAGCCACTAAAAGTCTCTTAGAAGCTTGTTCTAAAATGAAGGACTTGCTAATAGGCTGCTAAGACACTCGTACCATGAACCTGCCCTTCCTTAAAGGAGATATCCGGTGTGAAATTTGTATGTAGTGACGCATGATAACAAGTACAAACTTTTTTTTTTTCAAATAGCCCATTTACCCCCAGAATTCTGAAATACAGGGCTTTTAGCCGATGCTCCCAACACGCTTACAATGCTAGTGATGGGGGCATAGCATGTCCCATGCAAATAAATCACTATTTTTACACCATTAACAAGCTCAAAGTACTGGAGAGAACTTTGAAAGTGCACATGCAGTTTATTAAAAACACTGTTTATACAAACAGTACCTTGAGGTAATGGAAATGCATGAACATAATAGAGATATTTCAGGTGGAATTTATGCATTTTCACATAATCTTGCCATTTGTTCCTTTATCTTATCTTTGCCGGCCCTCCCGGAGCTTGCTCTGCTTCTTGATAGCAGATGCAGCCAAAGAGGTGCCTAGATTGATCCTCCAATTGACGCCAACAGGGTATCTACAACCATAGGCATCCTGATATGTCAAGGGCAGGACAACCGTACCCCCTACCCCCCCCCCCCCCCCCCCTTCCGTGAGAATCCCGGAATAGAATAGGTTCTCAGCACTCCCTTGCTTTTCGTACGAGGCGAAAAATGGGACGCCTCGTTTGCCGTGAGGTGCGACCTGTGTCTGTGGAGGAAGAGATCCTGGTATCTGAGGGAACTGGTGGCTGCGGCTCCCAGAACCCAACACGGTACTTTGGCTCCTACTTCACATAGTCAGGTGGTCAGAGTGGCCCACTCTGATCAATCGGCTGGTCGAGACCTGCCCTGGAAACTCCGGATATGCCACCAGGATATCAGTGAGACCAGAAGGCGTCGGCTGAAGGGTCAATCGAGTAGCGACATACCATCTAATGACTGCTCGAGTATACCATCCCTATATCCCTGACACACATCCGCTGGAGATCCGCGGCTCTGTGCGTCCCCTAGTTGGACTCCGAGGTGGGTGGGGAGTAGGGATGGCGAACCAAACAATATATCACCATGGAGAGAACTAATGCTAAAAGAAGGATGATCGACCTGGACCTACACTACGAGAAAACGGATCAACCCTTAACTTTGAAAGACGATGGACAACACTTTGTACTGCTGGAATCCATGACACAAGATCCTCCTATTACTAAACTGTCGCCATTTGCTATCCACAAGGGTATCCTTGGTATAGCTGGAACAGTTAAAAACGTCAAAAAACTGAGATCTGGTCAAATTTTGGTGGAATGCTCCAAGAAAGCACAGATGGACAATCTGCTCCGTGCCACGGAGCTCGCCGGTGTGAAGATCAAGGTGACTCTGCACCCCTTTCTCAACAGCAGCAAAGGCGTTATACGTACCAGAGAACTTGACGGACTGGAAGACTCTGAAATAACTGACGAGATGTCATTACAAGGAGTTACACACGTGAGACGGATTATTATCAAAAAATCAAACTACACTTTCAAGACTCATACATATATTTTGACTTTCAATAGGGCACATCTGCCTGAAAAAGTGGACATAGGATACATAAAAACAACGGTTGATCCTTACATTCCAAACCCGCTCAGATGCTTCAAATGCCAAAAGTTCGGACATGGAGCAACAAACTGCAACAGTGCTGCGATATGCATCACCTGCGGAGAACCTGAACATGGAATTGAGTGCAAGGAACCCCCAAAATGTGTAAACTGTAATGGAGACCATAGTGCGGCTGCCAAATATTGTCCTGTATGGAACAAAGAGAAAGAAATCCAGAAAATAAAACACAGCAACAAGATTCCATACTTCGAAGCCAGGAGACTTGTAGAACAGACTCTGAACTTTCGTCCTGAGAAGTCCTACGCAGCAGCAGTAAAGGTCACATCAAATGTGGACACACAAACTGATTTAACATGGGTTTGTGGTGCAAAACCCTGTCCAATTTTAAGTGCACAAGAAACAGTTACCCACAAACAGAAAACGACTTCTGGCCACAAAGCTATGGAATCAGAAACCAATAGTAAATCGAGGAAGAGTTCAGGCTCTCAAACTAAACCAACTCTTCAACACAACAAACCAAAAGATACACCAAACGAAGTAGAAATGCAAGACCCGAAACCGAGACGCCACAGAAGCTCATCACCCAGAGGTAAACCCAAGGACCAATTGCATGTTCTACCCACATGATAGCTGACATTAATATCGTACAGTGGAATTGCAGAGGTTTCAAGGCAAATTTTCCGGAACTCCAACAATTGGCGGCAATATTGAATCCCATAGCCTTCTGTCTCCAGGAGACACAAATGGACGCACAAAATATTGCAACCTGCAAAAAGTATATTCTGTATCTATCACCAGGTCCGTCCACTTATCGGCCAACAGGTGGGACAGCAATACTGATCCGGGACAATGTTCTCCACAGTAGAATTATGATAAACTCTGACATTCAAGCTACAGCTATTCGAGTGACCCTGCATAAACCAATAACCTTGTGCTCGATGTATCTACCCCCAGTGATCCATGTACAACAGCAAGACTTGGACGCATTAATAAATCAACTCCCTCCTCCTGTCATCCTCATGGGAGATTTTAATGGACACAACACGTTATGGGGAAGTACAAAGACGGACAACAGAGGCAGAATGATTGAAGACCTTATGAATGCAAGAAGTTTATGTCTTTTAAACAATGGGGACAATACTTATTTGCACCCCGGACATGGAACTTACTCTGCTATAGACCTCACAATCTGTTCCCCGGACCTCTTCCTTGACACGACTTGGCAAGTTTGGGATGATCAATGTGGAAGTGACCACTACCCACTAAGGATCAGTTTTACTACCGAAACAAGACTACTAAAACCTTCAAAGTGGCAACTCAAAAGGGCCGATTGGCAAGCCTTTCGTACTTCCTGTGAAGCACAGTACCAGATTCTTAACCTAAACGACAAACCTTCAATTGAATGGTTCACAAACTCCCTCATAGACATAGCTGAACAAACAATACCCAAATCCACAACAAAAAATACGAAACATTATAATCCATGGTTTAATGAAGACTGCAAAGCTGCTATACGTAATAGGAAAAAAGCAATCAAATATTTCAACAAACACCCCACTATGGACAACTTCATCAAAATAAAAATCAGCAGAGCTCAAGCTCGCAGAACAATAAGGGCAGCCAAAAGGTTCACGTGGGAAAACTTTGTTTCAAAACTGCAGATGAACTCTCCCTCAAAGAAGGTCTGGAACATGATCAACTGCATGAAGAACAAAAACAGATCTCCACAAATTCAACATCTACAATGCAAAGGAACTATAATAACAAAAGAAAAGGAAATAGCGGACGAACTTGCAAGATCTTTCGAGAACAACTCTTCCATAGAAACTTGCCTCCCTGAATTTCGGAAAATCTACTTACAACAACTCAGAAGCCCACTCTCTTTTAACTCAGACAATCATGAGCCATACAACTGTCTCTTCTTATTGGAAGAACTACAACTTGCCATTAGTACGGCACACGATACGGCCGTAGGACCAGACCAAATACACTATCAGTTCCTAAAGCACCTTCCGGACAGCACTTGCCAAACACTACTACATATAATCAATGAAATTTGGACAACGGGCAATATACCAACCAGTTGGAAGGAAGCAACTATCATCCCTATTCCAAAGCCGGGAAAGGATCACACAGATCCAAACAACTACCGACCTATAGCGCTTACGAGCTGCCTATGTAAGACCATGGAAAGAATGATAAATCGACGACTTGTGTGGGTGCTGGAACAACATGGATTACTCAGCAGTTTTCAGAATGGTTTCAGACGTGGCCGAAGTACGATAGACCATCTAGTAAGAATTGAAGCATTCATCAGGAATGGATTTCTGAATAAACAGCACACTGTAGCAGTGTTTTTTGACCTTGAAAAGGCATATGACACCACATGGAAACAAGGCATCCTGGCTGATATGAAGAAAATGGGCCTCAAAGGACGGCTACCCACGTTTATTGCAAACTTCCTGACTGGCAGACGTTTCAAAGTTAAAATAAAAGACACGTACTCTGTAACTCATACTCAGGAACTGGGTGTACCACAAGGTAGCATATTATCTGTAACCTTGTTCAACATCAAAATCAATCAAGTAACTGAAGTACTGGACACTGACATCATGTGCTCACTTTATGTTGATGATTTATGTATATGCTACAAAGGAAAATACATGCCAGCTATCGAACGAAAACTTCAAATCGCAATAAACAACATACTGCGGTGGACTGCCCAAAATGGATTCAAGATCTCCAAATCTAAAACAACATGCAACCATTTTTGCCAACTACGATCACTTCACCCAGATCCCGTCTTGTATCTGGATGGAGTAGCCATTAAACTGGAGAAAGAGACAAAGTTTCTGGGGATATTCCTAGATCAAAAACTCTCCTTTAAACACCACATCCAGTACTTAAGAAACAAATGTCATAAAACACTGAATATAATAAGAGTGCTAGCCAATACTAGATGGGGAGCAAACTTCCACCTACTCCGGCACCTTTTCAGAGCTCTAATACAGTCCAGACTGGACTATGGCAGTATTATATATGGTGCAACCAGAACGTCATACCTTCGTCCGTTAAACACAATTCAACATCAAGGCCTGAGACTGGCCTTAGGTGCATACAGAACATCTCCCATAGACAGCTTATATGTGGAAGCAAATGAACCACCACTTCGTCTAAGACGACAAACAATGGCCCTGAACTATGCTGTTAAACTCTATGGAAATAGATCAAACCCTGCCTACAAAGCTACGTTCAGGAATCGCTTCGAAAATAAATATGAGGCCAAACCAACACAGATCCGACCCCTAGGACTTCGAATCAAATCGGACCTGGAAGCCCTGGAGTTTCCCATGGATTCGATGAATCAGACTTGCCAGCCCATAGCCCCCTGGGAGTATACAACACCAAAAATAATATTGAAACTGGCAGAAAAACGAAAGCAAAACACCCACCCGAATGACTACTACCAGTTATTCCTTGAAACCAGAGGATGTTACCTACGTCATATGACAGTCTACACAGATGGATCCAAAACTGAAACAAGAGTCATATCAGCAGTCACATGCGCAAACTACCAGCACAGTATACAGCTACCAAACTTCAGTTCCATATTCTCCGCAGAAGCATATGCGCTATTATTGGCCTTGGAATACATCCAAACAAGCAACCGGAAAAAATTTATCATTTTTACAGACTCCAAATCCTGCCTTAAAGCCTTGGAACACCCTGACACAGTCCATCCCATTGTTACAGAAATACTGAGAAAGGACAAAGTACTACGTGATCAAGAATTTGACGTAGTCTACTGCTGGATCCCAAGCCATATTGGAATCCCAGGAAATGAAAGAGCAGATCGACTTGCCAGAACATCCACTGCAGTCAGAATCAGCACACGACCCATCCCTCCCAGAGACAGCTATCCACAGATCTTCGCGTATTTCAAAAACAAATGGCAGACTGAATGGGACAGTAAAACCTTTAACAAACTGCATGACATAGAGGACAAAGTCGGACGAACCTACACTAGAATGGACAGTCGTCTACATCAAACCATACTTACAAAATGTAGAATCGGTCACTCAAAGTTGACGCACCAACATCTACTGACTGGAGAAGATGCTCCAACCTGTCACCTCTGTAAAGACAGACTTACCTTGAAACACATTTTAATGGACTGCAAACCACTGCACTCAGATAGACTGAGGTTTTTTACTGAACGTGAGATGCCAAATGTGCTTAAAACCGCAGCACCTGGAAAAATTATGAATTTTTTTAATTTTTTAAATATAACTCAACTTTTATAATTAATTTTATATAAAATAATGCACAGTATGAAGAATTGACTTAAATACCGCCGTTAAAATGACCCTAGTGTGTCGGCACGGCGTTAAGAACCTATCTATCTATCTATCTATCTATCTTATCTTTGCATTTGTGCTCATCAGTCGACTTAGGTCTTGATTTTAAGATGGCTTTGCCCGGAGAACTACCTCAAGGGTACTGTGTGTATAAACCGTCTATTTAAAAAAACTATCTGTGCAGTCGCAAAGTTCTCAGTCTCTCGTTTAGATATCAGGGCCCTCCGAATTTTACCAATAAAGTGTGGAGTTACTTTGAGCTTGTTAATAGAGAAAAATAGTTGTCGTTGTGTTTCGGGAATGCTGGGGGGAGAACAGAGGTGGACTAGTTTGTACTTGTTATCGTGTTTTACTGCACTCTAAACATATTTCACACCTGAATTTCTATTATAACTGCATACTAGGCTTTGGATCACAGCTTCACAAATATATTTATTATCAAAGTTTCACCAAAGGACGCCTAGGAATGTGGACTCCCCGCTCATATTGTGACTGTTTTTATTTTTTTGTGTGTGTGTGTATGTGTGTTTGTTTACAGGTTGTCCGTACTAATCAGTGTGCGGGAGAGTTTGTCATCACTTTTCCTCGAGCGTATCATAGTGGCTTCAATCAGGGATATAACTTCGCTGAAGCCGTTAACTTCTGCACCGCAGATTGGGTATGCACAGAATTGCGATTCATATCGTAAAAAGCTTTTTAAATGTGCGATTGACGTTTAAGACTTTTCCTTAAGCACAGCTTTGTAAACCTGGATGTCTGTTGCTCGTCTAGTTGCCCACAGGGCGTTCCTGCATCGAGCATTACCGTCGCCTTCGCCGCTACTGTGTGTTCTCTCATGAAGAGCTTACCTGTAAGATGGCTGCTTGCCCAGAGAAGCTGGACTTGAACTTGGCTGCTGCCACACACCGGGAGATGTTCATCTTCGTCCAAGAGGAGAGGAAACTCCGAAAGGCCCTGCTGGAGAAGGTGGGAAGGGTAGAGAAAGCGGAGTAGATTAGGTGGTAGAGTATACAGAAAGGGGTTGGTGTGTAACTAAATGTGTATGGTCTAGTGCAGTGACCATAGGGTGGGTCTACTTAGAGTATGGCCCAATCCCATTTCACACCTGGGCCTTAACCCTCTGTTTTTCACCTTCACACAAAGATGGGGTGTCCCAATTCGTGTAAGGCTGGAGGGGGATGGGGAAGTGATTGGGGTACAATGGGCTCCAGAGTGGTCCAGAATACTAAGGCGCTGCCACTATGGTCGGGAGATTGCTGGTTCGAATCTTGGTCATGCAGCTGCTGGAGCCCCGAAAGAGCACAATTGGCCTTGCTCTCTCTGGGTGGATGTCGGTCAGCACGAGGCATCTGTGAGCTGATGTATCCGAACCAAGTGCGCTGTGATGCTACTCTGCAATGCTGCATCAGCAGAAGTTCAAAAAGAGGCGGTGAATGTCTTCATACATCAGAGGAGGCATGTGTTAGTCTTCATCCTCCTTGTGTTGAGGCATAACCTGTGATGGGGGATATATAGCTGGCTAGCAGCTGATTGGGTAGGATAATTGGCCTGATAAATTGGGGGGAAAAAAGAGGAGAAAATTAGAAAAAAAAAATTAAAAGATGGCGGCACAAGCGAGCAACCCACAAATGAGTATTTTCCTTGTTAAAAATATTAATAACCACATATATTAATGAACTCCTAGTTGAATGTGTAGATTGAATGATTTATGGCCATTTTCTTTATAAGAAGCATGAAAATATAGCTTCCTCCTGTTTCTATATCAGGTATTTTAAGGTTTGTCTCAATTCTTAGGAAAAGGATATTACCCCTTCCCCTTGTAACTGTGTTACTGTTACACTCAAAACAAGGGGTTGGGTTACAAAACAGAAATAAGATTGTGTCTATCATTTATCAGTATGAATGGGTCTCCTGGCCCTCTTAGCCTGTGAACATAAAGGGATAAATAACAAATATTTGGACAATTCTAGATTAACTGCGAAATTGTCTTTTATTGTTAAAATAGAGTGTGAACCCAAGTTTAGAACATGATCAGGGACGTTATATAATGTTATTACCTAATAATTTTCTTATTTACTGAGCTAAAGTGACCCTAAGATGTGCCAACAGGGTATAACGGAGGCTGAACGGGAGGCGTTTGAGTTGTTGCCAGATGATGAAAGGCAGTGTGACAAGTGCAAGACCACCTGCTTCCTCTCAGCCCTGGCCTGCACAAACTGCCCCGAGCGCCTTGTCTGCCTCTACCACACGCAAGACCTCTGCTCCTGCCCCATCGACAAACTCTACCTCAGGTACACCCTATTGACCGCTTTATGGGATTTGGCCAAAGTCCTGCAATAGATTGATTTAAAAGGATGCGGTGGATATAAGTTGAATATAACCGCTCTGTCCTCTTTTGCACTGTTTCACAGGTATCGGTACACTCTGGACGAGCTGCTGGCCATGCTGCACAGGCTGAAGGTTCGGGCTGAGTCCTTTGACTCTTGGGCCAACAGAGTGAAGGAAGCCCTTGAACAAGAGGAGGGCAACAAAATAGGTCAGCCACTACAATGAGTTTATTTATAAACAGATTAATAATTGAAAAAACAAGCAAACAATACAATTAATTTATGAATGAACTCTATTTGTGATTGAACAAAACAACATACTGTATATACTGTCATACTGTTATTATATACTGATTAGAATGAAATATAACCTTGTTTAATGTTAGTTTGTGTCTAAATTATTGCTGACTGCACATGAAGCACAGCTATTTTTATTGTACTTTTTATTTTGGAACACCTCAATAAACTAAACATGGACACTTAAATATATTAATTTATAATTTACAATAGTCTTCTATTCTGTTCCTTTTTAAATAAATAAATTATCTTTTAGAACATGTGGGCTTGTAGGGTCATGCTTTCTTTCTTTCTTTTGTTTTTTTTTCTCTCCCAGGCATTAAAGATCTGGAGGTGCTAAAGGAGGAAGCAGCTGAAAGGAAGTTTCCAGACAATGAGCTTCTCCAGAGGCTCAGAAGTGTACTAGCTGACATCCAAAGGTGCAAGAGCAGAAGCAAGGAGCTTCTTGACGGCACCCAGAGCAGTAAGATGAGCCTGCAGGACCTCCGCACACTGGTGGAAACTATGCAAAACTTACCCTGTGTCATGGAACAGATTGGGGAGGTGCAGGTGAGCATGACTTGAAAATAAAAATAAAGAAGCATATAAGAAGCAAATATCTTGGCCACCAAACATGGCTAGCTTAAAATGCCATGGTATTTACTAGAGATGGTAAGATCGATTGGCTATGTATCAGATCACTGTTTGGTCATTTTGGTCACAGAAATTGAACGTGCCTATGTGCCTCTTTGTGAAAGGGAATAAAGGTTTTAACTCCAATAACTGAATAACTAACCGCATTCTACAGTTCATCTTTCAGTGTGTCTTGCTGCTAACCACACACGACACCAAGCACTGCAGAAGTACAGCAGCAGCAACAGCTGCTGGCTTCAGAAAGCTAAAGAAATTACTTTCAGGCTGTTTTAGTGGGATCTGGTAAACAGTGGGAAAATTTGATAATTATTGGATATTTAGAGCTTTCTATTATTGCAGGGTTTTAGTATTTACTCACAAAATCAATTAAATGAGTTCTGATTTACACTAGCTGCTTAGCTACCTAGTTATCTTGTGTAAGTAACTATCAAGATTGGTACATCATTCTACAACAATTCTTTGTCATTTTAACTTTACCTGTACTGAACTGCACTTGTGGCACTTAATCACAGGCTGTCTCAGCTGGAGCTTAGTGAAAGTGTTAGATCGTTGTTGTTTTATTAAAATAATAACTGTTATAGGTTTTAACAGTAATTATAGGCTGTTTTATGCAGTAAGCTGACTCCGGTAAACAATTATTTAGGTGGCTGATGTTAAGATACCTGTTCCTGCAGCATTGTTGTCTAAGTGAACAAAAGTACTATAAAAATAATACTTTTTACACACATCTCTCCTAAAGTTCAATTTATATCAACTTAGATTCCCAGTGTTAGATTCCTCTAATTATAGCCACCTCTAAGCTATCACGTTTGCCTGACATCTCTGTGGCGTTAATGTGGTATTTGGCCCCGCCCAATTGGTGATCGAAATCGGCCCAAAATAAACAAGGATTGGTCCATCTCTAGTATTTACTTTTTGGTTTAACTCCCTTGAAAAATGACAACCACGACCCCCCCCTCTCTTCCAGGCTGTATTAAAGAAGCTTGAGGAATTTGAATCCCGCGGACAGGCGCTAGTGAACAGCAGTGGAGACGAGTGGAAGAAGGATGCTGCTTCTCCTCCGGCAGGGGATATCAAGGCTCTGCTGGATGAGGGGGCCCTGCTGCCAGTAGTGGCCCCTGTATGCGAGATGCTCAGTGGGCTGCAGGAGCAGGGTCGCTGGCTGGAGCAGGTGCGGCGGACGCTGGGGCCGGAGGGTGGAGAGGTGACGCTGGCGGTGCTGAGAAACCTGATGGAGGCCGGCTGCAACGTGCCACAGAGTGTAGGCGTGGAGACTGCCATGGCAGAGCTGCAGGAGCTGTTAACCATTGCTGAGCGCTGGGAAGAAAAGGCCCAGATTTGCCTGGAGCACAGGTGTGACTCTCTACTGTACTGAACACCTGTAATTACATACGTCTGGCATAGATTTCTGCTAATACTGCATGCTTACTTGTAGTAATGTTTTCCACTCCCACTAGGGGGCAGTGTTGGTACAAAACAACAAGAGTAAACCAGAACTTTTCCTGACATTATGTGGGTGAGCTGCCTGTGTTAAATTTGAATATCTAGATCGGTTGTACTGGATATACCTGGACATCTCACCCACAAAATCTCTGGCTGTTCGCCAACACTAAAAATAGCAGCAGCAAAGGTTGCATAAGAGGCAACTCGCGTGTTTTGAGCTCCTACAGTGGTGCTTGAAAGTTTGTAAACCCCTTAGGATTTTCTATATTTCTGCATAAATAAAACATCATCCAATTTGTCTCACATATGTCCTTAAAGATGCTAAAGAGAACCTAGTTAAACAAATGTGAAAAAATAGCTTTTTGCTTCAAATGAAATGCGTTATGTTTGGAGAAAGGAAAGAACTGCATTCTAACATAAGAACCTTATCCCATCTGTAAAACATGGTGGTGGTAGTATCATGGTTTAGGCCTGTTTTGCTGCATCCGACTGGGCCAGGCCATCATTGATGGTACCATGAATTCTGAATTCAATCTGAGAATTTTAAAGGACATTTAAAAGCAACACTTATTTATTACCCACTTATGTGCATCACCTTTTCCTTTTATGTCTGTTTCTGATTGAGCAGGCAGAAGCATCCTCTCTCAACACTGGAGGCCATAGTGAATGAGGCCCAGCTGATCCCGGTGCAGTTGCCTAACATCCTGTCTCTGCAGGCCTGCCTAAGCCGGGCACGTGCCTGGGTCACCGATTTGGAGGAGATCCAGGCAAGAACTGCACATTTGTTATCTCTTTTCATCTTTCATCTTCTTTTCATTGTTAATAAGCATTGTGTGTAGATGTCAGCTACTGTAAACTTACGTCAATCACTATTTATAATTTTAAGTTTAAATTGTTTATTTGGAAATGATCATTTATGTATTATAAATGTTTTGCTGTATCCTCCTCTTCCCCTTTGCTCTTTTTTCCCATTTGGTGTCATGGAGCAGAACGGGGAGCACTACCCCTGCCTGGATGATCTGGAAGGTCTGGTGGCGATCGGCCGTGACCTTCCCGTGCGGATGGAGGAGCTTCGACAGCTGGAGCTGCAGGTTGCCAGCGCTCACTCCTGGAGAGAAAAGGCCAGCAAGACGTTCTTGAAGAAGAGCAGTCAGCACAGCCTACTAGAGGTGAGGAAATGCCCATAGGCATGTTAACAGACCCTGATTGTCTTTACAAATTTACAAGAAGTTTGCATTGTGAATCTGGTTTGACAAGGTTTCTTAGTAAATAACTATGAATACACAAGCCAGTTTGACCAGGTTTCTTAAAGGGGGTTTGAGAACCACAAGCAGACAGATGAGTGCAGCCTTCCAGCACTCTTAGCCAAACCTCTGTAGAAGTGGATCTGTGAATAGATTTTTTTTTTCTCTCTGTGCAGGTTTTGTGTCCATGTGTGGAGAAGAGCAAGAAACGGGAGGATGACTCCATAAGCTCAGAAGCTGACTCAGATGTCAATGTGCTGGGTCTCACTGCTCAGGACCTCAGAGACCCAGGAGCCATTGTAAGTCAAATAACAAGATTAAATACACCCATACTGAAAGCTATACACTACTCAGACATTCTGATCCTCCCAGTACATCATGTCAGTCACATCCTAACTGCACTTATTGCTGACTACTTACAGTTTGCTTACATATTCACACTGGGTGCACTCTATAACTGGAATTCTCTCTATTTTTTTTAAACTATGCTCTGTATTTTCCATTTTATGCTTAAGCAATATCAATTTATTTTTTTATCTTTTTGATGGTAGTGGCATGCCTGTTTTTTGTTTTTGCACGGCATTTTGTTCTCTGTGTGGTTTGTTCTCAAGGTGGGGAGTGATTGTTAACGCGGCCGCCTTATCTACATACTGCTGCAGGAAACCCTGAAGCTAGTTATTTGTGTTAACGGTTAACAGAACTAAGCGTCACAATCTGCATTATTAATGGGTCAGATGGCTCTGTATTTTCAGCTATAGAAGACTGTACTGAATAAGATTAAATATTGGTTTGTCAGAAAATACAGCATGGCAAGCTTACTATTAAGTTTGTAAGCATAAATGTGGTTTCTGCTTTTTACCATTTTCTTGTTGTAAATCTAGACTCAATCTAGATCAATTAGTAATAATCTGACTCCTGTAGCCATTTCACACAAACACTGGAGACAGTTTTCTTCCCGACCCTGTCCTCCCCAGTCACTACAGTTTACTGTTAGTATAGTAACAGCTACACCTTCTCTCTCTTCTGAATATACTATATTTATTTTATGTTGTCTATTGTACGTTTTGCCTGTGCACCTTGTGATAATGTCCCCATGTTTTTTTTTTCTATTGCTGCACTGGAGATCTAGCCTAACAAGGTTTTAATGGAATTGAAAACGCATATGTTGAATATGATTCATTTGCTGAGACAGAACACAGACATTTGCAGTGTTGTGGCCTGTAGAGTCAAAAGTTTGACAGACCTGATCTATGTTGCGTCTTTTTTTATACTATATCTATCTGGCACATACATACTGCTTTAGGCACATTAGAGTTGTTGCAGTCATTTCAGTGTTTTCTGTGCGTTTTTGGTTGGCTAGGTAATGGCGTTTAAAGAGGGTGAGCGCCAGGAAAAAGAGGCCCTCCTGCGCCTGCAGCAGCTGAACCTAGCCAAACCTGGGGAAGTTAAATTGGAGCAGAGGGACTCCATGGACACAGACACTCCCCCTCCCTCTGGTAACCCGCAGCAGAACGGTGGTTCCTCCCCCTCCCGCACATCAGGCCAATCGTTGTGCGTGTGCGGTGGCCCTCCCCGGCCCTTGCTCCACCGCTGCCACCTGTGCAGAGACTGGTTTCATGGAGGCTGCGTGCCCTTCCCTACTGTACTGGGTCCTACTGAGGCACCCCTAGCTAGCCCACTCTGTTGGTGGGACTGGGACACACGTTTCTTGTGCCCACGGTGCCAGCGCTCACGACGCCCGCGGTTAGAGACCATCCTGGCTCTGCTGGTGGCTCTGCAGAGGTTGCCTGTGCGCCTCCCTGAGGGAGAGGCCCTCCAGTGCCTCACAGAGAGAGCCATCACTTGGCAGGGCCGAGCCAAAGAGGCTTTGGAGACTCCAGAAGTGCAGAAAGCTCTGCAGAGACTGCAGGACCTCAAAGAGACACGCATTAAGGAAAAGAAGGAACAGAAGCATCTGGAACAGGAGGAAGAGGAAAAGAAGGGGAACAAGGAGGACGTTATTGTGCTGTCAGACTCAGAGGAACAAGAGGATGGTGTTATAGACTTGACGGAAGAGGCAGACACGGCGAATAAGGATGAGAAGAAAGCTGCTAATGGAATACAGGTGAGATCTTGGACGGTCTGGTGTTAAGTTTATCACTATTGTTAATTTATTAACATACAAGAAAATTATTGAATAGAACATGCTGCAATCTAATGTGATCTAAATGTTTTCTGTTTCTTTGTTTAAATTCCACGCAGTCTGGCTGTGAAAATGGAATTAAGAAGACAGATACTCATAAAATAACAGGTTAGTGCTGTTTATGTATTCCAGTAGGCTGTTTTGGTTTGTTAAATACCATTCTAGATCGTCTCTGATGATTAAATATGTTTTTTTTTTTTCCTTTTCCGTTCTTTTTTTATTATTATTATTATTATTAGGGGTTGAGTCTCTGGTACCACTGGTATCATGTCTTAAGGGGCCAGCGATTGAACTGACCCCCTCAACCAGAGCGCAGTTAGAGGAGCTTCAGCTAGAGGGCGACCTGCTGGAAGTCACGTTAGACCAGACACACACTATCTACAGACTCCTGCAAGCAGCATCATCGCCTCCTCACCAGTCACTACAGAAGTTATTACAGGTAAGAAGAGCCCTGGCCACATACAGACATTAGATATTAGAAGAAGTGATTCGTTTTGGGATCACTGTGTGAATCTGTTGTATTTCTTAGCTGTACCTTTAATGGTATTTCCTTCCTGTGTGTGTATCAGATTGTGCTGCAGGAGCAGAAGCTCTCAGGTCGTGGCAGCAGGTCGAAGGACTCCCGGAGGAAAAGGAAGAGTCAGAAGGCAGAAGGAGGACCCAAACCCACTGAGCCCTCGGAGTCCAAGAAAGCACGAGCTCTTAACCACACACTTGTACAGATAAACCAAGAGGTAGCCCACACACTTTCAGTGTTTTTTTTTCCTTAATACTTTCTTAATAGGTGTTAAATGTGTGTCACGAGACTTATGCACAGGTATCCAAAACAGATGTTTGATCATTATGGCGGCCAATAGTCCTAAGGTATTAAGAGACTGATGTCAGTGGAATTTAAATAATCTTAAATTGACAATATTGCTTACTGCAGTAATTTTTGGGCGACATATCGTCTACAAAAAACTATCATGACAGGCCTAGTTTATGGTAAAACCAGCTACAGTACTTGAATGCTGTTCTGTATTTTACTGCGTATAATAAACATAATAGACACATTGATAATCAGAGCAAAACTTATTTAAGTAATAATACACAAGAGGGACTTCACATATATCGAAGGAAGCAAGTGTTAGTCTTCACCCTCCTGGTGTATTGGGGCATCACTAGTGATAGGGGGAGTCTTAGTGAGTGGGTTGGGTAATTGGCTGTGCTAAATTGGGGATAAAATGGGAAAAATTAGAAATAAAATTATATATAAAAAAAAACAAAACAAGAGGGAGGGCTATAACGTGTAGTATTGGTACTGCTGTGCTTCGGTCATAGGCATGCGACTGCAGGCCACAGTTTTATTAGCGCTGTTTATTAATAGATAAAGTTAAAGAGGATGAGAAAATACAATCTGTTTGCATATAAAAACTCAGCGAGTTAAAATGGTTCCATTTCTGTTCTGTTTGTGGCTGTGCTGTTTGGTTTGTAACCACTGCATCGTTGCTAGGTTACCTGTATGTGGTGGAGTAATACATGTAGAGCTTCGTTTACACAGTGCATTACCGGCTGATAATGGCACTCATAAAACTCCTTTCAGCAAAGCACGATGTAGCGTCAGAACTTACTGTGGTATGATTGAGTTTAATCATCGTTACCTGCAGTTTTGCAGTTTGAATTTAATTTATGTATATCAGCTTTTTAAAAAATATATATATTGTTAAAATATCATTTTGTTCCTATGAACACAATATAGCGTGTCTAGCTGATATTGAGGTTGGGTTTACCTTTTAGGCCTGAACCATTAATTAATTGACAGGACAATCTCATTTTTAAAACTGGAGTGTTTTTTGACCACCTTAACAATTAATTAATTAATTAATTAATTAATTGTATGTATTGCTACCAGCATTTGAGTTCCTTTAAATCTTTACATTTGTATGGGGTATTTCATGTGTGCAGTGTACATTTTAGGACTATAGTATAGGAACCCTTGATCTGATTTTCTAATTTATTTAATGAATCTGTTCCTATATACTTAAATGATCTATTACCTGTATATTATTTAAGATTGTACAAAATAATGCACTTGAGTTTAAAGTGTTACAATAATTAAAGAGAGTCACCTACTGCTGCTGCTGGTTATCAAATTTAAGCTGAATTGTGTTTTTTATTCTTTCTCTGCAGGTTTTGTGATGAGTTGTATGTTTGTGGTCTGTGGAGAGGATGGCGGTGGAACGAAGATCCACAAAGCAACAGTACAGTAAATCACTCTGGGCCAAAGAAGCACCCAGACGGCTGAGGAGATTACATACTCGTTCATTCGTCACACTTATTAAGCTCACAGTTGTGTGTGTATGTGCGTGCGCACACAACTACCAGTACCTACTGTCCTCGACAAACCTGCTCATTTCATTTCACCCCTCATGCACACTCCCTCCATCTGCACCGTTTGTTACCTTCTGCACTCCTGTGTTCTCATCAGTTCATCATGTCTCTACATCTTTTCACATCCTTCATCTGAAACTCCTCCTCCTCCTGCTCTTCCTCTTCATTATTGTTCTCAGTTTATGCAGGATGTTTTGTTTGAGGTATTCCCTCCCCCTCCCCCCTTCACTTTCTGTCTGCTGCTTTTCAGTGGGGGATTACTGGGAATTTGCTCTCTGGCCTGACTGTCTTTTTAAACTGTACCAAACAGTGCTGAACCCAGGAATTGCCAGTTCTCTTTCCTTCCTGCATAATGTGACATAGTTTAGCTACCCACCCACCCCCACCCCCCTCACTCACACACTGGTTTGGTGGCATCGGACATACAAAGAGGAGTGTGGCAGAGTTGCCATGTCAGTACTTGTATTTTTTATGTATTGAGTCTCGTGTTTTGTTGAGGCTGTCGAGGGAGACTCAGATTTTGAATAAACTAGATTATTTTGGGGTCTGGGAGGGTAAGGAAAAAAAACAGGCATTTGAGTTTTGGTGCTATTTTCCCAAAATAGGTCACTGCATATTATTCCTCTCTATCTACTGACTTTTAATTTTAACCATTTCAGTAATTCAGTTCTCTTACTTTTCCCTTGATGCTTTATTTTTGTCTTATTCTGCTGTCTCTCTTTTTTTTTTCCCCACTTCTTCTCTTCTGCCCTTACCCCAGAAGTTTAAGGAACTGTACAAACACCTCACTGTAATTCACTTTATCTCCATTTTATTTTGTTCTTGGGTTCTAATAATTATTATATTATTATTGGTATTGCAGACAAGCAATTGTTGTGAGTTTGTGTATAAACATTTTCATTTCAATGTTGCCTTTTGTTTCTTTTCACTCTTGTTAGAGAATAAAAGTTTAGAATTGTTTTAGGAGTCTGTGGAGGTGTGGTTTCTGTTCACTTGCACCATTAACTGTTTACAGTAAAGGCCCAAGTCGCTCTCAGGAGATCAGTGAATTTTGACATAGTACTGTGACAGGATGCCGTTTGTGCAACAAGCCCTCACTACTAAATACTCCACAGTTAATTGTCAGCGGTATTATAACAAAGTGGAGGCAACTGGGAGTTTTCAACAGCTCAATCGCTACAGGACTCCAAACTTAATTTTGTCATCAGACTTAATTTTGTTACTAAAGAACATTGTGCCGGGAGCTTTGTGAAATGGATTTCCATGGCCAAGCAGCTGCATCTAGGCCTGTCGCAGTAAAAATTTCAGGACTATATTTTGTCCCAGAAATTATTGCGATAAACGGTAGTCATTTTAAAGCGCCACTATGGAAAATGCTTTTTTTCCTGCTTCTGGGCTTCCAAAGGAGCTTTAAGCCAATGTGACACTGTAATAATATACTATCATAATACTATTACACCATATTACAGTGAAACTAGCTTTTATTATTAAGAGCAGACATTGGGCTTCCAATATAAAATATTTTAATATCCTGAATAACTAAAACAAATAAAGTACAACCACCCAGGGACTCTGTGGGTTCTGAGAAAACTGCACTAAATATTAAAAAGAGGAAAAAGAAAAAAAAAGTAACAACAAACAGATTAAAGTAGCATTTACATTAATTATTTTTAATTCTGGACACAAAGGCACTTGCAGATTCCTTTTTCTGATCATTTATGTATATGCTAGAAAAACACAAATCAGCTCAAAAAAATACACTTGTCCATATGATCAAAGACGCAGACGGCTCAGCAGGCCAAAACTTTTGCTATTAATGTATTTTTGTAACTATCAAAAAAAAAAATCTAAGTAAGGAACATCAGCATGTGTACTGTGTGGGGCTTAAAGCAGGATCTCTCTGGGGTAAAATTATTCATATTCAATAATCAGCTTGGAAAATCAGGCTGGATGCTTGTGCTTTAAATGGGATCTCTACTTTAAACCTTCTCTAAAGCTGTTAATAGTCTCTGTGTGTGTGTGTGTGAACGTCACATATGATGCAAAAAAAAATGGATTTGGACCACTAGTACTAGCTGTGTAAACCAAACCCTCGTATTTCTAAATTGGCAGCTGTACTGGAAAATGAAAAAACAGGCTTTATATTCAGTGGAAGTTAATGTAAAAATATTTTATTCAGTGTCATTTTGGAGTGTTTCTATTGGTCCATTCATCAGGAAATTTTAATACAATGTTAACACGGTCAAAAGCAGAAGAACAGAAACACAATGCTACCCTGTAGATGAACGCCAGAGCCATCAAACGTACGACATTTAAGTGCAATTTTAAGCCTTTCAATTAGTGTTGGATTATAAGTGCTGACTTTTGTGCTCTTGTCTTCAGTTTTGTTTTAAATAGAAATAACTCTTTAGACACCCATGGAAAGTTCATTTCACCACTTCCAGGTTCCAGGACAGGGAAAAGTTCAGATGTGTGGAACGTTGGCAGGTCAAGTTGAGCCATATTTGAAACACTTGGTGGCTCATTAATTTGACAACTGCAATTCAGATAAAGATTTTGGTGTCTTTTTGGCTTTATTGGCCAGCATCTGGGATTTGAAGCCAGTTATCAGAATATTTTTGAGGAGTGCCATGGATGATTTATAATAAATTGAGACTTCCCAAGTTCTGGATCAGTTTAAAAGACCTGATGGTATTGAATGATGGCTTGTTTGTTAGTATTGCTTACAGTAAAAATCTTATATAGATAAAGGCACTAAGCAGCACATACTATCTCAGATACTTTAATATAATGAATTGCAGCTGATTGGCGTTAGCCTTGGAGTAATAAGGGGAAAGAGCGCCATCTATCCACCCAGAGAGAGCAAGGCCAATTGTGCTCTCTAAGGACTCTGGCAGCTGTTGGCAAGCTGCATGACTGGGATTCGAACCAGCGATCTCCCGATCCTAGTGGCAGCGCTTTAGACTGCTGGACCAGTTAGATTATATTACTGCTAATGTTAAGATGCTGACAAAAGCTAGAACAGCAAGTGTAGTGTTAAATGACTGGTTAAGATGTAGTTTGGATTTAAGATGTAGTGCTCTTATTGAAAATTCTTCAGGCATCTTCATTTTTTATTTCTTCTCAGCCTTTTCCTTCCTGCTGAAGAACCATTTAACATCTTACACACTAAAGCTCCCCAGAAGTCTTCTTAAAGGTAATATATTTTTCATTTATAGCTAAAATGTGTTCCTTTGAATTAACAAAACATACCAGACCCTCTCAGGTTTAACTGTGCTAAAGGTGAGAAAGATTTGTCTGTGTACTTTGGTATGCAGACACATAACAATATGCAGATCAGTCAATCAATAATACCTCCCCTCTGCTGACATCCAACCATTTGGGTTCCACCGCTATCACAGGCACACTGCTGCTCCTGCAGCACAGTCAGGGGCGTAGCAGCAAATTCTGGGCCCTGTACACTCTCAATGTCAGTGGGCCCCTGTCCATGCCAGTACACAATGAACGTGGATTTTCATGGGCCCCTCTTTTTACTCGGGCCCTGTGTAGTCAGGTCCACTTTTCCCCCCACTACCACGCCCATGAGCACAGTCAATCAGCTCTCCCTCCGGCCCCACCTCTAAACCCATACATCACCCCAACTGCACAGTATGAGCTTGAAATCAGTATATGATCATATATGAAAAAAATCTAATCCCTTTCGTATTCATAAACACAAAGACAAATCACAATCACATTCAAAAGTTTAAAGTTATTGGCACTTAGAAATACAAAGCTTGCATTTTAAAGGGGAGTGAGGGGATGAATAGCTCCAGAGTATCATCCACCAACTCGTAACATCTTCAGTCTCCATTTGCAAGCAGATGATCCAGCATCTTCTCACACATATAGAGACATCGAGGAACATGGAAGAATCCTGAAATTTAAATACATAATTAAAAAGCAATAAGCCACAGTTACTGAGTGTGAGAAACATTTACTAAGGCTACATTCACATTACCAGATTTTTTGCTCAATGTGGCTCAGATCTGATTTTTTTTTTTCTTTCGAGGCTGTGCCAAATCCGATTTTTTTCTAATCATATTTGAGTCATTTTCATATGTAGTCCTAAATCTTATACATATCCGATCCATGGACAACAGACAAATTAGAATCCATGTGTCTTTTTACTTTTACTCATGCGCTACGTTCTTCTCTCTTGTACCCACACATCTCTTGGTGCAGCTGTGCAGCTCTAGCTGCAAAAACACCAAAAGCAAACCACCTGGTCTTTTTTCACCACCTCGCCCTGAGCATGAACTTCAGACCAGCTGTTTGCTCTCCACTCCAGCAAAAGATGCTCCACATATGAGCTGCTAACAAACGCATCCATTTCCCTTTATAAAGCTACGAGTCGTCTCTCAAATATGGCGTAATTTTTTTGTTGGTAAAGAAGGTGATGTTTATACAGGTATTAATGTGAGGGGCATGTAAGGCATTTTAGGAACAGATTTGTTCACATTACACACGGATACAGATCACTTACATTGGTGAACTTGAACCGATCTGAGCAAAAATCGTATTTGAGCAATGTGTCTTGTAATGTGAATGTAGCCTAAGTGCCGTTAAAAATGTCACATAAAAATGGCTGTTTTCTTGATGATAGAACTGCAACAAACAATTCTTCAGGTCAGTTCGTTAGGAGTAGGCTAAAACAGATGTTCAGTATATTAGAATACACTACACACTAGGACTGCAACAACTAATCGATTAAACTAGCAGTGAGCTAACCGATGCAGTAAAGCTCTATTAAGCTGTATGCATGTTTGAGGCATGGGTTAAGAAGGTAAGTTTGTAGTTAATTCTATTTTTTCCTCTCACTCAGTGTTCCTAGAGCTGCTAGAGTAGTTAAACAAGATGCGATTCATTCTAAGTTATATCTCACTCACATTAAAGAACAAGTTAGCATTTTTTATTTCCACCTCAAATGTGGCAGCTCGACCAGCAGTTCCAAAACGAGCTTTAGTTTTAGTTAAGTTCTATTTTTTCTCTCACTCAGTGTAACAAGAGCCTACAAGATTAGTTAAACAAGACATGTCTCATTTTTATTACATTTATATCTTACTCTTAATCTTTTTAAAGCCATATTCTGCCCGGATCAGACTACACGTGTAGTCTGAACTTGGCATAAGAATCACATTCAAGTGTATATCTACATTACATACTGCTGTATTATTAAATAATGATAATAAAATTAATGTAACTGTCGGGTTGATTCTTCATGTAAACATGTAATATTTAGAATAATGGTATAGGTCGTGTGTTCCTTATACAATTACAACATTAGTACAAAGACAGTTAGGTTTACTAATAATCGATTATTCGATTATTAAAATATTCCTTAGTTGCAGCCCCACTACATACACACATTAGGACACCTGCCAAATTTACTTTTGTGTCCAATTAGCTTAAAATTACACAAACCAGGGCAGTTTTAGACCCATTAACCTTTTGCATCATTAATGTATATGAGAGTGTCAAAAGTAAATGATATTTTTATTAAGGGTGTCTTCTGTTATATTGTATTAATCACCCCAAAATAATTTAAATCATGACTTTTTTATGCTGGTATTTCCCTGTTTTTTTTTTTTTTACTGTATTATAATTCCAAACATGCCATCACCTGTGTGCATGCGTTCATGTGTGATTGTTGGTGTGTGTGTGGGTGTGTGTGTGGGTGTGAGTGAGACAGAGAGAGAGTGTGAGTGAGAAAATGTGTCTGAGAGTATTCAGCACAGTGACAGTGTGTCTGCAGTTTGGAGGAAATGGAAGTGGTGTTAAATGTTGTGGCTGATGGTGGGTGTGAGTGTGTGTGCATTGTGTGAACATGCAGGCTAATGATCATTATCTGTCTAAAATTATACACATATATATCTGTTGTGGCTATAGGAGAAGGACCTACTCAATTTCAGACAGTGTTAATATAATATTAAGACTTATCTGTGTATATATGAAAGACACCCAGGCCTATTTAGGCCTGGAATATGTCCACATAATATATTACCAGTAAAAAAAGTTCATGTGTATGAACTTGTGTTTACTGAATATTATTATAAACCTTATTTTTTTGGACTAAAATGCCACTAAAAATCCTTTAAAATCCAGTGCACCTTATGTATGAATTTTACCAGTCAGGTTGTAAGGAGCAGTAAAAGCACTCCGCTTTGTTATACAGGAGTTTTAGTTTCTCCAGCACTGAGACTGGAGCAGTATTAGCATTAGACGCTAACTACGCTAAATGCTAGCCCTTTCGCTGTTATTGGCCTGTAGCCTGCTGCTAACCCTGGCTAGCACTGCTGGAGCAGCTTTAGCATTAGCCGCTAACCACTCTAAGGGCTAGCGTTTTCACCTTTTAGAGGCGAGTATATATCAGACTGTAGTCTGCGTGTTTACCGTGTTAAACAAGCTACATCGAACAAACCACTAACTAATCTTGCTCTGATTCACTGCAACACTCTGGGTTCCTCCGTGTAGCGCTGTCTTGTAAGGTGCCTTATAATTCAGTGCGCCTTATGTATGAAAATAGACCAGAAAACGGACGTTAATTGATATTGCGCTTTATAATCCGGGGCACCTTATGGTGTGAAAAATACGGTAGCATCTGAATAGTTGTCAGAACATCATGTTAAGACTGGCATAGCATTATAAGAGCCACAGTGAGCCTGTAAACACTGTAACCTGGTTTAACCTTTACTTTCATGTGTTGTAATCAGCTTACCTTTAAAAGGTCCCCCTTTAAAGTCCAGCACCACCTCGCCCTGCTGCCTCAGATATCCAAACCACTCCCCATGCTCTTCATCAGGAAACTGAGACAGACACAAAAGCAAACAGCCACAATCATAAACTACCACTCAAACTACCACCCATAAACGTTCATCACAGCTACATGTGCTGTGAACCTTTAGATACCATTATCCATCAAACCAAAGTGAGAGGGGAAAATATTGCTGCAGAAGATTTACAGGCTAAACATCATAGGAAAATAATGTTTTGTATACTCACGTGATTGAAGGTGTAGTCATAGACCTGTGTGAACCTGTTCAGCATTGCAGGATCTCTGAAGTGACTGTAGGCCATTAGATAGGAGATGAGAGCCTCGCAGTGCGGCCACCACAGCTTCATGTTCCACTCCAGCTGCACACGACACAAGAGTGTAGTACATGTTAAATGGAAAAAAGTAATATAGCTCTGGAAAATAAGTTTTAATTTAAGTTTCTGAATCAGTTTCTTTTCTTTTGCTATTTATAGGCATATGTTTGAGTAAAATGAACATTGTTGTTTTATTTTATAAACTACAGTCAACATTTCTCCCAAATTCCAAATAAAAATATAGTCATTTAGAGCATTTATATGCAGAAAATGAGAAACACACTGCTTTTGGATAACTTTATGCCTTTACTCCTGGTGCAACAATTCAAGCAGTTCAGTTTGGTTTGATGGCTTGTGATCATCCATCTTCGTCTTGATTATATTCCAGAGGTATTCAATTTGGTCAAATAAAAAAAAAACTCATAATTTATAAGCGGTCTCTTATTTTTTTTTTTCCAGAGCTGTATATCTACGATTCAATATATTTTAATATAATGTGATACAGTGAGCTAGGTGATGTACTGCATTTTTTTTTATCATTTTTTAAAGAAAACTTATTTTAGTATAATAAAATAATACAATACACACATATACAATACATTATTTTCTAATAATATATAATATTTTAGTGTTCTCACACAATCACATGCAGAGCTAATAAATGTTTTATTCAATCAGAACAGTGGGATCTGAAGTATAAAGCAGCTATGTAGTGAACATTTGGATAAGCAAATTGTCACCAAGAATAATCATTAATAAAAATAGAATGTTTGCTTGTTTTGTCTATTTATTTTTTATGTTACAGGTATTTTCAATTCATACTCATGCCAATAACTAGTGCTGCAGCAACCCCAGAACCCCTACTTCCCACAGTTCTGGGTAAGACCTACCAGTCCACTCCATTTATTTTTTTATTGAATATTTGAATATTGCAGTACCAGTGAAAAGTTTGGACACACATGCTCATTAATATTTGTATTATGAACAGGAACATGTTCAGTTAGGTAGTAGACAAAAAACAAAACACCTGATATAAAACCCAACCCAGGTGGTTCGGGACGAGTTGGAGCGCAGAGTGAAAGAAAAGCAGTTAACAGGAGCTTAACACCTCTAGAACTCTTTTAAGACAGCTGGAGAACTATTCCAGTTTCTACTTCGTAAAACAGACAGAGAATAATACCAAAAGTTGGCAAAATTGGCATTAAAGCAAAAAGTGCTTTGTTAAAGAATCTACAGTATGAAACATATTTTGGCTTGTTTAACACTTTGTTGGTTTACTTAATAATTATATATGTGTTTCTTCATAGTTTTCATGTCTTTAATAATCATCTACAGTGTAGAAAAATAAAAATAAGAACAAAACATTAAGTTTCCTTTATGAAAGTGTTAACAATAAGCCATGCATGCTAGTCACATGTCCAAAACTGCAAGTGGCTTTTTAACAAACGATAAAAATGACTTGGTTTGTCATTCTAACCTGAGTGGGACAGTGTCCATCTACGTCTAGGAAGTAGAAGAGTCCGCCATGCTCTCCATCCCAGCCTGTGAGGAACGGGACCTCCATGAACTTCTCCACGGCTAGCTTCTGCAGATCTGAGTCACCTTGGGCCTTTGCGTACTGCAGAAGGAACCAGCCAGCCTCCAGAGCATGACCTTTAAAAATCAGACAGTGTTACAACTGACTTTGCTTTGAGAGGCGGCCACGGTACAGTGTGTACAGTCTCTAAAGAGCACATTTCAGTTCAGGCTAAATATAGTCATGTAAAAATGTTGACATCCAATGAAAAACTCTGTACATGTCTTTTAAAACATATGAAGATGCAGAATTCATTCAGAATTTTTTTCTGATGCTTAATCTACTGCATTTGTATAGACGGAAAACCAGCCACAACTAGTGCCGTGTAAATTTTCCTTCTGAACCAGCAAAAAGATGCAAGATTTTATTAATGATATTGCACATCCTGCAAGGTGACTACTGCACATGCCCACATTGCAATGACAAAGCTGAAATTATATATTGTGCAGGTTTGATGTAAAGTAATTCAGTACCTGGGTTCTGCAGTCGTCCTTGGCAACCAGGCAGTTCCTTTCCATCCGGTGAAACATTTTCAAGAATGGCCTTTCCATCTCTCTGACAAAAAAAAGAAAGAGAGATGTCTTTCCTAGTCTTTTTTACTACAGTGTAAATGTAAACATCTTATTTGCAAATTCAGTGCATTTTATGCAAATTTACAGTCACTGGCAAATATAACGAAATTATTAACCTTACTTCCATGTTATGGGTTAAAACAAAAGTTCTATGGAATACAATATTTCAAAATGTTTTAAATGGTTCTTGTGTTCAGTAAGATACTCATTAAAAACTTACCTTTAAAAGGTGGTGTACTCCTTTATGATGAGCTGTATTTCTTTTGCTGTTAAACTGTTAAACTATTTTTTTTTCATTTGCCATCAACAGTCAAATCAACAGTGTTCACCTACCTGTACATGTTGCAGTATCTGTTTGACGCACCAGTCTCCTAGATCTCTGTATTTGTCTGTCAGATCTTCCCTGCCCTCTGTCAGCTGATCCACAAGGCACAGGAGCATCATGGGAACCGCCATGCTATTCACAGGTGAATCACCAGTCAGCTGAGGCCGACCCAGACCTGAAGAGTCGACCCGGACCCAAAGCACCAACTGATCCATCATACTCTCTGCATCAGCCTATCAGAAACACACAGATGAAACTCATTTAATATATAAATTTATTACAGACAGAGTGATCTATTTCAAACGTTTTTTTCTTTTATTTGTTGACGATTATGGTTTACACCCTCAGAAAATTAGAATATTATATAAGACCAATTGGTACTTTTGGCAGTGTGGGCAGCGTGCCAAGTTCTGCTGGAAAATGAAATCTTTATCTCCATAAAAGTTCCCTCAGCAGAGGGAAGCAATGCTGTAAGATTTTCTGGGAAAACACGGCACTGACTGGATAAAACACAGTGGATCAAACCAGCAGATGACATGGCTCTCCTAACCATCATTGACCATCAGTAAATTTTACATTTCATTTGGAAATCAAGGGATCAGAGTCTGAAGGAAGAGTGGAGAGACACACAGTCCAAACTGCTTGAGGTCTAGTGTGAAGTTTCTACAATCACAATCCACTGTTATATCAAGTCCAAGTCAGTGCAGTGTTTTCCCAAAAAAATCTTACAGCACTTCATGCCCACCCTTTGCTGACAACTTTTGCGGATAATGGGGATTTTATTTTCCAGCAGGACTTGGCACACGGCCCACACTGTTAAAAGTACCAATTTCAATGCATCAATGCATCTATGCATCTTTTTTAGATGTATCTATAGGTGTGCCTGAGATCACTGTATGTACTACATTTAGTAAACAGTGACAAGTTAACTTTATTAGTGAGCCACACAGAAATAAACCTAATAAAACTGTTCAGTGAAAAATACTTCAGTTTAACCTGCAATGATACTGACAAACTACTTTTTTTTTCAAAAAAGGTAAAAGATGAAGAAAGAGAACCTAGTGTTATCAGCCCACAGCAAAATACACTGTGATAAAAAACATCAGAGAGCTTATTTGCATAATGTAACCCTCTGTGCGCTCCACTACAAAAAACGGTCTGCTTACACTCATAAAATACAAACAAAGCGAAAGTGGGTTAAAAAAAAAAATGCAGCTGTAAAGAAACTTTGGGCTGAGTCAGAATTGTTGTGCTGGTGATTGACACCAACTGTTTATAGTTTTAAGAGAAGCATTTTGCTAAAAATACCTTTTTAAAAGTTATACAGGTTGGAGTAGTAGATGTAGGGTGTTGTAAATAAAAAAATATATCATTTTTACTCCACTGTATCCTACAGCATTAGAAACAATATAACATTTCAATTCATCACCTGCATGCTTTTTTCTCCAGTGACCCTAGATAGCTCGTCCATGGCCATCACGTAGAAACACTCGCTGAAGATGGTCCTCTGAACCTTCATCGGACGCCCGTCTCTCGTCAGACAGAACGCACATTTCCCAGGACCACCTGACGACTGGACTCGAGCGAATCGCTGAAGGAATGCTCCACCTGAACCAAAAACCAGTCAAAAACTTCAGAAATATTATTTTCACTTAACCTTAATTTAAACAAGAGCTGCACAAAATATTAATTTAACATGATCATCCCAATGTGCAAAAACACAAATTTACATTTACATTTATTGTATTTATCAGACGCCTTTATCCAGAGCAACTTACAACAGTGCTTGTTTACTTCAAAATATCCATAGCTAGAATATCCACACTATAATTTTTGTAATTATTTATTTATTTACTTTTTTAACCTCTTAAACTCAGAGCCTAATTGTACCAATTTCCTCCTGAAATTGAAATGAACATACTCAAATCTTAAGGTTTTTCACTCTAATATTAAATAATTCAGAGGCAATTTTATGAATTATTATTACTTTGAAGCCTTTACATAATTAATTGAAAACACTTACATTTTTTTTAAATGAACATGTAATAGTCAAAATATGGAAGAAAAAAAAACTGGACAAATTTTAGGCGCTTTTCAGATTTTTTATTTTTATTTTTTATTTTCAGATCCATAAAATAAAATATTCATATGTACGAAGTGTTTTTGCAGCTCTATATTTTGCTATAAATGTTTAGATTCAGAATGTAAAATTATAAACTGCTCTCTTTCATTGGTAATAGTAGTGATCTGCTCCTGGGATAGTCTTTTCTTCCTCCAAAGGACTGGAAACTTTATAAGAATAAAAGCCATATAAGGGCGCATTAAGAGGTTAAAGATGAGTCTTCAGTCGATGTTTGAAGACCGTGAGTGACTAGCTGTTTTTACACCCAGTGGAAATTTGTTCCACCACCTTGGTGCAGCACAGAGAAGAGTTGGGATGTTTGTTTTCTGTGGGTTTTGAGGGATGGTGGTAGGAAGGAAGGAGCTGGTCAGTTCTTGGCCTTGTGAGCCAGAGTCAGGGTTTTGAATTTAATGAGGGCGGCCACAGAAAGCCAGTGGAGGGAACAGAGCAAAAAGTCACATGACTGAACTTCGAAAGATTAAAGACGAGTTATGCTGCCGCTAATTCTGAATTAGTTTCAGGGTTTTTGTTCGTAGCGAAAGACCAGCCAGTAGAGAGTTGCAGTAGTCAACTCTTGAGATGACAAGAGACTGCACAAGCATTTAACAAGGTCAATTTTATAAAAAATAAATAAATAAATAATGAATTTGGCTGCTTGTTACAAAAGGAAAATGTGTTATTTATTATTATGAAGGTCATGACATGGATTATTGGATTATTGACTCCTTGTGAAAAATGATGAAAATTGCTTCATTATTTAACATTGGGCTGTCAAAGTGCTTGTAAGGAAGGCTAAATGAGATCTGACAGTGCCCTGTGTGAAGGCACAGATCACCTTTGGTCTTCACAACAGGTGCTGTAAAAGCCAAACATTACATCAATGAGGTCCTGCAGTCAGTGGCTCTACCTTTTCTGAACACACACATACAGATTCTTTTCTGTTATTCCAACAGGACAATGTTTGTCCACATACTGATGCATATCAGTCAATTCTGGATGCAATTATTTTAGATAATATCTGTTTTGCAGGACAACTAAATATTATACAACCCTAAATTTTACTTGCATAAACATCACAATCATCCATCCACGCTCAATCCGTGGTGAAGACACAGCGATCATCAACAGAAGCCTTGCTCTCTCTAATGATGCAGCTGCTGATGCATTAAAAATGATGCTAATGGCCTACTAAACAGACAGTACAATTATCTCTGAAACCACAGACCTGATTTGGCAGCTTCAAGGATCTCGGGGCGCTGAAACCTCTCAACTGTGCGGTAAAGTCGGCAGTACATCCATACCTGCAGCAACAGTTATAGAACTTTACAACACAAACTTTAACTATTAATATATTTATCTTTTCAGTTTCACTTTATTACATTAAAATAATGTGAAAACTCTTACCTGTCTGCCCTGTAGCCACACATATTTAAGTTCATCATAGATCTTCCCATCTTTTCCAATGCAGGTAAAAAAGCCACTACAAGAGAAAAGCAGACAAATATCATAACTAGGCTTTATGACTAAAAATTTACCTCAGACGACAGCTTTGGAATGCCCATGCGTGTTTAATTTATAAGGTGTTATCTTGTAAGTGAGGTTAAACTTATTACTTATTCCACTCTTTCCATCTTTCTTTTACTTAGTGAATAGTGAGTCACTTAGAGGTGGCTTACAGCTGTGATGCTTTATTCTGCTTCAGGTTTTGGAGTTACTAATGAATAATACACTGTGAAACATTTCTCTCTGTTGGCAAATGCAACAACATTAGTACCTCTGATTCTATTGACTTTCTGGGCCAATTAGGTTAAGGTAAATTATTATAAATTAAAAGTAATTCAACAGAAAAATGCTTATTTTTTTCTATTTTGATTGGAACTGGATATTTTCATAACTAGTGTAAGTTATTTTATGACGTGTCTTTCAGAATTAAAGATGAATTATATATTTTATATTCAACCTCCTACGACCTGGATCTACATGTGTGGACATCACATTTTGGGTTGTCTAGACTACAACATAAAATGTTGCTTTACAATTATACTGTCAGCTACTGGTGGCAGAATAGTTTAACAAGTTACAGATTCAAATGTGGACAGAAATTTAAATAAAACATAAATATAGTAAATGTTTATGTTTTTTACTTTGTTATGTCTTCGTGTTGAAGCAGCACTTCAAATTAGACATATTGCTCAAAGGGGCACAATTGTTGTTTCTACTTTTGTTTTGCACTTCATTGCGTTCTATTGAAATATAAAACTAAAGTCCTCATCTGTGGACATAATTTTCCTTAGAAACTACATCATGTAAAATCAGATGCCAATTAGCCCAAATAGCAAAAAGAAATTAAAAAAGCATTCCATGCAGGAGTTTGGGCTAAGAAATAAAAAAGAATAACTGATTTCTCCCAAATTTTAATTGGAAAGTAGTTATTAATGTCTACATTTCAACTTCAAACATCCACATTGTTTAATATTTATAGTATTAAATGAGTTTACCCATATTGCTCATCATGAGAAAACTTCAGCCAGAAGTCCACAACTCTGTCCAACTCAGTCCGTATTCTTTTGCGATACTGCTCCAACAACTCTGCCATGACTGGCCCTTTAAACAACAAACCAGAGGGTTAGAAAGACAGAGCAGCTCTGTATTATTAATTACACTATTAACATATGGAAATGGATCGAGTGACACATCATACTGCAACCAGCCATCAGAGACAGTAGACCTGTGATGGCAACTTTAGAGAGACGATGAGCTATATGGATGACTTTTTTTACTGTATTACAGTCCCTGGTTTAGAAGCATTTGACTAGTAGCAAAGAATGGCATATCAAACGTTACTTAAAATGAATGTGTATTATTTGTAATTGAGATCAAATGCACTAGTGTATTAGCTTTTTTATTTTGCACAGGAGGGATAAAGTTACAAACTAATGTAATTCTAGGTCACCCATACTGTTTTTAAATTACTTAATATTATAGCATCCTCATAAATGACTGATTACATTTAGAATCAAGAAAAGTTGTATTTGTATGGACCAATACAGATACACTGATTATTCAGCAATTAAATGACTCAAAATTCAAAGAAGTGGTCCAGCAGTGTAAAGCGCTGCCACTATGATCGGGAGGTTGCTGGTTCCAATCCCATTCATGTAGTTTACAATCAGCTGCCGGAGCCCTGAGAGAGCACAAATGGCCTTGCTTGCTCTGGGTAGGTAGATGGCGCTCTCTCCCCACATCACTCCGGGGTGATGTCTGCAGCACAAAGCATCTGTGAGCTGATGTATCGGAATGGAATCACTGCGCTTTCCTCCGAGAGCTGCATCAGCAACAGTTCGAAAATGTATTGGAGAAGGCATGTGCTAGTCTTCACCCTACTGGTGTTGGGCGTTATTAGTGATAGGGGGGATTCTCATGAGTGGGTTGGGTAACTGGCCTTGTAAACTTGGGAGAAAATAAAATAAAAATGAAAACAAAAATAGTTTCAAATTAAGTGAAAAGGCTGTATAATTTTTTACCAAACAAAGGCATTTTTGATGATGCAATCAAATCACATAGCAGCATGGAGTGATGTGCACTTTGTAAATGCAGCAAACATTCTTAAACCTTAATACTTACTAAATTAAAAATCTACACTTTTTGCATGTAACCAATACAGTCACATTCCTCTTTATTAATATATTGTTGCTGTCCAGTGAAAACATGTATCTCCTAAACTGCAACTTCTTAGGAGAGAGAGAAAACCTTCATACCTTTTCAATAGAAGTCAATGTAAAAAGTTTATTTCAGCTCATTCTGGAGAATTTCTATTGGTCTATTCATCAAGAATTTTTTGACACAGTGTAAGGGACAGTTTGTGTGTTCAAATTTTGAAGTAAAAAATTGATGATTTTTTTAAGCAATGGTATTAAATACGAGCAGAAAAAGAAAATCCACAAAAACATGTTAAAGGTCATTCTGACAAAAATTAAACCAGGCACAAAAGCTCTAAGTGAAGAAGGAAATACAGCTGTAGTTGGGCAACAACATGATGTGGACATCAGTGCCACACAATCTGATGAGTAAGGATTTTAGTTTCTGGTCAGCTGAAACGGAAGTAATAAAGCGGAGCACAGTACGGTAATGCTGTGTCAGAACCCTGACACAAAGAAAATAAAAGGGAAACAGCTTTTCTTGGTCCAGATATTCGAGAGATCACAAGATACTAGAGCCAGATATCACAGGCTGATACTGACATAAGGCTTTTGTTTTGCACGTGAAGTTTTAACTGACATTTGTGGATGCAATGTTTTTGTGTGTTGCAGTGCTTATCAAATGTTTGCAAAAGTAATGTATTGCCTGTATTCAGCATATATAAGCTGTAGTATCTCTGGTTGCAAATCTATTTTTTTAATCTATTTTTTGACTTATTACTGGCTCTAAATTGCTGTGAATTGAATGTGTTGCAAGCCTGAAATGCATGAACGGATGTATATTAATAAATTACAAAAGCATGAAACAGAAATTGATATAGTGTCTGCAATGAAATAACAATAAAAGTAAAAGTAAGTTTTTACTAGGGGTGGGAATCGTTTACTATCTCACGATTCGATTCGATTCCGATTTTGGGGGCCACGATTCGATTCAAAATCGATTTTTGATTCAAAACGATTTGAATTATAAAAATTTCTGCTTCTGGCTTATGAATCTTATTGAAAAAAAACCCTCCATAATATACACTGGTCCTGGAGCAAGTAATGTGTTACAAAAACAATAAAATGTGCAGGAATGTGGGTCCTCAGTGACAGAGAAATCACTGGGATATCACAATGACGTTAATGAACAATAAATAAATAATAAATAACACTGCTTTATTACCAGGCTACTAGCGGTGGTGTGTAGGTGACGCTGCTGGGCTGATGTGATGATAGCAGTGAAGCGCTAAAGTTCAGGAGCAGCTGCTGATTAACTAGTTAACTTTAAGGTCGTTGTATTTCTTCAGAAAGGGGGCAGGAGGTGGAGAAATTAATTCATATTGTCCATTCCTTAATTCCTCTGTGATGAGGAGCTGAAATTAGCTCTGATTAGCTTATTGTTATTTTTCCGTTCCGCCTTAAATGCTGCAGCCCGCTGCCACCTGTAGCGTTATTTAAGGTGGAACTGGAAAGTTAGCTAGTTAGCTAGCTAACAGTTACTGAAACTAACTACTAGCGATCTTTTTTATGCTTGTTATGAAGCATTCTGCCATAAAACATTGAAACTACACGTTAATCTAAGGTAATATAGTGCTTGTTCTGCCATCTTACCGGTGATTCTCAAACACCTACGCTCTGTGTGTGTCTGGAAGATCTCCGTTTGAAGGGACAAGCCCTATCCCCAGGGTTGCCAGGTCCAACAAAAATACCCAGCCCAAAATCAGTCTAAAACCCGCCCCTCAGAATCGATTTTGGGACATTTTAAATCGATTCTGAATCGTAGTAAATGAGAATCAAGATTCTTATGTGAATCGATTTTTTGGCACACCTCTAGTTTTTACTATAATTATTATTACTATTATTATTATTATTATTATTACTTTGGATTTTCTTATTTATTTGCTGTCCTTTTTCCTGATTTGGGGATGTAATAATTGGTTGTAATACCTAATAATTAAACACAACTATTATTTATATTATTGCAGCTGTTTTCATGAATGAATAAAAATGCAAATTTTATCTTTTTAGCTTAAGGTTTAGGGATAAAATAAAAGCTAAATTCTTATAATACACCCAGAAGCCTACTCCCTGAGGAGCATGTAAAACACACTGTTTTAGGGATTTTTCCATTACACAAAAAAACCTCAGCACACAGAAAATGTGTGCTCTTGCTAATGGGTGCTTTCAGCTTCCCCTAATGCTAAGCAAATAGCATTAGAGGCTAAATGCTGTACATTAGTGTGTCTCACTTCTAATGAACCTGTTCAGGAGTAAATCTATAACCTTCTACTACTTCTCAGCTCAGCACTTTCAGTACATACACAAACCAGAATACCTTTAACCAAATCCAGCACAACATAGCCTATTAAAATGATATTCAGAGATACAGAAACAGATAATCAAAACAAGCCACTTTATATCAGATCACCAGCTCTTACGTGCTAATATACCCCTGTCTCTGTACTCATAGATACACTAATAAAACTCTGGACTGTAGGGCTGTACCTGTTCAGTGATGATCCAGAAGAAACCTGCTCGACTCCCGCAGTCCTGTCCCTGCAGAGCACGACTCCCTGTAACCCGGTTGAACGAGTTTAAACTCTGCACAGAGAGAGAAACATAGGAAAAGATCAGAAGAGCAGAACTGCAGAGTCTGGTACTCCTGAATGGGGAAGATCCACTAGATCATGTGATCACCCCGCGGCCAGCTGCTACTGTTTACTCTCTTCCTCTCCGCTCATTGGTCAGTTTCTCTCTCTCTCACCAATCAGATTTCAGGATAGGAAAATCACTGCGCGTTTAGACGCGTCAAATAAGCACCGCAATTGCGCATTATCCCCTCAGAAGACTCCTGATTAGAGCCAATAAATATACTGTTAAAGGGGACATGAAACATTTCAGTTTGTACAAGTTTTCTAAGGGATTATATATAATGGAATTTATTTGGGGGGGATTTTTTTATATAAAATGTTTACACACTAAATTATAATATATTTATTTTTGTTACGTTTGAGCTAGGGCGCCGCCATGTTGCCCGTGCAGCGCTGGTGACGTCACGAGGTTGGTTGGTTTAAGATCCCAGGCATATAGCTAGAGGAAAAGCGCTTATTGTTTGTGGAGGTTATGGATGAAGATGAAGCTGAACTAGGCTAACATGGAGCATTTGCTCAGAGATCTTTCCTGTATAAACCTGAGCAGGACTTTTCAGATGCTTTTCTGAGAGCAAGGGGTTTTGGGAGTGTTTATTCTCTCTACGTGGAGCCGTGCAGAACCCTGCAGCGCGTCCAAAGCAGGTACTACCATCCCGTTAACCAGCTATTTTATATACATTTAGCTATTTAACATGTAAAGTCCAGAGTTCATTAAGACTGAATGAAACGAACATGATTTAAGTGGATATTGAAACACCAAGGCACTGTTTGGTTGATAAACCGTTCAGTTTAGAAGTTAGAAAGCTTACTGGGTACTTAGCTTCATCTAGTTAGTGTTAGCTAGCGTTGGCTAGCTATAATAAGATAGCTAGCTAAGTAGCTAACGCTAGCTATGTTCTCTTTAAATTGTCATTTTATCTAGACTCTCGGTAACGGTACCTCTCGCTGCTCTGCTGGGTGAGCGCGGTGTTCTCGTTCCGTGCGGCTCGTACAGCTGCTGCTCTCATAGTAACGTTACCCATTCGGACGGTCTGTACATCTCAGCTGATCAGAGGAAAAATAAAAAACGGAGGAAAAAAGCGTCGGACTGCAGCTTATTTATCCGGCGCTAATGCTCCTGACTCAAACCCCTCTCCTTCACATAGTCCTGGTCTAGAAAGTGCTCGCCACTAACCCCTAGCATTGCGGCTAACCGGAGGATTCTCACGCTTCAGCGCTGCCAGCTCCCGCTGAAGGTATGAAAGTGAAAGTGAATATTTCTCATTCCTCACCCTATTAAATTTCACTACTACCAGTATTACTACACACAGGGACAATACAAAAGTGCTCCCCCGCTCTGCATTGAGTTTTGGTTTGGATTTTATGATCTATTGAGGATCTAAATTACGGTATTCTCATAGATTATAGTAGTGAGGCGTTCGAGAACCAACCTCGTGACGTCACGTTCAGCGCTGGGACAAGATGGCGCTGCCCTTACTTAAAAAAATGACATTTAGATTGCTTATTATTTTAATTCCGCTTCACTGACAACTGTTAAACTTCTAAAATTAGTTAGAGTGAAAATACATCTTGTGAATTATACTAAATACTTGAAGTGTTTCATGTCCCCTTTAATGTCTTTCCAACTGATTAAATTAGAGAATCTCTAATAGAGCGGAGAATAGGCAGTTAATAATCTATTTTGGGATTGTTGGGCCACCAGAGGGCGCTCTCGAGTGAGTCTAAAATAAATGGGATCATATAGAGCACTGCATTAGTGCTTCATTCTGTAGTCCTCCTGTGGACTCTACTGTAGATTAATTATCATCTGATGTCAGCACTGATAAATAGACCACTGAAGTACAACAAGCTGAAATGCTGCTCCTGCTGCCTCTAGTCTCGTAACCTGAATATTACAGATAGTATCTTATTTACAGCCCAAGTGTTTAAACACTTCTAAAACTAGGCTTTTTAAAACCCACAGACTTCTTTTCCATTTCAGTTGAAGCACCCAAACAACACAGTCTGACTGTCCTAACAGTAAAGGTAAACTACTGTAGGGCCATTCTACTGAATGGGTGCCATTGCTTGTCGTAACTCTTCCAAAACTTATTATTTTATTTTAGTTATTTTAAAATCTTTTTTCAAGTCTGAATCTAGTAACATATGTATTTAACTATTCAAAACATGTACTGGTCAATCTCAGAAAGCATTACTTCATTTTTTCCCCCAAGGTTTCTAAGCCGAAGATGGTTACAAAACTCATGTGACATTTAAAAAGCATGTTTAAAAGCAAGTCCACTAATTCGCTTGTTGACTGCATGTTTAAAAATTGATATTTATGACAAAAAAAATAATTCTTGTTACTGACACTCATTTCTGTTGCTTGTTATGTTTTGAGTAACAAGAATGAAAGTAACAACAGTGAGTTTTTAGCACAGAATTAGCAAAAACATGAAAAATAGCTAAATGGCGGCTATGCTAATAGCATTAGCACACTGAGCACATTCTAATGAATGAAATTAGGGCTTATAGCACTGCAGACTTTACTCATTTTAAAAACTGTCTGGATTTGTGTGGACCGGCCTGAACAAATACCTTCTCTTTGAGGACTATTACTTGTACAAAACGCTCCATGTATGTGTCCACTATTTTAATTATACTTCATTTTAAGAACAGGTTTCAGACCCAAAATCTTCATAAACCTCTGATAAAACCTCTGATTAAACATTTCTTCCCTTTTAACCAAGAGTTTACTAATATATTACACATTTTAGCTGAAAGCAACAACAACAAATAAGCCCTATTTAAAACAATTAAATAATCAGTGTGAAAATCAGATCTAATATAGTCCTGCTCAGGTTTAACAAGACCAACTAAACCCGTTTCTGCTGTTCTTCCTGGGTGTTTCTGTGCACAAGCCTGGCTAATCCAAAAGGTTGGATGAAGGTAATGCTTACATTAACATTATAGCTACTTCAGAAGACGTGAAATTAGTACCATTATTTAAACTCCACATTTAAACTCGGTGCTGTAGCCTTAACTCCAGCCTCAGCTCACCAACCAGTAAGCTCACAGTAGCAGTAATTTTTAAGTATATGTTACTGCCTAAAACCCGTTTACTGAAAAAATACTAAAATATACAGGTAAGTTTCCTTGTTTTTATTTTTTTTAAATACTCAATTATACTACCAAAATTATTAGAATATCTTAGCCAAATGGCTATGTGCTATTTTTAATTAGAGTTTTTAGCCAATTAGCTCCATTAACTCTCATTCATTGTGGACTCCCTCGCGGGCTCCCTCTAGCGGTAATTTTCTGATATAACGGGGGAGATAGGATGTGGGTAGGCTCTTTATAAACTGGCTCAGATACAATACATTGTGGATAAATAAAAGTCTTCTAGGCCCATTTTCTAACATGGAACAAAACAGACATGTATAAACTACTAAAGACTTCAGTACAAGTGCTCTATCAAAAAAAAAAGTTGAACTGTTCTTTAAACACTACACTTGTGTGTGAAAAAGACTTTGGGTGTATTAAAACATGATAAAAAAGTACTTACATTTGTTGAATAGCCCTCCTCTGCGCTTTCTGAAATCCAGTATTTTCTGCCCAAACAGGCTTTAAAATGAGTGAGATGGGGCATATTTTTCCCCTGCAGATAAATCGCTTTTTATACCATCATCCAGGCATCATCCAAAGTAGCTCCACACTTAATTGGTAGAAACTAGAGAGCCCTGGCACTTTAAATGAGGCATTTAGAAGTTTAAAACTGCACAAGAAGCTTATTAAAAGCCACCCTGTATGTCCCATAGCGTAGGTAAATCTCTGGGCGCCGACAGCTTAATATTTAAGTCACAATACTTTTAAGAGCAGGTTTCAGACCCAAAATCTTCTCAAAACTATTGTAAACCTGTGTCTCAGCTTCAAGCAGTGTCATCATAACTGTTTATGTGAGAGAGTTTTTTTTAGGTTCAGACATCTAGAAAATTTTACTTAACACAACAGGCTTTACTTGTATTACAGTTTCCTCCCATTTAACCAAGATTTTACTAATTTTGTTTTGCTGCCTGGTTAAGCTGAATGATTCTTTGAAGAGATTAAATAATATTTGATTATAAGTTTAAGGCATTTAATTTATCCATTTAATTTATTATTTATTATTATTTCATCAAAAATACTGTTTTGGTTTCAAGGTACTAAATACACAAACTGAATGTTCTCCTATTAATAATATTATTTTCACCTCACCTGTATCATATTTTTTTCTTGTTTAGCTGAGGCAAGCCAAAGGGGTCCACCTTGTCATGGTAAAATATGGTTAAAATCATTCAATGAATTGAATAGTTTTAGAAATCAAAATGTATTTTTGAAACAGAACAAGGTGACTATGAATGATTTGAAAAGTTTGCAATTCTAGGTCAACCCCACTTTCATCAAATACCATTTTTTTTTAAATTGCACAGCCTTTTGTGAAGCTCTTAAGTAATATTTGAATGTTTCTGAGAGCTAAAAAGAACAGTATTCCTTCGACAAGTTGGTATGCTGCAGTATCCATCATTTGCAACACCATGACAACCACTAAGCAACTAGTTTCAACACCATACCAACCTCCTGGGAGACCATGGCAACCACCTTGAATTCCTGGTAAGATTTTTTTTGGATTTTGTAATTTTCATTACTGATGGATAAAACTAAACTGTTTCTACATGACCATTAGTAAATTCAAATAAATTCATAAAGAAGTAAAACTGAATTGAAGTGTAAAAATGAATTAATGGGCTGATAGCCTTTTTTCAGCTGCAGAGAAATGAGGAACTGCTACCCTCTCCTGTTTTAATACATAATCCATGAATGACTTCTATGAATTCTATTTAAGCTGTATGTTTACAATGCAAATATAGATACCACATTATCTTTTTATAAACGAAGGGCAGTGGATCATCAGAGAAAGTAGTCCACTGCGACCAAGTAAAATTATACTGTAATGCCAAAAATGAAATGTGTTTTGAAATATGGCTGGACTTTGGACACTACTACAGTAAAATACTTGCTACCACAGAATTTCCTCACACCTTTTGCGCAAACATATTGCCAAAGATCTTTTTCCTGTTTTTTACAACTTCCTTGATTTGCATCATAAACTGGTGGCCTTAAATACAGGTCAGCTTCAGATGTTGAAACCTCCACCAGCACAATGTTCTTCTTGAAGCTGTCTCTTCTTATCTGTAAGTTATTCATACTTTTTAATGTATAATGCATGCATATTTTAATATTTTTGTCTCTTTATTAGTACTGTGCAGTAGATTGGGCCTTTATTATTTTAAACACTTGCACACTGCAAAACAAAATTTTATCAAGTGAAATCTAATCTAATTACAAGGCAATAAATCATAATTTTTTTTGTCTTACCAAGGAGTGTAAGCTTATTTTATGAACAACAACCTAAATCAGTCTCACTTAGACTTGTCACCTTATTTAAATAGTTTGAACTTAAAATAAGCACAAAAAGTCACTGGTTAGCTTATTCATGTGTCCAAATTTAAGATATTTCTGTGACCAGTGTGGGATTTTCTTTTATTAACAGAGGGGTACCAATAATTTTGTCAAAAAACTTGTCAGAAAATTGTTGTCAAAATTGTTGTCAGTTAATGAAAGAAAAGCCCACAATGATCACAGAAATAACTTGAATCTGACAAAAGTAATAATAAATTTTAAAGTCATCCACGCTTTAACAGAATTATAAAAAACTCATGAAACTGGCCTGGACAGAAATGATGGTACCCTTAACCTGATATTTTGTTGCTCAACCTTTTGAGGCAATAACTGCAATCAAATGATTCCTGTAACTGTCATTGAGACTTCCGCACCTCAGCACCTATTTTGATCCACTACTCGTGAGAAAACTGTTCCAGTTGCCTCAGGTTTGGAGGGTACCTTTTCCAGACAGCATGTTTCTGCTCCTTCCAAAAATGCTCAATAGGATTTAGGTCAGGGCTCATAGAAGGCCATTCTTGGGTGTTTTTAGCTGTGTGTTTTGGGTCATTAAACTGCAAGACCAGCGACCAAGCGTTCTGGGTAGCACATTTCTCTCTAGAAACGCTTGAAAGTCCTGAGATTTCATTGAATGCACTTTTGCAGTATAGTGGTAGTTAAAGCATGTTTTTGTTGTACAGGTCTGATTCAAGTCCCAGGCCTGGTCACTTCCACAGGTAAAAATGACATTAAACATACATCACTCTATTTAAAATAACCTTTGTGCTCGATGTATTTGTAACACTGTGATTATAGTACCCCTTAACCATTGTGATGAAGGAAGCCTTCTGATACGCTGAGATACATATTTTATTTATTGTTTTAGAGAATGTAATCACCTGTAATGGACTTGTTCAGCGCCTCAACTGTGGTAAGTTTAATTTTTACAACAATTTTTTTAATGCATTTGATAAACAAAATAATCTTTTGATTAAGCTTTTAATTTGACTTTCCAAATGAACTTTACAAGCTAATCTGTATTTCTTTGTTCTCAGATATTGGACTGATAAAGGTGAAGTCTGCTCTGTATGGCCGTACAGACAGCGCAGTCTGTAGTGCTGGTCGCTCTCCTTCAGAGATCCAGGACACCAAATGTTCCATGAGCATTCCAGAGATTTCTGAAAGGTACTGAGTTTAGACATTAGATTCTAAAGACCAAAAAAGAAACTATGTTCACGTCCATTGCGAATAATTCAGGTGATATTAAATTAAATATAGGTTTCTTAAATGATCACTATAATGATAAGGAGTCTCAATGAGAGCAGTATTGCTTTCTGTAATTTCAGATGAATTCTAAATGCGTACACAAACTAATCCTTAATTTCCGTTTTAATAATTCTGTTCTGTTTATGTTGGAACAGGTGTGATGGACAGACTGCGTGTGAGCTTAGGCCTGATTTACTTGGCGTCACTGACCCATGTCCCAAAACTTACAAGTACCTCAACACCACTTACAACTGCCTTGAAGCCCGTAAGTGAATGACATAGTTCCCTTGTCATTCATTTCTTCATAAAATTAACAAAACTTATACTGTATTTTACATTTATTCAGTTCAAAATGTTTTTAGGTATCATTTTTTTTGTTAATATCTGACTAGACTGAGTTAGATTAATTGGCTATCAAAACAACTAAGACTATTTTTTTGGTTAAATTTATTTTTTGGTGATACAATTAAACTACCAGTCCTTTTAATTTACAGGTTCAGAGCATGAAAACTCTTATCTCTGTATTTTTTCTCAGCAATCTTATTTTTTTTTTTGTTGGTATTGTTTTGCAATGATTAATGAACTTTAGTTCCTTTCCAAAGGTTCATACGATTTTGAATGCGAGTTTTGTAATGTTCCTTCCTCCAGGTGTCAGCATGATATGTGAGGGCAGTTACAGCACACTAAACTGTGGTAAGAATTTCCGCCTTCTTTTTTCCCTTATAAGTATGTTTTCTTTTCTATTGTCCAGCTTTGTTCTTAGTTTCTTAGTTAGTCTAAGAAAATGGGTAGATGGCGCTCTCTCCCCACATCACTCCTAGGGTGATGTCCGCAGCACAAGGCGTCTGTGAGCTGATGTATCGGAACCAAGTCGCTGCGCTTTCCTCCAGCGGCTCGGATCTGATACATCAGCTCACAGATGCCCTGTGCTGCAGACATCACCCTAGGAGTGACGTGGGGAGAGAGCGCCATCTACCCACCCGGAGGGAGCAGGGCCAATTTTGCTCCCTCTGGGTGGCGGATGCAATGTTTCTGTGCAACATCTGGGAACAGTGTTTACTTGGTCTGTCATGATTGTAATCATAATTATACTATTTATTTATTGTACAATATATGGATATGACCTTAATCATTTTTCTTTATTACACATTGTTTCCTTAGCAAGGAGAACCAGTTCATGTGAACAAGCTGTCATATAAACTTTGTGTTTCTATTCCAATCCCAATGTTTAAATGTTCTTAATAAAAAAATCATTGATTTTCAGAACTATGTAATTACATGTCTTATACCATATTTTTCACACTATAAGGTGCATCGAATTATAAGGTGCACTATCAATAAATGTATAATGGCTTTACTGCTCCTTACAACCTGACTGAAAAAATTCATACATAAGGTGCGCTGATGATTTTTGGGAAAATTAAAGGATTTTAAATGCACCTTATAGGCAGAAAAATATGGTATTTAATTATATCAGTGTAATAATTTGGTCTTAGAATACAATAGTATTGTTTATCCCAATTATTTCTATGACATATACATATCGTGCAAGCAAGAACAGTTATTGTGATAGACACAATAACTGACAACATATGAAAGCAGCATAAATGCCACTACAATCATGGACAACCCATGTTATTGTTTAAATACAGATTTTTTAAAATTCCTTTACACCCACTGGATTTAAAATGTCCCACTGGATTTTAAGCTGATGTATCTCTTTGCAGGAAATCATGTAATTCAGATTGTCAGTGCTGACTATGGCCGCACGGATCGCACAATCTGCTCTGAGGGATTAACCAACAATTTGACTGAGAACACCAATTGTCATTCTCCTGATACGGTTACTAGTGTGGTTGAACGGTAATCTGACTATTGGAAAAATTGTTGTCAAATTAAAAAAGTTGTAGTAACTGGTTTAAGAATTCCTCTCTCATACAGTACTGTTGTGTTGTGATTCACACACTGTGTTTCACTTATATCTGCAGGTGTAATGACAGGAGACGCTGCACTCTGGAAGCTTCAAACGCCATCTTTACAGACCCTTGTTTCGGGACCTACAAGTACCTGGCTGTCTCCTACTTCTGCCTTCCACGCGATATTGGTCAGTAGTTACGGGGAAGCAGATTTATCCTTCCAGTCCATCACCGACAAATGGCTCTGAAAAAAAATAAGAGACCACTTAAAAATGATGAGTTTCTTTAATTTTACCAAATTGAAAACCTCTGCAATATAATAAAGAGGAAGATGGATTGAACCAAGCTAAACTGCTTGAATTTTTGCTCCAGGAGTGGCATAAAGTTATTCAAAAGCAGTGTGTAAGACTGGTGGAGGAAAACATGCCAATATGCATGAGTTATTTTACCAAATATTGATTTCTGAACTCTTAAAATTTTATAAATATGAACTTGTTTTCTTTGCATTATTTAAGGTCTAAAATCTCTGCATCTTTTGTTATTTCAGCCATTTCTCATTTTCTAAAAATAAATGCTCTAAATGACAATATTTTGATTTGGAATTTGTGGAAAATGTTGTCCGTAGTTTATAGAATAAAACAACAATGTTTATTTTACTCAAACATATACCTATAAATAACACAATCAAAGAAACTGATTCAGAAACTAAAGTGGTCTCTTATTTTTATCCAGAGCTGCATAAGCACAGATCTGTTACTAAAAAAAGGAGGATCGGTTAATCGTTTGGTTACTGAGTTTGTAAGGAGATCACATTAATGTTATTGAGCTGATATGTTGAGTGTACGCACTTAAACTCACACACATGCACACACACACAACAAAGTAATTTATTGCAATAAATCCTTGAACAATTTACCATCAATTTAAAAACAGATATTGTGTTATTCTTAATACTAAAGAATACTGACACTCCATCATTTGATTGGTTAAACTGTTGCTCTTTTCCTGCAGAGACCAGTGTGACCTGTGAACATAGTACTGCTGTTCTAAAATGTGGTTTGTACAAACTGTTCATATGATGTTCTTACAAAAGTATAAATGCACAGAAAGCATCCAGATAACAGCTGACTTTAGAATGGATCTAAACTTTCTTATTTTTTTTTTCTGTGTAATTCTTCCACATTCAGGAGCTGGCGTATTAAAAATCCACAGTGCTAACTATGGTCGAACTGATTCCATCACATGTTCTGCTGGACGGCCTGTTCATGAAATTATTAAGAGTGACTGCTTTGCCAGCAACACGCTAGCTGAAGTTGTAAAAAGGTGATTGAGTTTTAATGTGTTTAGATATTAAACATCACTGATTTGTGCAGAAATGCTGATCATACCTGTGTCTTTCTGTGCAGATGTGAAGGCAAGAACAGCTGTGCAGTGCCTGCTACAAACTCTGTCTTCTCTGACCCCTGTGTTGGCACCTTTAAGTACCTGTCCGTTGAGTACTCCTGTGTCAGTAATGATGGGATTAAATTTAGCCTTCTGACCAATAAAGTGGAGTAAAAACAGTGAATTTGAACAACACAGCTGTTTTTTTAGATGGTCTGGCTATTTGTGGTAGGTGCTGAGATCAACCAATAATCCACCTATGTATTTTTAAAAGATGTGTTAAACTGTTGCAAGTGCAATTTTTCAGTTTTTATACTGTATTTTTCTTCTCAAATTAATGTCATTGTTCTAATCTAATCTGTGCCAGAAACACTCTGGATTCAACTCTTTTAATTTTTTCCATTTTTTTTGTCCAACTTTATTATTTTCTTAGCATTTTGTCATATTGCTGTGCTAATTGTCTACTAATTTTCTGCTTTTCTGCAATTAAATAATTTCTGGTTGTCAGATCTGTTTCATAATTTTGTTTTATAATGTTTCTGCTGATAAACTGATTTCAGATAAATTGTTAAAGTTAACATGGTGCAGGCAACAAAATGATGACACAACATCAGTGGTCCATTTGGTGCATCCAGAGCCAGACTGCCCTATATATGCTCATTACGAACGTTGTTCAGGGTCCTGTAAATTAATAAAGATCCATTCAAGCTTTACTTGTAGCCTAGTTTAGTTACATCTGGGATTAAGATGGAAAGTAATTGTTTCTAAAGATTGACCTGATTTTTTTAAGCTGTGCATACTGTGCAGTAGAGACACACATATCAAATAGCAGATATTTTAGTAAATTGTTACTATGGAGTATTTCGATAATGGAATACATATTCAAATTTAAAATGGCTAACAGACACACAGACCCTCTGACAACAGTATATCACCACTTTGTGTAATATTCAATTCAGATAATTACAAAAAAAAAAAAATATGGAAACCGCTGATATACAACTGCACACACCTCATAAGACACATCACTTTTATATGAACTTGTTTTATTATTTCTAACACAAAGTAATGAAGGGGTAGAATGTTCTAAACTGATTCTGATTAACTAAAAACACAGAGGCAGAAAACAGTGTGAAAGCCACTAAGGTTTCCAGCAGGGTGACCACAGCATTAAAGAACGATGACCCCCTCCTCAGTCAGTGTGACTGAAGGTTCTGTAGAAAAGGTTGAAGAGGCTTCTGCATGTTTCCAGTGTTCTGTTCATGCAGTCACAGCCAGCTTCTCCCGTGGAAGAGCTTCAGGAGCTGATGTTCTTGTGTAGAGCTGTATGAACTTTTCTCAAGTTCTGTCTCACTCTGACGAACTCCAGAAGCTGAATCTCCTGACGAACCTTCTCTTCCTGCTCCTTCTCCTTCTGACGTCAGATAAAACACACTGTAACACACCTACATTTTCAGCAGATCCGGTTTTAAACATTATAGAATAACAGATTTAAATTAATCAACAAAATATATTTGGTAATGTTTGGAATCACTTGTTTAGTATGATTATGTATTTTTCAAAAATATGTATAAAAATAATTCAATAATAATGAATACAGAGCATATTTCAATATTACAAAATATATAATGTACATGCTTTATTACCGTATTTTTTTGCACTATAAGGCGCACTTAAAATCCTTTAATTTTCCCCCCCAAAAATTCCCACCTTATAATCTGGTGCACATTATGTTTGAATTTTACCAGTCAGGGTGTAAGGAGCAGTAAAGCCGCTCCACTGAAGTACAACATTACAGTTTAGTTCTATAGTTTAGTTCTCCAACACCGAGACACGAGACTGAAGCAGTATTAGCATTAGCTACTAACCGCGCTAAGCGCTAGCTCTTTAGCCGTTCAGAGGTGAGTATTATTGGTCTGTAGTTTGCTGCTAACCCTGCTAATTCTGCTAGAATATCATAAGCATTACCTGCTACCAACACTTAGCTCTTTTGCCATTCAGAGGCGAGTATATTGGACTGTAGCCTGCGTGTTTACCAGGTTAAAACAAGCTATGGGTGGGAACACTCAGGGTTTCTCAGTGTAGTGCTGCCTGGCTAGCCTTAGTGGAAATCTGGAAATCTAAGATAACTGTAGGTAAACAGCAGCTCTTTACTCACTCTAAGTCTGTGTAGATTAACATCCAGCGCTTGTTTCACCTAAAAAAATTATGTACCAGAAAATATATGTTTATTGATAGTGAACCTTATAATCCGGTGAGCCTTATAGTGCAAAAAATATGGTCGATTTTTCCATGTTTTTGGAAGCATGTACAAGTCATTAAAAAGCATATGAATCAAATATTTGTATGTAAAACTGTGCTTTATTAGGTACTATTTTTGTAGGATGATCATATTTTGGTTAGGATGCTGTTGCTGACACAATTATTTACTCATTTACCAACATTGATAAGTTGCCTTACTAAACTAAATTGCTAAATCATCTCTTTAATTTTAACGCTTACTTATGTATAGTTTGTTCAAATAAATAAATAAGTTAGCTATAGCCATAATTGTTTGCATTTAAATACATTTGCATGTACAATTCTCTCCAAAAGTATTTTGTAAAATGAGGTCGATTTCTTTATTTCTGCTATAGACTGAAAACATTTGAGTTTGACAGTATGAATATGAGACAAAAAAAATACGTTATTTACATTACAAAACATACATTTGTTTTGTTGGGGTGGGGAGTGGATTTGTCTGTCTGGTTTAGTTTAGTTGTGGAGGTTTCACTTGTATTGTGTTTACTCTCCTGGTGTTGGGGTGGAGGGTGGATTAGAGCTCCATTAGTGGATACCCTATTTTAAGAGGGAACCACTGCTTGATGGTGGTCGTTTACATTAATTAAATGAAAAAAAAAAAAAGTAATTTACAGAGTAAATTTCTCAGGAATTACCCCAGAAAGAAAAGCAATTCTGAATAGTATGATATTCTCAATGTTATACAGCTTTCTTGGTTGTTGTGGATTCATCAACAATTAAATTCATCCTTCTGGCCAAATACAATTGTTTGGATCTGTAACAGATATGGTGTATGTCATTGGACAGTAATTATCCATAATTAATATTCATAGTCCCAGAAAAGCTATATCAAATAAAAGACTGAAGCTGGTGCTAACCGTCACCTCCTCGTGCTTCTGCTGTCTTTTAAGTAGGACCTGTTCCAGAGGGCTCCTGTCCCTCTCTCCCTCCTCCTTCTGTGTCTGCTCCCTCTTCCGCCTCTCCAGAACCATCTGGAGCTCCGGCTTACAGCACACTACCAGCCCTCTGCCCTCCCCAAAGAGCCAAAGCACAAAATACAGTCAGGCAGACAGAAGCATCATGGAAAGAAAGATAGTGAGAGTTGATAATGTTAAGCATTTATATTATATAAAAAATAGTTGCACAAATACCGTAGTTCAACTCAAAAGGAAGTGTCAGATTGCAATGCTACTTAGAAAAAAGATAAAGATTACCAGAAACAATACATGAATACATGAATACATGAATTTAAATGGTCAACTTGAGCAACTTGTGGTCATATTTATTGAGCTACACATCAAGAAACAGTTTATCTATCACAACATGCCTCATGACTTTTCTTTGGTGTAGTGAAGCAAGACCACAATCAGAGCTAACTACACAACAACTGAACTGCTTGCGTATGCACACTGTAACACAACACTGTGCGGTGAGATAAGCACTCTGATTGGTCTCCGTGCGTGAGAGGGAGTGTTTATGTGTATGTTTTGTGTGTGTATGTGGAAGAGTCATGGAATAGTTACTTTGAAAAAGTTATCTGATTACTGATGACCCCCTTTAAAAAGTTACTTTAAGTCTTACTTTAAGTTACTGGCACCTCAATCTAACAGTTTTGCCAAAACTCATTTAGTGACGTCGCATAGGCCAGACGTCACTTCCTGAGACACAAGAAGGCAGTAAAAATAATAATAATAATATTATTATAATTTAAATCAACACTGTTAGTGTTACATTTTACACTGTCAATGTTAATTTAACACTAACAGTGTTAGTTTATTTATTTAAAATTGTGTGTGTGTGTGTGTGTGTGTGTGTGAGTGTGTATGTAGGTGGAGAGAGAGAGGGAGTCTCGCTGTGTGTGTGTGAGTGTGGGATGTGGAGAGAGCGGGGAGTCTGTGTGTTTGTGTGTGTGTGTTTTGTTCAGCTCGAGTGCTAAGTTAGCCTGTTAGCTTGTTATCTCGCTAGCCTGTTCTTTTTTTGGCGGGGTTGTGGCCGACAGTTTAAGCAATAAAGTGACGACTGTAAATGTCTTTCTCGTCCCTCCTTTCAACGCATCCAGCCAGACACTAAAATATATTTTTACTAAAGAAAAAAAAACAAAAAAGTAACACACAGTGACTTTAATCTGATTACGGGATTGGAAATAGTAACACGTTAGATTACTGAAAAAAGGCTTTACTGACATCACTGACGTGGAACATAAAATTTGTGACATTAAGCTGTAGAGGTTCCTAATGATGTCCTGCAGTAATCGATCCTATGTAGCTTGAATATTCATGTAGTTCCTGCTGATTTTATGGTAGGGGTTGAGTTGAGTATTGATAGCAATTTCAATAGTATCCCACACATTTTTACTGGGGAATATGTTTGCCGATGTTTGGCTGGCCATAGCATCTGTGTCTTTAAGGTGCGCTATTGAGACAGCAGCAGTTTGTGGATTAACACTGTCCTGTTGGAATAGCACACCAGAGTGTGCATTCAGAAAAGGTAGGTCCACCAGTTGTAGGACCCTATTTATGCCATGTTGAGATGCCAATGAGCCTGTATTGAAAACCAAAGGTGATCTGGCATCATACGAAACTGCAGCCCACATGCAATGCAGATTTGTTGGTCGTCTCTCCCCCGAAACAAAATTGGGACTCCTCACTCCATAAGAGTCAGACATGATTACCCACTAAGTTTTATTCTGGTCAGATGATTCCTTCTGGGTGCAACTATTTTTTATGCACACACACATATATATGATGCGAATGTGGTAAGATTAAAAATTTTCTAAAATATTAAAAATGCCCAAACATAATTTATGCTTTCAATTTAGTCAAGCAGTATGACCAAGCTTGTTGAACAGCATGACCAAGCTGGAGAATCAGCATGACCAAGATGGTGGATTAGTAGGATCATCATGACCGTGCAGTTTAACCTATTATGACAAGCTTGACCAAAGTAGTTAATAGTTCAGCTTGAACAAGGCAGTCATTGCTATGCCTACCAAGATCTAAGATCCACATAAACCTTTTTTTTATTAATTGGATGATCAGCTTTTCAAAAAGTATCAGAGTTAGCGTAAAACAGACAGCAGAGCTTTTATCGTCACAGGGCACTGGGAAGGCCTGTCATCACCTGGAGTTCAAAGGGAGTTACACAGCATTGCAAGCTTAAACACTTTAGCCCAGCCTAGACTAGGAGCATTACATTCTTGTTCTTGGCTCTGAGCAGTTGTGGCTATACTGTTCCAGTCCAGAGGAGATTGGCTGCTAGGTTTATCTCCCATTGCTTCAAATGAAATGCCCTCCACAGGGTTTTGTAATTGTGTGAGCCACCACTGCCAAATACTGTATTATGTAGTAGAAACACTGTACTATGTACAATTGGCCTTTCTTTGAACATCAAAACAAAAGTATATTTAGGCTGTTTGATGTATGTAATGGTAAAAAAGTGGCAAAATAAATGAAAACATTTTTGAGTTACATGACTTAACTAAGCAATGTGTTTTTCAGTGTAATATTTCGCCGCTCTCTCTCTGACATCACAGAGCTGTAAAGAAGAGCTATCCAGCAAGTCTTGACAGGGTGAATGTCTATCATTACAGAAGTCGACACAGCGTGGCAAGTAGGCTATCGCTCATGTGAGAGAGGGGTGTACTATTGCAGCCCGTGAGGCCACGTGTAGCTGCCTGACACAAAAGACGAGAGAAGGAGAACGAGACTGTCATCAATTTTTCACCGAGCTCACTTCACTGGCTCAGCGTTTTATGAAAAGGCGGGCAATTCCTTTCGATGGACCTCTTGTGCCTCTGTCAGCTCCAGCATCAGTATCAGAACTTGGTATATCATTACATCAGCAAGAGGATTGATGACTTAGGGGGGGGTCAATTAATACATTTTTCAAAATGTTCAAATCTCTTATTGGGTAATGGAATTTTTTGTGAAATCATGTGTTGAGATTGGTGATGATTGAAACCAGATATCTCTCTGTGATGACACTAGTGTACATCACAGAATCTTACATCGTGAATGGTTTTTAATACGCTGCCTGATTGATAATGGTTTTTTGTAAGAAAGTGTAAAATTTTACAGCTCTGAAAAAAAATTAGGAGACAGTTTTAGTTTTTTCAAAATTCTCTGATTTTGCTATTTGTTGGTATATGTTTGAGTAAAATGAACATTGTAATTTTATTCTATAAACTACAGACAATGTTTCTCCCATATTCCGAATAAATATATTGTTATTTAAAGCAATAATTTGAAGAAAATGAGAAATGGCTGAAATAACAAAGATGCAGAGCTTTCAGATCTCAAATAATGCAAAGAAAACAAGTTCATATTCAAAAAGTTTTAAGAATTCAAAAAAACAATATTTGGTGGAATAACCCTGGTTTTAATCACAGTTTTCATGCATCTTGGCATGTTCTCCTCCTCCTCCACCAGTCTTACACACTGCTTTTGGATAACTATATGCCAAATTCAAGCAGTTCAGCTTGGCTTGATTGCTGTGATTATCCATATTTCTTTTAATTATATTCCAGAGGTTTTCAATTTGGTAAAACCAAAGAAACTCATCATTTTTAAATGGTCTCTTATTTTTTTCCAGAGCTGTATATTTTTTATCCATTCTGAATAAAAGACACAGCAGTGCGGGGAATATAGTATTACTTGTCATATCTACAGTATATGACCATATAATGCATTCATGAGGTATTAGAAATATTGCTTTACATATTTATAATAATCCATATGTTATTTATTATGCCATGTTAACTATGCGTTAGGAATTGGGATCATAATGCATCATAAGCTGTGCTTATAAAATGTTATACATCAATAGCAAGAAACTCGGTCGCACCTTGCATACAGCATTATGACTATCATTATTTATTTATTATGATTATTTATGCATTTAAATGAAATCTGGGTGAATGCAGGTAATGCTCTTACTTCTTGTGGGCTAGTAGGAGCTCTCTGTGGAGTTCCTGATGGCTCCTTGAGGCCTTCACAGGGTTGTGCAGGTTCCAGGGGCTTTCACCAGCACTGTTCTTATCAGCATTTTCTGAAAGAAGATTAAACATACGGTCTTAGGATTCAGTACACTTTCTATAACTCTCAAATATACAGTGAACCATTCATTTATCTAAATGTACATCCTTTCCTCCAAGTCAGGTCTGCAACACAATTCAGTTTAGTTGCTACTAAATTTAAAAAAGGTAATGACAACATCTAAGCTACTAATAAACGGACCGCTTTACTCACCCAAATAAACTGTTTTCAGGAGAGTAATCTGTGTAGATTAACATCCAGCGCTCTTTTCACTTTTTTTTTTTTAAGAATTACAGTTTTGTTTACTTAAATTAGCTTTCCCATCCATCACCACCCAGCGGCGAGACATGCTGAATTCACTGACAGGACGGGCAAAATCATTGCCCCAATTTTTTGAGGAAACCTGCGGTCTCCCATTGAAAATACCAGCACTTAGACAGCTGTGCCACCCATGTTTAGTGAATTTGTGCATAAAAATTTCCAAAACATTTAACTTGCTTGAATTTACACTCTATTGCCATGCTGTGTAAATATCCGCTTGCCTGCATTGCGTTTGGTGATAAAAGGCTAGAATGCAATTGTTTGGTCACATAAACCCATTCCATGAACATCTCTACACTAAATAGTGACCTGTCTCTACAAAATGTATATATATTGCTTTGAATTTGAAAGCCTTCACTGCAAATCATTAAAAAAATGTTAATGTACTATGTCTATGGCAAATTTAGAATTTGGGCTTGTTAATGCTTCTGATGGCAGGTTTTTTTTTTTACCAAACTTTGGGCAGGATTTTTGCTGGACCTGGCAGCCCTGGCTGCAGCTCTTTGTATCTCACTGCTGAGCTGATGCACAGTGAGTATGGCTGTTGTCTTGCGTCTTATCTGGTGTGTTTACATTTTTGGACACATGGAGAGCGTGTTCCACATTGTTTCTCCACACCGGGTGTGCTGTGCTCCATCACAAATTAACTACTCATCTACAACTACCCTAATACTACTGACAACTGACTGTGGAATATTTAGTAGTGAGGAAATTTCACAACTTCAAATATCACGGAACCAAGCTGGAAGTCACCGATCTCCTGGAAGCAACCCATTCTTTCACTAATGTTTGTAGGAGCAGTCTGTAAGCCTAGGTGTTTGGGTTTATACATCTGTGGCCATAGAAGTGATTAGACAATCTGGATTCAGTGGTTTGGATGATTTAAAATATAGTGTATATAGGAGTAATGCAGAGTCAGTTATACACTGCGTAACATCCCGTTGCAACTATCTATCATATGGACTTACTATAGGCTTTGTAGATTATTAAATGTCTTGTCAAAACTCATTAAATAAGTGGGATGCAGATTTCAGACATTTCTTTTCTATTATTTTTTCAGGACTTCTTATATATAAAGAAGGATGAGTGAATGAAGGTAAGGTTAGTATTGAACAGATAGAGGTTACTGACCTCTGTTCTGTGGGAACACGGGGCTGTTGTTGAACGTGTTGTTGGCCGTGCGGGTCCTGAGGTGTCCTGGTCTTGGTGAGTTTGGTGCGTTGTGGGTCTGGCCAGGCCCGTCTGGGCCGGACAGGGCACGCTTCAGCTCGAGCTGGGACGGGGGCGTGGGCAGCGGGTGTGAGGCGGCCGCTCTCATGGCACACACTGCGTTCAGCGAAGCAAGCAGCTGAGACTGGGCCCACAGCCACAGCTCCTGCTGCATGCTGGGACTCTGCGGGAGGTCAGGTGTGCGTGTGTGTGTGTGTGAGTGTGTGCATGAGTGAATGTTTTGGGGTCGTCAATGAAAGCAAAGAGAGAGAGAGAGAGAGAGAGAGAGCGAGAGGAGTGGAGAGATTGAGTTTCACCTAAGTGGAAATCTATAATTCATCTGCTGGTCAAATGCCTGCCAGAACCGCACATGATTTATTTGTTATCTCAGATAAAATTGTGTCACAAGAGTGACAGCACACAGCAAATCTGCTCATATAGTTCTTATCTGCTTCTAAAATGTATTGCATCAAACAAATTAAATATATCTCCTGTTTTGGGATTGTTTTTACTGTTTGACATAATGCAAATCTGGCAGGTGTACTTAATACATAGGGTTAAAATTAATTATGAATGAATCAATAGAAATGCTCCAACGTATTTTGGAGTAAAATATCTCTGTGAAGTCCATTTAGTCTAAAAATTGACAATGGTTACACTAACAAACACCATCAAATCGCAATGCTCTGTTGGTTGTTTTTTTACGTTCAGCCCATTTCATAGCATTTTCTTAACTGCCCCTTTTCGGACGGGATTAGTTTCTAAAAGGGGTCCTGGAGTTATTTTCTCTTTAATAGGGGTCCTCTGTGATTTTATTCCCCTTCAGAACGACCATGTATGTGTTTTTCTCAGACATCCTCTGAGAAAATTACAGGCTGAATTACCTACTGTATTTTACTGAACTCTGTAGTCCTCCAGTATTTTAGTCCCGTCCGGACGCACATCTGTTGAGTTTCGTCAGCTCGCATCTAATAAAATAGCTATTTGTCCTCTGCTTCGCACTGTAATTACACTTTGAGCGTGCGAGTGGAAATGGAGGAGCTACTGAACGTGATGTCACGTGACAGAGAAAGCCAAAAAAAACTCACTGGTCCTCCTGTTTTTTTTTTGTTCTGTTTTTTTCTCAATATTTTCACAGATGTCCCCCTGAGAAACTAATCCCTTCTGGATATAGCTTTAGATGTCACTATGAGGTTTGCTTTGCCTTTCTGGTCAGCATATTGATTGAGAGTATTCTTGTTTTTTTTCTGTTCATTTTTAAGGATTTATTTTTGTCCATTCATCATGAAACTTGGAAACTGCCATTAACATTCACATTATGTGAAAAAGTAAAAAAAAAATGTGTGCAAAAATGTGTGCTATACATGTACATTATGGATTATGGAGCGTATATGAGTATGCCTGTATGAGTCTATAGGAGCAATAAGTAACCCTGTTACACTGGATTTACTCTACAGATGTACAGAAGTCATGTCCCTTAACGCTGTTATTCATCACAAAGATGCACAAAGATGTAGGAAAGCGTGAGTGTGAGAAAATCATCCATCATGCATCACCAACAAAGACTCACTACACTCCTGAGTTCTACTGAATTCATTAAAAGAAAAGTTCTGAACTCACCGAAAGTGTGTCAGCCCTCCATGAGCGAGTTGTCCTCTGAGCTGTGGTGAGTAACGGATATCACATTTACACCACAGCACAGCAGACACCTGAGAAAGGGAGCATTTATCTGGACCCCCATCTGAAGTGCCTTTCCCTTTTTCTACCAGATGGGGGAGTGTAAAGCATGTTTTTGTACAGTGCCTCCACAAAGGCCAGCAGACTACTGGACAGAATACAAGAAAAGCTGTTCTGAATTCATGTGTATTTTGTGTGCACAGCACATTTGCCTAAATATAATAGAAACACTGTAAAAAATAAATTAAGATAAAAGTAAGAATGTTTACCATCATGTTAACATGTCCTCAGTGCTGCCTGGTTGAGTTAAATGATCATTTAAGTGTTTGTATACAACTATTATAAATTCCCTGCCCACCCCCAGTTAACATTGACATCACAAGCTGTTTTTTTCTTTTTCATTTTCTCCATTTATCTGGTCAATTGTCCCACCTAATCAGTTGCTAGTCAGCTTTATAACCCCCAATCACTAGTGATGCCACAACACAAGGTGGATGAAGACTAGCACATGTCTCCACATGTGAAGTCAGCCACCACCTCTTTTGGAACTGCTGTTGATGTAGCATTGCTGAGTAGCCAGCACGCTCGGAGGAAAACGCAGCGACTCTATTCCGATACATCAGCTCACAGATGCATTGTGCTGAGCAACATCTCCCTAGAAGTGACGAGGGGAAAGAGCACCATCTACCCACCCTGAGAGAACAAGGCCAATTGTGCTCTCTCAGGACTCTGGCAACTGATGGCAAGCTGCATGACCAGGATTCAAACCAGCAATCTCCCAATCATAGTGGCAGCTTTATTCGGTGTTGTTTTCCAGGGACTGAAGATACGCAATTAATAATAATAATAATTTCACTTAATATTTCACATACTGTATTATGTCCGCATGTGGCTGCGGTAAAGCTTAAGCTGTCCACCTTGTCCTGGTAAAGTATGTTGGTAATTAATATAAATTAAAATGTGTCTTTAAAACAGAATATGGTCACCATGAACAATTCGAAACCCTTGTTACACAGTCGCATTTTCATTAAATGCTAAAATTGTCCACCCTGGCATTCATTTTGAAGTTTGGGGGACTGCACATTTTTACCGGCTTCTCTTACTGACTGGTAAATATACAACAGATGTAGATTAAAAAAAATAGTCAAGCATAGTTTTGCCAGACCACAGTTGCTAACCAGAGCTAAGTAGTGCTGCTAACCGCGGCAAGCTATGCTAACCGGGGCTGGCTAGCCATGCTAACCGGGGCTGGGTTTCCCTGCTAACAGCAGCTAGTGCTCACAGAGGCGGTTCTTTAATTAGGCAAACCTAACCCATTTGCCTAGGGCCTTGACCAAATCTGTCCTCCATAGGGGCCCCCAAATCTGACCTCCATAGGGGCCCCCAAATCTGACCATCCCAGCTACAGTAAATACACCAAAAACAATGTTAATTTGTTACTTATGTAAAGTAAAGAAAAAACATATTTCTATTAAAAAAACAACAGAAATATCAGTAGAATACCGAATTAATGTCTAAATACTAATTGTCCAAACACACATACCCCCCTCCATTGCTTGCACTGAACTAGTCCATAATATGATGACGTAGCAATGAGCGACACGACGTGTTTCCTCTAATTACATCCACGCCAAAGCAAACACTGGTAATTTACACTGATAGTAAATAAACACAAGAGTGTTACTGACCAAAATAAACGCTTTTTAGGAGAGATATAAGTTATGTGTAAATATTTATAAGACAATACCTGACAAAATCTGTTTTAATGACGTTAATAAACATCACTGTGACAGCGCTAGTCCCAGTTTCACCGCAGAAAAGGACGAGGACGTGAATCACTTATCTAACCAGCCTTTACTGATTTCTGCCCCCAATAACCCTTTCAATAACCTCCAATAGCCTTTAATAGTCTTCAGTAGCCTTCAACAGTCTAACCTTGCAGCCGTGGTGTGTCCACTAAACTCCGTAGTTATAAACATCATGAGGTTAGCAGCGCGCTAACTGACCTGTTTTTAATGTAATCCGAGCAGTGACTCCGTGACGGCTGCTCTAAACTGCTGCTGTTAGCTGCTTGGGCTGAAAGATGAACTGTAGAGAGCTGTATTCTCCGGTTAGTGGGGTTAAAACCGTTATTTTCTACACAGATGATCCTAAGAAAACTGTAAAAAAAAAAAAAAAAAAAAACACTCTCCAGACTGGCTCAGCTGAGCCCTGTAGCCCTTGGCTGGGCTGTAGCTCTGACCGAGTAAAGACAGCGGGGCTTGTGCTGCTGCTGCAGCTCCAGCTAGTGGTTGGATGAGGAACTGCAGCTTCCTGTAAGCGAACAGTTTTACCGGTCACACTCATCCCTAAACTCCTGAATCAGATCGGCTAAAATCAGAAGAATATCTGCCGATCGCCGATACCGTATTTTGGCTGAAAATCGGACAATACAGATACACTACCGATCGATCATTCCATCTCCAGTTATTTGGTTTATGTGTGTGTTTCAAGAATGAGGGCCCCTTGTTTATATTTTGCCTAGGGCCCCAAAATGGCTAGATCCACCCCTGAGTGCTCAACAAAATACTGGAAATCTAAGGTTACTGAAAATAAGAGAGAAATCTGTGTAGATTAACATCCAGTGCTCGTTGACTTTTTTTTTAAGAATAACAGTTTTGTTTACTCAGCGCTTCCCCATTAGAAAGGAAACATGGCGACACCCATACTCACTTCAATGTGGACATTCTTATTTGTGTCGCTTAATATGCCTTATATTCAGGTCCGTAAATTAGACAACGCAGACCAGACTTGTACATACTTATTTGTACGTTTTTGTAATAACAAGTTATTACCATATGGACAGGACAAAGAAAAATTTAAATATTTATATTTTATTTTATTAAAATTAGTACATTTGTAAATTACATACATTATATTGGTTGCATCTATCATTGATTGCAGCAAAGTAACCATTGTATTCACTACTGTTTGTGAGGTCTGTAGTAGTTGGCATCAGTGGAACAAAATCAGTCTGTTGTTAAAAAAAGTAACAATAAAAAGATAACCATCTAAAAACAGAAAACAAAGTGAACTGATTCTATAGTTGTACTGACAATTATGTTAATTAATGTCAAATACAGTCCAACAAGTTTTATACAATTTAAGCAATCTGAGTCTTGATCATCTTTATTTAATTCACAAACTCACTATGCGTACCTTCGGCACCATAAGTGCAACTATTATCTTGTGCGTGACAGCATTACACTAAAACATACACTCAACAGCTTACAAAACAAGAGACATCACCACTAATATCTAAAACCAATACCTTTTTTTTAAGTGCAAGAATAATTAGTGCACAACTTTGGTAACATCTATTTAGACCTATTCATTTACATAACTGTGGCTGGTGGTTGATTATTCATACTGTACTTCACTAAGCCATGAAGCTAAAATATAACAACAGTGTACAAAAGAAGACTATAAGAAGAATTGTAAAGACTTAAATGTTTTAAAATTCTATTTAATTTTTATTTAATAGAATAATCATGTTTGATTTTAAACGTATGGGCAAGCATTTGAGTAATGCTCCTGTTTTATGGTTAAGTTTTGCTTAGAGACAGAAGACAAAAACTCAAACTTTTGATGAAATTTTGCAAAAAACATAATTGCTTTTTTTAACATAAAGCCACAGAAGCGCTCCATCATTGGTTAGGTCATCAGGAGATACAGGTCAGTTTACCTACCAACTAAATATAGACAGAGGAATTAGTGATCACATGATTAGATTCCCAATAGGTGGGGCACATGGTTATAAAAAAAATCACTTTTTGGAGGTCGAGAGAATTTTGGTAAGATGTTAAAAATGGAAAATAGTGACAGCAGCTCAGGTTCAGGGTAAAGATTCACTAAATATTCAGAAACAGAAATAATTTATCCAAAAATGGCAGAAAAATATCTCTTGCCAATTTCATTTATGCAAACAAAAAAGCAGTTGACAACCAGCAAAAAAAAACAATGTTCAGTGTTCAGCAAAATGCTTAATTTTTCATTGCAGTGCATCACAAGTCCAGATCTCTTCCTACTGTTAGACTCAGTGCCAATATTTTCACAAGCTTTTTCCCCCTAGCTCTAGATGTTAATGCTTTATGTAAAAATAGTGACTCATTGTAACTATTTATGATAGGAAAGTGTTCCTTGCTGCATTAACTATTTTTATTTTATTTATTTTTTTACCAAATTTTGATATTTATGGCAAGAAGCTAAGGGCTAGCTCTAACAGTCATAGTCTCTACTGGTAGAAATACTGTAGTAGATACTTGAGCTACAGTATGGTTAACTTACCATATTTTTTGCCCTATAAGCTAATGCTTGGCTCGGGTAACAGCTAATGATACTGCTGGAGAACTAAACTGAAACTCCTGTATAACGCTGTACTTCAGCAGAGTGGATTTACTTCTCCTTACAACCTGACTGGTAAAATTCATACATAAGGTGCACCGGATTATAAGGCGCACTAAAGATATTTGGAAAAATTAAAGGATTTTAAGTGTGCCTTATAGTGCGAAAAATATGTTAGTAGTCCCTAGACGTTTTTTGAGCTTTAACAATGTGCAAAACAACCTACAGGATGACTGGACACCAGTCTATCACATAACTTTTACATCCAAATTAAAATGAACAAACATTTCCTCAAGTCCAACAACATACCAAGGAGTCCCATAAAGTGTCTAAAAGCCTAGTAGGCTATATATACAGTTAGGCCCATAAATATTTGGACAGTGACACTATCTTCATGATTTGGACTCTGCAAACAATCACACCGGATTTGAAATGAAAGCTTGAGATAAAGTTGCAGTGTAGACTTTCAGGTTTAATTCAAGGGGCTGAAAAAAAATATCATATGAAGTGTTCAGGAACTGCAATCATATATCTACAAAGCCTCCTCATTTTAGGGGCTCAGAAGTAATTGGACAAATGAACTTTACCATAAATTAAATGTTCATTATTAATAATTTAATGTTGAGAATCCTTTGCAGACGATGACTGCCTGAAGTCTGGAACTCAAGGATATTACCAAACTCTGGGCAGCTTGTTCGGGTATTGCTGGTTTGTGGGTTTTTTCCGCCTTTAGTTTTGTCTTAAGTGAATGAAATGCTGCTCAATCGGGTTCAGATCTGGTCATTGACATGACCATTGCAGAATATTCCAGTTCAGTGCCTTTAAAAACTCCTGGGTTGCTTTTGCAGTATGATTTGTATCATTGTCCATCTGTACTGTGAAGCATCATCCAATCAGCCTTACTGCATTTGGTTGGATCTGAGCAGAGAGTAAATCCCTGTACACTTCAGAATTTATCTTTCTGCTTCTGTCACATCCTTAATATACAACAGTGACTCAGTGACAATGGAAGCTATGCACGCCTATACCACCACCATGTTTAACAGAGGATGTGGTTAGCTGTGTATCCAACTTTTCCAAACCTGCTGCATACTTTTTCCTTTCCATCATTCTGGTACAGATTGATCTTAGTTTCCAAAGAATGATCTTATGTCCAAAGAAAGCTGTTCCAGAACTGGGCTGGCTTCTTTAGATGTTTTTTGATAAAGTCTAATCTGCCCTTTCTATTAATGATTTGCACCTTGTGGTGAACCTTTTGTATTAACTCTCATGAATCTTCTCTTTATGAAAGATACACCTACATCCTGCAGAGTGTTCTTTACTTGGGTGGATGTTGTGAAGGTTTTTTTTCTTCACCATGGAAAGGATTCTGTAAACATCCCCCACTGTTGTCTTCTTTGGAGGACCAGGGTTTTTTGAGTTCCTTAGTTCACCACTGCACTCTTTATTTTCACAAAAATGCACCTTTCTAATGAATTTCTTATTTTTTTCAGTCTAATGATGGTCTGTTTCACTTCCAAATGCAAATGTCACAACTGGAATCATATCCAGACCTTTTACCTGCCTAACTGATGATGGATTGAGGAGGAAATAGCTCATGCAGCCTATAAAACAGCTGGGTCATGCAGTCTGTAAAACAGCTTTTTAGATAATTTGTCCAATTACTTTAAAACTCCTGAAATGAGAATGCTTTGTGAAAAATGGATGTAATTCCTAAATGCTTTAAAGGATATTTTTATTTAACCCTTTTATGTAAACCTAAACGTCTACATTTTAGTTACATTAACTTTGTTTCGTTTAATTTCCAGTGTGCTGGCATGCACAGCCCAAATCATAAAACTGTGTCACTGTCCAAATGTTTATGGGTCTAACTGTATATCTCCTAAAAAAAAACTATTAGCGAATGTGTGCCATCTCCTCCAGGAAGGGGGTCTTCATGCAGCCAGTGCAGAGCTGGTCCATCCAGAGTGGGGCTTCGTGCTGCAGGGGCGTGCGGCGTGGGTAGAAGGTGTAGGAAAGGTCATAGTTCAGCAGGCAGCTGATAGAAGCCATGTAGAGGTCGGAGAAGCGGCAGAGGCGCCGGGAGAAGTAGGTGGGATTGTGGCACGTGCGGAAGATGCTGCCGAACTGTGGGTTGAAGAGGTTCTTGGTTCTGGCGCTAAATGAAGGGGAATATAATAGAGGACAGTGGCGGATATTAGATGGGTGGAAAGTAGGAAAAGTAGCATGATATAGACAAAAATGTGATAGTGTTGTTGGGAATCCCAATATTATTGTAAAGCATATAAGTTTAATCACCTCAGAGGTTTTGCCACAGTGCTTGTTTGCACAATTTTTTTTTCCTGTCTAAGAAGTAGTTTGGTGTGTGCTTTACTGTGGACCTCTACTTTGCTCTGCCTCCAGCCTAGTTAAGACATTATCATACAGCTCTATTGGACAGTAAAAGGTGTTTTGGATTAGTCCAAGGTCAGTAGTTATTCTCTCACTGTTTACTTTGCGTGTATTCGTTATAACACTACATTAAAGCTAACCATGTCATATGAAGGCTGTTCTTAATCCTGGTTAGGAGTTACTTACATTCTTCAAAAAGAGAGCTGTGTTACACCCGCCAAAGGGATTAAAATAATATAATGAGATTTGTAGCTTAAACTGTATACAATACTGGGTATTTTAGAATCAATATAATCTTTACTCAAGTGTATGTATTTTCTTAAATCTCTTCTATATTATAGTCTTTATTTCATTGGTGTCACTAACCGTAGTTCTTCTCGCTCTTTCAACCACTCCTGCAGAACCTCTCTGGAGCCGGGATCTCTATACATCTGAACAAAGGTGTACAAATATAGATAAGACTGGTAAGATAAAGGATTTGGCCAACACACAACATTGCATGAATTCCTACACCACAGTTTTGAGAAGAAATTTGTCACAGTGTGGTACTATCTTTACCTGCATGCGCTCCAGCAGTCCAGTGAGGGCCTGTAGCCAGGTGAGACTCTGAGCATATTGCTCTGTGTTCACCACCTTCGTCTCCAGCTCCAGTTCAGGAACGATGGCCCCTGTACGCCAGCCGTGACGCAGCATCAGGTCCTGCACACAGACATGCCTTCAGTTCCCACAGTAGTGCAGTAGAGGACTTAGCTTAGGTAGAGTATCCAGCTTAGGACTATTAGGCTATAGATCATCAGTAGGGCTTAAAATACTTTACTGTTAAAACATAACCCCATGTTAGTATTTAACTCTATAAGTTTTTTCTTAAAACTGGCACTGGCAGCCATACTGACAACTGACAACATAACACTGTGACAACAGCAGGTCAGCTGTATTTTATATTAAATGTTATATAAGATGCTTGAAAATTCATTTTTTCTGCTGTATCTGAAGGTATATTAACTTTAGTGTAAAAAGAAACATTTAATGATGTAAGAAAAACAAATGTGTGTGTGATTGTGTGTGTTGAAATTGTACCGCCAGGTCACTGTAGAGGTGGTCTCCAAAGTACAGCACCTTGGACCCTCTCCAGCCTGTTAGTCGGAGGAAATCAAAGAGATTTCCCTGCATAACATACAGAAAACAGTACTGGGTAATGTTGATCAAAGTTTGTCTTTATTATTAAGAACATAAAAAAGGCCACAATACAAGTATTAGTTAAAAAAGTTAAATATAATTAAAAAATGGGGATATAATGGACAAACCTGTTTGTAGACTTGACCCTTTTCTAAATTATTGATCTTATCCCACTGGAGGTCCCCTTGGCTGTCCAGGCGCCTGAATGGTCTATAAAAAAAGATATAGTTACAGGCTTTCTTTACAAAATTCATTCTGACTTTGGGTTAGTCAGGGATATAGTTTTATAAACCTTAAAATAGAATTACAACACTGCTTACTGTTTTCGCTATCTGTCAATAACCTCCACAATACAAAAACTATACAACCCAGAATGCATTACAATTATATTTCTAACAACAACTGGAAACCACCCTAAGTTTTGACTGGGCATGTTAAGACAAACATTAGAGATGGCCTGTGAGTAAGTCCTCAAAGAATGAGGATAAAACCTCAATCTTAAATAGCTTCTACTTGTCCAAGATACTGCTTAAATTTTAAAAGAAGAAAAAGCTAAGAAAATCTACCTGTACATTAACAAAACATTTCTACAGCAAACAGGTTGTGACAACCAAGATACTATGTGATGACTAGTTGGTGAGATGATGCTGGATTAATAGTCAATTTAATACGTTTATAACTGCTTTAAAAGCTTTTGAAAAAATAGGCCTGAAGTACTGAAATGTTTGTTATTTTTTATACTGAAATGTATTCTCATTTTCTTAATACAGAACAACATCAAACATTTTATAAACTATGTTTTTGATCAAATGCTCCATATGAGCCCATTCATTTTGGACTTGCTTGGGAGCGCCATCTAGTGTCTGAAAAACCCAGAACACTTCCCAGGTGGTTATTCTCCTCTTTATGTGTTATCTGGCATGTCTGCAGATCTATCAAAGATTATATTTTTCATTTTGGCCCAGTTGCCTCTTTAGTCACAGTGGGCTTCAATCAAACAAAACGTTTACATTAGTCTCATGGTGTGTTTTTAAAGAGCAGAACCCTTTCAGACCTGAGTTGTGATCCAGTAATAGGAAAATATAAGAATGTTGTTTTCTGTATGTAATGCACACAAAATAAGACACTAGTAATAAATCCAATTAACCAAAATGTTTTATTCCTAAGCCTATTCATATTCCTAATGATAAAAAGTGGACTTAATCACAGAATTAGTAAAAATTTGCTTGTATTATTGTATTATTTTGCCTTTTCTTGTTCAGTGCAGTGGGCGGGGCTAAGCTACTGTGTTATTGGCTGGTTTATGATGTTTTTCGATGGACAACAGATCTCAATTAGTGTTCTGTGCAACAAATCATTTGAAAAAAAGAAACTTTACGATGTACATTGTAATTGACGCTGGTTCTGAAATGGACATCTAAAAACTGAACAAATCCTGAAAAGAATCTGTGTAAGAAATTTCAGTTAAACCTTTTTAGATGATAATTAATAACAGTGGATTGATTCAGCAGGTACTCACTTGGCATCATTGAAAAAATGGGGCTTGTCTGCTTGAACGATGACGACATCAAAGAAATCTCTCCAGTCATTTCCGACCATGTATCTCATCCCCTTATCACTAGAAAACAAGACATAATATTTGTCAATAAGAAGAAGTGTAATATACTAAAATCCAACCTTAAAGCAAGGCCCTTATACTGTAGCCATGACACCTGATACAAATAAGTGAGCTGGTAAATGAGTGCATGTCTACGTAAAAATATAAATAAGTTTGTAAGTACCGGTATGTGATTGGCTGAGTATGAGTAACTGAGTGAGTGAGTGAGTGAGTGAGTGAGTGAGTGAGTGAGTGAGTGAATTAGTTACAAGTCAGTTTCATGAGGTGATTCTCATCTAAAATCTTTCCATCAGATGCCAGTGAACATTACAGTCCTACTCACACAAAGCTGAAAGGGCTGTTTGTGATGAGGAACAGCTTCTTCCCATGACTAACCAGCCGGTGAAGCACTGCATATGTCTCCTCTCCTCTGAGAATGTATTTTTCTGAAAGTAAAAGAAAACACATGAAATATGACAACATGCCCTCAAAATATGACAATATCAGCAAAAAACCCAACACTGCTAATACTGAAGGAAATCTTTGGTCAGCATAAATATGTTAACTGGAAACACACTATCCTTCATTTCCTTTAGCTAACATAAAAACTGCTGGGTAACAAAATGTTTTTAATAGGGTACAGAAGATTTAAGTGGAGTGGAAAAACGAAATAAAAAGACCTCACAAGAAAAAGGCCGAATCATATCATCTCCAAAGAGCGTATCTCATGACATAAAACCCAAATGAAAACCAGTTGCCTTCAGAGATGAATCATGTGGATGGATTTTCCACACTCCATTTAATCTGTCCAGAATTAATGTCTGTTATGTAAGGATTCTCTAAACAGCCGTGGCAGGTTAGCTGTCAAATACACAGGTTTTTAATGTTATAGAGGGTTATGTGACTTAAAAATCTTTCACAGTTGAATCTATTTTACACTTTTAAAAACAGTGCTTCAAGGGTTCTGTATATAGAAAAAATAATTTATGTGCTTAAGGTAATTCTCAAATTCCTCAGAGTAAAGCCTGTATATGTTTCTTTCTTGAGTCTTTTAAATGATTTTGTATAGCATTAAAAAATGCTGGTAAAAGTAAAATAAATATATAAATAAAAATATATAAAATATAGAATCTTTTAAAAAGAAGAGTTTTAAAAATACCTGTAACTCAGATCAATAGGAATTTTGGTGTTTACCCTGTGTCCAACACACCTGATCCAGCTAGTGAAAGTACCGTGCTCTTCATGACTTCATGAAGGTGTTGTGTAACAGAACAGAAATCTCTGAAGTTTGCAGAGCAAGAACAGGATGGGATGCAACCAGATGTCAACACTTTCATCACTAATAGTAATGTAACTAATTGCAGTATGGGTGAAATGGTGTGTTGTATTAACAAACTCCAACCAACAGTCATTTTAGGGGAGTGTGGTCCACATTAGTGTAGTGTGGCCCACCTTACTTTGGCCAAATAGAATAAAGCTCAAGAGAAACCTTACCCAGATCTTCCATAATCCACTTGTACATGTAGCCTTTAATGTGCACCATGCCAATCGCTTCCTGTGAAGAACAAAAAAAAAGAGGCAAGAGAGTGCAAGTATTTTCTAAGGAGAACATAGTAAGAATAAACAACTGCAATACAATATTCTGAACACCGGCTATGTTTAGTTGTTGGGCAGTGCATGTCTTTTGGTTTAGTTAATGTGAGGGGGAGTGAACGCTTCTGTACTGTTACTTGTATGGCTATGTATAACAATAAACATAAACATAAAAAACAACATCTGAAGCCACCACTCATCCAGCACCTCTGCTGGCTGGTTGAAGTATGTAGTACGGAGGTGTAGATCCGCTTGTATCCATATGACACATAAAACATCACATTTTCTATTTAGTTTTAAAAGTTTATTTGCTGAAGGTATGAATGAGGATTTTACAATAAAATAATTTCTTTAGGGAATTTGGGAAGTTGGGAGTCTGTATTGTCAGTTTGGTTGTAATTTTCCTCTGTGTGTGATCTTGAACAAAAGTCTTTTCATTATAAAATTGATGTCTAACTGTGTTTGTAAATTTCAGGACTTTTAGGTGGAAATGATTCTCCTCTGGAATTGAGCTGTCAGCCTCTCATTGGCTGATTATGTGACATTCGATTCTTGGAGTGTTTTCATTGGTTGTTTTGTAATTATGTGTTTTTTAAAAGCTGGAATGTTTTTAACTTTTGTCTTTTAACCCTGATGAAGGCCTGATTGCAAAAATGCATTGGTTATTTTGTATCTCTAATAAATCGGAAATTCTCCAGTCAACAAGTGCTGCTGGTTTTTACTATTTGTTTAAAATAACAGAAAAAAGCTCAGTTGCTATGTGTGAAAAGCTGAAAGAGCTCACTGAGTGATTGGTAAAGTCTTGTAAGCTCCATATCTGGCAGGTTTATCCATTCTCTTGTCAATAATTTTTTTTTTTTGTGCTTTCGCTATAAATCAACACAAGAAATTTGTGTCGCTCATTTCTTACACGACATTCATTTTAAAAGAAATCTCAAGCATGGCATCAAATCTGTTCCAATGTGAGATTTTTTGACAAAGCGAGAGAGACATTTGGCGGGTTCTTCCTGGTGAAGACCACTAAAAGATTCTCGATCATGCAAATGAAATAATCGGATGGCTCTGTAAGTTGTGTAGTGGTAACCGGGCATTAGGAATTGCAGTCATAACGTGCAGGCCCAGTAGGCCTTCTCTTTGACATGTAGAGCCTTGATAAGACCTTTAAAAGAAGCTAATGTTTTGTGAAAGCTCTAATTTGGCAGAAAACCAGTTGGAACTGTAAGTTACCCCAGGAATTCCTGTTCTTACTGAGACAGGCTGTTACAATCACGCAGCCTAATTAGGACTGCAGCCCAGTATGCTTATTTACTACTGCTTAATTGTTTACTAGACCAAGCAGTGCCTGGCTCCAGTCACGCTGGCACCTAGATGCATACATTCAAGGAACATTCTTTAACTACTCCTGATGCTACTTTCACGAGCTGCTCCTAAATCATGAATTCAGACTAGGACCCAAAGTTCTGGCTTATGTGAGTTTTTAACCTTTTAATATTTATCAATACTCTCCTTCCATACAAAATCTTTTTTCAGCTTTCTCTCATGGAGCATCAACATGGTCTGCTCTTCTCTCAATTCAGTTCCAAACAGTGCACAGATAACACCTCGGCTTCCCTCTCAGAAAAAAAAGCAGATCCGCTCTCTGTGGACCATGAACCATCAGTGTAACCAGAGAACAGTCATGCTGAGCTCAAGGATCTCTTTACCACCACAGTGTAATGAGAAAAAGCCTTTGTTTGAAGTGCATCTGCAAGACACCCATCTCCTCGCTGGAGTACCGGGAAACGTAAACCTGCAGCGCGTAAACCACTTACACTTACGAAATGACCCCTGCTCGGGACAGAACACTCGATATCCAACTCACAGAAACCAGAGCTCTGGATGCACGCTGAGTGACAAGCGGGGATCTCACCACCTAAAAAGTGCTCTAAGGGCTGGTCAGATATCTCGTAAAACCCACAAGTAGAAATCATGGCGACGGTTCAGGTTAACAGACTTTAAAGTTTATGGACTGAATGTCACATAAAGAAGGGTTTTAATATTCTACAAAAACAACAGGAAATTCCACAGGTTTTTCAGAATTTCAGAAAAAGATATTTTATAATTATAATGTAACAGAACATTCAGAGTAAAAATTATTTTTTTCTACCATCTATGGGATGGTATCTGGATAGGTGTTTTTAAAGTCTAATTCTCTTTGTCTGTCTTAAAATATAGCACTAAAATATTGAGAAAATGTCTTTAAATGTTTGAACAGTACAAATATTGTGTTAAAAATATTGTAAAAATGTCTGTAAATATCATGGGAATATTTTTTTACCACATACCCCCCATTATTTTCTTTTCTATTCAAACTTTCTATTCTAATTTTCATCTGTTCAATAAAAATAAAGATTTTTTAAAATTCTTGTCATATTTGCAACCAGAGTATGTGCTGTAGAGACCAGGGTATTACATTAGTTGGACGATCCATTAAAATGCATTATAGATACTCACCTAACATTCAACTAAATGTCTATTAAATGCAACTGAAATATCAGCTAAACAGAAACGGAATTTAACCCTAAAACTTACCTGTATGTTAAACTAAACCTTCAATTAACCCAAAAACCTAATCCTCTCCTTAACAGTTAATCTTAAATCTTGAAGAGTAAGTTTAGGGTAAAATGTTAAGGTTTTGTTTAGGGTTACATTCCATAGATAATTATTTATATTTGCAGTTTAGTTGCATTTAATGGACATTATGTGAAATGTCACTTGAGCATCTATGGTGCATCAACAAGAAGTGAGTACTAGCAACTCATTTTGTACCATGATTGAGTTCACAGAGTATCTTGAAAGACCAAATTACTGTACGAGAGTCCAGCGAGTTGAACTACACTAATGTTAGCTGACTGGCTAACAAACAATTTTACAGTAACATCAGATTTCTGGGCTATGTTAATGCTACGATAGCGCAACACCACATAATAACTATTAGTATGATTAACTGCCTAGTTGCTCAAAAGCTTGAATGTAATGAATACAAACTTCTTTAATAAGTGTACAATATAGCAGAATAAAGATTTAAAAATGGATTTAAAAGTATCAATATTAGCATAGCAACATTTTAAACTAGGGAAGCACGATTATATCACAGTTATATCCTATTTTTATTTTTTTTTTTTAGAATCATCAGCATATGACCAATATGTCAAACCAATATTTGCTGACGTTATTGAATGTCGAAATAGAATCAAAGGACGTTGGCTGCACTAATACAATTGGCCGATACTTGCAACACTACTTTTTAAATGTATTCATTTAGGACAGTTTTAATTTATTTTTATTAGTCTTAAAGGCATACAGGGGTCTCCAGTCTCTCCATAAGATATAAACGTGTATATTGACAACGGCAGATATGTACATGTGTAACATCAGATATCGGCATTGGCTCATACTTCTCACATTGGGGCATATTTAATTAATGCTATAGCGTATTTACATGCCACATTTTCTAGTTTCATATTTCTAGAAACATATTACTTTAAAGCATAGTGGCCAACTTTTATCATCTTAAAGATAAAAAAATGTAATCAAAATGGAAAGTATTTTTCTTTTCATTTATTCCGTCTCTTTTGTGTATATTGTTTTAAATTCATCTATCATCTATTAATTGATCATTTAAATTTAAATTCTATCTAAACAAGTGCTTAATGTAAATTAAGTGAATAATTAAATGTCAATAATAACACAAAACATCAAAAAACAAAATACTGTATGTTCAAAGAATCTAAAGTCACTCAGATTAGAAAGTTATATTACAAATTTGATTAATAATGACACACCATACTGTCAATCTTAACCATTATGGATACTGACACACAATCTGACACAAGCAAAGACATGGTTCATAAAACCTTATGAACTTGGATCTTCACTGTAAGTTTCCAGCTCTGATGTTGAGTATAAAACATAGCTGTTCATTTATTCTACTGAAAAGTTCTGTCCACACTTACCGAGACGTCTCTGTACAGGTGCACAGGCTCGTACTCGATGTCATTAGAGATGAAGTAGTCGTTTGCAACAGCCAGAAGGGTCATCTCAGGAAGAGAGAAGACGTCCATGAACTGTTTAACATTTGGACCCTGAAGAAATAAAGTAACACAGGTTTACCAAGTCAGTAGACATGGGTTCTTCTAAGTCCCGGCCCACTTTCTGAAAATCGGAATAATTGTTGCTCTGAAAGCAGGGAAAGGGTATAGGCTAATAACAGTGATGCTCTGCCCACCCCTCCCCAGACACGAAGCTCACTCAGGTTGCCAAGTTGAGGAGGTTGAATCTAGACAATCCAGTGCAAGACGAGTTCAGTAACTTCTACCGTGGCAAGCGACGACGAGTCACACTCTGTAAGTTAATCAGCTAATAAAAATGTTTGGAGTGTTTTTATTGTTTGCAACCAACAATAATCATCCTGTCTTACTGCAGGCAGGGATGCATGCTATGAAAAACAGGAAAGAGGCAAGGGAGAATGTCTCTTCAGGGGTCTTTTATAAGCGTGGAAAGAATTTGAGCACAGGACACAATCTGCTGGATTAGTAGTGGGACGTCTCCACACTTTGACTAGAAAATCACATTGTCTGACTTGAAAAACACCGACATTAAGTCCATGTAATCAACCGCAAACCTGCCAGCGGTCCATTCACATCTAATCCCAAATCAAAGTACTGTTTCTAAAATGCTGTTTGCATGCCATCAGGGCATGAACTCTTGCTGATATAATGAATTGGGAAAGACAGATAAAAATAACCTGGCAGCAGTCCAACGCCTGGCACTACATCTGCAGTTGCGAAAACTGTACTTGAACATTAGGTCTGCCACAATAACTGATTTTAAATAAACAATATATTGTCCCAAAAATGATTAGGATAAACCACACTACTGTCATATTTAAATACATTTATATAATTTCTATAATAATAGTGTTATTTTGTGATACTTAATATGTCACAAGCCAATTCTCTATCATATCTCCGTGCTACTGAAGTGGATAAAATACTAAATAATCAAATACCAGGAATTATGTATTTATTAGGTGTCCGTTTCTCAGAATTTTACAACCAATATGAAACAATGTACAACAGCTCAGCTTGCTTGTGTCTCTTGAACACACATAAACTGACTGCTTCTCTTCCAGTGGTGTAAAATAGCCTCAAACTTGCATTGTGTAGGTAGAACACAACTATGCAACACTTCTTTTCAGAATGTGTAACATAAGCTTACAGAAAAACATACATATAATGCAAAACTGTATGCATAAATATTTATATTAATGCCACATATTGATAATTAAGCAATAATACACGGGAGGCAGTGCTACGGTACTCAGCCTGCGGCCTCGTGCCTACGACCCCAGCACAGCAGTGCCAATATTACACATTAAAATACGAACCTCAAGTGTATTTTTGCAATTATCCCACAGATACATTATCGCTGTTTATTAAAAGATTTTGAGTTAAAGAGGCCAATAAAATACGATCTGTTTGGTTGTAAACATTTTGCGACTGTTTGGCTGGTAAGCGCTGCATCGTTGCTAGGTTACCTGTATGTGTCAGAGTAATTACAGAGCATTAGCGGCTGATAATGGCACTCTTAGAACGCCTCTCAAGCAACCACACTGCAGGGTCAGAACTAACTGTGGTATAACAGATCACAAACAACATGATATATTGCCATATTGATATTTAAGATCAAGATATTAAACATTTCTGAGATCACAAAAATTTGTTTATTTGTATATTGCAGCTGTCATGTAAAAACGCCAAAATTGTAATGGTATAGAAGAGCAAGAAAGCCTTTTATTTCAAGTAATTTCTGAACATTTCTACTGTTCTATGTATCATGACATTTCGAAAACCAAACCTAAAGGACACCTACTCAGACTGCTTTTAAAATGATGCAAAACACAGGACTGCCAATATTCACAGATGTTGGGTCTAGTCTTAATCCGTTCCACATTATTCATCTCTCCAGGATAAGAGTTAGAGACCACCGCTCTACATCAGTAGACACTGAAACTGATGAATAATAGTAAATACTACAGTATGTACTGACCTTTCCATAGAAGCCGCTGACTTGGTTCAGGGGCACGTGGTGAGTTCCCTCATACAGCTTTAGCACCTCCTCATCTGGCACTGCATTCAAACCCCTGTAGTAACGATTTCACAGTGAAGTAAAAGCTTAAAGCTGCTTATGAGGGTGCACACGTTACAAAGGACTCAGCACTCACCTGTACACTGTCCCCAGCTGAATGTAGTGGAAGGCATCGATCTTCATCAGAAGTCCCTGTTGAGCACAGCAAAAGTAGAACATGTGCTACAAATCACTTTTTGTACTCTTTGAATTTTGTGACCACTGATGTTGCAACTATTACTACTACTACCACCTCTAGTGCTACAATACTGTTACTACTGCCACCTCCACTACAGACTCTACTACTACTACTTCCTCCACAACTACAAGTGATACTACTGCCATCACGACTAGGCCTGTCAGGATAACAATATTTTCAGGACGATATATTGTCCCAGAAATGATTGCGATAAACGACACTTTCGTCATTTTAAAGGGGCACTATATAAAATGTTTTTTTTTCCTGCTTCTGTGCCACAGTAATAAAATACTAGCATAATAATACTATTATCATTTTACAGTGAAACTAACGTTTTATAATAAGAACAGACACTGGGCTTCCAATATAAAAAAAATATTTTAATATGCTAAATAAAAAAGTACAACCACCCTGGGACTCTTCTGGTTCTGAGAAAACTGCACTAAATATTAAACAGACCTTTTAAAAACAAGTAAGTCAAGTAACAACAAATAGATTAAAGTAACATTTACATGAATTCAACTTTTGATTTTTTTTTCTGAATATATATGTATATGCTATAAAACACAAATTAGCTAAAAAAAACACAAGGCAGAGCTCTTGCTATTAATGTATTTTTAATGTAACTGTCAGACAAAGTCCGAGCATGAAACAACAGCATGTTCACTGTGTGGGGCTTGAGGCAGGATCTCTCTTGGGTAAAAAATCATATTCAGTATTCAGCTCAGACAATTTGGCTGAATGATTGTGCTTTAAATGAGATCTCAGGTTAGTGGTTTTTGTTGCCACTGTTTTGAAAGAAAGTTGACATACCAGCTCATTTGCGCTGATGGTTCTCCTCGCTCATTTGGCTTAAAGCCAAAATACTCAAACACCGTCGCTGTGGAACTTTAAAACATTTTTTTCTGTTTAATAGCTTTAAATTCATCAGACGATTGCTGAGCTCAGGAAAAAAACAGTACATAATTGGGCATGTAATTTCCTCAGAGGATGACAGAGCAAAAGATGGAAAGGGCTGATCCAAATGGGAATAAAATCACAGAGGAGCTTCTCTTAACAAGATAATTACCCCAAGACCCAATTTAAAATTAATCCTGGCTAAACAGGGCTTACGGGTGAATAAAAAAGCAGTACAGATTGTCAATATCCAAAAAAAAAAAAAAAAAAGATCTGTGTTGTTTTTTTGTTTATCACATCACGCATAGCTGCTGTTAAATTTCATGATAAATGGAAAAATTGAAATTATTTTCCTACAAAAGTTATTCGTTTGGAGATATATTTTATATCCCATTATATTTAACTTTAGTAAAATATCTTTACTAAAGTTTTCGACTTAAGATATGATTTAAACACTGCACAATATGTATCCCATAGTACACCAGCATGTTTCAGCTTCAACATGCAAAAAAGTTATGGTAGCTCTTTTTAAATCACATAAGCTTCTTACTGAAGGAGAAAATCTGTATGACCTGATGCAACTTTGATTGTGTTACACACGAGAGTGAGCGGAGAACGCCCTTGTGCCCTAAAGCTTAAATCAGAATCAGGATCCATCATTCCAGATGTAATCTCTAGAGACACATTTCCAAGAAAGCCTAGTATTTTTCTTCTTGTACTTATGGACCAATTTTATTGTGCTCTTTTAATGCATAGGGATAGTCCAGACCATAGACTGTGTATAACTGGACAGAGCATCGTCTCTCAAAAGTGAAGCCACTACAGGTGGGGCGCCCCCTGCTTTTTGGTTGCAGAAAGCTGTGTAACCCCACCCATCCCCATAGGTTTCAATGGCAAAACAGACAACTTTCAATCACGTTTTTTTCTAATAAACTATAATTCTACCCCCTTTATTTAAATGCAACAGCTAGTGTAACCTCTGCTTATATTGCAATTTTTTTTATCCCCACAGAATTCGTTTATTCAGCTCTATTCAAAAAGTTGTGGTTATTGTAAAAGGGCTGAGTTACACCTAGTCGTGGTGGGACCAATGACTGTATGGGTGGGACCAATAACAGAACAGAACCGTCAGCAGAACCTGCATCAGGGGCGGGTTTATTCAAATGAGAAGGCTGTCTCTCCACAGGCTTTCTCCCTCCTCTGGTCTCTACTCCGCAGAATCGGGTATCAGGATCGCCAACATGGCGGAAGATTTTGGCTTCTTTTTTATTAAATGAATGGGAACAGCGACACGGCGTCCATCTTTTTTACAGTCTTTGATCCAGACTGATAGCAATAAATCTGAGGGTTTTTAAATAATTAATAATCTTACCTTTTGGATGTCGTAGTGAAGGCCCCGTGCAGCAAAGTTAGGGATGTAGTCGTACTTTTTGATGCCTTGTGGGTACTAAAAATATAATAAAAAAATCAGAAACAAGTAAAAACAGATGTACGGTAAAATAATAGCACCGTTAGTGTTTTTTGCAATATAACTCACCCAGTGGGAAACTACTTTTTAAAACCTACTCATGAAATGTTAGCACAACATGAAGGACAACAGGAAAATTGTATTTTGCAAAAATAATTAAATGAACAAAAATGGTTTATTATGGTGATTATCAAAATACTGTGCCTTTCGGGCATCACATTGTTAAAAAAAATACTTCCTAAGCACTTCCTAAGATTTTTTTGTTAAACTGAAAGCAGTAGTATTACTGGGTTTGGAAGGAACTTGGAAGGAACAAACTCATTAAACAATGAAATCAGTTTCCTAAAACTACTGTGCCAGCAGCATATACTCAAAAACACAACATTTCACACAGCAGTTTATTTGTATTACCCTGCATTAAAAGTACTCTTCCAATAAAACATTTTTACCAGAGATGTTTCTACATTTACAAATCACCCAAAACTTACACATAGTTGCTAAATAATTTTTAATTAAGTTTTATTTTTACTTTTTATTCCCTGCGTGGACCATTTAAAATAATAATAATAATAAAAATAATGAATATTTAATGAAAACGTGGTTGACCTAGAGTTGCAAACACTTATTCATGGTGACCTTGTTCTGTATCAAAGATACATTTTATCTCAAAATTATCTAAAAATATTTTAATTACTTTGATATTTTACCATGACAGGATTTAACTTAAGTATTAAGTATGAATATAATATGATAAATATTATAGTATTTTCCGCACTACAAGGCACACTTAAAATCCTTTCATTTTCCCCAAAAATCGTCAGTGCACCTTTATAATCCAGTGTGTCTCATGTAAGAATTTTCCCAGTCAGGTTGTTAGGAGCAGTAAAACCACTCTACTGAAGTGCAGCGTTATACAGGAGTTTCAGTGAAGTTAATACAACAGAGCACAGAGGCTGGAGGACTATTAGCATTATCTGCTAACCGTGCTAAGCGCTGACTCTTTCACTATTCAGAGGTGAGTATTATCGGCCTGTAGCCTGCTGTCAACCCCGGCTAGCCGCTAATGCTAATACTGAGGAATTTGAGAATCTAAGCTTACTGTAAATAAACAGAAGTGCTTCACACACCCAAATAAATAGTTTTAAGAGAGAAATCTGTGTAGATTACATTCTGTGCTCAATTGACTGAAAAAGTGTTTTTGTTTTTACTTAGCTTAGCTTTACAGGTCTAGTGTCGCATAATGAGCCTTATAATCCAGTGCACCTTATAATAAAAATAGACCAGAAAATGTACATTCATTGATTGTGCATTTTATAATCCGGTATGCTTTATAGTGCAAAAACTATGATAAGTGAAATTTATATTATTTGTTTAACATGCAGCATGTATGTATGGGAAAACACTATGAAGGCTGTAATGTCACTGATTTCACAAATTACTAGGTGGTTTATGCCAAGATGACAGGGTGGACAGGGAGTTCTTGGACACACTTTAATAGCTTGATACTAAAAATAAATGAATACCTAAAAATGCCTAGTTATTTTTTTTGAAGTGAAAGTTCTATATTTGTGTTAATGTGTTAATTCAGAGTTAATAGTGGAAAAATGTGCTGTTACACAGTAATTGTGTGAAATGTAAACTAATTCGCTGCAGACACAAAAGGCACATTGTATTTGTGTTGACCGAAGAGTGCTTCACCTTAAAGTGTTCGATGAGGAAGTCTCGGGCTGTGGTGTAGATCATGGCATCCAGAGCGTTGGAGTACAGGGCGAGTGTATAGTCATAGTCAAAGCCATAGATGTCCACCTCTGAAAGACTGACCTCGTTATTGGCATAAATGGTGGAGGAATTAAGCAGGTTACACACTCCAGGAGGAATCAGGTCTAAACAGAGAGGAGCAGATTAAACACCAATGATTTTTTAAAATCAGAACAAAATGGATCCAGATACTCAGCACCTTCCAAATTACAGCTGGTAGCTAATTTAGTGGATTTGGCAACTTGTATCTTACTAGTATGAACCCAAGATATCAAACAATATGTCATGTTTTGAACTTCAACTCATTTGTTATTAAAACACAATTGTTTTCAGGTCTGCAACATTTCAACAAAGTTAGGACACTGGCAATTGAAGGCTAGTAATGAGATAAAAAAATACACTAAAAATGTAAACAGGTAATCAGAATCATATTTGCAGAAATTTCAGTGTGCAAGGAGCAAAGGCACAAACCTAAGCCGAAGGCTCTGGAAGAAAGACAAAAAGGACCATTCAGATTGTTATCAGCAAAAGCTAGATTCTGTTATGGTATGGGGATGTGTGTATTGGCAGTATGAATGCAGAAAATAATATAGACATTTTAGAGCAACATATGTTACCATGTTTTCAAATGGTCAAAAGCTAGAGGAGATATTCTGAAAGCTGTGGTGATTTCACTGTTTTTAGAATACACTTTGCATCAGATAGCCAAAGTGCTGTAGTGCCAGAGGCTGAAATGTACTGAAATACAACAAACTGTGCACTACAGGGTCTAAGTGGAACTGTTTGGTACACCAGCTCAGAGGAAAGCACTCCAGAGGCTTATCAACAGCAATCAAAACATCCTCAGATGCCCTCTGCCCACACTGGAAGAACTACACAGCTCCTGCTAGTGCTGTGCGATATGACGATAAATTTCGTCCCTATCGTTTCTACAGTCATTTTATCAATTATTCATGCAAATATATAAAGTAGGCTATGAGGAATGTATTGGTGTGGTCACTTTGCATAAACTCGGTTTATAAAAGTGATAATAAAGTAATCTTCGCCAAAAAGCTTCATATTGTGGTTTTGTGACATGCCGCTACTTTACATTATTTGAAAGCTGAACAATGGAGACGCATTGTTCTTTTGAAAACTGCATCTACCTCATCTCTTTTCATTTTATTCAAACATATTGCTGCAATAAAAGGTAGTAATTCTCATTTGTGAATGCTTGGTTTAATGTAACTTTGAAATAAAGTTGGAAAAAAGTAAGCAATTATATTATTTTGTCATATCTTTCGAAGAATAACTGAAAACATACTTAAATGTGATATATCATGATATATATCGTTATCGTGATATATAAAAAAATCCATATCGTGATATAAGATTTTTCCCATATCGCCCAGCACTAGCTCCTGCTGTCTCAAACAAAGCCCACCATGATATAAAGGGCATCTATCATCTTGGTGATAATTTATATTAAAACAGAAGGTGCAGATTAATTAATGCAAAGACAAAAAGACTCAAACACAGCAACATATGCAACTGCAATAACAACCCTAGAATAAAGTGCTACAGGTAAAATAAAATGATGCAATAAACGTGTGCATGCTATTAAGTGTATGTATGTACTGACCTTAATGACTGTGTATGACTGTGTGTTTTTAGGTATGTTGAAATGTTGTTACATAAATTATAATGATGAACTGACTGACAATGACAAAAAAGACCTATTCTGTTCTTTAACATATGCCACTATGTTAGCCCTATTAGGAAACTACCAATGAAACACTGGCCGTAATTCAATATAAATGTGTATATAAATAAACTGAGGTGTACCCTATCCTGTACTTTACCCTCAAAGTCAACAGTTAATTTCAAAAATAACATGCTGGATTACAGCAAAAACAACAAATGTGGCACACCTCCGATCCACACTGTAGTCTCCAATAGGAATAAAATCTAAAATCTTGCTGCGTATCTGCAGTTCAAACTAAGTTTTCTGCCAGGTCAGTGACAAGCCACATGTTAAAATAATGTTAAAGGGCAGGAAAGGAGCCAAAACAGCCTGCTTGATTGGACGTGGCCATGCCTGCAGTGAATATACAGCTCTGGAAATAATAAGAGACCACTTATAAATGATGAGTTTGATTTTACCAAATTGAAAACCTCTGGTATATAATTAAGAGAAAGAGGGATGATCACAAGCCATCAAACCAAACTGAACTGCTTAAATTTTTGCACCAGGAGTGGCATAAAGTTATCCAAAAGCAGTGTGTAAGACTGGTGGAGGGGAACATGCCAAGATGCATGAACACTGTGGTTAAAAAACAGACAGGGTTATTCCACCAAATATGGATTTCTATACTCTTAATATAAACTCTGCATCTTTGTTTTTTCAGCCATTTCTTATTTTCTACAAAGAAATGCTCTATATGACCATTTTTATTTGGAATTTGGAAGAATTGTTGTCTGTAATTTACAGAATAAAACAACAAATTCAGAAACTGAAGTGGTCTCTTATTTTTTTCCAGAGCTGTATATAGCAAAAATATAATTTTAAACTAAATATAGCTGATAGAAGGTCAGTGCTGGGAGATGCAGACATTCACTGCATGCACACTTCACTGGTACGAATAATAAACATGCTCTGATTGTGAAGTGTTGCTTTCTGTCCGTTCTCCCTGAGCAATCATAACAGCAGCAGCTCAGTAAACAGAGCTAGATTAAAAAAAGGTCACCGGCTGTTGCCTAATCTGTTGCCGGACTCTGGGACAGGACCAAGAGATGAAAAGTGGGACAGTGAACTCAGAAAACAATATTAAAACAGCTAAAATATATGATGTATAATATCATATAATAACACATTAAATTAACATATATTATGTTTTTAAACTTTAAACTCTACTAGTTTATTTGACTTGTAACATTTAAACCTGTTTTAAATGCAGTTAAAACCTGTAGGAAAAACTAAATATGATAGAAAAATATATATGATTTAGTGTTTTTGTGAATTCAGAAGCTCTTTAATGACTTCTTTACAGTAGTTGTGATTGAGCTCTTTACCCATCTGCCTTCCAATAAACTGTTAACTGTTTCCAATAAAATCAGTTTAGATTGTCTTCATTTAATAAAATACTTTATTTTAGATCAGCAGTTCAGCATCAGTTCAGTATTTACTGTCATTTTAAATTATGGGCTGTGTCTATCTTAATAGTAAGTTACTACACTTAATATTACAGTACTAATAGTAATAAGACCAGCGGCGGATTTGGAAGTTCTGGGGCCCAAGCAATGCTTTTTTCCAGGGGCCCTGACCCAATGGATTCTTTTGTATAGCAAAATGCATTATTGACTCTGACAACCTACCCGTCTCAGTTACCTCATCCTCGTTAGGCTTTTAATTTCTTGCTGCTGCAAAGAAGCTTTCTCACCTAGCTTAACTTGCGTGTATGGTGTCTCTTCTGTGTCAAACAAAAAAGAAATAATGCATTTCAGGGTTTTTTTTTTTCGCTTCTTTTGCCAACCTTTTGGCCAGCAGGGGGCCCCTGATCTCTGGGGCCCCAAGCAATTGCCTGGTTTGCGTGGTGGTAAAATCCGCCTGAATAAGACATAAACAGCCACTGCTTTGTCAACATTAGTCACTGTTGCCATTTGTTTTACATTTTTTTGTATTCATAGTAGAAAGAAAATTAAACAATGTTTGGCATTAGATTGGCATTAGATTGGCAGATTCGCCATTGGCGCCCTGTGCTCTTCACAGATGAAAGCAGGTTCACACTGAGCACATGTGACAGAGTCTGGAGACGCCGTGGAGAATGTTCTGCTGCTGCAACACCCTCCAGCATCACCAGTTTGGCACTGGGTCAGTAATGGTGTGGGGAGGCATTTCTTTGGAGGGCCACACTGACCTCCATGTGCTCGCCAGACGTACCTGACTGCCGTTAGGTACCGGGATGAGATCCTCAGACCCATTGTGAGACCATATGCTGGTGCAGTGGGCCCTGGGTTCCTTCTGATGCAAGACAATGATAGACCTCATGTGGCTGACTTGTGTCAGCAGTTCCTGCATGACGAAGCCATTGATGCTATAGACTGACCTGCCAGTGTATATACGCCATTCCTAAAGCTTCAGCCTGGGTTTCTTTGGGTAGATTTTGAGGTTAATCAAATCAATAGGAACTTCAGTTTAGGATCAATATCCTGGTGTAGGAATCATCTGCCTTCTCAGATTCATCTCCATATTTATATTGCCACCCAGGATTTTCTGGTATTTGGCGGGATACATTCTTCCCTTTACCTGTGCAATATGTCACTTAAAGCAACACAACCCAGAGCAAGCCATGTTTCACTTGGCAAGGTGTTCTTATGAAGATCCTTTTTTCTCTAAATTTATCTATGCTAATAATAGCCAGTCCACAGCACTTCTGTTTTCAAAACTCATCTGGCTTGCATACACACTAAGAAAAGTAAGTACAGATTTGTACTTAAAAGAGTACAAAGCTTGTCGCTGGGGCTGTACCTTATATTGAGGTACAAAAAAGTACCTTTCAGTGAAAGTCCTTTTTTGTACCCATGGTTTTTGTGCCAGTAAAGATTATAAAGATTATAAACATTATCATCAACTAAATTTGGCTCAAAAACTTGATGATCCAAAATTGTCTGGCTTTCAAATTAAAAAATGTGCAATTTAAATATATATTGTTTATTAGTGCAGTGATGCAGAATACTGAATGTACCCTTTGGCTGGTTAAATGGTACAAATTTGTACTTATTGCTGTTAGAAATTACTTTGTACTTCAGAGGGAACAAATCTGACCCTGTAAAGACCAGTATTGTACCTTTGAAGGTACAATTATAAAGAGTGTACCTTTAAGTACAAAAAAGTACTCATATCGTACCTCTGTTTTTTAGAGTGTAGATTGTGTATAATATGTCAAAAACTGAGTTTTTTTTACTAAGTCACAAGTAAAGTGTATTTATTATGACTCATTCATGAACATTGTGTTTAGAGTGGTTTGTGGTAGTAATAAGAAAGTTATCAAGCTTTCTCTCAGAAGATTATGATGAATGGAATCTATAAGGGCTGGGCGATATGGATCAAAACTTATATCTTGATATTTTTGTCTGAATGGCGATATATATGTGATATATATCTCGATATTTTTTATGTTATAAGGCAATAACAAAAAGGCACATCTGAGATGAAGCTACACATTCCAAATTTTACACAGGCACAGGCATTCAGTGGCATTTGTATATTGGAGTGGCCTTGTAGTTCTAGAAACATTTTATATTGTTTATAGAGCACGCAATCTGAAAGAATGTAAAGTGTGCCACACTTTATTTAGAATGCATGTGATTGTACTGTGAGTTTCCTGCACTGCGAAGCTATCACTGTAAATGCTAGAAAAAATAATGCTGTTTAAAATAAACACTGTGGAAATTAAACACTCAATAGTTCTCCAGTCCGGCTCCACTTCAAAGAACATCACTTGGGTCCGGACTTGGACCGCAGTCGCCTATTAGTGACCCCTCGCTCTACAGAATACCTTACTCTGCTGCTCAGCTGACACTCTGAATCCAAACCATCTCCAAATAATTTGAACCTTTAGTTTTCTTTATGATAAACAACTTATCTCACGTGTTTGTCTGTCTTCGTGCTCTCACTGCCTGATATGTAAGTGGTGGGGGAGGTGGAGGAGGGTTCAGTGAGGGAGAGAGTTGAGATGAGGTGAAGCCATGCAGAGATGAATGTGGAGAACTGAGTGAGCTCACTTGAATGCAGTACAGTCTATATTGATATAAACAATATTGTCTCATCTTATATCTCGTATGATAATTTATTGATATTTTTTTACATTTCTATATTTCACCCAGCCCTTATACAGCTCCGTAAAAAAAATTAAGAGACCACTTCAGTTTCTGAATCAGTTTCTCTGATTTTGCCATTTATAGGTATATGTTTGAGTAAAATGAACATTGTTGTTTTATTCTATAAACTACGGACAACATTCTCCCAAATTCCAAATAAAAAATATTGTCATTTAGAGCCTTTATTTGCAGAAAATGAGAAATGGCTGAAAGAACAAAAAAGATGCAGAGCTTTCAGACCTCAAATAATGCAAAGAAAACAAGTTCATATTCATAAAGCTTTAAGAGTTCAGAAATCAATATTTGGTGCAATAATCACAATTTAATGCATCCTGACATGTTCTCCTCCACCAGTCTTATACACTGCTTTTGTATAACTTTATGCCACTACTGGTGCAAAGATTCAAGCAGTTAGGATTGGTTTGATGGCTTGATGATCATACATCTTCCTTTTGATTATATTCCAGAGGTTTTCAAATTGGTAAAGTCATAGAAACTTTGTATGTACATTTGTAAGTGGTCTCTATTTTTCCAGAGCTGTATATATAGACAGACAGATAGATGGTGTTTTCCATTACAACCGTTATAAACCTAAAACAAAATTTCAGAAACAATACATCTTACTAAAATTAAAATATGGTGGTGCTTATCTGATGGACTGCGGCTGCTTTAAGACTTGGACAACTTTCTGTAAGTGAATGAACCATGTATCTGCTCTCTACTAGTTTGTGACTTTAAAGTCCTGCAGCAGGACAATGATCCAAAGCTATCAATCCACCTCTGACCCTCTAGAACTAAATTCTAAAAATAGTTATAAACAAACATGACGGTGTGACATTTAAATAGCTTAATATTTGTATTATATTAGGTTAATGAAAAATTGGTTTAATTATTACTTAACTTAACTAGACTGCACTGCAGGCATGACTGAAACCCCAAACCTCCCTAAGAAAACAATTCTATATGTGTAATGATGTGCTCAGTCTAGAGAACATACTGGAAAATGTACTGTTACATGTTACAGGTGTTTGTATGAGTTCTCACTATAGAACACAGACACAGAGAGACCCGTACCGTGCACCAGCCGCTTCATCTCACTGTACCGAGCCCACAGGTAGGACTTCTGCTCCACCTTCAGCGCTGTGGAGGAGAAGGAGCGCCCGGACACGTTCAGCGCCTCCTCAGAGCGCGCTTTCCCCGCACGCTGGAGTCTGGAGGCCGCGGCGGGGTGTGTAGGAGGAGGAGGCAGGGCAGGTGGAGGGCAGCAGCTGCTGCCGCAGGCTTCGTCCCCGCAGCTCGGGTCTGCAGTGCAGGCGGAGCGGGGCGCTGCACTCCGGCTGGAGAAGGCTCCGTGTCTCCGGGCCAGCGGCGGAGTCCTGCTGCCGCCCTGCCACAGCGAGCGGCCGAGCCCCCCGACTCTCTGCAGAGACATTTTACAGTATTTCACATTATTACTGCCCTGCGGAACACCCTGAGAGCAGCCGCCGCTGCTGCTGCTGCAGAGTCACAGTAAACAGCCTCGGCTCTGCTGTAAACTTTACCAAAAACAGCGCAGGGCGGTGGGCGGGGCCGAACGCTTCTATTGGAGGACAGCGCTGTCAGTCACAGGCTTCAGGACTGTAGACAAGTCAAGTGAAGTCAAGTAGTTTTTATTGTAAATACTGCATATGTACAGGACACAGGGAATTTAAATTATGTTACTCTCCTTCCCAAAAATTACAGCAAGTACATAAAAAGATTATAAATATAAAAGAATGGGAGACACTATATTTACAATACAACAAGGACACAAGTAGACATACATGAGACAAGAGACACAAGACAATAGTGAAGTAGTGATTAAGATGGAATGGCAAGTAAAAACAGAACCCGTATAAACAGTAGTGCAAAGTTCTAAGAGTCCACAGTTTTATTGTAGTTTGACACTTTCTTCTGTTTCAAAAATACCATTTAGAGCTGCAGACAGTAATTTCTTTACACGCACGACACAAGTTCTTTAAGTTTAGGTGTCTTTACTTAGAAAATCAAATCACGTACGGTAAGAAAACTATATGCTCCCGTACCTATTGCAGCTCTGACTAAACTCGTGCTGCACATGCTCAGTTACGTCACTCTAAGGGAGCGTCAACATTTTTTCCATTAATCATTAATCATTAATCATGTTCTTAGAATTATGAATTACACAATGACATGAATTAAGAAGCAAATACAATATAAATTTAACATAATTCCACATTCTATATTTTCTGCTTTATGGCTCTTAAATTAATGGACGAGGCGGAAGTTAGCTTCTTATTCGCCAGTGTCTTATTCAGATTTCCGTTCCACCTTAAATGCTGGCTGAACATACATGCGGTCGCCTGTAGATGGCGCATTTTAACAGCAAAAAGCAGCTTGTAAGCAAAGCGATGTGCAAGCGCTCTAAATAAAAGTAAGAACACAATGCGAGGGACAGAGTTTAATTCTGAGTGTAATATAATGTAAATAAACTTAGATGATATGAATTAAACGTTGTTGCTTTCACTTTTGGCCTAATTCCCAGGCCATTATATCTTCAGTCTTAAGTCATCTAGAAAACTATCATACCTAATACACAATACATAGGACTGTCAAAAAAGGACAATTACTGTATATTTTTCTCACAGTGACCCTGTGAACATAGCATGTAATATAATATTAATTAATTAATTAATATTAATAATTAATGGTGAAATAGCACTTTTCGCCTAATTCCATGACCATTATCTTCACAGTCTTAAATCTTCTCACAAAAATGACTATCAGACCTAATTAATACCCAGTACCCCAGACTGACAAAATCCTGAAGAAGGACAAATATTACAGTCGATTTTTCCTTAATGACCGTGTGAACATAGCATGTAATATAATAGAATGAATAGGCAAATTGCACTTTTCGCCTAATTCCAAGACCATTATCTCTTCAGTCTTAAGTCGTCTCACAAAAATGACTATCAGACCTAATACCCAGTACCACACACTGTCAAAATCATGAAAAAGAACAAATATTAATGTTCACCTCTAGTGACCCAGGGGGATTACACAAGCTGCTGTAAAACTGTATAAAACAGTCTAACGCACTTTTTCAGTTTTAATTCAGGAACCGTATAGTGAAATGGTTTTGCAGTTCCATAATCCTGAGAGTCAGACGGTTGAATGATTTAAACATGTCCGCATTGGATCAAATATGGACGTACGAAAAACGCAAATTATGAATCAAATTCTTAATTATAAAGGGCATATTTTTCCGTAAATGTTTATTTTCTTAAAGGAAATACAGCTAAATAGGCTAGACAACTGGAAACCAGAGATTCTAAGACTTAATATATGGCATATTGGGTGTATATATTGAGCCTATAATTATTCATAGCCAGATATTAATTATGACATTTCTCTGGCCCGCGGGTGGGCCAGGGCGCGTTATCATTTTAGCAAATGATTTTGCTTTGATGCCAGTGTTGCCTACTCTCAACGCTCTCTTAGCTCGGCTTGGAACCTAGAATGGTTCTTTAAGGATGACCCAAACTCACACGTAGCTAAAGGAGTTGAAAATTAAAAATCCATTCCAGGGATTAGGTTGAATTAGCTTTAGAGCCAGCCAGGCAATTTTTTTAACCTAGCTTACTCACCTCTACACCTAAACTCTTAAAATTAAAAGCTCAAACAAGCTTTCTAAACGAACTTTCAACACCGAATCATAGCCTAGAGTCGAGGAACTACTGTATTTGCAATCAGTTTTTTAAGCAAACTTTTTGTTCTTTGATATGAAGGACTTCTTTTTGCACTTTTTTTAAGCAAACGGTTTGTCTTTTGCCGTATTAAAATGCATTAATATGCAGAAAATAGTTGTTGATAAATGTTGGTGCTGTAAACATACAGATATAAATTCATATAAAATTTGTTCTTATTGAAAATCATTTGTAGCGTTTTTCATATTCAATTATTATAATAATAAGCAATAATTATTATATATTTCATATTCAATTATATTCAATTATTTGAAGTGCGAGGTCATGTGGCCCTCCAATGGTCATGCTGAAAAAAAATGTGGCCCTCTCCATCATGGAAGTTGCCCATCCCTGAGGTAGACCCATCCTCCTCTGGTCTAAATCACGTATGACTAATTCATGATATGATGTCACTTTAAGACCACATATACAGTCTTTTTATATAGTGGCTCCCTGATGCCTGCAAATCATCTACAATATCTATATATAATGAATTAACCCCTGTCCAAATATCCCCCCTAAACTTAATTTAATATTAGCTGTGGAGCCTAAATCATGCTCACTGAGCTCAGTAATAATTCTAAATACAAGCAGTAGCTAATCAGGATGCACAGCTGCACCTCTCACTCAAATTGTGGAATTTTTGGAGGCATCAGGGGGCCGCTATTAATATTTGCTAGAATCACCGAAGTCACGGGAGAAGTGGGATGTCTGCTGACCAGTGTGCTGCTCAAATATCCTGATATAAATAAACTCAACATCTATATAGATGGAGCTTAGATTATTAGTAAAGACTGAGAAGTCAACCACTGGTTGTTTTGCTCCCGAATTTGGGTAAACTGAAAAATATTAAATTTATAGCCAAATTAAATCTATGCATTCATCTTTATGTTTTAGACTATGATTAGATATGTTTTTAGGGCCAGATTGGGTTATGATTAGATTTGTTTTTAGGGCCGAATTAAATCTATACAAAACCTCAACATCTCTAATGATGGAGCTGAAGTAATAAGTTAATACTAAACAGCCAATTGGACATTAGACAGTGACCACTTTGGTTGTTTTGGTCAACTGCACTAAAACTGTTATACTAGAAGCTCAAAATCTATAACGATTGAGCTCAGCTCATAATTTAGCTTACTGGAGTTAATTGACCAAATAATTTCATTAATATAGAAAAGAAGTGAAAGAAGATAGAACGTAAAAAATAGAAATGGGGAGAAACAGTGTGAAAATGGGGAAATTTGAGTAATCAGGAAACAGGAGTTATCGTGGAGCTTCTCCTGGTACTCCTGGTATAGAGCTTTTCTTTATTTCCAAGAATGATGCGTATCATGATACAGGAGTTATGATTCAACATATTGCAAATCCTCCCTATAATAATAATAATAATAATAATAATAATAAAAAAAAAAAAATAATAATAATAATAAAATAATTAATTGTATACAGATATATCTATAGCAGTGTAGCGCTAAAGTTCAGCAACCTAGCTGCTGGTAAACTAGTTAGTAATTATTAGTGTATCCTGTGTCTTCAGAAAGGGGGCAGGTGGTGCAGCACTTTATCATTATTATTATCAATTCTTTAATTCCTCTGATAGAGAGCTGAAATTTTATCTTTTATTCTATTTTTCCATTCCACCTTAAATGCTGAAGCCGCTGCTGTCTGTTGCATCATTTAAGGTGGAACAGGAAAGTAAGCTAGCTAGCTAACTATTGAGACAATCTACCAGAAAGTTTGTATGTTTGTTTTGAAGAAAATGTCTATAAAATACTGAAACTAAACATTAAACTATAGTAATATAGTGGTTATCGTCGTTTGATAAATTAAGCAAAGTACTAATTTAAAGAAATGCAAAATTGTAAACAGTTTTTATTGCAGGAGTATTTAATTTAGAATTCAGCTCGGTCCAGTTAGAGAAAATTTCGCCAGGCCGAGGTCCGACTGTCGCCATTTTTAACTTGTGTTATGATTCAGTATTATTTACAGTATACTGAAGAAGCCTAGTAGTTCTGTAAGTGTTTTATGTCATCAACAACTGAAAGACAAAACAAATTACACTTACTAGTATAGTTCAACAATATGTATTGTCTTAAATAGGCCTGTCACAATAATTACATTATCAATCTATCATAAAATAAATGGGAACACCCTGATCTTCTCGAGTCTATTAATGTGAATCTGTATGTTAACTTTATTTCAAAATGCTATATTCATTCTATTTAATTTTATTTATATTAGATTTGTGCCTGCCTGTCATGATAATTACATGAATGACAAATCATACAATATATGGAGAAATGTTTGCTGAACTTGGCCAAAATATCAGCTTTTTTTTTTAAACACCAGTTTTATTTTATTTAATATTATTACTGTATCAGACTTTATCATGTTGTGGGTAAAACTGATTGGGGAACTTGCCAATGCTTTTTGTCCCCTTGGGGTTGCCTTAGTTTTGAGGTAGGGTTGTTTTGCGAGCGAGGGAATTTTTTTTTCTTGCTGATGAGTTCTGATCAGGTGGAGTAAAGTGAGCTATTTTGCACTATTGTCTCAGTTGTTTCTCTGTAATTCCTATAATTAACACTAGTACTAGTATGTTTCATAAAGGTAGTATTTTAATTTATTTTTCTAGGTCACACCATCTATTAGCTATTAGCCATCGTATTAGTTTTTCTCACTTTATTCTGCGACTTCTCACTGCCTGCTTCGTCTGTGTGGCTCCGCGCGCTCGCATCTGCACAGATCTGATTGGCAGAGGAGAGCGTTTGCTGATCTTACAACACAAGTGATTGGTCAGTAAGTTTACTGCGCTGCAAAGCACGTAAACCATGCAGACAATAAACGTTCCGTCACTTTAAATAAACACTGTCAGAATTAAATCCTTCTCAGTAGTTTATCGGTTTGGGGCCGGATTGGACAATGTCTGGGTCCGGACCTGGACCGCTGTCCGCCTATTAGTGATCCCTGTTTTATTGTATTAATACTGCTTGTTTTACTCATACCAAGAAAAATTACTGTTCTGGCAGCAAGAAGTCAGATTATTGGTACTGTTTTCAAGCAAAACCTCAAAGCCCTGCCTTCAACACAGCATTTCTAAAAGTGCTTGATGACTGTTTTCGATCCTTATTTTGAGGCAACATGCTTTGGTCAAATATGAGTTTTTGTTTCAGATATCACCTGTAACATCAAGTACAGGCTTGAGTGTGAAAGTGTATTGTGCGTTGTCCATAGATTAAATATTTGCATACACAGATGTAAATAGATATATCTCTAATAACTTCATCTAAAGCCCTGCCCAGACAGGGTTAGTATCTCAGGTGGACGTCTGTGAAAAATATTTCACACTTCTACACTACAGGAGGACCAGTGAGTGTTTTTTGTGGTCACATGACATTGCGTTCAGTAGCTCCTCCATTTCCACTCACTGTTGTGTTTACGTGGATCTCCATGGAACACACGCCCAAACTGTAATTACAGCGCGTAGCAGTAAACAAATAGCTATTTTATTAAACGCGAGGTGACGAACTAAGGTGTGCGTCCGGACGGGAATAAAAATTGCCAGAGGGCCACAGAGTTCATTGAAAAACAGTAGGCAGTTCAGCCTGTACTTTTCTGAGAGGACGTCTGCGAAGAACATATACATGGCCGTTCCAGACAGAAATAGAAAAATTACAGAAGACCCCCCCATACAAGAGAAAAATACATATATAGCATGCTAATATATACACGTAATGATTTTAATAATATTTTTTTCAGAAAGCTTTTAAAATAGATTTAAGATATAGCCTATAATGTTCATGATTGTTTTGAGGATATCAAAAGAACAATGTGGAATCCCCTTTTACACATTGAGCAGCAATCAACAAAAAAACATTACAACAATAACGTTTTAATAAGTTTATTTTTATGCTACACTTATTTCACAGAAAAAAAAGGTTTGGGACTGTATATGAAAATTACACCTTTCTTGAAGGAGGTCCTCAGTGAGGGAATGTATCAAAGGGAACCAGTGGGTTAAAAAGGTTAGAAGAATTTAAAAGGTCTAAACAGGCAATTTTTTTTTTTACACCGAGGTAAGACATTTAATGAAGACTGAAGAACCTTCGTAGCTTAACATAGTATCTTTTTCTTTTAAATGGAGACCTTTCAGCAATCAGTTTCTGTAAGGATCACAACACTGTCTTCACACGGTAAGAATGCAGGCCAACTACAACCACTCCACACATGTATTAACAACAAGTATTAGCATGCTGCTGACCAACTTGCAGGGTGGCAAGCGAGCAGGTTTCCTCATGTGCGGACAGCTGATTAACTATGATTCATTAATCTTAAAATGTACATCAACAAGCTCGCTGCTTTAACAAGAACAGCGAAACCTTTCAGTAGCAATTACCTACATTTAAACGCGAGTTACTGATGAAATGCGGGGAATGGAGCAATCAGTAACAGCACAGTAAAGCACAACTTCAACTTTTTGTTACAAAAAGTAATATTTGAATTAAAACAAACAAAAGAAATAAACACCTCCAAAAATAAATTAGCAAGAAGACGCAGTCAATTTTACCTAAAAACAAATCCACCAATCAAAAAAAAGTTAAGGCACTATTTTCTGATCCTAATTTGCTCCCATGATGTGTTCCCTTTAGCATTAATTCCAGTGCCGTATTGCTCAGACAAAATGTTCAACATAGTCATACTTAAATAATTAAAAACAAACATGGCTTTGTCCCAAATGCGTAACAGAGTAGGGGTGGGCAATATGACATTATTTAAATCGTATCGTGATGGATTTTGTTTTATTGTGTTCCACAATATACTTTAAAAAGTACATCAAGAATACCAGTGTTTACTGGACACTGATCAAGTCTGCATTTAATCATAAACAGTGCTATTAGTCTTGTTTCACTGGACAAAGTGTAGGACATGATGACTAGAAATAACTGAATTAGAGGGTATTTGCACAATCTATCACTACTGATGCAATTTATCTGAAATCTCATGTATCGCAATAATCAATATTGTAATATTTTCTTTTTCTTACCACATTGCCCACCCTGTAACAGATTGTTCATTAGAACAGTGCTTTGTATTTAACCCTGTGATGAAGATAAAAAACTGGCAGTACTGTTCAAAAACTGGACAAGCTTAATCTGTTCTTTTTATGCGTGGTCTGGTTAGCAGCAAGACCTCCATACCGCTGCATAGACAACAGTTGTAGATGTGGATTACTTTTCGTTAGCAGCTCTCGTCACTGAGTCAGAGGTACAGTGAAAGTAACAGTTCTGTTTGTACAGTTCCTTAAAGGGTAATCTTACATGTATTGTTGCAGGACATGAACTTCATCGTTTAGCAAACAGAGATTAATCCCAATCAGCAGGGTTTTTTTTGATACAGACATCTGAAGGACAAACACATTGAGACTGATGTGTTACTGTTAACAATGACTCAGACGTAGGGAATGTAGCATATGAACATACTTTTACGTAGGACTGGTCAGCTCTTCATATATTAACTAACAAAATGAATCAGGTTTTCATTTCCATCATACACAATCCTATCTGAACACAGTTGTGGTCAGTAGTTCACATATACTCATTATAGGCATGAGTATCATGGTATACTGGTCTTTTAATTATTTCTTTAAACTGCACATGTTCTGAGGCGGAGTAAAAATTTAACAATGTACATCAGACAAACAAGAATTTAGTGAACAAGTTTTCATTTTTTGGTGAAAACATTGCAGGGTCAAACTTTTACATACAGGATCAGACATGGGCATAAAACCAGAGTTTAAATGAATTTGCTCCAAACCTGAAAAGTCCAAAACTTTGCTGATATCTTGTCAGCCAGTGGAACTTATAAAAAAAACACAAGTGGATTTAAAAATGAAGAATCAGGAATACCTCTGAACTCCCAAGAATATCTACCCATCAGCTAGACAATTAAACTGTGGACATAAATAAAGCTTGTTGATGGATTCCATTGAACTTTTAACAAGTATACCTTGTGATGTACATGATCAATCCTGTAATAATAATTTAAACCTTGTGTGTCTTCTGTACATTTCTTAATAGAAAAAAGAGAGAAATAAATACAGTATAATTTAAAGCCCAATATTGCTATGATAATCATGTCCATGATGAGCGGATGCAAACACACAGCCACAACTGCCCGTACAGCAGATAAAGAAATCACAAAAAAAAGTTGATCACCTCAGGTCAGTTCTAGATTGGTTGGTTGTCTTCGAGTGGTTTTTGGTGTAGCACAATGTCCATGAGAGACTGAAGGCAAGTTGGAAAAACTTGCCTTACTCCAGAAACCCCACCTTAATGAAATGAGATGAGGCTCTGCCCAGCTTTAGTTCCTCAAAGCTGCACAACACATGAGCCAACAGAGCAGAGAGTTAATAGATAAAGAGGAGGGTGAAACAGGACAGTGAACAATGGAAAAAGAAGGAAAATGAGGTAGAACCAAAGACACAATAAAGGAGAACAAATGACTTGAAAAAATAATAAAAAAGGGCTGAAAGAACAAACAAAGCAAAAGGCTTCCAGCACCTTTAGTGTTTGGAGCCCTAACAACAAACAAAAATGAAATAATATGACAGATAAAGACTAAGAAAGAGACAGACAGAGAGAGAGAGAGAGAGAGAGAGAGAGAAGGCCAATGTGTTGTGGTCTGGGATGAGGTGGATGTCACGTCAGGTCTGGAGGGTTAAGGGTGGTTCTGAGCTGGGCATGAACACGGTCCACACACACTGGAGGAGGAGAGGAGGGTGGTGGTGAGGAACTTTCACCGCTGCAAAAACAGGCCGAAAAGACACAATCAATCAATCAATCAATCAATCAATCAATCATGTAGTCACTCATACATTGGAAACAATGACTGTAGAGACAGACACTGATGAAACAAAGAACAATGATACAAATTCAAGGTATTAGGTGCAGGTTGGGGAATACAATGTATAAATGGATTTTTAATTAACCTGTCCAATTTAAGCACCAGATGTTGGTGGAGTTTAAGTTATAAAGGCTTTGGGGTTTCAGGAAAAGAAGAAAATATGCTCTAATGTTGAATTTGTATATACAATTATAAAGTGGATCATTTTAACTATTTACTTATTTATCAAATTAACTCAGTTTAGAATATTCTTACCTCTGGATTCTCTTAATCTCAATTTTTGTCCATTGTTAGTTGGTTATGTTGTATTTTAACCCAGCTTTTTGTACCTTTATGATGCCTAATCAGTATAAGATTTAACTTTTTGAACTTCTTTAACTAAAATAAAATATTTTATCAGTCAAAACCTTCAACGACTGAAGAGACATTCAATTCAGAACGCTGCATCATTCTGAGATCTATTTTTGGTCACATGATATATCACCAAAGATGATAATGTTTCAGCATTTGCCAATTTCCACTGACTTTATACCTGTATGGACTGATTTTTTTTTTCTTGTTAGGAAGTAGAGAGAAACTCAATGTGAGTACATGTATAGTGTAACTGATATCCTGTCATCTCCCCTCCCGTGCTTTGCCAGTGTATTGGCAGTTTATGCTGGATTTCTTTTAAATACTGAGCATTTTGAACATTTAAATGACTAAATACGGATAGATTTATTTGATGTGTTTGTGTTCACGGCTCATAGAACGGTTTGGCTCTGAACTTCGTTTGGCGTGTGCTGATCTGCGCACTGCATCAGTGCCCGCTTGGCGTTTTTTACGGACATCCTGCTGCCTTTCGTTATCGCGGCGTGGATTGGAATGCTCACCCATACTGTTAGAACTGGAGGCTGAATGATTTGCAACCCTAGAAGATGATCTCATGCTACTTGTAACAGAAGATTTTTGATCCCTGCTAAACTGACTGAATGAAGAAGTTTGACCACTAGAGGATGCTACGCTCAAGCGCCTCTGAGCTGGTGGAGACTTAGACGAGGGTACGACTGTACCTTGGGAACGGTTTACAGAATTTGCCTCCATGGAGCGCGATTTGGAGATGTTGGACTGCTTTTTTAGAACCATGTGTTCAGCACTATGTTTGGAATGAGATCGTAAATCATTCTCTTGAATTTTTACTCTGCTTTTTCTCTCTGACCGCACGGCAACGGGTACGCTGCCTTTAGAGGCAAGGTTGTCTGAAGAACGTGAAGATGAAGGCGTGGTGCTGCTTGCTGGTAAGGACGCACGGCGCACCTTGATGAACGTGTTATTGCGCCGTGGTGCACACACATTGATGTTTTTCGACTGCACGTCAGCGACTCTGGGCTGCTGCGACAGTATCGCAAATGGACCCAAACCACCAAGCGTGTCGTCTAACGAGCGTGAAGAAGTTGATCCACGACTACGAACAAACGTAGCATCACGAGCGAGACCGACGGACACAAGACTCTGCGTAGAAGTGGACGGCAATGCTAACGGCTCACTGGAGAACGAGGACGACAATGAGGAAGAGGAGGAAGCATGTCTTACAGGGCTGCCATGAAGGCTGCGTGAGAGCGCCCTCAAATGGCCACTCATGGTTTGAGGGCCAGTTGATGCCATCATCACAGGACTGGCGCGTGGGCTGTTCCTCATGGGACTCCGTGGAGCTCGACCTGACTTGGTGCTCAGCTGCTTGGTGCGGGACCGTCGTGGGCTGCCCCCGTTGCTGTGGGAGTGCAAGGGAGCCTCCAGGTCCTCCAACCGCTGAGTCAGGGCCAGCTTCTGCTGTATAGCCATACGGAGGAGAGAGTTGAGTGTCTTCTTCTCATCCTCCGCAGCAGCTAGCTGCCTCTGCATCTCGTCCAACTGAGTCACATACTGGTCGCATCTAAGGGAGAGAAAGGGGAACATGTTTATAAAAAAAAAAAAAAAGGAAAAGGAAAAAAAAAAAAAAAAAAGGCAACAACAAACAAATGTTGAGCACTGAAGCACATCAGTACACAAAGAATTAGCCACTGGGTAGAGAAGCATATTGTAACAAGCAACAGACAACTGGCAAACATTGCTGACTGCTCACCACATGGGGGCAGCATAGACAAAATTTACTAACTACAAAGATGTCTGGGATTCAACACTCCACGGTTATTAGAAGGGCATTTTGCTATTTACACAATGCACAGTTTATTTTAAATATAATAAATCACTTGGCTTACCTAATATTTACATATATCTTATACATGTCTTATATATATCTAGAAATCTGTACAAGTATCTTACATAGACCTATGTCACTTATCTGTTTTCCTTCTCATGTTAACTTGTCATTTTGGAAATATACGTTTTTTTTGAGTCAGTAACAATATGCTACACAAGGTCACCTCTTCATAAGGGGTGCCTACTTAGTTGGAGAGTGTCAAGTTAAGATATAGTAGCCCAACTTTTAAGAGACATATTTTTTTATAATCCATTCTATTTCATAGCCTTTCATTGCAATTCATTGTCTGACCACAATTTCAATGGCTGGATTTTATTGATCAGACTACTTTTACCCGATCCTAGTAATTCTAACGTGATTAAAATGCTTGGAATGTTCTGCAAAAATGCTAATCCCACTATTGCCATTTGCTTTTAGGGATGGTTAATATAGAGAGCCCACTTTTGATTTTAGGACACACGACACTGGGCACACTGTTACTGTCTACAAGTATTTAGCCTTCTTCTAAGAACAAAATAAATGTTTTATCTATATGGTGTTGTGGGTGTGGGGGATAGTTGGCGAGGCAAAAGAACTATGGAGCCGTCCCAACCATTGACACTCTCCGTACCCAGCTGAGACCCATGGGACTGATTAAGCCATCTGGGCAGGCTTAAAAGGACGCCTCCTACTTGAGAGCAAATGGTCAGAGTGTATGTTAGTAAGATGGCTAAGGTGACCCGGACTGACACACATCACTTTAAAGATGCTAGAGCGCTATATAATGTTTCTTTAAGTTGGTTTAAGGTGTGGTGGTGGGCAGTTTTCTAATAAAAGTTACCATATTTTCCGCACTATAAGGCACACTTAAAATTATTTCATTTTCCCCAAAGATCGTCAGTGCGGTACAGCGTTATAAAAGAGTTTCAGTTTAGTTCACCTGCGCGGGGGCTGAAGCAGTATTAGAATTAGCTGCTAACCGCTATTTTCCCGTTCAAAGGGAAGTAGAGCTGGGCGATTAATCAATTTTATTGATTAATTCGAATATACAGTTAAAGACGATGTTTTTTTATTAAAAATCGATTTTCTTTGAGTTTTAATTTTCACCACCGACGCTCCCCTGAGCTTAGCCCCGCCCCTCTCTCCGGAATAGGAATAATAAAAAAAAAAAAAATAAAAAAAAAAACTGCTCTTATAATAACATTTAACAACACGGCAAAAAACTGATTTATGTAATTTACGTAAAAATAGTTATTTTGAGACGTGACTGCCTATTTAAAAAAATTGTTGGAGTTCATTTGTATAATTTCGAACATATTTAGAGTGTTTTTTACTCACTGTTTTCTCTCTCGCAATGTTAATCCTTTACAGCTTTAAAAACATGTATTACACAAATTAGGTGATGACTTCATTTAGCGACTTCTAGCGACTTTTAAAAGATTTTAGTAGGGGAAAAAAAAATCGATTTAAATCTGATTTTTTTTATTTATTTTTTTTTTAAATCGAATATTTTTTTTGGGCCATATCACCCAGCTCTAAAGGGAAGTACTATTGGGCTGTAGCCTGCTGCTTACACCGGCTAGCACTGCTCGAGCAGCATTAGCATCAAGATGCTAACCACGCTAGCTCTTTCGCCATTCAGAGAGGAGTATATCGGACTGTAGCCTGCTCGTTTTTTCGTGTTAAAACAAGCTATGTGGTTAGCCGCTAATGCTTCAGCCTTAGTGCTGGAGAAATTTGGGAATCTAAGCTTACTGTAAATAAATAGAAGCACTTTACTCACCCAAATAAAGTTTTCAGGAGAGAAATCTGTGTAGATTAACATTTAACACTTGTTTCTTATAGTCCCTTAAAATGTGCCTATAATCCAGTGCACCTTGTGCATGAAAATAGACGTTCATGAATAGTGCGCCTTATAATCCAGTGTGCCTTATAGTGCGAATAATACTGTATGTCTTGAGTTCACTCAATTCCGTGTGTATTTCTCCGTTGCTTTCGTATTACAAAAGTCACTGTGGCCCTGCCCCTATTCCCTGAGCTACCCATCTTTTAGCAGATTTTAGCTTCAACCACTATTCAACCCCACTGATCCATCTATTTATTTTATTTATTTGCCTCAAGGAGTGATTGACTAATGATCAATAGAATAGGATGTGTCAGATTTAAGATACAGGCATAAGCTGCAGGACAGTAGATCTCCAAGAGTAAGGACCAGATGGTTTGACACAATATGTAGATTTAAACCAAACTTTCCCTCACACATTGTGCACCTATATAGTGAGTGTTCCTGACAATTACAATAATTGTCCCTTACGCATTGACAGCTCCATGTATAAATCCAGCGGGCTTGTTCAAAGACTCATTACATAATATGCCTTTACCGTCAGGACACTGTACCGACATGATCTTTGATCCTCATCCTCACCTCCCCTGCCTTTTAGCTGTCAGGAGGCAGGTGCCCTCAGGTGTGCACAACAGGCCAGGAATCGTGCCTGTTTAGCTGCACGTGAGGATTAAGATTATAATCTGATTATCCGACTCTTTACACAGATCCCTGTAGTAGCCAGGTCTGTGTAGTCCAAGCACCTTCCCAGACTTCTCCAGACTCAAATTACTCTATTGTGGTGTTTCTCAGAGCATGTGGTTTGCCACGTACCTGCTAGCAAACATGACCCGTAGTGAGGAGAAGGTCGCGGCGTCCTCCTTCAGAGCCTTCAGCTCGTTCCTAAGCTTCACCATAGTCTCAGACACCATGGTCTTCTCAGTCTCATACTTGGTCTTCAGGTTACTTAGGGCTAGCTCTGCTGTCTGAAACACAAAACACATGCATCATGTTACTCCGATTACTACTGAGATTATCTCCAGCCACAAGAGAAGTACTTTATGAACTGAATACAAAACGTGTTTAATTGCAGCACTAGTTTGCTTTAAGGCTAAATAAATAAATAAATAAAATAGCTAATGGTTACACTAAATGAAAAATATAAAGTTTGCAGCTGTGAATGCTAAAGGCTCTGTGTTTATCAGAGTGTATATGAATTTGAATGTGAGCTGTGACAGAAGAAGGTCAGACATAGCTGGGGAGAGAATCTCAGACAGTGATTTAGTATGACACCACGCAATACCAAATTTAGATTGAAGAGAGGCTACAATTAAGCACTAAAGCACTAACTTACTGCATTGGCATTAAAATTTACATATTACTGCTGAAATGTATTAATAACTTGTCAAAAAAGAGCAAAACACCTTAGAAGTGAAATACTATGGTTGTCTATTTTTATACATATGCACCTTAGACACCATAGGGCAAAGGTCGGCAATAGGCTGCCTGCGAGCCAAATGTGGCCTGCAAGCATTAAATCATCTGGCTCGTGAGGTTGTTTTAATTATAAATGTACGATAATGAAAAAAAAAAAATAAAAATAATAATAATAATAAAATGCTTCTCTGGTGAGCTTTTGTTTACATCCCTCCCCTGTCTCTCTGTCACGTTCTGCACGACTTTAGTTTCCGCCTGTTCTCCCAATAGGGGCGTTTCATTCCAGACGTTACCCAATTCACTAGCCAGGGCAGCGATAGTGTATTGGGCCGCGACCCTGACGACACGGTTTCGATCCCGCGTTAGGAACGGTATGTTCGTTTATTTTTTCCCTTCTTCTTGAGTTTACCTGCTTTAAGATCAACTGTTCTGCAATTGGGTTCAACAACCCTGTGGGCTGGAGAGCTACTAATCTCTAGCACTCCATTCCATTACAATTCTTTTTCCGCAACAGATTTTTTGTTTTTGTGGCCCACCATGTAACGGCTTGGAAAATATCTGGCTCGCCGACAAACGTAATTGCCGACCCTTGCCATGGGCGATAGTAAAGGTTAAACCAGTGGTTAAAACCTAAAGTCCCTCTGTGAGACAGAACAGTTAAAGTTTTTGCAACCGTAAAATTGAAACCAAACAACCATAAAAAAAAAAAAACATTAAAAGTCACTCTCCCAATTCTTCAAAAGACAGAGGAATTAATGTCCCTCTGGAGGCTAGCCTCTCCTCAGGGTTCAATATTTGAGGAAACTGCAGATAAAATCATTCATACAAACAGAAAAAAAGGATCACTAATCAGCCACTGGATAAGCTAACAAAAGAGGAGGGCTTGAAAGTGCAAGAGGACTATGTAGTGGAAAACCTGTAAAACAAGCCATCTTACTCTCCACTGAGTTAGCCCCAGGCAATGACTTTCCAAATCACCTCCACAGAAGTGGTAATGGAAAGCAAAAGTGTGCTTACTAAACACTTTTTGTGAACCACTACACAAAAAAGCAGTGTCAGGTTTCAGTGACCAAAGAAACTCACAGAACAGGTTCTAATTGACCACAGAGCTCCATTTAACACATTTCAGCACTGGTTGTCTTCAAGCACGCAACCTGGATTCATAGTTAATGGAGCTTTG